>NW_027043007.1:0-1335000 GCF_036013475.1 Columba livia | reverse complement strand
TAACCCTAATGGCCATAACCCTGACCCTAACCCTAACCCTAACCCTAACCCCAACCCTAACCCTGACCCTAACCCTAACCCTAACGCTAACCTTAAGTTAATTAAATTAGTAGCACTAAAAATATTCATATCAAGTAATTTCATAGTTAAAAAATGCCATTTGCAGTCGATGAAATTCTTCTCCATTTGTATATATATATTCTAAAATTTTAAGATTTTTTTTAATCTTAAAGTTTCATTTGATTTATTTTTAAAACTGTTGATTGTTTTTAAAATTTTAATTTATTTTAATTTCTAATAATCTTGCAGCATCACCATATAAAACTTTGCAGCAGTGATTTTAGACAACCATGAAAAATAGAAATTTTGACACCCCTGGTGAATTTATTGGAAAATTTGTATTTGCAGGAAGTTCATTCTTTTTTCTCTTCAAACAATGTCGTAAGTTGCTGCACTTTGGGGTGGTTTGGTGGTAACAGAAAGGATAATAATATTAATTATAATGATATAAATAATTAATTAATAATAACATTAATTTTTTTTTTTTTCTCTTCTCACTTTTTTTCATGCCATCTCATTCTGCCCTGGAAATATAATTTTTTCCCCCACATTTTAGGCACGGTTACCGGCAAAAACTACATTGCCTATGACTTCAAAGTGTCCAGTGTAAGTATAAATATTTTTTAAAGGATTTAATTTTAATTTAAAATTTTAATTGCTAATACTTTCTGTTGGCATTACCTTTTTTTGCTCTCTTTCCTCTTTTTTTTATTCAAAGCGAAGTATCTGAAAAATTGCCATTTCAAAATATTGTGAACAACTTTACGGAGTTTATAACAGTTTATAGAGCAGAAAAATTGTGAAGCACGAGTGGCGGTTGGGATAAGGAAGGAAATGAATGGATTGTTTGATCTCAAAAATTAGAAAATTTGACAAAAATTCTGGTATATTTAAAAAAAATCTAGCTGAATGTCTACGAGTGTGATGAAGAACATGAATTTGTTATATGCATATGTATATTATGCATATAATACAGAAACATCTATAATTTATGTAAGAATTTTATATATATATAACGCAGAAAAATAATGTTGCTCGCCAACTGAAATCAGGAGAAATTTTGGCAATTCAGCAAAATGATTTCATGATTCCTCAGAACGTTCTAGAAATGAACGTCACGCACAACAACTACGTGGATCCCAACAACCTGATGTTCGAAGACATCAAGATTTTGGGCTTGCTCCAGGAACCAGCGCCCATCACCGTGTTGCAGAACAACAATGTGTAGATTTCATCACATAATTTCACCTACGTTCCTGTAAATAAGGTAAGAAATAGTAAAATTGGACTGACATGTTTCTGTATTTTATATATTGAAAAGGAGATGACTCGGTACTATGGCAAATGCCACAGTACAGGTGAGGTATTTTACTAAAATGTGAAATTATGATATTTACCTGAATAATAATGTTAATTATATTATTAATATTATACATAATTTATTTTAATGATATGCACTTTTGTTTTAATAATATACATAATAACATACAAAATGATCTCCTCAAACATTGCATGCAACACCACTTTCATTTTTGCATTCATTTACATTCATTTATAAGGCGAGCGACAGCTCTAGGATTTTAGTCGATATTGTAGGAGGGTAAATAATATTGACATTTTTCAGCAATTATTAATTGGAAAAATTAAACGTAAAATTAAACATAATAAAAATTAAACATAAAAGTTAAAATTTTAAAAATTAAAAGTAAAACACACAAAATTTGACACTTAAAAGTAGGAATTTGTTTTTCCAAAGAGTGCACTCATCTGCAGGATCAGACCTTTTCCAGATGTTCCAGATGGGAATGTCAAATACGTAAGTTTGTAAAGATGAAGGTTTCTCTAGAGCTCCTAAGGTTGGTGGAGCGAAATTTCTTGCTTTTAAGTATCTGAAAGAAAGAATAAATTAATAATGCTTTATTGTTTGACATTTATAGGTTACTCTCATACAGGGGCTCCAGCTGGAACTTGGCAAATCATACTCGTTAAGGTGGACACTGGGAATCAGCAATAATGAGAAATTTGATTGTGATCCCAAACCAAGTGCATCCGAGGAAAACCGCGAACAGCTCAGCTGCACCTGGGAAGTGAGAACATTTTCTGCAAACCAATTGGGACTTTTATTGTCACAACAAAAGAAACTGGCCCATTTGTCCTTTCAAGGACCTTTTCTGAAAAGAACACAGTTTTCAATAACTTCTGGTCTTCTGTAGTATGAGAAAAATAGAGGAAAAACTTGGCGTTTTTTAAGTTGATAACAGATTTGTACTAAGTCGAGTAGACTTGAGATCTCCAAGGCTTATACTCATTGAAAAATAAATAAATCCAAGTAAATAATAAATGAGCAAATAAATAATGATATTTAAATGACACAGGTTCCTCTGGAATCGAGATTCTCAGAAGAAATCCTTGAATTTTCATCCACCCTCATTGTAAAAAAATCCCCCTGCTGAATCTTATTTAAATCTCTATTTTTTATAAATCCAGATATTTATATGAATTCATTTTGGGCACCTCTTGAAGGTGTACAAAACGTCCAGACAATAGAGATTTAAAGTTGTTTTTTAATATTTGTTTTGGGTTTTTTTTGAGATGAAATTCACAGATAGAGGGAATATCAAATCATTGACACTTGGTGATGATACAGATGGGACTGAACAGACCTCAACTAATTAATTACAATTAAAATAGTCTAGAGATAGGTGGGTTCAGCCCCACTTCTTTATTGTTTCACAATAGCATGAAGATTTTGGGGCCAAATTCAAAATTAATTAACTACCCAGTTAAAAACCAGGGGTTTGGAATTCTTGCCGCTAAATAAAAATAAAAACAAAAGGTACTTCTAAAAAGTCATTGCATCAGAAAGTTTAAATTAATTGAAATAGTTGTCAGTTAATTTATGTTCCTTTAGATATTGTTTCATTTACATTTTTATTAATTTATTTTATTTGTTTCCATTAATTTAAATAATTCAATTAGTCATTCCTGGCCTAAAATAGAGATTCTTGATTTCTCGACCCAAATATTTTGAAGGAATTTGAGAAAGCGAATAGAAATTGAAAGGAACTCGCCTCATCCCATTTCCATCTGCAGGAAGTCACCTCTGATTTTAGCATTCCCTACTGCTACTACAACGGCCCCGACAACGGTTTTTCCATTGCTGATGTCATGTACGCGTCGTCTGGTGTGACGGCCAATGTCACCTTCACGCAGAAGGACCTCGAAGAGTCCCAGAAATCCATGTCACCCACCAGCACCCTGCGCCTGGAGGTGATATATCACACCAACCACATGCTGCAGTTTGAGGTGAATTTCTCCAAATTTACATTCTTCCGCTGGTCAAAATAATGTGATTTCCAGGAGTAATGTTTTTGGTCCATTTTTTGTTATCTAAGTAAATTTCTCATTTTAACCAAATTGCTTTTATTGCTCCTAGTTTCGAATTGACTCTTGCCAATTTCTTTGATACCCGAAGAAAATTCTCTTAAATCTGGCTAAAAATTCAACCCCAAAGTTGAAATTTATTTACCACACACAAAAATACATTTAAATCAATATACCTAAATATTTAAATAAGCCATTCCTGGCCCAAAATAAAAGTTCATCATTTCCAAACCCAAATATTTTAAAGGAATTTGAGAAAGTACATATTGAAAGAAAATGCTTATTTCAGGAAATGTCATCAACCATAATTCACAAACCCCAATGGACTGTGTGTGTGTCACAAACCGTCATGGACATTGTGTGTGTCACAATCCCCATTGGACAGCGTGTGTCTCAGAAACCCCATAGGACAGTGTGTGTCACAAATCCCATTGGACAGCGTGTATGTGTCACAATCCCCATTGGACAGCGTGTGTGTCAAAAACGCCATTGGACAGTGTGTGTCACAAATCCAATTGGACAGTGTGTGTGTCACAAACACCATTGGACAGTGTGTGTGTCACAAACCCCATTGGACAGCGTGTGTGTGTCACAAACCCTCCAGGTCAGTGTGTGTGTCACAAACCCCATTGGACAGCGTGTGTGTCACAAGCCCAATGTACAGAGTGTGTGTCGCAAAACCCATCAGACAGCGTGTGTGTCACAATCCCCATTGGACAGATTGTGTGTGTCACAAACCCCATTGGACAGAGTGTGTGTGTCGCAAAACCCATTGGACAGCGTGTGTGTCACAGTCGCCATTGGACTGATTGTGTGTGTCACGAACCCCATTGGACAGAGTGTGTGTGTCACAAACCCCATTGGACAGCGTGTGTGTCACAAGAACCATTGGAAATTGTGTGTGTCACAAACCCCATTGGACACAGTGTGTGTGTCACAAAACCCATCGGACAGCATGCGTTTCACAAACACGATTGGACAGTGTGTGTGTGTCACAAACCCCTTTGGATAGCGTGTGTGAGTCACAAACCCTATTGGACAGTGTGTATGTCACAATCCCCATTGTACAGCATCTGTGTCACAAACCCCATTGGACAGCGGGTGTCTCACAAACACCTTTGGTAATCGTGTGTGTGTCACAAGCCCCATTGGACAGTGTGTGTGTCAGAAGACCCATTGGACAGAGTGTGTGTGTCACAAGACCCATTGGACAGAGTGTGTGTAACAAACCCCATTTGAAAGCGTGTGTGTCACAAGACCCATTCGACAGACAGTGTGTGTCACAAACACCAATGCTCAGTGTGCGTGTCACAAACCCCATTGGACAGCGTGTGTGTGTCACAAACCATATTGGACGGTGTGTGTGTCACAAACCCCTCTGGACAGCGTGTGTGTCACGAACCCCATTAGACAGCGTGCGTGTCACAGGACCCATTGGACAGAGTGTGTGTAATCACAATCCCTATAGGATACTGTTCATGTCACAATCCCCATTGGACAGCGTCTGTGTCACAAACCCCATTGGACATCTTGTGTGTCACGAACACCATTGGACATAGTGTGTGTGTCACAGTCCCCATTGGACAGAGTGTGTGTCACAAAACCCTTTGTATAGCGTGTGTGTCACAAACCGCTTTAGAAAGTGTGTGTGTCTAAATCCCTACTGGACAGTGTGCGTGTGTCACAAACCCCATTGGATAGCGTGTGTGTCACAAACACTATTGGACAGTGTGTGTGTTATAGGCTCATTGGACAGATTGTGTGTGTCACAAAACCCGTTGGACAGCGTCTGTGTCACGAACCCCTTTAGACAGCGTCTGTGTAACAAGCACCATTGGACAAAGTGTGTGTGTCATAAACCCCATTGGAAAGTTTATGTGTCACAAACCCCATTGGATAGCGTGTGTGTGCCACAAACCCTATTGGACAGTCTGTGTGTCACAAACCCCACTGGACAGAGTGTGTGTCACGAACCCCGTTGGACAGCGTGTATGTGTCACAATCCCCATTATACAGCGTGTGTGTCACAAAAACCATTGGACAGTGTGTGTGTCACAAACCCCACTGGACAGAGTGTGTGTCACGAACCCCATTGGACAGCGTGTGTGTCACAAGCCCATTGGACAGATTGAGTGTGTCACGAACACCATTGTACAGCGTGTTTGTCACTATCCCCATTGGACAGAGTGTTTCTGAGAAACCCCACTGGACAGCGTGTGTGTCAAAAGCCCATTGGACAGAGTGTGTGTGTCTAAACCCCATTGGAAAGTGTGTGTGTCACAAACCCCAATGGACTGTGTGTGTGTCACAAACCGTCATGGACATTGTGTGTGTCACAATCCCCATTGGACAGCATGTGTGTCAAAAACCCCATTGGACAGTGTGTGTGTCACAAACCCTCCTGACATTGTGTGTCACGATCCCCATTGGACAGCGTGTGCTTGTCACAGTGCCCATTGGACAATGTGTGTGTCACAAACCCCATTGGACAGCCTGTGTGTGTCACAATCCCAGTTGGACAGAGTGTGTGTGACAAACCCCACTGGACAGTGTGTGTGTCACAAAACCAACTGGACAGCGTGTGTGTCAGAAACACCATTTTACAGCGTGTGTGTGTCACAATCCCCATTGGACAGAGTTTGTGTGACAAACCCCACTGCACAGTGTGTGTCTCAGAAACCCCTCTGGACAGTGTGTGTGTCACAAAACAGACTGGGCAGCGCGTGTGTCAGAAACAACATTGGACAGCATGTGTGTGTCACTATCTCCATTGGACATCGTGTATGTCACAATCTCCATTGGACAGCATGTGTGTGTCACAATCCTAATTGCACATTTTGTGTGTAACATCCCCTTTGGAAATTGTCTGTGTCACAAACCCTATTGGACAGCGTGTGTGTCGCGATCCCCTATTGGACAGCGTGTGTGTCAGAAACCCCATTGGAAAGTGTGTGTGTCACAAACCCCATTGGATAGCGTGTGTGTGTCACAAACCCTATTTGTCAGTGTTTATGTCACAATCCCCATTGGACAGCCTCTGTGTCACAAACCCCATTGGACAGCGTGTGTTTAACGAACACCATTGGACAGCATGTGTGTCACAAGACCCATTGGACAGAGTATGTGTGTCACAAACCCCATTAGACAGTGTGTGTGTGTCACAAACCCTATCGGACTTTGTGTGTGTCACAAAACCCATTGGACAGCATGCGTTTCACAAACACCATTGGACAGTTTGTGTGTAACAAACCCAATTGGTCAGAGTGTGAGTCATAAACCGCATTGGACAGCGTGTGTGTGTCACAATACCCATTGGACAGCGTGTGTGCGTCACAAACCCCATTGGACAGTGTGTGTGTGTCACAAACCCTATTGGAAAGGCTGTGTGTCACAAACCCCATTGGACAGAGTGGGGGTCAGAAACCCCCATGGACAGTGCGTGTGTCACGAAACCCATTGGACAGCATGCGTGTCGCAAACAACATTGGACAGCCTGTGTTTGTCACAAGAACCATTGGACAGAGTGTGTGTGTCACAAACCCCATTGAACAGCGTGTGTGTCACAAGAACCATTGGACAGAGTATGTGTCATAAATCGCATTGGACAGCGTGTGTGTGTCACAATACCCATTGGACAGTGTGTGTGTGTCACAAACCCCATTGGACAGCTTGTGCGTCACAAACCCCATTGGACAGTGTGTGTGTGTCACAAACCCTATTGGAACGTGTGTGTGTCACAAACCCTATTGGACAGAGTGGGGGTCAGAAACCCCCATTGACAGTGCGTGTGTCACAAAACCCATTCGACAGCATGCGTGTCACAAACACCATTGGACAGCCTGTGTGTGTCACAATCCTCATTGCACAGTGTGTGTGTCACAAAACCCATTTGACAACGTGTGTGTTACAAACGCCATTGGACAGAGTGTGTTTGTGACAAACAAGATTGGACAGCGTGTGTGTCACAAGAACCATTGGACAGAGTGTGTGTCTCACACACACCATTGGACAGCGTGTGTGTCATAAACCCCATTGGACAGCGTGTGTGTGTCACAATAGCCATTGGACAGTGTGTGTGTCACGAACACCATTGGAAAATGATTGTTTCACAAACACTATTGGACAGTGTGTGTGTCACAACCCATTGGACAGAATGTGTGTGTCACAAAACCCACTGGACAGCGTGTGTGTCACGAACCCCTTTGGACAGCGTGTCTGTCACAAGCACCATTGGACAGAGTGTGTGTGTCACAAACCCCTTTGGAAAGTGTATGTGTCACAAATCCCATTGGATAGCTTATGTGTGTCACAAACCCCATGGGACAGCGTGTGTGTGTCACAAACCCCACTGCACAGAGTGTGTTTCACGAACCCCATTGGACAGCATGTATGTGTCACAATCCCCATTGGACAGGGTGTGTGTCACAAACCCCATTGGACAGTGTGTGTGTCACAAACCCACTGGACAGAGTGTGTGTCACGAACCCCATTGGACAGCGTGTTTGTCACAATCCCCATTGGACAGCGTGTGTGTCACAAACCCCATTGGACAGAGTGTATGTGCCAAACCCCATTGGACAGCGTGTGTGTGTCACAATCCCCACTGGACAGTGTGTGTGTGTCACAAACCCCATTGCACAGTTTGTGTGTCACAAAACGTCATGGACATTGTGTGTGTCGCAATACCCATTGGTGACCGTGTGTGTCACAAAACCCATTGGACAGTATGTGTGTCAGAACCCCTCCTGGACAGCGTGTGTGTCACAATCCCCACTGGACAGTGTGCCTGTCACAAACTCCATTGGAAAGTGTGTGCGTCACAAACCCCCCTGGACAGTGTGTTTGTCACAAACTCCATTGGACAGAGTGTGTGTGTCATAAACCCCATTGGACAGCATGTGTGTCACAATCCCCATTGGATAGCGTGTGTGTCAGAAATCCCATTGGACAGTGTGTGTCACAATCCCCATGGGACAGCGTGTATGTGTCACAATCCTCATTGGACAGCGTGTGTGTCACAAACCCCAGTGGACAGAGTGTGTGTCACAAAACACATTGGACAGCATGTGTGTCACAAACACCATTGCACAGTGTGTGTGTAACAAACCCAATTTGTCGGTCTGTGTGTCACAAATCCCATGGGACCGCGTGTATGTGTCACAATCCCCATTGGACAGCGTGTGTGTGTCACAAACTGTCATGGACATTGTGTGTGTCACAATCCCCATTGGTGACCATGTGTGTCACAAACCCCATTGGACAGTGTGTGTGTCACAAACCCTCCTGGACAGCGTCTGTGTCACAATCCCCATTGGACAGTGTGTGTGTCACAAACCCCATTGGACAGCGAGTGCGTCACTAAACCCCCTGGACAGTGTGTTTGTCACAAACCCCATTGGACAGAGAGTGTGTGTCATAAACCCCATTGAACAGCATGTGTTTCACAATACCCATTGCACAGCGTGTGTGTCAGAAACCCCACTGGACAGTGTGTGTCACAAATCCCATTGGACAGCGTGTGTGTCACAAACCCCATTGGACAGCCTGTGTGTGTCACAAACCCCCGAGGTCAGTGTGTGTGTCACAAACCCCATTTGACAGCGTGTGTGCCACAAACACCATTGGACAGTGTGTGTGTCACAAACCCCTTTGGGCAGCATGCGTGTCACAAACCCCATTGTATAGTGTGTGTATGTCACAATCCCCATTGGACAGCGTCTGTGTCACAAACCCCATGGGACAGGGTGTGTATGTCACAAACCCCAATGGACAACCTGTGTGTGTCAGAAACCCCCCAGGTCAGTGTGTGTATCACAAACCACATTTGACAGCGTGTCTGTCACATACACCATTGGACAGTGTGTGTGTCACAAACCCCGTTGGACAGCATGTGTGTCACACGCCCAATGGACAGAGTGTGTGTACAAAACCCATTGGACAGTGTATGTGTGTCACAAACGCCATTGGATAGCGATTGTGTCACAAACACTATTGGAGAGCTTTTGTGTGACAAGCCCTTTGGACAGAGTGTGTGTGTCACAAACCCCATTGGATAGCGTTTGTGTGTCACAAACTGCATGAGACAGCGTGTGTGTGAAACTAAACCCACTGGACAGAGTGTGTGTCACGAACCCCATTGGACAGCGTGTATGTGTCACAATCCCCATTGGACAGCGTGTGTGTCACAAACCCCATTGGACAGCGTGTGCGTCACAAACCCCCCTGCACAGTGTGTTTGTCACAAACCCCATTGGACAGTGTGTGTGTCATAAACCCCATTGGACAGCATGTGTGTCACAATCCCCATTGGACAGCGTGTGTCTCAGAAACCCCATAGGACAGTGTGTGTCACAAATCCCATTGGACAGCGTGTGTGTCACAAACCCCATTGGATAGCGTTTGTGTGTCACAACCCCCATGGGTCAGCGTGTGTGTGAAACTAAACCCACTGGATAGAGTGTGTGTCACGAACCCCATTGGACAGATTGTGTGTGTCGCAAACCCCATTGAACTGCGTGTGTGTCACAAACCCCCCTGGACAGTGTGTTTTTCACAAACCCCATTGGACAGCATGTGTGTCACAATCCCCATTGGACAGCGTGTGTCTCAGAAACCCCATTGGACAGTGTGTGTCACAAATCCCATTGGACAGCGTGTGTGTGTCACAAACCCTCCAGGTCAGTGTGTGTGTCACAGACCCCATTGGACAGCGTGTGTGGTCACAAGCCCAATGTACAGAGTGTGTGTCACAAAACCCATTGGACAGCATGCATGTCACAAACACCATTGGACAGTGTGTGTGTAACAAACCCAATTGGTATGTGTGGGTTGTCTGAATTTAGAGTTGATGCGTTAATTTTCTGTATTTGGAGTTAATAGGCTAGTTTGCTGTATGTTTGTTGTATGAATATATTTAAGTGTTGCGGTGGTTGCGAGGCGCGGCGTGCTCGGGAGGGACTTGGAGGCGGGGAGCTTGTGGTCGGTGGGGGTGCCTGCGCCCTGGAGCGGGGGGCGGCTTGTGACTACGAGATAACTATCTTGTTACCATGCGAACACTGCCTTACCAACATTCCTGCCTTAGCTAGCTTAATGTCTGTTAAAGTGATTAGCCAATCAGCATGAAACATGTGTGCCTTAGACTATATAAATGTATGTTTGCCAAACAATAAAGCGGACATCAAGCTGCGTCCCCGTCTCTCAATCGCGGCAAATTGGTGACCTCCGACGTGATCGTCAGTGACGAAATCGCCGAGGATTGAAAAACCGCCGAGGATTGAAAAACCGCCTACCTGGTGGCATGTCACGCGTCCCGCAGAACGTGGAATGAGCTGCTGAAAGGAAGCAGGATAAGCCGGCCGGCCAAACAATCCCTCCGTCTGGAACGAGAGGTGAGCTGCGGGAAACTAGCAAAATGGGGAATCAAGAGTCTTTCCCTGAGAGAGACGTTTATGAGCTTATGAAAGCTCTACTTAAGAAGCATGGGAAAAAGACTCTTTCGGAACAAGATCTTAAGTTAATCCTTAAATGGGTGCAGGTTAAGATTCCCACAGTGACTGCTTCTTCTATTTTTACATGTAAATTTTGGGATGATGTGGGGGTAAAGTTATGGGACGCAGCTACCTCAGGAGATGAGGAAGCGCAGCATATGCTCCCCAGTTGGAGAAAAATCTTTGAAACCATAAAGGCTCAAGAGCAAAATCAGCGAGGCTCCGAGGAGGGAGCTCAGTCACCTCCCCCCTGCCCTTCTAAAATCGCTGGTGGGGCGGAACCCTCTGCGCCACCGTTAGCTTGTGCTGCTGGATATCCCCCGGAGGGTGATCCCTTTGACCCGGGTCCGATTGACCCTGAAAAGGAACCTGATCTTTTTCCCCCTGATCCTCATGAGATTTGGGGAAAGATTAAGCGCCAAGCGATAAACGAGGGGGAGTTGGAAATAGCCAGAACTATAGTAGCCCCCGTTATATACCAAGGACGGGGGGGGCTCAGGCTCAGTGGGAAGCTCTTTCTTTTTCGGTCATTAAGGAGTTGCGCCGTACAGTTACCGAGCATGGGTTGTCTTCCCCTTATTTTGCAAGCCTTTTATCTTCTGTATTCGATACATATGTCATGACCCCACATGATTTAAAATCTCTCGCGCGATTGTTATTAACCCCAACACAATATACAATGTGGGAGTCTCAATGGAGAACGGGATTGCAGACAGTTTTGCTGGGTTATGCAGGACATGCTAATGCCGCCTTAGCTGCATTGACTATAGAGCACCTCACAGGAACAGGGCAGTTTTCGGACCCGGCAGCCCAAGCTAGGGACATTCCTCGGGAGGCTTTGGAAGCACGCAGAGAAGAAGCGAAAAGGGCCTTGTTGAGAGTTCCTGACTCTGGCAGACCCCAAAAAGCATTCACTAGTATCAGTCAGGAACCCCGTGAGCCGTATATGCAGTTTACAGATAGATTAAAACAAGCCTTAGAGCGGCAAGTTGATAACGGACAAGCTCGGGAGATTTTACTCCTTAAACTGGCTGTGGAAAACGCTAACGCCGATTGTAAAAAGCTCTTAAAGTCTCTCCCAAATCAAAACCCTACCTTAATTGAAATGGTGGAAGCCTGTAATAGAATTGGCACTATGGATCATAAATATGAGGCCATGGCTGCTGCTTTTGCGGCCATGCACGGCCCGATGGGCACCAACCCACAGGGAAACTGCTATGGGTGTGGAAAACCGGGACACCTTAAAAAAGATTGCTTTAGTGCCAATGCTGGGAAACGACCCCAAACACCTGGGGTTTGTCCCAAGTGCCAAAAAGGGCGCCGCTATGCTAATCAATGTCGATCTAAATACGACTCTCAAGGGCGCCCCATACAGGGAAACCGATTGCAGAGCGCGGGACCGCGGCGCGCACAGACACAAGTTCCGCGACCGGCGCCCCCACAAACGCCGGGGGGGGAAACAGGAGTGTTTCCAGTCTCCGCCCAGCAACAGCAGGGAGCGCCGGCCTGGACCTGGCAACCGCCCACACAGTAACGCTACTTGATTCCTCTGTTCACTTACTGCTTACCAAAATTGCAGGTCCTTCGCCCCCTCGAACACAGGCTTTATTATTAGGAAGATCGTCCACCACTCTGTCAGGACTTTTTGTATTGCCCGGAGTAATCGATCCTGACAGTAATTCAGAAATTAAAATTATGGCCTGGACCCCGTTTCCTCCTTGTACAGTGCCAGAGGGAAGTCGTATCGCTCAATTGATACTGATCCCTAAGGAGGACTATGTCCCAATTCCTGATCAATTGCTCCCACAGAGACAGGGAAGTTTTGGATCTACGGGAGAACCACTAATTTTATGGGTTCAAGCCATCTCACAAAAACGTCCTATATGTCAATGCACCCTCATTCGCAGAGGTCAGCAAGTCATGTTAAGTGGAATTATTGATACAGGTGCAGATGTTACCGTTATTTCTCAAGCAAAGTGGCCTTCTAGGTGGCCTTTAGCTGATGTCTCTCAGACATTAGCAGGAATCGGGGGGTATGGAGCTAGCCGCCAAAGCGCAGAAATAATACAAGTTCAAAATTCAGAAGGACAAGTTGCCTCTGTCAAACCGTTTATCTTACCAGTACCTATGGTCTTGTGGGGGCGTGATGTGTTGTCTCAGTGGGGGATGTCTATCCAGACACATTTTTAGGTGGGGCCATTGAGGGGCGTGAAACCCTAAAGTTAACTTGGAAAACAGATACTCCTATTTGGATTGATCAATGGTCCCTGCCGCTGGAAAAACTTCACGCCCTCCAAGAAATAGTTAATGAACAACTATCTATGGGACATATTGTACCCTCTACGAGTCCTTGGAACTCGCCTATTTTTGTTATTAAAAAACTGACTGGCAAGTGGCGCTTGCTCCATGACCTCAGAAAAATTAATGACGCTATGGAAGACATGGGGGCCCTGCAACCTGGGCTTCCGTCACCCGCCATGATCCCTAGAGATTGGCCTTTAACCATCATAGACCTCAAAGATTGTTTTTTCAACATTCCATTGCATCCAGATGATGCTCCTAAATTTGCCTTTTCGGTCCCTAGCGTCAACATGCAAGCTCCTTTACAAAGTTACCAGTGGGTTGTGTTACCGCAGGGAATGAAAAATAGCCCTACAATATGCCAATGGTATGTAGCAAAAATACTTAGTCCTGTCAGAACTGTAGTAACCTGCTGCATTGTTATATCATTATATGGATGACATTCTAGTGGCAGCACAACACCATGAAGTCATGGAGGAAGCTGTAGCCCTTGTCGTGGCTGCTGTAAAATCAGCAGACCTCTGTATTGCACCAGAAAAAATTCAAAAAGTGCCACCTTGGAAATACTTAGGATGGCGTATAAGAGCTCAGACTATTGTTCCGCAACCTTTACAAATACAGGCGAATATAAAGAATTTACATGACGTGCAAAAACTGCTGGGTACAATCAATTGGGTCAGACCATTGTTAGGAATCACTAATGCGGATCTTCGTCCCTTATTTGAAATGCTTAAAGGAAGCTCGGATTTAAATGCTCCGCGAAGTCTCAGTCCTGAAGCCATAGCTTCCTTGCATAAAGCTGCAGCAGCGATTACCTCCAGACAAGCGCATCGATGGGAACCGGAATTGCCTTTTCAATTAATCATCCTTAACCCTGCTCGACAGCCTCATGCACTTATTTTCCAATGGGACTGCCAGAAAACGGACCCTTTACTGATCATTGAATGGATTTTTTTACCTAACCAAGCCACAAAAACGATTTCTACCCAACATGAGATGTTTGCATCATTAATCATCAGGGCTCGACAGCGATTACTTACCATGGCGGGCACGGACTTTATCCTTATATGTATGCCGGTAACAAGTATTTACCTGCAATGGTTACAACAACAATCAGATGCGCTAGGCATAGCTCTAACTGGCTATGCAGGCCAACTCACTTCTCATCCGCCTTCTCACAAACTGTTAAGCATTGATTTTCACCTTTTACCTATTCCAAAGCGGAGTGACCAGCCTTTACAAGCCCTCACTGTATTCACAGATGGGTCTGGCAAATCTCACAAGTCTGTTATCCTTTGGTGGGATGATCATCGAGAACAGTGGAACTCAGATGTAGAGACTGTACAGGGTTCTCCTCAAATAGTAGAATTGTCTGCAGTTGTTCGAGTGTTTCGAAAATGGTCTATTCCTCTCAATATAATCACTGATTCTGCTTATGTTGCAGGAATTGTTAGCCGAGCAGAGACTTCTGTGCTACGAGATGTTTCTCATACGGCACTGTTTAATTTGTTACAAGAACTCATCTTTCTGTTAAACTCCCGTCTTCACCCTTATTTTATTATGCATGTTCGATCTCACACTTCTCTACCTGGTTTTATTGCAGAAGGGAACCGACAGGCTGATTTGCTTACGCTACCGGTGCAGGTGTTACCAGATTGATTAGCGCAAGCTAGGCTCAGCCACTCCTTTTCTCATCAAAACGCTGCAGGCCTTAAGCGTCAATTTGACCTCACTATACAACAAGCCCATAATATCATTGCGGTGTGTCCTGATTGTCAAAGGCACTCTTTCCCTTCTATAGCAGAAGGAGTCAACCCCAGAGGGCTACAGAGCCTTCAACTCTGGCAAACAGATGTCACTCATTTTGCTGAATTTGGCCATTTAAAGTTTGTTCATTGCTCTATTGATACATTTTCGGGAATGTTATTTGCCTCCTGTCATATAGGAGAAAAAGCACGTGATGTGCAAAAACATCTAATGCGCGCTTTTGCTACTTTAGGGGTACCCTCTCAAATTAAAACTGACAATGGCCCCGCATATGTATCTAAAACCTTAACAACCTTTTTTGCCTCTTGGGGTATATCACACGTTACAGGTATCCCTCACTCTCCTACGGAACAAGCTTTAATAGAATGTTCCCACCAAACCTTAAAACGTCTGTTATTAAAACAAAAAGGGGGAATAGGAGCCGCTACACCAGAGGAGCGAATACAGAAAGCCTTGTATGTTTTTAACTTTTTGAATTGTTCCCTATTAGACAGCAATCCTCCAGTAGTTCGTCATTTTAGCATAAACACCCTTTTTGAACCCAAGATTAAGCCGCCAGTATTGATCCGGGACCCCGAAACAGGTAAGATAATGGGACCCTATCCCCTTGTCACGTGGGGAAGAGGCTATGCTTGTGTTTCCACAGAAAGAGGTCCCCGCTGGATCCCAGCTAAAAACGTGAGACCTTTTCGAGAGACACTGCAGCAGCCTCCTGAAGACATTCCTGGTCCTGATCCTGCGACTGATATAGAAGACACTACCGATCAATAATTAAATGAACTCTGTTCCAGAGGTTAACAAATGGGAGCTTAAATGTCCCCAATGTGAAAAATGTAATCCGTGGATTTGTAGAATTTGTGCTAATTGTGGAAAATCACAGTGGCTAAATCGCCATACAGTAGGACGCTGGTGTGATAACTGCCTAACAATTGAGTGGAATACAGTTCAGGTGTTATTGATAACAGGTAGAGAAACAGAATATTCACCCCGGTATGATTATTATTCTGACGATTGGGGGAAAATTGTAGCACAAAGGTCTGGGGACATTTTATATTCTAAGATTGAATGAGCCAAAGACATTCAAATGAGTTTCTGTTCTTTTAATGATTTGTACCTTATTAATAGTAATCCCATGTGTGTTACAATGCTTGCAAAAATCAATAACTGCTTCAATGAACAAGATTTTCCTTGTGCAGCAAGGAGCGGACCAAGATCAGAAAGAAATTACAAAAACCCCCAGTACGGAGCTGTTAGGGAAATAAGATGTCCTCAAGTTGGTCGGTCGCCGACCTTGGAAGGGTCAGTTAATTAAAACAAAAAGGGGGAGATGTGGGTTGTCTGAATTTAGAGTTGATAAGTTAGTTTTCTGTATTTGGAGTTAATAGGCTAGTTTGCTGTATGTTTGTTGTGTGAATAAAGTTAAGTGTTGCGGTAGTTGTGAGGCGCGACTTGGAGGTGGGGAGCTTGTGGTCGGTGGGAGTGCCCACGCCCTGGAGCGGGGGGCAGCTTGTGACTGCGAGATAACGATCTTGTTACCATGCGAACAATGCCTGACCAACATTCCCGCCTTAGCTAGCTTAATGTCTGTTAAAGTGATAAGCCAATCAGCATAAAACATGTGTGCCTTAGACTATATAAATGTATGTTTGCCAAACAATAAAGCGGACATATTGCTTGCATCAAGCTGTGTCCCCGTCTCTCAGTCGCGGCAATAAACCCCATGGAACAGCGTGTGTGTGTCACAAACCCTATTGGATAGTGTGTGCGTCACAAACCCCACTGGACAGCGTTTGTGTCACGAACCACATTAGACAGCGTGTGTGTCACAAGACCCATTGGACAGAGTGTGTGTGTCACAAACACCATTGGACAGCGTGTTTGTCACAATCCCCATTGGACAGCGTCTCTGTGTCACAATCTCCATTCGACGGTGTATGTGTCACAGAACCCATTGGATAGAGAGTGTATCACAAACCACATTAGAAAATGTGTGTTTCACAAATCCCACTGGATAGCGTGTGTGTCTGTCACAAACCGCATTGGACAGTGTGTGTGTCAAAAACTCCACTGGACAGCGTGTGTGTCACAATCCCCATTGGACAGCGTGTGTGTCACAAACAAAATTGGACAGACAGTGTGTGTCACAAACCCCATTGGACAGCCTTTGTGTCAAAATCCCCATTGGACAGATTGTGTGTGTCGCAAAACCCATTGGACAGCGTGGGTGTCACAATCGCCATTGGACAGATTGTGTGTGTCACAAACCCCACTGGACAAACTGTGTGTGTCACAAACCCCATTGGACAGAGTGAGTGTGTCACAAACCCCATTGGACAGAGTGTGTGTGTCACAAAAACCACTGGACAGTGTATGTGTCACAAACCCCATTGGATACCGAGTGTGTGTCACAAACACTATCGGACAGTGTGTGTGTCACAAAGCCCATTGGACAGCATGCGTGTCACAAACACCATTGGACAGCGTGAGTATGTCACGAACCCCTTTGGATAGCGTGTGTGTGACGCAAACCCTGTTGGACTGTGTGTATGTCACAATCCCCATTGTACAGCATCTGTGTCACAAAACCCATTGGACAGCGGGTGTGTCACAAACACCATTGGAAATCGTGTGTGTGTCACAAACCCCATTAGACAGCGTGTGTGTCACAAAAACCATTGGACAGTGTGCGTGGCACAAACCCCATTGGACAGCGTGTGTATGTCACAAACCCCATTGGAATGTGTGTGTGTAACAAACCCAATTGGAGAGCGTCTGTGTCACAAGCCCATTGGACAGAATGTGTGTCACAAAACCCATTGGACAGCATGCATGTCACAAACACCATTGAACAGCGTGTGTGCAACTAACTGAATTGGTCAGCGTGTGTGTCACAAACCCCATTGGACAGCGTGTGTGTCACAAGACCCACACGACAGACTGTGTGTGTCACAATCTCCTTTGGACAGCGTGTGTGTCAGAAACACCATTGGACAGCCTGTGTGTGTCACAAACCCCATTTGACAGCGTGTGTGTCACAAACACCATTGGTCAGTGTGCGTGTCACAAACCCCATTGGAATGTGTGTGTGTCACAATCCCCATTGTACAGCTTGTGTGTCACAAACTCCCCTGGACAGTGTGTTTGTCACAAACCCCTTTGGACAGAGTGTGTGTGTAATAATCCTTATTGGAAGCATGTGTGTCACAATCCCCATCGGACAGATTGTGTGTGTCACGAACCCCATTGGACACCGTGTGTGTCACAAGACACATTGGACAGCGTGTGTGTGTCACAAACCTCATTGGAAAGTGTGCGTGTCACAAACCCCATTGGATAGAGTGTGTATGTCACAATCCCCATTGGACCGAGTCTGTGTCACAAACCCCAACGCACAGCGTGTGTGTCAAAAACACCATTGGACAGAGTGTGTGTGACACAGTCCCCATTGGACATTGTGTGTGTCACAAACCCCACTGGACAGCGTGTTTGTCACGAACCCCATTGGACAGATTGTGTGTTTCACAAACCCCATTGGACAGCGTGAGTGTCACAAAAACCATTGGAAAGGGTGTGTGTCACAAATCCCATTGGAAAGTGTGCGTGTCACAAACTCCATTGGACAGGGTGTGTGTGTCACAAACCCCATTGGACAGCGTGTGTGTCACAAGACACATTTGACAGCGTGTGTGTCACAAACGCCATTGGAGAGAGTGTGTGTGTGACAAACACCATTTGACAGTGTGTGTGTCACAATCCCCATCGGACAGATTGTGTGTGTCACAAAACCCATTGGACAGTGTGTGTGTCACGAGACACATTGGACAGAGTCTGTGTGTCACAAACCCCATTGGACAGCGTGTGTGTCATGATCCCCATTGGACAGCGTGTGTGTCACAAACACCATAGGTCAGTGTGCGTGTCACAAACCCCATTGGAATGTGTGTGTGTCACAAACGCCATTGGACAGTGTGTGTGTCACAATCCCCATTGTACAGCTTGTGCGTCACAAGCTCCCCGGGACAGTGTGTTTGTCACAAACCCCTTTGGACAGAGTGTGTGTGTAATAATCCCCATTGGAAAGCATGTGTGTCACAATCCCCATTGGACAGCATGTTTGTCACGAACCCCATTGGACACCGTGTGTGTCACAAGACACATTGGACAGAGTCTGTGTATCACAAACCCCTTTGGACAGCGTGTGTGTCACAATCCCCATTGGACAGCGTGTGTGTCACAAACACCATTGGACAGACTGTGTGTGTCACAAACCCCATTGCACAGCCTGTGCCTCACAATCCCCATTAAACAGATTGTGTGTGTCACAAAACCCATTGGACAGACTGTGTGTGTCACAAAACCCATTGGATAGCGTGAGTGTGTCACAAACCCCATTGGACAGAGTGAGTATGTAACAAAACCCATTGGACAGCATGCGTGTCACAAACACCATTGGACAGTGTGTGTGTGTCACAAACCCCTTGGATAGCGTGTGTGTGTCACAAACATAATTGGATAGCGTGTGTGTGTCACAAACCCAGATGGACAGTGTGTGTGTGTGACAAACCCTATTAGAAAGTGTGTGTGTCACAAACCCCACTGGAGAGCTTGTGTGTCACGAACCCCATTGGACAGTGTGTGTGTCACAAGACCCCTTGGACAGAGTGTGTGTGTCACAAACCTCATTGGACAGCGTGTGTGTAACAATACCCATTTAACAGAGTTTGTGTCACAATTCCCATTGGACAGCGTGTGTGTCACAAAACCCATTGGCCAGAGTGTGTGTGTCACAAAACCCACTGGACAGCGTGTGTGTCATGAACCCGCTTGGACAGAGTGTGTGTGACAAACCCCTTTGGAAAGAGAGTCTGTCACGAACCCATTGGACAGACTGTGTGTGACAAACTCCATTGGACATTGTGTGTGTCACAAACCCCATTGGATAAAGTGTTTGTGTCACAAACACCATTATAAAATGTGCGAGTCACAAAGCACATATGACAGCGTGTGTGTGTCACAAACCCTATTTGTCAATGTTTATGTCACAATCCCCATTGGACAGCCTCTGTGTCACAAACACCATTGGACAGAGTGTGTTTAACGAACACCATTGGACGTCATGTGTGTCACAAGACCCATTGGACAGAGTATGTGTGTCACAAACCCCATTAGACAGTGTGTGTGTGTCACAAACCCTATCGGACTTTGTGTGTGTCACAAAACCCATTTGACAGCATGCATGTCAAAAACACCATTGGACAGTTTGTGTGTAACAAACAAAATTGGTCAGCGTGTGTGTCATAAACCCTATGGAACAGCGTGTGTGTGTCAAAAACCCTATTGGATAGTGTGTCTGTCACAAACCCCACTGGACAGCGTTTGTGTAACGAACCCCATTAGACAGCGTGTGTGTCACAAGACCCATTGGACAGAGTGTGTGTGTCACAAACACCATTGGACAGCGTGTTTGTCACAATCCCCATTGGACAGCGTGTGTTTCACAATCGCCATTGGACAGATTGTGTGTGTCACGAACCCCATTGGACACAGTGTGTGTGTCACAAACCCCATTGGACAGCACGTGTGTAACAAGAACCATTGGAAACTGTTTGTGTCAGAAACCCCATTGGACACAGAGTGTGTCACAAAACCCATTGGACAGCATGCATTTCACAAACACCATTGGACAGTGTGTGTGTGTCACAAACCCCTTTGGATAGCTTGTGTGTGTCACAAACCCTATTGGACAGTGTGTATGTCACAATCCAAATTGTACAGCATCTGTGTCAACATCGCCATTGGACAGCGGGAGTTTCACAAACACCTTTGGAAATTGTGTGTGTGTCACAAGCCCCATTGGACAGTGTGTGTGTCACAAGACCCATTGGACAGAGTGTGTGTGTCACAAGACCCACTGGACAGAGTGTGTGTCACAAACCCCATTAGAAAGCGTGTGTGTCACAAGACCCATACGACAGACTGTGTGTGTAACAATCTCCTTTGGACAGCGTGTGTGTCAGAAACCCCATTGGACAGCCTGTGTGTGTCACAAACCCCATTAGACAGCGTGTGTGTCACAAACACCATTGGACAGTGTGCGTGGCACAAACCCCATTGGACAGCGTGCGTGTCTCACAAACCCCATTGGAACGTGTGTGTGTAACAAACCCAATTGGAGAGCGTGTGTGTCACAAGCCCATTGGACAGAATGTGTGTCACAAAACCCATTGGACAGCATGCGTGTCACAAACACCATTGAACAGTGTGTGTGCAACTAACTGAATTGGTCAGCGTGTGTGTCACAAACCCCATTGGACAGCGTGTGTGTCACAAGACCCACACGACAGACTGTGTGTGTCACAATCTCCTTTGGACAGCGTGTGTGTCAGAAACACCATTGGACAGCCTGTGTGTGTCACAAACCCCATTTGACAGCGTGTGTGTCACAAACACCATTGGTCAGTGTGCGTGTCACAAACCCCATTGGAATGTGTTTGTGTCACAAACCCCATTTGACAGCGTGTGTGTCACAAACGCCATTGGACAGTGTGTGTGTCACAATCCCCATTGTACAGCTTGTGCGTCACAAACTCCCCTGGACAGTGTGTTTGTCACAAACCCCTTTGGACAGAGTGTGTGTGTAATAATCCCCATTGGAAAGCATGTCTGTCACAATCCCCATTGGACAGCATGTTTGTCACGAACCCCATTGGACACCGTGTGTGTCACAAGACACATTGGACAGAGTCTGTGTATCACAAACCCCTTTGGACAGCGTGTGTGTCACAATCCCCATTGGACAGCGTGTGTGTCACAAACACCATTGGACAGACTGTTTGTGTCACAAACCCCATTGCACAGCCTGTGCCTCACAATCCCCATTGCACAGATTGTGTGTGTCACAAAACCCATTGGACAGACTGTTTGTGTCACAAACCCCATTGGATAGCGTGAGTGTGTCACAAACCCCATTGGACAGAGTGAGTATGTAACAAAACCCACTGGACAGTGTATGTGTCACAAACCCCATTGGGTAGTATGTGTGTGTCACAAACTCTATCAGACAGTGTGTGTGTCACAAAACCCATTGGACAGCATGCGTGTCACAAACACCATTGGACAGTGTGTGTGTGTCACAAACCCCTTGGATAGCGTGTGTGTGTCACAAACATAATTGGATAGCGTGTGTTTGTCACAAACCCAGATGGACAGTGTGTGTGTGTCACAAACCCTATTAGAAAGTGTGTGTGTCACAAACCCCACTGGACCGCTTGTGTGTCACTAACCCCATTGGACAGTGTGTGTGTCACAAGACCCCTTGGACGGAGTGTGTGTGTCACAATCCCCATTGGACAGCGTGTGTGTAACAATACCCATTGGCCAGAGTGTGTGTGTCACAAAACCCACTGGACAGCGTGTGTGTCATGAACCCGCTTGAACAGAGTGTGTGTGACAAACCCCTTTGGAAAGAGAGTGTGTCACAAACCCCATTGGACAGAGTGTGTGTGACAAACTCCATTGGACATTGTGTGTGTCACAAACCCCATTGGACAGTGTGTGTGTGACAAAACCGACTGGACAGAGTGTGTCACAAATCCCATTGGACAGCGTGTTTGTCATAAGCCCTATTGGACAGAGTGTGTGTGCCACAAACCCCATTGGACAGATTGTGTGTGTCACAAACCCCATCGGACAGTGTGTGTGTCACGAGACACACTGGACAGAGTCTGTGTGTCACAAACCCCGTTGGACAGCGTGTGTGTCATGATCCCCATTGGACAGCGTGTGTGTCACAAACACCATTGGTGACTGTGCGTGTCACAAACCCCATTGGAATGTTTGTGTGTCACAAACCCCATTTGACAGCGTGTGTGTCACAAACGCCATTGGACAGTGCGTGTGTCACAATCCCCATTGTACAGCTTGTGCGTCACAAACTCCCCTGGACAGTGTGTTTGTCACAAACCCCTTTGGACAGAGTGTGTGTGATAATCCCCATTGGAAGCATGTGTGTCACAATCCAGATTGGACAGATTGTGTGTGTCACGAACCCCATTGGACACCGTGTGTGTCACAAGACACATTGGACAGCGTGTGTGTGTCACAAACCCCATTAAAAAGTGTGCGTGTCACAAACCCCATTGGATAGAGTGTGTATGTCACAATCCCCATTGGACCGAGTCTATGTCACAAACCCCAACGCACAGCGTGTGTGTCAAAAACACCATTGGACAGAGTGTGTGTGACACAGTCCCCATTGGACATTGTGTGTGTCACAAACCCCACTGGACAGCGTGTTTGTCACGAACCCCATTGGACAGATTGTGTGTTTCACAAACCCCATTGGACAGCGTGTCACAAACTCCATTGGACAGGGTGTGTGTGTCACAAACCCCATTGGACAGCGTGTGTGTCACAAACCCCATTTGACAGCGTGTGTGTCACAAACGCCATTGGAGAGAGTGTGTGTGTGACAAACACCATTTGACAGTGTGTGTGTCACAATCCCCATTGGACAGATTTTGTGTGTCACAAACCCCATTGGACAGTGTGTGTGTCACGAGACACATTGGACAGAGTCTGTGTGTCACAAACCCCTTTGGACACCGTGTGTGTCACAATCCCCATTGGACAGCGTGTGTGTCACAAACACCATTGGACAGACTGTTTGTGTCACAAACCCCATTGCACAGCCTGTGCCTCACAATCCCCATTGCACAGATTGTGTGTGTCACAAAACCCATTGGACAGACTGTTTGTGTCACAAACCCCATTGGATAGCGTGAGTGTGTCACAAACCCCATTGGACAGAGTGAGTATGTAACAAAACCCACTGGACAGTGTATGTGTCACAAACCCCATTGGGTAGTATGTGTGTGTCACAAACTCTATCAGACAGTGTGTGTGTCACAAAACCCATTGGACAGCATGCGTGTCACAAACACCATTGGACAGTGTGTGTGTGTCACAAACCCCTTGGATAGCGTGTGTGTGTCACAAACATAATTGGATAGCGTGTGTTTGTCACAAACCCAGATGGACAGTGTGTGTGTGTCACAAACCCTATTAGAAAGTGTGTGTGTCACAAACCCCACTGGACAGCTTGTGTGTCACTAACCCCATTGGACAGTGTGTGTGTCACAAACCCCACTGGACAGAGTGTGTGTGTCACACACCCCATTGGACAGTGTGTGTGCCATAAACTCCGTTGGACAGTGTGTGTGTCACAAACCCCTTTGGACAGCGTGTTTGTCACAATCCCCACTGGACAGCGTGTGTGTCACAAAACCCATTGGACATAGTGTGTGTGTCTCAAAACCCACTGGATAGTGTATGTGTCACAAAACCCATTGGATAGTGTCTGTGTGTGTCACAAACTCAATTGGACAATGTTTTTGTCACAATCCCCTATAGACAATGTGTGTGTCACAAACCCCACTGGACAAAGTGTGTGTGTCACACACCCCATTGGACAGTGTGTGTGCCATAAACACCGTTGGACAGTGTGTGTGTGTCACAAACCCCTTTGGACAGTGTGTGTGTCACAAACCCCATTGGACAAAGTGTGTGTGTCACACACCCCACTCAACAGCATGTGTGTCATAAACCCCATTGAACAGCGTGTGTGTGTCACAATTCCCATTGGACAGCGTGTGTGTGTGACAGTCCCCATTGTATAGCGTGTGTGTCACAAACCCCATGAGAAAGAGTGTGTGTCACAATCCCCATTGGAAGAGCCTGCGTGTCTCAAAACCCACTGGACAGCCTATGTGTCACAAAACCCTTTGGATAGCGAGTGTGTGTCACAAACCGTACTAGACAGCGTGTGTGTCATAAACCCCATTGGACAGTGTGTGTGTGTCACAAACACGATTGGACAGCATGTGTGTCACAAACTCCTTTTGACAGTCTGTGTGTCACAAACCCCATTGGACAGCGTGTGTGTGTCACAATCTTCATTTTACAGTGTGTGTGTCACAAACCCCATGGGACAGTGTGTTTTTCACAAACACTATTGGACAGCCTGTGTGTCACAAGCCGATTGGACAGAGTGTGTGTGTTACAAAACCCACTGGACAGCGTGTGTATCACAAGGACCATTGGACAGAGTGTGTGTGTTTCACAAACCCCATTGGAAAGCGTGTGTGTCACGAACCCCTTTGGATAGCGTGTGTGTGTCACAAACCCAATTGTACAGTGTGTTTGTCACAAAAACTACTGGACACCGTTTGTGTTACAAACCCCATTGGACAGCTTGTGTTTTACAATCCCCAATGGACAGCGTGTGTGTCACAAGACGTATTGGACAGAGTGTGTGTGTCACAATCCCCATTGGACTATGTGTGTGTCACAAACCCCATTGGACTGTGGGTGTGTCACAAACCCCATTGGACAGAGAGTGTGTGTCACAATTCCCGTTGGACAGTGTGTGTGTGACAAACCCCACTGGATAGCATGTGAGTCACAAAACCCATTTGACAGCGTGTGTGTCACAAATGCCATTGGACAGAGTGTGCGTCACAAACACCATTGGACAGCATGTGTGTCACTAACCACATTGGACAGAGTGGGTGTGTCATAAACCCCATTGGAAAGTGTGTGTGTCACAAAACCCCATTGGATAGCATGTGTGTTTCACAAACCCTATTAAACAGTGTGTGTGTCACAAAATCCGCTCGACAGCTTGTTTATCACGAACCCCATTGGACAGCGTTTGTGTTACAAGTACCATTGGACAGAGTGTGTGTGTCACAAACCCCATTGGACAGTGTGTGTGCCACAAACCCCATTGGACAGATTGTGTGTGTCACAAACCCTATTGGACAGTGAGTGTGTCACAAAACCCTTTGGACAGATTGTGTGTCTCTCAAACCCTTTGTATAGTGTGTGTGTCACAAACCCCTCTGGACAGCGTGTGTGTCAGGAATCCCATTAGACAGCGTGCGTGTCACAAGACCCATTGGACAGAGTGTGTGTGTAACAAAACCCACTGGACAGTGTATGTGTCACAAACCCCATTGGATAGCGAGTGTGTGTCACAAACACTATCGGACAGTGTGTGTGTCACAAAACCAATTGGACAGCATCTGTGTCACAAACCCCATTGGACAGCGGGTGTGTCACAAACGCCATTGGAAATCGTGTGTGTGTCACAAGCCCCATTCGATAGCGTGTTTGTCACAAACCCGATGCGGTATCGTGTGTCTCACAAACCCTATTGGACAGTGTGTGTGTCACAAAACCCATTGTATAGAATGTGTGTCACAAACCCCACTAGAAAGTGTGTGTGTCACAAACCCCATTCAATAGCGTGTGTGTCACAAACACCATTGGACAGTGTGTGTGTCATAAACCCCATTGGAGAGCGTGTGTGTGTCAGAAACCCCATTGAAAAGTGTATGTGTCACAAACCCCATTGGAGAGCATGTATGTCACAAGCCCATTGGACACAGTTTGTGTCACAAAACCCATTGGACAGCATGCGTATCACAAACACCATTGGACAGTGTCTGTGTAAGAAACCCAACTGGGCCGCGTGTGTAGTCACAAACCCGATGGGACAATGTTTGTGTGTCACAAACCCCATTGGAAAGTGTGCGTGACACAAACCACATTGGATAGAGTGTGTGTGTCACAATCCCCATTGGACAGCGTCTGTGTCACAAACCCCAATGCACAGCGTGTGTGTCACAAACACCATTGGGCAGAGTGTGTGTGTCACAGTCCCAATCGGATATTGTGTGTATCACGATTGGATAGCGCGTGTGTCACAAACCACATTAGAAACTGTGTGTTCCACAAACCCCATTGGATAGCGTGTGTGTGTCACAAACCCCATTGGACAGTGTGTGTGTCACAGACCTCACTGGACAGTGTGTGTGTCACGAACCCCACTGGACAGATTGTGTGTTTCACAAACCCCATTGGACAGCGTGTGTGTCACAAGAACCATTGGAAAGTGTGTGTGCCACAAACCCCATTGGACACAGTGTGTGTGTCACAAACCCCATTGGAAAGCGTGCGTGTCACAAACCCCATGTGACAGCGTGTGTGTTCACAATCCCCATTGTACAGTGTGTTTGTGACAAACCCCATTGGACAGAGTGTGCGTGTCACAATCCCCATTATACAGCGTGTGTGTCACAAACCCCATTGGACAGCTTGTGAGTCACAAGCCGCCCTAGACAGTGTGTTTGACACAAACCCCATTGGACAGATTGTGTGTCATAAAACCCATTGCAAAGCATGTGTGTCACAATCCCCTTTGGACAGAGTGTGTGTTAGAAACCCCATTGGACAGTGTGTGTCACAAATCCCATTGGACAGCGTGTGTGTCACAAGCATATTGGACAGAGTGTGTTGCACAAAACCTTTTAGACAGCATGAGAGTCAGAAACACCATTGGACAGTGTGTGTGTCATAAACCCCATTGGAAATCGTGTGTGTATCAGAAGCCCCATTGGACTGTGTGTGTCTCAAAACCACATTGGATAGCGTGTGTCTCACAAACCCTATTTTACAGTGAATGCTTCACAAACCCCACTGGACAGCGTGTGTGTCACAAGACCCATTGGACAGAGTGTGTTTGTGACAAACCCCATTGGACAGAGTGTGTGTGTCACAATCCCCATTGGACAGCGAGTGTGTCACAAGCCCATTGGACAGAGTGTGTTGCACAAAACCTATTAGACAGCATGAGAGTCAGAAACACCATTGGACAGTGTGTGTGTCATAAACCCCATTGGAAATCGTGTGTGTTTCTCACAAGCCCCATTGGACTGTGTGTGTCTCAAAACCCCATTGGATAGCGTGTGTCTCACAAACCCTATTGGACAGTGAATGCTTCACAAACCCCACTGGAGAGCGCGTGTGTCACAAGACCCATTGGACAGTGTGTGTGTGTCAAAAACCCCATTGGACAGTGTGTCTGTCACAAACCACATTGGAAAGTGTGTGTTTTTCACAAACCCCATTGGAAAGTGTGTGTGTCACAAACCCCATTGTATAGTGTGTGTCTGTCACAAACCCTATTGGACAGTGTGTGTGTCACAAACCCCACTGGACAGCGTGTGTGTCACGAACATCATTGGACAGCATTTGTGTCACAAGACCCATTGGACAGAGTTTGTGTGTCACAAACCCCATTGTACAGTGTGTCTGTCACAAAAACCGTTGGACAGCGTGTGTGTCACAATAACCGTTGGACAGCGTGTGTGTGAAAAACACGATTAGACAGCGTGTGTGTCTACAATCCCCATTGGACATCTTGTGTGTGTCACAAACCCCATTGGACAGTGTGTGTGTCATAAACCCCATTGTACAGCGTGTGTGTCAAAATCCCTATTGGACAGAGTGTGTGTGTCTCAAACCACATTGGAAAGTGTATGTGTCACAAAACCCATTGAATTGCGAGTGTGTGTCACAAAACCTATAGGACAGTTTGTGTGTCACAAATCGCACTGGACAGAGTGTGTGTCACGAACCCCATTACACAGCGTCTATGTGTCACTATCCCATTGGACAGAGTGTGTGTCACAAACCCATTGGACAGTGTGTGTGTCACAAACCCAACTGGAAAGAGTTTGTGTCACGAACCCAATTGGACAGAGTGTGTGTAAGAAAACTCATTGGACTATGTGTGTGTCACAAACCCCATTGCACAGTGGGTGTGTCGCAAACCCAATTGGAGAGAGAGTGTGTGTCACAATCCCCGTTGGACAGAGTGTGTGTGACAAACCCCACTGGACAGCGTGTGTGTCACAAACCCCATTTGAAAGCGTGTATGTCACAAATGGCATTGGACAGAGTGTGTGTCACAAACACCATTGGACAGTGTGTGTGTGTCACAAACCCCTTTGGATAGCGTGTGTATGTCACAAACCCTATTGGACAGTGGGTATGTCACAATCCCCATTTTACAAAATCCGTGTCAGAAACCCCATTGGACAGCGGGTGTCTCTACAAACACCTTTGGAAATCATGTGTGTGTCACAAGCCCTATTGGACAGTGTGTGTGTCACAAGACCCATTGGACAGAGTGTGTGTGTCACAAGACCCATTGGACAGAGTGTGTGTCAAAAACCCCATTGGAAAGCGTGTGTGTCACAAGACCCATTCGACAGACTGTGTGTGTCACAATCTCCATTGGACAGCGTGTGTGTCAGAAAACCCATTGGACAGCCTGTGTGTGTCACAGGCCCCATTTGACAACGTGTGTGTCACAAACACCACTGGTCAGTGTGCGTGTCACAAACCCCATTGGACAGCGTGTGTGTGTCACAAAACCTATTGGACAGCGTGTGTACCACAAACCCCTCTGGACAGCGTGTGTGTCACGAACCCCATTAGACAATGTGCGTGTCACAAGACCCATTGGACAGAGTGTGTGTGTAACAAACCCCATTGGACAACGTGTGTATTCACGATCCCTATTGGATAGTGTTCATGTCACAATCCCCATTGGACAGCGTCTGTGTCACAAACCCCATTGGACAGCTTGTGTGTCACAAACACCATCGGACATAGTGTGTGTGTCACAATCCCCATTGGACAGAGTGTGTGTCACAAAACCCTTTGTATAGCGTGTGTGTCACAAACCACTTTAGAAAGTGTGTGTGTCACAATCCCTACTGGACAGTGTGCGTGTGTCACAAAACCCATTGGATAGCGTGTGTGTAACAAACACTATTGGACAGCGTGTGTGTCACAGGATCATTGGACAGATTGTGTGTGTCACAAAACCCATTGGAAAGTTTATGTGTCACAAACCCTATTGGATAGCGTGTGTGTGCCACAAACCCTATTGGACAGCCTGTGTGTCTCAAACCCCATCAGACGGCGTGTGTGTCACAAAACCCATTGGACAGTGTGTGTGTCAAAAAACCCACTGGATAGTGTGTGTGTCACGAACCCAATTGGACAGCGTGTGTGTCACAAGCCCATTGGATAGATTGAGTGTGTCAAAAACACTATTGTACAGCGTGTTTGTCACTATCCCCATTGGACAGAGTGTTTGTGAGAAACCCCATTGGACAGCGTGTGTGTCACAAACACCATTCGACAGGTTGTGTTTATGACAAACCGCATTGGACAATGTGTGTGTCACAAACACCATTGGACAGTGGGCGTGTCACAAACCCCATTGGACAGCGTGTGTGTGTCACAATCCCAGTTGGACAGAGTGTGTTTGAGAAACCCCACTGGACAGTGTGTGTGTCACAAACCCCCCTGGACAGTGTGTATGTCACAAAACCCACTGGACAGCGTGTTTGACACGAACCGCATTGGACAGATTGTGTGTTTCACAAACCACATTGGACAGCGTGTGTATCACAAAAACCATTGGAAAGGGTGTGTGTCACAAACCCCATTGGACAGTTTGTGTGTGTCACAAACCCCATTGGAAAGTGTGTGTGTCACAAAATCCTTGGACAGCGTGTGTGTGTCACAAACCCCATTGGACAGTGTGTGTGTCACAGACCTCACTGGACAGTGTGTGTGTCACGAACCCCACTGGACAGATTGTGTGTTTCACAAACCCCATTGGACAGCGTGTGTGTCACAAGAACCATTGGAAAGTGTGTGTGCCACAAACCCCATTGGACACAGTGTGTGTGTCACAAACCCCATTGGAAAGCGTGCGTGTCACAAACCCCATGTGACAGCGTGTGTGTTCACAATCCCCATTGTACAGTGTGTTTGTGACAAACCCCATTGGACAGAGTGTGCGTGTCACAATCCCCATTATACAGCGTGTGTGTCACAAACCCCATTGGACAGCTTGTGAGTCACAAGCCGCCCTAGACAGTGTGTTTGACACAAACCCCATTGGACAGATTGTGTGTCATAAAACCCATTGCAAAGCATGTGTGTCACAATCCCCTTTGGACAGAGTGTGTGTTAGAAACCCCATTGGACAGTGTGTGTCACAAATCCCATTGGACAGCGTGTGTGTCACAAGCATATTGGACAGAGTGTGTTGCACAAAACCTTTTAGACAGCATGAGAGTCAGAAACACCATTGGACAGTGTGTGTGTCATAAACCCCATTGGAAATCGTGTGTGTATCAGAAGCCCCATTGGACTGTGTGTGTCTCAAAACCACATTGGATAGCGTGTGTCTCACAAACCCTATTTTACAGTGAATGCTTCACAAACCCCACTGGACAGCGTGTGTGTCACAAGACCCATTGGACAGAGTGTGTTTGTGACAAACCCCATTGGACAGAGTGTGTGTGTCACAATCCCCATTGGACAGCGAGTGTGTCACAAGCCCATTGGACAGAGTGTGTTGCACAAAACCTATTAGACAGCATGAGAGTCAGAAACACCATTGGACAGTGTGTGTGTCATAAACCCCATTGGAAATCGTGTGTGTTTCTCACAAGCCCCATTGGACTGTGTGTGTCTCAAAACCCCATTGGATAGCGTGTGTCTCACAAACCCTATTGGACAGTGAATGCTTCACAAACCCCACTGGAGAGCGCGTGTGTCACAAGACCCATTGGACAGTGTGTGTGTGTCAAAAACCCCATTGGACAGTGTGTCTGTCACAAACCACATTGGAAAGTGTGTGTTTTTCACAAACCCCATTGGAAAGTGTGTGTGTCACAAACCCCATTGTATAGTGTGTGTCTGTCACAAACCCTATTGGACAGTGTGTGTGTCACAAACCCCACTGGACAGCGTGTGTGTCACGAACATCATTGGACAGCATTTGTGTCACAAGACCCATTGGACAGAGTTTGTGTGTCACAAACCCCATTGTACAGTGTGTCTGTCACAAAAACCGTTGGACAGCGTGTGTGTCACAATAACCGTTGGACAGCGTGTGTGTGAAAAACACGATTAGACAGCGTGTGTGTCTACAATCCCCATTGGACATCTTGTGTGTGTCACAAACCCCATTGGACAGTGTGTGTGTCATAAACCCCATTGTACAGCGTGTGTGTCAAAATCCCTATTGGACAGAGTGTGTGTGTCTCAAACCACGTTGGAAAGTGTATGTGTCACAAAACCCATTGAATTGCGAGTGTGTGTCACAAAACCTATAGGACAGTTTGTGTGTCACAAATCGCACTGGACAGAGTGTGTGTCACGAACCCCATTACACAGCGTCTATGTGTCACTATCCCCATTGGACAGAGTGTGTGTCACAAACCCATTGGACAGTGTGTGTGTCACAAACCCAACTGGAAAGAGTTTGTGTCACGAACCCAATTGGACAGAGTGTGTGTAAGAAAACTCATTGGACTATGTGTGTGTCACAAACCCCATTGCACAGTGGGTGTGTCGCAAACCCAATTGGAGAGAGAGTGTGTGTCACAATCCCCGTTGGACAGAGTGTGTGTGACAAACCCCACTGGACAGCGTGTGTGTCACAAACCCCATTTGAAAGCGTGTATGTCACAAATGGCATTGGACAGAGTGTGTGTCACAAACACCATTGGACAGTGTGTGTGTGTCACAAACCCCTTTGGATAGCGTGTGTATGTCACAAACCCTATTGGACAGTGGGTATGTCACAATCCCCATTTTACAAAATCCGTGTCAGAAACCCCATTGGACAGCGGGTGTCTCTACAAACACCTTTGGAAATCATGTGTGTGTCACAAGCCCTATTGGACAGTGTGTGTGTCACAAGACCCATTGGACAGAGTGTGTGTGTCACAAGACCCATTGGACAGAGTGTGTGTCAAAAACCCCATTGGAAAGCGTGTGTGTCACAAGACCCATTCGACAGACTGTGTGTGTCACAATCTCCATTGGACAGCGTGTGTGTCAGAAAACCCATTGGACAGCCTGTGTGTGTCACAGACCCCATTTGACAACGTGTGTGTCACAAACACCACTGGTCAGTGTGCGTGTCACAAACCCCATTGGACAGCGTGTATGTCACAAACCCCATTGGACAGTGTGTATGTCACAATCCCTATTGGACAGCGTCTTTGTCACAAACCCCATGGGACAGAGTTTCTATGTCGCAATCCCCATTGGACAGCGTCTGTGTCACAGACCACATTGCACAGCGTGTGTGTCGCAAACACCATTGGACAGAGTGTGTGTGTCACAATCCGCATTGGACCGTGTGTGTAAACAAACCCTATTGGATAGTGTGTGTGTCACAAACCCCACTGGACAGCTTCTGAGTCACAAACCCCATTGGACAGATTGTGTGTTTCACAAACCCCGTAGGACAGCGTGTGTGTCACAAGAACAATTGGACAGCGTGTGTGTCACAAACCCCATTGGACAGATTGAGTGTGTCACAAACCCCATTAGAGAGCGTGTGTGTCAGAAAACCCGTTGGACAGCTAGTGTGTGTCACAATCCCCTTTGGACAGTGTGTGTGTGTCACAAACATCATTGGACAGCGTGTGTTTCACAAATAACTTCGGACAGTGTGTGTGTCACTAACACCGTTGGACAGCTTGTGTGTCACAAACTCTATTGGACAGCGTGTGTGTCACAAGCACCATTGGACAGAGTGTGTGTGTCACAAAACCCCTTTGGAAAGTGTATGCGTCACAAACGCCAATGGATATCGTGTGTGTGTCACAAACCCTATTGGACAGTGTGTGTGTCACAAATCCCACTGGACAGTTTGTGTGTCACAAACCCCTTTGGATAGCGTGTGAGTCACAATCCCATTGGACAGATTGTGTGTGTCACAAACCCCATTGGACAGCGTGTTTGTCACAAACCCCATTTGACAGCGTGTGTGTATCACAATCCCCATTGGATAGCGTGTGTGTGTCACAAATCCCATTGGAAAGTGTGTGTGTCACAAACCCCATTGGACAGAGTGTGTGTTTCACAAAACCCAGTGGATAGTGTATGTTTCACAAACCCCATTGGATAGCATGTGTGTGTCACAAACCCCATTGGAAATTGTGTGTGTCACAAACCCTTTGGAAAGTGTTTGTGTCACAAACCCCATGGGCAGTGTGTGTGTCACGAACCCAGTTGGACAGCGTATGTGTCACAAGCCCCATTGGACAGAGTGTGTGTGTTACAAGAACCCATTGGACAGTGTGTGTGTCACAAACCCCATTGGACAGCGTGTGTGTTACAAACAGCATTGGACAGCGTGTGTTTGTCACAAACCGCTTGGACAGAGTGGGTGTGACAAACCCATTGGGCAGCATGTGCGTGTCACGAACCCCATTGGACAATGTGTGAGTCACAGCCCCCATTTGACCGAGTGTGTGTGTCACAAATCCCATTGGACAGTGTGTGTCTCACAAACCCCATTGGACAGATTGTGTGTGTCACAAACCCATTGGACAGATTGTGTGTTTCACAATCCCCACTGGGGTGCGTGTGTTTCACAAACCCCATTGGACAGCGTGTGTGTCACACACCCCATTGTACTGCGTGTGTTTCATAAACCCCATTGGACAGCATGTGTGTGTCACAATCCCCATTGGACAGTGCATGTGTGTCACAATAGCCATTGGACCGCGTGTGTGTCACAAACCCCTTTGGACAGTGTGTGTGTGTCACGGAGACACCCCGCAGGTCAATTTAAGGGACAACAAGGTCCAAAAACAACTTTTATTGAACCAGTGGAAAACAGGGTTTTAGCACTCCAAAAGTGACTTAAATACAGATTCGGTTATCAGTTGAGGAGAATTATTGAGAGGGACAGCCACTAATACAACAGGCGGTCCACAGAGTGCATGCACGTGTCTTCACCTAAACAATGCCGGAGCCGTCCCTGAGTCCCGGAGGAATACACACTTGCCTGAACACAGTGCGGGATTATTTTTAAAGAGATACACCTACTCGTAGTGAGTACGGAAAGTGTGCACTCGCGATTCCGCGAGAGTAAATATATAATACGCTCGCAGTCCTGCGAGAGTTATTTTGCACATGCAAATGTGCATGGAAAGTTATACGTGCTTATGTGGAAGCACGGGAGGAAAATACACTCACGATTGTGCGAGGGGCTCTCGGCGGCCACTCGCGATTGTGCGAGGAAATAAAGTACTTGTGCAAATGTGCACGGAAAGCAAATACACCTGCGATTCTGCGAGGATTAATTTTACACGCGCTCATATGGAGCACGGAAAGTTATACGTGCATATGTGCATGAAAAGTATAAATATACTCGCAATCCTGCGAGAAGTTTTACTTACACACGTGGTGGCAAGGCAAGCGGAGTCTCCATCCCGGGGAGGGGGGCTCTCGGCGGCAGCATCTTGCTCGTGCTCCGAGAGAACCGCGGCAAAGGGCGGAGTCTCGACGAGAGTCCCATTTTATACTGGCTAATCAGATCTGACTGTAGGCACTCTAGAAGCTTCTCTGCACCCCCACACTGTCTGTGGGTGCCCCTGAAGCCTCCAAACATCCACCACACAGGGCGCGGCTCAGTGTGCCTTGGCACTCCCTTCTTCTAATGTCCCAGGAGCCAGGGTGCTCTGGGCCAAACAAAAGAAGCTGTTAGCCTCAAGTAGCAGAGAAGGGGGAGATGTGCCATACTGAAGGAGGGAGGGGGGGGTTGCATTCTGCCACAGTGTGTCACAAACCCCATGGGGCAGAGTGTGTGTCACAAACACTATTGGACAGTGTGTGTGTGTCACAAACCCCATTGGACAGATTGTATGTGTCAAAAACCCCATTGTACAGCGTGTTTATCACAATCCCCATGGGACAGCGTGTGTGTGTCACAAACCCATAGGGAAGTGTGTGTGTCACAAACCCAATTGGAAAGTGTGAGTGTCACAAACCCAATTGTGCAGCGTGTGTGTCACAAACCCCATGGGACAGTGTGCGTGTCACAAACCCCTTTGGATAGCGTGTGTGTGTCACAATCCCTTTTGGACAGTGTGTATGTCACAATCCCCATTGGAAAGTGTGCGTGTCACAAACCCCACTGGATAGCGTGTGTGTGTCAAAAACCCTATTAGACAGTGTGTATGTCACAATCTCCATTGGACTGTGTCTGTGTCACAATCCCCATTGGACAGCGTGTGTGTCACAAACCCCATTGGACAGAGTGTTTGTGAGAAACCCCATTGGACAGTGAGTGTCTCACAAACCCCATTGGACAGTGTGTGTGTCACAAACCGTCATAGACATTGTGTGTGTCACAATCCCCACTGGTGACCGTGTGTGTCACAATCCCCATTGGACAGTGTGTGTGTCACAATCCCCATTGGACAGCGTGTATGTCACAAACCCCATTGGACAGTGTGTATGTCACAATCCACATTGGACAGAGTCTGTGTCACAAACCCCATGGGACAGCGTTTGTATGTCGCAATCCCCATTGGACATCGTCTGTGTCACAAACCACATTGCACAGCGTGTGTGTCGCAAACACCATTGGACAGAGTGTGTGTGTCACAATCCCCATTGGACCGTGTGTGTAAACAAACCCTATTACACAGTGTGTGTGTCATAAACACGATGGGACAGCGTGTGTGTGTCACAAACCCCATTGGAAAGTGTGTGTGTCACAAACCCCGTAGGACAGCGTGTGTGTCACAATCCCCATTGGACAGCATGTATGTCACAAACCCCATTGGACAGTGTGTGTGTCACAAACCCCACTGGACAGCTTCTGTGTCACAAACCCCATTGGACAGATTGTGTATTTCACAAACCCCGTAGGACAGCGTGTGTGTCACAAGAACCATTGGACAGCGTGTGTGTCACAAACCCCATTGGACAGATTGAGTGTGTCACAAACCCCATTGGAGAGCGTGTGTGTCAGAAACCCCGTTGGACAGCGTGTGTGTGTCACAATCCCCTTTGGACAGTGTGTGTGTGTCACAAACATCATTGGACAGCGTGTGTGTCACAAATACCTTTGGACAGTGTGTGTGTCACTAACGCCATTGGACAGCTTGTGTGTCACAAACTCTATTGGACAGCGTGTGTGTCACAAGCCCATTGGACTGAGCGAGTGTGTCACAAAACCAACTGGACAGCGTGTGTGTCATGAACCTCTTTGGACAGCGTGTGTGTCACAAGCACCATTGGACAGCGTGTGTGTCACAAACCCCATTGGACAGAGTGTTTGTGAGAAACCCCATTGGACAGTGAGTGTCTCTTAAACCCCATTGGACAGTGTGTGTGTCCGAAACCGTCATAGACATTGTGTGTTTCACAATCCCCACTGGGGAGCGTGTGTGTCACAAACCCCATTGGACATTGTGTGTGTCACAATCTCCATTGGACAGCGTGTGTGGCACAAAACCCATTGGACAGTGTGTTTATCAGAATCCCCATTGGACAGGGTGTGTGTGTCACAAACCCCATTGGGAAGTGTGTGTGTCACAAACCCAATTGGAAAGTGTGTGTGTCACAAACCCAATTGTTCAGCGTGTGTGTCACAAACCCCATGGGACAGTGTGCGTGTCACAAACCCCTTTGGATAGCGTGTGTGTGTCACAATCCCTTTTGGACAGTGTGTATGTCACAATACCCATTGGAGAGTTTCTGTGTCACAAACCCCATTGGACAGCGTGTTACAAACACCGTTGGACATAGTGTCTGTGTTAGAATCCCCATTGGACAGTGTGTGTGTCACAAAAAAGACTGTATAGCGTGTGTGTCACAAACCCAATTAGAAAGTGTGTTTTTTTCACAAACCCCATTGGGTAGCGTGCATGTGTCACAAACTCCATTGGACAGTCTGTGTGTCACAATCCCCTTTGGACAGTGTGTGTGTGTCACAAACATCATTGGACAGCGTGTGTGTCACAAATACCTTTGGACAGTGTGTGTGTCACTAACGCCATTGGACAGCGTGTGTGTCACAAGCCCATTGGACTGAGTGTGTGTGTCACAAAACCCACTGGACAGCGTGTGTGTCATGAACCTCTTTGGACAGCGTGTGTGTCACAAGCAACATTGGACAGAGTGTGTGTGTCACAAAACCCCTTAGGAAAGTGTATGCGTCACAAACGACAATGGATATCGTGTGTGTGTGTCACAAACCCTATTGGACAGTGTGTGTGTCACAAATCCCACTGGACAGAGTGTGTGTCACGAACCCCTTTGGATAGCGTGTGAGTCACAAGCCCATTGGACAGATTGTGTGTGTCACAAACCCCATTGGACAGCGTGTTTGTCACAATCCCCATTGGACAGCGTGTGTGTGCCACAATCCCCATTGGACAGATTGTGTGTGTCACAAACCCCATTGTACAGCGTGTTTGTCACAATCCCCATTGGACAGCGTGTGTGTATCACAATCCCCATTGGATAGCGTGTCTGTGTCACAAACCCCATTATAAAGTTTGTGTGTCACAAACCCCATTGGACAGAGTGTGTGTTTCACAAAACCCAGTGGACAGTGTATGTTTCACAAACCCCGTTGGATAGCATGTGTGTGTCACAAACCCCATTGGAAATTGTGTGTGTCACAAACCCTTTGGAAACTGTGTGTGTCACAAACCCCGTGAGAAAGTGTGCGTGTCACAAACCCCATTGTACAGCGTGTTTGTCACATTCCCCATTGGATAGCGTGTGTGTCGCAAACCCCATTAGATCGAGTGTGTGTGAAAAACCCCATTGGACAGTGAGTGTCTCTCAAACCCCATTGGACAGTGTGTGTGTCCGAAACCGTCATAGACATTGTGTGTTTCACAATCCCCACTGGGGAGCGTGTGTGTCACAAACCCCATTGGACATTGTGTGTGTCACAATCTCCATTGGACAGCGTGTGTGACACAAAACCCATTGGACAGTGTGTTTATCAGAATCCCCATTGGACAGGGTGTGTGTGTCACAAACCCCATTGGGAAGTGTGTGTGTCACAAACCCAATTGGAAAGTGTGTGTGTCACAAACCCAATTGTTCAGCATGTGTGTCACAAACCCCATGGGACAGTGTGCGTGTCACAAACCCCTTTGGATAGCGTGTGTGTGTCACAATCCCTTTTGGACAGTGTGTACGTCACAATCCCCATTGGAGAGTTTCTGTGTCACAAACCCCATTGGACAGCGTGTCACAAACACCGTTGGACATCGTGTCTGTGTTAGAATCCCCATTGGACAGTGTGTGTGTCACAAAAACCACTGTATAGCGTGTGTGTCACAAACCCAATTAGAAAGTGTGTTTTTTTCACAAACCCCATTGGGTAGCGTGCATGTGTCACAAACTCCATTGGACAGTCTGTGTGTCACAATCCCCTTTGGACAGTGTGTGTGTGTCACAAACATCATTGGACAGCGTGTGTGTCACAAATACATTTGGACAGTGTGTGTGTCACTAACGCCATTGGACAGCTTGTGTGTCACAAACTCTATTGGACAGCGTGTGTGTCACAAGCCCATTGGACTGAGTGTGTGTGTCACAAAACCCACTGGACAGCGTGTGTGTCATGAACCTCTTTGGACAGCGTGTGTGTCACAAGCAACATTGGACAGCGTGTGTGTGTCACAAATCCCCTTTGGAAAGTGTATGCGTCACAAACGCCAATGGATATCGTGTGTGTGTCACAAACCCTATTGGACAGTGTGTGTGTCACAAATCCCACTGGACAGAGTGTGTGTCACGAACCCCTTTGGATAGCGTGTGAGTCACAAGCCCATTGGACAGATTGTGTGTGTCACAATCCCCATTGGACAGCGTGTATGTCACAAACCCCATTGGACAGTGTGTATGTCACAATCCACATTGGACAGAGTCTGTGTCACAAACCCCATGGGACAGCGTTTGTATGTCGCAATCCCCATTGGACATCGTCTGTGTCACAAACCACATTGCACAGCATGTGTGTCGCAAACACCATTGGACAGAGTGTGTGTGTCACAATCCCCATTGGACCGTGTGTGTAAACAAACCCTATTACACAGTGTGTGTGTCATAAACACGATGGGACAGCGTGTGTGTGTCACAAACCCCATTGGAAAGTGTGTGTGTCACAAACCCCGTAGGACAGCGTGTGTGTCACAATCCCCATTGGACAGCATGTATGTCACAAACCCCATTGGACAGTGTGTGTGTCACAAACCCCACTGGACAGCTTCTGTGTCACAAACCCCATTGGACAGATTGTGTATTTCACAAACCCCGTAGGACAGCGTGTGTGTCACAAGAACCATTGGACAGCGTGTGTGTCACAAACCCCATTGGACAGATTGAGTGTGTCACAAACCCCATTGGAGAGCGTGTGTGTGTCACAATCCCCTTTGGACAGTGTGTGTGTGTCACAAACATCATTGGACAGCGTGTGTGTCACAAATACCTTTGGACAGTGTGTGTGTCACTAACGCCATTGGACAGCTTGTGTGTCACAAACTCTATTGGACAGCGTGTGTGTCACAAGCCCATTGGACTGAGTGTGTGTGTCACAAAACCCACTGGACAGCGTGTGTGTCATGAACCTCTTTGGACAGCGTGTGTGTCACAAGCAACATTGGACAGCGTGTGTGTGTCACAAATCCCCTTTGGAAAGTGTATGCGTCACAAACGCCAATGGATATCGTGTGTGTGTCACAAACCCTATTGGACAGTGTGTGTGTCACAAATCCCACTGGACAGAGTGTGTGTCACGAACCCCTTTGGATAGCGTGTGAGTCACAAGCCCATTGGACAGATTGTGTGTGTCACAATCCCCATTGGACAGCGTGTATGTCACAAACCCCATTGGACAGTGTGTATGTCACAATCCACATTGGACAGAGTCTGTGTCACAAACCCCATGGGACAGCGTTTGTATGTCGCAATCCCCATTGGACATCGTCTGTGTCACAAACCACATTGCACAGCATGTGTGTCGCAAACACCATTGGACAGAGTGTGTGTGTCACAATCCCCATTGGACCGTGTGTGTAAACAAACCCTATTACACAGTGTGTGTGTCATAAACACGATGGGACAGCGTGTGTGTGTCACAAACCCCATTGGAAAGTGTGTGTGTCACAAACCCCGTAGGACAGCGTGTGTGTCACAATCCCCATTGGACAGCATGTATGTCACAAACCCCATTGGACAGTGTGTGTGTCACAAACCCCACTGGACAGCTTCTGTGTCACAAACCCCATTGGACAGATTGTGTATTTCACAAACCCCGTAGGACAGCGTGTGTGTCACAAGAACCATTGGACAGCGTGTGTGTCACAAACCCCATTGGACAGATTGAGTGTGTCACAAACCCCATTGGAGAGCGTGTGTGTGTCACAATCCCCTTTGGACAGTGTGTGTGTGTCACAAACATCATTGGACAGCGTGTGTGTCACAAATACCTTTGGACAGTGTGTGTGTCACTAACGCCATTGGACAGCTTGTGTGTCACAAACTCTATTGGACAGCGTGTGTGTCACAAGCCCATTGGACTGAGCGAGTGTGTCACAAAACCAACTGGACAGCGTGTGTGTCATGAACCTCTTTGGACAGCGTGTGTGTCACAAGCACCATTGGACAGCGTGTGTGTCACAAACCCCATTGGACAGAGTGTTTGTGAGAAACCCCATTGGACAGTGAGTGTCTCTAAAACCCCATTGGACAGTGTGTGTGTCCGAAACCGTCATAGACATTGTGTGTTTCACAATCCCCACTGGGGAGCGTGTGTGTCACAAACCCCATTGGACATTGTGTGTGTCACAATCTCCATTGGACAGCGTGTGTGGCACAAAACCCATTGGACAGTGTGTTTATCAGAATCCCCATTGGACAGGGTGTGTGTGTCACAAACCCCATTGGGAAGTGTGTGTGTCACAAACCCAATTGTTCAGCGTGTGTGTCACAAACCCCATGGGACAGTGTGCGTGTCACAAACCCCTTTGGATAGCGTGTGTGTGTCACAATCCCTTTTGGACAGTGTGTATGTCACAATACCCATTGGAGAGTTTCTGTGTCACAAACCCCATTGGACAGCGTGTTACAAACACCGTTGGACATAGTGTCTGTGTTAGAATCCCCATTGGACAGTGTGTGTGTCACAAAAAAGACTGTATAGCGTGTGTGTCACAAACCCAATTAGAAAGTGTGTTTTTTTCACAAATCCCATTGGGTAGCGTGCATGTGTCACAAACTCCATTGGACAGTCTGTGTGTCACAATCCCCTTTGGACAGTGTGTGTGTGTCACAAACATCATTGGACAGCGTGTGTGTCACAAATACCTTTGGACAGTGTGTGTGTCACTAACGCCATTGGACAGCTTGTGTGTCACAAACTCTATTGGACAGCGTGTGTGTCACAAGCCCATTGGACTGAGTGTGTGTGTCACAAAACCCACTGGACAGCGTGTGTGTCATGAACCTCTTTGGACAGCGTGTGTGTCACAAGCAACATTGGACAGAGTGTGTGTGTCACAAAACCCCTTAGGAAAGTGTATGCGTCACAAACGACAATGGATATCGTGTGTGTGTGTCACAAACCCTATTGGACAGTGTGTGTGTCACAAATCCCACTGGACAGAGTGTGTGTCACGAACCCCTTTGGATAGCGTGTGAGTCACAAGCCCATTGGACAGATTGTGTGTGTCACAAACCCCATTGGACAGCGTGTTTGTCACAATCCCCATTGGACAGCGTGTGTGTGCCACAATCCCCATTGGACAGATTGTGTGTGTCACAAACCCCATTGTACAGCGTGTTTGTCACAATCCCCATTGGACAGCGTGTGTGTATCACAATCCCCATTGGATAGCGTGTCTGTGTCACAAACCCCATTATAAAGTTTGTGTGTCACAAACCCCATTGGACAGAGTGTGTGTTTCACAAAACCCAGTGGACAGTGTATGTTTCACAAACCCCGTTGGATAGCATGTGTGTGTCACAAACCCCATTGGAAATTGTGTGTGTCACAAACCCTTTGGAAACTGTGTGTGTCACAAACCCCGTGAGAAAGTGTGCGTGTCACAAACCCCATTGTACAGCGTGTTTGTCACATTCCCCATTGGATAGCGTGTGTGTCGCAAACCCCATTAGATCGAGTGTGTGTGAAAAACCCCATTGGACAGTGAGTGTCTCTCAAACCCCATTGGACAGTGTGTGTGTCCGAAACCGTCATAGACATTGTGTGTTTCACAATCCCCACTGGGGAGCGTGTGTGTCACAAACCCCATTGGACATTGTGTGTGTCACAATCTCCATTGGACAGCGTGTGTGACACAAAACCCATTGGACAGTGTGTTTATCAGAATCCCCATTGGACAGGGTGTGTGTGTCACAAACCCCATTGGGAAGTGTGTGTGTCACAAACCCAATTGGAAAGTGTGTGTGTCACAAACCCAATTGTTCAGCATGTGTGTCACAAACCCCATGGGACAGTGTGCGTGTCACAAACCCCTTTGGATAGCGTGTGTGTGTCACAATCCCTTTTGGACAGTGTGTACGTCACAATCCCCATTGGAGAGTTTCTGTGTCACAAACCCCATTGGACAGCGTGTCACAAACACCGTTGGACATCGTGTCTGTGTTAGAATCCCCATTGGACAGTGTGTGTGTCACAAAAACCACTGTATAGCGTGTGTGTCACAAACCCAATTAGAAAGTGTGTTTTTTTTCACAAACCCCATTGGGTAGCGTGCATGTGTCACAAACTCCATTGGACAGTCTGTGTGTCACAATCCCCTTTGGACAGTGTGTGTGTGTCACAAACATCATTGGACAGCGTGTGTGTCACAAATACCTTTGGACAGTGTGTGTGTCACTAACGCCATTGGACAGCTTGTGTGTCACAAACTCTATTGGACAGCGTGTGTGTCACAAGCCCATTGGACTGAGTGTGTGTGTCACAAAACCCACTGGACAGCGTGTGTGTCATGAACCTCTTTGGACAGCGTGTGTGTCACAAGCAACATTGGACAGCGTGTGTGTGTCACAAATCCCCTTTGGAAAGTGTATGCGTCACAAACGCCAATGGATATCGTGTGTGTGTCACAAACCCTATTGGACAGTGTGTGTGTCACAAATCCCACTGGACAGAGTGTGTGTCACGAACCCCTTTGGATAGCGTGTGAGTCACAAGCCCATTGGACAGATTGTGTGTGTCACAATCCCCATTGGACAGCGTGTATGTCACAAACCCCATTGGACAGTGTGTATGTCACAATCCACATTGGACAGAGTCTGTGTCACAAACCCCATGGGACAGCGTTTGTATGTCGCAATCCCCATTGGACATCGTCTGTGTCACAAACCACATTGCACAGCGTGTGTGTCGCAAACACCATTGGACAGAGTGTGTGTGTCACAATCCCCATTGGACCGTGTGTGTAAACAAACCCTATTACACAGTGTGTGTGTCATAAACACGATGGGACAGCGTGTGTGTGTCACAAACCCCATTGGAAAGTGTGTGTGTCACAAACCCCGTAGGACAGCGTGTGTGTCACAATCCCCATTGGACAGCATGTATGTCACAAACCCCATTGGACAGTGTGTGTGTCACAAACTCCACTGGACAGCTTCTGTGTCACAAACCCCATTGGACAGATTGTGTATTTCACAAACCCCGTAGGACAGCGTGTGTGTCACAAGAACCATTGGACAGCGTGTGTGTCACAAACCCCATTGGACAGATTGAGTGTGTCACAAACCCCATTGGAGAGCGTGTGTGTCAGAAACCCCGTTGGACAGCGTGTGTGTGTCACAATCCCCTTTGGACAGTGTGTGTGTGTCACAAACATCATTGGACAGCGTGTGTGTCACAAATACCTTTGGACACTGTGTGTGTCACTAACGCCATTGGACAGCTTGTGTGTCACAAACTCTATTGGACAGCGTGTGTGTCACAAGCCCATTGGACTGAGCGAGTGTGTCACAAAACCAACTGGACAGCGTGTGTGTCATGAACCTCTTTGGACAGCGTGTGTGTCACAAGCACCATTGGACAGCGTGTGTGTCACAAACCCCATTGGACAGAGTGTGTGTGAGAAACCCCATTGGACAGTGAGTGTCTCTAAAACCCCATTGGACAGTGTGTGTGTCCGAAACCGTCATAGACATTGTGTGTTTCACAATCCCCACTGGGGAGCGTGTGTGTCACAAACCCCTTTGGAAATTGTGTGTGTCACAAACCCTTTGGAAAGTGTGTGTGTCACAAACCCCGTGAGAAAGTGTGCGTGTCACAAACCCCATTGTACAGCGTGTTTGTCACATTCCCCATTGGACAGCGTGTGTGTCACACACCCCATTGTACTGCGTGTGTTTCATAAACCCCATTGGACAGCATGTGTGTGTTACAATCCCCATTGGACAGTGTATGTGTGTCACAATAGCCATTGGACAGCGTGTGTGTCACAAACCCCTTTGGACAGTATGTGTGTGTCACGGAGACACCCCGCAGGTCAATTTAAGGGACAACAAGGTCCAAAAACAACTTTTATTGAACCAGTGGAAAACAGGGTTTTAGCACTCCAAAAGTGACTTAAATACAGATTCGGTTATCAGTTGAGGAGAATTATTGAGAGGGACAGCCACTAATACAACAGGCGGTCCACAGAGTGCATGCACGTGTCTTCACCTAAACAACGCCGGAGCCGTCCCTGAGTCCCGGGGGAATACACACTTGCCTGAACACGGTGCGGGATTATTTTTAAAGAGATACACGTACTCGTAGTGAGTACGGAAAGTGTGCACTCGCGATTCCGCGAGAGTAAATATATAATACGCTCGCAGTCCTGCGAGAGTTATTTTGCACATGCAAATGTGCATGGAAAGTTATACGTGCTTATGTGGAAGCACGGGAGGAAAATACACTCACGATTGTGCGAGGGGCTCTCGGCGGCCACTCGCGATTGTGCGAGGAAATAAAGTACTTGTGCAAATGTGCACAGAAAGCAAATACACCCGCGATTCTGCGAGGATTAATTTTACACGCGCTCATATGGAGCACGGAAAGTTATACGTGCATATGTGCATGAAAAGTATAAATATACTCGCAATCCTGCGAGAAGTTTTACTTACACACGTGGTGGCAAGGCAAGCGGAGTCTCCATCCCGGGGAGGGGGGCTCTCGGCGGCAGCATCTTGCTCGTGTTCCGAGAGAACCGCGGCAAAGGGCGGAGTCTCGACGAGAGTCCCATTTTATACTGGCTAATCAGATCTGACTGTAGGCACTCTAGAAGCTTCTCTGCACCCCCACACTGTCTGTGGGTGCCCCTGAAGCCTCCAAACATCCACCACACAGGGCGCGGCTCAGTGTGCCTTGGCACTCCCTTCTTCTAATGTCCCAGGAGCCAGGGTGCTCTGGGCCAAACAAAAGAAGCTGTTAGCCTCAAGTAGCAGAGAAGGGGGAGATGTGCCATACTGAAGGAGGGAGGGGGGGGGTTGCATTCTGCCACGGTGTGTCACAAACCCCATGGGGCAGAGTCTGTGTCACAAACACTATTGGACAGTGTGTGTGTCACAAGCCCATTGGACAGAGTGTGTGTGTCACAAAACCAAGTGGACACTGCATGTTTCACAAATCCCATTGGATAGCGTGTGTGTGTCACAAACCCTATTGAACAATGTGTGTATCACAAACCCCATGGGACAGCGTGTGTGTGTCACAAAGCCCATTGGAAAGAGTGTGTGTCACAAACCCCATTGGAAAGTGTGTGTGTCACAAACCCCATGAGAAAGTGTGCGTGTCACAAACCCCATTGGACAGCAGGTGTGTGTCAAAAACCCTATTGGACAGCTTGTATGAAACAATCCCCATTGGACAGTGTCTGTGTCACAAACCCCATTGTACAGCGTGTTGGTCACAATCCCCATTGGACAGCGTGTGTGTCACAAACCCCATTGGACAGAGTGTGTGTGACAAAACCCATTGGACAGAGTGTTTGTGAGAAACGCCATTGATTCGTATTTGTCTCACAAACACCATTGGACAGTGTGTGTGTCACAAACCGTAATAGATATTGTGTGTGTCACAATCCCCACTGGTGAGTGTGTGTGTCACAAACCCCATTGAACACTGTGTGTGTCACAATCCCCATTGGACAGTGTGTGTGACAAAAACCCCGCTGGACAGAGTGTGTGTCACAAACCCCAATGGACAGTGTGTGTGTCACAAACCCCATTGGACAGTGTGTGTGTCACAGTCCCCATTGGACAGCGTGTGTGTGTCACAATCCCAGTTGGACAGAGTGTGTGTCACAAATCCCACTGCACAGCGTGTGTGTCACAATCCCCATTGGACAGCGTGTGTGTCACAAAAGACATTGGACAGTTTGTGTGAGTCCACAAACCCCATTGGACAGAGTGTGTGTCACAAAGCACATTGGACAGTGTCTGTGTCACAAACCCCATTGGACAGCATCCATGTCACAAACACCATTAGACAGCGTGTGTGTGTCACAATCCCCATTGCACAGCGTGTATGTCACAAACACCACTGGACAGCATGCGTGTCACAAACACCATTGGACAGCGTGTGTGTGTCACAATCTCCATTGGACAGCATCTGTGTTACAAACACCATTGGACAGTGGGTGTGTCAGAAACCCCAATGGACAGCGTATGTGTCACAAACCCGTTTGGACAGCGTGTGTGTCACAAAACCCACTGGACAGCGTGTGTGTTACGAACCCCTTTGGACAGCGTGTGTGTCACAAGCCCATTGAACAGAGTGTGTGTGACAAAAGCCATTGGACAGTGTGTGTGTCACAAAACCTGTTTGGACAGTGTGTGCGTCACAAACCCCATTGTACAGTGTGTTTGTCACAGTCTCCATTGGACAGCGTGCGTGTCTCAAACTCCATTGGACAGTGTGTGTGTCACAATCCCCGTTGGACAGCGTGCGTGTCACAAAAACCATTGGACAGTGTGTGTGTGTCCACAAACCCCATTGGACAGAATGTGTGTATCACACACCCCATTGGACAGAGTGTGTGTCACAAACCCCATTGGACAGAGTGTGTATGACAAGAGCCTTTGGACTGTGTGTGTGTCACAAACCCCATTGGACAGAATGTTTGTGTCACACACCGCATTGGACAGAGTGTGTGTCACAAACCCCATTGGACAGAGTGTGTGACACAAACACCATTGGACAGAGTGTGTGTCACAAACCCCAATGGACAGAGTGTGTGTCACAAACGTCATTGGACAGCGTGTGTGCTCAGTCCCCATTGGATAGTGTGTGTGTGTCACAATCCCCTTTGGACAGTGTGTGTGTCACAAGTCCTATTGGCAGTGTGTGTGTTACAAACAGCATTGGACAGCGTGTGTTTGTCATAAACCCCATTTGACAGAGTGGGTGTGACAAAACCATTGGGCAGCGTGTGCGTGTCACAAACCCCATTGGAAAGTGTGTGTATCACAAATCCCACTGGACAGTGTGCGTATCACAAACCCCATTGTATAGCGTGTTTGTGTCACAAACCCTATTGGACAGCGTGTGTGTCACAAACACTATTGGACAGTGTGTGTGTCACAAACCCCATTGGACAGCATGTGTGTTACAAAACCCATTGGACAGCGTGTGTGTCACAAGACCCATTGGACAGACTGTGTGTGTCACAAAGCCCATTGGACAGCGTGTGTATCATAAACAGCATCGGACAGCGTGTTGTGTGTCACAATCCCCATTGGAAAGACTGTGTGTGTCACAAACCCTATTGGACAGTGTGTGTGTCACAAACCCCGTGGGACAGCGTATTTGTGTCGCAAAAGCCATTGGAAAGTGTGTGTGTCACAAACCCAATTGTTCAGCGTGTATGTCAGAAGCCCCATTGGACAGCGTGTGTGTTACAAACATCATTGAACAGCGTGTGTGTGTGACAAAACTCATTGGACAGTGAGTGTGTCACAAACCCCAATGGACAGAGTGTGTGTCACAAACCCCATTGGACAGTGTGTGTGTCACAGTCCCCATTGGACAGTGTGTGTGTGTCACAATCCCTCTTGGACAGAGTGTGTGTCCACAAACCCCATTGGACAGAGTGTGTGTGTCACACACACAGTTGGACCTCGTGTGTGTCATAAACACAACTGGACAGCGTGTGTGTGTCACAATCCCCATTGGACAGTGTGTGTGTGTCAGAAACCCCATTGGAAAGTGTGTGTATCACAAAACCCATTGGATAGTGTGTGTGTGTCACAAACCCCATGAGAAAGTGTGCATGTCACAAACCCTATTGGATAGCCTGTGTGTGTCACAATCCCCATTGGACAGTGTGAGTGTGTTAAAAACCCCATTGGATAGAATGTGTGCATCACAAACCCCATTGGAAAGTGTATGTGTCACAACCCCCGTTGGACAGTGTCTGTGTCACAAACCCCATTGGACATCGTATGTTTCACAAACACCATTGGACATCGTGTGTGTGTCACAATCCCTTTTGGACAGTGTGTGTGTCACAAAAACCACTGCATGGTGTGTTTGTCACAAACCCCATTAGAAAGTGTGTGTGTCACAAACACTATTGCACAGTGCGTGTGTCACAAACCCCTCTCGACAGCGACTGTGTCATGAACTCCATGGGACAGAGTGTTTGTCACAATCCCCATTGGACAGCGTGTGTGTCACAAAGCCCATTGGACAGAGTGTGTGTGTCACACACCCCATTGCACAGCGTGTATGTCATAAACCCCATCGGACACCCTTTGTGTGTCACATTCCCATTGGACCGTGTGTGTGTGTCAGAAACCCCATTGGACAGTGTGTGTCACAAGCCCAGTGGACAGAGTGTGTGTGTTACAAAAACCAACTGGACAGAATGTGTGTCACGACTCCTTTTGGACAGCGTGTGTGTCACAAGCCCATTGGACAGATAGTGTGTGTCACAAACCCCATTGTACAGCGTGTTTGTCACAATCCCCATTGGACAGCGTGTGTGTCACAAACCCCATTGGACAGTGTGTGTGTCAGAAAACCCATTGGAAGACGTGTGTTTCACAAACCCCCGTGGACAGAGTGTGTGTCACAAACCGTCATACACATTGTGTGTGTCACTAATCCCCACTGATGAGCGTGTGTGTCACATTCCCCATTGGACAGCGTGTGTTTCACAAAACCCATTGGACAGTGTGTGTGTCACAAACCCCCCTGGACAGACTGTGTGTCACACACCCCGTGGGAGAGATGTGTGTCATAAACCCCATTGGACAGCATGTGTGTGTCACAATCCCCATTGGACAGTGTGTGTGTGTCAGAAACCCCATTGGACAGCGTGTGTTTCACAAACCCCTTTAGACAGTGTGTGTTTCACAAACCCCATTGGACACTGTGTGTGTCACAATCCCCATTGGATAGCGTGTGTGTTACAAAACCCATTGGACAGTGAGTGTGTCAAAAGCCCCATTGGACAGAGTGTGTGTGACAAACCCCATTGGACAAATTGTGTGTCACAAACCCCATTGGACAGACTGTTTGTGAGAAACCCCATTGAACAGTGTGTGTCTCAAAAACCCCGTTGGACAGTGTGTGTGTCACAAACCACCATAGACATTGTGTGTGTCACAATCCCCAATCGTGAACTTGTGTGTCACAAACCCCATTGGAGAGCATCCGTGTTAAAAACAACATTTCACAGCGTGTATGTGTCACAATCTCCATTGGACAGCGTGTGTGTCACAAACACCGTTGGACAGCACGGTTGCCACAAACACCATTGCACAACGTGTGAGTGTCGCAATCTCCATTTCACAGCATGTGTGTCACATGCCCCATTGGACAGAGTGTGTGACACAAACCCCATTGGACATATTGGGTGTCACAAACCCCATTGGACAGTGTGTGTGTCAGAAAACCTATTGGCAGTGTGTGCGTCACGAACCCCGTTGGACAGCGTATGTGTCACACGCCCCAAAGGACAGAGTGTGTGTGTTACAAAAACCCCTTGGACAGTGTGTGTGTGACAAACCCCATTGGACCGCGTGTGTGTTACAAACAGCATTGGAGAGTGTGTGTGTCACAAACCCCACTCGGCACCGTTTGTGTCACGAACACCATTGGTCAGCGTGTGTGTCACAGCCCCCATTTGACCGAGTGTGTGTGTCACAAACCCCATTGGACAGAGTGTGTCTCACAAACCCCATTGGACAGTGCGTGTGTCACAAAACCCATTGGACAGCATGCGTGTCACAAACAACATTGGACAGCGTGTGTGTGTCACAATCCCCATTGGACAGTGTGTGTGTCACAAACCATCCTGGATATTGTGTGTGTCACAATCTCCATTGGACAGCTTGTGTGTCACAATCCCCATTGGAATGTGTGTGTGTCACAAACCCCACTGGACAGCGTGTGTGTTACAAACACACATGGACAGTGTGTGTGTCACAAACCCCATTGTACATCGTGTGTGTCACAAATCCAATTGGTCAGCTTGTGTGTCACAAACCCCATGGGAGAGCATGTGTCAGTCACAAAACCACCTATATAGGGTGTGTGTCTCAAACCCCATTGGAGAGTGTGCGTGTCACAAACCCCTTTGGATAGTGTGTGTATGTCACAATCCCCATTGGACAGCGTCTGTGTCACAAACCCCATGGGACAGAGTGTATATGTCACAATCCCCATTGGACAGAGCCTGTGTGAGAAACCCCATTGCACAGCGTGTGTGTCACAAACACCATTGGACAGAGTGTGTGTGTCACAATCCCCATTGGAAAGTCTGTGTGTCACAAATCCGATTGGATAGCGTGTGTGTTACAAACCCCACTGGACAGCGTATGTGTCACGAACCCCATTGGACAGCGTCTGTGTCACAAGTACCATTGGACAGAGTGTGTGTGTCACAAACCCCATTGGACAGCGTGTGTGTCGCAATCCCCATTGGACAGTGTGTGTGTCACAAGCCCCATTGGACTGATTGTTTTTGTCACAAACCCCATTGGACAGCGTGTGTGTCATAAACCCCATTTCACAGCATGTGTGTGTTACAATCCCCATTGGACAGTGTGTGTGTCAAAAAACACTACGGGACAGAGTGTGTGTCACAAACACCTTTGGACATCGTGTGTGTGTCATAATCCCCATTATACAGTGTGTGTGTCACAAACACTATTGGACAGCGTGTGTGTCACAAGCCCATTGGACAGAGTGTGTGTGTCACAAAACCCACTGTGCAGTGTATGTGTCACTAATGCCATTGGATAGCGTGTGTGTCTCACAAACCCTATTGTACAGTGTGTGTGTCACAAAAGCCATTGGCAGCATGCATGTCACAAACAACATTGGACAGCGTGTGTGTGTCACAAACCCCATTAGACAGTGTGTGTGTAACAAAATGAATTGGTCAGCATGTGTTTCACAAACCCCATTGGACAGCGTGTGTGTGTCACAAACCCCACTGGAAAGTGTGTGTGTCAAAGACCCCATTGGATAGCGTGTGTGTGTTACAAACCCTTATGGATAGTGTGTATTTCACAATCCCCATTGGACAGCGTCTGAGTCACAAAGCCCATTGGACAGCGTGTGTGTCACAAAAACCATTGGACATCGTTTGTGTGTCACAATCCCTATTGGACAGTGTGTGTGTCACAAAACCCTTTGTATAGCGTGTGTGTCACAAACCCCATTAGAAAGTGTGTGTGTCACAAACCCCATTTAATAGCGTGTGTGTGTCACAAACCCCTTTGGACAGAATGTGTATGTCACAAAACCCACAGGACAGTGCATGTGTCACAAGCCCATTGGACAGCGGGTGTGTGTCACAAACCCCATTGTACAGCGTGTTTGTCACAATCCCCATTGGATAGCGTGTGTGTTAGAAACCCCATTGGACAGACTGTGTGTGACAAAACCCATTGGACAGTGTATGTGTCACAATCCCCTTTGGACAATGTGTGTTTCACAAACCCTATTGGCAGTGTGTGTGTCTCGAACCCCGTTGGACAGCGTATAATGTCACAAGCCCCATTGGACGAGTGTGTGTGTTACAAAAACACATTGGACAGAGTGTGTGTTAGAAACCCCATTGGACAGCGTGTGTGTTACAAACAGCATTGGACAGCGTGTGTTTGTTACAAACCCCATTAGACAGAACGGGTGTGACAAACCCATTGGGCAGAGTGTGCGTGTCACAAACCCCATTGGAATGTGTGTGTGTCACAAACCCCAGTGGACACTGTGTGTGTCAATAACCCCACTGGACAGCGTTTATGTCAGGAACCCCATTGGACAGTGTGTGAGTCACAACCCCCATTTGACCGAGTGTGTGTTTCACAAATCCCACTGGGCATCGTGTGCCTCTCAAAGCCCATTGGACAGTGCGTGTGTCACAAATCCAATTGGACAGTATGCGTGTCACTAACACCGTTGGACAGTGTGTGTGTGTCACAATGCCAATTGCACAGTGTGTGTGTCACAAACCCCATTGGACAGCGTAGTGTGTCACAATCCCCATTGGACAGCATGTGTGTCAGAAACCCCATTGGACAGTGTGTCTGTCACAAGCCCATTGTACAGAGTGTGTCTGTCACAAACCCCATTGTACAGTGTCTGTGTCACACTCTCCATTGGACAACGTGTGTGTCACAAACCCCATTGGACATCGTGTGTGTTACAAACACCATTGGACAGCGTGTGTGTGTGACAAAACGCATGGGACAGTGTGTGTGCCACAAACCCCCCTGGACTGAGTGTGTGTTACAAACCCCAATGGACAGTGTGTGTATCACAACCCCTTTGGACAGTGTGTGTGTCATAAACCCCATTGGACAGCATGTGTGTGTCAAAATCCCCGTTGGACAGAGTGTGTGTCTCACACCCCATTGGACAGTGTGTGTGTCACAATCCCCTTTGGCCAGCGTGTGAGTCACAAACACCATTGAACAGTGTGTGTGTGTCCACAAACCCCATTGGACAGAATGTGTGTGTCACACAACGCATTGTACAGTGTCTGTGTCACAAACCCCATTGGACAGCATCCGTGTCACAAACACCATTGCACAGCGTGTGTGTGTCACAATCCCCATTGCACAGCGTGTCTGTCACAAAAACCATTGGACAGCATGCGTGTCACAAACACCATTGGACAGCGTGTGTGTGTCACAATCTCCATTGGACAGCGTGTGTGTCACAAACCCCATTGGACAGTGTGTTTGTCACAAACACCATTGGACATCGTGTGTGTGTCCCAATCACCATTGGACAGAGAGTGTGTGTCAGAAACCCCATTGGATAGAGTGTGTGACACAAACCCCATTGGACAGAGTGAGTGTCACAAACCCCATTGGACAGTGTGTGTGTCACAGTCCCCATTGGACAGTTTGTGTGTGTCACAATCCCCTTTGGACAGTGTGTGTGTCACAAATCCTATTGGCAGTGTGTGTGTTACAAACAGCATTGCACAGCGTGTGTTTTTCATAAACCCCATTGGACAGAGCGGGTGTGACAAAACCATTGGGCAGCATATTCGTGTCACAAACCCCATTGGAAAGTGTGTGTGACAAATCCCACTGGACAGTGTGTGTATCACAAACCCCATTGGATAGCGTGTTTGTGTCACAAACCCTATTGGACAGCGTGTGTGTCACAAACACTATTGGACAGAGTGTGTGGCACAAACCTCATTGGACAGCGTGTGTGTTACAAAACCCATTGGACAGCGTCTGTGTCACAAGACCCATTGGACAGACTGTGTGTGTCACAATCCCCATTGGACAGCGTGTGTGTCATGAACACCATTGGACAGCATGTTGAGTGTCACAATCCCCATTGGACAGACTGTGTGTGTCACAAACCCCATTGGAGAGTGTGTGTTTCACAAACCCCGTGGGACAGCGTGTTTGTGTCACAAACCCCTTTGGAGAGTGTGTGTGTCACAAACCCAATTGTTCAGCGTGTGTGTCACAAGCCCCGTTTGACAGCGTGTGTGTTACAAACACCATTGGACAGCGTGTGTGTGTGACAAAACCCATTGGACAGTGAGTGTGTCACAAACCCCAATGGACAGAGTGTGTGTCACAAACCCCATTGGACACTGTGTGTGTCACAGTCCCCATTGGACAGTGTGTGTGTGTCACAATCCCTGTTGGACAGAGTGTGTGTGACAAACCCCACTGGACAGCGTGGGTGTCACAAACCCCATGGGACAGCGTGTGTGTGTCCACAAACCCCATTGGACAGAGTGTGTCTGTCACACACCCCATTGGACTGTGTCTCTGTCACAAACCCCATTGGAAAGTGTGTGTGTAACAAATCCCACTGGACAGTGTGTATGTCACAACCCCCATTTGACCGAGTGTGCGTGTCACAAACCCCATTGAATAGCGTGTGTGTGTCACAAACCCTATTGGACAGTCTGTATGTCACAATCCCCATTGGGCAGTGTCTGTGTCACGAACCCTATTGCACAGTGTGTGTGTCAAAAACCCCACTCAACATCGTGTGTGTCACGAACCCCATGGGACAGCGTGTTTGTCACAATCCCCATTGGACAGCGTGTGTGTCACAAGCCCCATTGGACAGAGTGTGTGTGTCACACACCCAGTTGGACAGCGTGTTTGTCATAAACCCCGCTGGACAGCGTGTGTGTGTCACAATCCCCATTGGACAGTGTGTGTGTGTCACAAACCCCATTGGTAGTGTGTGTGTCACAAACACCATTGGATAGCGTGTGTGTGTCACAAACCCCATGAGAAAGTGTGCGTGTCACAAACCCTAATGGATAGCCTGTGCGTGTCACAAACCCTATTGGACAGTGTGTATGTCACAATCCCTATTGGACAGTGTCTGTGTCACAAACCCCATTGGAGAGCGTGTGTTTCACAAACACCATTGGACATCGTGTGTTTGTCACAATCCCCTTTGGACAGTGTGTGTGTCACAAACCGTATTGCACAGTGCGTGTGTCACAAACCCCACTCGACAGCGAGTGTGTCATGAACTCCATGGGACAGAGTGTTTGTCACAATCCCCATTGGACAGCGTGTGTGTCATAAAACCCATTGGACACTGTTTGTGTGTCACAATCCCCATTGGACCGTGTGTGTGTGTCAGAAACCCCATTGGAGAGCGTGTGTGTCACAAACCCCTTTGGACAGTGTGTGTGTCAGAAACCCCATTGGACAGCGTGTGTGTCACAAACACTATTGGACAGTGTGTGTCACAAGCCCATTGGACAGAGTGTGTGTGTCACAAAACCCACTGGACAGCATGTGTGTCACGACTCCTTTTGGACAGCGTGTGTGTCACAAGCCCATTGGACAGATAGTGTGTGTCACAAACCCCTTTGGACAGACTGTGTGCGTCACGAACCCCATTGGATAGTGTATGTGTTACAAACGCCATTGGATAGCGTGTGTGTGTCACACACCCAATTGGACAGACTGCGTATCACATACCCCCCTGTACATTGTTTGTGTCCCTGTTAGACAGTGTGTCTGTCACAAACCCCATTGGACAGTGTGTGTGTCACAAACACCACTTGAAAGCGTTTGTGTCAGCAAACCCATTGGACAGCGTACGTGTCACAAAGCCCATTGGATAGCGTGTGTGTGTCACAATCCCCATTGTACAGTGTGTATGTCACAAACCCCATTGGAAATTTTGTGTGTCACAAACCCCATTGGATAGTGTGTGTGTAACAAACCCACTGGAAAGAGTGTGTGTGCTGTGTCACAAACCCCATTGGACAGCGTCTGTGTCACATACCCCATTGGCCAGTGTGTGTGCCACATAAGCCCCTGGACTGTGTGTGTGTGTCACAAACCCCATTGGACAGCATCCGTGTCACAAAATACATTGTACAGCGTGTGTGTCGCAAACCCCATTGGACATTGTGTGTGTCACAATCCCTATTGGACAATGTTTGTGTGTCACAATCCCTATTGGACAGTGTGTATGTCAAAAATGCCGTTGGACAGACTGTGTGTTACAAATCCCCCTCTACAGTTTGTGTGTCACAATCCCCATTGGACAGTGCGTGTTTTATAAACCCTATTGGACAGTGTGTTTGTCACAAACCCTATTGGACAGTCTGTGTGTCACAAACCCCATGGACAGCGTGTGTGTCATGAACTTGATTGGACAGCGTGTGTGCCGCAAACCCCATTGGACCTTCTGTGTGTCACAATCCCCATTGGACAGTGTCTGTGTGTCACAATCCCCATTGGACAGTGTGTGTGTCAAAAATGCCGTTGGACAGACATTGGATAAACCCCCCTGTAGAGTTTGTTTGTCACAATCCCCACTGGACAGTGTGTGTTTTACAAACCCTATTTGACAGTGTGTCACAAACACCACTGGACAGCCTTTGTGTCCCCAACCCCATTGGACAGCGTATGTGTCACAATCCCCATTGGACAGATTGTGTGTGTCACAAACCCCATTAGACAGAATGGGTGTCACAAGCCCCTTTGGACAGAGTGTGTGTCACAAGCCCCTTTGGACAGAGTGTGTGCATCACAAACCCCATTGGAAAGTGTATGTGTCACAAACCCCATTGGATAGCGTGTGTGTGTCAAAAAATCATTGGAAAGTGTGTGTGTCACAAACCCCATTGGATAGCATGTGTCTGTCACAAACCCTCTTGGACAGTGTGTGTAGTCACAAACCCCACTGGACAGCGTGTTTGTCACGAAACCCGTTGGACAGAGTGTGTGTCACAAGCCCCTTTGGACAGAGTGTGTGCATCACAAACCCAATTGGAAAGTGTATGTGTCACAAACCCCATTGGATAACGTGTGTGTGTCACAAATCCCACTGGACAGCGTGTGTGTCACAAACCCCATTGGACAGTGTGTGTGTGTCACAAACCCCATTGGACAGCGTGTGTGTGTCACAAAAACCCATAGGAAAGTGTGCGTGTCACAAACCCCATTAGAGAGTCTGTGTGTCAGAATCCCCATTGGATAGTGTGTGTGTGTCACAAAACCTATTGGACAGAGTGTGTATGTCACAAGCCCCATTGAACTGCGTGTGTGTCACAATCCCCAATGGACAGCGTGTGTGTCACACACCCCATTGGACAGACTGTGAGTCACAAACCCCCCTGTACAGTGTGTGTGTCATAATCCCCATTGGATAGCTTGTGTTTGTCACAAACCCTATCGGACAGCGTGTGTTTCACGAACCCCACTGGACAGCATTTGTGTCACAAGCTCCACTGGACAGAGTGTGTGTGTCACGAACTCCATTGGACAGCGTGTGTGTCACAAACCCCATTGGACAGCGTGCGTGTCTGTTACAATACCCATTGGACACTGTGTGTGTCACAATCCCCATTTACAGAGTGTGCGTTGCAAACCCCATTGGTCAGCATGTGTGTATCACAAACCCCATGGGACAGTGTGTGTGTCACAAACCCCATTGGACAGTGTGTGTGTGTCACAAAACCCCCTAGACAGTGTGTGTGTCACAAACACCATTTGACAGCGTGTGTGTCAGAAAGCCCATTGGAAAATGTGTGTGTCAAGATTCCCATTTGATAGCGTGTGTGTGTAACAAACCCCATTGGCCAGTGTGTGTGTCACAAACCCCCTGGACTGGGTGTGTGTGTCATAAACCCCATTGGACAGCATCCGTGTCACAAACTCCATTGGACAGCGTGCGTGTCACACACCCCATTGGACAGACTGTGTGTCACAAACCCCCCTATACACTGTTTGTGTCACATTCCTCATTGGACAGTGTGTGTGTCACAAACCCCATTGGACAGTGTGTGTGTGTCGCAAACCCCACTGGACAGCTTTTGTGTCAACAACCCCATTGGACAGCGTGTGTTTGTCACAATACCCATCCAGTCAGCTGATCGGAGCCAGCCCAGCGAGAGCCGAGCCGGCGGGGTTCAGCCGACCACGAGGTTCATCCGAGATTAGGAAGCTCAGAGGGAAACGTACAGGGACAGCGTATTTCCCGTTGAGTCCCAATCCCTGCAGCCCTGGCAGCCATTGCGAGAGAGCGGCTGACGTGGCGGGGGGCGTTCCCACGGTGACGGCGGCCACACCCTCCCCCCTTGCCTTGAAACATCCTTTGGGAGGGCAGCGACTAGCTGCCCACCAGGTGTAGGGAGGAGCAACCAGCTTGTGTAGTGGGTGAGTCCCATCCACACTGTGCTGCAGCAGCAGGTGTGGTACCTTGAGTAGCAGGGTGCAGAGAGCAGTTGTCGCTTGTCAGCCCCTCTAACTTATTGCCAGCATCCCAGTGTGCTGACAACCATGGTCGCCTCCAGGAGGAGAGCTTGTCTGAAACAGACTGTGGCTACGCAGACTGAGGAGGTTCTGTCCCGAACGGTGGCTGTTCAGGTCTCCGGCTGCAGGGAGTGCCAGAGCCTGCTGCTGCCGGGGGTGGGAGGCCAGCACTCCACCTGTGTGAGGTGTGAGCAGGTGCAAGACCTGCTCGACATGGTTGTGAAACTTAAGGAGGAGGTTGAGATGTTGAGGACCATCAGGGATTGCGAAAGGGAGATCGACTGGTGGAGTAACACACTGACGTGCCAGTCGGAAAGGTCCCAGGGAGGTACCCCCCAAAAGGAGATGGACCTCCTGCCCTCTCGGACAGAGGCGGAAGTCCGGAGACGGCCCTGCCCTTGTTGCTGTCAGGCAGAGGTAGGGGACCTAAAAGACGACGAGGGTTGGAAGTGTATTCCGGTTCGGTGTCACAGGCAGCCCCCCTCCCTGCCTGCTTTGTCTCCCCAGGTGCCCCTCCATAATAGGTTTGAGGCCCTGGATCTTGAAGAAGAGGTAGGTGAGGAGGTGGTGCCAAGACTGCCTACAAGATCACATAGGAAGAGGCGGTTGACTTCACAACTTAAGACTGCCTCTGATAAGAAAGAGAGAAGGGTGATTGTAATAGGAAATTCCCTTCTGAAAGGAACAGAGGGCCCAATATGCAGGGTTGACCCTCATCTTAGGGAAGTTTGTAGTCTACCTGGAGCCCGGATCAAGGATATTGCTAGAGAGCTCCCCAAACTGGTGCACCCGCTGCTGGTCTTCCAGACAGATGGGGAGAAAGCTGCTTCCCGTAGTCTGAGGGGAATGAAGAACAATTTCAAGGTCTTGGGAAGGATGGTGAAAGACTCAGGGGCTCAAGTGATCTTCTCTTCACTCCTTCCATCTTCAAGTAACGATGTGGGATGCAATAGGAAAGTTCAGTGTCTAAATGATTGGCTCCAAGACTGGTGCTACAGGCAGGGCTTTGGATTTTTTGATAATGGTTGGTTTTATAAGTCACCAGTCCGGACAGTGTCAAGCGGGAAAGGTTTATCTCGCAGGGGCAAAAGGATGCTGGGGCAGGAATTAGCTGGGCTCATTTGGAGAGCTTTAAACTAGGCTCGAAGGGGGATGGGGTTGTAGCTGGGCTTGTCCCAGTGGGGCAGTGTTCTAAAACTGATGAAGACCGGGTGGCCTCCTGTGCCCCTAGGGAGAAATTGGTGTGCTCTGCTCGCTCCCTGAAATGCCTGTACACCAATGCGTGCAGCATGGGGAATAAGCAGGAGGAGTTAGAATCCTATGTTCGGTCGGGAGATTATGATCTGGTGGCAATTACGGAAACATGGTGGGACAGTTCACATGACTGGAACGTGGTCATGGATGGCTATGCCCTTTTCAGGAAAGACAGGCCAGCCAGGCATGGTGGTGGAGTTCCTCTCTATGTGAGAGAGCAACTACAATGTACTAAATTCTGCCCAGGAGTGGATGACGAGCGAGTTGAGAGTGTATGGGTCAGGATCAAGGGGCAGGCTGGCAGGGGTGACACTGTTGTGGGCGTCTGTTACAGGCCACCAGATCAGGCTGAGGAAGTTGATGAGGCCTTCTATGGGCAGTTGAGAGTGGCCTCACAGTCACAGGCCCTGGTTGTTGTGGGTGATTTTAACTTCCCTGATGTTTGCTGGAAGGACCATTCAGCCAGCCAGCCACAGTCCAGGAGGTTCCTCCAGTGCATTGATGATAACTTCCTCATGCAGATGGTGGAGGAGCCGACTAGGAGAGGTGCACTGCTGGATCTCATCCTCACTAACAAGGAGGGTCTGGTCGAAGCAGTAAAGGTTGAGGGCTGCCTGGGTTGCAGTGACCACGAGATGGTGGAGTTCAGCATCTTGTATGGCAGGAACAGAATAGCAAGCAGAATTGCAACCCTGGACTTTAGCAGGGCTAACTTTGGCCTTTTCAAGCAATTGCTGGGGGAAATCCCATGGGCAAGACTGCTTGAAGGAAAAGGGGCCCAAGATAGCTGGCAATCCAGCTATCTTCCACGCTCAGGATCAGAGCATCCCCACACGAAGGAAGTCAAGGAAGGGAGCCAGGAGACCTGCGTGGTTGAATAGGGTTCTGTTGGGTATGCTCAAGCAGAAAAGGAGAGTTTACAGGTCGTGGAAGCAGGGGCTGGCCACTTGGGAAGAATATAAGGCTGCTGTTAGAGGATGTAGGAAGGCAGCTAGGATAGCCAAGGCCTCCTTAGAATTACAGCTGGCGAGAGGGGTCAAGGACAGCAAAAAGAACTTTTACAAATACATAGCTGATAAAACTAATACCAGAGGCAATGTAGGCCCACTAATGAACGGGGTGGGTGCCCTGGTGGCAGAAGATACAGAGAAGGCAGAATTACTGAATGCATTCTTTGTCTCAGTCTACTCTGACGGAGGCTGTCCTGGGGAGCCCTGTACCCCTGAGACCCCGGATGAAGCCAGGTCAATGGAGGAGTTTGCTTTAGTTGATGAGGACTGGGTTAGGAAGCAATTAAATAGTCTGGACATCCATAAATCCATGGGTCCAGATGGGATGCATCCGCAGGTGCTGAGGGAGCTGGCTGAAGTCATTGCTGGACCGCTCTCCATCATCTTTGCCAAGTCTTGGGAAACGGGGGAGGTGCCCGAGGATTGGAGGAAAGCAAATGTCACTCCAGTCTTCAAAAAGGGCAAGAAGGAGGACCCGGGTAATTATAGACAGGTCAGCCTCACCTCTGTCCCTGGGAAAGTAATGGAACAGCTAATCCTTGGTGCCATCTCAAGGCATATCAAGGATAAGAGGGTTATTAGGGGCAGTCAGCATGGCTTTACCAAGGGTAAGTCATGCTTGACCAACCTCATAGCCTTTTATGAGAATGTAACAAGGTGGATGGATGATGGCAGAGTGGTGGATGTGGTTTACCTTGACTTCAGTAAAGCCTTTGACACAGTCTCCCACAGCATCCTCACAGCTAAGTTGAGGAAGTGTGGTCTAGACAATAGACTAGTGAGGTGGGTTGCAAACTGGCTTAAGGAGAGAAGCCAGAGAGTGGTAGTCAATGGTGCGGAGTCTAGTTGGAGGCCAGTATCTAGTGGAGTGCCCCAGGGGTCAGTGCTGGGGCCAATATTATTCAATATATTCATTAACGATTTGGACGAGGGAATAGAGTGTACTATCAGCAAGTTTGCTGATGACACTAATCTGGGAGGTGTGGCTGACACACCAGAAGGCTGTGCTGCCATCCAGCGGGACCTGGACAGGCTGGAGAGTTGGGCGGGGAATAACCTAATGAAATTTAACAAGGGAAAGTGTAGAGTCCTGCATCTGGGCAGGAACAACCCCAGGTTCCAGTATAGGTTGGGAAATTACATATTAGAGAGCAGTGTAGGGGAAAGGGACCTGGGGGTCCTGGTGGACAACAGGATGACCATGAGCCAGCACTGTGTCCTTGTGGCCAGGAAGGCCAATGGCATCCTGGGGTGTATTAGAAGGGGAGTGGCTAGTAGATCGAGAGAGGTTCTCCTTCCCCTCTACTCCGCCCTGGTGAGACCACATCTGGAATATTGTGTCCAGTTCTGGGCCCCTCAGTTCAAGAAGGACAGGGAACTGCTGGAGAGGGTCCAGCGTGGGGCAACCAAGATGATGAAGGGAGTGGAGCACCTCCCTTATGAAGAAAGGCTGAGGGAGCTGGGGCTCTTTGGTTTGGAGAAGAGGAGACTAAGGGGGGACCTCATTAATGTTTATAAATATATAAAGGGTGAGTGCCATGAGGATGGAGCCAGGCTCTTCTCGGTGGCCAACAATGATAGGACAAGGGGTAATGGGATCAAGCTGGAACACAAGAGGTTCCGCTTAAATTTGAGAAAAAACTTCTTCTCAGTGAGGGTAACAGAGCACTGGAACAGGCTGCCCAGGGAGGTTGTGGAGTCTCCTTCTCTGGAGACATTCAAAACCCGCCTGGACATGTTCCTGTGCGAACTCACCTAGGCGTTCCTGCTCCAGCAGGGGGATTGGACTAGATGATCTTTTGAGGTCCCTTCCAATCCCAAACATACTGTGATACTGTGAAAGTGTGTGTGTCAAAAACCCTATTGGACAGAGTGTGTGTGTCACAAACCCCATTGTACATCGTGTGTGTGTCACAAACCCGATTGGACACTGTGTGTGTCACAAACCCCATTGGAAAATGTGTGTGTCACAATCCCCATTGGATACCGTGTGTGTGTCACAAAACCTATGGGATAGTTTGTGTGTCACAAACTCCATTGGAGAGCATGCGTGTCACTAACACCGTTGGACACGGTGTGTGTCACAATCCCCATTGGACAGTGTGTGTGTCACACACCCCATTGGACAGACTGTGAGTCATAAACATAAACACCCCTGTACAGTGTGTGTGTCACAATCCCCATTGGATAGCTTGTGTTTGTCACAAACGCTATTGGACAGTGTGTGTGTCACATACCCCACTGGACAGCATGTGTGTCACAAGCTCCATTGGACAGAGTGTGTGTGTCACGAACTCCATTGAACAGCGTGTGTGTCACAATCCCCATTGGACAGTGTGTGTGTCACAAACCCCATTGGACAGCGTGCGTGTGTGTTACAATACCCATTGGAAAGTGTCTGTGTCACAAACTGCCCTGGACAGTGTGTGTGTCACAAAACCCATCGGAAATTGTGTGTGTGTCACAATCGCCATTGGACAGAGTGTCCGTGACAAACCCCATTGGACAGCATGTGTGTGTCACAAACCCCACGGGACAGTGTGTGTGTCACAAACCCCTTTGGACAGTGTGTGTGTCACAAAACCCCCTGGACAGTGTGTGTGTCACAAACCCCATTTGACATCGTGTGTGTCAGAAACCCCATTGGAAAATGTGTGTGTCAAGATTCCCATTGGATAGCGTGTGTGTAACAAACCCCACTGGCCAGTGTGTGTGTCACAAACCCGCCTGGACTGGGTGTGTGCGTCATAAACTCCATTGGACAGCGTGTGGGTCACACAACCCATTGGACAGACTGTGTGTCACAAACCCCCCTGTACACTGTGTCACAATCCCCATAGGACAGTGTGCGTGTCACAAACCCCATTGGGCAGCGTGTGTGTCACAAGCCCCACTGGACAGCGTTTGTGTCAACAACCCCATTGGACAGCCTATGTGTCACAAGCCCCTTTGGACAGAGTGTGTGTGTAACAAACCCCATTGGACAGCACGTGTGTCACAAACCCCATTGGACAGCATGTGTGTGTCACAATCAACATTGGACAGTGTGTGTGTCACAAACCACATTGGAAACTTTTTGTGTCACAAATGCATTGGACAGAGTGTGTGTCACAAGCCCCTTTGGACAGAGTGTGTGCGTCACTAACCCCATTGGAAAGTGTATGTGTTATAAACGCCATTGGATAGCGTGTTTGTGTCACAAAACTAATTGGAAAGTGCTTGTGTCACAAACCCCAAAGGATAGCATGTGTGTGTTACAAACAGTTTGTGTAGTCACAAACCCCACTGGAAAGCGTGTGCGTCACGAACCCCACTGGACAGCCTGTGTGTCACAATCCCCATTGGACAGCGTGTGTGTGTCACAACACCCATTGGAAAGTGTGTGTGCCAAAAACCCTATTGGACAGAGTGTGTGTGTCACAATCCCCACTGGATAGATTGTGCGTGACAAACCCCTTTGGACAGCATGTGTGTGTCACAAACCCCATTGGACAGTGTGTGAGTCACAAACCCCATTGGAAACTGTGTGTGTCAAAATCCCCATTGGATAGCGTGTGTGTGTCACAAACAGTATTGGACAGTGTGTGTCTCACAATCCCCATTGGACAGCGTGTGTGTCACAATCCCCATTGGACAGCGTGTGTGTCACAAACCCCATTGGACAGCGTGTGTGTGTCACAATACGCATTGGAAAGTGTGTGTGTCACAAACCCCATTGGAAATTGTGTGTGTCACAATCCCCATTGGATTGCGTATGTGTGTCACAAACCGTATTAGTCGGTGTGTGTGACACAAACCCCCCTGGACTGAGTGTCTGTGTCACCAACACCATTGGACAGCATCCGTGTCACAAACTCCTTTGGACAGCTTGTGTGTCGCAAACCCTATTGGACTTTGTGTGTGTCACAATCCCCATTGGACAGTGTGAGTGTGTCAAAAACCCCATTGGACACTTTGTGTGTCAAAATCCCCTTTGGAAATTGTATGTGACAAAAACCCCATTGGATAGCGTGTGTGTGTCACAAAACCCATTGGAAAGTGTGTGTGTCACAAACCCCATTGGATAGCATGTGTGTGTCACAAAACCTATTGGACAGTGTGTGTGCGTCACAAAGCCCACTCGACAGCTTGTGTGTCATGAACCCAATTGGACAGCATTTGTGTCACAAGCCCCATTGGACAGAGTGTGTGTGTCACAAAACCCATTGGACAGTGTGTGTGTCACAATCCCCACTGGACAGCGTTTGTGTCAACAACCCTATTGGACACCGTATGTGTCACAAGCCCCATTGGACAGATGGTGTGTGTAACAAAAACCATTGGACAGCGTGAGTGTCACAAACCCCATTGGACAGCGTGTGTGTGTCACAATCCCCATTGGACAGTGTGTGTGTCACACACCCCATTGGACAGACTGTGAGTCATAAACATAAACACCCCTGTACAGTGTGTGTGTCACAATCCCCATTGGATAGCTTGTGTTTGTCACAAACGCTATTGGACAGTGTGTGTGTCACATACCCCACTGGACAGCATGTGTGTCACAAGCTCCATTGGACAGAGTGTGTGTGTCACGAACTCCATTGAACAGCGTGTGTGTCACAATCCCCATTGGACAGTGTGTGTGTCACAAACCCCATTGGACAGCGTGCGTGTGTGTTACAATACCCATTGGAAAGTGTCTGTGTCACAAACTGCCCTGGACAGTGTGTGTGTCACAAAACCCATCGGAAATTGTGTGTGTGTCACAATCGCCATTGGACAGAGTGTCCGTGACAAACCCCATTGGACAGCATGTGTGTGTCACAAACCCCACGGGACAGTGTGTGTGTCACAAACCCCTTTGGACAGTGTGTGTGTCACAAAACCCCCTGGACAGTGTGTGTGTCACAAACCCCATTTGACATCGTGTGTGTCAGAAACCCCATTGGAAAATGTGTGTGTCAAGATTCCCATTGGATAGCGTGTGTGTAACAAACCCCACTGGCCAGTGTGTGTGTCACAAACCCGCCTGGACTGGGTGTGTGCGTCATAAACTCCATTGGACAGCGTGTGGGTCACACAACCCATTGGACAGACTGTGTGTCACAAACCCCCCTGTACACTGTGTCACAATCCCCATAGGACAGTGTGCGTGTCACAAACCCCATTGGGCAGCGTGTGTGTCACAAGCCCCACTGGACAGCGTTTGTGTCAACAACCCCATTGGACAGCCTATGTGTCACAAGCCCCTTTGGACAGAGTGTGTGTGTAACAAACCCCATTGGACAGCACGTGTGTCACAAACCCCATTGGACAGCATGTGTGTGTCACAATCAACATTGGACAGTGTGTGTGTCACAAACCACATTGGAAACTTTTTGTGTCACAAATGCATTGGACAGAGTGTGTGTCACAAGCCCCTTTGGACAGAGTGTGTGCGTCACTAACCCCATTGGAAAGTGTATGTGTTATAAACGCCATTGGATAGCGTGTTTGTGTCACAAAACTAATTGGAAAGTGCTTGTGTCACAAACCCCAAAGGATAGCATGTGTGTGTTACAAACAGTTTGTGTAGTCACAAACCCCACTGGAAAGCGTGTGCGTCACGAACCCCACTGGACAGCCTGTGTGTCACAATCCCCATTGGACAGCGTGTGTGTGTCACAACACCCATTGGAAAGTGTGTGTGCCAAAAACCCTATTGGACAGAGTGTGTGTGTCACAATCCCCACTGGATAGATTGTGCGTGACAAACCCCTTTGGACAGCATGTGTGTGTCACAAACCCCATTGGACAGTGTGTGAGTCACAAACCCCATTGGAAACTGTGTGTGTCAAAATCCCCATTGGATAGCGTGTGTGTGTCACAAACAGTATTGGACAGTGTGTGTCTCACAATCCCCATTGGACAGCGTGTGTGTCACAATCCCCATTGGACAGCGTGTGTGTCACAAACCCCATTGGACAGCGTGTGTGTGTCACAATACGCATTGGAAAGTGTGTGTGTCACAAACCCCATTGGAAATTGTGTGTGTCACAATCCCCATTGGATTGCGTATGTGTGTCACAAACCGTATTAGTCGGTGTGTGTGACACAAACCCCCCTGGACTGAGTGTCTGTGTCACCAACACCATTGGACAGCATCCGTGTCACAAACTCCTTTGGACAGCTTGTGTGTCGCAAACCCTATTGGACTTTGTGTGTGTCACAATCCCCATTGGACAGTGTGAGTGTGTCAAAAACCCCATTGGACACTTTGTGTGTCAAAATCCCCTTTGGAAATTGTATGTGACAAAAACCCCATTGGATAGCGTGTGTGTGTCACAAAACCCATTGGAAAGTGTGTGTGTCACAAACCCCATTGGATAGCATGTGTGTGTCACAAAACCTATTGGACAGTGTGTGTGCGTCACAAAGCCCACTCGACAGCTTGTGTGTCATGAACCCAATTGGACAGCATTTGTGTCACAAGCCCCATTGGACAGAGTGTGTGTGTCACAAAACCCATTGGACAGTGTGTGTGTCACAATCCCCACTGGACAGCGTTTGTGTCAACAACCCTATTGGACACCGTATGTGTCACAAGCCCCATTGGACAGATGGTGTGTGTAACAAAAACCATTGGACAGCGTGAGTGTCACAAACCCCATTGGACAGCGTGTGTGTGTCACAATCCCCATTGGACAATGTGTGTGTCACAAACCCCATTGGAAATTTTTTATGTCACAAACCCCATTGGACAGAGTGTGTGTCACAAGACCCTTTGGACGGGGTGTGTGTGTCACAAACCCCATTGGGAATTTTTTTGTGTCACAAACCCCATTGGACAGAGTGTGTGTCACAAGTCCCATTGGACAGATTGTGTGCGTCACAAACCCCATTGGAAAGTGTATGTGTCACAAACCCCATTGGAAAGTGTATGTGTTACAAAAGCCATTAGATAGCGTGTCTGTGTCACAAAACTCATCGGAAAGTTTGTGTGTCACAAACGCCATTGGATAGCATGTGTGTGTAACAAACCCTATTGGACAGTGTGTGTAGTCACTAACCACACTGGAAAGCGTGTGTGTCACGAAGCCCATTGGACAGTGTGTGTGTCACAAGCCCCATTGGACAGAGTGTGTGTGTCATTAACCTCTTTGGACAGTGTGTGTGTCACAAACCCCATTGGAAAGCATGTGTGTGTAACAATCCCCAGTGGACAAAGTGTGTGTCACAAACTCCTTTGGACAGTCTGTGTGTCACAAACCCCATTGGACAGCGTGTGTGTTGTACAATACCCATTGGAAAGTGTGTGTGTCACAAACCCCTTTGGACAGCATGTGTGTGTCACAAACCCCATTGGACAGCGTGTGTGTTGTACAATACCCATTGGAAAGTGTGTGTGTCACAAACCCCTTTGGACAGCATGTGTGTGTCAAAAACCCCATTGGACAGTGTGTGTGTCGCACACCCTATTGGACTCTTTGTGTATCACAATCCCCATTGGACAGTGTGAGTGTGTTAAAAACCCCATTGGACAGAGCGTGTGCGTCACAAACCCCATTGGAAAGTGTATGTGTCACAAATACCATTGGATAGCACGTGTGTGTCACAAAACCTATTGGACAGTGTGTGTGTCACAAACCCCACTGGACAGTGTGTGTGTCACAAAATCCATTGTACAGAGTGTGTGTCACAAACTCAACTGGATAGCGCGTGTTTCACAAACCCCAATGGACAGCGTGTGTAGTCACAAACCCCATTGTACAGTGTGCGTGTCACAATCCCCAATGGACAGCGTGTGTGTAACAAACCCCGCTGGACAGTGTGTGTGGCAAAAACCGCATTGGACGGCTTGTGTGGTGCAATCCCCATTGGACAGTGTGTGTGTCACAAACCCCATTGGACCGCGTGTGTGTCACAAACCACCCTGGACAGTGTGTATGTCACAAATCCCTTCGAACACCATGCGTGTCACAAACAACATTGGACAGCGTGTGTGTGTCACAATCCCCATTGGACAGCGTGTGTGGCACAAACCCCATTGGGCAATGTGTTTGTCACAAACCCCATTGGAAAGTGTGTGTGTGCCACAATCCCCATTGGACAGCGTGTGTGTATCACAATCCCCATTGGACAGTGTGTGTGTTAAAAACCTCATTTGACAGAGTGTGTGTCACAAGTCCCATTGGACAGAGTGTGTGCGTCACAAACCCCATTGGAAAGTGTATGTCTCACAAACCCCATTGGATAGTATGTGTGTATCACAAAACACATTGGAAAGTGTGTGTGTTACATACCCGATTGGATAGCATGGGTGTGTCACAACCCCCATTGGACAGAGTGTGTGTCACAATCCCCTTTGGACAGTGTGTGTGTCACAACCACCACTGAACAGTGTGTGTGTCAGAAGCCCCATTGGACAGTGTGTGTGTCACAAACCCCCCTGGACAGTGTGTGTGTTACAAAACCATTTGGACAACATGCGTGTCACAAACACCATTGGACAGAGTGTGTGTAACAAACCCCACAGGACATCGTGTTTATCACAAACACCATTGGACATCGTGAGTGTGTCACAAACCCCATGGGAAAGTGTGTGTATCACGTACCCCATTGGACAGCGTGTGTGTGTCAAAATCCAAACTTGGCAGTGTGTGTGTCACAAACACCCCTGGAGATTCTCTGTGTCACAAACCCCATTGGACAGCTTGTATGTCACAAACCTCCCTGGACAGTGTGCGTGTCACAATCCCCAATGGAAAGTGTTTGTGTGTCACAATGCCCATTGGACAGTGTGTGTATCACAAACCCCATTGGACAGTGTTTGTGTCACAAACCCCACTGGACAGCGTGTGTGTCATGAACTCCATTGGACAGCGTGTGTGTCACAAGTACCATTGCACAGAGTGTGTGTGTCACAAATCCCATTGGACAGCGTGTGTGTCACAACCCCCATTGGACAGCGTGAGTGTGTCACAATCCCCATTGGACAGTTTGTGTGTCAGGCACCCTCCTGGACAGTGTGTGTGTCACAAACCCCATGGGACAGCTTGTGTGTGTCACAGTCCCCATCGGACAGCGTGTGTATTCACAAACTCCCCTGTACGATGTGTGTGTCACAAACCCCATGGGACAGTTTGTGTATGTCACAACCCCCATTGGATAGGTTGTGTGTGTCACAAACCCCATTGGACAGCGTGTGTGTCACAAACCCCAATGGAAAGGGTGTGTGTCACAAACCCCATTGGACAGAGTGTGTGCGTCACAGAGATCATTGGACAGTGTATGTGTCACAAAACACATTGGCAAGTTTGTGTGTCACAAACCACACTGGATAGCATGTGTGTCACAAACCCCATTGGACAGTTTGTGTGTCAGAAACCCCACAGGACAGCGTCTGTGTCAAAAACCCCATTGGACAGCGTGTGTGTAACAATCCCCATTGGGCAGTGTGTGTGTCACAAACCACCCTGGACAGTGTGTATGTCACAAATCCCTTTGGACAGCATGCGTGTCACAAACACCATTGGACAGCGTGTGTGTGTCATAATCCCCTTTGGACAGCATGTGTTTGACGAACCCCATTGGACAGTGTGTGTGTCAAAAACCCCCCTGGACAGTGTGTGTGTCACAAACCCCATTTGACAGCTCGTGTGTCACAAACCCCCCTGCAAAGTCTTTGTTTCACAAACCCCATTGGATAGCGTGTCTATCACAAGCCCCGTTGGAGAGAGTGTGTGTGTTACAAACCCCCCCGGATACTGTGCATGTCACAAACCCCATTTGACAGCGTGTGAGTCATAAACCCCATTGGATAGTGTGTGTTTCACAAACCCCATTGGACAGCCTGTGTGTTTCACAATCCCCTTTGGATAATGCGTGCGTCACAAACCCCATTGGACAGTGTGTGTGTACCACAAAACACATTGGGAAGTGTGTGTGTAACAAACCCCTTTGGACAGTGTGTGTGTCACAAACCTCATTGGACAGCGTGTGTGTATCACAACCCCCATTGGACAGTGTGAGTGTGTTAAAAACCCCATTGGATAGAATGTGTGCATCACAAACCCCATTGGAAAGTGTATGTGTCACAAATCCCATTGGATAGTTTGTGTGTGTCACAAAACCTATTGGACAGTGTGTGTGTCACAAACCCCACTGGACGGTGTGTGTGTCGCAAAATCCATTGGGCAGAGTGTGTGTCACAAACTCAACTGGATAGCATGTGTGTCACAAACCCCAATGGACAGCGTGTGTAGTCACAAACCCCATTGGACAGCGTGTGTGTAACAAAACCCGCTTTACAGTGTGTGTGGCAAAAACCGCATTGGACGTCTTGTGTGGCGCAATCCCCATTTGACAGTGCGTGTGTCACAAACCCCACTTGTGAGAGTGTGTGTCACATGCACCTTGGACAGATTGTGTGCATCAGAAACCCCACTGGGCAGTGTCTGTGTCACAAAACACATTGGAAAGTGTGTGTGTCACAAACCTCACTGGACAGCGGGTGTGTGTCACAATCCCCATTGGAGAGATTGTGTGTGACGAACCCCATTGGAGAGCATATGTGTGTCACAAACCCTATTGGACAGTTTGTGTGTCAAAAACCCCACTGGACAGCGTCTGTGTCACAAACCCCATTGATAGGGTGTGTGTCACTAACCCTGTTGGACAGAGTGTGAGTGTCACAAACCCCATTGGACCGCGTGTGTGTCACAAACCACCCTGGACAGTGTGTATGTCACAAATCCCTTCGGACAGCTTGCGTGTCACAAACACCATTGGACAGCGTCTGTGTGTCACAATCCCCATTGGACAGCATGTGTGGCACAAACACCATTGGACAATGTGTGTGTCACAAACTCCATTTGAGAGAGTGTGTGTGTCACAAACCCCATTGGACAGCGTGTGTGTCACAAATCACCCTGGACTGTTTGTTTGTGAAAAACCGCGTTGGAGAGAGTGTTTTTGTCACAAACACCATTGGACAGCGTGTCTGTCACAATACCCATTGGACAGCAGGCGTGTCACAAACACCATTTAACAGCGTGTGTGTGTCACAGTGCCCATTGGACAGCCTGTGTGTCACAAGCTCCACTGGACAGATTTTGTGTGTCAGAAAACCCATTGGACAGCGTGTGTGTCAGAAACCCCACTGGAAAGTGTTTGTGTCATAAACCCCATTGGATAGAGTGTGTGTGACACAAACCCCACTGGAAAGTGTGTGTGTCATAAACCCCATTGGATAGAGAGTGTGTGACACAAACCCCACTGGACAGCGTTTGTGTCCGCAACCCCATTGGACAGCGTATGTGTCAGAAGCCCCATTGGACAGAGTGTGTTTGTCACAAACGCCTTTTGACTGCGTGTGTGTCACAAACACCCCTGGACAGTGTGTGTGGCACAAACCCCATCGGACAGTGTGTTTATCACAAACCCCACTTGAGAGCATGTATGTCACGAACCCCATTAGACAGTGTTTGTGTCACAACCCCTTTGGACAGAGTGTGTGTGTCACAAACCCCATTGGACAGCATGTGTGTCACAAGACCCCCTGGACAGTGTGTGTGTCACAAAACCCATTCGACAGCATGTGTGTCACAAACACTATGGACAGCGTGTGTGTGTCACAATCCCCATTGGACAGAGTGTGTCTGACAAACCCCACTGGACAGCGTGTGTGTCACGAACCGCATTGCACAGCGTGTGTGTCACAACCCCCATTGGACAGAGTGTGTGTGTCACAAAACCTATTGGACAGCATGCGTGTCACAAGCACCATTGGAAAGTGCGTGTGTGTCACAATCCCCATTGAACAGAGCATGTGTCTCAAACCCCATTGGACAGAGTGCGTTTCAGAAACCCCATTGGAAAATGTGTTTGTCACAAACCCCTTTGGATAGTGTTTGTTTGTCACAAACCATATTGGACAGTGTGTGTGTCACAACCCCCATTGGACCGCGTGTGTGTGCCACAAACCCTTTGGAGAGTGTGTGTCACAAACTCCATTGGAAACTGTGTGTGTCACAATCCCCATTCGGCAGCGTGTGTGTCACAAAAACCGTTTTACATCATCCGTGCCACAAAAAACTTTGAACAGCGTGTGTGTGTCACAATCCCCATTGGACAGCGTTTGTGTGTCACAATCCCTATTGGACAGTGTGTGTATCACAATCCCATTGGACAGTGTTTGTGTCACAAACCCCATTGGACAGCGTGTGTGTCACGAACCCCATTGGACAGTGTGTGTGTCGCAACCCCCATTGGATAGCGTGTGTGTGTCACAAACGCTATTGGACAGTGTGTGTGTCACAAACCCCACTGGACAGGGTGTGTGTCACGAACCCCATTGGACAGTGTGTGTGTCACAAACTTCCTTGGACAGCGTGTCTGTGTCAGAATCCCCATTGGAAAGTGTGTGTGTCACAAACCCCATTGGACAGAGTGGCTGTCACAAATCCCAATGGACAGTGTGCTTGTCATAAACCCCATTGGATAGCGCGTGTGTGTCACAAACCCCATTGGACAGCGTGTGTGTCACAAATCACCCTGGACAGTTTGTTTGTCAAAAACCGCGTTGGACAGAGTGTTTGTGTCACAGACACCATTGGACAGCGTGTGTGTCACAACCCCCATTGGACAGAGTGTGTGTGTCACAAAACCTATTGGACATCATGCGTGTCACAAGCACCATTGGAAAGTGCGTGTTTTTCACAATCCCCATTGAACAGAGCGTGTGTCACAAACCCCATTGGACAGAGTGTGTGTCACAAACCCCATTTGACAGCGTGCGTTTCAGAAACGCCATTGGAAAATGTCTGTGTCACAAACCCCTTTGGATACTGTTTGTTTGTCACAAACCATATTGGACAGTGTGTGTGTCACAAACCATACTATATAGCCCTGTGTGTCACGAACCCCATTGGACAGCGTCTGTACCACAAACCCATCGGAAAGATTATGTGTGGTGTGTCACAAACCCCATTGGACAGCATCCGTGTTCACAAATTCCATTGGATAGCGTGTGTGTCGCAAATCCCATTGGACCTTGTGTGTGTCACAATCCCCATTAGACAGTGTTTGTGTGTCACAAACCCCCCTGGACAGTGTGTGTGTCACAATACCCATTGGATAGCGTGTGTGTGTCACAAACCCTATTGGAAAGTGTGTGTGTCAGAAACGCCACAGGACAGCTTGTGTGTCACGAACACCGTTGGACAGCATGTGTGTCACAAGCCCAATTGTACAGAGTGTGTGTGTCTCAATCCCCATCGGACAGCGTGTGTTTGTCATAATCCCCATTGGAAAGTGTGTGTGTCACAAACCCCATTGGATAGCTTGTGTGTGTCACAAACCCCATTAGACAGCCTGTGTGTTACAAGCCCCATTGGACAGAATGTGTGTGTCAGAAACCCCATTGGACAGAGTGTTTGTGTCACAAACACCATTGAACAGAGTGTGTGTGTCACAATACCCATTGGACAGCCTCTGTGTCACAAACCCCATTGGACAGAGCGTGTATGTCACAATGCGCATTAAACAGAGTGTCTGTGACAAATCCCATTGGACAGCGTGTGTGTGTGACAAACCCCATTGGACAACGTGTGTGTGTCACAATCCCCATTGGACAGCGTGTGTGTGTCACAAACCCCATTAGACAGCGTGTGTGTCACAAAACACATTGGACAGCGTGTGTGTCACAAAACCCGTTGGAAAGTGTATGTGTCACTAACCCCATTGGATAGCCTGTGGGTGTCACAAACCGCATTGGACAGCGTGTGTGTCACATACCCCATTGGACACAGTTTGTGTGTCAGAAACCCCAATGGACACCATGCGTGTCACAATGCCAATGGGACAGCATGTGTGTTTCACAATATCCATTGGACAGTGTGTGTTTCACAAACCCCTCTGGACAGCGTGTGTGTCACAAACACTTCCAGAGATTTTCTGTGTCAAAAACCCCATTGGACAGTGTGTGTCTAACAAACACACCTGGACAGCGTGTTTGTCACAAACCCCACTTTACAGCGTGTGCGTCACAAACCCCACTGACCAGTGTGTGTGTCACAAACACAATTGGACAATGTGTGTGTCACAAACACCCCTGGACAGTGTGCGTGTCAGTATCCCCATTGGACAGAGTGTGTGTCACAACCCCCATTGGACAGTGTGTGGGTCACAAACCCCCTTGGACAGCCTGTTTGTCACAAACCCATTGGACAGCGTGTGTGTCACAATCTCCATTCGACATTATGTTTGTCAAAAACTCACCTGGACAGAGTGTGTCTCACAAACCCCATTCACAGCGTGTGTGTCACAAACCCCGTTGGATAGCGGTATGTAACAAAACCCATAGACAGTGTGCGTATCAAAAGCCCCATTGGACAGCATGTGTGTCACAAACCCCTTTGGACAACATGTGTGTGTCACAAACCCTATTGGACAGTGTGCGTGTCACAAACACCCCTGGACAGTGTGTGTGTCACAAGCCCCATTTGACACCTTCTGTGTCACAAACCCCCCTGGACGGTGTGCGTGTCACAATCCCCATTGGACAGCGTGTGTGTCACAAACCCAATTAGACAGTGTGTGTTTCACAAACCCCACTGGACAGCCTGTGTGTGTCACAATTCCCATTGGACAGTGTGTGTCTCACAAACCCCATTGGACAGCGTGTGTGTCACAAACCCCATTGGGCAGCGGTATGGAACAAAACCCCCTAGACAGTGTGCGTGTCAAAATCCCCATTGGATTGCGTATGTGTGTAACAAACCCAGTCTGTACAGTATGTGTGTCACAAACCCGATTGGACAGCGTGTGTGTATCACAATCCCCATTGGGAAGTGTGCGTCTCGCCAGCCCCATTGGACAGAGTGTGTGCGTCATAAAACAAATCGGAAAGTGTATGTGTCACAAACCCCACTGGATAGCATTTGAGTGTCACAAATCCTATGGAACAGTGTGTGTGTCACAAACCCCATTGGAAAGCCTGTGTCTGTCACAATCCCCATTGGAGAGTGTGTGTGACACATCCCATTGGACAGTGTGTGTGTCACAAACCCCCCTGGACTGTGTGTGTGTCACAAACCCCATTTGACAGCTTGTGTGTCACAAACCCCCCTGGACAGTGTGCTTGTCACAATCCCCACTGGACAGCATGTGTGTAACAAACCCCATCGGAAAGTGTGTGTTTCACAAACCCCATTGGACAGCGTGTGTCACAAACCCCACTGGATACTGTGCGTGTCACAAAACCCATTGGATAGTGTGTGTGTCACAAACACCTCTGGACAGCGTGTGTGTCACAGACCCTATTGGACAGTGTGTGTATCACAATCACCCCTCGAGAGTATCTGTTTCACAGACCCCATTGGACAGTGTGTGTGTCACAATCCCCATTGGTCAGCGTGTGCGTCACAAACCCCCCTGGACAGTGTGTGTTCACAACCCCCATTGGACAGACTGTGTGTGTCACAAACCCCATTGGACATAGTGTGTGCGTCACAAGCCCAATTGGACAGCGTGTGTGTCACAACCCCCATTGGACAGTGTTTGTGTCACAAACCCCCTTGGACAATCTGTTTGTCACAATACCCATTTGACAGCGTGTGTGTCACTATAACAATTCGACACTGTGTGTGTCAAAAACTCACCTGGACAGCGTGTGTCTCACAAACCCCATTGGACAGCGTGTGTGTCACAAAACCCAGTGGACAGCGTGTGTGTCAGAAACCCCACTGGACAGCGTGTGTGTCACAAACACCCCTGGAGAGTCTCTGTTTCACAAACCCCATTGGACAGAGTGTGTGTCACAAACCTCATTGGACAGCGTGTGCGTCACAAACCCCCCTGGACAGTGTGTGTGTCACAAACGCCAGTGGACAGTGTGTCTGTCACTATCCCCATTGGTCAGCGGGTCTGTCAGAAACCCCATTGGACATTGTGTATATCGCAAACCCTACCGGACTGTGTTTGTGTCACAAAACCCATTGGAGAGTCTCTGTGTCACAAACTCACCTGGAAAGCATGTGTGTCACAAACCCCATTGGAGAGCGTGTGTGTCACAAAACCCCTCGGACAGTGTGCGTGTCACAATCCATATTGGACATAGTGTGTGTGTGTCACAAACCCCGTAGGACAGCGTGTGTGTCACAACACCCATTGGACAGACTGTGTGTCACAAACCCCATTGGAAAGCCTGTGTGTGTCACAAACACCACTGGACAGAGTGTGTGTAACACACCCCAATGAACGGTGTGTGTGTCACAAACCCGCCTGGACAGTGTGATAGTCACAATCCCCATTGGACAGCGTGTGTGTCACAAGCCCCATTGGACCGAGTGAGTGTGTCACAAAACCCACTGGACAGCGTGTGTGTCACAGTCCCCATTGGACAGTGTGTTGCAATAAACCCCTTTTGAAAGTGTGTGTGTCACAAACTGCATTGGATAGCGTGTTTTTGTCACAAACCCTATTGGACTGTGTGTGTGTCACAAACACCACTGGACAGCGTGTGTGTCACGAACCCCATTGGACAGTGTGTGTGTCACAAAACCCATTGGACAGCGTGTGTGTTTCACAAACCCTAATGGTCAGTGTGTATGTCACAAACTCCATTGTACAGCGAGTGTCGCACAAGCCCATTGGACAGCGTGTCTGTGTTAGAATCCCCAATGGAAAGTGTGAGGGTCACAAACCGCCTTGGACAGCCTGTTTGTCACAAACCCCATTGGACAGAGTGGCTGTCACAAATCCCATTGGACAGTGTGCTCGTCACAAACCCCATTGGATAGCGTGTGTGTGACACAAGCCCCATTGGACAGCGTGTTTATCACAAATCACACTGGACAGTTTGTCAAAAACCCAGTTGGACTGAGTGTTTGTGTCACAAACACCATTGGACAGCATGTGTGTCACAATACCCATTGGACAGCAGGCGTGTCATAAACACCATTTAACAGCGCGTGTGTGTCACAATGCCCATTGGACAGCCTGTGTGTCACAAGCTCCACTGGACAGAATTTGTGTGTCACAAAACCCATTGGACAGCGTGTGTTTCAGAAACCACACTGGAAAGTGTGTGTGTCATAAACCCCATTGGATAGAGTGTGTGTGTCACAAACCCCATTGGACAGTGTGTGTGTTACGAAACCCATTGGAAAGCAAGCGTTTCACAAACACCATTGGATACTGTGTGTGTGTCACAATCCCCATTGCACAGAGTGTGTGTGACAAAACTCATTGGACAGTGTGTTTGTCACAAACCCCCCTGGACAGTGTGTGTGTCAAAGACCCCATTGGACAGTGTGTGTTTCATAAACCCCATTGGATAGAGTGTGTGTGTCACAAACCCCCCTGGACAGTGTGTGTGGCACAAACCCGATTGGACAGTGTGTTTATCACAAACCCCATTAGATAGCGTGTATGTCACAAACCCCACTGGACAGTGTGTGTGTCAGCACCACTTTGGACAGCGTGTGTGTGTCACAAGCCCCATTGGACAGGGTGTGTGTGTCACAAACACCATTGGACAGCGTGTGTGTCACAATCCCCAGTGAACAGAGCGTGTGTCACAAACCCCATTGGACAGTGTGTGTGTCACAAACCCCATTGGACAGCGTGTGTGTGGCACCACCCCCATTGGAAAATGTGTGTGTCACAAACCCATTGCATAGTGTTTGTTTGTCACAAACCCCATTGGACAGCGTGTGCGTCACAAACCCCCCGGACAGTGTGTTTGTCTCAAAGCCAATTGGACGGTGTGTTTCTCACAAACACCATTGGAAAGTGTGTGTCACAAATCCCATTGGACAGCGTGTGTATCACAAATCCCATTGGTCAGCCTGTGTGTGTCACAAACCCCCCTTGTCAGTGTGTGTGTCACAAATCCCATTTGACAGCGTGTGTGTCACAAACACCATTGGACAGTGTGTGTGTCACAAACCCCATTGGACAGCGTGTGTGTGTCATACACCCTCCTGGTCAGTGTGTGTGTCACAAACTCCATTGGACAGCGAGTGTCACACAAGCCCATTGGACACAGTGAGTGTCACAACACCCATTGGACACCATGCGTGTTACAAACACCATTGGACAGTGTGTGTGTAACAAACCCAATTGGTCATCGTGTGTGTCACAAAATCCCTTGGACAGCGTGTGTGTGTCACAAACCCCATTGGAAAGTGTGTGTGTCACAAACCCCATAGGACAGCGTGTGTTTCACAATACTGATTGGATAGCAAGTGTGTTACAAACCCCATTAGAAAGTATGTGTGTCACAAACCGCATTGGATAGAGTGTGTGTCACAAATCCTATTGGACAGTGTGTGTGTGTCACAAACCCTCCTGTTCAGTGTGTGTGTCATAAAACTCCATTGGACAGCGAGTGTCTCACAAGCCCATTGAACAGAGTGAGTGTCACAACACCCATTGGACAGCATGCGTGTTACAAACACCATTGGACAGTGTGTGTGTAACAAATCCAATTGGTCATCGTGTGTGTCACAAAATCCCTTGGACAGCGTGTGTGTGTCACAAACCCCATTGGAAAGTGTGTGTGTCACAAACCCCATAGGACAGCGTGTGTTTCACAATACTGATTGGATAGCAAGTGTGTTACAAACCCCATTAGAAAGTATGTGTGTCACAAACCGCATTGGATAGAGTGTGTGTCACAAATCCTATTGGACAGTGTGTGTGTGTCACAAACCCTCCTGTTCAGTGTGTGTGTCATAAAACTCCATTGGACAGCGAGTGTCTCACAAGCCCATTGAACAGAGTGAGTGTCACAACACCCATTGGACAGCATGCGTGTTACAAACACCATTGGACAGTGTGTGTGTAACAAATCCAATTGGTCATCGTGTGTGTCACAAAATCCCTTGGACAGCGTGTGTGTGTCACAAACCCCATTGGAAAGTGTGTGTGTCACAAACCCCATAGGACAGTGTGTGTGTCACAATAATGATTGGATAGCAAGTGTGTTACAAACCCCATTAGAAAGTGTGTGTGTCACAACCCCATTGGATAGAGTGTGTGTCACAAACCCTATTGGACAGTGTGTGTGTGTCAGAAACCCCACTGTACAGCGTGTGTGTCACGAACCCCATTGGACAGATTGTGTGTTTCACAAACCCATTGGACAGCGTCTGTGTCACAAGAAGCATTGGACAGCGTGTGTGTGTCACAAACCCCATTGGACAGCGTGTGTGTCACAAACCCCATTGGACAGATTGTGTGTGTCACAAACCCCATTGGAGAGCGTGTGTGTGTCACAAACCCCGTTACAAAGTGTGTGTGTCTCAAACCCCATTCGACACTGTGTCACAAACCACACTGGACAGAGTGGAGGTCACAAACCCCCATGGACAGGGCGTGTGTCACAAAACCCATTGGACAGCATGCATGTCACAAACACCATTGGACAGCGTCTGTGTTTCACAATCCTAATTGCACAGTGTGTGTGTCACAAACCCCATTTGACAGCGTGTGTGTCACAGACGCCATTGGATAGCGTGTGTGTCACAATCCCCATTGGACAGCGTGTGTGTTCCAAACCCCATTGGATAGCATGTGCGTCACAAACCCCCCTGGAAAGCGTGTTTGTCACAAACCCCATTGGACAGAGTGTGTGTGTCATAAACCCCATTGGACAGCATGTGTGTCACAATCCCCACTGGACAGCGTGTGTGTCAGAAACCCCATTGCATAGTGTTTTTTAGTCACAAACCCCATTGGACAGTGTGTGTGTCACAAACCCCCCTGGACAGTGCGTGTGTCACAAAACCCATTGGTCAGCCTGTGTGTGTCGCAAACCGTCCTTGTCAGTGTGTGTGTCCCAAACTCCATTGGACAGCGAGTGTGTCACAAGCCCATTGGACACAGTGAGTGTCACAACACCCATTGGACAGCATGCGTGTCACAAACACCATTGGACAGTGTGTGTGTAACAAACCCAATTGGTCATCGTGTATGTCACAAAATCCCTTTTAAAGCGTATGTGTGTCATAAAACCCCATTGGAAAGTGTGTCTGTCACAAACCCCATTGGACAGTGTGTGTGTCACAAAACTGATTGGATAGCAAGTGTGTCACAAACCCCATTAGAAAGCGTGTGTTTCACAAACCCCATTGGATAGTGTGTGTGTGTCACAAACCCTATTAGACAGTGTGTTTGTCACAAACCCCACAGGACAGCGTGTGTGTCATGAACTCCATTGGACAGATTGTGTGTTTCACAAACCCGATTGGACAGCTCATGTGACACAAGAGCCATTGGACAGAGTGTGCCTGTCACAAACCCCATTGGACATCGTCTGTGTCTTAAACCCCATTGGACAGCGTGTGTGTCACAATACCCATTGGACAGTGTGTGTGTGTCACAATACCCCTTTGGACAGCGTGTGTGTCACAACAACCATTTGACAGATTGTGTGTGTCACAAACCCCATTGGACAGCGTGTGTGTCACAAACACCATTGGACAGTGTGTGTGTCACAATCGCCATTGTACAGTGTGTTTGTGACAAACCCCTTTGGACAGCGTGTGTGTGTCACAGTCCCCATTGGACAGCATGTGTGTCACAAACGCCATTGGACAGCCTGTGTGTGTCACAAACCCCCCTGGTCAGTATGTGTGTCACAATCCCATTGGACAGAGGTGTGTTACAAAACCCCTTGGTCAGCATGCGTGTCACAAACACCATTGGACAATGTGTGTGTAACAAACCCAATTGGTCAGCGTCTGTGTCACAAACACCATGGGACAGCGTGTGTGTGTCACAAACCCCATTGGAAGGTGTGTGTGTGTCACAAACCCCGTTGGATAGCGTGTGTGTGTCACAAACCCCATTGGAAAGAGTATGTATGTCACAATCCCCATTGGACAGCGTCTGTTTCACAAAACCCAAAGCACAAAGTGTGTGTCAACAATCCCCATTGGACAGTGTGTGTGTCACAAAACCGATGGGATAGCGTGTGTGTCACAAACCCCATAAGAAAGTGTGTGTTTCACAAAACCTATTGGATAGTGTGTGTGTGTCACAAGAACCATAGTACAGAGTGTGTGTTTTACAAACCCCGTGGAATAGCATGTATGTCTTAAACCCCATTGGACAGCGTGTGTGTGTCACAATACCCATTGGACAGTGTGTGTGTGTCACAAACTCCATTGGACTGTGTGTATGTCACAAGAACCATTTGACAGAGTGTGTGTGTCACAAACCCCGTTGGACAGTGTGTGTGTCACAAACCCCATTTAACAGCGTGTGTGTCACAAAAGCCATTGGAGAGAGTGTGTCTGTGAGAAACACCATTGGACAGTGTGTGTGTCACAATCGCCATTGTACAGTGTGTTTGTGACAAACCCAGTTGGACAGCGTGTGCGTCACAAAGCCTACTGGACAGTTTGTTTGTCACAAACCCCATTGGACAGCGTGTGTGTCACAAGACCCATTGGACAGAGTGTGTGTGTCACAAACCCCATTGGACAGTGTGTGTGTCATAAATCCCATTACATAGCGTGTGTGTGTCACAAACTCTATTGGACAGTGTGTGTATCACAAACCCCATCGGACAGCGTGTTTGTCACAATCCCCATTGGACATCGTCTGTCTTACAAACCCCATTGTACAGCATATGTGTCACAAACACCATTGGAGAGCGTGAGTGTGTCACAATCCCCGTTGGACAGAGTGTTTGTGACAAACCCCACTGGACAGCATGTTTGTCATAATCCCCATTGGACAGCGTGTGTGTCACAAACACCATTGGACTGTGTGTGTGTGTCCAAAAAACCCATTGGACAGAGTGTGTGCCACAAACCCCATTGGACAGCGTTTGTAGTCACGAACACCATTGGACAGCGTGTGTGTCATATTTCCCATTGGACAGCGTGTGTGTTACAAACAGCACTGGACAGCGTGTGTGTCACAAACCCCTTTGGACATTGTGTGTGTCACAAACCCCATTGGACATCATGTGTGTGTAACAATCCCTATTGGACAGTGTGTTTGTGTCACAAACCCCATTGGAGAGTGTGTGTCACAAAACCCAATGTATAGCGTGTGTGTCACAAACCCCATTAGAAAGTGTGTGACACAAACGAAACTGGATAGCGTGTGTGTGTCACAAAACCCACTCGACAGCGTGTGTGTCACGAACCCCATCGGACAACGTTGTGTGTGTCACACACCCCAGTGGACAGCGTGTGTGTCACAAGCCCCACTGGAAAATGTGTGTGTCAGAAACACCACTTGATAGAGTGGGGGTCACAAACCCCTATGGACAGTGCATGTGTCACAAAAACCATTGGACAGCATGCGTGTCACAAACACCATTGGACTGCGTGTGTGTGTCACAATCATCATTGCACAGTGTGTGTGTCACAAACCCCATTTGAACGCGTGTGTGTCACAAACGACATATTACAGAGTGTGTGTGTGACAAAACAATTGGACAGTGTGTGACAAACAGCATTGGACTGTGTGTGTGTCACAATCCCCATTGTACGGTGTGTTTGTGACAAACCTCATTGGACAGAGTGTGTGTGTCACAATCCCCTTTGGACAGCGTGTGTGTCACGAACCCCGTTGGACAGGGTATGCGTCACAGAACCACGTGGACAGTGTGTGTGTCACAAACCCCATTGGACAGTGTGTGTGTCTCATAAAACCCATTGGACAGTGTGTGTCACAATTCCCTTTGGACAGCATGTTTTTCACAAACCACTTTGCACAGCGTGTGTGTGTCACAAGCCCTCCTAGTCAGTGTGTCTGTCACAATCCCCATTGGAAAGTGTGTGTGTCACAAGACCCATCGGACAGCGTGTGTGTCTCAATCCCCATTGGACAGATTGTGTGAGTCACAAACCCCATTGGACAGCGTGTGTGTCACAAAACCATTTGGACAGTGGGTGTGTCACAAACACCATTGGATAGCGTGTGTGTCACAGACACTATTGGAGAGCGTATGTGTCACAAGCCCATTGGATAGAGTGTGTGTGTCACAAACACACTGGACAGCGTGTGTGCCACAAACACCATGGGACAGTGTGTGTGTCACAAAACCCTTTGGAAAGTGTGCATGTCACAAACCCCATTGGACAGAGTGTGTGTCATAAACCCCATGGGACAGCGTGTGTGTCACAATCCCCATTGGACAGCGTGTGTGTCACAAGACCCATTGGACAGAGTGTGCGTGTCACAAACCCCATTGGACAGCGTGTGTGTCACAATCCCCATTGAACAGCGTGTGTGTTACAAGAATCATTGGGCAGAGTGTGTGTGTCACAAACCCCATTCGAAAGTGTTTGTGTCACAAACCCCTTTAGAAAGTGTGCATGTCACAATCCCCATTGGATAGCGTGTGTGTCACAAGACCCATTAGACAGATTGTGTGTTTCACAATCCCCATTGGACAGCGTGTGTGTCATAGACCTCGTTAGACAGCATGTGTGTCACAAAAGCCATTGGAGAGAGTGTGTCTGTGAGAAACACCATTGGACAGTGTGTGTGTCACAATCGCCATTGTACAGTGTGTTTGGGACAAACCCAGTTGGACAGCGTGTGCGTCACAAAGCCCACTGGACAGTTTGTTTGTCACAAACCCCATTGGACAGCGTGTGTGTCACAAGACCCATTGGACAGAGTGTGTGTGTCACAAACCCCGTTGGACAGCGGGTGTGTCACAATCCCCATTGGACAGATTGTGTGTGTCACAAACCCCATAGGACAGTGTATGTGTCACAAAAGCCATTGGACAGTGTGTGTGTGTCACAATCTCCATTGGACAGTGTGTGTGTCACAAACGCAATCGGACAGCGTGTTTGTCACAATCCCCACTGGACATCGTCTTTGTCACAAACCCCATCGGACAGAATGTGTGTCACAAACTCCATTGGACAGTGTGTGTGTCACAAAACCCTTTGGAAAGTGTGCATGTCACAAACCCCATTGGATAGCGTGTGTATCTCACAATCCCCATTGGACAGCGTCTATGACACAAACCCCATGGGACAGCGTGTGTATATCGCAATCCCCATTGGACAGTGTCTGTGTCACAAACCCCAATGCACAGCATGTGTGTCACAGACACCATTGGACAGAGTTTGTGTGTCACAATCCCCATTGGAAAGTGCGTTTGTCACAAAACCGATTGGATGGCGTGTGTGTCAGAAACCCCATTAGAAAGTGTGTGTTTCACAAACCCCATTGGATGGCGTGTGTGTTTCACAAACCCTGTTGGACAGTGTGTGTGTCACAAACTCCACTCTACAGCGTGTGTATCACGAACCCCATTGGACAGCGAGTGTGTCACATGTACCATGAGACAGAGTGTGCGTTTCACAAACCCCGTTGGACAGTATGTGTGTCACAATCCCCATTGGGCAGCGTTTGTGTCACAAACCCCATTAGACAGATTGTGTGTGTCACAAAACCCATTGCACTGCAAGTGTGTCACAAAACCCATTGGACAGATTGTGCGTGTCACAAACCCCATTGGACAGCATGTGTTTCACAAACCTCATTTTACAGCGTGTGTGTGTCACAATCCCCATTGGACAGCGTCTGTATACAAACGCCACTGGACAGCGAGTGTGTCACAAACACCATTGGTCATCGTTTGTGTGTCACAATCCCCATTAGACGGTGTGAGTGTCACAAAACCCTTTTTATAGCGTGTGTGTCACAAACCCCATTAGAAAGTGTGTTTGTCACAAACGCCATTGGATAGCGTGTGTGTGTCACAAACCCTATTGGACAGTGTGTGTGTCACAAAACCTTTTGGAAAGTATGCATGTCACAAACCCCATTGGATAGCGTGTGTTTGACACAAGCCCCATTGGACAGCGTCTGTGTCACAAACTCCATTGCACAGCGTGTGTATGTCGTAATCCCCATTGGACAGTGTCTGTGTCACAAACCCCATTGCACTGCATGTGTGTCACAAACACCATTGGACAGAGTGTGTGTGTCACAATCCCCATTGGAAAGTGTGTGTTTCACAAAACCAATTGGATAGCGTGTGTGTCAGAAACCACATTAGAAAGTGTGTGTTTCACAAACCCTATTGCACAGTGTGTGTGTCACAAACTCAACTCGACAGAGTGTGTATCACGAACCCCATTGGACAGCGTGTGTGTCACAAGTACCATTGGACAGATTGTGTGTGTCACACACCCCATTGGACAGCGTGTGTGTCACAAGTACCATTGGACAGTGTTTGTGTCACAAACCCGATTTTACAGATTGTGTGTGTCACAAACCCCATTGGACAGCGTGTGTTTCACAAACCCCATTTGACAGCGTGTGTGTGTCACAATCCCCGTTGGACAGCCTATGTATCACAAACCCCATTGGACAGCGAGTGTGTCACAAACACTATTGGATATCATGTGTTTGTCACAAACCCCATTAGACAGTGTGTGTGTCACAAACACCACTGAAGAGACTGTGTGTGTCACACACCCCATTGGACAGAGTGTGTGTCATAAACCCCATGGGACAGCGTGTGTGTCACAATCCCCATTGGACAGCGTGTGTGTCACAAGACCCATTGGACAGTATGTGTTTCACAATCCCCATTGAACAGCATCCGTGTCAGAAATACCATTAGACAGCGTGTGTGTCACAATCCCCATTGGACAGCGTGTGTGTGTCACAAACCCCATTGTACAGCGTGTTTGTCACTATCCCCATTGGACAGAGTGTTTGTGAGAAACCCCATTGGACAGCGTGTGTGTCACAAGCCCATTGTTCAGAGTGTGTGTGTCACAAACCCCAATGGAAAGTGTGTGTGTCACAAACCCCATTGGACAGAGTGTTTGTGAGAAACCCCATTGGACAGTGTGCGTGTCACAAACCCCACTGGACAGTGTGTGTGTCACAAACCGTCATGCACATTGTGTGTGTCACAATCCCCATTGGTGAGTGTGTGTGTCAAAAACCCCATTGGACAGTTTGTGTGTCACAAACCCTCCTGGACATTGTGTGTGTCACGATCACCATTGGACAGAGTGTGTGTTTCACATACCCATTGGACTGCGTGTGCTTTTCACAGTCCCCACTGGACAGTGTGTGTGGCACAAACCCCTTTGGAGAGAGTGCGTGTCACAACCCGATCTGACAGCGTGTGTATCACAAACACGATTTGACAGCTTGTGTTTGTGACAAATCGCATTGGACAATGTGTGTGTCACAAACCCCATTGGACAGTGGGTGTGTCACAAACTCCCGTGGACAGTGTGTGTGTCACAAAACCGATTGGGCAGCGTGTGCGTCACAAACACCATTAGACAGCATATGTGTCTCACAATATTAATTGCACATTGTGTGTGTAACATCCCCATTGGGAAGTGTCTGTGTCACAAACCCTATTGGTCAGAGTGTGTGTCAGAAACGCCATTGGAAAGTGCGTGTGACACAAACCACATTAGATAGCGTGTGTGTGTCACAAACCCTCTTTGACAACGCTTATGTCACAATCCCCATTGGACAGCCTCTGTGTCACAAACCCCATTGGACAGCGTTTGTGTCACGAACACCATTGCACAGCATGTGTGTCACAAGACCCATTGGTCAGAGTGTGTGTGTCACAATCCCCATTGGACAGATTGTGTGTGTCACAAACCCCATTGGACAGCCTGTGTGTGTCACAAAACCCATTTGACAGTGTGTGTTTCACAAACACCATTGAACAGTGTGCGTGTGTCACATACCCCATTGGAAAGTGTGTGTGTCACAAACCCCATTGGAGAGCGTGTGTGTCACAAGCCCACTGGACAGAATGTGTGTCACAAAATGCATTGGACAGTATGCGCGTCACAAACACCATTGGCCAGTGTGTGCGTAACAAATCCAATTGGTGAGCGTGTGTGTCACAAACCCCATGGGACAGCGTGTGTATGTCACAAACCCCATTGGAAAGTGTGGGTGTCAGAAACCCCATTGGATAGAGTGGGTATGTCACAATCCCCATTGAACAGCGTCTGTGTCACAAACCCTAATGCACAGCATGTGCGTCACAAACACCATTGGACAGAGTGTGTGTGTCACAGTCCTCATTGGACATTGTGTGTGTCACAAAACCAATTGGATAGCGTGTGTGTCACAAACCCCATTAGTAAGTGTGTGTTTCACAAACCCCATTTGATAGCGCATGTGTGTCAAAAACCCTATTGGACAGCGTGTTTGTCACGAACCCCATTGGACAGATTGTGTGTTTCACAAACCCCATTGGACAGCGTGTGTGTCACAAGAACCATTGGAAAGTGTGTGTGTCACAAACCCCATTGGACAGTGTGTTTATTTCACAAACCCCTTTGGAAAGTGTGCGTGTCACAAACCCCATTGGACAGCTTGTGTGTCACAAAACCCATTTGACAGCGTGAATGTCACAATTGCCATTGGAAGTGTGTGTGTGACAAACACCATTGGACAGTGTGTCTGTCACAATCCCCATTGTACTGTGTATTTCTGACAAACCCCTTTGGACAGAGTCTGTGTGTCAAAATCTCCATTGGACAGCGTGTGTGTCACAAAGCCCATTGGACAGAGTGTGTGTCACAAACCCCATTGAACAGCCTCTGTGTGTCAGAAACGTCCCCGGTCAGTGTGTGTGTGACAAACCCCATTGGACAGCGCGTGTGTGTCACAAACCCTACTGGTCAGTGTGTGTGTCAAAAACTCCAATGGACAGCGAGTGTGTCACAATCCCATTAGATAGAGTGTGTTGCACAAAACCTATTAGACAGCATGAGAGTCAGAAACAACACTGTGTGTCATAAACCACATTGGACAGCATGTGTGTGTCACAATACCCATTGGACAGTATATGTATGTTACAAACCCCATTGGATAGCGTGTGGTGTCACAAACCCTATTGGACAGTGTGTGTATCACAAAACCCACTGGACAGAGTGTGTGTCACGAACACCATTGGACAGCATGTGTGTCACAAGAACCATTGGACAGAGTTTGTGTGTCACAAACCCCATTGGACAGTGTGTGTGTCACAAAAAACATTGGACAGCGTGTGTGTCACAATCCCCGTTGGACCGCGTTTGTGTGACAAACCCCATTGGACAGTGTGTGTCATAAACCCCATTGGACAGTGTGTGTGTGTCACAATCCCCATTGGACAGTGTCTGTGTCACAAAACCCATTGGATAGAGTGTGTGTCACAAACAACATTAGAAAATGTGTGTGTCACAAATCCCATTGGATAGCGTGTGTGTGTCTCACATCCCATTGGACAGTGTGTGTATCAAAAACCCCACTGGGCAGCGTGTTTGTCACGACCCCTTTGGAAAGCGTATGTGTCAAGACACTTTGGACAGAGTCTGCGTGTCCCAAAACCCATTGGACAGCGTGTGTGTCACAATCGCCATTGTACAGCGTGTGTGTCACCAACCCCACTGGACAGCGTGTGTATGTCACAAAACCCATTGGACAGCGTGATGTGTCACAAACCCCATAGGAGAGACTGTGTGTGTCACAAACCCCATAGGACAGAGTGTGTGTTTAACAAAACCCACTGGACAGCATGCGTGTCACAAACCCTATTGGACAGTGTGTATGTCACAATCGCCATTGTACAGCATCTGTGTTACAAACCCCATTGGACAGCGGGTGTTTCACAAACACCATTGGAAATCGTGTGTGTGTCACAAGCCCCATTGGACAGTGTGTGTGTCACAAAACCCATTTTATAGTGTGTGTGTCACAAACCCCATTAGAAAGTGTGTGTCTCACAAACCCCATTGGATAGCATGTGTATTACAAACCCTACTGGACAGTGTGTGTTTCACAAACCCCACTCGACAGCGTTTGTGTCACGAAACCAATTGTACAGTGTTTGTGTCACAAGACCCATTGGACAGACTGTGTGTGTGACAAACAGCATTGGACTGTGTGTGTGTCACAATCCCCATTGTACAGTGTGATTGTGACAAACCCCATTGGACAGTGTGTGTGTGTCACAAACACCATTGGACAGCGTGTGTGTCACAAACCTCATTGGAAAGTGTGTGTTTTTCACAAACCCCATTGGAAAATGTGTGTGTCACAAACCCCATTGGATAGCTTGTTTGTGTCACAAACCTTATTGTACAGTGTGTGTGTCACAAACCCCACAGGACAGTGCGTGTGTTCACGAATACCATTGGACACCATGTGTGTCAGAAGACCCATTGGACAGAGTTTGTGTGACACAAACCCCATTGGACAGTGTGTGTGTGACAAACACCATTGGACAGCGTGTGTGTCATAAACCCCATTGGACAGCTTGTGTGTCACAATCCCTATTGGACAGAGTGTGTGTGTCTCAAAACGCGTTGGAAAGTGTATGTGTCACAAACCCCATTGGATAGCGAGTGTGTGTCACAAACCCTGTTGGACAGTGTGTGTGTCACAAACCGCACTGGATAGAGTGTGTGTCACGAACCCCATTGCACAGCGTGTATGTGTCACTATCCCCTTTGGACAGAATGTGTGTCACAAACCCATTGGACAGTGTGTGTGTCACTAAACCCACTGGACATCGTGTGTGTCACAATCCCCATTGGAAAGTGTGTGTTTTTCACAAACCCTATTGGAAAATATATGTGTCACAAACCCCATTGGATAGCGTGTTTGTGTCACAAACCCTATTGTACAGTGTGTGTGTTACAAACCCCACAGGACAGCGTGTGTGTCACGAACACCATTGGACACCATGTGTGTCACAAGACCCATTGGACAGAGTTTGTGTGACACAAACCCCATTGGACAGTGTGTGTCACAAGCCCCGTTGGACAGCGTGTGTGTGACAAACACCACTGGACAGCGTGTGTGTCACAATGCCCATTGGACAGATTGTGTGTGTCACAAACACCATTGGACAGTGTGTGTGTCATAAACCCCATTGGACAGCTTGTGTGTCACAATCCCTATTGGACAGAGTGTGTGTGTCTCAAACCGCATTGGAAAGTGTATGTGTCAAAAACCCCATTGGATAGCGAGTGTGTGTCCCAATCCCCGTTGGACAGAGCATGTGTGACAAACCCCACTGGACACAGTGTGTGTCACAAACCACATGGGACAGCGTGTGTGTGTCACAAACACCATTGGACAAGAGTGTGTGTCTCATGGTCCCCATTGGACATTGTGTGTATCACAAAACCGACTGGATAGCGTGTGTGTCACAAACCCCATTAGAAAGTGTTTGTTTCACAAACCCCATTGGATAGCGTGTGTGTCACAAACCCCATTGGACAGTGTGTGTGTTCCAGACCCCACTGGACAGCATGTGTGTCACGAACCCCATTGGACAGATTTTGTGTTTCACAAACCCCATTGGACAGCGTGTGTGTGTCACAAACCCCACTGAAAAGTGTGCGTGTCACAAACCACATTGGACATCATGTGTGTGTGACAGTCTCCATTGGACAGTGTGTGTGTCACAAACCCCATGGGACAGAGTGTGTTTCACAAACACTATTGGACAGCGTGTGTGTCACAAGCCGATTGGACAGAGTGTGTGTGTTAGAAAACCCACTGGACAGCGTGTGCTTCACAAGCACCATTGGACAGAGTGTGTGTGTGTCACAAACCCCATTGGTAAGTGTGTGTGTCACAAAATCCCCTTTGCCAGCCTGTGTGTCACAAAACCCATTGTACAGTGTGTTTGTTCACAAACAACATTGGACAGAGTGTGTGTGTCACAAACTCCATTGTACAGCTTGTTTGTCAAAAGCCCATGGGACAGAGTGTTTGTGTCACAAATCCTATTGGAAAGAGTGTGTGTGTCACAAAACCCACTGGACAGCGTGTGTGTTATGAAAACGTTTGGACAGAGAGTGTGACAAACCCCTTTGGACATAGTGTGTGTCCCAATCCCCATTGGACAGAGTGTGTGTGACAAACACCATTGGAAATTGTGTGTGTCACAAACCCCATTGGACATCGTGTGTGTGACAAAACCCACTGGACAGAGTGTGTCACGAACCCCATTGGACAGCGTGTTTGTCACAAGCCCCATTGGACAGAGAGTGTGTCACGAAACCCATTGGACAGTGTGTGTGTAACAAACCCCATTGGACAGCGTGTGTGTGTCACAGTCCCCATAGTATAGCGTGTGTGTCACAAAGCCCACTAGAAAGTGTGTGTGTCACAAACCCCATTGGACAGAGTGTGTGTGTCACAAAGCCCACTAGAAAGTGTGTGTGTCACAAACCCCATTGGACAGAGTGTGTGTGTCTCAAAACCCATTGGATAGTGTATTTGTCACAAAACCTATGGAAAATGTGTGTGTTCCAAACCCCATAGGACAGCGTGTGTGTGTCACAGTCCCCATTGTATAGCGTGTGTGTCACAAACCCCATTAGAAAGTGTGTGTGTCACAAACCCCATTGGATAGCGTGTGTGTGTCACAAAACCTATTGGGCAGTGTGTGTCACAAACCCAGCTCGACAGCGTGTGATTAACGAACCCCATTGGACAGCGTGTGTGTCACAAACCCAGCTCGACAGCGTGAGATTCATGAACCCCATTGGACAGCGTGTGTTTGTCACAATCTCCATTGGGCAGTTTGTGTGTCACAAACCCCATGGGACAGAGTGCGTTTCAGAAATCTATTGGACAACGTGTGTGTCACAAAACCAACTGTAGAGCGTGGGTGTCACAAACCCCATTGGACAGCATGTGTAGTCACAAGCCCTATTGGACAGTGTGTGTGTCAGGAACCAGATTGGACAGCGTGTGTGTCACAAGACCCATTGGACCGAGTGTGTTTGTCACAAAATCCATTGGACAGTGTTTGTGTGTCTGAAACCCCATTGGAAAGTGTGTATGTCACAAACCCCATTGGATAGCGTGTGTGTGTCACAAACCCTATTGGACTGTGTGTATGTCACAATCCCCATTGTACAATGTCTGTGTCACAAACCCCATTGTACAGCCTGTGTGTCACAAACACCTTTGAAAATCGTGTGTGTGTCACAATCCCCCTTGGTCAGTGTGTGTGTCACAAAACCCATTCTGTAGCATGTGTGTCACAAACCCCATTAGAAAGTGTGTCTGTCACAAACCCCTTTGGATAGCGTGTGTGTGTCAGAAACCCCATTGGACAGCGTGGTTGTCACAATCCCCATTGGACAGCGTGTGTAGTCACACACCCCATTGTACAGAGTGTGTGTCATGAACCCCATTGGACAGCCTGTGTGTGTCACAATCCCCATTGGACAGTGTCTGTGTGTCAAAAACCCCATTGGAAAATGTGTGTGTCACAAACCCATTTGGACAGTGTGTGTTTCAGAAATCCCATTGGATAGCGTGTGTGTCACAAACACTGTTGGACAGCGTGTGTGTCATAGGCCCATTGGACAGAGTGTGTGTTTTTTCAAAACTCACTGGACAGCGTGTGTGTGTCACAATTCCCATTGGACAGTGTGTGTGTCACGAACCCCTTTGGAGAGTGTATGTGTCACAAAACCCATTGGATAGCGTGTGTGTGCCACAAAACCTATTGGACAGTGTGTGTGAGAAACCCCACTGGACAGAGTGAGTGTCACGAACCCATTGGACAGCGTGTATGTGTCACAATCCACATTGGACAGCGTGTGTGTCACAAACCACATTGGACAGAGTGTTTGTGTCACAATCCCCATTGGACTATGTGTGTGTGTCATAAACACCATTGGAAAGTGTGTGTGTCAGAAACCCCATTGGACAGCGTGTGTGTGTCACAGTCCCCATAGTATAGCTTGTGTGTCACAAACCCCTTTAGAAAGTGTGTGTGTCACAAACCCCATTGGACAGAGTGTGTGTGTCTCAAAACCCACTGGATAGTGCACGTGTCACAATACCCATTGGATAGCGTGTGTGTCACAAACACTGTTGGACAGCGTATGTGTCATAGGCCCATTGGACAGAGTGTGTGTTTTTTCAAAACTCACTGGACAGCGTGTGTGTGTCACAATTCCCATTGGACAGTGTGTGTGTCACGAACCCCTTTGGAGAGTGTATGTGTCACAAAACCCATTGGATAGCGTGTGTGTGCCACAAAACCTATTGGACAGTGTGTGTGAGAAACCCCACTGGACAGAGTGAGTGTCACGAACCCATTGGACAGCGTGTATGTGTCACAATCCACATTGGACAGCGTGTGTGTCACAAACCACATTGGACAGAGTGTTTGTGTCACAATCCCCATTGGACTATGTGTGTGTGTCATAAACACCATTGGAAAGTGTGTGTGTCAGAAACCCCATTGGACAGCGTGTGTGTGTCACAGTCCCCATAGTATAGCTTGTGTGTCACAAACCCCTTTAGAAAGTGTGTGTGTCACAAACCCCATTGGACAGAGTGTGTGTGTCTCAAAACCCACTGGATAGTGCACGTGTCACAATACCCATTGGATAGCGTGTGTGTGTCACAAACTCAATTGGACAGCGTGTTTGTCACAAACCCCTATGGACAATGTGTGTGTCACAAACCCCATAGGACAGCGTGTGTGTGTCACAGTCCCCATTGTATAGCGTGTGTGTCACATAGCCCATTAGAACGTGTGTGTGTCACAAACCCCATTGGATAGCGTGTGTGTGTCACAAACCCTATTGGACAGTGTGTGTGTCACAAACCCAGCTCGACAGCGTGTGATTCACGAACCCCATCGGTCAGCGTGTGTGTGACAAACCCAGCTCAACTGCGTGTGATTCACGAACGCCATTGGACAGCGTGTGTATCACAAGACCCATTTTACAGCTTGTGTGTCACAAACCCCATTGGACAGTGTGTGTGTCACAAACCCCATTGGATAGCGTGTGTGTGTCACAAACCCTATTGGACAATGCGTGTGTCACAAACCCCACTGGACAGCGTGTGTGTCATGAACCCCTTTGGACAGCGTGTGTGTCACAAGATCCATTGGACAGAGTGTGTGTGTCACAAACCCCATTGGAAAGCGGGTTTGTCACAATCCCCATTGGACAGCGTGTTTGTCACAACCCCATTGCACAGAGTGTCACATACCGCATTGGACAGCGTATTTGTCACAATTCCCATTGGACAATGTGTGTGTCACAAACCCCATGGGACAGAGTGTGTTTCACAAACACTATTGGACAGCGTGTGTGTCACAAGCCCATTGGATAGAGTGTGTGTGTCACAAACGCCATTGGACAGCGTGTGTGTCACAAACCCCATTGGACAGTGTGTGTGTGACAAAACCCACTGCACAGAGTGTGTCACGAACCCCATTGGACAGCGTGTTTGTCACAAGCCCCATTGGACAGTATGCGTGTCACAATCCCCATTGGACAGTGTGTGTGTCACAAACCCCATTGGACAGCGTGTGTGTGTCACAAACTCAATTGGACAGCGTGTTTGTAACAAACCCCTATGGACAATGTGTGTGTCACAAACCCCATAGGACTGCGTGTGGGTGTCACAGTCCCCATTGTATAGCGTGTGTGTCACAAACCCCATTAGAAATAGCGTGTGTCACAAACCGCATTGGATAGCGTGTGTGTGTCACAAACCCTATTGGACACTGTGTGTGTCACAAAACCAGCTCGACAGAGTGTGATTCACGAACCCCATTGGACAGCGTGTGTGTCACAAACCCAGATCGACAGCGTATGATTCACGAACCCCATTGGACCACGTGTGTGTCACAAGACCAATTGGACAGCGTGTGTGTCACAAACCCCACTGGACAGAGTTTGTGTGTCACACACCCCATTGGACAGTGTGTGTGTGTCACAAACCCCATTGGACAGCGTGTGTGTCACGAACCCATTTGGACAGAGTTTGTGACAAACCCCATTGGACAGTGTGTGTGTCACAAAGCTCCCTGGACAGCGTGTGTGTGACAAAACCCACTGGACAGAGTGTGTCACGAACCCCATTGGACAGCGTGTTTGTCACAAGCCCCATTGGACAGTATGCGTGTCACAATCCCCATTGGACACTGTGTGTGTCACAAACCCCGTTGGACAGCGTGTGTGTGTCACAAACTCAATTGGACAGCGTGTTTGTAACAAACCCCTATGGACAATGTGTGTGTCACAAACCCCATAGGACTGCGTGTGGGTGTCACAGTCCCCATTGTATAGCGTGTGTCACAAACCCCATTAGAAATAGCGTGTGTCACAAAACGCATTGGATAGCGTGTGTGTGTCACAAACCCTATTGGACACTGTGTGTGTCACAAAACCAGCTCGACAGAGTGTGATTCACGAACCCCATTGGACAGCGTGTGTGTCACAAACCCAGATCGACAGCGTATGATTCACGAACCCCATTGGACCACGTGTGTGTCACAAGACCAATTGGACAGCGTGTGTGTCACAAACCCCACTGGACAGAGTTTGTGTGTCACACACCCCATTGGAGAGTGTGTGTGTGTCACAAACCCCATTGGAAAGTCTGTATGTCACAAAACCCATTGGATAGCGTGTGTGTGTCACAAACCCCATGAGTATGTTGGCCTGTCACAAACCCCACTGGATAGCCTCTGTGTGTCACAAACGCTATTGGACAGTGTGTATGTCACAATCCCCATTGTTTAGTGTCTGTGTCACAAACCCCATTGGACAGCGTGTGTGTCACAAACACCATTGAACATCGTGTGTGTGTCACCATCCCCATTGGTCAGTGTGTGTGTCACAAAACCCTTTCTGTAGCGTGTGTGTCACAAACCCCATTAGAAAGTGTGTGTGTCACAAACCCCACTGGAAAGCGTGTGTGTGTCACAAACCCCATTGGACAGCGTGGTTGTCACAATTCCATTGGACAGCGTGTGTATGTCACAATCCCCATTGGACAGTGTGTGTGTGTCAAAAAACCCATTGTATAGCATGTGTGTCACAAACCCATTTGGAAAGTGTGTGCTTCAGAAATCCCATTGGATAGCGTGTGTGTCACAAACACTATTGGACAGTGTGTGTGTCACAGGTCCATTGGACATAGTGTCTGTTTTTACAAAACTCACTGGACAGCGTGTGTGTGTCACAATTCCCATTGGACAGTGTGTGTGTGTCACGAACCTATCCGGACAGCGTGTGTGTCACGAACCCCTTTGGAGAGTGTATTTGTAACAAACCCCATTGGATAGCGTGTGTGTGTCACAAAACCTATTCGACAGTGAGTGTGTCACAAACCCCACTGGACAGAGTGTGTGTCACGAACCCATTGGACAGCGTGTATGTGTCACAATCCCCACTGGACAGCATGTGTGTCACAAACCACATTGGACAGCGTGTGTCTTTCACAATCCCCATTGGACAATGTGTGTGTGTCATAAACCCCACTGGACAGTGTGTGTGTCACAAACCCCATTTGACAGCGTGTGTGTGTCACAGTCCCCATAGTATAGCGTGTGTGTCACAAACCCCATTCGAAAGTGTGTCTGTCACAAACCCCATTGGACAGAGTGTGTGTGTCTTCAAAACCCACCGGATAGTGTACGTGTCACAAACCACATTGCATAGCTTGTGTGTGTCACAAACTCCATTGTACAGCTTGTTTGTCACAAGCCCATTGGATAGAGTGTGTGTGTCATAAACCCCATTGTGCAGCATGTTTGTCACAATCCCATTTGGACAACGTGTGTGTCACAAGCCCCATTGGACAGAGAGTGTGTGACAAAGCCCATTGAACAGTGTGTGTGTCACAAACCCCATTGTACAGTGTGTGTGTGGGAAGCCCCACTGGACAGAATGTGTGTCACAAACCCCATTGGAAAGAGTTTGTGTTCCAAACCCCATTGGACGGTGTGTGTCACAAACCCCATTATGTAGCATCCGTGTCAGAAACGCAATTGGAGCGCGTGTGTGTCACAAAAACCATTGGACAGCATGCGTATCACAAACACCATGGGACAGCGTGTGTGTGTCACAGTCTCCATTGGACAGCGTATGTGTCACACACCCATTGGACAGTGTGTGTGTTTCACAATCCCCATTGGACAGAGTGTGTGTGTCACAAACCCTATTGGACTGTGTGTTTGTCACAAACCCCTTTGGACAGTTTTGACACACACTGTGTGGCATTGTGTGTGTCACAATCCACTTTGGAGAGTGTGTGTGTCACAAACCCTATAGGCAGTGTGTGTGCAACGAACGCCGTTGGACAGCGTATGTGCAAAAATCTCCATTGGACAGAGTGTGTGTGTTAAAAAACCCATTGGACAGTGTGTGTGTCACGAACCCCATTGGACAGCGTGTTTGTCACAACCCCCATTGGACATGTGTGTCAGAAACCCCATTTTACAGCGTGTGTGTCTCACAAACCCCATTAGACAGTGTGTTTGTACGTGTCACAAACCGCATTGGAGTGTGTGTGTGTCACAATCCCAACTGGACAGCGTGTGTGTCACAAAAACGACTGGACAGCATGTGTGTCACAAACGCCATTGGACAGTGTGTCTGTTTCACAACCCCCATTGGACAGCGTGGTTGTCACAATCCCCATTGGACAGCGTGTGTGTCACAAACCCCATTGGACAGAGTGTGTGTGTCACAAACCCCTTTGGACAGTGTGTGTGTTTCACAAACCCCATTGGACAGCGTGTGTTTCACAAACACCATTGGATAACGTGTGTGTCATAAACCCCATTAGACAGTGTGTGTGTGTTACAATCACCATGGACAGTTTGTATATCTCACAAACCCCATTGGACAGTGTGTGTGTCACAAAACCCACTGGACAGTGTACGTGTCACAAAACCCATTGGATAGCACGTGTGTGTCACAAACCCTATTGGACAGTGTGTGTGTCACAAACCCCATTGGATAGCGTGTTTGTCAAAATCGCCATGGGACAGCATCTGTGTCACAAACCCCATTGGCCAGCGTGTGTGTCACAAACACCCTTGGACATCGTGTGTGTGACACAGTCCCCATTGGACAGTGTGTGTGTCACAAAACCCATTGTATACCGTGTGTGTCACAAACCCCATTAGAAAGTGTGTGTGTCACAAACCCCATTGGATAGCGTGTGTGTGTCACAAACCCTACTGGGCAGTGTGTGTGTCACAATCCCCATTGGACAGCGTGTGTGACAAACACCATTGGAAAGATTGTGTGTGTCACAAACCCCTTTGGACAGCGTGTTTGTCACAATTCCCATTGGACCGCACGTGTGTCACAAACCCCATTGGACAGTGTGTGTGTCTCACAAACCCCATTGGACAGCGTGTGTGTCACAAGTACCACTGGACAGATTGTGTGTGTCACAAACCCCTCTGGAGAGCGCGTGTGTCACAATTCCCATTGGACAGCGTGTGTCTCACAAGCCCCATTGGAAAGAGTATGTGACACAAACCCCATTGGGCAGCGTGTGTGTGTCACAATACCCATTGGCCAGTGCGTGTTTCACAAACCCCATTGGACAGAGTTCGTGTCCCAAAACCCATTGGACAGCGTGTGTGTCACAAAGAGCATTGGACAGTTTGTGTGTCACAAACCCCCGTGTACAGCGTGTGTGTCACAAACCCACCTGGACAGCGTGTGTGTCACAAAACCCATTGGAAAGAGTGTCTGTCAGAAACCCCATTGGACAGTGTGTGTGTCACAAATCCCATTGGACAGTGCGTGTGTCACAAACCCCATTGGACAGCCTGTGTGTGTCACAAACCCCCTGGTCTGTGTATTTGTCACAAACCCCATTTGACAGAGTGTGTCACAAACACCATTGGACAGTGTGAGCGTCACAACCCCATTGGACAGCGTGTGTTTGTCAGAAACGCTCCTTGTCAGTGTGTGTATCACAAACCCCATTGGTCAACATGTGTGTGTCACAATACCCATTGGACAGTGTGTGTGTCACAAACCCCGCTGGACTTCGTGTGTGTCACAAATCTCTTTGGACAGTGTGTGTGTCACAAACCCCTTTGGACAGCGTGTGTGTGTCACAATCCCCATTAAACAGTGTGCGTGTCACAAACACCATGGGACAGCGTGTGTGTCACAAACCCTTTGGAAAGTGTGTGTGTCACAAACACCATTGGACAGCATGTGTGTCACAAGCACATTGGACAGATTGTGTGTGTACAAACCCCATTGGAAATGTATGTGTCACAAACCCCACTGGATAGCGTGTGTGTGTCACAAACCCCATTGGACAGCGTATGTGTGTCACAAACCCTCCTGGTCAGTGTGTGTGATACAAACTCCATTGGACAGCATGCGTGTCACAAACACCATTGGACAGTGTGTGTGCAACAAACCCAATTGGTCGGCGTGTGTGTCACAAAGCCCATGGGACAGTGTGTGTGTCACAAACCCCATGGGACAGCATGTGTGTGTCACAAACCCTCCTGTTCAGTGTGTGTGTCACAAAACCCATGGGACAGCGTGTGTATATCACAATCCCCATTGGACAGCTTCTGTGTCACAAACCCCAATGAACAGCGTGTGTGTCGCAAACAACATTGGACAGAGTGTGTGTGTCACAATCCCCATTGGACAGTGTGTGTTTCACAATCCCCATTGGACAGTGTGTGTGTGTCACAAACCCCATTGGACAGCGTGTGCGTCACAAACCCCATTGGAATGTGTGTGCCTCACAAACCCCATTGGACAGTGTGTGTGTGTCACAAACCCTATTGGAATGGGTGTGTATCACAAACCCCATTGGGCAGAGTGGGGGTCAGAAACCCCCATGGACAGTGCGTGTGTCACGAAACCCATTGGGCAGCATGCGTGTGACAAACAACATTGGACAGCCTGTGTTTGTCACAAGAACCATTGGACAGAGTGTGTGTGTCACAAACCCCATTGGACAGCGTGTGTGTCACAAGAACCATTGGAGAGAGTGTGTGTGTCACAAACACCATTGGACAGCGTGTGTGTCAAAAACCCCATGGGAAAGTGTGTGTGTCAGAAGCCCCATTGGACAGTGTGTGTGTATCACAAACTCCATTGGAAACTTTGTGTGTAACAATCCCATCAGAAAGTGTGCGTGTTCACAAACCCCTTTGGATAGCGTGTGTGTGTCACAAAGCCTATTGGATAGTGTGTATGTCACAACCCCCATTGGACAGCGTCTGCGTCACAAACAACATTGGACAGTGTGTGTGTCACAAACCCCACTGGACAGCGTGTTTGTCACGAAGAGCATTGGACAGCGTGTGTGTGACAAGACCCATTGCACAGAGTGTGTGTTTCACAAACCCCATTGTACAGCGTGTGTGTCACAAAACCCATTGGACAGAGTTTGTGTGTCACAATCCCCATTGGACAGCGTGTGTGTCACAAAACCCATTGGACAGTGTGTGTGTCACAAACCCCATTGGACAGCGTGTGTGTCACAAGAACCATTGGACTGAGTGTGTGTGTCACAAACGCCATTGGACAGCGTGTGTGTCATAAACCGCATTGGACAGTGTGTGTGTGTCACAAACCCCATTGGACAGTGTGTGCATCACAAACCCCCCTGGACAGTCTGTTTGTCACAAACCCCATTGGACAGAGTGTGTGTGTCATAAACCCCATTGGACAGCATGTGTGTCAGAAACCCCATTGGACAGTGTGTGTCACAAATGCCATTGGACAGCGTGTGTGTCACAAACCCCATTGGACAGCCTGTGTGTATCACAAATGCCCCTGGTCAGTGTTTGTGTCACAATACCCATTGGACAGTGTGTGTGTGTCACAAACACGATTGGACAGTGTGTGTGTCACAAACCCCATTGGACAGCGTATGTGTGTCACAAACCCTCCTGGTCAATGTGTGTGATACAAACCCCATTGGACAGCATGCGTGTCACAAACACCATTGGACAGTGTGTGTGCAACAAACCCAATTGGTCGGCGTGTGTGTCACAAACCCCATGGGACAGCGTGTGTGTGTCATAAATCCCAATGGACAGCGTGTGAGTGTCACAAACCCTCCTGTTCAGTGTGTGTGTCACAAACCCCATCAGACAGTGTGTGTATATCACAATCCCCATTGGACAGTGTCTGTGTCACAAACCCCAATGCACAGCGTGTGTGTCACAAACAGCATTGGACAGAGTGTGTGTGTCACAATCCTCATTGCACAGTGTGTGTGTCACAAAACCTATTTGACAACGTGTGTATCACAAACGCCATTGGACAGTGTGTGTGTCACAAACCCCATTTGACAGCGTGTGTGTCACAAACACCATTGGACAGTGTGTGTGTCTCAAACCCCATTGGACAGCGTGTGTGTATCACAGACCCTCCTTGTCAGTGTGTGTGTCACAAACACCATTGGACAGTGTGTGTGCAAAAAACCCTATTGGTCGGCGTGTGTGCCACAATCCCCATTGGACAGCGTCTGTGTCACAAACCCCAAAGCACAGCGTATGTGTCACAAACAACATTGGACAGAGTGTGTGTGTCACAATCCCCATTGGATAGTGTGTGTGCCACAAGAACCATTGGACAGAGTGTGTTTGTCAAAAACTCCATTGGACAGAGTGTGTGTCATAAACCGCATTGGACAGCGTGTGTGTTTCACAATACCCATTGGACAGCGTGTGTGTGTCACAAACCCCATTTTACAGCTAATGCGTCACAAACCCCATTGGAATGTGTGTACCTCACAAACCCCATTGGACAGTGCGTGTGTGTCACAAACCCTATTGGAAAGAGTGTGTGTCACAAACCCCATTGGGCAGAGTGGGGGTCAGAAACCCCCATGGACAGTGTGTGTGTCACGAAACCCATTGGACAGCATGCGTGTCACAAACAACATAGGACAGTCTGTGTTTGTCACAAGAACCATTGGACAGAGTGCGTCTGTCACAAACCCCATTGGATAGCGTGTGTGTCACAAGAACCATTGGACAGAGTTTATGTGTCACAAACACCATTGGACAGAGTGTGTGTCATAAACCGCATTGGACAGTGTGTGTGTGTCACAAACCCCATTGGACAGTGTGTGTGTCACAAACCCCATTGGACAGCGTGTGCGTCACAAACCCCCCTGGACAGTTTGTTTGTCACAAACCCCTTTGGACAGAGTGTGTGTGTCATAAACACCATTGGAGAGCATGTGTGTCAGAAACCCCATTGGACAGTGTGTGTCAGAAATGTAATTGGACAGCGTGTGTGTCACAAACCCCATTGTACAGCCTGTGTGTATCACAAACCCCCCTGGTCAGTGTGTGTGTCACAATACCCATTGGACAGTGTGTGTGTGTCACAAACGCGTTTGGACAGTGTGTGTGTCACAAACTCCATTGGACAGCGTATGTGTGTCACAAACCCTCCTGGTCAATGTGTGTGATACAAACCCCATTGGACAGCATGCGTGTCACAAACACCATTGGACAGTGTGTGTGCAACAAACCCAATTGGTCGGCGTGTGTGTCACAAACCCCATGGGACAGCGTGTGTGTGTCATAAATCCCAATGGACAGCGTGTGAGTGTCACAAACCGTCCTGTTCAGTGTGTGTGTCACAAACCCCATCAGACAGTGTGTGTATATCACAATCCCCATTGGACAGTGTCTGTGTCACAAACCCCAATGCACAGCGTGTGTGTCACAAACAGCATTGGACAGAGTGTGTGTGTCACAATCCTCATTGCACAGTGTGTGTGTCACAAAACCTATTTGACAACGTGTGTATCACAAACGCCATTGGACAGTGTGTGTGTCACAAACCCCATTTGACAGCGTGTGTGTCACAAACACCATTGGACAGTGTGTGTGTCTCAAACCCCATTGGACAGCGTGTGTGTATCACAGACCCTCCTTGTCAGTGTGTGTGTCACAAACACCATTGGACAGTGTGTGTGCAAAAAACCCTATTGGTCGGCGTGTGTGCCACAATCCCCATTGGACAGCGTCTGTGTCACAAACCCCAAAGCACAGCGTATGTGTCACAAACAACATTGGACAGAGTGTGTGTGTCACAATCCCCATTGGATAGTGTGTGTGCCACAAGAACCATTGGACAGAGTGTGTTTGTCAAAAACTCCATTGGACAGAGTGTGTGTCATAAACCGCATTGGACAGCGTGTGTGTTTCACAATACCCATTGGACAGCGTGTGTGTGTCACAAACCCCATTTTACAGCTAATGCGTCACAAACCCCATTGGAATGTGTGTACCTCACAAACCCCATTGGACAGTGCGTGTGTGTCACAAACCCTATTGGAAAGAGTGTGTGTCACAAACCCCATTGGGCAGAGTGGGGGTCAGAAACCCCCATGGACAGTGTGTGTGTCACGAAACCCATTGGACAGCATGCGTGTCACAAACAACATAGGACAGTCTGTGTTTGTCACAAGAACCATTGGACAGAGTGCGTCTGTCACAAACCCCATTGGATAGCGTGTGTGTCACAAGAACCATTGGACAGAGTTTATGTGTCACAAACACCATTGGACAGAGTGTGTGTCATAAACCGCATTGGACAGTGTGTGTGTGTCACAAACCCCATTGGACAGTGTGTGTGTCACAAACCCCATTGGACAGCGTGTGCGTCACAAACCCCCCTGGACAGTTTGTTTGTCACAAACCCCTTTGGACAGAGTGTGTGTGTCATAAACACCATTGGAGAGCATGTGTGTCAGAAACCCCATTGGACAGTGTGTGTCAGAAATGTAATTGGACAGCGTGTGTGTCACAAACCCCATTGTACAGCCTGTGTGTATCACAAACCCCCCTGGTCAGTGTGTGTGTCACAATACACATTGGACAGTGTGTGTGTGTCACAAACGCGATTGGACAGTGTGTGTGTCACAAACTCCATTGGACAGCGTATGTGTGTCACAAACCCTCCTGGTCAGTGTGTGTGATAGAAACCCCATTGGAAAGCATGCGTGTCACAAACACCATTGGACAGTGTGTGTGCAACAAACCCAATTGGTCGGCGTGTGTGTCACTTACCCCATGGGACAGCGTGTTTGTGTCACAAACCCCAATGGACAGCGTGTGTTTCTCACAAACCCTCCTGTTCAGTGTGTGTTTCACAGACCCCATGGGACAGCGTGCGTATGTCACAATCTCCATTGGACAGCGTCTGTGTCACAAACCCCAATGCACAGCGTGTGTGTCACAAACAACATTGGACAGCCTGTGTTTGTCACAAGAACCATTGGACAGCGTGTGTGTCACAAACCCCATTGGACAGAGTGGGTGTGTCACAAACCCTCCTGGTCAGTGTGTGTGTCACAAACCCCATTGTACAGTGTGTGTGTGCCACAAACCCTCCTGGTCAGTGTGTGTGTCACAAACCCCATTGGACAGAGTGGGGGTGAAACCCCCATGGACAGTGCGTGTGTCACAAAACGCATTGGACAGCATGCGTGTTCACAAACACCATGGACAGCCTGTGTGTGTCACAATCCTCATTGCACACTGTGTGTGTCACAAAACCCATTTGACAACCTGTGTGTCACAAACGCCATTGGAGAGAGTGTGTTTGTGACAAAGACCATTGGACAGCGTATGTGTCACAAGAACCATTGGACAGAGTGTGTGTCTCACACACACCATTGGACAGCGTGTGTGTCATAAATTCCATTGGACAGTGTGTGTTTCTCACAATACCCATTGGACAGTGTGTGTGTGTCACAAACCCCATTGGAAAGTTAGTGTTTCACAAACACTATTGGACAGCGTGTGTGTCACAACCCATTGGACAGAGTGTGTGTGTCACAAAACCCACTGGACAGCGTGTGTGTCACGAACCCCTTTGGACAGCCTGTGTGTCACAAGCACCGTTGGACAGAGTGTGTGTGTCACAAACACCATAAGAAAGTGTGCGTTATACAAACAGCATTGTATAGCATGTAGCATGTCACAAACCCTATTGGACAGTGTGTGTGTAACAAAAACCATTGGTCAGTGTGTGTGTGTCCACAAACCCCATTGGACAGAGTGTGTGTCACAAACCACATTGGACAGAGTGTGTGTCACAAACCCCGTTGGACATCGTGTGTTTCACAAACACCGTGGGACAGCATGCGTGTCACAAACAGCATTGGAGAATGTGTGTGTGTCAAAAACCCCATTGGACAGCGTGTTTGTGTCACAACCCCCATTGCACTGTGTGATTGTGTGACAAACACCATTGGACAGAGTGTGTGACACAAACTCCATTGGACAGATTGTGTGTCACGAACCCCATTGGACAGTGTGTGTGTGTCACAAATGCCATTGGACAGTGCGTATGTCACAAAACCGATCGGATAGCGTGTGTATCACAAACCCCATCAGAAAGTGTGTGTTTCAGTAAAAACCATTGGATAGCGTGTGTGTGTCACAAACCCTTTTGGACAGTGTATGTGTCACAAACCCCACTGGATAGAGCGTGCGTCACAAAACATATTAGAGAATGTGTGTTTTACAAATCCCATTGGAAAGTGTGTGTGTCACAATCCCCATTGTACAGTCTGTTTATGACAAACCCCATTGGAAAGAGTGTGTGTGTCACAAAGCCCTTTGGACAGCTTGTGCGTCACAAACCCCATTGGACAGTGCGTGTGTCACAAAACCCATTGGATAGAGTGTGTGTCACAGACCACATTACAAAATGTGTGTGTCACAAATCCCATTGGAAAGCGTGTGTGTCACAAACCCTATTGGACAGTGTGTGTGTCACAAACCCCACTGGACAGCGGGTGTGTAAAAACCCCATTGGACAGATTGTGTGTTTCACAAATCCCATTGGACAGAGTGTGTGTGTCACAAAAACCATTGGACAGCGTGTGCGTCACAATCCCCATTGGACAGTGCGTGTGTGTCACATATCCCATTGGACAGTGTGTGTGTTCACAAACCGTCATGGACATTGTTTTTGTCACAATCCCCATTGGTGAGTGTGTGTGTCACAGACCCCATTGGACAGCGTGTGCGTCACAAACCCCCCTGGACAGTGTGTTTGTCACAAATGCTATTGGACAGAGTGTGTGTGACAAACCCCATCGGACAGCGTGTCTGTGTCACAATCCCCATTGGACAGCGTCTCTGTGTCACAAATCCTCCTGGTCATTGTGTGTGTCACAAACCCCATTGGACAGCGTGTGTGTCACAAGCCCAATGGACAGAGTGTGTGTCACAAAATTCATTGGACAGCATGTGTGTCACAAATACCATTTTACAGTGTGTGTGTAAAAACCTCAATTGGTCAGCATGTGTGTCACAGACCCCCCTGGACAGTGTGTGTGTCAAAAACCCCACTGGACAGAGAGTGTGTGATAAAGACCATTTGACAGTGTGTGTGTCACAAACACCATTGGACAGTGTGTGTGTCACAAGCCCATTGGAAAGCATGCGTGTCACAAACACCATTGGACAGTCTGTGTGTAACAAACCCAATTGGTCAGCGTGTGAGTCACAAAACCCATGGTACTACGTGTGTGTGTCACAAACCCCATGGAAAGTGTGAGTGTCACAAACCCCGTTGGATAGCGTGTGTATGTCACAGTCCCCATTGGACAGCATCTGTGTCAAAAACCCCATGGCATAGCGTGTGTGTGTCACAATACCTATTGGACAGTGTGTGTGTGTCACAAACCCCGTTGGACAGTGTGTGTGTCACAAACCCCATTAGAAAGTGTGCGTGTTCACAAACCCCTTTGGATAGCGTGTATGTGTCACAAACCCTATTGGATAGCGTGTGTGTGTCACAAACCCCACTGGACAGCGTGTTTGTCACGAAGACCGTCGGACAGCGTGAATGTGACAAGACCCATTGGAAAGAGTGTGTGTTTCACAAACCCCACTGGACAGCATGTGTGTCACAATACCCATTGGACAGAGTTTGTGTGTCACAATTCCCTTTGGACAGCGTGTGTGTCACAAACACCATTGGACAGTGTGTGTGTCACAAACCGAATTGGTCTGCGTGTGTTTAAAAAACCCATGGTACAGCGTGTGTGTGTCACAAACCCCATTGGAGAGTGTGTGTTTCACAAAACCCATTGGATAGCATGTGTGTCACAAGCCCATGAGAAAGTGTGCGTGTCACAAACCCCATTAAATAGCATGTAGCATGTCACAAACCCTATTGCACAGTGTCTGTGTCACAAAAACCTTTGGACAGAGTGTGTGTGTCCACAAACCCCATTGGACAGAGTGTATGTCACAATCCCCATTGGACAGCGTGTGTTTCACAAACACCATTGGACAGCATGCGTGTCACAAACACCATTGGAGAATGTGTGTGTGTCAAAAACCCCATTGGACAACGTGTGTGTGTCACAATCCCCATTGGACTGCGTGATTGTGTGACAAACAGAGTTGGACATACTGTGTGATACAAACTCCATTGGACAGCGTGTGTGTGTCACAATCCCCATTGGACAGAGTGTGTGTGTCACAAACGCCATTGGACAGTGTGTGTGTTACAAAACCGACTGGATTGTGTGCGTGTCACAGACCCCATTAGAAAGTGTGTGTTTCAGAAACCCCTTTGGAAAGCGTGTGTGTCACAAACCCTATTGGACAGTGTGCGTGTCACAAACCCCACTGGATAGAGTGTGCGTCACAAACCATATTAGAAAATGTGTGTGTCACAAATCCCATTGAAAAGCGTGTGTGTCACTAACCCTATTGGACAGTGTGCGTGTCACAATCCTCATTGGACAGTGTGTGTGTCACAAAACCGATTGGATAGCGTGTGTGTCAAAAACCCCATTAGAAAGTGTGTGTTTCAGAAACCCCATTGGAAAGCGTGTGTGTCACAAACCCTATTGGACAGTGTGCGTGTTACAAACCCCACTGGACAGCGTGTGTGTCACGAACCCCTTTGGACAGATTGTGTGTTTCACAAACCCCATTGGACAGCATGTGTGTCACAAGAACCATTGGACAGAGTGTGTGTGTCACAGACACCATTGGACTGCATGTGTGTCATAAATACCCATGTCTGTCACAATACCCATTGGACAGCGTGCGTGCATCACAAACCCCTTTGGACAGTGTGTGTGTTTCACAAACCCTATTGGAAAGGGTGTCAAAAACCCATTGGACAGCATGAGTGTCACAAACACCATCGGACAGTGTGTGTAACAAACCCAATTGGTCGGCCTGTGTGTCACAAACCTCATGAGACAGCGTGTGTGTGTCACAAACCCCATAGGAAAGTGTGTGTGTCACCAACCCCATTGGAAAGTGTGCGTGTCACAAACCCCATTGTATAGTGTGTGTATGTCACAATCCCCATTAGACAGCGTCTGTTTCACAAACCCCATGGGACAGCGTGTGTGTGTCACAAACCCCACTGCACAGAGTGTGTGTCACGAACCCCATTGGACAGCGTCTATGTGTCACAATCCCCGTTGGACACCGTGTGTGTCACAAACTCCATTAGAAAGTGTGTGTTTCACATACTCCATTGTATAATGTGTGTGTGCAACAAACTCTATTGGACAGTGTGTGTGTCACCAACCCCCTTGGACAGTGGGTGTGTCATAAACCCCAGTGGACAGCGTGTGTGTTTCACAATACCCATTGGACAGCGTGTGTGTGTCTCAAAACCTCATTGGACAGTGGGTGTGTCAATAACCCCATTGGAAAATGTGTGTGTCACAAAGCCCAAGGGACAGCTTGTGTGTGTCACAAACCCCATTGGAAAGTGTGTGTGTCACAAACCCCATTGGACGGCGTTTGTGTCACAAACCCCATGGCACAGCGTTTGTATGTCACAGTCACCATTGGACAGCGTCTGTGTCACAAACCCCAATGCACAGCGTGTGTGTCACAAACACCATTGGACAGCCTGTGTGTGTCACAAACCCCGCTGATCAGTGTGTGTGTCACAAACCCCATTTGACATCGTGTGTGTCACAAACAACATTGGACAGGGTGTGTGTGTCAAAATCCCCATTGGACAGTGTGTGTGTCACAAGAACCATTGGACAGAGTGTGTGTGTCAAAAACTCCATTGGACAGAGTGTGTGTCATAAACCGCATTGCACAGCGTGTGTGTGTCACAATACCCGTTGGACAGTGTGTGTGTGTCACAAAATCCATTGGACAGCGTGTGCGTCACAAACCCCATTGGAATGTGTGTGCGTCACAAACCCCATTGGACAGTGTGTGTGTGTCACAAACCCTATTGGAAAGTGCGTGTGTCACAAACCCCATTGGACAGAGTGGGGGTCAGAAACCCCCATGGACAGTGCATGTGTCACAAAAGCCATTGGACAGCATGCGTGTCACAAACACAATTGGACAGCCTGTGTGTGTCAAAATCCTCATTGCACAGTGTGTGTCACAAAACCCATTTGAGAACGTGTGTTTCACAAACGCCATTGGACAGAGTGTGTTTGCGACGAACACCATTGGACAGGGTGTGTGTCACAAGAACCATTGGACAGCATGTGTGTCTCACACACTCCAATGGACAGTGTGTGTGTCATAAACCCCATAGGACAGCGTGTGTGTGTCACAATACCCATTGGACAGTGTGTGTGTGTTACAAACCCCATTGGAAAGTGAGTGTTTCACAAACACTATTGGACAACGTGTGTGTCACAACACATTGGACAGAGTGTGTGTGTCACAAAACCCACTGGACAGCGTGTGTGTCACGAACCCCTTTGGAAAGTGTATGTGTCACAAATCCCATTGGATAATGTGTGTGTGTCACAAACCCCATGGGACAGCATGTGTTTGTCACAAACCCCACTGCACAGAGTGAGTGTGTGTCACGAACCCAACTGGAAAGCGTGTATGTGTCACAATCCCCATTGGACAGCCTGTGTGTCACAAACCCCATTGGACAATGTGTGTGTCAGAAACCTCACTGGACAGAGTGTGTGCCACGAACCCCATTGGACAGTGTGTGTGTCACAAGCCCATTGGACAGAGTGTGTGTGTCACAAACCACATTGTACAGTGTGTTTGTCACAATCCCCATAGGACAGCGTGTGTGTCACAAACCCCATTGGACAGAGTGTATGTGACAAACCCCATTGGACAGCGTGTGTGTGTCACAATCCCCATGGGACAGTGTGTGTGTATCACAAACCCCATTGCACAGTGTGTGTGTGTCACAAACTGTCATAGACATTGTGTGTGTCACACTCCCCATTGGTGACCGTTTGTGTCACAATCCCCATTGGACAATGCGCGTGTAATAAACCCCATTGGACAGCGTGTGCGTCACAAATCCCCCTGGACAGCGTGTTTGTCACAAACCCCATTGGACAGAGTGTGTGTCATAAACCCCATTGGACAGCATGTGTGTCACAATCCCCATTGGACAGCGTGTGTAGTCATAAACCCCACTGGACAACCTGTGTGTGTCACAAACTCCCCAGGTCAGTGTGTGTGTCACAAACCCCGTTTGACAGCCTGTGTGTCACATACACCATTGGACAGTGTGTGTGTCACAAATGCCGTTGGACAGCGTGTGTGTCACAAGCCCAATGGACAGAGTGTTTTTCACAAAACCCAATGGACAGAGTGTATGTGTCACAAACCCAATGGGACAGCGTGTGCGTCACAAACCCCGCTAAACAGTGTGTTGGTCACAAACCCCATTGGACAGTGTGTGTGTCATAAACCCCATTGAACAGCATGTGTGTCACAATCCCCATTGGACAGCGTGTGTCTCAGAGACCCCATTGGAGAATGTGTGTCACAAATCCGATTGGACAGCGTATGTAGTCACAAACCCCACTGGACAACCTGTGTGTGTCACAAACCCCCCAGGTCAGTGTGTGTGTCACAAACCCCGTTTGACAGCCTGTGTGTCACATACACCATTGGACAGTGTGTGTGTCACAAATGCCATTGGACAGCGTGTGTGTCACAAGCCCAACGGACAGAGTGTGTTTCAGAAAACCCCATGGACAGAGTGTATGTGTCACAAACCCAATGGGACAGCGTGTGCGTCACAAACCCCCCTAGACAGTGTGTTAGTCACAAACCCCATTGGACAGTGTGTGTGTCATAAACCCCATTGGACAGCATGTGTGTCACAATCCCCACTGGACAGCGTGTGTCTCAGAAACCCCATTGGACAGTGTGTGTCACAAACCCCATTGGATAGCGTGTGTGTCACAAACACTACTGGAGAGCGTCTGTGTCACAAACCCATTGGACAGAGTGTGTGTGTCACAGACCCCATTTGACAGCGTGTGTGTCACAATCCCCATTGGACAGCGTATGTGTCAGAAACCCCATTGGACAGTGTGTGTCACAAACCCCCCTGGCCAGTGTGTGTGTCACAGACCCCATTTGACAGCGTGTGTGTCACAAACACCTTTGATCAGTGTGTGTGTCAGAAACTCCATTGGACAGCGTGTGTTTGTCAGAAACTCCCCTGGTCAGAGTGTGTGTCACAAACGCCATTGAACAGCGTGTGTGTCACAAGCCCAATGGACAGTGTGTGTGTCACAAAACCCATTGGACAGCATGCGTGTCACAAACACTATTGGACAGTGTGTGTGTAACAGACCCAATTGGTCAGCGTGTGTGTCACAAACTCTATTGGACAGCGTGTGTGTCACGAACCCCATTGGACAGAGTGTTTGAGTCACAAAACCCCTCGGACAGCGTCTTTGTCATAAACCCCATTGGACAGCGTGTGTGTATCACACTACCCATTGGACAGCGTGTGTGTTTCACAAACCCCCCTGGCCAGTGTGTGTGTCACAGACCCCATTTGACAGCGTGTGTGTCACAAACACCTTTGATCAGTGTGTGTGTCAGAAACTCCATTGGACAGCGTGTGTTTGTCAGAAACTCCCCTGGTCAGAGTGTGTGTCACAAACGCCATTGAACAGCGTGTGTGTCACAAGCCCAATGGACAGTGTGTGTGTCACAAAACCCATTGGACAGCATGCGTGTCACAAACACTATTGGACAGTGTGTGTGTAACAGACCCAATTGGTCAGCGTGTGTGTCACAAACTCTATTGGACAGCGTGTGTGTCACGAACCCCATTGGACAGAGTGTTTGAGTCACAAAACCCCTCGGACAGCGTCTTTGTCATAAACCCCATTGGACAGCATGTGTGTATCACACTACCCATTGGACAGCGTGTGTGTTTCACAAACCCCATTGGACAGTGTGTGTGTCTGAAACACCGTTGGAAAGTGTGTGTGTCACAAACCCCATGGAACAGAGTGTGTGTCACAAACCCATTTGAAAAGTGTGTGTGACAAACCTCATTGGACAGTGTGTGTGTCACAAACCCCAATGGAGAGAGTGGGGGTCACAAACCTCCATTGACAGTGCGAGTGTCACAAAATCCTTTGGACAGCACGCGTGTCAAAAACACCATTGGACAGCATGTGTGTGTCACAATCCTCATTGCACAGTGTGTGTGTCACAGACCCCATATGACAGCGTGTGCGTCACAAACGCCATCCGACAGAGTGTGTGTGTCACAAACCCCATTGGATAGCGTTTGTGTGTCACAAACCCCATGGGACAGCGTGTGTGTGAAACTAAACCCTCTGGACAGAGTGTGTGTCACGAACCCCATTGGACAGCGTGTATGTGTCGCAATCCCCATTGGACAGCGTGTGTGTGTCACAATCCCCATTGGACAGCGTGTGTGTCACAAACACCATTGGACAGATTTTGTGTGTCACAAACCCCGTTGGACAGCGTGTGCGTCACAATCCCCATCGGACAGCGTGTGTGTCACAAACACCATTGGACACTGTGTGGGTGTCCACAAACCCCATTGGACAGCGTGTGTGTCACAAACACTCCTGGTCAGTGTGTGTGTCACAAACCCCATTGGACAGTGTGTGTGTCATAAACCCTATTGGACAGCATGCGTGTCACAAACACCTTTGGACAGTGTGTGTGCAACAAACCCAATTGGTCGGCGTGTGTGTCATAAAACCCATGGGACAGCGTGTGTGTGTCACAAACCCCATTTTAAAGTGTGGGTGTCACAAAGCCCTTTGGACAGTGTGCGTGTCACAAACCCCATTGTATAGTGTATGTATGTCACAATCTCCATTGGATAGCGTCTGTGTCACAAACCCCATGGAACAGCGTGTGTATGTCGCAGTCACCATTGGACACCGTGTGTGTTCACAAACCCCAATGCACAGCGTGTGTGTCACAAACACCATTGGACAGCCTGTGTGTGTCACAAACCCCACTGGTCAGTGTGTGTGTCACAAACCCCATTTGACATCGTGTGTTTCACAAACACCATTTGACAGTGTGTGTGTCACAAACCCCAATGGACAGCGTGTGTGTGTCACAAACCCTCCTGGCCAGTGTCTGTGTCACAAACCCCATTGGACACCGTGTGTGTCACAATCCGATTGGACAGAGTGTTTGTCACAAAACCGATTGCATAGCGTGTGTGTTCACAAACCCCATAAGAAAGTGTGTGTTTCAGAAAACCCATTGGATAGCTGTGTGTTTCACAAACACCATGGGACAGCGTGTGTGTGAAACTAAACCCACTGGAGAGAGTGTTTGTCAGGAACCCCATTGGACAGCGTGAATGTGTCACAATACCCATTGGACAGCGTGTGTGTCACAAACCCCATTGGACAGCGTGTGCGTCACAAACCCCCCTGGACAGTGTGTTTGTCACAATTCCCATTGGACAGTGTGTGTGTCACAAACCCCATTGGACAGCGTGTGTGTGTCACAAACCCTCCTAGTCAGTGTGTGTGTCACAGACCCCATTGGACAGCGTGTGTTTCACAAGCAGAATGGACAGAGTGTGTGTCACAAAACCCATTGGACAGCATGTGTGTCACAAACACCATTGGACAGTGTGTGTGTAACAAACCCAATTAGTCGGCGTGTATGTCACAAACCCCATGGGACAGCGTGTGTGTTTTACAAACCCCATTGGAAATTGTGCATGTCACAAACTCTATTGTATAGTGTGTTTATGTCACAATCCCCATTGGACAGCGTCTGTGTCACAAACCCCATCTGACAGCGTGTTTATGTCACAATCCCCAATGGACAGCGTCTGTGTCACAAACCCCAATGCACAGTGTGTGTGTCACAAAACCCACTGGAGAGATTGGGGGTCACAACCCCCCATTGACAGTGCGTATGTCACAAAATCCATTGCACAGCATGCGTGTCACAAACACCATTGGACAGTGTGTGTGTAACAAACCCAATTGGTCAGCGTGTGTGTCACAAACCCCATGGGACAGAGTGTGTGTGTCACAAACGCCATTGGAAAGTGTGTGTGTCAAAAACCCTATTGGATAGAGTCTGTGTCACAAACCCCAATGCACAGCGCGTGTCACAAACACCATTGGACAGAGTGTGTGTGTCACAATCCCCATTGGACAGTGTGTGTGGCACAAAACCTATTAGATTGCGTGTGTGTCACAAACACCATTAGAAAGTGTGTGTTTCTCAAACCCCATTGTATAGCGTGTGTGTGTCATAAACTCTATTGGGCAGTGTGTGTGTCACAAAACCCGCTGGACAGCTTGTGTGTCACGAACCCCATTGGACAGAGTGTCTGTGTCACAAACCCCCTTGGACAGCGTGTGTGTCATAAACCCCATTGGACAGCGTTTGTGTCAGAAGCCCATTGGACAGAGTGTGTGTCACAAACCCCACTGGAAAGAGTGTGTGTGTCATAAAGACCATTTGACAGAGTATGTGTCACAAACACCACTGGAGAGTGTGTGTGTCACAAACCCCATTGGACAGCGTGTGTGTGTCACAAACCCTCCTGGTCAGTGTGTGTGTCACAAACCCCATTGGACAGCGTGTGTGTCAGAAGCCCATTGGACAGAGTGTGTGTCACAAAACCCATTGGACAGCATGCGTGTCACAAACACCATTGGACAGTGTGTGTGTAACAAATCCAATTGGTCAGCATGTGAGTCACAAAACCATGGGACAGCGTTTGTGTGTCACAATACCCATTGGACAGCGTGTCACAATCCCCATTGAACAGCGACTGTGTCACAAACCCCAATGCACATCGTGTTTGTCAAAAACACCATTGGACAGAGTGAGTGTGTCACAATCCCAATTGGACAGTGTGTGTGTGTCACAAAACCGATTGGATAGCGTGTGTTTCACAAACCCCATTATGAAGTGTCTGTTTCAGAAACTCCATTGGATAGCGTGTGTGTGTCACAAACCGTATTGTACAGTGTGTGTGTCACAAACCCCACTGGACAGCGTGTGTGTCACGAACCCCATTGGACAGATTGTGTGTTTCACAAACCCCATTAGACAGCATTTGTAGTCACAAGAACTATTGGACAGAGTGTGTGTGTCACAAACCCCATTGGACAGCGTGTGCGTCACAAACCCCATTGGAATGTGTGTGCGTCACAAACCCCGTTGGACAGTGTGTGTGTGTCACGAACCCTATTGGAAAGAGTGTGTGTCAAAACCCCATTGGACATAGTGGGGGTCAGAAACCCCCATGGACAGTGCGTGTGTCACAAAACACATTGGACAGCATGCGTGTCACAAACACCATTGGACAGCCTGTGTGTGTCAAAATCATCATTACACAGTGTGTATTTCACAAACCCCATTTGACAGAGTGTGTGTCACAAACGCCATTGGACAGAGTATGTTTGTAAAAAACACCATTGGACAGCGTATGTGTCACAAGAACCATTGGACAGAGTGTGTGTCTCACACACACCATTGGTCAGCGTGTGTGTCATAAACCCCATTGGACAGCGTGTGTGTGTCACAATACCCATTGCACAGTGTGTGTGTGTCACAAACCCCATTGGACAGCTTGTGTGTCACAAACCGCATTGGAAAATGTGTGTTTCACAAACGCTATTGAAGAGGGTGTGTGTCACAAGCCCATTGGACAGAGTGTGTGTGTCATAAAACCCACTGGACAGCGTGTGTGTCACGAATCCCTTTGGACAGCGTGTGTGTCACAAGCACCATTGGACAGAGCGTGCGTGTCACAAAACCCTTTGGAAAGTGTATGTGTCAAAAACCCCACTTGATACCGTGTGTGTGTCACAAACCCCATGGGTCAGCGTGTGTGTGTCACAAACCCCAGTGGACAGAATGTTTGTCACGAACCCCATTGGACAGTGTGTGTGTCACAAGCCCATTGTACAGAGTGTGTGTGTCACAAACCCCATTGTACAGCGTGTTTGTCACAATCCCCACTGGACAGCGTGTGTGCCACAAACCCCATTGGACAGAGTGTGTGTGACAAACCCCATTGGACAGCGTGTGTGTGTCACAAGCCCCATTGGACAGTGTGTGTGTGTCACAAACCGTCATGGACATTGTGTGTGTCACAATCCCCATTGGAGAGCGTGTGTGTCACAAACCCCATTGGTGAGAGTGTGTGTCGCAAACCACATTGGACAGCGTGTGTGTCAGAAACCCCATTGGACAGTGTGTGTGTCACAAACACCACTGGACAGCCTGTGTCTCATGAACTCCATTGGACAGTGTATGTATCAGAAGCCCATTGGACAGAGTGTGTGTGTCACAAACCCCATTGTACAGCATGTTTTTCACAAGCCCCATTGGACAGCGTGTGTGTTACAAACCCCATTGGAAAGAGTGTGTGTGACAAAACCCATTGGACAGCGTGTGTGTGTCACAAACCCCATTGGACAGTATGTATGTCACAAACCCCATTAGAAAATGTGTGTTTCACAAACTCTATTGGAGAGCGTGTGTGTCACAAGCCCATTGGACAGAGTGTGTGTGTCATAAAACCCACTGGACAACGTGTGTGTCACGAACCCCTTTGGACAGCGTGTGTGTCACAATCCCCATTGGAGAGCGTGTGTGTCACAAACCCCATTGGTGAGAGTGTGTGTCGCAAACCACATTGGACAGCGTGTGTGTCAGAAACCCCATTGGACAGTGTGTGTGTCACAAACACCACTGGACAGCCTGTGTCTCATGAACTCCATTGGACAGTGTATGTATCAGAAGCCCATTGGACAGAGTGTGTGTGTCACAAACCCCATTGTACAGCATGTTTTTCACAAGCCCCATTGGACAGCGTGTGTGTTACAAACCCCATTGGAAAGAGTGTGTGTGACAAAACCCATTGGACAGCGTGTGTGTGTCACAAACCCCATTGGACAGCATGTATGTCACAAACCCCATTAGAAAATGTGTGTTTCACAAACTCTATTGGAGAGCGTGTGTGTCACAAGCCCATTGGACAGAGTGTGTGTGTCATAAAACCCACTGGACAACGTGTGTGTCACGAACCCCTTTGGACAGCGTGTGTGTCACAAGCACCATTGGACAGAGCGTGTGTGTCACAAAACCCCTTTGTAAAGTGTTTGTGTGATAAACCCCATTAGACAGTGTGTGTGTGTCACAAAACCCATTGGAAAGTGTGTGTGTCAGAAACCCGATTGGACAGCGTCTGTGTCACAAATCCCATTTGGACAGTGTGCGTGTCACAAAAACCATTGGACAGCCTGTGTGTCACAATCCCCATTGGACAGCGTATGTGTGACAATCCCCTTTGGACAGCGTGTGTGTCACAAACCCCATTGGACAGATTGTGTTTTCCACAAACCCCATTGGACACCGAGTGCGTCATAAACCTCATAGGACAGCGTGTGTGTCATGAACCCCATTGGACAGCGTGTGTGTGTCACAATCCCCGTGGACAGAGTGTGTGTGACAAACCCCACTGGACAGTGTGTGTGTCACAAACCCCCGTGGACAGTGTGTGTGTAACAGAATCGATTGGACAGCATGTGTGTCAGAAATACCATTGGACAGCGTGTGTGTGTCGCAATCCCCATTGGACAGCGTTTGTGTCACAACCCCATTGGACAGCGTGTGTGTCACAAACACCATTGGACATTGTGTGGGTGTCCAGAAACCCCATTGGACAGCGTGTGTGTCACAAACACTAATGGACAGTTTGTGTGTCACAATCCCCATTGGACAGCATCCATGTCACAAACGCCATTGGACAGCGTATGTGTGTCACAATCCCCGTTGGAAAGCATGTGTGTCACAAAAACCATTGGACAGAGTGTGTGTGACAAACCCCATTGAAGAGTGTGTGTGTCACAAACCCCATTGGACAGCGTGTGTGTGACAAAAGCCACTGGACAAAGTGTGTCACAAACCCCATTGGACAGTGTGTGTGTCAGAAACCACATTGGAAAGAGTTTGTGTCACAAACCCAATTGGACAGCCTGTGTGTCACAAACCCCACTGGAAAGTACTACGTGTCACAAACCACATTGGATAGCGTGTGTGTGTCACAAATTCCATTGTACAGCTTGTTTGTCAGAAGCCCATTGGACAGCGTGTGTGTGTCACAATCCCCATTGGAAAGCGTGTGTTTCAGAAACCCCATTGGACAGTGTGTTTCACATACCTCATTGAAAAGCCTGTGTGTGTCACAAACCCCATTTGACAGAGTTTGTGTCACAAGTACCATTGCAGAGTGTGTGTGTCACAATCCACTTTGGACAGCGTCTGTGTCACAAACTCCATTGCACAGCGTGTGTGTCACAAACAACATTGAACATCGTGTGTGTGTCACAATCCCCGTTGGACAGTGTGCGTGTCACAAAACCCTTTTAATAGCTTGTGTGTCACAAACACCATTAGTAAGTGTGTGTGTCACAAACCGCATTGGACAACGTGTGTGTGTCATAAACCCCATTGGACAGCGTGTGTGTGTCACAATACCCGTTGGACAGTGTGTGTGTATCACAAACCCCATTGGACAGCCTGTGTGTCACAAACCCCATTGGAAAGTGTGTGTGTCACAAACCCATTGGACAGTGTGTGTGTGTCACAAACCCCATTATAATGTGTACGTGTCACAAACCACTTTGGATAGGGTGTGTGTGTCACAAACCCTATTGGACAGTGTGTATGTCACAATCCCCATTGGACAGCGTCTGTGTCACAAACCCCATTGTAAAGCGTGTGTGTCACAATCCCCATTGGACAGTGTGTGTGTCACAAAACCCTTTGTATAGCGTGTGTGTCAGAAACCCCATTAGAAAGTGTGTGTGTCACAAACCCCATTGTATTTCGTGTGTGTGTCACAATTCCTATTGGACACTGTGTGTGTCACAAACCCCACTGGACAGCGTTTGTGTCACGAACCCCATTGAAGAGAGTGTGTGTCACAAGACCCATTGGACAGAGTGTGCGTGTCACAAACCCCATTGGACAGGGTGTGTGTGACAAAACCCACTGGACAAAGTATGTCACGAACCGCATTGGACAGCATGTGTTTCACAATCCCCATTGGACAGTGTGTGTGTCACAAACCCAATTGGACAGAGTTTGTGTCACAAGCACCATTGGACAGTGTGTGTGTCGCAAACCCCATTGGAAAGTACTACGTGTCACTAACCGCATTGGATAGCGTGTGTGTGTCACAAACTCCATTGTACAGCTTTTTTGTCAAAAGCCCATTGGATAGAGTGTGTGTGTCACAATACCCATTGGACAGCATGTGTGTCAGAAAACACATTGGACAATGTGTGTCACAAATCCCATTGGACAGCATGTGTGTCACAAGACCCATTGGACAGAGTGTGTGTGTCAGAAAAACCAATGGACAGCGTGTGTGTCACAAACCCCTTTGGACAGCGTGTGTGTCACAAGCACCGTTGGACAGAGTATGTGTGTCTCAAACCACATTGGAAAGTGTATGTGTCACAAACCCCATTGGACAGTGTGTGTATCACAAACACCACTGGACAGAGTGTGTGTCACCAACCCCATTGGACAGCGTGTATGTTTCACAATACCCATTGGACAGCATGTGTGCCACAAACCCCATTTGACAGAGTGTGTGTCACAAGCACCATTGGCCAGTGTGTGTGCCACAAGCCCCTATGGACAACGTGTGTGTCACAAGCCCATTGGACAGAGTGCGTTGCACAAAACCCATAAGACAGCATGTGAGTTAGCAACACCATTGGACAGTGTGTGTATAACAAAACCAATTGGTCAGCGTGTGTGTCACAATCCCCATTGGACAGTGTGAATGTCACAAACCCGATTGGACAGATTGTGTGTGTCATAAACCCCATTGGACAGCGTGTGTGTCAGAAACCCCATTGGACAGCGTGTGTGTCTCACAATACCCATTGTACTTTGTGTGTGTCTCACAGTCACCATTTTCACAGTGTGTGTGAGTCACAAACCCTATTGGACAGTGTGTGTGTCACAAAACCCATTGGACAGCATGCGTGTCACAAACAGCATTGGACAGTGTGTGTGTAACAAACCCAATAGGCCAGCGTGTGTGTCACATACCACATGGGACAGCGTGTGTGTGTCACAAACCCCACTGGATAGAGTGTCTGTAGTCACAAACCGCATTATAAACTGCGAGTGTCACAAACCACTTTGGATAGCGTGTGTGTGTCACAAACCGTATCGGACAGTGTGTATGTCACAATCCCCATTGGACAGCTTCTGTGACACAAACCCCATTGCAAGGAGTATGTGTCACAAACACCATTGGACATCGTGTGTGTGTCACAATCTCCTTTGGACATTGTGTGTGTCACAAAACCCTTTTATATTGTGTGTCACAAACCCCATTAGTAAGTGTGTGTGTCACAAACCCCATTGGATAGCGTGTATGTGTCACAAACCCTATTGGACAGTGTGTGTGTCACAAACCCCACTGGACAGTGTGTCTGTCACAAACACCATGGGACATCAAGTGTGTCACAAGACCCATTGGACAGAGTGTGTGTGTCACAATCCCCACTGGACAGTGTGTGTGTCTCACAAACCCTATTGCACAGTGTGTGTGTCCAAAACGCATTGGACAACATGCATGTCACAAACCCCATTTAACAGCGTGTTTGTCGCACTCCCCATTGGACACTGTGTGTGTTACAAACACCATTGGACAGTGTATGTGTGTCCACAAACCCCATTGGACAGAGTGTGTGTCACAAACCCCAACGGATAGTGTGTGTGCCACAATCCCCATTGCACAGAGTGTTTGTTACAAGCAGCATTGGATAGCGTGTGTGTGTCACAATCCCCGTTGGACCACATGTGTGTCACAAACCCCTTTGGACAGTGTGTGTGTAACTAAAACAACTGGTCAGCGTGTGTGTCACAAACCCCATGGGACAGCATGTGAGTGTAACAAACCCCACTGGACACTGTGTGTGTCACAAACCCCATTGGGCAGCTTGTGTGTGACAAACCCCATTGGACAGCGTGTGTGTCACAATCCCCATTGGACAGTTTGTGTGTGTCACAATCCCCAGTGGACTCCGTGTCTGTCATAAAACACATTGGACAGCGTGTGTGTGTCACAATACCCATTGGACAGTGTGTGTGTATCACAAACCCCATTGGACAGTGTGTGTGTCACAAACCCCATTGGAAATTGTGTGTGTCAGAAAAATCACTGGACAGAGTATGTGTTCACGAACCCCTTTGGACAGCATGTGTGTCACAAACACTATTGGACATCGTGTGTGTGTCACAATCCCATTGGACAGTGTGTGTGTTATAAAACCCATTGTATAGAGTGTGTGTCACAAACCCCATTTGAAAGTGTGTGTATCACAAAGCCCACACGACAGCGTGTGTAGTCACGAATCCCATTAGACAGTGTGTGTGTCACAAACCCCATTGGACAGCGTGTGTGTGTCACAGTCTCCATTTGACTGTGTGTGTGTCACAAACCGCATGGAACAGAGTGTGTTTGAAAAACACTATTGGACAGCTTGTGTGTCACAATCCCATTGGACTGCGTGAGTGTGTCACAAACGCTCCTGGTCAGTGTGAGTGTCACAAATGCCATTGGACAGCGTGTGTTTCACAAGCTCATTGGACAGAGTTTGTGTCACAAAACCCATTTGACAGCGTGTCACAAACCCCATTGGAAAGTGTGCGTGTCACAAACCCCATTGGATAGCGTGTGTATGTCGCAGTCCCCATTGGACAGTGTCTGTGTCACAAACCCCATTGCACAGCATGTGTGTCACAAACACCATTGGACAGAGTGTGTGTGTCACAATCCCCATAGGACAGTGTATGTGTCACAAAACCCGTTGGATAGCGTGTGTGTGTCACAAAACCTATTAGACAGTGCGTGTTTCACAAACACCATTGACCAGCGTGTGTGTCACAATACCCGTTGGACAACGTCTGTGTCACAAACCCCAATGGACAGCGTGTGTGTGTCACAATCCCGATTGGACACTGTGTGTGTCACAAAACCCTTTGTATATCGTGTGTGTCACAAACCCCATTAGAAAATGGGTGTGGCAGAAACCCCCTTGGATAGCGTGTGTGTGTCACAAACCCTATTGGACAGTGTGTGTGCCACAAACCCCACTGGACAGTGTGTATGTCACGAAACCCATTGGACAGCGTGTGTGTCACAAAACCCATTGGACAGCGGGTGTTTCACAATCCCCATTGGACAACGTGTGTGTCACAAACCACATTGGAAAGATTGTGTGTGTCACAAACCTCACTGGACAGCGGGTGTGTCACAAACCCCAATGGACAGCGTGTGTGTGTCACAGTCTCCGTTTGACAGTGTGAGTGTCACAAACCCCATGGGAGAAAGTGTGTGTGTCACAATCACCATTGGACAGCGTTTCTGTATCACAAATCCCATTGGACAGAGTGTTTGTCACAATCTCTATTGGACAGCGTGTGTGACACAAACCCCATTGGATATCGTGTGTATGTCACAAACCCCTTTAGAAAGTGTGCATGTCACAAAACCTTTTGGATAGTGTGTATGTCACAGTCCCCATTGGACAGTGTCTGTGTCACAAACCCCATTGGACAGCGTGTGTGTCACAAACACCACTGGACATCGTGTGTGTGTCTCAATCCCCATCGGATAGTGTGTGTGTCACAAACCCCATAAGAAAGTGTGCATGTCACAAACCCCATTTGATAGCGTGAGTGTGTCACAAACCCTATTGGATAGTGTGTATGTCACAATCCCCATTGGACAGTGTCTGTGTCACAAACCCCACTGGACAGTGTGTGTGTCACAAAACCCATTGGATAGCGTGTGTGTGTAACAAACCCCATTGTACAGCGTGTGTGTCATAAACCCCATTGGACAGTGTGTGTGTCACAATCCCCATTGGACAGCGTGTGTGTCACAAACACCATTGAATAGTGTGTGTATGTCAGAAACCCCATTGGATAGCGTGTGTAGTCACAAACACTATTGGACTGTATGTCACAATCCCCATTGGACAGTGTCTGTGTCACAAACCCCCCTGGACAGTGTGTGTGTCACAATACCCATTGGACAGTGTGTGTGTGTCACAAAACCCATTGGACAGTGAGTGTGTGTCACAAAACCCATTGGACAGCATGCGTTTCACAAACCCCATTTTACAGCGTGTGTGTGTCACAATACCCATTGGACAGTGAGCGTGTGTCACAAAACCCATTGGACAGCATGCGTTTCACAAACCCCATTTTACAGCGTGTGTGTGTCACAATCCTCATTGCACAGTGTGAGTTTCACAAACCCCATTGGACAGCGTGTGTGTCACAAACAGCATTGGACAGTGTGTATGTGTCACAAACCCCATTGGACAGCGTGTTTGTCAAAATCCCCGTTGGACAGCGTGTGTGTCACAAACCCCACTGGATAGAGTGTGCATGTCACACACGCCATTTGACAGCGTGTGTGTTATAAACCCCATTGGACAGCGTGTTTGTCACAAACCCCTTTGGACAGTGTGTGTGTCACAAAAAACATTGGACAGCGTGTGTGTGTCACAATCTCCATTGGACAGTGTGTGTGTCACAAACCCCATTGGACAGCGTGTGTTTCACAAACACCATTGGACATTGTGTGTGTGTCCACAAACCCCATTGGAAAGCGTGTGTGCCACAAACCCCATTGAAAGTGTGTGTGTCAAAAACCCCTTTGGACAGCATCCGTGTCACAAACGCCATTGGACAGCGTGTGTGTGTTCCAAATCCCATTGGACATTGTGTGTGTCACAATCCCCATTGGACAACGTGTGTGTTACAATCCCCATTGGACAGCATGCGTGTCACAATCACCATGGGACATCGTGTGTGTGTCACAATCTCCTTTGGACAGTGTGAGTGTCACAAACCCCATGCGACAGAGTTTGTTTCACAAACACTATTGGACAGCGTGTGTGTGTCACATACCCTCCTGGTCAGTGTGTGTGTCACAAACACCACTGGACAGGGTGTGTGTCACAAGCCCATTGGACAGAGTTGGTGTCACAAAACCCATTTGACAGCGTGTCACAAAAACCATTGGACAGTGTTTGTGTAACAAACCCAATTGGTCAGCGTGTGTGTCACAAACCCCATGGGACAGCCTGTGTGTGTCACAAAACCCTTTGTAAAGTGTGTGTGTCACAAACCCCATCGGAAAGTGTGCGTGTCACAAAACCCATTGGATAGAGTGTGTATGTCACAAACCCCATTAGAGAGTGTGTGTGTAACAAACCCCATTGGTCAGCGTGTGTGTTAAAACCCAATGGCACAACGTTTGTGTGTCACAAACCCCGCTGGAAAGTGTGTGTGTCACAAACCGCATTGGATAGCATGTGTGTGTCACAAACCCCTTTAGAAAGTATGTGTGTCACAAACCCCTTTGGATAGCGTGTGTGTGTCACAAACCCTATTGGATAGTGTGTATGTCACAATCCCCATTGGACTGCGTCTGTGTCAAAAACCCCATTGGACAGTGTGTGTGCCACAAGTACCATTGGACCGAGTGTGTGTGTCACAATCCCCATTGAACAGCGTGTGTGTCACAAACCCCATTGGACAGATTGTGTGTGTCAGAAACCCCATTGGACAGCGTGCGTGTCACAAACCACTTAGGACAGTGTGTGTGTCACAAACCCCATAGGACAGAGAGTGTGTGTCACAAACCCCACTGGACAGCGTGTGTGTCACAAAACCCATTGGATAGCGTGTGTGTGTCCCAAAGCCTATTGGACAGTTTGTGTATCACAAAAGCCATTGGACAGCATGCGTGTCACAAACACCATTAGACAGTGTGTGTGTAACAAACCCAATTGGTCAGCGTTTGTGTCACAAACCCCATGGGAGAGCGTGTGTGTGTCACAAACCCCACTGGAAAGTGTGTGTGCCACAAACCCCATTGGAGAGCGTGTGTGTGTCAGAAACCCCTTTAGAAAGTGTGAGAGTCACAAACCACTTTGGACAGCGTGTGTGTGTCACATACCCTATTGGATAGTGTGTATGTCACAATCCCCATTGGACAGCGTCTGTGTCACAAACCCCATGTTTAGGGCGTGTGTGTCACAAACATCATCGGAAATCGTGTGTGTCACAAAACCCTTTGTATAGTGTGTGTGTCACAAACCGCATTAGAAAGTGTGTGTGTCACAAAACCCTTTGTATAGTGTGTGTGTCACGAACCACATTAGAAAGCGTGTGTGTCACGAACCCGTTTGGACAGAGTGTTTGTCACAAGTACCACTGGACCGAGTGTGTGTCTCACAAACCCCATTGGATAGCGTGTCTGTCACAAACCGCCTTGGACAGAGTGTCTGTGTCACACACGCCATTGTAATGCGTGAGTGTCACAAGCCCATTGGACAGAGTGTGGGTGTCACAAAACCCACTGGACAGTGTATGTGTCACAAAGCCCATTGGATAGCGTGTGTGTGTCCCAAAGCCTATTGGACAGTGTGTGTGTCAAAAAACCCAATGGATAGCATGCCTGTCACAAACACCATTGGACAGTGTGTGTGTAACAAAACCAATTGGTCAGCGTGTGTGTCACAAACCCCATGGGACAGCGTGTGTGTGTCACAGACCCCATTGGAAAGTGTATGTGTCACAAACCCCATTGGATAGTGTGTGTGTGTCACAAACCCTATTGGACAATGTGTGTGTCACAAAACGCATTGGACAGTGTGTGTGTCACAAACACCCGTGGACACTTTGTGTGTCACAAACGCCATTGGACAGTGTGTTTGTCAGAAACCCCCTAGGACACTGTGTGTGTCACAAACCCCATTGGACATTGTGTGTGTCACAAACCCCACTGGACAGTGTGTGTGTCACAAACACCCATGAACAGCGTGTGTGTCACAAACACCCATGGACAGTGCACGTGTCACAAACCCCACTGGACAGCGTGTGAGTCACAAACCCCTTTGGACAGTGTGTGTGTCACAAACCCCTTTGGACAGCATGTGTGTGTCACAATCCCCATTGCAGAGTGTGTGTGTCACAAACCCCATGGGACAGAATGTGTGTCACAAAACCCAATGGACAGAGTGTGTGTCACGAACCCCATTGGACAGCAGGTGTGTCAGAAGCACCGTTGGACAGAGGGTGTGTGTCACAAACCCAATTGGACAGAGTGTGTGTCATATACACCACTGGACATCGTGCGTTTCACAGACACCCATAGATAGTGTGCATGTCATAAACCCCATTATTCAGCGTGTGAGTTACAAACCCCTTAGCAAAGTGTGTGTGTCACAAACACCATTGGACACCGTGTGTGTCACAAGCCCATTGGACAGAGTGTGTGTGTCACAAAACCCAATTGGACAGAGTGTGTGTGTCAAAAACCCCTTTGGACAGAGAGTGTGTCAAAAGCCCCTTTGGACAGAGTGTATGTGACAAACCCCACTGGACAGTTTGTGTGTCACAAACCCCATTGGACAGCGTGTGTGTCAGAAACCGCCATGGACACTGTGTGTGACACGAACGACATTGGACAGTGTGTGTGTCACTAACCCCATTGGACAGTGTGTGTGTGTCACAAAGCCACATGGACAGCGTCTGTGTCACAAAATCCCCTGGACAGTTTGTGTGTCACAAAACCCATTGAACAGCATGCGTGTCACAAACACCATTGGACAGCATGTGTGTGATATATCCCATTGTACAGTGTGTTTGTCACAAACCCTATTGGAGAGATTGTGTGTTTCACAAACCCCTTTGCACAGCATGCGTATCACGAATCCCATGGGACAGCGTGTGTCGGTCACAAACATAATTGGAGAGTGTGTGTGTCACAATCCCCATTGGACAGCGTGTGTGTCACAAACCCCATTGGACAGCGTGCGTGTCACAAACTCCATTGGACAGTGTGTGTGAGAAACCCCATTGGACAGCGTGTGTGTCACAAACGGCATTTGTCAGAGTGTGTGTGTCACAATCCCCATTGGACAGTGTGTGTGTCACAAACCCCACTGGACAGCGTGTATATCATGAATACCATTGGATAGCGTGTGTCTCACAAGACCCATTGGACAGAGGGTGTGTGTCACAAACCCCATGGGACAGAGTGTGTGTGTCAGAAACCCCATTGGACAGCGTGCGTGCCACATACCCCATTGGTCAGTGTGTGTGTCACAAACCCCATTGGATAGCTTTTGTGTCACAAACCCCCGTGGACAATGTGTGTGTCACAAACGTCATTTTACAGCTTGTGTGCCACAAAACCCTTGAACATTGTGTATGTCACAATCCCCAGTGGACAGCGTGTGTGTCACAAACCCCATTGGACAGTGTGTGTGTCATATACTCCACTGGGCAGCGTTTGTGTCACAAACACCCATGGACAGCGTGCGTGTCACAAACCCCATTGGACAGCGTGTGAGCCAAAAACCCCTTTGGACAGTGTGTGTGTCACAAACCCCTTTGGACAGCATGTGTGTGTCACAATCCCCATTGGAGTGTGTGTGTGTCACAAACCCCATTGGACAGAGTGTGTGTCACAAACACCATTGGAAAGTCTATGTGTCACAAAACGCATTGGATAGCGTGTGTGTGTCACAAACCCCATTGTACAACGTGTTTGTCACAAGCCCATTGACAGAGTGTGTCTGTCACAATCCTCATTGGAAAGGGTGTGTGTCACAAACCCCTTTGGACAGTGTGTGTGTCACAAACACCATTGGACAGGCTGTGTGTGTCACAACCCCTATTGGACAGCGTGTGTGTCACAAGCCCCAGTGGACAGAATGTGTATGTCATAAAACCCATTAGACAGCGTGTGTGTCACAAACCCCATTGGACAATGTGTGTGTGTCACAATACCCATTGGACAGTGTTTTTGTCACAAACCGCGTTGGACACAGTTTGTGTCAGAAACCCCATTGGACAGTGTGTGTGTCAGAAACCTCATAGGAAAATGTATGTGTCACAAACAGCATTGGATAGCGTGTGTGTGTCACAAACCCCAATTTACAGCGTGTTTGTCACAATACCATTGGACAGAGTGTGTGTCACAAACCCCATGGGACAGCGTGTGTGTCACAAACACCCGTGGACACTGTCTGTCACGAGCGGCATTAGACAGTGTGTTTGTCAGAAAACACCCTGGACAGGGTGTGTGTCACAATCCCCATCGGACAGCGTGTGTGTCACATACTCCGTTGGACAGTGTGTGTGTCACAAACCCCACTGGACAGCGTGTGTGTCACAAAAACCCATGGACAGTGTGCGTATCGCAAACCCCAATGGACATCGTGTGTGTCACAAACCCCTTTGGACAGTGTCTGTGTCACAAGCCCCATTGGACAGAGTGTGTGTGTCACAAACCCCATTGGACAGTATGTGTGTGAGACACTTCATTGGACAGCGTTTGTCTCACAAACCCCTCTGGACAGAGTGTGTGTCACAAACACCTCTGCACAGTGTGCGTTTCAGAAACCCAATTTGAAAGCGTGTGTGTCACAATCCCCATTGGACAGCATGTGTGTCACAAACCCCGTTGGACAGTGTGTGTGACTCAAACCCCACTGGACAGATTGTGTGTGTCACAAACCCCATTGGACAGCGTGTGTGTCACAAGCCCATTGGACAGAGTGTGTGTGTCACAAAACCCATTGTACATCGTGTTTGTCACAATCTGCATTGGACAGAGTGTGTGTCACAAACTCATTTGGACAGAGTGTGTGTGACAAACCGCATTGGATAGAGTGTGTGTCACGAACCCCATTGGACAGCATGAGTGTGTCACAATCCCCATTGGAAAGCGCGTGTGTCTGTCACAAATCCTTTGCACATTGTTTGTGTCACAAACCACCCTGGACAGTGTGTGCATCAAAATCATCATTGGACAGTGTGTGTGTCACAAACCCCATTGGAGAGTGTGTGTGTCACAAACCCCTCTGGACAGCGTGTGTGTCACAAACACCCATGTACAGTGTGCGTGTCACAAACCCCATTGGACATCGTGTGTGTCACAATTCTCGTTGGACAGTGTGTGTGTCACAAACCCCATGGGACAGAGTGTGTGTCACAAACACCATTGGACAGCGTGTGTGTCACAAGCCCATTGGACAGAGTGTTTGTGTCACAAAACCCACTGGACAGCGTATGTGTCACGAACCCCACTGGACAGTGTGTGCTTCACAAGCGCTAGTGGACAGAGTGTGTGTGTCACAAAACCCATTGTATAGTGTGTGTGTGTCACAAATGCTATTGGACAGTGTATGTGTCACAAAACCTGTTGGAGAGCATGTGTGTTACAAACACCATTGGACAGCGTGTGTGTGTCACAATCCCCATTGGACAGCGTGTTTGTCACAATCCCCATTCGACAGAGTGTGTGTCACAAACTCATTTGGACAGAGTGTGTGTGAGAAACCCCGTTGGACAGTGTGTCTGTCACAAACCCTTTGCACATTGTGTGTGTCACAAACCCCCCTGGACAGTGTGTGCATCAAAATCACCATTGGACAGCGTGTGTGTCACAAACCCCATATGAGAGTGTGTGTGTCACAAACCCCTCTGGATAGAGTTTGTGTCACAAACACCCCTGCACAGTGTGCGTGTCAAAAACCCAATTAGAAAGCGTGTGTGCCACAAACCCCTTTGGACAGTGTGTGTGTCACAAGCTCCATTGGACAGAGTGTGTGTGTCAAAAACCCCATTGTAAAGTGCATGTGTCACAAACCCCATTGTATAGAGTGTGTGTGTCACAACCCCTATTGGACAGCGTTTGTCATAAAACGCAGTGGACAGTGTGTGTGTCAGAAACCCAATTGAAAAGCGTGTGTGTCACAAACCCCTTTGGACAGTGTGTGTGTCACAAGCCCCATTGGACAGAGTGTGTGTGTCACAAACCCCATTGGAAAGTGTATGTGTCACAAACCGCATAGGATAGCGTGTGTGTGTCACAAACCCCATTTTACAGTGCGTTTGTCACAATACCATTGGACAGAGTGTGTGTGTCTTAAACCCCATTGGACAGATTATGTTTGTCAAACCCCATTGGACATAGACAGCGTGCGTTTCTCACAATCTCCATTGGAGAGCATGCGTGTTACAATCACCATTGGACAGCATGTGTGTGTCACAATCCCCATTGGACAGTGCGTGTGTCACAAACCACGTTGGACAGTGTGTGTGTCACAAACCCCCCTGGACAGATTGTGTGTCATGAACCCCACTGGACAGCGTGTGTGTCACAAACACCTTTGGGCAGTGTGTGTGTCACAAACCCCATAGGACAGCGTGTGTGTGTCACAATCCCCATTGGACAGTGTGTCTGTCAAAAACCCCATGAGACAGAGAGTTTGTCACAAACACCATTGGAAAGCAAGTGTGTTACAAGCCCATTGGACAGAGTGTGTGAGACACAAAACCCACTGGACAGCGTATGTGTCACGAAACCCAATGGACAGCGTGTTTTTCTCAAGCGCCATTGGACAGAGTGTGTGTGTCACAAACCCTATTTGAAAGTGTGTGTGTCACAAAACCCATTGGAGAACATGCGTGTTAAAAACACCATTGGACAGCGTGTGTGTGTCACAATCCCCATTGGACAGCGTGTGTGTCACGAACCCCATTGGAAAGTGTGTGTGTCACAAACCCCATTTGACAGATTGTGTGTGATATACCCCATTTGACAGTGTGTATGTCACAAACCCCATTTGACAGCGTGTGTATCAAAAACACCATTAAACAGCGTGTGTGTTTATCAAACGCCATTGGAAAGTGTGTGAGTCACAAACCCCATTGGATAGCATGTGTGTGTCACAAACCCCTTTGGAAAGTGTGTGTGTCACAAACACCATTAGAAAGTGTGCATGTCACAAACCCCACTGGAGAGCGTCTGTGTGTCATAAACCCTATTGGACAGTGTGTATGTCACAAACCGCATTGGACAGCGTGTGTGTCACAAACACCATTGGACAAAGTGTGTGTCTCGCAATCCCCATTGGACAGTGTGTGTTTCACAAAACCCATTGTATAGCATGTGTGTGTCAAATACCTCACTGGACAGAGTGAGTGTCACGCACCCCATTGTACAGCGTGTGTGTCACAAGACCCTTTGGATAGAGTGTGTGTGTCACAATCCCTATTGGAAAGCGTGTGTGTCACGAACCCCATGGGACAGAGTGTGTGTGTCACAAACCCCCGTGGACACTGTGTTTGTCACAAACCCCATTGGACAGTGTGCGTGTCACAAACTCCTTTAGACATCGAGTATGTCACAAACCCCTTTGGGCAGTATGTGTGTCACAATCCCCAGTGGACAGCGTGTGTTTCACAAACCCCATTGGACATTGTGTGTGTCATATACCCCACTGGACACGTGTGTGTGACAAACACCCATGGACAGTGTGCTTGTCACAAACCCCATCGGACAGCGTGTGAGTCACAAACCCTTTTGGACAGTGTGCGTGTTGCAAACCCCATTTGACAGAGTGTGTGTTCACAAACACCATTGGACAGCGTGTGAGTCACAAAGCCATTGTACGAAGTGTGTGTGTCACAAAAGCCAATGGACAGCGTGTGTGTGTCACAAACCCTATTGGACAGCGTGTGTGTCACAAAACCCATTGGACAGCACGCGTGTTACAAACAATATTGGACAGCCTGTGTGTGTCACAATCCCCATTGGACAGCGTATGTGTCAGAAACCCCATTGGACAGTGTGTGTGTCTCACAAATGATATTGGACAGTGTATGTGTCACAAAACCTATTGGAGAGCATGCGTGTTACAAACACCATTGGACAGCGTGTGTGTGTCACAGTCCCCATTGGACAGCATGTGTGTCACAAACCCGGTTGGACAGTGTGTGTATCACAAACCTCACTGGACAGAGTCTGTGTCATGGACCCCACGGGACAGCGTGTGTGTCAAAAGCGCATTGGACAGCGTGTATGTGTCACAAACCCCATTGTACAGCGTGTTTGTCACAATCCACATTGGACAGCGTGTGTGTCACAAACTCCATTGGACAGAGTGTGTGTCACAAACCCCATTGGACAGAGTGTGTGTGAGAAACCCCGTTGGACAGTGTGTGTGTGTCACAAACCCTTTGGAAATTGTGTGTGTCACAAACCCCATTGGACAGCGTGTGTGTTAGTAACACCTCTGGACAGAATATGTGTCACAAACACCCCTGCACAGTGTGCGTGTCAGAAACCCAATTGGAAAGCGTGTGTGTCACAAACCCCTTTGGACATTGTGTGTGTCACAAGCCCCATTGGACAGAGTGTGTGTGTCACAAACCCCATTGTAAAGTGTATGTGTCACAGACCCCATTGGATTGAGTTTGTGTGTCACAAACCCTATTGGACAGTGTGTGTGTCACAAAACCCACTGGGCAGCGTGTGTGTCACGAACCCCATTCGACAGCGTGTGTGTGTCACAAACCCCATTTGACAGCATGTGTATCAAAATCACCATTGGACAGCGTGTGTGTGTATCAAACCCCATTGGAAAGTGTGTGAGTCACAAACCCCATTGGATAGCATTTTTGTGTCACAAACACCATTGGAAAGTGTGTGTGTCACAAACCCCATTAGAAATTGTGCGTGTCACAAACACCATTGGACAGCGTGTGTGTCACAATCCCCATTGGACAGTGTGTGTGTCACAAAACCCATTGGATAGCTTGTGCGTCACAAACCCCATTAGAAAGTGTGTGTGTCACAAACTCCATTGGATAGAGGGTGTGTGCCACAAACCCTAGTGGACACTGTGTGTGTCACAAACCCCACTGGACAGCGTTTATGTCACGAACCCCATTGGACAGAGTGTGTGTCACAATACCGATTGGACAGTGTGTGTGTCACAAACCCCATTATACAACGTGCATGTGTCACAATACCCTTTGGACAGTGTGTGTGTCACAAAACCCATGGGACAGTGTGTGTGTCACAAACCCTATTGGACAGCGTGTTTGTCACAAAACCCATTGGACAGCATGTGTGTTACAAATACCATTGGACAGCCTGTGTGTGTCACAATCCCCATTGGACAGCATGTGTGTCACAAAACCCATTGGACAGTGCATGTGTGTCACATACCCCAATGGAAAATGTATGTGTCACAAACCCCATTGTATAGTGTGTGTGTGTCACAACCCCTATTGGACAGCATGTGTGTCATAAAACGCACTGTACAGCGTGTGTGCACAAACCCCTTTGGACAGCGTGTGTGTCACAAGCGCCATTGGACAGAGTGTGTGTGTCACAATATCCATTGGACAGCGTGTCTGTCACAAACCCCATAGGACAGTGTGTGTGTCACAAACCGCATTGGACAGAGCTTGTGTCACAAACGCCATTGGACATCGTGTGTGTCACAAACCCCATTGGAAAATCTATGTGTCACAAAACGCATTGGATAGAGTGTGCGTGTTGCAAACCCCATTGGACAGTGTGTGTCACAAACCCCATTGGACAGTGTGTGTGTGTTACAGACCCCATTGGACTGTGTGTGTGCCACAAACCCCATTGGAAAGTGTATGTGTCAGAAACCCCATTTGACAGAGTGTGTGTGATATACCCCATTGGACAGTGTGTGTGTCACAAACCCCATGGGACAGAGTGTGTGTCACAAACAGCATTGGACAACGTGTGTGTCACAAGCCCATTGGACAGAGTGTGTGTGTCACAAAACCCACTGGACATCGTATGTGTCACGAACGCCATTGGACAGTACGTGTGTCACAAACCCCATTGGACAGTGTGTATGTCATATAGCCCATTGGACACGTGTGTGTCACAAACACCCATGGACAGTGTGAGTGTCACAAACCCCATTGGACAGCGGGTGAGTCACAAACCCCTTTGGACAGTGTGTGTGTCACAAACCCCATTGGAAAGCATGTGTGTGTCACAAACCCCATTGGACAGCATGTGTGTATAACAATACACATTGGACAGTGTGTGTGTCACAAAACCCATTGGACTGAGTGTGTGTCACAAACCCCTCTGGAAACTGTCTGTCACAAACACCATTAGACAGTGTGTTTATCACAAACCCCCCTGGACAGTATGTGTGTCACCATCTCCAGTGGACAGCGTGTGTGTCACAAACCCCTCTGGAAACTGTCTGTCACGAACGCCATTAGACAGTGTGTTTGTCACAAATCCCCCTGGACAGTGTCTGTGTCACAATCTCCAGTGGACAGCATGTGTGTCACAAACCACTGTGGACACTGTGCGTGTCACAAATCCATTGGAAAGCATGTGTTTGTCACAAACCCCATTGGACAGCATGTGTGTCACGATCCCCATTGGACAGTGTGTTTGTAACAAACCCCCCTGGACAGAATGTTTGTCACAAACACCATTGGACAGTGTGTGTGTCACAAACCCCATTGGACAGCGTGTATGTCACAATCCCCACTGGACAGTGTGCGTGTCACAACCCCATTGGACAGTGTGTGCCACAAACCCCTTCGTACAGTCTGTCTGTCATAAACACATTGGACAGCCTGTGTTTCACAAACCCCATTGGACAGTGTGCGTGTTATATACCTCATAGGACAGCGTGTCTGTGTCATAATCCACTTTGGACAGCGTGTGTGTGTCACAAACCCCGTTGGACCGTCTGTATGTCACGAACCCCATTGGACAGTGTGTGTGTAACAAACCCCGTAGTTCAGTGTGTGTGGCAAAAACCGCACATCACAGTCTGTGGGTCACGAACGCCACTGGGCAGCGCGTGTGTCTCAGAAACCACATTGGACAGTGTGTGTGTGTCACAATCCCCATTTAACAGTGTGCGTGTTACAATCCCCACTGGACAGTGTGTGTCACAAACCCCCCTGGACAGTGTGTGTGTCACGAACCCCATTGGACAGCATGTGTGTCACAAACCCCGTTGGACAGTGTGTGTGTCATAAACCCCATTAGACAGTGTGTGTGTCACAAAACCCATTTGAGAGCGTGTGTGTCACACACCCCATTGTACAGTGTGTGTGTCATAAAACCCGTTGGACAGCGTGTGATTGTCACAATCCTCATTGGACAGTGTGTGTGTCACAAACCCCATTGGACAGCATGTGTGTGTCACAAACCCCATTGGACAGCGTGTGTGTATAACAATACCCATTGGACAGTGTCTGTGTCACAAACCCATTTGGACAGCATGTGTGTCACAAACCCCTCTGGAAACTGTCTGTCACGAACGCCCTTAGACAGTGTGTTTGTCACAAACCCCCCTGGACAGTGTGTGTGTCACAATCTCCAGTGGACAGCGTGTGTGTCACAAACCACTGTGGACACTGTGTGTGTCACAAACTCCATTGGACATTGTCTGTGTCACAAACCCCATTGGACAGTGTGTGTGTGTCACAATCCCCAATGGACAGTGTGTCTGTCACAAACCCCATGGGACAGAGTGTGTGTGTCACAAACCGCATTGGACAGCATGTGTGTCACAAACCCTATTGGACAGTTTGTGTGTCACAAACCCCATTGGACAGCGTGTGTGTATAACAATACCCATTGGGCAGTATGTGTGTCACAATCCCCAGTGCACAGCATGTTATTCACAAACCCCATTGGACAGTGTGTACGTCATATAGCCCACTGGACACGTGTGTTTCACAAACACCCATGGACAGTGTGAGTGTCACAAACCCCATTGGACAGCGGGTGAATCACAAACCCCTTTGGACAGTGTGTGTGTCACAAACCCCATTGGACAGCATGTGTGTGTCAAAAACCCCATTGGACAGCGTGCGTGTACAACAATACCCATTGCACAGCGTGCGTGCGGCAATCCCCATTGGACAGTGTGTTTGTCACAAACCCCATTGGACAGCGTGTGTGTCACGATCCCCATTGGACAGTGTGTTTGTAACAAACCCCATTGGACAGCGTGTGTGTCACAAACCCCTGTGAAAACTGTCTGTCACGAACATCATTAGACAGTGTGTTTGTCACAAACCCCCCTGAACAGTGTGTGTGTCACAATCTCCAGTGGACAGCCTGTGTGTCACAAACCACTGTGGACACTCTGTGTGTCACAAACTCCATTGGACAGTGTCTGTGTCACAAACCCCATTGGACAGCGTGTGTGTCACAATTCTATTTGGACAGCGTGTGTGTCACAAACCCCATTGGACTACATGTGAGTATCACAAAAACTATTGGAATCAGTGTGTGTCAGAAACCCCATTGTATAGTGTACGCGTGTCACAAACCCCATAGGATAGTGTGCGTGTGTCACAAACCCCATTAGAAAGTGTGTGTGTCACAAACCCCATTGGACACTGTGTATGTCTTTAACCCCATTGGACAGAGTGTGTGTGTCACAATCCCCATTGCACAACGTGCGAGCGACAATCCCCATTGGACAGTGTGTGTCACAAACCCCCCTGGACAGTGTGTGTGTCACGATCACCATTGGAAAACTTGTGTGTCATAAACCCATTGCAAAGCCTGTGTTTCTCAATCCCCATTGGACACCGTGTTTGAGACAAACCCTATTGGACAGCGTGTGTGTCACAAACCCCGTTGGACAGTGTGTGTGTCATAAACCCCATTAGACAGTGTGTGTGTCACGAACCCCATTGGACAGCATGTGTGTGTCACAAACCCCATTGGACAGCGTGTGTGTATAACAATACCCAATGGACAGTGTGTGTGTCACAAACCCCATTGGACAGCATGTGTGTCACAAACCCCTCTGGAAACTGTCTGTCACGAACGCCCTTAGACAGCGTGTTTGTCACAAACCCCCCTGGACAGTGTGTGTGTCACAATCTCCAGTGGACAGCGTGTGTGTCACAAGCCACTGTGGACACTGTGTGTGTCACAAACTCCATTGGACAGTGTCTGTGTCACAAACCCCATTGGACATCGTGTGTGTCACAATGCCCTTTGGACAGTGTGTGTGTCACAAACCCCATTGGACAGTGTGTGTGTGTGTTACAATCCCCAATGGACAGTGTGTCTGTCACAAACCCCATGGGACAGAGTGTGTGTGTCACAAACCGCATTGGACAGTGTGTGTGTCACAAACCCTATTGGACAGTTTGTGTGTCACAAAACCCATTGGAAAGCGTGTGTGTGTGACAATACCCATTGGGCAGCATGTGTGTCACAATCCCCAGTGCACAGCATGTTATTCACAAACCCCATTGGACAGTGTGTGTGTCATATAGCCCACTGGACAGCGGGTGAATCACAAACCCCTTTGGACACTGTGTGTGTCACAAACCCCGTTGGACAGCGTGTGTGTCACAAACCCCTGTGGAAACTGTCTGTCACGAACATCATTAGACAGTGTGTTTGTCACAAACCCCCCTGGACAGGGTGTGTGTCACAATCTCCAGTGGACAGCGTGTGTGTCACAAACCCCCCTGGACAGTGTGTGTGTCACAAATTCCATTGGACAGTGTCTGTGTCACAAACCCCATTGGACAGCGTGTGTGTCACAATTCTATTTGGACAGCGTGTGTGTCACAAACCCCATTGGACTGCATGTGAGTATCACAAAAACTATTGGAATCAGTGTGTGTCAGAAACCCCATTGTATAGAGTACGCGTGCCACAAACCCCATAGGATAGTGTGCGTGTGTCACAAACCCCATTAGAAAGTGTGTGTGTCACAAACCCCATTGGACACTGTGTATGTCTTTAACCCCATTGGACAGCGTGTGTGTGTCACAATCCCCATTGCACAGCGTGCGTGCGATAATCCCCATTGGACAGTGTGTGTCACAAACCCCCCTGGACAGTGTGTGCGCCATGATCACCATTGGACAACTTGTGTGTCATAAACCCATTGCAAAGCCTGTGTTTCTCAATCCCCATTGGACACCGTGTTTGTCACAAACCCCATTGGACAGTGTGTGTCACGATCTACAGAGAAAAGTCCCATCAGAATTCCAGACCCGAGCGGACGGAGGAAGAAATGCAGCCGACTCAATATGAGTGATAAAGCATACTTCAACTTTATTGCCCGAGATAGCGTGCATTTATACCAAACACCATAATTATGCATACTTGTCTCTATCTAATAGGCTAAGCACATTTACTTACTCCACCTACTTGGGTTTAGCTAGCTATGCGCATCCCACATTCTTCTGACTCTTATCTCTTCAAAAATATCCTGACCCTGCCTTAGTTAGTACTTTTCCGTTCCCCCCTTTCCCACGGCCTAATAGACAAGCTAACTAAGGCCTACTTATGTCAACTAAAATGGGCTCTGCTCGTACAGTTGCTTGGTGGACTCATGTCTGTGCTCCTTGAGCCAATCCCCGACATCTCCCCCCTTTTCTTTTTTTAATGAGCAGAGCCTGCCCAAGTGTCTGCTCTAAAATTTTCTTAATACATGATATAGCACAACTCAAGCATATTAATGCAACTACTACTATGATTAAGAGAGCCAGAGCACTCTGCAAAAGCCCTTTTACCCATCCTCCTAGTCCAAACCAGTTCATGAGGCCGTCTAAGCCAAAGAGGCCCACATCCTCTCTGATCTTCTGTGAATGGTCCGTAAGTTGTTTAATCTCCTCGTGGATGGATCTCGGCTTATTCTGTAAATCCATACAGCACATTCCGTCAAATTCCTCACATCCATGGCCATGGGCTAATAACAAAAGTCTCCTGTGACTGTATTCTGCAGTGTAGCATGTCTTACAGAATCTACATCTAACAAAAGTGCACTTAAAGCCTTAGAAGTTCTGTTTATTTGCTTAACTAGCCAGCATCCTAACTTTTCTAAAGTATTTAAAGCTTTAGTTGTGCCAACACTAGATACAAGAGATCCTAAAATCCTTACCCTGATCCTCAATAATCTACATTATCATCACATTTTGACTCATATACACGCAAAAAGTGTTTTTCTCGTCTTGCTCTTCTGTGATCTATTATCATAGATACATTGGGCGTTAAGAGAGTTAATAGTCCCAAAATACACAGTCCTCCAACAGCGTTAGAAGGAATTCCTGGTCAGGCTCTATCTTCACAGATCAAGAATACACCATACAGGAGGTTTTAGGGTCGCTGTCAATGACATCCCTTGCATTCTTCTGTGAAGCATTACACCGTCGAGTTTCATTTCTGTAGTCACCAAGGGTAGCATTAACATTTTGTAGTTTTGTCCATTCATGTTCTTGTATACTGTTCTGACACTTTTCACAAACCGGCTGAATACAAGCATCCACGGGCATAGATGCCAGCAATTCCAGTTCCTGTGGTTCGATGTCTGCTTCCAGGTGGCAATTAATCCAAAGTGCCGTGTTAGTATTATTACAGTTCGTTGCAATGCCTCTGCATCAACCACTATTTGAAACAGTCGTGTGATGCTGCTGTAGTCATCAAGGAAGACACCAACCAAGCATGTGTGGAACGTTTTTTCCAGAGACATCGTAGTTAGGCATATAGATGGTCAGTCATGTTGGCTAAAGTAATCCACATGTTAGTCTTTGTCTGTGCAGGCATCCAAAACACAGCAGCTGCAACAATCATTGTCAGGAAGATAACACAGGTTTCACGTTTCGTGCTGGCAACCATTGCAGCTCTTGATCTGTAAAAACATAAGCATAACCTCTCCCCCAGGTTATCAATTGGTGTGGCCTTTTCCATTGAACGTTAACTAGTGATTTGACCATAACTAATGCAGGTTCTTTCTGATTTAGCATGGTTTTGGGTCATAGTTACAAAGTGTTTCATAGACAAATCTGTAAGTCCAATCAAATGCAGTCATCCTGTAAAGTTGTCATAAATTCATCCCTCAAAGTTTCTAACTCCATTTTGGCTGTCATATTTATTGGATATTGTTTTCCCTTACCGGATCGAAGTCCTGTTTCAGATTTCTCAGTGTAGTATTTGCTTTATCAAAAACATTGGCTGTTAATACTAGTGGAAATACAGCATTCAAAAGTTCCTTGAAGATTTCTCACTTGCACAAGCAGATCTGCACCATCCAAGCACCTTCTTATAGGATATGCAACTAAACAGAATTCTCAGAAAACGTTATTTGAGCTTACAATTTACTTAACAAATCCTGACCCAAGAGAGGTATAGGACTTTTAGGCAAATACAAGAATTCACGTATTAAAACTTTGTTCCATATCTGGCATTCCGTTTGTCTCAAAAAATGGCCTTTCTTTCGTTGTCTCCCATGCCCTCAAAAACTAGCATGGTGAATTTACTAAGAAGTCTCGTACAACTAATTACCATAGGATAAGTCTATCAACAAATTTTTGGTTTAATTGTCCAGTTTCATTAGAACTACGGGTCTGCTCAGGATGCCTTTAAACTTCACCCTCGGACTGCTCTATTCAGTATTACATCGCTGCAGTGGGGGGAGAGAGAACCCCCCTTTCACTGCTTTAAAAGCGGGCAGCCAGGTTTTTCCAGTTGTTTTTTCTTTCTGTGCAGTGTAGATACAACCAAGGTCACGCAGCTGGCACACTGGCTGGTACGAAGTAGGAGGCTCTGGGAAACTTCTCAGTTACAATGAGCTGCACACAGGCCTGGGATATTTTGCTCTTTTGTTTTCCCATTTCATTTCAGCCATAATACACTTTATATGCAATTTCAAGTAGCTCAGCAATAGTCACATTCCTTAGCTCCATTTACCTTTTACAATTTAGAGATGTCAAAAAACAGTATAAACCAGTATAATAAACATAAATCCATTATTCTATTGTCCTAGATCCAAATCAGTTCACATTCCAGCAACCTTTAAATACAACTTCATAACTTCATACAATACCCCAAGTTCACATCTATCATAGTATTTTAACAATTTAAATGCTTTTCTAACAATATAAGCGATTACTTTAATGTGTAAGGATGCATCCTAAGGGGGAGCAAGGTGGAATTTTAACAGTGGAACCGGTTCCCGTTTTGTAATTATCTCCCCAAACAAGATTCTTTTGGTACCGAATATGAATATGCAAACTAAAATACTGAGCTCAGATACGAAAACCATATACCAAGTTCAAATAAGCAGATGGATCACACTTACACCAATTTAAGACAATATCTCAATTTTTTGCATTGCACCTTGAACCGCTTACTGCTCAGCCAGGTGGAGATACCCCTGGGTCTCCCTGACAAAATGGGTCAGTGCGCGCTGGAGGCCCATTTGGCATCCGCCCCCCCCGCAGCAAGCTGGACTGGGCAAGGCCTTTTTTTTTTTTTATAGTGTCTCATCTGGTGTGCTACAACTGTTATTCTAAAACCATGATTCTTCACTTGATGTGCATACAAAAAGGCCAAATTTAGTGCACCGAGATGAGAGACAGCCTGTCACAGAGTTGCGCAAGTCTGGATATTGGAATAAAGCTAGTACGCTAGAAAAAAAAAATATAACAGCTACTACACATAAAATCGTAACATCACGTTCACGCAGTAAGGAACTAAATTACTCATGATCTTTTGTACTATCACAAAACGCACCTTTTGAGTCAACCTATTTTCATGAATCTCTGTGAACCTACTGTACCATATAACAAAGACCTACCAAAATTGCAACATGCTTAAACAGATACCCAAAAAGAAAACAGGCTAATAAGGAAAACATTGTGCAGACTTCAGCAAGTTTACTGTGACCTGTGTGTTATCAGTTAACTCTCTCTCAGCTGTCTGAAATGATTTAATGATCTCTTGTAGGGATTTATTTTGTCTTACTCTTCTCGCCTTAAAAACAACATTAATTGCAATAAGGTGTTATACTTCAAGATTCTATTCCCCGGACACTTTTCCCAATCATTTAACTTATACAGCAGCCACCATTAATTACAATATTTTACAAGATCTTCTTTCCTCATATTTCCAAGTGCTTCCCTATGTTTTGAAACACCTCCCAATACCGATTTTTTATGAACACGACTGAAAACAGTAATTTCTGACCCCACGGAAAAGCACAGGGCTGCTTGCAGCGTGAGTGGGAAAAGTGGAGACAAAGTTTTACGGTGCACTTATACCACAAAGAAACAATTCTAAAAACAACCAGTAAAACAATTAACTCACATTCCTGACAAGCTGCTTGACTTTCAGAGAGGCAATAAACAGCAGCACATAATATGCACTGTAAAACTCGCAAATAACATGTTGATAGCAAACTTTAGCATTCTCTACTGTCAATTTCAACACCAGTACTTCCTTAACTTCTAAGTTTTATACCCTGAGTCCCCAGAAGCACCCCTTTTCCCGTCACGATTATCATGACCACATTGCCGACTGCCAGATTCACTTGCTGTTAGCTGATCTAATCTGTCACACAGTTCTGTTGTCCAGATCTATTTTCAGTGACTTCTTCTGTTCTCTTGTGGAAGTTAGAGGGTTAAAATGCAGGAAAAGCAGATTGGTAAAATTGGTAAAAGAACTGATAGTACACGTGTTTACGACTTTAGCATTCTCAGCTTTCACAGGTTCTTTGAGTAAGTTGTCTGACACCAATCCTCTGGACTTGCTGTTCTCACCCAAAGTTCAAGTTTTGAGTCACTAATGCTCGTAACAGTCTTTTCAGGTTTTAATTGCTTCACTGTAGTATTTATCAGTTTCCAGATGGTTACAAGGCCGAGAATATATCTTTCACGGTGACTAATTGCCTTCCACAACACAGTTCCCATCTTTTTCCAAGTCTCTATTTGAAAAACTCCTGACAGGTCAGCAGGATACCTATTGTCTCTGCACCAAGTTAATAGTCTTTTAAGGTTCTTCACTGATAACGCAGATATGCCCGTTTCCATCGGCGGAGCGGAAGGCTCCATTTTGCCGAGTTTCTGTGAAGCTACCGCGGCTAAATTCTTTTTCACTTTATGACGCTTAATATTATTAATTACTTCCCTCCACGGTTTCATCAGTTTCTTAGCTGTTTTATCCTCGTCTATGACCATATCCCACAACACGTCCCCCAATTTCCTCCACTCTCCTTCATCAAACAATAAATCAGGATCCTGAAAACACCCCTTAGTTTTCCCCGTTGCTACTAGACCAGCTAGCTGTTTAACGCAACTATGATTAACCCCTCGCTTTTCTAAAAAGCTTTGTAATAAATCTATGGCTACTTCTAAATCCATTTCTCTGTTATTCATCATTTTAACCCGTTTCTCCGTTATTCATCACTTTTAATCCGTTTCTCTGTTATCTATCACTTTTAATCCGTTTCTCTATTATCTATCACTTTTAATCCGTTTCTCTGTTATCTATCTCTCCGTTATTCATCATTTTTAATCTATTTCTCCGTTATTCATCACTATAGTACGGTACCTCTTGCTAAATTAAGAGACCTCTTGCAGCCCTTGTTTCCTGTAGCCCAGCACTGGCGAACTTCAGTCGGTTCAGGCTTCGGAGTCGACACACCGCAGCACAGTGTTCGGTCGCTCTTGCCCGCCGGTCGCTGCTCTCCCGGCGCCTTTTGCTTCTATCCGCCACTTCGGATCCCCGGTTCGGGCGCCAATTGCAGAGAAAAGTCCCATCAAAGTTCCAGACCCGAGCGGACGGAGGAAGAAATGCAGCCGACTCAATATGAGTGATAAAGCATACTTCAACTTTATTGCCCGAGATAGCGTGCATTTATACCAAATACCATAATTATGCATACTTGTCTCTATCTAATAGGCTAAGCACATTTACTTACTCCACCTACTTGGGTTTAGCTAGCTATGCGCATCCCACATTCTTCTGACTCTTATCTCTTCAAAAATATCCTGACCCTGCCTTAGTTAGTACTTTTCCGTTCCCCCCTTTCCCACGGCCTAATAGACAAGCTAACTAAGGCCTACTTATGTCAACTAAAATGGGCTCTGCTCGTACAGTTGCTTGGTGGACTCATGTCTGTGCTCCTTGAGCCAATCCCCGACAACGATCCCCATTGGACAGTGTGTTTGTAACAAACCCCCCTGGACAGAATGTTTGTCACAAACACCATTGGACAGTGTGTGTGTCACAAACCCCATTGGACAGCGTGTATGTCACAATCCCCACTGGACAGTGTGCGTGGCACAATCCCCATTCGACAGTGTGTGCCACAAACCCCTTCGGACAGTCTGGGTGTCATATGCCCCATTGGACAGCCTGTGTTTCACAAACCCCATTGAACATTGTGCGTGTTATATACCTCATAGGACAGCGTGTCTGTGTCATAATAACCTTGGGACAGCGTGTGTGTGTCACAAACCCCGTTGGACCGTGTGTATGTCACGAACCCCATTGGGCAGTGTGTGTGTAACAAACCCCGTAGGCCAGTGTGTGTGGCAAAAACCGCCCATCACAGTCTGTGTGTCACGAACGCCACTGGACAGCGCGTGTGTCTCAGAAACCACATTGGACAGTGTGTGTGTGTCACAATCCCCATTTAACAGTGTGCGTGTCACAATCCCCATTGGACAGTGTGTGTCACAAACCCCCCTGGACAGTGTGTGTGTCACGAACCCCATCGGACAGCGTGTGTGCCACAAACCCCGTTGCACAGTGTGTGTGTCATAAACCCCATTAGACAGTGTGTGTGTCACAAAACCCATTTGAGAGCGTGTGTGTCACAAACCCCATTGTACAGTGTGTGTGTCATAAAACCCGTTGGACAGCGTGTGTTTGTCACAATCCTCATTGGATAGTGTGTGTGTCACAAACCCCATTGGACAGCTTGTGTGTGTCACAAACCCCATTGGACAGAGTGTGTGTATAACAATACCCATTGGAGAGTGTGTGTGTCACAAACCCCATTGGACAGCGTGTGTGTCACAAACCCCTGTGGAAACTGTCTGTCACGAATGCCATTAGACAGTGTGTTTGTCACAAACCCCCCTGGACAGTGTGTGTGTCACAATCTCCAGTGGACAGTGTGTGTGTCACAAACCACTGTGGACACTGTGTGTCACAAATTCCATTGGACAGTGTCTGTGTCACAAGCCCCACTGGTCAGCGTGTGTGTCACAATGCCCTTTGGACAGTGTGTGTGTCACAAACCCCATTGGACAGTGTGTGTGTGTCACAATCCCCAATGGACAGTGTGTCTGTCACAAACCCCATGGGACAGAGTGTGTGTGTCACAAACCGCATTGGACAGCGTGTGTGTCACAAACCCTATTGGACAGTGTGTGTGTCACAAACCCCATTGGACAGCGTGTGTGTGTAACAATACCCATTGGAGAGTGTGTGTGTCGCAAACCCCATTGGACAGCTTCTGTGTTACAAACCCCCGTGGACACTGTGTGTGTCACGAACGCCATTGGACAGCGTGTGTGTCACAAACCCCATTGGGCAGTATGTGTGTCACAATCCCCAGTGGACCGCATGTGATTCACAAACCGCATTGGACAGCATGTGCGTGTCACAAACCCCATTGGACAGCGTGTGTGTATAACAATACCCATTGGACAGTGTGTGTGTCACAAACCCCATTGGACAGCGAGTGTGTCACAAATCCCACTGGTCAGCGTGTGTGTCAAAAAAACCCATGGACAGTGTGCATGTCACAAAACCCATTGGACATCGTGTGTGTGTCATAATCCCCAATGGAATGTGTGTCCGTCACAAACGGCATGGGACAGAGTGTGTGTCACAAACACCATTGGAAAGCGTGTGTGTTACAAGCCCATTGGACAGAGTGTGTGTGTCACAAAACCCACTGGAGAGCGTATGTGTCACGAACCCCACTGGACAGCGTGTGTGTCAGAAGCGCCATTGGACAGCGTGTGTGTGCCACAAACCCCATTGGATAGTGTGTGTGTGTCAGAATCCCCATTGGACAGTGTACGTGTCTCAAACCCCATTGGATATCGTGTGTATCACAATCCCCATTGGACAGCGTGTGTGTCACAAACAACATTGGACAGCGTGTGTGTGTCACAATTCCCATTGGACAGTGTGTGTTTCACAAAACCCATTGGAGAGCATGTGTGTGTCACAAACCCCACTGGATAGCGTGTGTATGTCACAAACCCTATTGGACAGCGTGTGTGTCACAAGAAACACTGGACAGAGTGTGTGTGTCACAATCCCCATTGGACTGTTTGTGTGTCACAAACCCCATGGGATATAGTGTGTGTGTCACAAACCGCACTGGACATCCTGTGTGTCACAAACCCCCGTGGACACTGTCTGTCATGAACGCCATTGGACTGTGTGTATGTCACAAACCCCCCTGGACAGTGTGTGTGTCACAATCCCCAGTGGACAGCGTTTGTGTCACAAACCCCCGTGGACACTGTGTGTGTCACAAACACCCATGGACAGTGTGTGTGTCACAAAGCCCATGGGACAGAGTGTGTGTTACAAACACCATTGGACAGAGTGTGTGTCACAAGATCCATTGGACAGAGTGTGTGTGTCACAAACCCCATTGGACAGCGTGTGTTTTACAAACGTCATTGGAAAGTGTGTGTGTCACAAACCCCATTGGATAGCGTGTGTGTGTCACAAACCCCATTGGACAGTGTACGTGTCACGAAACCCATTGGACAGCGTGTGTATCATGAAAACCATTGGATAGCTTGTGTGTCACAAGCACCATTGGACAGAGTGTGTGTGTTACAAACCCCATTAGACAGCGTGTGAGACGAACCCCATTGGACAGTGTGTGTGTCACAAAACCACTGGACAGTGTGTGTGTCACAAACCCCATTGGACAGAGTGGGTGTGAGAAACCCCATTGGACATTGTGTGTGTCACAAACTGCCCTGGATAGTGTGTGTGTCACAGACCCCCAGGATAGCGTGTGTGTCATAGACCCCATTGGACAGCGGGTGTGTCACAAGCCCCATTGGACAGCGTGTGTGTTGCAAACCCCTGTGGACACTGTGTATGTCACAAAACCCATTAGAAAGTGTGTGTCACAAACCCCCTGGATAGTATGTCACAAAGCCCCTGGACAGCGTGTGTCACAAAACCCATTGGACAGAGTGTGTGTCACAAACCCCATGGGACAGCGTGTGTGTCACAAACACCCGTGGACACTGTCTGTCACGAGCGGCATTAGACAGTGTGTTTGTCAGAAAACACCCTGGACAGGGTGTGTGTCACAATCCCCATCGGACAGCGTGTGTGTCACATACTCCGTTGGACAGTGTGTGTGTCACAAACCCCACTGGACAGCGTGTGTGTCACAAAAACCCATGGACAGTGTGCGTATCGCAAACCCCAATGGACATCGTGTGTGTCACAAACCCCTTTGGACAGTGTCTGTGTCACAAGCCCCATTGGACAGAGTGTGTGTGTCACAAACCCCATTGGACAGTATGTGTGTGAGACACTTCATTGGACAGCGTTTGTCTCACAAACCCCTCTGGACAGAGTGTGTGTCACAAACACCTCTGCACAGTGTGCGTTTCAGAAACCCAATTTGAAAGCGTGTGTGTCACAATCCCCATTGGACAGCATGTGTGTCACAAACCCCGTTGGACAGTGTGTGTGACTCAAACCCCACTGGACAGATTGTGTGTGTCACAAACCCCATTGGACAGCGTGTGTGTCACAAGCCCATTGGACAGAGTGTGTGTGTCACAAAACCCATTGTACATCGTGTTTGTCACAATCTGCATTGGACAGAGTGTGTGTCACAAACTCATTTGGACAGAGTGTGTGTGACAAACCGCATTGGATAGAGTGTGTGTCACGAACCCCATTGGACAGCATGAGTGTGTCACAATCCCCATTGGAAAGCGCGTGTGTCTGTCACAAATCCTTTGCACATTGTTTGTGTCACAAACCACCCTGGACAGTGTGTGCATCAAAATCATCATTGGACAGTGTGTGTGTCACAAACCCCATTGGAGAGTGTGTGTGTCACAAACCCCTCTGGACAGCGTGTGTGTCACAAACACCCATGTACAGTGTGCGTGTCACAAACCCCATTGGACATCGTGTGTGTCACAATTCTCGTTGGACAGTGTGTGTGTCACAAACCCCATGGGACAGAGTGTGTGTCACAAACACCATTGGACAGCGTGTGTGTCACAAGCCCATTGGACAGAGTGTTTGTGTCACAAAACCCACTGGACAGCGTATGTGTCACGAACCCCACTGGACAGTGTGTGCTTCACAAGCGCTAGTGGACAGAGTGTGTGTGTCACAAAACCCATTGTATAGTGTGTGTGTGTCACAAATGCTATTGGACAGTGTATGTGTCACAAAACCTGTTGGAGAGCATGTGTGTTACAAACACCATTGGACAGCGTGTGTGTGTCACAATCCCCATTGGACAGCGTGTTTGTCACAATCCCCATTCGACAGAGTGTGTGTCACAAACTCATTTGGACAGAGTGTGTGTGAGAAACCCCGTTGGACAGTGTGTCTGTCACAAACCCTTTGCACATTGTGTGTGTCACAAACCCCCCTGGACAGTGTGTGCATCAAAATCACCATTGGACAGCGTGTGTGTCACAAACCCCATATGAGAGTGTGTGTGTCACAAACCCCTCTGGATAGAGTTTGTGTCACAAACACCCCTGCACAGTGTGCGTGTCAAAAACCCAATTAGAAAGCGTGTGTGCCACAAACCCCTTTGGACAGTGTGTGTGTCACAAGCTCCATTGGACAGAGTGTGTGTGTCAAAAACCCCATTGTAAAGTGCATGTGTCACAAACCCCATTGTATAGAGTGTGTGTGTCACAACCCCTATTGGACAGCGTTTGTCATAAAACGCAGTGGACAGTGTGTGTGTCAGAAACCCAATTGAAAAGCGTGTGTGTCACAAACCCCTTTGGACAGTGTGTGTGTCACAAGCCCCATTGGACAGAGTGTGTGTGTCACAAACCCCATTGGAAAGTGTATGTGTCACAAACCGCATAGGATAGCGTGTGTGTGTCACAAACCCCATTTTACAGTGCGTTTGTCACAATACCATTGGACAGAGTGTGTGTGTCTTAAACCCCATTGGACAGATTATGTTTGTCAAACCCCATTGGACATAGACAGCGTGCGTTTCTCACAATCTCCATTGGAGAGCATGCGTGTTACAATCACCATTGGACAGCATGTGTGTGTCACAATCCCCATTGGACAGTGCGTGTGTCACAAACCACGTTGGACAGTGTGTGTGTCACAAACCCCCCTGGACAGATTGTGTGTCATGAACCCCACTGGACAGCGTGTGTGTCACAAACACCTTTGGGCAGTGTGTGTGTCACAAACCCCATAGGACAGCGTGTGTGTGTCACAATCCCCATTGGACAGTGTGTCTGTCAAAAACCCCATGAGACAGAGAGTTTGTCACAAACACCATTGGAAAGCAAGTGTGTTACAAGCCCATTGGACAGAGTGTGTGAGACACAAAACCCACTGGACAGCGTATGTGTCACGAAACCCAATGGACAGCGTGTTTTTCTCAAGCGCCATTGGACAGAGTGTGTGTGTCACAAACCCTATTTGAAAGTGTGTGTGTCACAAAACCCATTGGAGAACATGCGTGTTAAAAACACCATTGGACAGCGTGTGTGTGTCACAATCCCCATTGGACAGCGTGTGTGTCACGAACCCCATTGGAAAGTGTGTGTGTCACAAACCCCATTTGACAGATTGTGTGTGATATACCCCATTTGACAGTGTGTATGTCACAAACCCCATTTGACAGCGTGTGTATCAAAAACACCATTAAACAGCGTGTGTGTTTATCAAACGCCATTGGAAAGTGTGTGAGTCACAAACCCCATTGGATAGCATGTGTGTGTCACAAACCCCTTTGGAAAGTGTGTGTGTCACAAACACCATTAGAAAGTGTGCATGTCACAAACCCCACTGGAGAGCGTCTGTGTGTCATAAACCCTATTGGACAGTGTGTATGTCACAAACCGCATTGGACAGCGTGTGTGTCACAAACACCATTGGACAAAGTGTGTGTCTCGCAATCCCCATTGGACAGTGTGTGTTTCACAAAACCCATTGTATAGCATGTGTGTGTCAAATACCTCACTGGACAGAGTGAGTGTCACGCACCCCATTGTACAGCGTGTGTGTCACAAGACCCTTTGGATAGAGTGTGTGTGTCACAATCCCTATTGGAAAGCGTGTGTGTCACGAACCCCATGGGACAGAGTGTGTGTGTCACAAACCCCCGTGGACACTGTGTTTGTCACAAACCCCATTGGACAGTGTGCGTGTCACAAACTCCTTTAGACATCGAGTATGTCACAAACCCCTTTGGGCAGTATGTGTGTCACAATCCCCAGTGGACAGCGTGTGTTTCACAAACCCCATTGGACATTGTGTGTGTCATATACCCCACTGGACACGTGTGTGTGACAAACACCCATGGACAGTGTGCTTGTCACAAACCCCATCGGACAGCGTGTGAGTCACAAACCCTTTTGGACAGTGTGCGTGTTGCAAACCCCATTTGACAGAGTGTGTGTTCACAAACACCATTGGACAGCGTGTGAGTCACAAAGCCATTGTACGAAGTGTGTGTGTCACAAAAGCCAATGGACAGCGTGTGTGTGTCACAAACCCTATTGGACAGCGTGTGTGTCACAAAACCCATTGGACAGCACGCGTGTTACAAACAATATTGGACAGCCTGTGTGTGTCACAATCCCCATTGGACAGCGTATGTGTCAGAAACCCCATTGGACAGTGTGTGTGTCTCACAAATGATATTGGACAGTGTATGTGTCACAAAACCTATTGGAGAGCATGCGTGTTACAAACACCATTGGACAGCGTGTGTGTGTCACAGTCCCCATTGGACAGCATGTGTGTCACAAACCCGGTTGGACAGTGTGTGTATCACAAACCTCACTGGACAGAGTCTGTGTCATGGACCCCACGGGACAGCGTGTGTGTCAAAAGCGCATTGGACAGCGTGTATGTGTCACAAACCCCATTGTACAGCGTGTTTGTCACAATCCACATTGGACAGCGTGTGTGTCACAAACTCCATTGGACAGAGTGTGTGTCACAAACCCCATTGGACAGAGTGTGTGTGAGAAACCCCGTTGGACAGTGTGTGTGTGTCACAAACCCTTTGGAAATTGTGTGTGTCACAAACCCCATTGGACAGCGTGTGTGTTAGTAACACCTCTGGACAGAATATGTGTCACAAACACCCCTGCACAGTGTGCGTGTCAGAAACCCAATTGGAAAGCGTGTGTGTCACAAACCCCTTTGGACATTGTGTGTGTCACAAGCCCCATTGGACAGAGTGTGTGTGTCACAAACCCCATTGTAAAGTGTATGTGTCACAGACCCCATTGGATTGAGTTTGTGTGTCACAAACCCTATTGGACAGTGTGTGTGTCACAAAACCCACTGGGCAGCGTGTGTGTCACGAACCCCATTCGACAGCGTGTGTGTGTCACAAACCCCATTTGACAGCATGTGTATCAAAATCACCATTGGACAGCGTGTGTGTGTATCAAACCCCATTGGAAAGTGTGTGAGTCACAAACCCCATTGGATAGCATTTTTGTGTCACAAACACCATTGGAAAGTGTGTGTGTCACAAACCCCATTAGAAATTGTGCGTGTCACAAACACCATTGGACAGCGTGTGTGTCACAATCCCCATTGGACAGTGTGTGTGTCACAAAACCCATTGGATAGCTTGTGCGTCACAAACCCCATTAGAAAGTGTGTGTGTCACAAACTCCATTGGATAGAGGGTGTGTGCCACAAACCCTAGTGGACACTGTGTGTGTCACAAACCCCACTGGACAGCGTTTATGTCACGAACCCCATTGGACAGAGTGTGTGTCACAATACCGATTGGACAGTGTGTGTGTCACAAACCCCATTATACAACGTGCATGTGTCACAATACCCTTTGGACAGTGTGTGTGTCACAAAACCCATGGGACAGTGTGTGTGTCACAAACCCTATTGGACAGCGTGTTTGTCACAAAACCCATTGGACAGCATGTGTGTTACAAATACCATTGGACAGCCTGTGTGTGTCACAATCCCCATTGGACAGCATGTGTGTCACAAAACCCATTGGACAGTGCATGTGTGTCACATACCCCAATGGAAAATGTATGTGTCACAAACCCCATTGTATAGTGTGTGTGTGTCACAACCCCTATTGGACAGCATGTGTGTCATAAAACGCACTGTACAGCGTGTGTGCACAAACCCCTTTGGACAGCGTGTGTGTCACAAGCGCCATTGGACAGAGTGTGTGTGTCACAATATCCATTGGACAGCGTGTCTGTCACAAACCCCATAGGACAGTGTGTGTGTCACAAACCGCATTGGACAGAGCTTGTGTCACAAACGCCATTGGACATCGTGTGTGTCACAAACCCCATTGGAAAATCTATGTGTCACAAAACGCATTGGATAGAGTGTGCGTGTTGCAAACCCCATTGGACAGTGTGTGTCACAAACCCCATTGGACAGTGTGTGTGTGTTACAGACCCCATTGGACTGTGTGTGTGCCACAAACCCCATTGGAAAGTGTATGTGTCAGAAACCCCATTTGACAGAGTGTGTGTGATATACCCCATTGGACAGTGTGTGTGTCACAAACCCCATGGGACAGAGTGTGTGTCACAAACAGCATTGGACAACGTGTGTGTCACAAGCCCATTGGACAGAGTGTGTGTGTCACAAAACCCACTGGACATCGTATGTGTCACGAACGCCATTGGACAGTACGTGTGTCACAAACCCCATTGGACAGTGTGTATGTCATATAGCCCATTGGACACGTGTGTGTCACAAACACCCATGGACAGTGTGAGTGTCACAAACCCCATTGGACAGCGGGTGAGTCACAAACCCCTTTGGACAGTGTGTGTGTCACAAACCCCATTGGAAAGCATGTGTGTGTCACAAACCCCATTGGACAGCATGTGTGTATAACAATACACATTGGACAGTGTGTGTGTCACAAAACCCATTGGACTGAGTGTGTGTCACAAACCCCTCTGGAAACTGTCTGTCACAAACACCATTAGACAGTGTGTTTATCACAAACCCCCCTGGACAGTATGTGTGTCACCATCTCCAGTGGACAGCGTGTGTGTCACAAACCCCTCTGGAAACTGTCTGTCACGAACGCCATTAGACAGTGTGTTTGTCACAAATCCCCCTGGACAGTGTCTGTGTCACAATCTCCAGTGGACAGCATGTGTGTCACAAACCACTGTGGACACTGTGCGTGTCACAAATCCATTGGAAAGCATGTGTTTGTCACAAACCCCATTGGACAGCATGTGTGTCACGATCCCCATTGGACAGTGTGTTTGTAACAAACCCCCCTGGACAGAATGTTTGTCACAAACACCATTGGACAGTGTGTGTGTCACAAACCCCATTGGACAGCGTGTATGTCACAATCCCCACTGGACAGTGTGCGTGTCACAACCCCATTGGACAGTGTGTGCCACAAACCCCTTCGTACAGTCTGTCTGTCATAAACACATTGGACAGCCTGTGTTTCACAAACCCCATTGGACAGTGTGCGTGTTATATACCTCATAGGACAGCGTGTCTGTGTCATAATCCACTTTGGACAGCGTGTGTGTGTCACAAACCCCGTTGGACCGTCTGTATGTCACGAACCCCATTGGACAGTGTGTGTGTAACAAACCCCGTAGTTCAGTGTGTGTGGCAAAAACCGCACATCACAGTCTGTGGGTCACGAACGCCACTGGGCAGCGCGTGTGTCTCAGAAACCACATTGGACAGTGTGTGTGTGTCACAATCCCCATTTAACAGTGTGCGTGTTACAATCCCCACTGGACAGTGTGTGTCACAAACCCCCCTGGACAGTGTGTGTGTCACGAACCCCATTGGACAGCATGTGTGTCACAAACCCCGTTGGACAGTGTGTGTGTCATAAACCCCATTAGACAGTGTGTGTGTCACAAAACCCATTTGAGAGCGTGTGTGTCACACACCCCATTGTACAGTGTGTGTGTCATAAAACCCGTTGGACAGCGTGTGATTGTCACAATCCTCATTGGACAGTGTGTGTGTCACAAACCCCATTGGACAGCATGTGTGTGTCACAAACCCCATTGGACAGCGTGTGTGTATAACAATACCCATTGGACAGTGTCTGTGTCACAAACCCATTTGGACAGCATGTGTGTCACAAACCCCTCTGGAAACTGTCTGTCACGAACGCCCTTAGACAGTGTGTTTGTCACAAACCCCCCTGGACAGTGTGTGTGTCACAATCTCCAGTGGACAGCGTGTGTGTCACAAACCACTGTGGACACTGTGTGTGTCACAAACTCCATTGGACATTGTCTGTGTCACAAACCCCATTGGACAGTGTGTGTGTGTCACAATCCCCAATGGACAGTGTGTCTGTCACAAACCCCATGGGACAGAGTGTGTGTGTCACAAACCGCATTGGACAGCATGTGTGTCACAAACCCTATTGGACAGTTTGTGTGTCACAAACCCCATTGGACAGCGTGTGTGTATAACAATACCCATTGGGCAGTATGTGTGTCACAATCCCCAGTGCACAGCATGTTATTCACAAACCCCATTGGACAGTGTGTACGTCATATAGCCCACTGGACACGTGTGTTTCACAAACACCCATGGACAGTGTGAGTGTCACAAACCCCATTGGACAGCGGGTGAATCACAAACCCCTTTGGACAGTGTGTGTGTCACAAACCCCATTGGACAGCATGTGTGTGTCAAAAACCCCATTGGACAGCGTGCGTGTACAACAATACCCATTGCACAGCGTGCGTGCGGCAATCCCCATTGGACAGTGTGTTTGTCACAAACCCCATTGGACAGCGTGTGTGTCACGATCCCCATTGGACAGTGTGTTTGTAACAAACCCCATTGGACAGCGTGTGTGTCACAAACCCCTGTGAAAACTGTCTGTCACGAACATCATTAGACAGTGTGTTTGTCACAAACCCCCCTGAACAGTGTGTGTGTCACAATCTCCAGTGGACAGCCTGTGTGTCACAAACCACTGTGGACACTCTGTGTGTCACAAACTCCATTGGACAGTGTCTGTGTCACAAACCCCATTGGACAGCGTGTGTGTCACAATTCTATTTGGACAGCGTGTGTGTCACAAACCCCATTGGACTACATGTGAGTATCACAAAAACTATTGGAATCAGTGTGTGTCAGAAACCCCATTGTATAGTGTACGCGTGTCACAAACCCCATAGGATAGTGTGCGTGTGTCACAAACCCCATTAGAAAGTGTGTGTGTCACAAACCCCATTGGACACTGTGTATGTCTTTAACCCCATTGGACAGAGTGTGTGTGTCACAATCCCCATTGCACAACGTGCGAGCGACAATCCCCATTGGACAGTGTGTGTCACAAACCCCCCTGGACAGTGTGTGTGTCACGATCACCATTGGAAAACTTGTGTGTCATAAACCCATTGCAAAGCCTGTGTTTCTCAATCCCCATTGGACACCGTGTTTGAGACAAACCCTATTGGACAGCGTGTGTGTCACAAACCCCGTTGGACAGTGTGTGTGTCATAAACCCCATTAGACAGTGTGTGTGTCACGAACCCCATTGGACAGCATGTGTGTGTCACAAACCCCATTGGACAGCGTGTGTGTATAACAATACCCAATGGACAGTGTGTGTGTCACAAACCCCATTGGACAGCATGTGTGTCACAAACCCCTCTGGAAACTGTCTGTCACGAACGCCCTTAGACAGCGTGTTTGTCACAAACCCCCCTGGACAGTGTGTGTGTCACAATCTCCAGTGGACAGCGTGTGTGTCACAAGCCACTGTGGACACTGTGTGTGTCACAAACTCCATTGGACAGTGTCTGTGTCACAAACCCCATTGGACATCGTGTGTGTCACAATGCCCTTTGGACAGTGTGTGTGTCACAAACCCCATTGGACAGTGTGTGTGTGTGTTACAATCCCCAATGGACAGTGTGTCTGTCACAAACCCCATGGGACAGAGTGTGTGTGTCACAAACCGCATTGGACAGTGTGTGTGTCACAAACCCTATTGGACAGTTTGTGTGTCACAAAACCCATTGGAAAGCGTGTGTGTGTGACAATACCCATTGGGCAGCATGTGTGTCACAATCCCCAGTGCACAGCATGTTATTCACAAACCCCATTGGACAGTGTGTGTGTCATATAGCCCACTGGACAGCGGGTGAATCACAAACCCCTTTGGACACTGTGTGTGTCACAAACCCCGTTGGACAGCGTGTGTGTCACAAACCCCTGTGGAAACTGTCTGTCACGAACATCATTAGACAGTGTGTTTGTCACAAACCCCCCTGGACAGGGTGTGTGTCACAATCTCCAGTGGACAGCGTGTGTGTCACAAACCCCCCTGGACAGTGTGTGTGTCACAAATTCCATTGGACAGTGTCTGTGTCACAAACCCCATTGGACAGCGTGTGTGTCACAATTCTATTTGGACAGCGTGTGTGTCACAAACCCCATTGGACTGCATGTGAGTATCACAAAAACTATTGGAATCAGTGTGTGTCAGAAACCCCATTGTATAGAGTACGCGTGCCACAAACCCCATAGGATAGTGTGCGTGTGTCACAAACCCCATTAGAAAGTGTGTGTGTCACAAACCCCATTGGACACTGTGTATGTCTTTAACCCCATTGGACAGCGTGTGTGTGTCACAATCCCCATTGCACAGCGTGCGTGCGATAATCCCCATTGGACAGTGTGTGTCACAAACCCCCCTGGACAGTGTGTGCGCCATGATCACCATTGGACAACTTGTGTGTCATAAACCCATTGCAAAGCCTGTGTTTCTCAATCCCCATTGGACACCGTGTTTGTCACAAACCCCATTGGACAGTGTGTGTCACGATCTACAGAGAAAAGTCCCATCAGAATTCCAGACCCGAGCGGACGGAGGAAGAAATGCAGCCGACTCAATATGAGTGATAAAGCATACTTCAACTTTATTGCCCGAGATAGCGTGCATTTATACCAAATACCATAATTATGCATACTTGTCTCTATCTAATAGGCTAAGCACATTTACTTACTCCACCTACTTGGGTTTAGCTAGCTATGCGCATCCCACATTCTTCTGACTCTTATCTCTTCAAAAATATCCTGACCCTGCCTTAGTTAGTACTTTTCCGTTCCCCCCTTTCCCACGGCCTAATAGACAAGCTAACTAAGGCCTACTTATGTCAACTAAAATGGGCTCTGCTCGTACAGTTGCTTGGTGGACTCATGTCTGTGCTCCTTGAGCCAATCCCCGACATCTCCCCCCTTTTCTTTTTTTAATGAGCAGAGCCTGCCCAAGTGTCTGCTCTAAAATTTTCTTAATACATGATATAGCACAACTCAAGCATATTAATGCAACTACTACTATGATTAAGAGAGCCAGAGCACTCTGCAAAAGCCCTTTTACCCATCCTCCTAGTCCAAACCAGTTCATGAGGCCGTCTAAGCCAAAGAGGCCCACATCCTCTCTGATCTTCTGTGAATGGTCCGTAAGTTGTTTAATCTCCTCGTGGATGGATCTCGGCTTATTCTGTAAATCCATACAGCACATTCCGTCAAATTCCTCACATCCATGGCCATGGGCTAATAACAAAAGTCTCCTGTGACTGTATTCTGCAGTGTAGCATGTCTTACAGAATCTACATCTAACAAAAGTGCACTTAAAGCCTTAGAAGTTCTGTTTATTTGCTTAACTAGCCAGCATCCTAACTTTTCTAAAGTATTTAAAGCTTTAGTTGTGCCAACACTAGATACAAGAGATCCTAAAATCCTTACCCTGATCCTCAATAATCTACATTATCATCACATTTTGACTCATATACACGCAAAAAGTGTTTTTCTCGTCTTGCTCTTCTGTGATCTATTATCATAGATACATTGGGCGTTAAGAGAGTTAATAGTCCCAAAATACACAGTCCTCCAACAGCGTTAGAAGGAATTCCTGGTCAGGCTCTATCTTCACAGATCAAGAATACACCATACAGGAGGTTTTAGGGTCGCTGTCAATGACATCCCTTGCATTCTTCTGTGAAGCATTACACCGTCGAGTTTCATTTCTGTAGTCACCAAGGGTAGCATTAACATTTTGTAGTTTTGTCCATTCATGTTCTTGTATACTGTTCTGACACTTTTCACAAACCGGCTGAATACAAGCATCCACGGGCATAGATGCCAGCAATTCCAGTTCCTGTGGTTCGATGTCTGCTTCCAGGTGGCAATTAATCCAAAGTGCCGTGTTAGTATTATTACAGTTCGTTGCAATGCCTCTGCATCAACCACTATTTGAAACAGTCGTGTGATGCTGCTGTAGTCATCAAGGAAGACACCAACCAAGCATGTGTGGAACGTTTTTTCCAGAGACATCGTAGTTAGGCATATAGATGGTCAGTCATGTTGGCTAAAGTAATCCACATGTTAGTCTTTGTCTGTGCAGGCATCCAAAACACAGCAGCTGCAACAATCATTGTCAGGAAGATAACACAGGTTTCACGTTTCGTGCTGGCAACCATTGCAGCTCTTGATCTGTAAAAACATAAGCATAACCTCTCCCCCAGGTTATCAATTGGTGTGGCCTTTTCCATTGAACGTTAACTAGTGATTTGACCATAACTAATGCAGGTTCTTTCTGATTTAGCATGGTTTTGGGTCATAGTTACAAAGTGTTTCATAGACAAATCTGTAAGTCCAATCAAATGCAGTCATCCTGTAAAGTTGTCATAAATTCATCCCTCAAAGTTTCTAACTCCATTTTGGCTGTCATATTTATTGGATATTGTTTTCCCTTACCGGATCGAAGTCCTGTTTCAGATTTCTCAGTGTAGTATTTGCTTTATCAAAAACATTGGCTGTTAATACTAGTGGAAATACAGCATTCAAAAGTTCCTTGAAGATTTCTCACTTGCACAAGCAGATCTGCACCATCCAAGCACCTTCTTATAGGATATGCAACTAAACAGAATTCTCAGAAAACGTTATTTGAGCTTACAATTTACTTAACAAATCCTGACCCAAGAGAGGTATAGGACTTTTAGGCAAATACAAGAATTCACGTATTAAAACTTTGTTCCATATCTGGCATTCCGTTTGTCTCAAAAAATGGCCTTTCTTTCGTTGTCTCCCATGCCCTCAAAAACTAGCATGGTGAATTTACTAAGAAGTCTCGTACAACTAATTACCATAGGATAAGTCTATCAACAAATTTTTGGTTTAATTGTCCAGTTTCATTAGAACTACGGGTCTGCTCAGGATGCCTTTAAACTTCACCCTCGGACTGCTCTATTCAGTATTACATCGCTGCAGTGGGGGGAGAGAGAACCCCCCTTTCACTGCTTTAAAAGCGGGCAGCCAGGTTTTTCCAGTTGTTTTTTCTTTCTGTGCAGTGTAGATACAACCAAGGTCACGCAGCTGGCACACTGGCTGGTACGAAGTAGGAGGCTCTGGGAAACTTCTCAGTTACAATGAGCTGCACACAGGCCTGGGATATTTTGCTCTTTTGTTTTCCCATTTCATTTCAGCCATAATACACTTTATATGCAATTTCAAGTAGCTCAGCAATAGTCACATTCCTTAGCTCCATTTACCTTTTACAATTTAGAGATGTCAAAAAACAGTATAAACCAGTATAATAAACATAAATCCATTATTCTATTGTCCTAGATCCAAATCAGTTCACATTCCAGCAACCTTTAAATACAACTTCATAACTTCATACAATACCCCAAGTTCACATCTATCATAGTATTTTAACAATTTAAATGCTTTTCTAACAATATAAGCGATTACTTTAATGTGTAAGGATGCATCCTAAGGGGGAGCAAGGTGGAATTTTAACAGTGGAACCGGTTCCCGTTTTGTAATTATCTCCCCAAACAAGATTCTTTTGGTACCGAATATGAATATGCAAACTAAAATACTGAGCTCAGATACGAAAACCATATACCAAGTTCAAATAAGCAGATGGATCACACTTACACCAATTTAAGACAATATCTCAATTTTTTGCATTGCACCTTGAACCGCTTACTGCTCAGCCAGGTGGAGATACCCCTGGGTCTCCCTGACAAAATGGGTCAGTGCGCGCTGGAGGCCCATTTGGCATCCGCCCCCCCCGCAGCAAGCTGGACTGGGCAAGGCCTTTTTTTTTTTTTATAGTGTCTCATCTGGTGTGCTACAACTGTTATTCTAAAACCATGATTCTTCACTTGATGTGCATACAAAAAGGCCAAATTTAGTGCACCGAGATGAGAGACAGCCTGTCACAGAGTTGCGCAAGTCTGGATATTGGAATAAAGCTAGTACGCTAGAAAAAAAAAATATAACAGCTACTACACATAAAATCGTAACATCACGTTCACGCAGTAAGGAACTAAATTACTCATGATCTTTTGTACTATCACAAAACGCACCTTTTGAGTCAACCTATTTTCATGAATCTCTGTGAACCTACTGTACCATATAACAAAGACCTACCAAAATTGCAACATGCTTAAACAGATACCCAAAAAGAAAACAGGCTAATAAGGAAAACATTGTGCAGACTTCAGCAAGTTTACTGTGACCTGTGTGTTATCAGTTAACTCTCTCTCAGCTGTCTGAAATGATTTAATGATCTCTTGTAGGGATTTATTTTGTCTTACTCTTCTCGCCTTAAAAACAACATTAATTGCAATAAGGTGTTATACTTCAAGATTCTATTCCCCGGACACTTTTCCCAATCATTTAACTTATACAGCAGCCACCATTAATTACAATATTTTACAAGATCTTCTTTCCTCATATTTCCAAGTGCTTCCCTATGTTTTGAAACACCTCCCAATACCGATTTTTTATGAACACGACTGAAAACAGTAATTTCTGACCCCACGGAAAAGCACAGGGCTGCTTGCAGCGTGAGTGGGAAAAGTGGAGACAAAGTTTTACGGTGCACTTATACCACAAAGAAACAATTCTAAAAACAACCAGTAAAACAATTAACTCACATTCCTGACAAGCTGCTTGACTTTCAGAGAGGCAATAAACAGCAGCACATAATATGCACTGTAAAACTCGCAAATAACATGTTGATAGCAAACTTTAGCATTCTCTACTGTCAATTTCAACACCAGTACTTCCTTAACTTCTAAGTTTTATACCCTGAGTCCCCAGAAGCACCCCTTTTCCCGTCACGATTATCATGACCACATTGCCGACTGCCAGATTCACTTGCTGTTAGCTGATCTAATCTGTCACACAGTTCTGTTGTCCAGATCTATTTTCAGTGACTTCTTCTGTTCTCTTGTGGAAGTTAGAGGGTTAAAATGCAGGAAAAGCAGATTGGTAAAATTGGTAAAAGAACTGATAGTACACGTGTTTACGACTTTAGCATTCTCAGCTTTCACAGGTTCTTTGAGTAAGTTGTCTGACACCAATCCTCTGGACTTGCTGTTCTCACCCAAAGTTCAAGTTTTGAGTCACTAATGCTCGTAACAGTCTTTTCAGGTTTTAATTGCTTCACTGTAGTATTTATCAGTTTCCAGATGGTTACAAGGCCGAGAATATATCTTTCACGGTGACTAATTGCCTTCCACAACACAGTTCCCATCTTTTTCCAAGTCTCTATTTGAAAAACTCCTGACAGGTCAGCAGGATACCTATTGTCTCTGCACCAAGTTAATAGTCTTTTAAGGTTCTTCACTGATAACGCAGATATGCCCGTTTCCATCGGCGGAGCGGAAGGCTCCATTTTGCCGAGTTTCTGTGAAGCTACCGCGGCTAAATTCTTTTTCACTTTATGACGCTTAATATTATTAATTACTTCCCTCCACGGTTTCATCAGTTTCTTAGCTGTTTTATCCTCGTCTATGACCATATCCCACAACACGTCCCCCAATTTCCTCCACTCTCCTTCATCAAACAATAAATCAGGATCCTGAAAACACCCCTTAGTTTTCCCCGTTGCTACTAGACCAGCTAGCTGTTTAACGCAACTATGATTAACCCCTCGCTTTTCTAAAAAGCTTTGTAATAAATCTATGGCTACTTCTAAATCCATTTCTCTGTTATTCATCATTTTAACCCGTTTCTCCGTTATTCATCACTTTTAATCCGTTTCTCTGTTATCTATCACTTTTAATCCGTTTCTCTATTATCTATCACTTTTAATCCGTTTCTCTGTTATCTATCTCTCCGTTATTCATCATTTTTAATCTATTTCTCCGTTATTCATCACTATAGTACGGTACCTCTTGCTAAATTAAGAGACCTCTTGCAGCCCTTGTTTCCTGTAGCCCAGCACTGGCGAACTTCAGTCGGTTCAGGCTTCGGAGTCGACACACCGCAGCACAGTGTTCGGTCGCTCTTGCCCGCCGGTCGCTGCTCTCCCGGCGCCTTTTGCTTCTATCCGCCACTTCGGATCCCCGGTTCGGGCGCCAATTGCAGAGAAAAGTCCCATCAAAGTTCCAGACCCGAGCGGACGGAGGAAGAAATGCAGCCGACTCAATATGAGTGATAAAGCATACTTCAACTTTATTGCCCGAGATAGCGTGCATTTATACCAAATACCATAATTATGCATACTTGTCTCTATCTAATAGGCTAAGCACATTTACTTACTCCACCTACTTGGGTTTAGCTAGCTATGCGCATCCCACATTCTTCTGACTCTTATCTCTTCAAAAATATCCTGACCCTGCCTTAGTTAGTACTTTTCCGTTCCCCCCTTTCCCACGGCCTAATAGACAAGCTAACTAAGGCCTACTTATGTCAACTAAAATGGGCTCTGCTCGTACAGTTGCTTGGTGGACTCATGTCTGTGCTCCTTGAGCCAATCCCCGACAACGATCCCCATTGGACAGTGTGTTTGTAACAAACCCCCCTGGACAGAATGTTTGTCACAAACACCATTGGACAGTGTGTGTGTCACAAACCCCATTGGACAGCGTGTATGTCACAATCCCCACTGGACAGTGTGCGTGGCACAATCCCCATTCGACAGTGTGTGCCACAAACCCCTTCGGACAGTCTGGGTGTCATATGCCCCATTGGACAGCCTGTGTTTCACAAACCCCATTGAACATTGTGCGTGTTATATACCTCATAGGACAGCGTGTCTGTGTCATAATAACCTTGGGACAGCGTGTGTGTGTCACAAACCCCGTTGGACCGTGTGTATGTCACGAACCCCATTGGGCAGTGTGTGTGTAACAAACCCCGTAGGCCAGTGTGTGTGGCAAAAACCGCCCATCACAGTCTGTGTGTCACGAACGCCACTGGACAGCGCGTGTGTCTCAGAAACCACATTGGACAGTGTGTGTGTGTCACAATCCCCATTTAACAGTGTGCGTGTCACAATCCCCATTGGACAGTGTGTGTCACAAACCCCCCTGGACAGTGTGTGTGTCACGAACCCCATCGGACAGCGTGTGTGCCACAAACCCCGTTGCACAGTGTGTGTGTCATAAACCCCATTAGACAGTGTGTGTGTCACAAAACCCATTTGAGAGCGTGTGTGTCACAAACCCCATTGTACAGTGTGTGTGTCATAAAACCCGTTGGACAGCGTGTGTTTGTCACAATCCTCATTGGATAGTGTGTGTGTCACAAACCCCATTGGACAGCTTGTGTGTGTCACAAACCCCATTGGACAGAGTGTGTGTATAACAATACCCATTGGAGAGTGTGTGTGTCACAAACCCCATTGGACAGCGTGTGTGTCACAAACCCCTGTGGAAACTGTCTGTCACGAATGCCATTAGACAGTGTGTTTGTCACAAACCCCCCTGGACAGTGTGTGTGTCACAATCTCCAGTGGACAGTGTGTGTGTCACAAACCACTGTGGACACTGTGTGTCACAAATTCCATTGGACAGTGTCTGTGTCACAAGCCCCACTGGTCAGCGTGTGTGTCACAATGCCCTTTGGACAGTGTGTGTGTCACAAACCCCATTGGACAGTGTGTGTGTGTCACAATCCCCAATGGACAGTGTGTCTGTCACAAACCCCATGGGACAGAGTGTGTGTGTCACAAACCGCATTGGACAGCGTGTGTGTCACAAACCCTATTGGACAGTGTGTGTGTCACAAACCCCATTGGACAGCGTGTGTGTGTAACAATACCCATTGGAGAGTGTGTGTGTCGCAAACCCCATTGGACAGCTTCTGTGTTACAAACCCCCGTGGACACTGTGTGTGTCACGAACGCCATTGGACAGCGTGTGTGTCACAAACCCCATTGGGCAGTATGTGTGTCACAATCCCCAGTGGACCGCATGTGATTCACAAACCGCATTGGACAGCATGTGCGTGTCACAAACCCCATTGGACAGCGTGTGTGTATAACAATACCCATTGGACAGTGTGTGTGTCACAAACCCCATTGGACAGCGAGTGTGTCACAAATCCCACTGGTCAGCGTGTGTGTCAAAAAAACCCATGGACAGTGTGCATGTCACAAAACCCATTGGACATCGTGTGTGTGTCATAATCCCCAATGGAATGTGTGTCCGTCACAAACGGCATGGGACAGAGTGTGTGTCACAAACACCATTGGAAAGCGTGTGTGTTACAAGCCCATTGGACAGAGTGTGTGTGTCACAAAACCCACTGGAGAGCGTATGTGTCACGAACCCCACTGGACAGCGTGTGTGTCAGAAGCGCCATTGGACAGCGTGTGTGTGCCACAAACCCCATTGGATAGTGTGTGTGTGTCAGAATCCCCATTGGACAGTGTACGTGTCTCAAACCCCATTGGATATCGTGTGTATCACAATCCCCATTGGACAGCGTGTGTGTCACAAACAACATTGGACAGCGTGTGTGTGTCACAATTCCCATTGGACAGTGTGTGTTTCACAAAACCCATTGGAGAGCATGTGTGTGTCACAAACCCCACTGGATAGCGTGTGTATGTCACAAACCCTATTGGACAGCGTGTGTGTCACAAGAAACACTGGACAGAGTGTGTGTGTCACAATCCCCATTGGACTGTTTGTGTGTCACAAACCCCATGGGATATAGTGTGTGTGTCACAAACCCCCGTGGACACTGTCTGTCATGAACGCCATTGGACTGTGTGTATGTCACAAACCCCCCTGGACAGTGTGTGTGTCACAATCCCCAGTGGACAGCGTTTGTGTCACAAACCCCCGTGGACACTGTGTGTGTCACAAACACCCATGGACAGTGTGTGTGTCACAAAGCCCATGGGACAGAGTGTGTGTTACAAACACCATTGGACAGAGTGTGTGTCACAAGATCCATTGGACAGAGTGTGTGTGTCACAAACCCCATTGGACAGCGTGTGTTTTACAAACGTCATTGGAAAGTGTGTGTGTCACAAACCCCATTGGATAGCGTGTGTGTGTCACAAACCCCATTGGACAGTGTACGTGTCACGAAACCCATTGGACAGCGTGTGTATCATGAAAACCATTGGATAGCTTGTGTGTCACAAGCACCATTGGACAGAGTGTGTGTGTTACAAACCCCATTAGACAGCGTGTGAGACGAACCCCATTGGACAGTGTGTGTGTCACAAAACCACTGGACAGTGTGTGTGTCACAAACCCCATTGGACAGAGTGGGTGTGAGAAACCCCATTGGACATTGTGTGTGTCACAAACTGCCCTGGATAGTGTGTGTGTCACAGACCCCCAGGATAGCGTGTGTGTCATAGACCCCATTGGACAGCGGGTGTGTCACAAGCCCCATTGGACAGCGTGTGTGTTGCAAACCCCTGTGGACACTGTGTATGTCACAAAACCCATTAGAAAGTGTGTGTCACAAACCCCCTGGATAGTATGTCACAAAGCCCCTGGACAGCGTGTGTCACAAAACCCATTGGACAGTGTGTGTGTCACAAACCCTTCTGGACAGCCTGTGTGACACAAACTCCCCTGGACAGTGTGTGTTTCACAAACCACATTTGACAGAGTGGGTGTCACAAACCCCAATGGACAGTGTATGTGTCACAAACCCTATTGGACAGCGTGTGGGTGTCACAAACCCCAATAGACAGTGTGTGTTTCACAAACCGCATTGGACAGTGTGTGTGTCACAAACCCAACTAGACAGCGTGTGTGTCACGAACCGCATTAGACAGCGTGTGTGTCACAAGTCCCATTGAACAGAGTGTATGTGTCACAAACCCCATTTGACAGCGTGTATGTCACAAACACCATTGGGCAGTGTGTGTCACAAAGCTGCCTGGACAGTGTGTGTGTCAAAAACCCCTTTGTTTAGCGTGTGTGTCACAAACCCGTTTGGACTGATTGTGTGTATCACAAACCGTATTGGAGAGTGTGTGTGTCAGAAACCCCATTGGATATAGTATGTGTGTCACAAACCCCATTGGATAGTGTGTATGTGTCATAATCCCCATTGGACAGTGTGTCTGACACACCCTCATGGACCGTTTGTATGTCAAAAACCCCATTGGACAGTGTCTGTGTAATAAAACCCATTGGACAGCCTGTGTTTCACAAACCCATTGGACAGTGTGTGTGACACACCCCCATGGACCGTGTGTATGTCAAAAAACCCATTGGACAGTGTGTGTGTCAGAAACCACATTAGACAGTGTGTGTGTCACAAAAAACCTTGGACAGTGCGTGTGTCACAAACCCCATTGGATAGTATGTGTGTCACAAACCCCCCTGTACAGTCCTTGCGTCACGAACGCCATTGGACAGTGTGTGTGTCATAAACCCCATTGGACAGCGTTTGTCACAAACCCTCCTGGACAGTGTCTGTGTCACAAACCCCCCTGGACAGTGTGTGTGTCACGATCAGCATTGGACAGTTTGTGTGTCACAAACCACATTGGAAAGCATGTGTGTGTCACAAACTGCATTGAATAGTTTGTGTGTGTCACAAATCCCATTAGACAGTGTGTGTGTCATAAACCCGATTGGACAGCGTTTGTGTGTCACAATCCCCATTGGACAGCGTGTGTGTCACAAACCCCATTGGAAAGCCTGTGTTTCACAAACCCCATTGGATAGTGTGTGTGTCCAAATCCCCATTGGACAGCGTGCGTTTCACAAACCCCATTGGACAGCGTGTGTGTCACAAACCCCATTGGAAAGCCTGTGTTTCACAAACCCCATTGGATAGTGTGTGTGTCCAAATCCCCATTGGACAGCGTGCGTTTCACAAACCCCATTGGACAGTGTGTGTGACACAAACCCTATTGGACAGTGTGTGTGTCACAAACCCCATTAGACAGTGTGTGTGTCACGAAACCCATTGGACAGTGTGTGTGTCACAAACCCCATTGGACAGTGTGTGTCACAAACCTTCCTGGGCAGTGTGTGTGTCACGAACCCCATTGGAAAACGTTGGTGTGTCTCAATCCCCATGGACAGCGTGCATGTCACAATACCCATTGGAAAGTGTTTGTCAAAACCCCCATGGACAGTATGTGTGTCACAAACCCCATTGGACAGCTTGTGTAGTCACAAACCTCATTGGACAGTGTGTGTGTCACAAAGCCCCCTGGACAGTGTGTGCTTCACGATCCCCATTGGACAGCTTGTGTGTCACAAACCACATTGGAATGCATGTGTGTGTCACATACCCCATTGGAATGTGTGTGTGTCACAAATCACATTGAATATTGTCTGGGTGTCACAAAACCCATTAGACAGTGCGTGTGTCATAAACCCCATTGGACAGCGTGTGTATCGCAATCCTATTTGGACAGCGTGTGTGTAACAAACCACATTGGACTGCATGTGAGTATCACAAAAACTATTGGAATGAGTGTGTGTCAGAAACCCCATTGTATAGAGTACGCGTGTCACAAACCCCATAGGATAGTGTGCGTGTGTCACAAACCCCATTAGAAAGTGTGTGTGTCACAAACCCCATTGGACACTGTGTATGTCTTTAACCCCATTGGACAGCGTGTGTGTGTCACAATCCCCATTGCACAGCGTGTGTGCGATAATCCCCATTGGACAGCGTGTGTCACAAACCCCCCTGGACAGTGTGTGTGTCACGATCACCATTGGACAACTTGTGTGTCATAAACCCATTGCAAAGCCTGTGTTTCTCAATCCCCATTGGACACCGTGTTTGTCACAAACCCCATTGGACAGTGTGTGTCACGAACCCCATTGGACAGTGTGTTTGTAACAAACCCCATTGGACAGAATGTTTGTCACAAACACCATTGGACAGAGTGTGTTTCACAAACCGCATTGGATAGTGTGTGTGTGTCACAAACCCCATTGGACAGCGTGTATGTCACAATCCCCACTGGACAGTGTGCGTGTTATATACCTCATAGGACAGCGTGTCTGTGTCATAATCCCCTTTGGACAGCGTGTGTGAGTCACAAACCCCGTTGGACCGTGTGTTTGTCACGAACCCCATTGGACAGTGTGTATGTAACAAACCCCGTAGGCCAGTGTGTGTGGCAAAAACCGCCCATCACAGTCTGTGTGTCACGAACGCCACTGGACAGTGCGTGTGTCTCAGAAACCACATTGGACAGTGTGTGTGTGTCACAATCCAAATTGGACAGCGTGTGTATCACAAACCCCCCTGGACAGTGGGTGTGTCACGAACCCCATTGGACAGCCTGTGTTTCAAAAACACCGTTGGACAGTGTGTGTGTCACAAACACCATGGGACAGTGTGTGTGTCACAAACCCCATTGGACAGTGTGTGTGTCACAAACCCTTCTGGACAGCCTGTGTGACACAAACTCCCCTGGACAGTGTGTGTTTCACAAACCACATTTGACAGAGTGGGTGTCACAAACCCCAATGGACAGTGTATGTGTCACAAACCCTATTGGACAGCGTGTGGGTGTCACAAACCCCAATAGACAGTGTGTGTTTCACAAACCGCATTGGACAGTGTGTGTGTCACAAACCCAACTAGACAGCGTGTGTGTCACGAACCGCATTAGACAGCGTGTGTGTCACAAGTCCCATTGAACAGAGTGTATGTGTCACAAACCCCATTTGACAGCGTGTATGTCACAAACACCATTGGGCAGTGTGTGTCACAAAGCTGCCTGGACAGTGTGTGTGTCAAAAACCCCTTTGTTTAGCGTGTGTGTCACAAACCCGTTTGGACTGATTGTGTGTATCACAAACCGTATTGGAGAGTGTGTGTGTCAGAAACCCCATTGGATATAGTATGTGTGTCACAAACCCCATTGGATAGTGTGTATGTGTCATAATCCCCATTGGACAGTGTGTCTGACACACCCTCATGGACCGTTTGTATGTCAAAAACCCCATTGGACAGTGTCTGTGTAATAAAACCCATTGGACAGCCTGTGTTTCACAAACCCATTGGACAGTGTGTGTGACACACCCCCATGGACCGTGTGTATGTCAAAAAACCCATTGGACAGTGTGTGTGTCAGAAACCACATTAGACAGTGTGTGTGTCACAAAAAACCTTGGACAGTGCGTGTGTCACAAACCCCATTGGATAGTATGTGTGTCACAAACCCCCCTGTACAGTCCTTGCGTCACAAACGCCATTGGAGAGTGTGTGTGTCATAAACCCCATTGGACAGCGTTTGTCACAAACCCTCCTGGACAGTGTCTGTGTCACAAACCCCCCTGGACAGTGTGTGTGTCACGATCAGCATTGGACAGTTTGTGTGTCACAAACCACATTGGAAAGCATGTGCGTGTCACAAACTGCATTGAATAGTTTGTGTGTGTCACAAATCCCATTAGACAGTGTGTGTGTCATAAACCCGATTGGACAGCGTTTGTGTGTCACAATCCCCATTGGACAGCGTGTGTGTCACAAACCCCATTGGAAAGCCTGTGTTTCACAAACCCCATTGGATAGTGTGTGTGTCCAAATCCCCATTGGACAGCGTGCGTTTCACAAACCCCATTGGACAGCGTGTGTGTCACAAACCCCATTGGAAAGCCTGTGTTTCACAAACCCCATTGGATAGTGTGTGTGTCCAAATCCCCATTGGACAGCGTGCGTTTCACAAACCCCATTGGACAGTGTGTGTGACACAAACCCTATTGGACAGTGTGTGTGTCACAAACCCCATTAGACAGTGTGTGTGTCACGAAACCCATTGGACAGTGTGTGTGTCACAAACCCCATTGGACAGTGTGTGTCACAAACCTTCCTGGGCAGTGTGTGTGTCACGAACCCCATTGGAAAACGTTGGTGTGTCACAATCCCCATGGACAGCGTGCATGTCACAATACCCATTGGAAAGTGTTTGTCAAAACCCCCATGGACACTATGTGTGTCACAAACCCCATTGGACAGCTTGTGTAGTCACAAACCTCATTGGACAGTGTGTGTGTCACAAAGCCCCCTGGACAGTGTGTGCTTCACGATCCCCATTGGACAGCTTGTGTGTCACAAACCACATTGGAATGCATGTGTGTGTCACATACCCCATTGGAATGTGTGTGTGTCACAAATCACATTGAATATTGTCTGGGTGTCACAAAACCCATTAGACAGTGCGTGTGTCATAAACCCCATTGGACAGCGTGTGTATCGCAATCCTATTTGGACAGCGTGTGTGTAACAAACCACATTGGACTGCATGTGAGTATCACAAAAACTATTGGAATGAGTGTGTGTCAGAAACCCCATTGTATAGAGTACGCGTGTCACAAACCCCATAGGATAGTGTGCGTGTGTCACAAACCCCATTAGAAAGTGTGTGTGTCACAAACCCCATTGGACACTGTGTATGTCTTTAACCCCATTGGACAGCGTGTGTGTGTCACAATCCCCATTGCACAGCGTGTGTGCGATAATCCCCATTGGACAGCGTGTGTCACAAACCCCCCTGGACAGTGTGTGTGTCACGATCACCATTGGACAACTTGTGTGTCATAAACCCATTGCAAAGCCTGTGTTTCTCAATCCCCATTGGACACCGTGTTTGTCACAAACCCCATTGGACAGTGTGTGTCACGAACCCCATTGGACAGTGTGTTTGTAACAAACCCCATTGGACAGAATGTTTGTCACAAACACCATTGGACAGAGTGTGTTTCACAAACCGCATTGGATAGTGTGTGTGTGTCACAAACCCCATTGGACAGCGTGTATGTCACAATCCCCACTGGACAGTGTGCGTGTTATATACCTCATAGGACAGCGTGTCTGTGTCATAATCCCCTTTGGACAGCGTGTGTGAGTCACAAACCCCGTTGGACCGTGTGTTTGTCACGAACCCCATTGGACAGTGTGTATGTAACAAACCCCGTAGGCCAGTTTGTGTGGCAAAAACCGCCCATCACAGTCTGTGTGTCACGAACGCCACTGGACAGTGCGTGTGTCTCAGAAACCACATTGGACAGTGTGTGTGTGTCACAATCCAAATTGGACAGCGTGTGTATCACAAACCCCCCTGGACAGTGGGTGTGTCACGAACCCCATTGGACAGCCTGTGTTTCAAAAACACCGTTGGACAGTGTGTGTGTCACAAACACCATGGGACAGTGTGTGTGTCACAAACCCCATTGGACAGTGTGTGTGTCACAAACCCTTCTGGACAGCCTGTGTGACACAAACTCCCCTGGACAGTGTGTGTTTCACAAACCACATTTGACAGAGTGGGTGTCACAAACCCCAATGGACAGTGTATGTGTCACAAACCCTATTGGACAGCGTGTGGGTGTCACAAACCCCAATAGACAGTGTGTGTTTCACAAACCGCATTGGACAGTGTGTGTGTCACAAACCCAACTAGACAGCGTGTGTGTCACGAACCGCATTAGACAGCGTGTGTGTCACAAGTCCCATTGAACAGAGTGTATGTGTCACAAACCCCATTTGACAGCGTGTATGTCACAAACACCATTGGGCAGTGTGTGTCACAAAGCTGCCTGGACAGTGTGTGTGTCAAAAACCCCTTTGTTTAGCGTGTGTGTCACAAACCCGTTTGGACTGATTGTGTGTATCACAAACCGTATTGGAGAGTGTGTGTGTCAGAAACCCCATTGGATATAGTATGTGTGTCACAAACCCCATTGGATAGTGTGTATGTGTCATAATCCCCATTGGACAGTGTGTCTGACACACCCTCATGGACCGTTTGTATGTCAAAAACCCCATTGGACAGTGTCTGTGTAATAAAACCCATTGGACAGCCTGTGTTTCACAAACCCATTGGACAGTGTGTGTGACACACCCCCATGGACCGTGTGTATGTCAAAAAACCCATTGGACAGTGTGTGTGTCAGAAACCACATTAGACAGTGTGTGTGTCACAAAAAACCTTGGACAGTGCGTGTGTCACAAACCCCATTGGATAGTATGTGTGTCACAAACCCCCCTGTACAGTCCTTGCGTCACGAACGCCATTGGACAGTGTGTGTGTCATAAACCCCATTGGACAGCGTTTGTCACAAACCCTCCTGGACAGTGTCTGTGTCACAAACCCCCCTGGACAGTGTGTGTGTCACGATCAGCATTGGACAGTTTGTGTGTCACAAACCACATTGGAAAGCATGTGCGTGTCACAAACTGCATTGAATAGTTTGTGTGTGTCACAAATCCCATTAGACAGTGTGTGTGTCATAAACCCGATTGGACAGCGTTTGTGTGTCACAATCCCCATTGGACAGCGTGTGTGTCACAAACCCCATTGGAAAGCCTGTGTTTCACAAACCCCATTGGATAGTGTGTGTGTCCAAATCCCCATTGGACAGCGTGCGTTTCACAAACCCCATTGGACAGCGTGTGTGTCACAAACCCCATTGGAAAGCCTGTGTTTCACAAACCCCATTGGATAGTGTGTGTGTCCAAATCCCCATTGGACAGCGTGCGTTTCACAAACCCCATTGGACAGTGTGTGTGACACAAACCCTATTGGACAGTGTGTGTGTCACAAACCCCATTAGACAGTGTGTGTGTCACGAAACCCATTGGACAGTGTGTGTGTCACAAACCCCATTGGACAGTGTGTGTCACAAACCTTCCTGGGCAGTGTGTGTGTCACGAACCCCATTGGAAAACGTTGGTGTGTCACAATCCCCATGGACAGCGTGCATGTCACAATACCCATTGGAAAGTGTTTGTCAAAACCCCCATGGACACTATGTGTGTCACAAACCCCATTGGACAGCTTGTGTAGTCACAAACCTCATTGGACAGTGTGTGTGTCACAAAGCCCCCTGGACAGTGTGTGCTTCACGATCCCCATTGGACAGCTTGTGTGTCACAAACCACATTGGAATGCATGTGTGTGTCACAAACCCCATTGGAATGTGTGTGTGTCACAAATCACATTGAATATTGTCTGGGTGTCACAAAACCCATTAGACAGTGCGTGTGTCATAAACCCCATTGGACAGCGTGTGTATCACAATCCTATTTGGACAGCGTGTGTGTAACAAACCCCATTGGACTGCATGTGAGTATCACAAAAACTATTGGAATGAGTGTGTGTCAGAAACCCCATTGTATAGAGTACGCGTGTCACAAACCCCATAGGATAGTGTGCGTGTGTCACAAACCCCATTAGAAAGTGTGTGTGTCACAAACCCCATTGGACACTGTGTATGTCTTTAACCCCATTGGACAGCGTGTGTGTGTCACAATTCCCATTGCACAGCGTGTGTGCGATAATCCCCATTGGACAGCGTGTGTCACAAACCCCCCTGGACAGTGTGTGTGTCACGATCACCATTGGACAACTTGTGTGTCATAAACCCATTGCAAAGCCTGTGTTTCTCAATCCCCATTGGACACCGTGTTTGTCACAAACCCCATTGGACAGTGTGTGTCACGAACCCCATTGGACAGTGTGTTTGTAACAAACCCCCCTGGACAGAATGTTTGTCACAAACACCATTGGACAGAGTGTGTTTCACAAACCGCATTGGATAGTGTGTGTGTGTCACAAACCCCATTGGACAGCGTGTATGTCACAATCCCCACTGGACAGTGTGCGTGTTATATACCTCATAGGACAGCGTGTCTGTGTCATAATCCCCTTTGGACAGCGTGTGGGAGTCACAAACCCCGTTGGACCGTGTGTTTGTCACGAACCCCATTGGACAGTGTGTATGTAACAAACCCCGTAGGCCAGTGTGTGTGGCAAAAACCGCCCATCACAGTCTGTGTGTCACGAACGCCACTGGACAGCGCGTGTGTCTCAGAAACCACATTGGACAGTGTGTGTGTGTCACAATCCAAATTGGACAGCGTGTGTATCACAAACCCCCCTGGACAGTGTGTGTGTCACGAACCCCATTGGACAGCGTGTGTGTCCCAAACCCCGTTGGACAGCCTGTGTTTCAAAAACACCGTTGGACAGTGTGTGTGTCACAAACCCCATGGGACAGTGTGTGTGTCACAAACCACATTGGACAGTGTGTGTGTCACAAACCCTTCTGGACAGCCTGTGTGACACAAACTCCCCTGGACAGTGTGTGTTTCACAAACCACATTTGACAGAGTGGGTGTCACAAACCCCAATGGACAGTGTATGTGTCACAAACCCTATTGGACAGCGTGTGGGTGTCACAAACCCCAATAGACAGTGTGTGTTTCACAAACCGCATTGGACAGTGTGTGTGTCACAAACCCAACTAGACAGCGTGTGTGTCACGAACCGCATTAGACAGCGTGTGTGTCACAAGTCCCATTGAACAGAGTGTATGTGTCACAAACCCCATTTGACAGCGTGTATGTCACAAACACCATTGGGCAGTGTGTGTCACAAAGCTGCCTGGACAGTGTGTGTGTCAAAAACCCCTTTGTTTAGCGTGTGTGTCACAAACCCGTTTGGACTGATTGTGTGTATCACAAACCGTATTGGAGAGTGTGTGTGTCAGAAACCCCATTGGATATAGTATGTGTGTCACAAACCCCATTGGATAGTGTGTATGTGTCATAATCCCCATTGGACAGTGTGTCTGACACACCCTCATGGACCGTTTGTATGTCAAAAACCCCATTGAACAGTGTCTGTGTAATAAAACCCATTGGACAGCCTGTGTTTCACAATCCCCATTGGACAGTGTGTGTGACACACCCCCATGGACCGTGTGTATGTCAAAAAACCCATTGGACAGTGTGTGTGTCAGAAACCACATTAGACAGTGTGTGTGTCACAAAAAACCTTGGACAGTGCGTGTGTCACAAACCCCATTGGATAGTATGTGTGTCACAAACCCCCCTGTACAGTCCTTGCGTCACGAACGCCATTGGACAGTGTGTGTGTCATAAACCCCATTGGACAGCGTTTGTCACAAACCCTCCTGGACAGTGTCTGTGTCACAAACCCCCCTGGACACGATCAGCATTGGACAGTTTGTGTGTCACAAACCACATTGGAAAGCATGTGTGTGTCACAAACTGCATTGAATAGTTTGTGTGTGTCACAAATCCCATTAGACAGTGTGTGTGTCATAAACCCGATTGGACAGCGTTTGTGTGTCACAATCCCCATTGGACAGCGTGTGTGTCACAAACCCCATTGGAAAGCCTGTGTTTCACAAACCCCATTGGATAGTGTGTGTGTCCAAATCCCATTGGACAGCGTGCGTTTCACAAACCCCATTGGACAGTGTGTGTGACACAAACCCCATTAGACAGTGTGTGTGTCACGAACCCCATTGTATAGTGTGTGTGTCACAAACCCCATTGGACAGTGTGTTTCACAAAACTTCCCGGACAGTGTGTGTGTCACAAACCCCATTGGACAGTGTGTGTGCCACAAACCCCATTAGACAGTGTGTGTGTCAAAAACTCAATTTGACAGTGTGTGTGTCACAAAACCCATTGGACAGTGTGTGTGTCACAAACCCCATTGGACAGTGTGTGTCACAAACCTTCCTGGGCAGTGTTTGTGTCACGAACCCCATTGGAAAACGTTGGTGTGTCACAATCCCCATGGCCAGCGTGCATGTCACAATACCCATTGGAAAGTGTTTGTCAAAACCCCCATGGACACTATGTGTGTCACAAACCCCATTGGACAGCTTGTGTAGTCACAAACCTCATTGGACAGTGTGTGTGTCACAAAGCCCCCTGGACAGTGTGTGCTTCACGATCCCCTTTGGACAGCTTGTGTGTCACAAACCACATTGGAATGCATGTGTGTGTCACATACCCCATTGGAATGTGTGTGTGTCACAAATCACATTGAATATTGTCTGGGTGTCACAAAACCCATTAGACAGTGCGTGTGTCATAAACCCCATTGGACAGCGTGTGTATCGCAATCCTATTTGGACAGCGTGTGTGTAACAAACCACATTGGACTGCATGTGAGTATCACAAAAACTATTGGAATGAGTGTGTGTCAGAAACCCCATTGTATAGAGTACGCGTGTCACAAACCCCATAGGATAGTGTGCGTGTGTCACAAACCCCATTAGAAAGTGTGTGTGTCACAAACCCCATTGGACACTGTGTATGTCTTTAACCCCATTGGACAGCGTGTGTGTGTCACAATCCCCATTGCACAGCGTGTGTGCGATAATCCCCATTGGACAGCGTGTGTCACAAACCCCCCTGGACAGTGTGTGTGTCACGATCACCATTGGACAACTTGTGTGTCATAAACCCATTGCAAAGCCAGTGTTTCTCAATCCCCATTGGACACCGTGTTTGTCACAAACCCCATTGGACAGTGTGTGTCACGAACCCCATTGGACAGTGTGTTTGTAACAAACCCCCCTGGACAGAATGTTTGTCACAAACACCATTGGACAGTGTGCGTGTCACAAACCGCATTGGATAGTGTGTGTGTGTCACAAAACCCATTAGACAGTGTGTGTGTCACAAACCCCATTGGACAGCGTGTATGTCACAATCCCCACTGGACAGTGTGCGTGTTATATACCTCATAGGACAGCGTGTCTGTGTCATAATCCCCTTTGGACAGCGTGTGTGTGTCACAGACCCCGTTGGACCGTGTGTTTGTCACGAACCCCGTTGGACAGTGTGTATGTAACAAACCCCGTAGGCCAGTGTGTGTGGCAAAAACCGCCCATCACAGTCTGTGTGTCACGAACGCCACTGGACAGCGCGTGTGTCTCAGAAACCACATTGGACAGTGTGTGTGTGTCACAATCCAAATTGGACGGAGTGTGTGTCACAAACCCCCCTGGACAGTGTGTGTGTCACGAACCCCATTGGACAGCGTGTGTGTCACAAACCCCGTTGGACAGTGTGTGTGTCATAAACCCCATTAGACAGTGTGTGTGTCACAAAACCCATTTGAGAGCGTGTGTGTCACAAACCCCATTGTACAGTGTGTATGTCATAAAACCCGTTGGACAGCGTGTGTTTGTCACAATCCTCATTGGACATTGTGTGTGTCATAAACCCCATTGGACAGCCTGTGTTTCGTATTTCCCATTGGACAGCGTGTGTGTCACAAATCCCATTGGACTGTGTGTGTCAGATACCCCCATGGACAGCGTGTTTGTCACAAGTACCTTTGGACACAGTGTATGTGTTACAATCTCCATTGACAGTGTGTGTGTCATAAACCCCATTGGACAACTTTGTTTCACAATCCCCATTGGAAAGCGTGTGAGTGAAGAACCGCATTGGACAGTGTGTGTCACAAATACCCCTGGACAGTGTGTGTGTCACGAACCCCATTTGACAGCGTGTGTGTGTCACGATCCCCGTTGGACAGCATGCGTGTCACAATCCCCATTGGACAGTGTTTGTCACAAACTCCCATGGACAGTGTGTCTGTCAAGAACCCCATTGCACAGCGTGTCTGTCACAAACCCCATTGGACAGCGTGTGTGTCTCAAACTGCATTGGATCATTTGTGTGTGTCACAAAACCCGTTAGAAAGTGTGTGTGTCATAAATCCCATTGGACAGCCTTTGTGTCACAATCCCCATTGGAAAGCGAGTGTGTCACAATCCCCAGTGGACAGTGTGTGTCACAAAGCTGCCTGGACAGTGTGTGTGTCAAAAACCCCTTTGTTTAGCGTGTGTGTCACAAACCCGTTTGGACTGCTTGTGTGTATTACAAACCCTATCATAAAGTGTGTGTGTCAGAAACCCCATTGGATAGAGTATGTGTGTCACAGACCCCATTGGATAGTGTGTATGTGTCACAATCCCAATTGGACAGTGTGTGTGTAATAAACCCCATTGGACAGCGTGTGTGTGTCACAATCCCCATTGGACAGTGTGTGTGACACACCCCCATGGACCATGTGTATGTCAAAAACCCCATTGGACAGTGTGCGTGTCACAAACCCCATTACACAGTGTGTGTGTCACAAAACCCTTTGGACAGCGTGTGTGTCACAAATGCCATTGGACAGCTTGTGTGTCACAGAAAACATAGGACAGTGTGTGTCACAGACCAGCCTGGATAGTGTGTGTGCCACAACCCTCATTGGATAGCATGAGTGTCATAAACCCATTGGACAGCCTGTGTTTCACAATACCCATTGGACACTGTCTTTATCACAAACCCCATTGGACAGTGTGTGTCACGAACCCCATTGGACAGAATGTGTTTTACAAACCCCATTGGACAGTGTGTGTGTCACAAGTCCTCCTGGACAGTGTGTGTGTCACGGACCCCATTGAACAGCGTGTGTGTCAGAAACCACATTGGACAGTGTGTGTGTCACAAAGCCCCCTGGACACAGTGTGTGTCACAAACAACATTGGACAGCGTGCGTGTCACAAAACCGATTGGACAGTGTGTGTGTCACAAACCCCTCTTGACAGTGTGTGTGTCACAAACCCCATTGGACAATGTGTGTGTCACAAACACCTCTGGACAGCGTGTGTGTTACAAACCCTTCTGGATAGTGTGTTTGTCACAAACCCATTTGGAAAGTGTGTGTGTATCTCAAACCCCATTGAATAGCATGTGTGTGTCACAAACCCCATAGGACACTGTGTGTGTCATGAACCCCATTGTATAGCGTGTTTGTGTCACAAACCCCATTAGACAGCGTGTTTGTCTCAAACCCCATTGGACAGCGTGCGTGACTCAAACCTCATTGGACAGAGTGTATGTCACAAAAGTCATTGGACAGCGTGTGAGCCTCAAACATATTGGACACTGAGTGTGTGTCTCACATGCCATTGGACAGCTATTGTGTGTCACAAGCCCCATTGGACAGTGTGTGTGACACAAATCCCATTGGACAATGTGTATATCACAAACCCCTATGGACAGTGTGTGTGTCTCAAACCCATTGGACAGTGTGACAAACTCCTCTGGACAGCGTGTTTTTCACAAACCCTTCTGTACAGTGTGTGTGTCACAAAAGACATTGGACAACGTGTGTGTCTCAAACCTCACTGGACAGTGTGTGTGTCACAAACGACATTGGACAGTGTGTGTGTCTCAAACACATTGGACAATGTGTGTGTATCATATCCCATTGGACAGCGTGTGTGTGTCACAAACCCCATTGGACAGCGTGTGTATCACAAACCCCATTGGACAACGTGTGTGTCTCAAACCGCATTGGACAGTGTGTGTGTCAGAAACCCCAATGGACAGTGTGCGTTTCTCAAACCCCATTGGACAGCGTGTGTCTCAAAAACCCCATTGGACAGTGTGTGTGTCACAAACCCCATTGGACAGTTTGGTTGTCACAAAACCCACTGGACAATATGTGTGTCATAAACCCCATTCTAATATTTGTTTATCACAAGCCCCTTTGGATATCCTGTGTGTGTCACAAACCCCACTGGACACTCTGTGTGACAAAAACCCCATTGGGCAGCCTGTGTTTCTCAAACCCCATTGGACATTGTGCATGTCTCAAATCCCTTTGGACAGTGTGTGTCTCAAACCCCATTGGACACTCTGTCTGTCTCAAACCCCATTGGACAGCGTGTGTTTTACAAACCCCTCTAGACAGTGTTTCAAATTTTTCCAGTTCTCAAAATTTTTAAAATCCTGTTGAATCTTATAAAATTCCCACTGAATTTTTCCAAATATCCGTCAAAATTTTTACAATTTCACTTCAAAATTTCTAAAATTCCAGTTGAGTCTTAAAATTAATGTTGAATTTTTTCAAATTCCTGTTAAAATTTTTGAAGTTTTTTAAGATTTTTAAATTTTCACCTCAAAATTTCTGAAATTCTAGTTGAAGTTTGTAAAATTAGTGTTGAAATATTTCAAATTCCCTTCAAAATTTTTCAATTCCTTTAAAATTGTTCAAATTCCTATTGAAATTTTTGAAATTCCTTTCAAATTTTTGAAATCCTGTCGAAATTTTTAAAATTCTCACTGAAATTTTCCAAATCCCTGTCAAAATTTTTACAATTTCACATCAATATTTCTAATATTCCATTTGATATTTGTAAAATCAGTGTTGACATATTTCAGTTCGTTCAAAATTTTTAAATTCCCATCAAATTTTTTTAATTCCCATTGAAATTTTTCAAATTCCTTACAAAATTTTTCAAATCCTGTTGAAACTTTAAAAGTTCTGCTGACGGTTTCCAAATCCCCATTATAATTTTTACAATTTCTCATCAAAATTTCTAAAATTCCAGTTGAAATTATTAAAATTAATGTTCAAATTTTTAAAATTCCCATCTATATTTTTAAAATTTCTATTGAAATTTTGTCAATTCCTTTTGAAATGTTTAAAATTCCCATTCAATTTTTTAATTCCTGTTCAAATTGTTCAAATTTTCTTCAAAATGTTTCAAATTTCATTTCAAAATTTTTCAAGTCCTGTTGAAACTTTTTAAATTCTCAAAAGAATTTTTCAAATGTTTGTCAAAACTTTTCAATTTCACATCCAAATTTCTAAAGTTCCAGTTGTAATTCTTAAAATTAATGTTCAAATTTTTAAAGGTCCCATCAATATTTTAAAAATCCCTGTCAATATTCTTCAAATTTTTCTCAAAATTTTTACAATTTTACTTCAAAATTTTTAAAATCCCAGTTGAAATTTGTAAAAGTAGTGTTGAAATTGTTCAAGTTTCCTTCATAATTTTCAAAATCCTAACAAAATTTTTCAAATTCCCTTCTAAATTTTTACAATTTCACTTCGCAATTTCTAAAATTGCAGTTGAAATTTGCAAAATTAATGTTGAAATTTTTCAAATTCCCTTCATAACGTTTGAATTCCTGTCCAAATTGTTCAAATTCCCATTGAAATCTTTCAAATTCCTCTCAAAATTTTTAAATCCTGTTGAAACTTTTAAAATTCTCACTAAATTTTCCAAATCCCCATCAAAATTTTTACAGTTTCACATCAAAATTTCTAAATGTCCATTTGAAATTCTTAAAATTAATGTTCAAATTTTTAAAGTTCCCATTCAAAATTTTTAAATCCCCATCAAAATTCTTTGATTTTTTGTTAAAATTTTTACAATTTCATGTCAAAATTTCTAAAATTCCAGTTGAAATTTGTAAATTTAATGTTGAAATTGTTCAAGTTTCCTTCTAAAATTTTCAAATTCCCGTCAAAATTTTTAAATTTCACATCACAAGTTCTGAAATTCCAGTTGAAATTCTTAAAATTAATGTTGAAATTTTTAAAGTTTCCTTCAAAAGTTTCCTTCCTTCCATGGCCCTGGAAGAGGCTGAGGCGTTTTCTTGGAGTTGCATCCAGCAAAAGTTAAGTTTCAATAATTCCAGAATGAAACCATCCTAACATGAAGCACAGCGCTGGCCATTCCCAACTTCCATCACCAAAAGCAAAAGGCAGACCAGCTGCTTCTTTAAGGCAGCATAGACAAAATAAAGACACTTGGAACCACAGCAACTCTTCTGTGCAAAACCTGATCATTTGATTGCTATGGAGGAAATTCAGCCTCCCTGGGAAAAGAAGTTTGAATTTTGGGAAATGAGTTACCCAAGGCCCAGGGCAGAGTAACTCACACCTGAGACGAAGCTCTGAGTGGGTGGATTTCTTGTCAAGACCAGCACTGTTTGCGGCGCTTCTCCCCGGTGTCTCAGGCCTGAACGTGCTCTCGTGACACTGGAAGCCTCGTGCATCAGAGCCTTGTGCAGAGATGGATCATGGCTCAGATTTCCAGCGAGGGAGCGAGCAGCCAGCTCTTCATGACTTGGAAGACCCTCGGGGGAGGCGAGGGACCACATGTGGGTTTGGAGGGTCTCGCCTGTATCAGCTAATGTAGGTGCTCCGAAACACCCCCGCAACAGGGTGGTTCCTTGTGAGACGAAGGGGATGCCGTACGGTGCAGGTCAAGAAGGCCAAGTCGGCAATAGATCTCAAATGTTCCAAGTCCTGGACTGGAATTGGAGACAGGCGGGTGGGAAGGGAGCTTGAGGGGGATCCGGTCAAACTGCCGGCTTGCGGCAGCACCAGCCCAGGGCTTCCCGCAACCAATGCCGGGACACCCCGAGGACAGAGATTTCCTGCAGCCTTCTTTGTCCCGAGGTGGAGCAGGAACAGATGAGCACAGGGGGAAAACTGCCATTTTTTTTTTATTGTGGATTTATTGATTTCTGAAAACAATCCAAGGCCGAGCAGAGGCTGGCAGCACCATGTCCTCAGGGCAGGTGAATGCCGCAGTCGCCGTCCATGCACCTATCCCTGGCTTGGCACCCTCAGACGCTCCCTCTGGACCCTGCGCAGGCTCAGGACCAGCCGCATGTGCAGGCACCCGCGTGGCGCTGGCAGCCGGGCTCTACTCCTCTTGCTGTCCCGCGGTGCAGCTGCAGCGGAAAGCCCTGTGCAGAGCCCGGAGTGCCCTCCTGAACCGGGAAGGCCGTCGCTGTGGAGCTGGGCCATGCGCTGGGCAGGCGATGTCTGCACTGGTCTCTCTTCCATGCTCTGCAGACATTGGAGAAACCGTGTTCTCTTCTTCATCCTTTGCAACTGGGACGAGAGGGGCTGTGCTGGCCTGTCCCTCATCCTCTCCTGCCAAATGAGCCTCAATGGCTTCAAGTCCTGCAGGTGCTGGTGCTGCCACTGGAACATCCATGCATTGGGCCAGGTCCTGCTGTTCCACCGGTTGCTGGCCAGGTCCCTGGATCTCAGCCTCAGCCCTGCACACAGCCTCACTGATGATGTACTGCACAATGTCTGCCAGGTCCACACTGTCCTCTGTGGGGCTGTGCTGGGCAGGTGCTGGGCGCTCTGCCTCTGCTGCTGCCTCCGTGTCTGTGCAGCTGGGCAAGCCAGACCCCTCCTGGGGACCTGCAGGGGCATCCTGGAGGTGCTCCTGGACCGAGGGGTTGATCCAGATGCTGTGGATGGTGTCTCCGCCTTGGCACCCCTCTTTGCTGTTCTCGTCTTGCAAGTCCATGCGCTGGGCCAGGTCCTGCTGTTCCTCCGGTTCCTGGCCAGCTGCCATGATCTCAGCCACAGCCCTGCGCATGGCCTCACTGACGATGCGCTGAGCTGTGTCCCACAGAGCCGTGTCGACGGCTGTGGGGCCCTGTGGGGCAGGTGCTGGGCACTCTGCCTCTGCTGCTGCCTCGGTGTTGGTGCTGCGAGGCCAGCCAGACCCCTCCTGGGGACCTTTATGGTGGTCCTGCAAGTGCTCCTGGATCAAGGGAGTGACCCAGGTACTCTGGAGGGTGTGCTGGCCAAGGCTGTGACTGATCTGCGAGCAGGAGGAGGAGCAGGACACATGGGATGGAGGCGGCAGTCCCAGCACTGCAGCAGCTGCTTGCGGCCCCGTCCAACCACCGGCCTCTCCCTCCTGCCCTGTCCTGTCCCTCCCCTGTGGCCTATGGAGTAAGGGGGGCAGCCCGAAGGGCTGGGAGTGGGTGTTCGCCTCCTCGTCAATGGGCATCTTGGGTCTTGTCTATCACAGAGCTACAGTGAGCACCCAGGGGAGATGATGCCTCCTGAGAAGCTGCTGCCTCCTGAGAAGCTGCTCTCCTGGGAGTGAGCACCCCAGTGCTCTCGCTCCTTAAATACCCCCATGGTCAGGGCGGGGACCCCCGTATCACAATGGCCTCTGGCTATGACGACCCCATGTCACAATGGCCTCTGGTTATGACGTCACAGAACCCGGGCGGTCGTCACGGAGACACCCACCTCCGGGCCCGGCTGGGACTGGCTGTGCGTGGCGTGGGGCAGCCCCTGCTTGAAGGAGGAGGGAGCAGAGAATGGCGAGGGAAGCTGTCCCCAGCACACAGGACCCCGTCCCCCAGAGCTTTGCTCAGAGACGCTGCTGCCTGCTCCACTACACCTGCAAGAATCCGCATTCAGAGCTTGGTTGCAGGACAAACCAAGGGCCACTCTACAGCCTCACCACACTGATTCTTTGTTTTTGTCGTGGTTTGATCGTGGGGAGACAATCAAAACCATGGGAGAAGGTTTCCCTTCACCCTTTTTCCCCCTTCCCCCTTCAGGACACAGTAGTCTACAGTTAACCTCCACTCATCGCTAGACTTACACACTGGCCAAACTGGGCTATTGAAAGGTGAGCGAGTCTTCCTGATCACACCCTGGCTTTCCAGTTGATGAATCAATTTCTGAATAGGAATCCAAGAGTCCCGATTGGTGCGATACTGTCGACAATGCACCATTGTGGTAGCAACTGGCACCTGCTGATCATCAACCATCAGCAGTCCTACAACAGAAGGACCATCTGAAAGATCAGGAAAATCAGACAGCTGTTCAATTCTCTCAGTGTCCACAGCTGCTATCCCAAATGCCCACCTATACCCTTCTGGGTCCTTAAAATACCCTCTCTTAAGGTAGTCTGTGCCAAGGATGCACGGAACATCTGGGCCAGTCACAATGGGATGCTTTTGCCAATTTTTTTCCAGTTAGGCTCACTTCAGCCTCTACAACAGTCAGCTCTTGGGATTCCCCAAGTCACTCCAAAAATACTGATGAGTTGTGTCCCCTTACAGTCTGAAGGAATTATTGTGCACTGAGCAGCAGTGTCCACCAAAGCCTTGTACTCCTGAGGGCGTGTTGTACCAGCCCATCTTATCTGTACCGTCCAGTAAACTCTGTTATCCCTTTCCTCTGCCTGGCTGGAGGCATGGCACCTCTAATCTCGGTCTTCCACGGTCACTTGGTGTGAATTAGAGGTTCCTTCACAAGCACCAGAATCTCTTTTGTAAACCGGGGCAGCCCTTTTCCTAGAAGCCTGCCCTGTTAACTCGTGCACTCGTTCTTGAAGTTCCCCAGCAGGTTTATTGTGCCACTTACTCATATCTTCTCCCTGCTCACGAAGGAAGGACCACAGTAAACCTCTGATGGTGGCCTGCCTGTGTTCTCTCTCTCTGGAGATTGGGGACACCTTCTCTCTCTCTGGGGACTGGAAACGCTTTCTCTCTCTCTCTGGATATTGGAAATGCTTTCTCCTAATAGCTGAAACATTGGTTCCTACAAATCGAGAGTCATGTGTGTGTTCCCTGAGTGCTTTCATTTTTCTCAACAGCTTTTCAAAACATTCAACAGTTGTTTCACTCAGTTTCTCCACCCTAGAGACATAAGCCCCTAGGGGATCAGAAAGGTTTTCCTCAAATTCCCAGAGCTGCTCAGTCATGTCATTAATACTTTGTCTACCACCAGTTGACACGAACGTTCCTGCCAATATCTTAGCATATGGAGCTGGTGCACTCTGTGAGAATCTGCGCCACATAGACCGTGTACACTCAACTCTGTCTGGATTCACCCCCTCCTGGCTATCTGGCCCAAAATAGATAATCTCTCGTGCAGCTAACTCTCTCAGGAACTGGATACCTCACTCCGTAGCATTCCATTTCCTTGATGTGCATTGACAGTCATCCTTGTTACGAAACCTTATTTTCATGGCTGTCAAGAGTCGGGTCCAGAGGGCCGTGGGGTTGGGCTCACTGGCAATTGCCCTATCAAGGGCGGAATCCCTTGACAGGGATCCCAACTGTTTGGCTTCTCCGCCCTCCAGTTCTCTTGTGTCAGCCCCGTCATCCCAGCATCGGAGCATCCAGGTTAACATATTCTCACCATCTTTACGAGTATATTCTTTTCGCAACTCTCTTAGCTCACTTGGAGAAAAAGACCGGCTAACGGTCACTTCCTCCCCTGTTGACACCCCGGGGGATGAATGTGGCCCCTTGCCATCATCTGCAGCCCGATTAGTCTTCTTAGTCGCTTTCTTACAACCGGCTACTGATGCCGATATGGGCTTAACATTATCGCTGGGCTTGTTTTTGCTACAACAGGAACAATGCCCCGTATTTGAGGAAGAAGCTTGAGCCTGAGTAGCCATGGTGTTTATGACTGGGGAAGTGGCGGCTGTAATAAGTGATGGTCAAAATTGTTAATGTTGAACAAATCGAGTAGGATTCAATTGTATTATGCATATTATTGTAAGCAGTAACTGCGCTTGTGCAAGTTTGATTATGTTTTGTAGAACCTTGTAGTAGTAGTTAAAGCCAATGCCATAAATAACAGGACTCCCAGATGGTGCCATAAATAACAGGACTACCAGGTGGTGCCATAAATAACAGGACTACCGGATGGTGTCATAAATAACAGGACTCCCGGATGGTGCCACAGATAACAGGACTCCCAGATGGTGTTACAGATAACAGAGCGCCCGGATGTTGCAACAGATAACAAAAGTTCCAGAGACGGAAATTCCCAGCACGTAAACGAGCGTATAACATATATAAGCACATACGAAAGGTTGATTTGGTGTGCCTGTTGGCGGAACTGAGCTTCCCCCGGTCACCCAGCGCTGTTTTGCTTAATTACCGCTTGCTAAATAAAATCGATTGATTGACTCAGAATCGATTTATTGGCTCTTATTTATAACAGCGGCCACAACGGCAGCCCCTTTTCCAGCCTCACCAGACACCGTGCAACTCTCATTGATCAAAAGATACACAAGCCTTCGATTTAACCTAATCTCTCCTAACAAATATATGAATACTAAGATATTTGTCAGGACAGAGATCAGTATCATAGTTCTTTCAAAACTCCATGAATATTCCAAGTGCTCAAAAACATCACGAATCGGCTCAAATGAGAAGGGAGAAGTATGCTGAGTCCTACTTTCCCAAGATTCACTAGCCCATTTAGCAAACACATAACTGGAATTTAGCTCTCCTGGCGGTCTCTCAAGGTACAGCAGAAAGGAGCAGAAACTCATTATTGGTTGCACTACCATAAAGTAAACCACTGCCAAGCCACAGAGTACCGTTATAAGCATGGTCCAGTTCTTTGTCGTTATCTAATGTAAAACTCTATTGACAAGAAACATCCAGGGAAAACATGGAATACTTGTGCAAAAGGTATCAAATAACTTACAGAAAATATACCACAGCATTTTTCAAATCAAAGTAATTCACCTCTACGTTAATACCACTATTCAATATTCTAAACACCCAGACCTGCAAGTCTTGTAATCCTATGAGTTAACACTGTGCCAGGAAAATTCAAAGGTACTGTTGATCAGTTTTAAAAACCTCCCGGTTTTTTTCCCCGTGCCACCCCACGCTGAGCCTGCCGCGTGGCCACGTGGAGCCGAGCCGCGCTCAAACAGCGACACCTAGTGCCCGCGCTGCACAACGCTGAGCCCGCCACATGGCCGCCGAGGCAAAGGCTGATAGCGGCAGAGAAACGGCAGGGCGCAGGAGCACGAGGGTCCGACCCTGCCCTTATAAGTGCCAAAATACTAAAAATTTCTCAAGTCCCGAATTTGCCCGCATTCTCCACCAATTATCTGTCGTGGTTTGATCGTGGGGAGACAATCCAAACTGTGGCAGATGGTTTCCCTTCACCCTTTATTCCTCTTCAGCAACCCTCCCTCTCTCCTTCCCCCTCCTTCTCACTAGGATGTGGGGAGGACAGGAAAAGAGAAAAGTAAAGGAAAAGAGAATTGGGAAACTTGAAAACGTTTACTAAGACTAGGAAAACGAACACAGAGCAAAAATAACACAGAAACAAATATTGGAAAACCAGTCCTGAAGTCCAGCAGGATCCCACAGTTGAACCGGAAACAGCACGAGACTTCAGCTTGCAGGAACAGTAGAATGAAGGAAAGCAGTCCGATGAAAAACAACCCATGTGCCGAGCAGCCCATGCAAAAAGAGAGCAAGCCAGTCCACGTGCTCTGCTTTTATAGGCAGGAAATCGTGAATGGGATGGAATACCCCTATTGGTCAGTTCGTGGCCACATGACTCGGGCCAGTTCCTTCCATTGCTCCCCGCTTCCGCTTCAGCCCAAAACGAGGGGGGGTGGTTCACAACACCAGGACGGTTTTCAACATGATCATCATGAGTTTTCTTAAGTAGGTATGAGCCTCCTTTGAAGAAATAGGCTGAAGCCACATTCACAAGACCACACAGTCCATTTTCAGCAATAGAATCTACCCTTTCCCCCTTTAGTGACAACCAGGGTTCTCTCAAGGTGCGCTTTTACAGTACTTCTGAGCTGTTCAGTGACTCACTTGCTAAAGGAGGTGGCCTCATCCAACTCCCAGTTTTAGCCTGCCAGCTCTCCAATGCATTGACTCTGCCACCTTCCTTCTACCGGGCCCTAAGTGCATTCTACTACCTGGTTAGGGAGGTGCACGTGCCACCGGTCCCAAAGCATCACTCTGGGGACCCATCATAGCTGGCCATTACCTCTCAGCTGCTGCACCAGCCAAACCTTTCTGGAACAGCAAACTTTCAGAATCTGCTCCAGGTCTGTAAGAGTTGGTCCAAAACCAGTATCTGCCTGAACATCGCTACCAAGAACAGACTGACAGTGACTTAGAGAGAGGCTTGAGGAGAAGCATTGTGTTAAACAGGTGTCTCCAACATGGAAGGCTACTGCTAACAATGGCTGCTGTGTGGAGTTTGCTTGCTGCTTCAGCCAAGCTAGCCCCCACCTCCTAAAAGGGACTGTTAGACAGGTCTCTCTGACCCAGGGACAACCACTGCCATCCAGAAGATGGATTCTTGCCTGCAGCCTCAGTCACACCTTGTCCCCCACCCGCTCCCTCGAACAAAGGATAACAAAAAAGAGCATGCCCAGAAGCTCGCCAAGGGTCCTGAGGCCACCCAATTGACCAGAGAGATACCCCTGAATGCAGGCCACGCAGGCACAGACAAGCGCTGGCAAGAGAGGTGAAGACTTTTCGAGCCTGCGCAGTTAAGCCCGGATTGAGAAACAAAGGCGGAGATTGGCCTGAAACAATGGGAGCGAGGGGGATGAAGAAGTATAAAGATAGTTCCTGACTGGACGTCATTGAGATCTCCCCACCAGAGGATCCCAAACCACCATGGAGGACCGGCAGGACTCCATGGGACTGGACACCAGAGGGATGCCTTTGGAGCTCACCTGCTAGTAAACCAGTCCTCATTCCCATCTTTTCCTTCTTCTTTCCCTGTTTCTTTTTCCTTTCCCTTTTTCTTACTCTCTCGCTATCGCGTGCCGCTTTACGGGCAAAATAATAAAGTAACACTGTTTGACTGTATTCTAAGCCCTTGGCATTTCTGATGCCTTAATTTTGTGCTTCGAGAAGAACGTAAATGAACCATCAGGAATCCATCACTGAGTGGACCCTAACAAGGTCCTTGCAAGCTCTCAATCTCCTTTTGCTCCCCTAGCACACTTCTTCCCCCCTCCATGCAGTTTGGTTTCAGCCTAGGGAGCAGACAAATCCTTGGAAAAAGTAGGCATTCTTTTCATGTCCTATGTCGGCACGGGAAAAGAAGAAAATCCCAAAGTCTCAACATCTACACCGCCCTAAGTGGAAGGCCAACGTGTCCCCACCATCCACCAGCATGATGTGCCACTAGTTCATATACGACTCAGTGATTTTGAGAGAGGTAGAAGAAAACAGGCACCAAAAATTAGAAAAAAGTCTGAAAGCTTAAGACAAAACAGCACTTCTTTAGAAGGAGATGATTGGCTCGAAGGGGGATGGGGTTGTAGCTGAGCTTGTCCCAGTCGGGCAGCATTCTAAAACTGATGAGGACCAGGTGGCCTCCTATGCCCCTAGGGAGAAATTGATGTGCTCTGCTCGCTCCCTGAAATGCCTGTACACCAATGCGCGCAGCATGGGGAATAAGCAGGAGGAGTTAGAATCCTATGTTCGGTCGGGAGATTATGATCTGGTGGAAATTACAGAAACATAGTGGGACAGTTCACATGACTGGAATGTGGTCATGGATGGCTATGCCCTTTTCAGGAAAGACAGGCCAGCCAGGCATGGTGGTGGAGTTCCTCTCTATGTGAGAGAGCAACTACAATGTACTAAATTCTGCCCAGGAGTGGATGACGAGCGAGTTGAGAGTGTATGGGTCAGGATCAAGGGTCAGGCTGGCAGGGGTGACACTGTTGTGGGCGTCTGTTACAGGCCACCAGATCAGGCTGAGGAAGTTGATGAGGCCTTCTATGGGCAGTTGAGAGTGGCCTCACAGTCACAGGCCCTGGTTGTTGCGAGTGATTTTAACTTCCCTGATGTTTGCTGGAAGGACCATTCAGCCAGCCAGCCACAGTCCAGGAGATTCCTCCAGTGCATTGATGAGAACTTCCTCATGCAGATGGTGGAGGAGCCGACTAGGAGAGGTGCACTGCTGGATCTCATCCTCACTAACAAGGAGGGTCTGGTTGAAGCAGTAAAGGTTGAGGGCTGCCTGGGTTGCAGTGACCACGAGATGGTGGAGTTCAGCATCTTGTATGGCAGGAACAGAATAGCAAGCAGAATTGCAACCCTGGACTTTAGCAGGGCTAACTTTGGCCTTTTCAAGCAATTGCTGGGGGAAATCCCATGGGCAAGACTGCTTGAAGGTAAAGGGGCCCAAGATAGCTGGATTGCATTCAGAGATTGCTTCTTCCACGCTCAGGACCAGAGCATCCCCACACGTAGGAAGTCAAGGAAGGGAGCCAGGAGGCCTGCCTGGTTGAATAGGGATCTTTTGGGTATGCTCAAGCAGAAGAGGAGAGTTTACAGGTCATGGGAACAGGGGCTGGCCACTTGGGAAGAATATAAGGCTGCTGTTAGAAGATGTAGGAAGGCAGCTAGGATAGCCAAGGCCTCCTTAGAATTACAGCTGGTGAGAGGGGTCAAGGACAGCAAAAATAACTTTTTCAAATACATAGCAGATAAAACTAATACCAGAGGCGATGTAGGCCCACTGATGAATGGGGTGGGTACCCTGGTGGCAGAAGATACAGAGAAAGCATAATTACTGAATGCCTTCTTTGTCTCTGTCTACTCTGCCGGAGGCTGTCCTGGGGAGCCCTGTCCTGTACCCCTGGGCTGTCCTGTACCCCTGAGACCCTGGATGAAGCCAGGTCAATGGAGGAGTTTGCTCTTTAGTCGATGAGGACTGGGTTAGGGAGCAATGAAATAGTCTGGACATCCATAAATCCGTGGGTCCAGATGGGATGCATCCACGGGTGCTGAGGTAGCTGGCTGAAGTCATTGCTGGACTGCTCTCCAACATCTTTGCCAAGTCTTGGGAAACGGGGGAGGTGCCTGAGTATTGGAGGAAAGCAAATGTCACTCCAGTCTTCAAAAAGGGCAAGAAGGAGGACCCGGGTAATTATAGACCGGTCAGCCTCACCTCTGTCCCTGGGAAAGTAATGGAACAGCTTATCCTTGGTGCCATCTCAAGGCATATCAAGGATAAGAGGGTTATTAGGGGCAGTCAGCATGGCTTTACCAAGGGTAAGTCATGCTTGACCAACCTCATAGCCTTTTATGAGAATGTAACAAGGTGGATGGATGATGGCAGAGCGGTGGATGTGGTCTACCTTGACTTCAGTAAAGCCTTTGACACAGTCTCCCACAGCATTCTCACAGCTAAGTTGAGGAGGTATGGTCTGGACAATAGAGTAGTGAGGTGGGTTGCAAACTGGCTTACGGGGAGAAGCCAGAGAGTGGTAGTCAATGGTGTGAAGTCTAGTTGGAGGCCAGTATCTAGTGGAGTGCCTCAGGGGTCAGTACTGGGGCCAATGTTATTCAATATATTCATTAACGATTTGGACGAGGGAATAAAGTGTACTATCAGCAAGTTTGCTGATGACACTAAGCTGGGAGGGGTGGCTGACATGCCAGAAGGCTGTGCTGCCATCCAGCGGGACCTGGACAGGCTGGAGAGTTGGGCGGGGAATAACCTAATGAAATTTAACAAGGGAAAGTGTAGAGTCCTGCATCTGGGCAGGAACAACCCCAGGTTCCAGTATAGGTTGGGAAATTACATAGTAGAGAGCACTGTAGAGGAAAGGGACCTGGGGGTCCTGGTGGACAGCGGGATGACCATGAGCCAGCACTGTGCCCTTGTGGCCAGGAAGGCCAAAGGCATCCCGGCATGTATTACGAGGGGGGTGGTTAGTAGATCGAGAGAGGTCCTCCTTCCCCTCTACTCCACCCTGGTGAGACCCCATCTGGAATGTTGTGTCCAGTTCTGGGACCCTCAGTTCAAGAAGGACAGGGAACTGCTGGAGAGGGTCCAGCGTAGGACAACGAAGATGATGAAGGGAGTGGAGCACCTCCCTTATGAAGAAAGGCTGAGGGAGCTGGGTCTCTTTAGTTTGGAGAAGAGGAGACTAAGGGGGGACCTTATAAATGTTTATAAATATATAAAAGGTGAGTGCCATGAGGATGGAGCCAGGCTCTTCTCGGTGGCCAACAATGATAGGACAAGGGGTAAAGGGATAAAGCTGGAACACAAGAGGTTCCAATTAAATTTGAGAAAAAACTTCTCAGTAAGGGTGACAGAACACTGGAACAGGCTGCCCAGGGAGGTTGTAAAGTCTCCTTCTCTGGAGACATTCAAAACCCGCCTGCACATGTTTCTGTGTGACCTCATTTAGGGATTCCTGCTCCAGCAGGGGGATTGGACTAGATGATCTTTTGAGGTCCCTTCCAATATCAAACATACTGTGATAATGTAATACTGTGATCCCTGCACCAAACCACCAAGACTCAGCCTAAGGAGATCTGCAGTTTCTTTTTTTGTACTGCCAGCAGATTGTGGAAGTACAGTATAAAAACCATCCTTATGGAGAGATCTTCGTATTTTAGGCTTAGTCTAAGTGTCTCAAGTAGCTGGAGTTTGTGCTTGGGTCTAATCCATAAGGTCTTATGGCTTTCCTCCTCGTCTGAAGACAAATGTGCTAGAAACTATAAAGCAAAAAAATGTCCTGCAGTCTTGCCTGTCCTTGCCTGTCCTTGACTTGCCTCATTTTCTTCTCATCCTGTTCTCTGTCCCATCCTCTCTCACTAAGCCCTCGTCTGGCTGCATGTCACTTCTTTCATATTCTCTTTCCTTTTCTCTGGCTCTCCTGCTTCCTGCCTCTTTTCTTTCAATTCCTCCATCTCACTCGTGCAGACCAACACTACTTTTTATTCTTCCTTCCCTTTCTCCTGCTCCCTTCGCTTTCTCCCTCTGTCCCATATCTTTCTTCCCGACTTGTCTCTTGGAGACTTTGGGCCACTTTGGCCATAAGTCTGGGAATGGTTTGACCAGAGTTCAGAGGCCTGGCTTGTGACAGCAGGGACAGCAGGCAGAGACTGGCCCGGGGCTGACAGGCACCCCCTCCCCTAGTGGACCCTAGGCTGCCACACCCAGTTGACATAGAACCTTTGTCACAATGCCCGCTACTGTGGCGAGGATGCGGTGACTCTGCAGGTGACAGGGACACTGCAGGACTTGGTGTCAGCTCAGCAATTTCTCAGTTCTCCAAAGAAGCGGAATTCTGCAAATTGCTGCCTTTGCTCTTGAAAGGATGTCATCAGGTGGGTGTTTTGGTGTCATACACTAAAAACCAGAGCAGAAATGGCGAAATATTCCCATGATATGCGTGGTCCCTGCACCAAAGCACCATGACTCAGCCTAAGGAGATCTGCAGCTTATTTTTTTGTACTGCTAGCAGATTGTGGAAGTACAGTATAAAAACCATCCTTATGGAGAGATCTTCGTATTTTAGGCTTAATCTAAGTGTCTCAGATAGCTGGGGTTTTTGCTTGGGCCTAATCCATAGGGTCTTACGGCTTTCCTCCTCGTCTGAAGACGAATGTGCTAGAAACTATAAAGCAAAAAAATGTCCTACAGCCTAGCCTTGCCTTGACTGTCCTTGCCTTGCCTTATTTCCTTCTCATCCTGTTCTCTGTCCCATCCTCTCTTACTAACCCCTTGTCTGGCTGCATGTCTCTTCTTTCCTTTTCTCTCACTCTCCTGCTTCCTGCCTCTTTTCTTGCAATTCCTCCATCTCACTCCTGCAGCCCAACACTACTTTTTACTCTTCCTTCCCTTTCTCCTGCTCCCTTCGCTTTCTCCCTCTGTCCCATATCTTCTTCCCGACTTGTCTCTTTTAGACTTTGGGCCAAATTGGCCCAAAGTCTGGGCATGGTTTGACCTGTTTTCAGAGGCCTGGCTGGTGACAGCAGGGACAGCAGGCAGTGACAGGCCCGGGGCTGACAGGCACCCCATCCCCTAGGGGGCACCTGGCTGCCCCACCCAGCTGACATAGAACCTTTGCAACAATGCCCGCTACCGTGGCGAGGATGCGGTGACTCTGCAGGTGACAGGGACACTGCAGGACTTGGTGTCAGCTCAGCAATTTCTCTGTTCCCCAAAGAAGCACAATTCGGCAAATAGCTGACTTTGCTCTTGAAAGGATATCATCAGGTGTGTGTTTTGGTGTAATAAACTGCAAACCTGAGCAGAAATGGTGAATTATTCCCATGATATGCATGGTCCCTGCACCAAAGCACCATGACTCAGCCTAAGGTGACCTGCAGCTTATTTTTTTGTACTGCCAGCAGATTGTGGAAGTACAGTATAAAAACCATCCTTATGGCGAGATCCTCGTATTTTAGGCTTAGTCTAAGTGTCTCAAGTAGGTGGGGTTTTTGCTTGGGCCTAATCCATACGGTCTTATATGGCTTTCCTCCTAGTCTGAAGACGAATGTGCTAGAAACTATAAAGCAAAAAAACGTCCTGCAGCCTAGCCTTGCCTTCCCTGTCCTTGCCTGTCCTTGCCTTGCCTTATTTCCTTCTCATCCTGTTCTCTGTCCCATCCTCTCTCACTAACCCCTCGTAATGCTGCATGTCTGTTCTTTGTTTTCTCTCACTCTCCTGCTTCCTGCCTCTTTTCTTGCAATTCCTCCATCTCACTCCTGCAGCCCAATAATACTTTTTATTCTTCCTTCTCTTTCTCCTGATCCCTTCGCTTTCTTCCTCTGTCCCATATCTTTCTTCCCGACTTGTCTGTTGGAGACTTTGGGCCAAAATGGCTCCATGTCTGGGCATGGTTTGACAAGTTTTCAGAGGCCTGGCTGGTGACAGCAGGGACAGCAGGCAGTGACAGGCCCGTGGCTGACAGGCTCCCCATCCCCTAGGGGGCGCCTGGCTGCCACACCCAGCTGACATAGAACCTTTGTCACAATGCCCGCTACCGTGGCGAGGATGCGGTGACTCTGCAGGTGACAGGGACACTGCAGGACTTGGTGTCAGCTCAGCAATTTCTCAGTTCTCCAAAGAAGCGGAATTCTGCAAATTGCTGCCTTTGCTCTTAAAAGGATATCATCAGGTGGGTGTTTTGGTGTAATACACAAAAAAACAGAGCAGAAATGGTGAAAAATACCCATGATATGCGTGGTGTCTACCCCAAAGCACCATGACTCAGCCTAAGGGAATACGCAGCTTCTTTTTTTGTACTGCAGGCAGATTGCGGAAGTACAGTATAAAAACCATCCTTATGGAGATATCTTCGTATTTTAGGCTTAGTCTAAGTGTCTCAAGTAGCTGGGGTTTTGGCTTGGGCCTAATCCGTACGGTCTTATGGCTTTCCTCCTAGTCTGAAGACAAATGTGCTAGAAACTATAAAGCAAAAAAATGTCCTGCGGCCTAGCCTTGCCTTGCCTGTCCTTTCCTGTCCTTGACTTGCCTTATTTCCTTCTCATCCTGTTCTCTGTCCCATCCTCTCTCACTAAGCTCTCGTCACGCTGCATGTCTCTTCTTTCCTTTTCTCTCACTCTCCTGCTTCCTGCCTCTTTTCTTGCAATTCCTCCATCTCACTCCTGCAGCACAACACTACTTTTTATTCTTCCTTCCCTTTCTCCTGCTCCCTTCGCTTTCTCCCTCTGTCCCATATCTTTCTTCCCGACTTGTCTCTTGGAGACTTTGTGCCAAACTGACCCAAGTCTGGGCATGGTATGACAGGTTTTCAGAGGCCTGGCTGGTGGCAGCAGGGACAGCAGGCAGTGACAGGCCCGGGGCTGACAGGCTCCCCATCCCCTAGGGGGCGCCTGGCTGCCACACCCAGCTGACATAGAACCTTTGTCACAATGCCCGATACCGTGGCTAGGATGCGGTGACTCTGCAGGTGACAGGGACACTGCAGGACTTGGTGTCAGCTCAGCAATGTCTCAGTTCTCCAAAGAAGTGGAATTCTGCAAATTGCTGCCTTTGCTCTTGAAAGGATGTCATCAGGTGGTTGTTCTGGTGTAATACACAAAAACCAGAGCAGAAATGGTGAAATATTCCCATGATATGCATGCTCTCTGCACCAAAGCACCATGACTCAGCCTAAGGAGATCTGCAGCTTCTTTTTTTGTACTGCCATCAGATTGTGGAAGTACAGTATAAAAACCATCCTTATGGAGAGATCTTCTTATTTTAGGTTTAGTCTAAGTGTCTCAAGTAGCTGGGGTTTTTGCTTGGGCCTAATCCATATGGTGTTATGGCTTTCCTCCTAGTCTGAAGACGAATGTGCTAGAAACTGTAAAGAAAAAAGTGTCCTGCAGCCTAGCCTTGCCATGCCTGTCCTTGCCTGTCCTTGCCTTGCCTTATTTCCTTCTCATCCTGTTCTCTGTCCCATCCTCTCTCATTAAGCCCTCGTCTGGCTGCATGTCTCTTCTTTCCTTTTCTCTCACTCTCCTGCTTCCTGCCTCTTTTCTTGCAATTCCTCCATCTCACTCCTGCAGCCCAACACTACTTTTGATTCTTCCTTCCCTTTCTCCTGCTCCCTTCGCTCTCTCCCTCTGTCCCATATCTTTCTTCCCGACTTGTCTGTTGGAGACTTTGGGCCAAATTGGCCCCACGTCTGGGCATGGTTTGACAAGTTTTCAGAAGCCTGGCTGGTGACTAGCAGGGCCAGCAGGCAGTGACAGGCCTGGGGCTGACAGGCTCCCCATCCCCTAGGGGGCGCCTGGCTGCCCCACCCAGCTGACATAGAACATTTGCAACAATGCCCGCTACCGTGGCGAGGATGCGATGACTCTGCAGGTGACAGGATCACTGCAGGACTTGGTGTCAGCTCAGCAATTTCTCAGTTCTCCAAAGAAGCAGAATTCTGCAAATTGCTGCCTTTGCTCTTGAAAGGGTGTCATCAGGTGGGTGTTTTCGTGTAATGTACAAAAAACCAGAGCAGAAATGGTGAAATATTCCCATGATATGCGTGGTCCCTGCCCCAAAGCACCATGACTCAGCCTAAGGAGATCTGCAGCTTCCTTTTTTGTACTGCCAGCAGATTGCGGAAGTACAGTATAAAAGCCATCCTTATGGAGAGATCTTCCCATTTTAGGCTTAGTCTAAGTGTCTCAGGTAGCTGGGGTTAAGCTTGGGCCTAATCCTTTTGGTGTTATGGCTTACCTCCTAGTCTGAACACGAATGTGCTAGAAACTATAAAGCAAAAAAGTGTCCTGCAGCCTAGCCTTGCCTACCTGTCCTTGCCTGTCCTTGATTTGCCTTATTTCCTTTTCATCCTGTTCTCTGTCCCATCCTCTCTCACTAAGCCCTCCTCTGGCATCATGTCTCTTCTTTCCTTTTCTCTCACTCTCCTGCTTCCTGCCTCTTTTCTTGCAATTCCTCCATTTCCCTCCTGGAGCCCCATACTACTTTTTATTCTTCCTTCCCTTTCTCCTGCTTCCTTCACTTTCCCCCTCTGTCCCATATCATTCTACCGACTTGTCTCTTGGAGATTTTGGTCCAAATTTGCCCCAAGTCTGGGCATGGTTTGACAAGTTTTCAGAGGCCTGGCTGGTGGCAGCAGGGACACCAGGCAGTGACAGGCCCGGGGCTGACAGGCTCCCCATCCCCTAGGGGGCGCCTGGCTGCCACACCCAGCTGACATAGAACCCTTGAAACAATGCCCGCTACCGTGGCGAAGATGCGGTGACTCTGCAGGTGCCAGGGACACTGCAGGACTTGATGTCAGCTCAGCAATTTCTCAGTTCTCCAAAGAAGCGGAATTCTACAAATTGCTGCCTTTGCTCTTGAAAGGATGTCATCAGGTGCGTGTTTTCGTGTAATATACTGAAAACCTGAGTAGAAATGGTGAAATATTACCATGATATGCATGGTCCCTGCCCCAAAGCAAAATGACTCAGCCTAAGGAGATCGGCAGCTTCTTTTTTTGTACTGCCAGCAGATTGTGGAAGTACAGTATAAAAACCATCCTTATGGAGAGATCTTCCTATTTTAGGCTTAGTCTAAGTGTCTCAGGTAGCTGGGGTTTTTGCTTGGGCCTAATCCATACGGTCTTATGGCTTTCCTCCTAGTCTGAAGACGAATGTGCTAGAAACTATAAAGCAATAAATGTCCTGCAGCCTAGCCTTGCCTTGCCTGTCCTTGCCTGTCCTTGCCTGTCCTTGCCTTGCCTTATTTCCTTCTCATCCTGTTCTCTGTCCCATCCTCTCTCACTAAGCCCTCGTCTGGCTGCATGTCTCTTCTTTCCTTTTCTCTCACTCTCCTGCTTCCTGCCACTTTTTTTGTAATTCCTCCATCTCACTCCTGCAGCCCCATACTACTTTTTATTCTTCCTTCCATTTCTCCTGCTCCCTTCGATCTCTCCCTCTGTCCCATATCTTTCTTCCCAACTTGTCTGTTGGAGACTTTGGGCCAAATTGGCCCCAAGTCTGGGCACGGTTTGACAAGTTTTCAGAGGCCTGCCTGGTGACAGCAGGGACAGCAGGCAGTGACAGGCCTGGGGCTGACAGGCTCCCCATCCCCTAGGGGGCACCTGGCTGCCACACCCAGCTGACATAGAACCTTTGTCACAATGCCTGCTACCGTGGCGAGGATGCGGTGACTCTGCAGGTGACAGTGACACTGCAGGACTTGATGTCAGCTCAGCAGTTTCTCAGTTCTCCTAAGAAGCGGAATTCTGCATATTGCTGCCTTTGCTCTTGAAAGGATGTCATCAGGTGGGATTTTTGGTGTAATACACTAAAAACCAGAGCAGAAATGGTGAAATATTCCCATGATATGCATGGTCCCTGCACCAAAGCACCATGACTCAGCCTAAGGAGACATGCAGCTTCTTTATTTGTACTGCCAGCAGATTGTGGAAGTACAGTATAAAAACCATCTTTATGGAGAGATCTTCCTATTTTAGGCTTAGTCTAAGTGTCTCAGGTCGCTAGGGTTTTTGCTCGGGCCTAATCCATACGGTCTTATGGCTTTCCTCCTAGTCTGACGACGAATGTGCTAGAAAGTATAAAGCAAAAAAGTGTCCTGCAGCCTAGCCTTGCCTTGACTGTCCTTGCCTGACCTTGCCTTGCCTTATTTCCTTCTCATCCTGTTCTCTGTCCCATCCTCTCTCACTAAGCCCTCGTCTGGCTGCATGTCTCTTCTTTCCTTTTCTCTCACTCTCCTGCTTCCTGCCTCTTTTCTTGCAATTCCTCCATCTCACTCCTGCAGCCCAACACTACTTTTTATTCTTCCTTCCCTTTCTCCTGCTCCCTTCGGTCTCTCCCTCTGTCCCATATCTTCCTTCCCGACTTGTCTGTTGGAGACTTTGGGCCAAATTGGCCCCATGTCTGGGCATGGTTTGACAAGTTTTCAGAGGCCTGTCTGTTGATAGCAGGGACAGCAGGCAGTGACAGGCCCGGGGCTGACAGGCTCCCCATCCCCTAGGGGGCGCCTGGCTGCCACACCCAGCTGACATAGAACCTTTGTCACATTGCCCGCTACCGTGGTGAGGATGCGGTGACTCTGCAGGTGACAGGGACACTGCAGGACTTGGTGTCAGCTCAGCAATTTCTCAGTTCTCCAAAGAAGCGGAATTCTGCAAATTGCTGCCTTTGCTCTTGAAAGGATGTCATCAGGTGGGTGTTTTGGCGTAATGCACTAAAAACCAGTGCAGAAATGGTGAAATATTCCCATGATATGCATGGTCCCTGCCCCAAAGCACCAGAGAATCACAGAATCACAGAATCGACTGGGTTGGAAAAGACCTCAGAGATCATCGAGTCCAACCCTTGGTCCAACTCTAGTCCGTTTACTAGATCATGGCACTAAGTGCCATGTCCAATCTAAGTTTAAAAACGTCTAGGGATGTCGAGTCCACTACCTCCCTGGTCAGGCCATTCCAGTGCCTGTCCACTCTCTCTGTAAAGAATTTCTTTCTAATATCCAGCCTAAATTTCCCCTGGTAGTATTTAAGCCCATGCCCCCTTGTCCTATTGCTATCTGCCTGGGAGAAGAGACCAATCCCCACCTGGTTATAACTTCCCTTCAGGTAGTTATTGAGAGTGATGAGGTCACCTCTAAGCCTCCCCTTCTCTAGACTAAACAACCCCAGCTCCCTCAGCCTCTCCTCATAGGTCTTACGTTCAAGTCCCTTCACCAGTCTTGTTGCTCTTCTCTGCATCCGCTCCAGCACTTCAATGTCTTTCCTGAACTGAGGGGCCCAGAACTGAACACAATACTCCAGGTGTGGCCTCACCAATAGAGTACAGGGGAAGGATCACTTCCCTTGTCCTGCTGACCGCGCTATTTTTGATACAGGACAGGATACCGTTGGCCTTCTTGGCCACCTGGGCACACTGTTGGCTCATGTTGAGCTTCCTGTCAATTAGTACCCCCATGTCCCTTTCTGTCTGACTGCTCTCCAGCCACTCTGCGCCCAGCCTGTAGTGCTGCAGGGGGTTGTTGTGACCAAAGTGCAGCACCCGGCACTTGGCCTTATTGAACTTCATCCCATTGGAATCAGCCCATTTTTCCAGTCTATCCAGATCCCTCTGCAGAGCCCTCCTGCCTTCCAGCAGGTCGACACACCCTCCCAACTTGGTGTCATCAGCAAATTTGCCGATGATGGTCTCAATCCCCTCATCTAAATCATCAATAAAGATTTTAAACAGGACTGGACCCAACACTGACCCCTGGGGAACACCACTAGTGACCGGCCGCCAGCTGGATGCAGCCCCATTCACCAGCACTCTCTGGGCCCGGCCCTCCAGCCAGTTCTTAACCCAGCATAGAGTACACTTGTCCATGCCGTGGGCTACCAGCTTTTGCAAGAGTATATTATGGGAGACAGTGTCAAAGACCTTGCTGAAGTCCACATAGACCACATCCACGGCTTTCCCCTCATCCACCAGCTGGGTCACCTGATCATAAAAGGAGATCAGGTTGGTCAGACAGGACCTGCCCCTCCTAAACCCATGCTGCCTGGGTCTGATCCCTTGTCCATCCTGAAGGTGCTGTGTGATTCCATTCAGGATGATCTGCTCCATAACCCTGCCCGGCACCGAGGTCAGGCTGACAGGCCTGTAGTTGCCAGGGTCAGCTCTGCAGCCCTTTTTGTGGACTGGGGTAACACTGGCCAATTTCCAATCATATGGGACCTCCCCAGTGAGCCAGGACTGTTGGAAGATGATGGAGAGCGGCTTGGCAAGTTCTTCTGCTAGCTCCCTCATCACCCTAGGATGGATCCCATCTGGTCCCATAGACTTGTGAGGATCCAGATGGCTCAGTAAATCACCAACTATTTCCTCCTGGAATACAAGGGGCCTATTTGGCTTCCTATCTCTGTCAACCACCTCCAGAGATGAGTTGTCCTGAGGGCCACCTGTCTTACTGGTAAAAACTGAGGCAAAGTAGGTATTAAGTACCTCAGCTTTCTCCTCATCTTTGTTAACTATATTTCCTTCAGAGTCCAACAGAGAGTGGAGGTTTTCCTTGCCCCTCCTTTTGTTATTAACATATTTGAAGAAGGACTTTTTATTATCCCTGACAGAATTGGCCAAGTTAACTTCAAATTGCACTTTTGTTTCCCTGATCTTTTTTCTGCATGATCTAGCTATTTCCATAAATTCTTCATAAGTAGCCAGCCCTTTTTTCCACAGTTGGTAAAGTCTCCTTTTATTTCTGATTTCATTCAGAATCTCCCTGTTTAGCCAAGCCGGTTGTCTTCCCCGCCGGCTAGCCTTTCGGCACACTGGTATAGCCTGTTCCTGTGCACTCAAAACCACCTGCTTGAAGCATGTCGAACCCTCCTGGGCCCCCTTGTTTTTAAGCGTTGTTTCCCAGGGTATGCTCTGAACTAGACTTCTGAATAGGCAAAAATCTGCCCTCTGGAAGTCCAGCATAGAGGTTTTGTTAATGGTTCTCCCTGCATCTCTGAGTATTGAAAATTTTATTATTTCATGGTCGCTATGCCCCAGGCGGCCTCCAACCACTACATCTCCCACCAGCCCTTCTCTGTTTGTAAACAGTAGGTCTAGCGGGGTCTTGCCCCTGGTGGGCTCATTTACCAGCTGATGAAAGAAATTGTCCTCTATACACTCAAGGAACTTCCTAGACTGCCTCTTCTGTGCAGTATTGAGCTCCCAGCAGATATCCGGCAGGTTAAAGTCACCCACAAGAACAAGGGCCGTCGATTTTGAGACATCTGCCAGCTGCTTGTAGAATAATTCATCTCCTTCATTGTACTGGTTGGGCGGTCTATAACAGACACCCACGAGGATGTCAGCCTTGTTGGACTTCCCCCTGATTCTGGTCCACAGGCACTCAACCTTGTCACTGCTGACCTCAAGTTTAACAGAGTCGAGTGATTCTCTAACATATAAAGCCACCCCTCCACCTCTCCTACCCTGCCTATCTTTTCTGAAGAGCTTGTAGCCACACATAGCAGCACTCCAGTCATATGAGTCATCCCAGCATGTTTCTGTGATGGCAACTATGTCATAGCTTTCCTGCTGCACGATGGCTTCCAGCTCCTCTTGTTTGTTGCCCATACTGCGTGCATTAGTGTACATGCACTTCAAGTGGGCTGCTGATTTCCCTCTTAATTCGGGCTTTCAATCCTTAGGCTGATCTTTGGAGAGCCCAGTTTCAATCCCTTCCCCCTTCAAACCAAGTTTAAAGCCCTCCTGATCAGCCCTGCCAACTTATGGGCTGTAGTCCTCTTGCTCTCCCAAGAAGGATGAAGCCCATATGATTTGAGGAGACTGGGTACCACGGAGCTTGCCCCATGGTCAAAAAACCCAAAATTTTGATGGTGACACCAATCCTTAAGCCACCTGTTGATGAGATGGGCTTTTCTGATCCTCCTTTATTTAGTTCCTCATCCATCCCAGCTAGCACAGGAACTGAGGCAAATATCACTTGTGCTCCTATCCCATGAACTGACTGACCCAGTGCTCTAAAGTCCTTTTTAATTATCTTGATACTTCTTCTGTTGATGTCCTCGCTGCCAGCTTGGACTACTGACAGGGGACTACTAACCATGACTCAGCCTAAGGAGATCTGCAGCTTATTTTTTTGTACTGCCAGCAGATTGTGGAAGTACAGTATAAAAACCATGCTTATGGAGAGATCTTCCCATTTTAGGCTTAGTCTAAGTGTCTCAAGTAGCTGGGGTTTTTGCTTGGGCCTAATCCATACGGTCTTATGGCTTTCCTCCTAGTCTGAAGACGAATGTGCTAGAAACTATAAGGCAAAAACATGTCCTGCAGCCTAGCCTTGCCTTGCCTGTCCTTGCCTGTCTTAGCCTTGCCTCATTTCCTTCTCATCCTCCTCTCTGTCCCATCCTCTCTCACTAACCCCTCGTCACGCTGCATGTCTCCTCTTTCCTTTTCTCTCACTCTCCTGCTTCCTGCCTCTTTTCTTGCAATTCCTCCATCTCACTCCTGCAGCCCAACACTACTTTTTATTCTTCCTTCCCTTTCTCCTGCTCCCTTCGGTCTCTCCCTCTGTCCCATATCTTTCTTCCCGACTTGTCTCTTGGAGACTTTGGGCCAAACTGGCCCCAAGTCTGGGCATGCTTTGACAAGTTTTCAGAGGCCTGGCTGGTGGCAGCAGGGACACCAGGCAGTGACAGGCCCGGGGCTGACAGGCTCCCCATCCCCTAGGGGGCGCCTGGCTGCCACACCCAGCTGACACAGAACCTTTGTCACAATGCCCGCTACCGTGGCGAGGATGCGGTGGCTCTGCAGGTGATAGGGACACTGCAGGACTTGGTGTCAGCTCAGCAATTTCTCACTTCCCCTAAGAAGCGGAATTCTGCAAATTGCTGCCTTTGCTCTTGAAAGGATGTCATCAGGTGGGTGTTTTGGTGTCATACACTGAAAACAGAACAGAAACTGTGAAATATTCCAATGATATGCATGGTCCCTGCCCCAAAGCACCATGACTCAGCCTAAGGAGATCTGCAGCTTATTTTTTTGTACTGCCATCAGATTGTGGAAGTACAATATAAAAACCATCCTTATGGAGAGATCTTGGTATTTTAGGCTTAGTCTAAGTGTCTCAAGTAGCTGGGGTTTTTGCTTGGGCATAATCCATATGGTCTTATGGCTTTCCTCCTAGTCTGAAGACGAATGTGCTAGAAACTATAAAGCAAAAACACGTCCTACAGCCTAGCCTTGCCTTGCCTGTCCTTGCCTGTCCTAGCCTTGCCTTATGTGCTTCTCATCCTGTTCTCTGTCCCATCCTCTCTCACTAACACCTCGTCTGGCTGCATGTCTCTTCTTTCCTTTTCTCTCACTCTCCTGCTTCCTGCCTCTTTTCTTGCAATTCCTCCATCTCACTCCTGCAGCCCAACACTACTTTTTATTCTTCCTTCCCTTTCTCCTGCTCCCTTCGGTCTCTCCCTCTGTCCCATATCTTCCTTCCCGACTTGTCTCTTGGAGACTTTGGGCCAAACTGGCCCCAAGTCTGGGCATGGTTTGACAAGTTTTCAGAGGCCTGGCTGGTGGCAGCAGGGACACCAGGCAGTGACAGGCCCGGGGCTGACAGGCTCCCCATCCCCTAGGGAGCACCTGGCTGCCACACCCAGCTGACACAGAACCTTTGTCACAATGCCCGCTACCGTGGCGAGGATGCGGTGGCTCTGCAGGTGACAGGGACACTGCAGGACTTGGTGTCAGCTCAGCAATTTCTCACTTCCCCTAAGAAGCAGAATTCTGCAAATTGCTGCCTTTGCTCTTGAAAGGATGTCATCAGGTGGGTGTTTTGGTGTCATACACTGAAAACAGAGCAGAAACTGTGAAATATTCCCATGATATGCATGTTCCCTGCCCCAAAGCACCATGACTCAGCCTAAGGAGATCTGCAGCTTATTTTTTTGTACTGCTAGCAGATTGTGGAAGTACAGTATAAAAACCATCCTTATGGAGAGATTTTCCTATTTTAGGCTTAGTCTAAGTGTCTCAAGTAGCTGGGGTTTTTGCTTGGGCCTAATCCATACGGTCTTATGGCTTTCCTCCTAGTCTGAAGACGAATGTGCTAGAAACTATAAAGCAAAAACATGTCCTGCAGCCTAGCCTTGCCTTGCCTGTCCTTGCCTGTCCTTGCCTTGCCTTATTTCCTTCTCATCCTGTTCTCTGTCCCATCCTCTCTCACTAACCCCTCGTAATGCTGCATGTCTGTTCTTTGTTTTCTCTCACTCTCCTGCTTCCTGCCTCTTTTCTTGCAATTCCTCCATCTCACTCCTGCAGCCCAATAATACTTTTTATTCTTCCTTCTCTTTCTCCTGATCCCTTCGCTTTCTTCCTCTGTCCCATATCTTTCTTCCCGACTTGTCTGTTGGAGACTTTGGGCCAAAATGGCTCCATGTCTGGGCATGGTTTGACAAGTTTTCAGAGGCCTGGCTGGTGACAGCAGGGACAGCAGGCAGTGACAGGCCCGGGGCTGACAGGCTCCCCATCCCCTAGGGGGCGCCTGGCTGCCACACCCAGCTGACATAGAACCTTTGTCACAATGCCCGCTACCGTGGCGAGGATGCGGTGACTCTGCAGGTGACAGGGACACTGCAGGACTTGGTGTCAGCTCAGCAATTTCTCAGTTCTCCAAAGAAGCGGAATTCTGCAAATTGCTGCCTTTGCTCTTGAAAGGATATCATCAGGTGGGTGTTTTGGTGTAATACACAAAAAAACAGAGCAGAAATGGTGAAAAATACCCATGATATGCGTGGTGTCTACCCCAAAGCACCATGACTCAGCCTAAGGGAATACGCAGCTTCTTTTTTTGTACTGCAGGCAGATTGCGGAAGTACAGTATAAAAACCATCCTTATGGAGAGATCTTCGTATTTTAGGCTTAGTCTAAGTGTCTCAGGTAGCTGGGGTTTTGGCTTGGGCCTAATCCGTACGGTCTTATGGCTTTCCTCCTAGTCTGAAGACAAATGTGCTAGAAACTATAAAGCAAAAAAATGTCCTGCGGCCTAGCCTTGCCTTGCCTGTCCTTTCCTGTCCTTGACTTGCCTTATTTCCTTCTCATCCTGTTCTCTGTCCCATCCTCTCTCACTAAGCTCTCGTCACGCTGCATGTCTCTTCTTTCCTTTTCTCTCACTCTCCTGCTTCCTGCCTCTTTTCTTGCAATTCCTCCATCTCACTCCTGCAGCACAACACTACTTTTTATTCTTCCTTCCCTTTCTCCTGCTCCCTTCGCTTTCTCCCTCTGTCCCATATCTTTCTTCCCGACTTGTCTCTTGGAGACTTTGTGCCAAACTGACCCAAGTCTGGGCATGGTATGACAGGTTTTCAGAGGCCTGGCTGGTGGCAGCAGGGACAGCAGGCAGTGACAGGCCCGGGGCTGACAGGCTCCCCATCCCCTAGGGGGCGCCTGGCTGCCACACCCAGCTGACATAGAACCTTTGTCACAATGCCCGATACCGTGGCTAGGATGCGGTGACTCTGCAGGTGACAGGGACACTGCAGGACTTGGTGTCAGCTCAGCAATGTCTCAGTTCTCCAAAGAAGTGGAATTCTGCAAATTGCTGCCTTTGCTCTTGAAAGGATGTCATCAGGTGGTTGTTCTGGTGTAATACACAAAAACCAGAGCAGAAATGGTGAAATATTCCCATGATATGCATGCTCTCTGCACCAAAGCACCATGACTCAGCCTAAGGAGATCTGCAGCTTCTTTTTTTGTACTGCCATCAGATTGTGGAAGTACAGTATAAAAACCATCCTTATGGAGAGATCTTCTTATTTTAGGTTTAGTCTAAGTGTCTCAAGTAGCTGGGGTTTTTGCTTGGGCCTAATCCATATGGTGTTATGGCTTTCCTCCTAGTCTGAAGACGAATGTGCTAGAAACTGTAAAGAAAAAAGTGTCCTGCAGCCTAGCCTTGCCATGCCTGTCCTTGCCTGTCCTTGCCTTGCCTTATTTCCTTCTCATCCTGTTCTCTGTCCCATCCTCTCTCATTAAGCCCTCGTCTGGCTGCATGTCTCTTCTTTCCTTTTCTCTCACTCTCCTGCTTCCTGCCTCTTTTCTTGCAATTCCTCCATCTCACTCCTGCAGCCCAACACTACTTTTGATTCTTCCTTCCCTTTCTCCTGCTCCCTTCGCTCTCTCCCTCTGTCCCATATCTTTCTTCCCGACTTGTCTCTTGGAGACTTTGGGCCAAATTGGCCCCACGTCTGGGCATGGTTTGACAAGTTTTCAGAGGCCTGGCTGGTGACTAGCAGGGCCAGCAGGCAGTGACAGGCCTGGGGCTGACAGGCTCCCCATCCCCTAGGGGGCGCCTGGCTGCCCCACCCAGCTGACATAGAACATTTGTCACAATGCCCGCTACCGTGGCGAGGATGCGGTGACTCTGCAGGTGACAGGATCACTGCAGGACTTGGTGTCAGCTCAGCAATTTCTCAGTTCTCCAAAGAAGCAGAATTCTGCAAATTGCTGCCTTTGCTCTTGAAAGGGTGTCATCAGGTGGGTGTTTTCGTGTAATGTACAAAAAACCAGAGCAGAAATGGTGAAATATTCCCATGATATGCGTGGTCCCTGCACCAAAGCACCATGACTCAGCCTAAGGAGATCTGCAGCTTCCTTTTTTGTACTGCCAGCAGATTGCGGAAGTACAGTATAAAAGCCATCCTTATGGAGAGATCTTCCCATTTTAGGCTTAGTCTAAGTGTCTCAGGTAGCTGGGGTTAAGCTTGGGCCTAATCCTTTTGGTGTTATGGCTTACCTCCTAGTCTGAACACGAATGTGCTAGAAACTATAAAGCAAAAAAGTGTCCTGCAGCCTAGCCTTGCCTACCTGTCCTTGCCTGTCCTTGATTTGCCTTATTTCCTTTTCATCCTGTTCTCTGTCCCATCCTCTCTCACTAAGCCCTCCTCTGGCATCATGTCTCTTCTTTCCTTTTCTCTCACTCTCCTGCTTCCTGCCTCTTTTCTTGCAATTCCTCCATTTCCCTCCTGGAGCCCCATACTACTTTTTATTCTTCCTTCCCTTTCTCCTGCTTCCTTCACTTTCCCCCTCTGTCCCATATCATTCTACCGACTTGTCTCTTGGAGATTTTGGTCCAAATTTGCCCCAAGTCTGGGCATGGTTTGACAAGTTTTCAGAGGCCTGGCTGGTGGCAGCAGGGACACCAGGCAGTGACAGGCCCGGGGCTGACAGGCTCCCCATCCCCTAGGGGGCGCCTGGCTGCCACACCCAGCTGACATAGAACCTTTGTCACAATGCCCGCTACCGTGGCGAGGATGCGGTGACTCTGCAGGTGCCAGGGACACTGCAGGACTTGATGTCAGCTCAGCAATTTCTCAGTTCTCCAAAGAAGCGGAATTCTACAAATTGCTGCCTTTGCTCTTGAAAGGATGTCATCAGGTGCGTGTTTTCGTGTAATATACTGAAAACCTGAGTAGAAATGGTGAAATATTACCATGATATGCATGGTCCCTGCCCCAAAGCAAAATGACTCAGCCTAAGGAGATCGGCAGCTTCTTTTTTTGTACTGCCAGCAGATTGTGGAAGTACAGTATAAAAACCATCCTTATGGAGAGATCTTCCTATTTTAGGCTTAGTCTAAGTGTCTCAGGTAGCTGGGGTTTTTGCTTGGGCCTAATCCATACGGTCTTATGGCTTTCCTCCTAGTCTGAAGACGAATGTGCTAGAAACTATAAAGCAATAAATGTCCTGCAGCCTAGCCTTGCCTTGCCTGTCCTTGCCTGTCCTTGCCTTGCCTTATTTCCTTCTCATCCTGTTCTCTGTCCCATCCTCTCTCACTAAGCCCTCGTCTGGCTGCATGTCTCTTCTTTCCTTTTCTCTCACTCTCCTGCTTCCTGCCACTTTTTTTGTAATTCCTCCATCTCACTCCTGCAGCCCCATACTACTTTTTATTCTTCCTTCCATTTCTCCTGCTCCCTTCGATCTCTCCCTCTGTCCCATATCTTTCTTCCCAACTTGTCTGTTGGAGACTTTGGGCCAAATTGGCCCCAAGTCTGGGCACGGTTTGACAAGTTTTCAGAGGCCTGCCTGGTGACAGCAGGGACAGCAGGCAGTGACAGGCCTGGGGCTGACAGGCTCCCCATCCCCTAGGGGGCACCTGGCTGCCACACCCAGCTGACATAGAACCTTTGTCACAATGCCTGCTACCGTGGCGAGGATGCGGTGACTCTGCAGGTGACAGTGACACTGCAGGACTTGATGTCAGCTCAGCAGTTTCTCAGTTCTCCTAAGAAGCGGAATTCTGCATATTGCTGCCTTTGCTCTTGAAAGGATGTCATCAGGTGGGATTTTTGGTGTAATACACTAAAAACCAGAGCAGAAATGGTGAAATATTCCCATGATATGCATGGTCCCTGCACCAAAGCACCATGACTCAGCCTAAGGAGACATGCAGCTTCTTTATTTGTACTGCCAGCAGATTGTGGAAGTACAGTATAAAAACCATCCTTATGGAGAGATCTTCCTATTTTAGGCTTAGTCTAAGTGTCTCAGGTCGCTAGGGTTTTTGCTCGGGCCTAATCCATACGGTCTTATGGCTTTCCTCCTAGTCTGACGACGAATGTGCTAGAAAGTATAAAGCAAAAAAGTGTCCTGCAGCCTAGCCTTGCCTTGACTGTCCTTGCCTGACCTTGCCTTGCCTTATTTCCTTCTCATCCTGTTCTCTGTCCCATCCTCTCTCACTAAGCCCTCGTCTGGCTGCATGTCTCTTCTTTCCTTTTCTCTCACTCTCCTGCTTCCTGCCTCTTTTCTTGCAATTCCTCCATCTCACTCCTGCAGCCCAACACTACTTTTTATTCTTCCTTCCCTTTCTCCTGCTCCCTTCGGTCTCTCCCTCTGTCCCATATCTTCCTTCCCGACTTGTCTGTTGGAGACTTTGGGCCAAATTGGCCCCATGTCTGGGCATGGTTTGACAAGTTTTCAGAGGCCTGTCTGTTGATAGCAGGGACAGCAGGCAGTGACAGGCCCGGGGCTGACAGGCTCCCCATCCCCTAGGGGGCGCCTGGCTGCCACACCCAGCTGACATAGAACCTTTGTCACATTGCCCGCTACCGTGGTGAGGATGCGGTGACTCTGCAGGTGACAGGGACACTGCAGGACTTGGTGTCAGCTCAGCAATTTCTCAGTTCTCCAAAGAAGCGGAATTCTGCAAATTGCTGCCTTTGCTCTTGAAAGGATGTCATCAGGTGGGTGTTTTGGCGTAATGCACTAAAAACCAGTGCAGAAATGGTGAAATATTCCCATGATATGCATGGTCCCTGCCCCAAAGCACCAGAGAATCACAGAATCACAGAATCGACTGGGTTGGAAAAGACCTCAGAGATCATCGAGTCCAACCCTTGGTCCAACTCTAGTCCGTTTACTAGATCATGGCACTAAGTGCCATGTCCAATCTAAGTTTAAAAACGTCTAGGGATGTCGAGTCCACTACCTCCCTGGTCAGGCCATTCCAGTGCCTGTCCACTCTCTCTGTAAAGAATTTCTTTCTAATATCCAGCCTAAATTTCCCCTGGTAGTATTTAAGCCCATGCCCCCTTGTCCTATTGCTATCTGCCTGGGAGAAGAGACCAATCCCCACCTGGTTATAACTTCCCTTCAGGTAGTTATTGAGAGTGATGAGGTCACCTCTAAGCCTCCCCTTCTCTAGACTAAACAACCCCAGCTCCCTCAGCCTCTCCTCATAGGTCTTACGTTCAAGTCCCTTCACCAGTCTTGTTGCTCTTCTCTGCATCCGCTCCAGCACTTCAATGTCTTTCCTGAACTGAGGGGCCCAGAACTGAACACAATACTCCAGGTGTGGCCTCACCAATAGAGTACAGGGGAAGGATCACTTCCCTTGTCCTGCTGACCGCGCTATTTTTGATACAGGACAGGATACCGTTGGCCTTCTTGGCCACCTGGGCACACTGTTGGCTCATGTTGAGCTTCCTGTCAATTAGTACCCCCATGTCCCTTTCTGTCTGACTGCTCTCCAGCCACTCTGCGCCCAGCCTGTAGTGCTGCAGGGGGTTGTTGTGACCAAAGTGCAGCACCCGGCACTTGGCCTTATTGAACTTCATCCCATTGGAATCAGCCCATTTTTCCAGTCTATCCAGATCCCTCTGCAGAGCCCTCCTGCCTTCCAGCAGGTCGACACACCCTCCCAACTTGGTGTCATCAGCAAATTTGCCGATGATGGTCTCAATCCCCTCATCTAAATCATCAATAAAGATTTTAAACAGGACTGGACCCAACACTGACCCCTGGGGAACACCACTAGTGACCGGCCGCCAGCTGGATGCAGCCCCATTCACCAGCACTCTCTGGGCCCGGCCCTCCAGCCAGTTCTTAACCCAGCATAGAGTACACTTGTCCATGCCGTGGGCTACCAGCTTTTGCAAGAGTATATTATGGGAGACAGTGTCAAAGACCTTGCTGAAGTCCACATAGACCACATCCACGGCTTTCCCCTCATCCACCAGCTGGGTCACCTGATCATAAAAGGAGATCAGGTTGGTCAGACAGGACCTGCCCCTCCTAAACCCATGCTGCCTGGGTCTGATCCCTTGTCCATCCTGAAGGTGCTGTGTGATTCCATTCAGGATGATCTGCTCCATAACCCTGCCCGGCACCGAGGTCAGGCTGACAGGCCTGTAGTTGCCAGGGTCAGCTCTGCAGCCCTTTTTGTGGACTGGGGTAACACTGGCCAATTTCCAATCATATGGGACCTCCCCAGTGAGCCAGGACTGTTGGAAGATGATGGAGAGCGGCTTGGCAAGTTCTTCTGCTAGCTCCCTCATCACCCTAGGATGGATCCCATCTGGTCCCATAGACTTGTGAGGATCCAGATGGCTCAGTAAATCACCAACTATTTCCTCCTGGAATACAAGGGGCCTATTTGGCTTCCTATCTCTGTCAACCACCTCCAGAGATGAGTTGTCCTGAGGGCCACCTGTCTTACTGGTAAAAACTGAGGCAAAGTAGGTATTAAGTACCTCAGCTTTCTCCTCATCTTTGTTAACTATATTTCCTTCAGAGTCCAACAGAGAGTGGAGGTTTTCCTTGCCCCTCCTTTTGTTATTAACATATTTGAAGAAGGACTTTTTATTATCCCTGACAGAATTGGCCAAGTTAACTTCAAATTGCACTTTTGTTTCCCTGATCTTTTTTCTGCATGATCTAGCTATTTCCATAAATTCTTCATAAGTAGCCAGCCCTTTTTTCCACAGTTGGTAAAGTCTCCTTTTATTTCTGATTTCATTCAGAATCTCCCTGTTTAGCCAAGCCGGTTGTCTTCCCCGCCGGCTAGCCTTTCGGCACACTGGTATAGCCTGTTCCTGTGCACTCAAAACCACCTGCTTGAAGCATGTCGAACCCTCCTGGGCCCCCTTGTTTTTAAGCGTTGTTTCCCAGGGTATGCTCTGAACTAGACTTCTGAATAGGCAAAAATCTGCCCTCCGGAAGTCCAGCATAGAGGTTTTGTTAATGGTTCTCCCTGCATCTCTGAGTATTGAAAATTTTATTATTTCATGGTCGCTATGCCCCAGGCGGCCTCCAACCACTACATCTCCCACCAGCCCTTCTCTGTTTGTAAACAGTAGGTCTAGCGGGGTCTTGCCCCTGGTGGGCTCATTTACCAGCTGATGAAAGAAATTGTCCTCTATACACTCAAGGAACTTCCTAGACTGCCTCTTCTGTGCAGTATTGAGCTCCCAGCAGATATCCGGCAGGTTAAAGTCACCCACAAGAACAAGGGCCGTCGATTTTGAGACATCTGCCAGCTGCTTGTAGAATAATTCATCTCCTTCATTGTACTGGTTGGGCGGTCTATAACAGACACCCACGAGGATGTCAGCCTTGTTGGACTTCCCCCTGATTCTGGTCCACAGGCACTCAACCTTGTCACTGCTGACCTCAAGTTTAACAGAGTCGAGTGATTCTCTAACATATAAAGCCACCCCTCCACCTCTCCTACCCTGCCTATCTTTTCTGAAGAGCTTGTAGCCACACATAGCAGCACTCCAGTCATATGAGTCATCCCAGCATGTTTCTGTGATGGCAACTATGTCATAGCTTTCCTGCTGCACGATGGCTTCCAGCTCCTCTTGTTTGTTGCCCATACTGCGTGCATTAGTGTACATGCACTTCAAGTGGGCTGCTGATTTCCCTCTTAATTCGGGCTTTCAATCCTTAGGCTGATCTTTGGAGAGCCCAGTTTCAATCCCTTCCCCCTTCAAACCAAGTTTAAAGCCCTCCTGATCAGCCCTGCCAACTTATGGGCTGTAGTCCTCTTGCTCTCCCAAGAAGGATGAAGCCCATATGATTTGAGGAGACTGGGTACCACGGAGCTTGCCCCATGGTCAAAAAACCCAAAATTTTGATGGTGACACAAATCCTTAAGCCACCTGTTGATGAGATGGGCTTTTCTGATCCTCCTTTATTTAGTTCCTCATCCATCCCAGCTAGCACAGGAACTGAGGCAAATATCACTTGTGCTCCTATCCCATGAACTGACTGACCCAGTGCTCTAAAGTCCTTTTTAATTATCTTGATACTTCTTCTGTTGATGTCCTCGCTGCCAGCTTGGACTACTGACAGGGGACTACTAACCATGACTCAGCCTAAGGAGATCTGCAGCTTATTTTTTTGTACTGCCAGCAGATTGTGGAAGTACAGTATAAAAACCATCCTTATGGAGAGATCTTCCCATTTTAGGCTTAGTCTAAGTGTCTCAAGTAGCTGGGGTTTTTGCTTGGGCCTAATCCATACGGTCTTATGGCTTTCCTCCTAGTCTGAAGACGAATGTGCTAGAAACTATAAGGCAAAAACATGTCCTGCAGCCTAGCCTTGCCTTGCCTGTCCTTGCCTGTCCTAGCCTTGCCTTATGTGCTTCTCATCCTGTTCTCTGTCCCATCCTCTCTCACTAAAACCTCGTCTGGCTGCATGTCTCCTCTTTCCTTTTCTCTCACTCTCCTGCTTCCTGCCTCTTTTCTTGCAATTCCTCCATCTCACTCCTGCAGCCCAACACTACTTTTTATTCTTCCTTCCCTTTCTCCTGCTCCCTTCGGTCTCTCCCTCTGTCCCATATCTTCCTTCCCGACTTGTCTCTTGGAGACTTTGGGCCAAACTGGCCCCAAGTCTGGGCATGGTTTGACAAGTTTTCAGAGGCCTGGCTGGTGGCAGCAGGGACACCAGGCAGTGACAGGCCCGGGGCTGACAGGCTCCCCATCCCCTAGGGGGCGCCTGGCTGCCACACCCAGCTGACACAGAACCTTTGTCACAATGCCCGCTACCGTGGCGAGGATGCGGTGGCTCTGCAGGTGATAGGGACACTGCAGGACTTGGTGTCAGCTCAGCAATTTCTCACTTCCCCTAAGAAGCGGAATTCTGCAAATTGCTGCCTTTGCTCTTGAAAGGATGTCATCAGGTGGGTGTTTTGGTGTCATACACTGAAAACAGAACAGAAACTGTGAAATATTCCAATGATATGCATGGTCCCTGCCCCAAAGCACCATGACTCAGCCTAAGGAGATCTGCAGCTTATTTTTTTGTACTGCCATCAGATTGTGGAAGTACAATATAAAAACCATCCTTATGGAGAGATCTTGGTATTTTAGGCTTAGTCTAAGTGTCTCAAGTAGCTGGGGTTTTTGCTTGGGCATAATCCATATGGTCTTATGGCTTTCCTCCTAGTCTGAAGACGAATGTGCTAGAAACTATAAAGCAAAAACACGTCCTACAGCCTAGCCTTGCCTTGCCTGTCCTTGCCTGTCCTAGCCTTGCCTTATGTGCTTCTCATCCTGTTCTCTGTCCCATCCTCTCTCACTAACACCTCGTCTGGCTGCATGTCTCTTCTTTCCTTTTCTCTCACTCTCCTGCTTCCTGCCTCTTTTCTTGCAATTCCTCCATCTCACTCCTGCAGCCCAACACTACTTTTTATTCTTCCTTCCCTTTCTCCTGCTCCCTTCGGTCTCTCCCTCTGTCCCATATCTTCCTTCCCGACTTGTCTCTTGGAGACTTTGGGCCAAACTGGCCCCAAGTCTGGGCATGGTTTGACAAGTTTTCAGAGGCCTGGCTGGTGGCAGCAGGGACACCAGGCAGTGACAGGCCCGGGGCTGACAGGCTCCCCATCCCCTAGGGAGCACCTGGCTGCCACACCCAGCTGACACAGAACCTTTGTCACAATGCCCGCTACCGTGGCGAGGATGCGGTGGCTCTGCAGGTGACAGGGACACTGCAGGACTTGGTGTCAGCTCAGCAATTTCTCACTTCCCCTAAGAAGCAGAATTCTGCAAATTGCTGCCTTTGCTCTTGAAAGGATGTCATCAGGTGGGTGTTTTGGTGTCATACACTGAAAACAGAGCAGAAACTGTGAAATATTCCCATGATATGCATGTTCCCTGCCCCAAAGCACCATGACTCAGCCTAAGGAGATCTGCAGCTTATTTTTTTGTACTGCTAGCAGATTGTGGAAGTACAGTATAAAAACCATCCTTATGGAGAGATTTTCCTATTTTAGGCTTAGTCTAAGTGTCTCAAGTAGCTGGGGTTTTTGCTTGGGCCTAATCCATACGGTCTTATGGCTTTCCTCCTAGTCTGAAGACGAATGTGCTAGAAACTATAAAGCAAAAACATGTCCTGCAGCCTAGCCTTGCCTTGCCTGTCCTTGCCTGTCCTTGCCTTGCCTTATTTCCTTCTCATCCTGTTCTCTGTCCCATCCTCTCTCACTAACCCCTCGTAATGCTGCATGTCTGTTCTTTGTTTTCTCTCACTCTCCTGCTTCCTGCCTCTTTTCTTGCAATTCCTCCATCTCACTCCTGCAGCCCAATAATACTTTTTATTCTTCCTTCTCTTTCTCCTGATCCCTTCGCTTTCTTCCTCTGTCCCATATCTTTCTTCCCGACTTGTCTGTTGGAGACTTTGGGCCAAAATGGCTCCATGTCTGGGCATGGTTTGACAAGTTTTCAGAGGCCTGGCTGGTGACAGCAGGGACAGCAGGCAGTGACAGGCCCGGGGCTGACAGGCTCCCCATCCCCTAGGGGGCGCCTGGCTGCCACACCCAGCTGACATAGAACCTTTGTCACAATGCCCGCTACCGTGGCGAGGATGCGGTGACTCTGCAGGTGACAGGGACACTGCAGGACTTGGTGTCAGCTCAGCAATTTCTCAGTTCTCCAAAGAAGCGGAATTCTGCAAATTGCTGCCTTTGCTCTTGAAAGGATATCATCAGGTGGGTGTTTTGGTGTAATACACAAAAAAACAGAGCAGAAATGGTGAAAAATACCCATGATATGCGTGGTGTCTACCCCAAAGCACCATGACTCAGCCTAAGGGAATACGCAGCTTCTTTTTTTGTACTGCAGGCAGATTGCGGAAGTACAGTATAAAAACCATCCTTATGGAGAGATCTTCGTATTTTAGGCTTAGTCTAAGTGTCTCAGGTAGCTGGGGTTTTGGCTTGGGCCTAATCCGTACGGTCTTATGGCTTTCCTCCTAGTCTGAAGACAAATGTGCTAGAAACTATAAAGCAAAAAAATGTCCTGCGGCCTAGCCTTGCCTTGCCTGTCCTTTCCTGTCCTTGACTTGCCTTATTTCCTTCTCATCCTGTTCTCTGTCCCATCCTCTCTCACTAAGCTCTCGTCACGCTGCATGTCTCTTCTTTCCTTTTCTCTCACTCTCCTGCTTCCTGCCTCTTTTCTTGCAATTCCTCCATCTCACTCCTGCAGCACAACACTACTTTTTATTCTTCCTTCCCTTTCTCCTGCTCCCTTCGCTTTCTCCCTCTGTCCCATATCTTTCTTCCCGACTTGTCTCTTGGAGACTTTGTGCCAAACTGACCCAAGTCTGGGCATGGTATGACAGGTTTTCAGAGGCCTGGCTGGTGGCAGCAGGGACAGCAGGCAGTGACAGGCCCGGGGCTGACAGGCTCCCCATCCCCTAGGGGGCGCCTGGCTGCCACACCCAGCTGACATAGAACCTTTGTCACAATGCCCGATACCGTGGCTAGGATGCGGTGACTCTGCAGGTGACAGGGACACTGCAGGACTTGGTGTCAGCTCAGCAATGTCTCAGTTCTCCAAAGAAGTGGAATTCTGCAAATTGCTGCCTTTGCTCTTGAAAGGATGTCATCAGGTGGTTGTTCTGGTGTAATACACAAAAACCAGAGCAGAAATGGTGAAATATTCCCATGATATGCATGCTCTCTGCACCAAAGCACCATGACTCAGCCTAAGGAGATCTGCAGCTTCTTTTTTTGTACTGCCATCAGATTGTGGAAGTACAGTATAAAAACCATCCTTATGGAGAGATCTTCTTATTTTAGGTTTAGTCTAAGTGTCTCAAGTAGCTGGGGTTTTTGCTTGGGCCTAATCCATATGGTGTTATGGCTTTCCTCCTAGTCTGAAGACGAATGTGCTAGAAACTGTAAAGAAAAAAGTGTCCTGCAGCCTAGCCTTGCCATGCCTGTCCTTGCCTGTCCTTGCCTTGCCTTATTTCCTTCTCATCCTGTTCTCTGTCCCATCCTCTCTCATTAAGCCCTCGTCTGGCTGCATGTCTCTTCTTTCCTTTTCTCTCACTCTCCTGCTTCCTGCCTCTTTTCTTGCAATTCCTCCATCTCACTCCTGCAGCCCAACACTACTTTTGATTCTTCCTTCCCTTTCTCCTGCTCCCTTCGCTCTCTCCCTCTGTCCCATATCTTTCTTCCCGACTTGTCTCTTGGAGACTTTGGGCCAAATTGGCCCCACGTCTGGGCATGGTTTGACAAGTTTTCAGAGGCCTGGCTGGTGACTAGCAGGGCCAGCAGGCAGTGACAGGCCTGGGGCTGACAGGCTCCCCATCCCCTAGGGGGCGCCTGGCTGCCCCACCCAGCTGACATAGAACATTTGTCACAATGCCCGCTACCGTGGCGAGGATGCGGTGACTCTGCAGGTGACAGGATCACTGCAGGACTTGGTGTCAGCTCAGCAATTTCTCAGTTCTCCAAAGAAGCAGAATTCTGCAAATTGCTGCCTTTGCTCTTGAAAGGGTGTCATCAGGTGGGTGTTTTCGTGTAATGTACAAAAAACCAGAGCAGAAATGGTGAAATATTCCCATGATATGCGTGGTCCCTGCACCAAAGCACCATGACTCAGCCTAAGGAGATCTGCAGCTTCCTTTTTTGTACTGCCAGCAGATTGCGGAAGTACAGTATAAAAGCCATCCTTATGGAGAGATCTTCCCATTTTAGGCTTAGTCTAAGTGTCTCAGGTAGCTGGGGTTAAGCTTGGGCCTAATCCTTTTGGTGTTATGGCTTACCTCCTAGTCTGAACACGAATGTGCTAGAAACTATAAAGCAAAAAAGTGTCCTGCAGCCTAGCCTTGCCTACCTGTCCTTGCCTGTCCTTGATTTGCCTTATTTCCTTTTCATCCTGTTCTCTGTCCCATCCTCTCTCACTAAGCCCTCCTCTGGCATCATGTCTCTTCTTTCCTTTTCTCTCACTCTCCTGCTTCCTGCCTCTTTTCTTGCAATTCCTCCATTTCCCTCCTGGAGCCCCATACTACTTTTTATTCTTCCTTCCCTTTCTCCTGCTTCCTTCACTTTCCCCCTCTGTCCCATATCATTCTACCGACTTGTCTCTTGGAGATTTTGGTCCAAATTTGCCCCAAGTCTGGGCATGGTTTGACAAGTTTTCAGAGGCCTGGCTGGTGGCAGCAGGGACACCAGGCAGTGACAGGCCCGGGGCTGACAGGCTCCCCATCCCCTAGGGGGCGCCTGGCTGCCACACCCAGCTGACATAGAACCTTTGTCACAATGCCCGCTACCGTGGCGAGGATGCGGTGACTCTGCAGGTGCCAGGGACACTGCAGGACTTGATGTCAGCTCAGCAATTTCTCAGTTCTCCAAAGAAGCGGAATTCTACAAATTGCTGCCTTTGCTCTTGAAAGGATGTCATCAGGTGCGTGTTTTCGTGTAATATACTGAAAACCTGAGTAGAAATGGTGAAATATTACCATGATATGCATGGTCCCTGCCCCAAAGCAAAATGACTCAGCCTAAGGAGATCGGCAGCTTCTTTTTTTGTACTGCCTGCAGATTGTGGAAGTACAGTATAAAAACCATCCTTATGGAGAGATCTTCCTATTTTAGGCTTAGTCTAAGTGTCTCAGGTAGCTGGGGTTTTTGCTTGGGCCTAATCCATACGGTCTTATGGCTTTCCTCCTAGTCTGAAGACGAATGTGCTAGAAACTATAAAGCAATAAATGTCCTGCAGCCTAGCCTTGCCTTGCCTGTCCTTGCCTGTCCTTGCCTTGCCTTATTTCCTTCTCATCCTGTTCTCTGTCCCATCCTCTCTCACTAAGCCCTCGTCTGGCTGCATGTCTCTTCTTTCCTTTTCTCTCACTCTCCTGCTTCCTGCCACTTTTTTTGTAATTCCTCCATCTCACTCCTGCAGCCCCATACTACTTTTTATTCTTCCTTCCATTTCTCCTGCTCCCTTCGATCTCTCCCTCTGTCCCATATCTTTCTTCCCAACTTGTCTGTTGGAGACTTTGGGCCAAATTGGCCCCAAGTCTGGGCACGGTTTGACAAGTTTTCAGAGGCCTGCCTGGTGACAGCAGGGACAGCAGGCAGTGACAGGCCTGGGGCTGACAGGCTCCCCATCCCCTAGGGGGCACCTGGCTGCCACACCCAGCTGACATAGAACCTTTGTCACAATGCCTGCTACCGTGGCGAGGATGCGGTGACTCTGCAGGTGACAGTGACACTGCAGGACTTGATGTCAGCTCAGCAGTTTCTCAGTTCTCCTAAGAAGCGGAATTCTGCATATTGCTGCCTTTGCTCTTGAAAGGATGTCATCAGGTGGGTGTTTTGGCGTAATGCACTAAAAACCAGTGCAGAAATGGTGAAATATTCCCATGATATGCATGGTCCCTGCACCAAAGCACCATGACTCAGCCTAAGGAGACATGCAGCTTCTTTATTTGTACTGCCAGCAGATTGTGGAAGTACAGTATAAAAACCATCCTTATGGAGAGATCTTCCTATTTTAGGCTTAGTCTAAGTGTCTCAGGTCGCTAGGGTTTTTGCTCGGGCCTAATCCATACGGTCTTATGGCTTTCCTCCTAGTCTGACGACGAATGTGCTAGAAAGTATAAAGCAAAAAAGTGTCCTGCAGCCTAGCCTTGCCTTGACTGTCCTTGCCTGACCTTGCCTTGCCTTATTTCCTTCTCATCCTGTTCTCTGTCCCATCCTCTCTCACTAAGCCCTCGTCTGGCTGCATGTCTCTTCTTTCCTTTTCTCTCACTCTCCTGCTTCCTGCCTCTTTTCTTGCAATTCCTCCATCTCACTCCTGCAGCCCAACACTACTTTTTATTCTTCCTTCCCTTTCTCCTGCTCCCTTCGCTCTCTCCCTCTGTCCCATATCTTTCTTCCCGACTTGTCTGTTGGAGACTTTGGGCCAAATTGGCCCCATGTCTGGGCATGGTTTGACAAGTTTTCAGAGGCCTGTCTGTTGATAGCAGGGACAGCAGGCAGTGACAGGCCCGGGGCTGACAGGCTCCCCATCCCCTAGGGGGCGCCTGGCTGCCACACCCAGCTGACATAGAACCTTTGTCACATTGCCCGCTACCGTGGTGAGGATGCGGTGACTCTGCAGGTGACAGGGACACTGCAGGACTTGGTGTCAGCTCAGCAATTTCTCAGTTCTCCAAAGAAGCGGAATTCTGCAAATTGCTGCCTTTGCTCTTGAAAGGATGTCATCAGGTGGGTGTTTTGGCGTAATGCACTAAAAACCAGTGCAGAAATGGTGAAATATTCCCATGATATGCATGGTCCCTGCCCCAAAGCACCAGAGAATCACAGAATCACAGAATCGACTGGGTTGGAAAAGACCTCAGAGATCATCGAGTCCAACCCTTGGTCCAACTCTAGTCCGTTTACTAGATCATGGCACTAAGTGCCATGTCCAATCTAAGTTTAAAAACGTCTAGGGATGTCGAGTCCACTACCTCCCTGGTCAGGCCATTCCAGTGCCTGTCCACTCTCTCTGTAAAGAATTTCTTTCTAATATCCAGCCTAAATTTCCCCTGGTAGTATTTAAGCCCATGCCCCCTTGTCCTATTGCTATCTGCCTGGGAGAAGAGACCAATCCCCACCTGGTTATAACTTCCCTTCAGGTAGTTATTGAGAGTGATGAGGTCACCTCTAAGCCTCCCCTTCTCTAGACTAAACAACCCCAGCTCCCTCAGCCTCTCCTCATAGGTCTTACGTTCAAGTCCCTTCACCAGTCTTGTTGCTCTTCTCTGCATCCGCTCCAGCACTTCAATGTCTTTCCTGAACTGAGGGGCCCAGAACTGAACACAATACTCCAGGTGTGGCCTCACCAATAGAGTACAGGGGAAGGATCACTTCCCTTGTCCTGCTGACCGCGCTATTTTTGATACAGGACAGGATACCGTTGGCCTTCTTGGCCACCTGGGCACACTGTTGGCTCATGTTGAGCTTCCTGTCAATTAGTACCCCCATGTCCCTTTCTGTCTGACTGCTCTCCAGCCACTCTGCGCCCAGCCTGTAGTGCTGCAGGGGGTTGTTGTGACCAAAGTGCAGCACCCGGCACTTGGCCTTATTGAACTTCATCCCATTGGAATCAGCCCATTTTTCCAGTCTATCCAGATCCCTCTGCAGAGCCCTCCTGCCTTCCAGCAGGTCGACACACCCTCCCAACTTGGTGTCATCAGCAAATTTGCCGATGATGGTCTCAATCCCCTCATCTAAATCATCAATAAAGATTTTAAACAGGACTGGACCCAACACTGACCCCTGGGGAACACCACTAGTGACCGGCCGCCAGCTGGATGCAGCCCCATTCACCAGCACTCTCTGGGCCCGGCCCTCCAGCCAGTTCTTAACCCAGCATAGAGTACACTTGTCCATGCCGTGGGCTACCAGCTTTTGCAAGAGTATATTATGGGAGACAGTGTCAAAGACCTTGCTGAAGTCCACATAGACCACATCCACGGCTTTCCCCTCATCCACCAGCTGGGTCACCTGATCATAAAAGGAGATCAGGTTGGTCAGACAGGACCTGCCCCTCCTAAACCCATGCTGCCTGGGTCTGATCCCTTGTCCATCCTGAAGGTGCTGTGTGATTCCATTCAGGATGATCTGCTCCATAACCCTGCCCGGCACCGAGGTCAGGCTGACAGGCCTGTAGTTGCCAGGGTCAGCTCTGCAGCCCTTTTTGTGGACTGGGGTAACACTGGCCAATTTCCAATCATATGGGACCTCCCCAGTGAGCCAGGACTGTTGGAAGATGATGGAGAGCGGCTTGGCAAGTTCTTCTGCTAGCTCCCTCATCACCCTAGGATGGATCCCATCTGGTCCCATAGACTTGTGAGGATCCAGATGGCTCAGTAAATCACCAACTATTTCCTCCTGGAATACAAGGGGCCTATTTGGCTTCCTATCTCTGTCAACCACCTCCAGAGATGAGTTGTCCTGAGGGCCACCTGTCTTACTGGTAAAAACTGAGGCAAAGTAGGTATTAAGTACCTCAGCTTTCTCCTCATCTTTGTTAACTATATTTCCTTCAGAGTCCAACAGAGAGTGGAGGTTTTCCTTGCCCCTCCTTTTGTTATTAACATATTTGAAGAAGGACTTTTTATTATCCCTGACAGAATTGGCCAAGTTAACTTCAAATTGCACTTTTGTTTCCCTGATCTTTTTTCTGCATGATCTAGCTATTTCCATAAATTCTTCATAAGTAGCCAGCCCTTTTTTCCACAGTTGGTAAAGTCTCCTTTTATTTCTGATTTCATTCAGAATCTCCCTGTTTAGCCAAGCCGGTTGTCTTCCCCGCCGGCTAGCCTTTCGGCACACTGGTATAGCCTGTTCCTGTGCACTCAAAACCACCTGCTTGAAGCATGTCGAACCCTCCTGGGCCCCCTTGTTTTTAAGCGTTGTTTCCCAGGGTATGCTCTGAACTAGACTTCTGAATAGGCAAAAATCTGCCCTCCGGAAGTCCAGCATAGAGGTTTTGTTAATGGTTCTCCCTGCATCTCTGAGTATTGAAAATTTTATTATTTCATGGTCGCTATGCCCCAGGCGGCCTCCAACCACTACATCTCCCACCAGCCCTTCTCTGTTTGTAAACAGTAGGTCTAGCGGGGTCTTGCCCCTGGTGGGCTCATTTACCAGCTGATGAAAGAAATTGTCCTCTATACACTCAAGGAACTTCCTAGACTGCCTCTTCTGTGCAGTATTGAGCTCCCAGCAGATATCCGGCAGGTTAAAGTCACCCACAAGAACAAGGGCCGTCGATTTTGAGACATCTGCCAGCTGCTTGTAGAATAATTCATCTCCTTCATTGTACTGGTTGGGCGGTCTATAACAGACACCCACGAGGATGTCAGCCTTGTTGGACTTCCCCCTGATTCTGGTCCACAGGCACTCAACCTTGTCACTGCTGACCTCAAGTTTAACAGAGTCGAGTGATTCTCTAACATATAAAGCCACCCCTCCACCTCTCCTACCCTGCCTATCTTTTCTGAAGAGCTTGTAGCCACACATAGCAGCACTCCAGTCATATGAGTCATCCCAGCATGTTTCTGTGATGGCAACTATGTCATAGCTTTCCTGCTGCACGATGGCTTCCAGCTCCTCTTGTTTGTTGCCCATACTGCGTGCATTAGTGTACATGCACTTCAAGTGGGCTGCTGATTTCCCTCTTAATTCGGGCTTTCAATCCTTAGGCTGATCTTTGGAGAGCCCAGTTTCAATCCCTTCCCCCTTCAAACCAAGTTTAAAGCCCTCCTGATCAGCCCTGCCAACTTATGGGCTGTAGTCCTCTTGCTCTCCCAAGAAGGATGAAGCCCATATGATTTGAGGAGACTGGGTACCACGGAGCTTGCCCCATGGTCAAAAAACCCAAAATTTTGATGGTGACACAAATCCTTAAGCCACCTGTTGATGAGATGGGCTTTTCTGATCCTCCTTTATTTAGTTCCTCATCCATCCCAGCTAGCACAGGAACTGAGGCAAATATCACTTGTGCTCCTATCCCATGAACTGACTGACCCAGTGCTCTAAAGTCCTTTTTAATTATCTTGATACTTCTTCTGTTGATGTCCTCGCTGCCAGCTTGGACTACTGACAGGGGACTACTAACCATGACTCAGCCTAAGGAGATCTGCAGCTTATTTTTTTGTACTGCCAGCAGATTGTGGAAGTACAGTATAAAAACCATGCTTATGGAGAGATCTTCCCATTTTAGGCTTAGTCTAAGTGTCTCAAGTAGCTGGGGTTTTTGCTTGGGCCTAATCCATACGGTCTTATGGCTTTCCTCCTAGTCTGAAGACGAATGTGCTAGAAACTATAAGGCAAAAACATGTCCTGCAGCCTAGCCTTGCCTTGCCTGTCCTTGCCTGTCCTAGCCTTGCCTTATGTGCTTCTCATCCTGTTCTCTGTCCCATCCTCTCTCACTAAAACCTCGTCTGGCTGCATGTCTCCTCTTTCCTTTTCTCTCACTCTCCTGCTTCCTGCCTCTTTTCTTGCAATTCCTCCATCTCACTCCTGCAGCCCAACACTACTTTTTATTCTTCCTTCCCTTTCTCCTGCTCCCTTCGGTCTCTCCCTCTGTCCCATATCTTCCTTCCCGACTTGTCTCTTGGAGACTTTGGGCCAAACTGGCCCCAAGTCTGGGCATGGTTTGACAAGTTTTCAGAGGACTGGCTGGTGGCAGCAGGGACACCAGGCAGTGACAGGCCCGGGGCTGACAGGCTCCCCATCCCCTAGGGAGCACCTGGCTGCCACACCCAGCTGACACAGAACCTTTGTCACAATGCCCGCTACCGTGGCGAGGATGCGGTGGCTCTGCAGGTGATAGGGACACTGCAGGACTTGGTGTCAGCTCAGCAATTTCTCACTTCCCCTAAGAAGCAGAATTCTGCAAATTGCTGCCTTTGCTCTTGAAAGGATGTCATCAGGTGGGTGTTTTGGTGTCATACACTGAAAACAGAGCAGAAACTGTGAAATATTCCCATGATATGCATGTTCCCTGCCCCAAAGCACCATGACTCAGCCTAAGGAGATCTGCAGCTTATTTTTTTGTACTGCTAGCAGATTGTGGAAGTACAGTATAAAAACCATCCTTATGGAGAGATTTTCCTATTTTAGGCTTAGTCTAAGTGTCTCAAGTAGCTGGGGTTTTTGCTTGGGCCTAATCCATACGGTCTTATGGCTTTCCTCCTAGTCTGAAGACGAATGTGCTAGAAACTATAAAGCAAAAACATGTCCTGCAGCCTAGCCTTGCCTTGCCTGTCCTTGCCTGTCCTTGCCTTGCCTTATTTCCTTCTCATCCTGTTCTCTGTCCCATCCACTCTCACTAAGCCCTCGTCTGGCTGCATGTCTCTTCTTTCCTTTTCTCTCACTCTCCAGCTTCCTGCCTCTTTTCTTGCAATTCCTCCATCTCACTCCTGCAGCCCAACACTACTTTTTATTCTTCCTTCCCTTTCTCCTGCTCCCTTCGCTTTCTACCTCTGTCCCATATCTTTCTTCCCGACTTGTCTCTTGGAGACTTTGGGCCAAACTGGCCCCAAGTCTGGGCACGGTTTGACAAGTTTTCAGAGGCCTGGCTGGTGGCAGCAGGGACACCAGGCAGTGACAGGCCCGGGGCTGACAGGCTCCCCATCCCCTAGGGGGCGCCTGGCTGCCACACCCAGCTGACATAGAACCTTTGTCACAATGCCCGCTACCGTGGCGAGGATGCGGTGACTCTGCAGGTGAGAGGGACACTGCAGGACTTGGTGTCAGCTCAGCAATTTCTCACTTCCCCTAAGAAGCGGAATTCTGCAAATTGTTGCCTTTGCTCTTGAAAGGATGTCATCTGGTGGTTGTTTTGGTGTCATACACTGAAAACAGAGCAGAAACTGTGAAATATTCCCATGATATGCATGGTCCCTGCCCCAAAGCAGCATGACTCAGCCTAAGGAGATCTGCAGCTTATTTTTTTGTACTGCCAGCAGATTGTGGAAGTACAGTATAAAAACCATCCTTATGGAGAGATCTTCGTATTTTAGGCTTAGTCTAAGTGTCTCAAGTAGCTGGGGTTTTGCTTGGGCCTAATCCATACGGTCTTATGGCTTTCCTCCTAGTCTGAAGACAAATGTGCTAGAAACTATAAAGCAAAAACATGTCCTGCAGCCTAGCCTTGCCTTGCCTTTCCTTGCCTGTCCCAGCCTTGCCTTATGTCCTTCTCATCCTGTTCTCTGTCCCATCCTCTCTCACTAAGCCCTCATCTGGCTGCATGTCTCTTCTTTCCTTTTCTCTCACTCTCCTGCTTCCTGCCTCTTTTCTTGCAATTCCTCCATCTCACTCCTGCAGCCCAACACTACTTTTTATTCTTCCTTCCCTTTCTCCTGCTCCCTTCGCTTTCTCCCTCTGTCCCATATCTTTCTTCCCGACTTGTCTCTTGGAGACTTTGGGCCAAACTGGCCCCAAGTCTGGGCATGGTTTGACAAGTTTTCAGAGGCCTGGCTGGTGGCAGCAGGGACACCAGGCAGTGACAGGCCCGGGGCTGACAGGCTCCCCATCCCCTAGGGGGCGCCTGGCTGCCACACCCAGCTGACACAGAACCTTTGTCACAATGCCCGCTACCGTGGCGAGGATGCGGTGGCTCTGCAGGTGATAGGGACACTGCAGGACTTGGTGTCAGCTCAGCAATTTCTCACTTCCCCTAAGAAGCAGAATTCTGCAAATTGCTGCCTTTGCTCTTGAAAGGATGTCATCAGGTGGGTGTTTTGGTGTCATACACTGAAAACAGAACAGAAACTGTGAAATATTCCAATGATATGCATGGTCCCTGCCCCAAAGCACCATGACTCAGCCTAAGGAGATCTGCAGCTTATTTTTTTGTACTGCCATCAGATTGTGGAAGTACAATATAAAACCATCCTTATGGAGAGATCTTGGTATTTTAGGCTTAGTCTAAGTGTCTCAAGTAGCTGGGGTTTTTGCTTGGGCCTAATCCATACGGTCTTATGGCTTTCCTCCTAGTCTGAAGACGAATGTGCTAGAAACTATAAGGCAAAAACATGTCCTACAGCCTAGCCTTGCCTTGCCTGTCCTTGCCTGTCTTAGCCTTGCCTCATTTCCTTCTGATCCTCCTCTCTGTCCCATCCTCTCTCACTAACCCCTCGTCATGCTGCATGTCTCCTCTTTCCTTTACTCTCACTCTCCTGCTTCCTGCCTCTTTTCTTGCAATTCCTCCATCTCACTCCTGCAGCCCAACACTACTTTTTATTCTTCCTTCCCTTTCTCCTGCTCCCTTCGGTCTCTCCCTCTGTCCCATAGCTTTCTTCCCGACTTGTCTCTTGGAGACTTTGGGCCAAACTGGCCCCAAGTCTGGGCATGGTTTGACAAGTTTTCAGAGGCCTGGCTGGTGGCAGCAGGGACACCAGGCAGTGACAGGCCCGGGGCTGACAGGCTCCCCATCCCCTAGGGGGCGCCTGGCTGCCACACCCAGCTGACACAGAACCTTTGTCACAATGCCCGCTACCGTGGCGAGGATGCGGTGGCTCTGCAGGTGATAGGGACACTGCAGGACTTGGTGTCAGCTCAGCAATTTCTCACTTCCCCTAAGAAGCGGAATTCTGCAAATTGCTGCCTTTGCTCTTGAAAGGATGTCATCAGGTGGGTGTTTTGGTGTCATACACTGAAAACAGAGCAGAAACTGTGAAATATTCCAATGATATGCATGGTCCCTGCCCCAAAGCACCATGACTCAGCCTAAGGAGATCTGCAGCTTATTTTTTTGTACTGCCATCAGATTGTGGAAGTACAATATAAAACCATCCTTATGGAGAGATCTTGGTATTTTAGGCTTAGTCTAAGTGTCTCAAGTAGCTGGGGTTTTTGCTTGGGCCTAATCCATACGGTCTTATGGCTTTCCTCCTAGTCTGAAGACGAATGTGCTAGAAACTATAAGGCAAAAACATGTCCTGCAGCCTAGCCTTGCCTTGCCTGTCCTTGCCTGTCTTAGCCTTGCCTCATTTCCTTCTGATCCTCCTCTCTGTCCCATCCTCTCTCACTAACCCCTCGTCATGCTGAATGTCTCCTCTTTCCTTTACTCTCACTCTCCTGCTTCCTGCCTCTTTTCTTGCAATTCCTCCATCTCACTCCTGCAGCCCAACACTACTTTTTATTCTTCCTTCCCTTTCTCCTGCTCCCTTCGGTCTCTCCCTCTGTCCCATATCTTTCTTCCCGACTTGTCTCTTGGAGACTTTGGGCCAAACTGGCCCCAAGTCTGGGCATGCTTTGACAAGTTTTCAGAGGCCTGGCTGGTGGCAGCAGGGACACCAGGCAGTGACAGGCCCGGGGCTGACAGGCTCCCCATCCCCTAGGGGGCGCCTGGCTGCCACACCCAGCTGACACAGAACCTTTGTCACAATGCCCGCTACCGTGGCGAGGATGCGGTGGCTCTGCAGGTGATAGGGACACTGCAGGACTTGGTGTCAGCTCAGCAATTTCTCACTTCCCCTAAGAAGCGGAATTCTGCAAATTGCTGCCTTTGCTCTTGAAAGGATGTCATCAGGTGGGTGTTTTGGTGTCATACACTGAAAACAGAACAGAAACTGTGAAATATTCCAATGATATGCATGGTCCCTGCCCCAAAGCACCATGACTCAGCCTAAGGAGATCTGCAGCTTACTTTTTTGTACTGCCATCAGATTGTGGAAGTACAATATAAAAACCATCCTTATGGAGAGATCTTGGTATTTTAGGCTTAGTCTAAGTGTCTCAAGTAGCTGGGGTTTTTGCTTGGGCATAATCCATATGGTCTTATGGCTTTCCTCCTAGTCTGAAGACGAATGTGCTAGAAACTATAAAGCAAAAACATGTCCTACAGCCTAGCCTTGCCTTGCCTGTCCTTGCCTGTCCTAGCCTTGCCTTATGTGCTTCTCATCCTGTTCTCTGTCCCATCCTCTCTCACTAACACCTCGTCTGGCTGCATGTCTCTTCTTTCCTTTTCTCTCACTCTCCTGCTTCCTGCCTCTTTTCTTGCAATTCCTCCATCTCACTTCTGCAGCCCAACACTACTTTTTATTCTTCCTTCCCTTTCTCCTGCTCCCTTCGGTCTCTCCCTCTGTCCCATATCTTCCTTCCCGACTTGTCTCTTGGAGACTTTGGGCCAAACTGGCCCCAAGTCTGGGCATGGTTTGACAAGTTTTCAGAGGCCTGGCTGGTGGTAGCAGGGACACCAGGCAGTGACAGGCCCGGGGCTGACAGGCTCCCCATCCCCTAGGGAGCGCCTGGCTGCCACACCCAGCTGACACAGAACCTTTGTCACAATGCCCGCTACCGTGGCGAGGATGCGGTGGCTCTGCAGGTGATAGGGACACTGCAGGACTTGGTGTCAGCTCAGCAATTTCTCACTTCCCCTAAGAAGCAGAATTCTGCAAATTGCTGCCTTTGCTCTTGAAAGGATGTCATCAGGTGGGTGTTTTGGTGTCATACACTGAAAACAGAGCAGAAACTGTGAAATATTCCCATGATATGCATGGTCCCTGCCCCAAAGCACCATGACTCAGCCTAAGGAGATCTGCAGCTTATTTTTTTGTACTGACAGCAGATTGTGGAAGTACAGTATAAAAACCATCCTTATGGAGAGATCTTGGTATTTTAGGCTTAGTCTAAGTGTCTCAAGTAGCTGGGGTTTTTGCTTGGGCCTAATCCATACGGTCTTATGGCTTTCCTCCTAGTCTGAAGACAAATGTGCTAGAAACTATAAGGCAAAAACATGTCCTGCAGCCTAGCCTTGCCTTGCCTGTCCTTGCCTGTCTTAGCCTTGCCTCATTTCCTTCTCATCCTGTTCTCTGTCCCATCCTCTCTCACTAACCCCTCGTCACGCTGCATGTCTTTTCTTTCCTTTTCTCTCACTCTCCTGCTTCCTGCCTCTTTTCTTGCAATTCCTCCATCTCACTCCTGCAGCCCAACACTACTTTTTATTCTTCCTTCCCTTTCTCCTGCTCCCTTCGGTCTCTCCCTCTGTCCCATATCTTTCTTCCCGACTTGTCTCTTGGAGACTTTGGGCCAAACTGGCCCCAAGTCTGGGCATGCTTTGACAAGTTTTCAGAGGCCTGGCTGGTGGCAGCAGGGACACCAGGCAGTGACAGGCCCGGGGCTGACAGGCTCCCCATCCCCTAGGGGGCGCCTGGCTGCCACACCCAGCTGACACAGAACCTTTGTCACAATGCCCGCTACCGTGGCGAGGATGCGGTGGCTCTGCAGGTGATAGGGACACTGCAGGACTTGGTGTCAGCTCAGCAATTTCTCACTTCCCCTAAGAAGCGGAATTCTGCAAATTGCTGCCTTTGCTCTTGAAAGGATGTCATCAGGTGGGTGTTTTGGTGTCATACACTGAAAACAGAACAGAAACTGTGAAATATTCCAATGATATGCATGGTCCCTGCCCCAAAGCACCATGACTCAGCCTAAGGAGATCTGCAGCTTACTTTTCTGTACTGCCATCAGATTGTGGAAGTACAATATAAAAACCATCCTTATGGAGAGATCTTGGTATTTTAGGCTTAGTCTAAGTGTCTCAAGTAGCTGGGGTTTTTGCTTGGGCATAATCCATATGGTCTTACGGCTTTCCTCCTAGTCTGAAGACGAATGTGCTAGAAACTATAAAGCAAAAACATGTCCTACAGCCTAGCCTTGCCTTGCCTGTCCTTGCCTGTCCTAGCCTTGCCTTATGTGCTTCTCATCCTGTTCTCTGTCCCATCCTCTCTCACTAACACCTCGTCTGGCTGCATGTCTCTTCTTTCCTTTTCTCTCACTCTCCTGCTTCCAGCCTCTTTTCTTGCAATTCCTCCATCTCACTCCTGCAGCCCAACACTACTTTTTATTCTTCCTTCCCTTTCTCCTGCTCCCTTCTGTCTCTCCCTCTGTCCCATATCTTCCTTCCCGACTTGTCTCTTGGAGACTTTGGGCCAAACTGGCCCCAAGTCTGGGCATGGTTTGACAAGTTTTCAGAGGCCTGGCTGGTGGCAGCAGGGACACCAGGCAGTGACAGGCCCGGGGCTGACAGGCTCCCCATCCCCTAGAGAGCGCCTGGCTGCCACACCCAGCTGACACAGAACCTTTGTCACAATGCCCGCTACCGTGGCGAGGATGCGGTGGCTCTGCAGGTGATAGGGACACTGCAGGACTTGGTGTCAGCTCAGCAATTTCTCACTTCCCCTAAGAAGCAGAATTCTGCAAATTGCTGCCTTTGCTCTTGAAAGGATGTCATCAGGTGGGTGTTTTGGTGTCATACACTGAAAACAGAGCAGAAACTGTGAAATATTCCAATGATATGCATGGTCCCTGCCCCAAAGCACCATGACTCAGCCTAAGGAGATCTGCAGCTTATTTTTTTGTACTGACAGCAGATTGTGGAAGTACAGTATAAAAACCATCCTTATGGAGAGATCTTGGTATTTTAGGCTTAGTCTAAGTGTCTCAAGTAGCTGGGGTTTTTGCTTGGGCCTAATCCATACGGTCTTATGGCTTTCCTCCTAGTCTGAAGAAGAATGTGCTAGAAACTATAAGGCAAAAACATGTCCTGCAGCCTAGCCTTGCCTTGCCTGTCCTTGCCTGTCCTAGCCTTGCCTTCTTTCCTTCTTATCCTGTTCTCTGTCCCATCCTCTCTCAATAACCCCTCGTCTGGCTGCATGTCTGTTCTTTCCTTTTCTCTCACTCTCCTGCTTCCTGCCTCTTTTCTTGCAATTCCTCCATCTCACTCCTGCAGCCCAACACTACTTTATATTCTTCCTTCCCTTTCTCCTGCTCCCTTCGCTTTCTCCCTCTGTCCCATATCTTTCTTCCCGACTTGTCTCTTGGAGACTTTGGGCCAAACTGGCCCCAAGTCTGGGCATGGTTTGACAAGTTTTCAGAGGCCTGGCTGGTGGCAGCAGGGACTCCAGGCAGTGACAGGCCCGGGGCTGACAGGCTCCCCATCCCCTAGGGGGCGCCTGGCTGCCACACCCAGCTGACATAGAACCTTTGTCACAATGCCCGCTACCGTGGCGAGGATGCGGTGGCTCTGCAGGTGACAGGGACACTGCAGGACTTGGTGTCAGCTCAGCAATTTCTCACTTCCCCTAAGAAGCGGAATTCTGCAAATTGCTGCCTTTGCTCTTGAAAGGATGTCATCAGGTGGGTGTTTTGGTGTCATACACTGAAAACAGACCAGAAACTGTGAAATATTCCCATGATATGCATGGTCCCTGCCCCAAAGCACCATGACTCAGCCTAAGGAGATCTGCAGTTTATTTTTTTGTACTGCCAGCAGATTGTGGAAGCACAGTATAAAAACCATCCTTATGGAGAGATCTTCGTATTTTAGGCTTAGTCTAAGTGTCTCAAGTAGCTGGGGTTTTTGCTTGGGCCTAATCCATACGGTCTTATGGCTTTCCTCCTAGTCTGAAGACGAATGTGCTAGAAACTATAAAGCAAAAACATGTCCTGCAGCCTAGCCTTGCCTTGCCTTTCCTTGCCTGTCCCAACCTTGCCTTATTTCCTTCTCATCCTGTTCTCTGTCCCATCCTCTCTCACTAAGCCCTCGTCTGGCTGCATGTCTCTTCTTTCCTTTTCTCTCACTCTCCTGCTTCCTGCCTCTTTTCTTGCAATTCCTCCATCTCACTCCTGCAGCCCAACACTACTTTTTATTCTTCCTTCCCTTTCTCCTGCTCCCTTCGCTTTCTCCCTCTGTCCCATATCTTTCTTCCCGACTTGTCTCTTGGAGACTTTGGGCCAAACTGGCCTCAAGTCTGGGCATGGTTTGACAAGTTTTCAGAGGCCTGGCTAGTGGCAGCAGGGACACCAGGCAGTGACAGGCCCGGGGCTGACAGGCTCCCCATCCCCTAGGGGGCGCCTGGCTGCCACACCCAGCTGACATAGAACCTTTGTCACAATGCCCGCTACCGTGGCGAGGATGCGGTGGCTCTGCAGGTGACAGGGACACTGCAGGACTTGGTGTCAGCTCAGCAATTTCTCACTTCCCCTAAGAAGCGGAATTCTGCAAATTGTTGCCTTTGCTCTTGAAAGGATGTCATCTGGTGGTTGTTTTGGTGTCATACACTGAAAACAGAGCAGAAACTGTGAAATATTCCCATGATATGCATGGTCCCTGCCCCAAAGCACCATGACTCAGCCTAAGGAGATCTGCAGCTTATTTTTTTGTACTGCCAGCAGATTGTGGAAGTACAGTATAAAAACCATCCTTATGGAGAGATCTTCGTATTTTAGGCTTAGTCTAAGTGTCTCAAGTAGCTGGGGTTTTTGCTTGGGCCTAATCCATACGGTCTTATGGCTTTCCTCCTAGTCTGAAGACAAATGTGCTAGAAACTATAAAGCAAAAACATGTCCTGCAGCCTAGCCTTGCCTTGCCTTTCCTTGCCTGTCCTAGCCTTGCCTTATGTCCTTCTCATCCTGTTCTCTGTCCCATCCTCTCTCACTAACCCTCATCTGGCTGCATGTCTGTTCTTTCCTTTTCTCTCACTCTCCTGCTTCCTGCCTCTTTTCTTGCAATTCCTCCATCTCACTCCTGGAGCCCAACACTACTTTTTATTCTTCCTTCCCTTTCTCCTGCTCCCTTCGCTTTCTCCCTCTGTCCCATATCTTTCTTCCCGACTTGTCTCTTGCAGACTTTGGGCCAAACTGGCCCCAAGTCTGGGCATGCTTTGACAAGTTTTCAGAGGCCTGGCTGGTGGCAGCAGGGACAACAGGTAGTGACAGGCCCGGGGCTGACAGGCTCCCCATCCCCTAGGGGGCGCCTGGCTGCCACACCCAGGTGACACAGAACCTTTGTCACAATGCCCGCTACCGTGGCGAGGATGCGGTGGCTCTGCAGGTGATAGGGACACTGCAGGACTTGGTGTCAGCTCAGCAATTTCTCACTTCCCCTAAGAAGCGGAATTCTGCAAATTGCTGCCTTTGCTCTTGAAAGGATGTCATCAGGTGGGTGTTTTGGTGTCATACACTGAAAACAGAACAGAAACTGTGAAATATTCCAATGATATGCATGGTCCCTGCCCCAAAGCACCATGACTCAGCCTAAGGAGATCTGCAGCTTATTTTTTTGTACTGCCATCAGATTGTGGAAGTACAATATAAAAACCATCCTTATGGAGAGATCTTCGTATTTTAGGCTTAGTCTAAGTGTCTCAAGTAGCTGGGGTTTTTGCTTGGGCCTAATCCATACGGTCTTATGGCTTTCCTCCTAGTCTGAAGACGAATGTGCTAGAAACTATAAGGCAAAAACATGTCCTGCAGCCTAGCCTTGCCTTGCCTGTCCTTGCCTGTCTTAGCCTTGCCTCATTTCCTTCTCATCCTCCTCTCTGTCCCATCCTCTCTCATTAACCCCTCGTCACGCTGCATGTCTCCTCCTTCCTTTTCTCTCACTCTCCTGCTTCCTGCCTCTTTTCTTGCAATTCCTCCATCTCACTCCTGCAGCCCAACACTACTTTTTATTCTTCCTTCCCTTTCTCCTGCTCCCTTCGGTCTCTCCCTCTGTCCCATATCTTTCTTCCCGACTTGTCTCTTGGAGACTTTGGGCCAAACTGGCCCCAAGTCTGGGCATGGTTTGACAAGTTTTCAGAGGCCTGGCTGGTGGCAGCAGGGACACCAGGCAGTGACAGGCCCGAGGCTGACAGGCTCCCCATCCCCTAGGGGGCGCCTGGCTGCCACACCCAGCTGACACAGAACCTTTGTCACAATGCCCGCTACCGTGGCCAGGATGCGGTGGCTCTGCAGGTGATAGGGACACTGCAGGACTTGGTGTCAGCTCAGCAATTTCTCACTTCCCCTAAGAAGCGGAATTCTGCAAATTGCTGCCTTTGCTCTTGAAAGGATGTCATCAGGTGGGTGTTTTGGTGTCATACACTGAAAACAGAGCAGAAACTGTGAAATATTCCCATGATATGCATGGTCCCTGCCCCAAAGCACCATGACTCAGCCTAAGGAGATCTGCAGCTTACTTTTTTGTACTGCCATCAGATTGTGGAAGTACAATATAAAAACCATCCTTATGGAGAGATCTTGGTATTTTAGGCTTAGTCTAAGTGTCTCAAGTAGCTGGGGTTTTTGCTTGAGCATAATCCATATGGTCTTATGGCTTTCCTCCTAGTCTGAAGACGAATGTGCTAGAAACTATAAAGCAAAAACATGTCCTGCAGCCTAGCCTTATCTTGCCTGTCCTTGCCTGTCCTAGCCTTGCCTTATGTGCTTCTCATCCTGTTCTCTGTCCCATCCTCTCTCACTAAGCCCTCGTCTGGCTGCATGTCTCTTCTTTCCTTTTCTCTCACTCTCCTGCTTCCTGCCTCTTTTCTTGCAATTCCTCCATCTCACTCCTGCAGCCCAACACTACTTTTTATTCTTCCTTCCCTTTCTCCTGCTCCCTTCGCTTTCTCCCTCTGTCCCATATCTTTCTTCCTGACTTGTCTCTTGGAGACTTTGGGCCAAACTGGCCCCAAGTCTGGGCATGGTTTGACAAGTTTTCAGAGGCCTGGCTGGTGGCAGCAGGGACACCAGGCAGTGACAGGCCCGGGGCTGACAGGCTCCCCATCCCCTAGGGGGCGCCTGGCTGCCACACCCAGCTGACATAGAACCTTTGTCACAATGCCCGCTACCGTGGCGAGGATGTGGTGGCTCTGCAGGTGACAGGGACACTGCAGGACTTGGTGTCAGCTCAGCAATTTGTCACTTCCCCTAAGAAGCGGAATTCTGCAAATTGCTGCCTTTGCTCTTGAAAGGATGTCATCAGGTGGGTGTTTTGGTGTCATACACTGAAAACAGAGCAGAAACTGTGAAATATTCCAATGATATGCATGGTCCCTGCCCCAAAGCACCATGACTCAGCCTAAGGAGATCTGCAGCTTATTTTTTTGTACTGCCAGGAGATTGTGGAAGTACAGTATAAAAACCATCCTTATGGAGAGATCTTGGTATTTTAGGCTTAGTCTAAGTGTCTCAAGTAGCTGGGGTTTTTGCTTGGGCCTAATCCATACGGTCTTATGGCTTTCCTCCTAGTCTGAAGACGAATGTGCTAGAAACTATAAGGCAAAAACATGTCCTGCAGCCTAGCCTTGCCTTGCCTGTCCTTGCCTGTCCTAGCCTTGCCTTCTTACCTTCTCATCCTGTTCTCTGTCACATCCTCTCTCAATAACCCCTCGTCTGGCTGCATGTCTGTTCTTTCCTTTTCTCTCACTCTCCTGCTTCCTGCCTCTTTTCTTGCAATTCCTCCATATCACTCCTGCAGCCCAACACTACTTTATATTCTTCCTTCCCTTTCTCCTGCTCCCTTCGCTTTCTCCCTCTGTCCCATATCTTTCTTCCCAAGTTGTCTCTTGCAGACTTTGGGCCAAACTGGCCCCAAGTCTGGGCATGGTTTGACAAGTTTTCAGAGGCCTGGCTGGTGGCAGCAGGGACACCAGGCAGTGACAGGCCCGGGGCTGACAGGCTCCCCATCCCCTAGGGGGCGCCTGGCTGCCACACCCAGCTGACATAGAACCTTTGTCACAATGCCCGCTACCGTGGCGAGGATGTGGTGGCTCTGCAGGTGACAGGGACACTGCAGGACTTGGTGTCAGCTCAGCAATTTCTCACTTCCCCTAAGAAGCGGAATTCTGCAAATTGCTGCCTTTGCTCTTGAAAGGATGTCATCAGGTGGGTGTTGTGGTGTCATACACTGAAAACAGAGCAGAAACTGTGAAATATTCCCATGATATGCATGGTCCCTGCCCCAAAGCACCATGACTCAGCCTAAGGAGATCTGCAGCTTATTTTTTTGTACTGCCAGCAGATTGTGGAAGTACAGTGTAAAAACCATCCTTATGGAGAGATCTTCCCATTTTTGGCTTAGTCTAAGTGTCTCAAGTAGCTGGGGTTTTTCCTTGGGCATAATCCATATGGTCTTATGGCTTTCCTCCTAGTCTGAAGACGAATGTGCTAGAAACTATAAAGCAAAAACATGTCCTGCAGCCTAGCCTTGCCTTGCCTTTCCTTGCCTGTCCCAGGCTTGCCTTATTTCCTTCTCATCCTGTTCTCTGTCCCATCCTCTCTCACTAAGCCCTCGTCTGGCTGCATGTCTCTTCTTTCCTTTTCTCTCACTCTCCTGCTTCCTGCCTCTTTTCTTGCAATTCCTCCATCTCACTCCTGCAGCCCAACACTACTTTTTATTCTTCCTTCCCTTTCTCCTGCTCCCTTCGCTTTCTCCCTCTGTCCCATATCTTTCTTCCCGACTTGTCTCTTGGAGACTTTGGGCCAAACTGGCCTCAAGTCTGGGCATGGTTTGACAAGTTTTCAGAGGCCTGGCTAGTGGCAGCAGGGACACCAGGCAGTGACAGGCCCGGGGCTGACAGGCTCCCCATCCCCTAGGGGGCGCCTGGCTGCCACACCCAGCTGACATAGAACCTTTGTCACAATGCCCGCTACCGTGGCGAGGATGCGGTGGCTCTGCAGGTGACAGGGACACTGCAGGACTTGGTGTCAGCTCAGCAATTTCTCACTTCCCCTAAGAAGCGGAATTCTGCAAATTGTTGCCTTTGCTCTTGAAAGGATGTCATCTGGTGGTTGTTTTGGTGTCATACACTGAAAACAGAGCAGAAACTGTGAAATATTCCCATGATATGCATGGTCCCTGCCCCAAAGCACCATGACTCAGCCTAAGGAGATCTGCAGCTTATTTTTTTGTACTGCCAGCAGATTGTGGAAGTACAGTATAAAAACCATCCTTATGGAGAGATCTTGGTATTTTAGGCTTAGTCTAAGTGTCTCAAGTAGCTGGGGTTTTTGCTTGGGCCTAATCCATACGGTCTTATGGCTTTCCTCCTAGTCTGAAGACGAATGTGCTAGAAACTATAAGGCAAAAACATGTCCTGCAGCCTAGCCTTGCCTTGCCTGTCCTTGCCTGTCCTAGCCTTGCCTTCTTACCTTCTCATCCTGTTCTCTGTCACATCCTCTCTCAATAACCCCTCGTCTGGCTGCATGTCTGTTCTTTCCTTTTCTCTCACTCTCCTGCTTCCTGCCTCTTTTCTTGCAATTCCTCCATATCACTCCTGCAGCCCAACACTACTTTATATTCTTCCTTCCCTTTCTCCTGCTCCCTTCGCTTTCTCCCTCTGTCCCATATCTTTCTTCCCGACTTGTCTCTTGCAGACTTTGGGCCAAACTGGCCCCAAGTCTGGGCATGGTTTGACAAGTTTTCAGAGGCCTGGCTGGTGGCAGCAGGGACACCAGGCAGTGACAGGCCCGAGGCTGACAGGCTCCCCATCCCCTAGGGGGCGCCTGGCTGCCACACCCAGCTGACATAGAACCTTTGTCACAATGGCCGCTACCGTGGCGAGGATGCGGTGGCTCTGCAGGTGACAGGGACACTGCAGGACTTGGTGTCAGCTCAGCAATTTCTCACTTCCCCTAAGAAGCGGAATTCTGCAAATTGTTGCCTTTGCTCTTGAAAGGATGTCATCAGGTGGGTGTTTTGGTGTCATACACTGAAAACAGAGCAGAAACTGTGAAATATTCCCATGATATGCATGGTCCCTGCCCCAAAGCACCATGACTCAGCCTAAGGAGATCTGCAGCTTATTTTTTTGTACTGCCAGCAGATTGTGGAAGTACAGTGTAAAAACCATCCTTATGGAGAGATCTTGGTATTTTAGGCTTAGTCTAAGTGTCTCAAGTAGCTGGGGTTTTTGCTTGGGCCTAATCCATACGGTCTTATGGCTTTCCTCCTAGTCTGAAGAAGAATGTGCTAGAAACTATAAGGCAAAAACATGTCCTGCAGCCTAGCCTTGCCTTGCCTGTCCTTGCCTGTCCTAGCCTTGCCTTCTTTCCTTCTTATCCTGTTCTCTGTCCCATCCTCTCTCAATAACCCCTCGTCTGGCTGCATGTCTGTTCTTTCCTTTTCTCTCACTCTCCTGCTTCCTGCCTCTTTTCTTGCAATTCCTCCATCTCACTCCTGCAGCCCAACACTACTTTATATTCTTCCTTCCCTTTCTCCTGCTCCCTTCGCTTTCTCCCTCTGTCCCATATCTTTCTTCCCGACTTGTCTCTTGGAGACTTTGGGCCAAACTGGCCTCAAGTCTGGGCATGGTTTGACAAGTTTTCAGAGGCCTGGCTGGTGGCAGCAGGGACTCCAGGCAGTGACAGGCCCGGGGCTGACAGGCTCCCCATCCCCTAGGGGGCGCCTGGCTGCCACACCCAGCTGACATAGAACCTTTGTCACAATGCCCGCTACCGTGGCGAGGATGCGGTGGCTCTGCAGGTGACAGGGACACTGCAGGACTTGGTGTCAGCTCAGCAATTTCTCACTTCCCCTAAGAAGCGGAATTCTGCAAATTGCTGCCTTTGCTCTTGAAAGGATGTCATCAGGTGGGTGTTTTGGTGTCATACACTGAAAACAGAGCAGAAACTGTGAAATATTCCCATGATATGCATGGTCCCTGCCCCAAAGCACCATGACTCAGCCTAAGGAGATCTGCAGTTTATTTTTTTGTACTGCCAGCAGATTGTGGAAGCACAGTATAAAAACCATCCTTATGGAGAGATCTTGGTATTTTAGGCTTAGTCTAAGTGTCTCAAGTAGCTGGGGTTTTTGCTTGGGCCTAATCCATACGGTCTTATGGCTTTCCTCCTAGTCTGAAGACGAATGTGCTAGAAACTATAAAGCAAAAACATGTCCTGCAGCCTAGCCTTGCCTTGCCTTTCCTTGCCTGTCCCAACCTTGCCTTATTTCCTTCTCATCCTGTTCTCTGTCCCATCCTCTCTCACTAAGCCCTCGTCTGGCTGCATGTCTCTTCTTTCCTTTTCTCTCACTCTCCTGCTTCCTGCCTCTTTTCTTGCAATTCCTCCATCTCACTCCTGCAGCCCAACACTACTTTTTATTCTTCCTTCCCTTTCTCCTGCTCCCTTCGCTTTCTCCCTCTGTCCCATATCTTTCTTCCCGACTTGTCTCTTGGAGACTTTGGGCCAAACTGGCCTCAAGTCTGGGCATGGTTTGACAAGTTTTCAGAGGCCTGGCTAGTGGCAGCAGGGACACCAGGCAGTGACAGGCCCGGGGCTGACAGGCTCCCCATCCCCTAGGGGGCGCCTGGCTGCCACACCCAGCTGACATAGAACCTTTGTCACAATGCCCGCTACCGTGGCGAGGATGCGGTGGCTCTGCAGGTGACAGGGACACTGCAGGACTTGGTGTCAGCTCAGCAATTTCTCACTTCCCCTAAGAAGCGGAATTCTGCAAATTGTTGCCTTTGCTCTTGAAAGGATGTCATCTGGTGGTTGTTTTGGTGTCATACACTGAAAACAGAGCAGAAACTGTGAAATATTCCCATGATATGCATGGTCCCTGCCCCAAAGCACCATGACTCAGCCTAAGGAGATCTGCAGCTTATTTTTTTGTACTGCCAGCAGATTGTGGAAGTACAGTATAAAAACCATCCTTATGGAGAGATCTTCGTATTTTAGGCTTAGTCTAAGTGTCTCAAGTAGCTGGGGTTTTTGCTTGGGCCTAATCCATACGGTCTTATGGCTTTCCTCCTAGTCTGAAGACAAATGTGCTAGAAACTATAAAGCAAAAACATGTCCTGCAGCCTAGCCTTGCCTTGCCTTTCCTTGCCTGTCCTAGCCTTGCCTTATGTCCTTCTCATCCTGTTCTCTGTCCCATCCTCTCTCACTAACCCTCATCTGGCTGCATGTCTGTTCTTTCCTTTTCTCTCACTCTCCTGCTTCCTGCCTCTTTTCTTGCAATTCCTCCATCTCACTCCTGGAGCCCAACACTACTTTTTATTCTTCCTTCCCTTTCTCCTGCTCCCTTCGCTTTCTCCCTCTGTCCCATATCTTTCTTCCCGACTTGTCTCTTGCAGACTTTGGGCCAAACTGGCCCCAAGTCTGGGCATGCTTTGACAAGTTTTCAGAGGCCTGGCTGGTGGCAGCAGGGACAACAGGTAGTGACAGGCCCGGGGCTGACAGGCTCCCCATCCCCTAGGGGGCGCCTGGCTGCCACACCCAGCTGACACAGAACCTTTGTCACAATGTCCGCTACCGTGGCGAGGATGCGGTGGCTCTGCAGGTGATAGGGACACTGCAGGACTTGGTGTCAGCTCAGCAATTTCTCACTTCCCCTAAGAAGCGGAATTCTGCAAATTGCTGCCTTTGCTCTTGAAAGGATGTCATCAGGTGGGTGTTTTGGTGTCATACACTGAAAACAGAACAGAAACTGTGAAATATTCCAATGATATGCATGGTCCCTGCCCCAAAGCACCATGACTCAGCCTAAGGAGATCTGCAGCTTATTTTTTTGTACTGCCATCAGATTGTGGAAGTACAATATAAAAACCATCCTTATGGAGAGATCTTCGTATTTTAGGCTTAGTCTAAGTGTCTCAAGTAGCTGGGGTTTTTGCTTGGGCCTAATCCATACGGTCTTATGGCTTTCCTCCTAGTCTGAAGACGAATGTGCTAGAAACTATAAGGCAAAAACATGTCCTGCAGCCTAGCCTTGCCTTGCCTGTCCTTGCCTGTCTTAGCCTTGCCTCATTTCCTTCTCATCCTCCTCTCTGTCCCATCCTCTCTCATTAACCCCTCGTCACGCTGCATGTCTCCTCCTTCCTTTTCTCTCACTCTCCTGCTTCCTGCCTCTTTTCTTGCAATTCCTCCATCTCACTCCTGCAGCCCAACACTACTTTTTATTCTTCCTTCCCTTTCTCCTGCTCCCTTCGCTTTCTCCCTCTGTCCCATATCTTTCTTCCTGACTTGTCTCTTGGAGACTTTGGGCCAAACTGGCCCCAAGTCTGGGCATGGTTTGACAAGTTTTCAGAGGCCTGGCTGGTGGCAGCAGGGACACCAGGCAGTGACAGGCCCGGGGCTGACAGGCTCCCCATCCCCTAGGGGGCGCCTGGCTGCCACACCCAGCTGACATAGAACCTTTGTCACAATGCCCGCTACCGTGGCGAGGATGTGGTGGCTCTGCAGGTGACAGGGACACTGCAGGACTTGGTGTCAGCTCAGCAATTTGTCACTTCCCCTAAGAAGCGGAATTCTGCAAATTGCTGCCTTTGCTCTTGAAAGGATGTCATCAGGTGGGTGTTTTGGTGTCATACACTGAAAACAGAGCAGAAACTGTGAAATATTCCAATGATATGCATGGTCCCTGCCCCAAAGCACCATGACTCAGCCTAAGGAGATCTGCAGCTTATTTTTTTGTACTGCCAGGAGATTGTGGAAGTACAGTATAAAAACCATCCTTATGGAGAGATCTTGGTATTTTAGGCTTAGTCTAAGTGTCTCAAGTAGCTGGGGTTTTTGCTTGGGCCTAATCCATACGGTCTTATGGCTTTCCTCCTAGTCTGAAGACGAATGTGCTAGAAACTATAAGGCAAAAACATGTCCTGCAGCCTAGCCTTGCCTTGCCTGTCCTTGCCTGTCCTAGCCTTGCCTTCTTACCTTCTCATCCTGTTCTCTGTCACATCCTCTCTCAATAACCCCTCGTCTGGCTGCATGTCTGTTCTTTCCTTTTCTCTCACTCTCCTGCTTCCTGCCTCTTTTCTTGCAATTCCTCCATCTCACTCCTGCAGCCCAACACTACTTTATATTCTTCCTTCCCTTTCTCCTGCTCCCTTCGCTTTCTCCCTCTGTCCCATATCTTTCTTCCCAAGTTGTCTCTTGCAGACTTTGGGCCAAACTGGCCCCAAGTCTGGGCATGGTTTGACAAGTTTTCAGAGGCCTGGCTGGTGGCAGCAGGGACACCAGGCAGTGACAGGCCCGGGGCTGACAGGCTCCCCATCCCCTAGGGGGCGCCTGGCTGCCACACCCAGCTGACATAGAACCTTTGTCACAATGCCCGCTACCGTGGCGAGGATGTGGTGGCTCTGCAGGTGACAGGGACACTGCAGGACTTGGTGTCAGCTCAGCAATTTCTCACTTCCCCTAAGAAGCGGAATTCTGCAAATTGCTGCCTTTGCTCTTGTAAGGATGTCATCAGGTGGGTGTTGTGGTGTCATACACTGAAAACAGAGCAGAAACTGTGAAATATTCCCATGATATGCATGGTCCCTGCCCCAAAGCACCATGACTCAGCCTAAGGAGATCTGCAGTTTATTTTTTTGTACTGCCAGCAGATTGTGGAAGCACAGTATAAAAACCATCCTTATGGAGAGATCTTGGTATTTTAGGCTTAGTCTAAGTGTCTCAAGTAGCTGGGGTTTTTGCTTGGGCCTAATCCATACGGTCTTATGGCTTTCCTCCTAGTCTGAAGACGAATGTGCTAGAAACTATAAAGCAAAAACATGTCCTGCAGCCTAGCCTTGCCTTGCCTTTCCTTGCCTGTCCCAACCTTGCCTTATTTCCTTCTCATCCTGTTCTCTGTCCCATCCTCTCTCACTAAGCCCTCGTCTGGCTGCATGTCTCTTCTTTCCTTTTCTCTCACTCTCCTGCTTCCTGCCTCTTTTCTTGCAATTCCTCCATCTCACTCCTGCAGCCCAACACTACTTTTTATTCTTCCTTCCCTTTCTCCTGCTCCCTTCGCTTTCTCCCTCTGTCCCATATCTTTCTTCCCGACTTGTCTCTTGGAGACTTTGGGCCAAACTGGCCTCAAGTCTGGGCATGGTTTGACAAGTTTTCAGAGGCCTGGCTAGTGGCAGCAGGGACACCAGGCAGTGACAGGCCCGGGGCTGACAGGCTCCCCATCCCCTAGGGGGCGCCTGGCTGCCACACCCAGCTGACATAGAACCTTTGTCACAATGCCCGCTACCGTGGCGAGGATGCGGTGGCTCTGCAGGTGACAGGGACACTGCAGGACTTGGTGTCAGCTCAGCAATTTCTCACTTCCCCTAAGAAGCGGAATTCTGCAAATTGTTGCCTTTGCTCTTGAAAGGATGTCATCTGGTGGTTGTTTTGGTGTCATACACTGAAAACAGAGCAGAAACTGTGAAATATTCCCATGATATGCATGGTCCCTGCCCCAAAGCACCATGACTCAGCCTAAGGAGATCTGCAGCTTATTTTTTTGTACTGCCAGCAGATTGTGGAAGTACAGTATAAAAACCATCCTTATGGAGAGATCTTCGTATTTTAGGCTTAGTCTAAGTGTCTCAAGTAGCTGGGGTTTTTGCTTGGGCCTAATCCATACGGTCTTATGGCTTTCCTCCTAGTCTGAAGACAAATGTGCTAGAAACTATAAAGCAAAAACATGTCCTGCAGCCTAGCCTTGCCTTGCCTTTCCTTGCCTGTCCTAGCCTTGCCTTATGTCCTTCTCATCCTGTTCTCTGTCCCATCCTCTCTCACTAACCCTCATCTGGCTGCATGTCTGTTCTTTCCTTTTCTCTCACTCTCCTGCTTCCTGCCTCTTTTCTTGCAATTCCTCCATCTCACTCCTGGAGCCCAACACTACTTTTTATTCTTCCTTCCCTTTCTCCTGCTCCCTTCGCTTTCTCCCTCTGTCCCATATCTTTCTTCCCGACTTGTCTCTTGCAGACTTTGGGCCAAACTGGCCCCAAGTCTGGGCATGCTTTGACAAGTTTTCAGAGGCCTGGCTGGTGGCAGCAGGGACAACAGGTAGTGACAGGCCCGGGGCTGACAGGCTCCCCATCCCCTAGGGGGCGCCTGGCTGCCACACCCAGCTGACACAGAACCTTTGTCACAATGTCCGCTACCGTGGCGAGGATGCGGTGGCTCTGCAGGTGATAGGGACACTGCAGGACTTGGTGTCAGCTCAGCAATTTCTCACTTCCCCTAAGAAGCGGAATTCTGCAAATTGCTGCCTTTGCTCTTGAAAGGATGTCATCAGGTGGGTGTTTTGGTGTCATACACTGAAAACAGAACAGAAACTGTGAAATATTCCAATGATATGCATGGTCCCTGCCCCAAAGCACCATGACTCAGCCTAAGGAGATCTGCAGCTTATTTTTTTGTACTGCCATCAGATTGTGGAAGTACAATATAAAAACCATCCTTATGGAGAGATCTTCGTATTTTAGGCTTAGTCTAAGTGTCTCAAGTAGCTGGGGTTTTTGCTTGGGCCTAATCCATACGGTCTTATGGCTTTCCTCCTAGTCTGAAGACGAATGTGCTAGAAACTATAAGGCAAAAACATGTCCTGCAGCCTAGCCTTGCCTTGCCTGTCCTTGCCTGTCTTAGCCTTGCCTCATTTCCTTCTCATCCTCCTCTCTGTCCCATCCTCTCTCATTAACCCCTCGTCACGCTGCATGTCTCCTCCTTCCTTTTCTCTCACTCTCCTGCTTCCTGCCTCTTTTCTTGCAATTCCTCCATCTCACTCCTGCAGCCCAACACTACTTTTTATTCTTCCTTCCCTTTCTCCTGCTCCCTTCGCTTTCTCCCTCTGTCCCATATCTTTCTTCCTGACTTGTCTCTTGGAGACTTTGGGCCAAACTGGCCCCAAGTCTGGGCATGGTTTGACAAGTTTTCAGAGGCCTGGCTGGTGGCAGCAGGGACACCAGGCAGTGACAGGCCCGGGGCTGACAGGCTCCCCATCCCCTAGGGGGCGCCTGGCTGCCACACCCAGCTGACATAGAACCTTTGTCACAATGCCCGCTACCGTGGCGAGGATGTGGTGGCTCTGCAGGTGACAGGGACACTGCAGGACTTGGTGTCAGCTCAGCAATTTGTCACTTCCCCTAAGAAGCGGAATTCTGCAAATTGCTGCCTTTGCTCTTGAAAGGATGTCATCAGGTGGGTGTTTTGGTGTCATACACTGAAAACAGAGCAGAAACTGTGAAATATTCCAATGATATGCATGGTCCCTGCCCCAAAGCACCATGACTCAGCCTAAGGAGATCTGCAGCTTATTTTTTTGTACTGCCAGGAGATTGTGGAAGTACAGTATAAAAACCATCCTTATGGAGAGATCTTGGTATTTTAGGCTTAGTCTAAGTGTCTCAAGTAGCTGGGGTTTTTGCTTGGGCCTAATCCATACGGTCTTATGGCTTTCCTCCTAGTCTGAAGACGAATGTGCTAGAAACTATAAGGCAAAAACATGTCCTGCAGCCTAGCCTTGCCTTGCCTGTCCTTGCCTGTCCTAGCCTTGCCTTCTTACCTTCTCATCCTGTTCTCTGTCACATCCTCTCTCAATAACCCCTCGTCTGGCTGCATGTCTGTTCTTTCCTTTTCTCTCACTCTCCTGCTTCCTGCCTCTTTTCTTGCAATTCCTCCATCTCACTCCTGCAGCCCAACACTACTTTATATTCTTCCTTCCCTTTCTCCTGCTCCCTTCGCTTTCTCCCTCTGTCCCATATCTTTCTTCCCAAGTTGTCTCTTGCAGACTTTGGGCCAAACTGGCCCCAAGTCTGGGCATGGTTTGACAAGTTTTCAGAGGCCTGGCTGGTGGCAGCAGGGACACCAGGCAGTGACAGGCCCGGGGCTGACAGGCTCCCCATCCCCTAGGGGGCGCCTGGCTGCCACACCCAGCTGACATAGAACCTTTGTCACAATGCCCGCTACCGTGGCGAGGATGTGGTGGCTCTGCAGGTGACAGGGACACTGCAGGACTTGGTGTCAGCTCAGCAATTTCTCACTTCCCCTAAGAAGCGGAATTCTGCAAATTGCTGCCTTTGCTCTTGTAAGGATGTCATCAGGTGGGTGTTGTGGTGTCATACACTGAAAACAGAGCAGAAACTGTGAAATATTCCCATGATATGCATGGTCCCTGCCCCAAAGCACCATGACTCAGCCTAAGGAGATCTGCAGCTTATTTTTTTGTACTGCCAGCAGATTGTGGAAGTACAGTGTAAAAACCATCCTTATGGAGAGATCTTCCCATTTTTGGCTTAGTCTAAGTGTCTCAAGTAGCTGGGGTTTTTCCTTGGGCATAATCCATATGGTCTTATGGCTTTCCTCCTAGTCTGAAGACGAATGTGCTAGAAACTATAAAGCAAAAACATGTCCTGCAGCCTAGCCTTGCCTTGCCTTTCCTTGCCTGTCCCAGGCTTGCCTTATGTACTTCTCATCCTGTTCTCTGTCCCATCCTCTCTCAATAACCCCTCGTCTGGCTGCATGTCTGTTCTTTCCTTTTCTCTCACTCTCCTGCTTCCTGCCTCTTTTCTTGCAATTCCTCCATATCACTCCTGCAGCCCAACACTACTTTATATTCTTCCTTCCCTTTCTCCTGCTCCCTTCGCTTTCTCCCTCTGTCCCATATCTTTCTTCCCGACTTGTCTCTTGCAGACTTTGGGCCAAACTGGCCCCAAGTCTGGGCATGGTTTGACAAGTTTTCAGAGGCCTGGCTGGTGGCAGCAGGGACACCAGGCAGTGACAGGCCCGAGGCTGACAGGCTCCCCATCCCCTAGGGGGCGCCTGGCTGCCACACCCAGCTGACATAGAACCTTTGTCACAATGGCCGCTACCGTGGCGAGGATGCGGTGGCTCTGCAGGTGACAGGGACACTGCAGGACTTGGTGTCAGCTCAGCAATTTCTCACTTCCCCTAAGAAGCGGAATTCTGCAAATTGTTGCCTTTGCTCTTGAAAGGATGTCATCAGGTGGGTGTTTTGGTGTCATACACTGAAAACAGAGCAGAAACTGTGAAATATTCCCATGATATGCATGGTCCCTGCCCCAAAGCACCATGACTCAGCCTAAGGAGATCTGCAGCTTATTTTTTTGTACTGCCAGCAGATTGTGGAAGTACAGTGTAAAAACCATCCTTATGGAGAGATCTTCCCATTTTTGGCTTAGTCTAAGTGTCTCAAGTAGCTGGGGTTTTTCCTTGGGCATAATCCATATGGTCTTATGGCTTTCCTCCTAGTCTGAAGACGAATGTGCTAGAAACTATAAAGCAAAAACATGTCCTGCAGCCTAGCCTTGCCTTGCCTTTCCTTGCCTGTCCCAGGCTTGCCTTATGTACTTCTCATCCTGTTCTCTGTCCCATCCTCTCTCACTAAGCCCTCGTCTGGCTGCATGTCTCTTCTTTCCTTTTCTCTCACTCTCCTGCTTCCTGCCTCTTTTCTTGCAATTCCTCCATATCACTCCTGCAGCCCAACACTACTTTATATTCTTCCTTCCCTTTCTCCTGCTCCCTTCGCTTTCTCCCTCTGTCCCATATCTTTCTTCCCGACTTGTCTCTTGCAGACTTTGGGCCAAACTGGCCCCAAGTCTGGGCATGGTTTGACAAGTTTTCAGAGGCCTGGCTGGTGGCAGCAGGGACACCAGGCAGTGACAGGCCCGAGGCTGACAGGCTCCCCATCCCCTAGGGGGCGCCTGGCTGCCACACCCAGCTGACATAGAACCTTTGTCACAATGGCCGCTACCGTGGCGAGGATGCGGTGGCTCTGCAGGTGACAGGGACACTGCAGGACTTGGTGTCAGCTCAGCAATTTCTCACTTCCCCTAAGAAGCGGAATTCTGCAAATTGTTGCCTTTGCTCTTGAAAGGATGTCATCTGGTGGTTGTTTTGGTGTCATACACTGAAAACAGAGCAGAAACTGTGAAATATTCCCATGATATGCATGGTCCCTGCCCCAAAGCACCATGACTCAGCCTAAGGAGATCTGCAGCTTATTTTTTTGTACTGCCAGCAGATTGTGGAAGTACAGTATAAAAACCATCCTTATGGAGAGATCTTGGTATTTTAGGCTTAGTCTAAGTGTCTCAAGTAGCTGGGGTTTTTGCTTGGGCCTAATCCATACGGTCTTATGGCTTTCCTCCTAGTCTGAAGACGAATGTGCTAGAAACTATAAGGCAAAAACATGTCCTGCAGCCTAGCCTTGCCTTGCCTGTCCTTGCCTGTCCTAGCCTTGCCTTCTTACCTTCTCATCCTGTTCTCTGTCACATCCTCTCTCAATAACCCCTCGTCTGGCTGCATGTCTCTTCTTTCCTTTTCTCTCACTCTCCTGCTTCCTGCCTCTTTTCTTGCAATTCCTCCATATCACTCCTGCAGCCCAACACTACTTTATATTCTTCCTTCCCTTTCTCCTGCTCCCTTCGCTTTCTCCCTCTGTCCCATATCTTTCTTCCCGACTTGTCTCTTGCAGACTTTGGGCCAAACTGGCCCCAAGTCTGGGCATGGTTTGACAAGTTTTCAGAGGCCTGGCTGGTGGCAGCAGGGACTCCAGGCAGTGACAGGCCCGGGGCTGACAGGCTCCCCATCCCCTAGGGGGCGCCTGGCTGCCACACCCAGCTGACATAGAACCTTTGTCACAATGCCCGCTACCGTGGCGAGGATGCGGTGGCTCTGCAGGTGACAGGGACACTGCAGGACTTGGTGTCAGCTCAGCAATTTCTCACTTCCCCTAAGAAGCGGAATTCTGCAAATTGCTGCCTTTGCTCTTGAAAGGATGTCATCAGGTGGGTGTTTTGGTGTCATACACTGAAAACAGAGCAGAAACTGTGAAATATTCCCATGATATGCATGGTCCCTGCCCCAAAGCACCATGACTCAGCCTAAGGAGATCTGCAGTTTATTTTTTTGTACTGCCAGCAGATTGTGGAAGCACAGTATAAAAACCATCCTTATGGAGAGATCTTGGTATTTTAGGCTTAGTCTAAGTGTCTCAAGTAGCTGGGGTTTTTGCTTGGGCCTAATCCATACGGTCTTATGGCTTTCCTCCTAGTCTGAAGACGAATGTGCTAGAAACTATAAGGCAAAAACATGTCCTGCAGCCTAGCCTTGCCTTGCCTGTCCTTGCCTGTCCTAGCCTTGCCTTATTTCCTTCTCATCCTGTTCTCTGTCCCATCCTCTCTCACTAAGCCCTCGTCTGGCTGCATGTCTCTTCTTTCCTTTTCTCTCACTCTCCTGCTTCCTGCCTCTTTTCTTGCAATTCCTCCATCTCACTCCTGCAGCCCAACACTACTTTTTATTCTTCCTTCCCTTTCTCCTGCTCCCTTCGCTTTCTACCTCTGTCCCATATCTTTCTTCCCGACTTGTCTCTTGGAGACTTTGGGCCAAACTGGCCCCAAGTCTGGGCATGGTTTGACAAGTTTTCAGAGGCCTGGCTGGTGGCAGCAGGGACACCAGGCAGTGACAGGCCCGAGGCTGACAGGCTCCCCATCCCCTAGGGGGCGCCTGGCTGCCACACCCAGCTGACATAGAACCTTTGTCACAATGGCCGCTACCGTGGCGAGGATGCGGTGGCTCTGCAGGTGACAGGGACACTGCAGGACTTGGTGTCAGCTCAGCAATTTCTCACTTCCCCTAAGAAGCGGAATTCTGCAAATTGTTGCCTTTGCTCTTGAAAGGATGTCGTCAGGTGGGTGTTTTGGTGTCATACACTGAAAACAGAGCAGAAACTGTGAAATATTCCCATGATATGCATGGTCCCTGCCCCAAAGCAGCATGACTCAGCCTAAGGAGATCTGCAGCTTATTTTTTTGTACTGCCAGCAGATTGTGGAAGTGCAGTATAAAAACCATCCTTATGGAGAGATCTTGGTATTTTAGGCTTAGTCTAAGTGTCTCAAGTAGCTGGGGTTTTTGCTTGGGCCTAATCCATACTGTCTTATGGCTTTCCTCCTAGTCTGAAGACAAATGTGCTAGAAACTATAAAGCAAAAACATGTCCTGCAGCCTAGCCTTGCCTTGCCTTTCCTTGCCTGTCCCAGCCTTGCCTTATGTCCTTCTCATCCTGTTCTCTGTCCCATCCTCTCTCACTAAGCCCTCGTCTGGCTGCATGTCTCTTCTTTCCTTTTCTCTCACTCTCCTGCTTCCTGCCTCTTTTCTTGCAATTCCTCCATCTCACTCCTGCAGCCCAACACTACTTTTTATTCTTCCTTCCCTTTCTCCTGCTCCCTTCGCTTTCTCCCTCTGTCCCATATCTTTCTTCCCGACTTGTCTCTTGGAGACTTTGGGCCAAACTGGCCTCAAGTCTGGGCATGGTTTGACAAGTTTTCAGAGGCCTGGCTGGTGGCAGCAGGGACACCAGGCAGTGACAGGCCCGAGGCTGACAGGCTACCCATCCCCTAGGGGGCGCCTGGCTGCCACACCCAGCTGACATAGAACCTTTGTCACAATGCCCGCTACCGTGGCGAGGATGCGGTGGCTCTGCAGGTGACAGGGACACTGCAGGACTTGGTGTCAGCTCAGCAATTTCTCACTTCCCCTAAGAAGCGGAATTCTGCAAATTGTTGCCTTTGCTCTTGAAAGGATGTCATCAGGTGGGTGTTTTGGTGTCATACACTGAAAACAGAGCAGAAACTGTGAAATATTCCCATGATATGCATGGTCCCTGCCCCAAAGCACCATGACTCAGCCTAAGGAGATCTGCAGCTTATTTTTTTGTACTGCCAGCAGATTGTGGAAGTACAGTATAAAAACCATCCTTATGGAGAGATCTTCGTATTTTAGGCTTAGTCTAAGTGTCTCAAGTAGCTGGGGTTTTTGCTTGGGCCTAATCCATACTGTCTTATGGCTTTCCTCCTAGTCTGAAGACAAATGTGCTAGAAACTATAAAGCAAAAACATGTCCTGCAGCCTAGCCTTGCCTTGCCTTTCCTTGCCTGTCCCAGCCTTGCCTTATGTCCTTCTCATCCTGTTCTCTGTCCCATCCTCTCTCACTAAGCCCTCGTCTGGCTGCATGTCTCTTCTTTCCTTTTGTCTCACTCTCCTGCTTCCTGCCTCTTTTCTTGCAATTCCTCCATCTCACTCCTGCAGCCCAACACTACTTTTTATTCTTCCTTCCCTTTCTCCTGCTCCCTTCGCTTTCTCCCTCTGTCCCATATCTTTCTTCCCGACTTGTCTCTTGCAGACTTTGGGCCAAACTGGCCTCAAGTCTGGGCATGGTTTGACAAGTTTTCAGAGGCCTGGCTAGTGGCAGCAGGGACACCAGGCAGTGACAGGCCCGGGGCTGACAGGCTCCCCATCCCCTAGGGGGCGCCTGGCTGCCACACCCAGCTGACATAGAACCTTTGTCACAATGGCCGCTACCGTGGCGAGGATGCGGTGGCTCTGCAGGTGACAGGGACACTGCAGGACTTGGTGTCAGCTCAGCAATTTCTCACTTCCCCTAAGAAGCGGAATTCTGCAAATTGTTGCCTTTGCTCTTGAAAGGATGTCATCAGGTGGGTGTTTTGGTGTCATACACTGAAAACAGAGCAGAAACTGTGAAATATTCCCATGATATGCATGGTCCCTGCCCCAAAGCACCATGACTCAGCCTAAGGAGATCTGCAGCTTATTTTTTTGTACTGCCAGCAGATTGTGGAAGTACAGTATAAAAACCATCCTTATGGAGAGATCTTCCCATTTTAGGCTTAGTCTAAGTGTCTCAGGTAGCTGGGGTTTTTGCTTGGGCCTAAGCCATACAGTCTTATGGCTTTCCTCCTAGTCTGAAGACGAATGTGCTAGAAACTATAAAGCAAAAACATGTCCTGCAGCCTAGCCTTGCCTTGCCTTTCCTTACCTGTCCCAGCCTTGCCTTATTTCCTTCTCATCCTGTTCTCTGTCCCATCCTCTCTCACTAAGCCCTCGTCTGGCGGCATGTCTGTTCTTTCCTTTTCTCTCACTCTCCTGCTTCCTGCCTCTTTTCTTGCAATTCCTCCATCTCACTCCTGCAGCCCAACACTACTTTTTATTCTTCCTTCCCTTTCTCCTGCTCCCTTCGCTTTCTCCCTCTGTCCCATATCTTTCTTCCCGACTTGTCTCTTGCAGACTTTGGGCCAAACTGGCCCCAAGTATGGGCATGGTTTGACAAGTTTTCAGAGGCCTGGCTGGTGGCAGCAGGGACAGCAGGCAGTGACAGGCCCGGGGCTGACAGGCTCCCCATCCCCTAGGGGGCGCCTGGCTGCCACACCCAGCTGACATAGAACCTTTGTCACAATGCCCGCTACCGTGGCGAGGATGCGGTGGCTCTGCAGGTGACAGGGACACTGCAGGACTTGGTGTCAGCTCATCAATTTCTCACTTCCCCTAAGAAGCGGAATTCTGCAAATTGTTGCCTTTGCTCTTGAAAGGATGTCATCTGGTGGTTGTTTTGGTGTCATACACTGAAAACAGAGCAGAAACTGTGAAATATTCCCATGATATGCATGGTCCCTGCCCCAAAGCACCATGACTCAGCCTAAGGAGATCTGCAGCTTATTTTTTTGTACTGCCAGCAGATTGTGGAAGTACAGTATAAAAACCATCCTTATGGAGAGATCTTCGTATTTTAGGCTTAGTCTAAGTGTCTCAAGTAGCTGGGGTTTTTGCTTGGGCCTAATCCATACGGTCTTATGGCTTTCCTCCTAGTCTGAAGACAAATGTGCTAGAAACTATAAAGCAAAAACATGTCCTGCAGCCTAGCCTTGCCTTGCCTTTCCTTGCCTGTCCCAGCCTTGCCTTATTTCCTTCTCATCCTGTTCTCTGTCCCATCCTCTCTCACTAAGCCCTCGTCTGGCTGCATGTCTCTTCTTTCCTTTTCTCTCACTCTCCTGCTTCCTGCCTCTTTTCTTGCAATTCCTCCATCTCACTCCTGCAGCCCAACACTACTTTTTATTCTTCCTTCCCTTTCTGCTGCTCCCTTCGCTTTCTCCCTCTGTCCCATATCTTTCTTCCCGACTTGTCTCTTGCAGACTTTGGGCCAAACTGGCCCCAAGTCTGGGCATGGTTTGACAAGTTTTCAGAGGCCTGGCTGGTGGCAGCAGGGACACCAGGCAGTGACAGGCCCGGGGCTGACAGGCTCCCCATCCCCTAGGGGGCGCCTGGCTGCCACACCCAGCTGACATAGAACCTTTGTCACAATGCCCGCTACCGTGGCGAGGATGCGGTGGCTCTGCAGGTGACAGGGACACTGCAGGACTTGGTGTCAGCTCATCAATTTCTCACTTCCCCTAAGAAGCGGAATTCTGCAAATTGTTGCCTTTGCTCTTGAAAGGATGTCATCTGGTGGTTGTTTTGGTGTCATACACTGAAAACAGAGCAGAAACTGTGAAATATTCCCATGATATGCATGGTCCCTGCCCCAAAGCACCATGACTCAGCCTAAGGAGATCTGCAGCTTATTTTTTTGTACTGCCAGCAGATTGTGGAAGTACAGTATAAAAACCATCCTTATGGAGAGATCTTCGTATTTTAGGCTTAGTCTAAGTGTCTCAAGTAGCTGGGGTTTTTGCTTGGGCCTAATCCATACGGTCTTATGGCTTTCCTCCTAGTCTGAAGACGAATGTGCTAGAAACTATAAAGCAAAAACATGTCCTGCAGCCTAGCCTTGCCTTGCCTTTCCTTGCCTGTCCCAGCCTTGCCTTATTTCCTTCTCATCCTGTTCTCTGTCCCATCCTCTCTCACTAAGCCCTCGTCTGGCTGCATGTCTCTTCTTTCCTTTTCTCTCACTCTCCTGCTTCCTGCCTCTTTTCTTGCAATTCCTCCATCTCACTCCTGCAGCCCAACACTACTTTTTATTCTTCCTTCCCTTTCTCCTGCTCCCTTCGCTTTCTCCCTCTGTCCCATATCTTTCTTCCCGACTTGTCTCTTGGAGACTTTGGGCCAAACTGGCCCCAAGTCTGGGCATGGTTTGACAAGTTTTCAGAGGCCTGGCTGGTGGCAGCAGGGACACCAGGCAGTGACAGGCCCGGGGTTGACAGGCTCCCCATCCCCTAGGGGGCGCCTGGCTGCCACACCCAGCTGACATAGAACCTTTGTCACAATGCCCGCTACCGTGGCGAGGATGCGGTGACTCTGCAGGTGACAGGGACACTGCAGGACTTGGTGTCAGCTCAGCAATTTCTCACTTCCCCTAAGAAGCGGAATTCTGCAAATTGCTGCCTTTGCTCTTGAAAGGATGTCATCAGGTGGGTGTTTTGGTGTCATACACTGAAAACAGAGCAGAAACTGTGAAATATTCCCATGATATGCATGGTCCCTGCCCCAAAGCACCATGACTCAGCCTAAGGAGATCTGCAGCTTATTTTTTTGTACTGCCAGCAGATTGTGGAAGTACAGTATAAAAACCATCCTTATGGAGAGATCTTCCCATTTTAGGCTTAGTCTAAGTGTCTCAGGTAGCTGGGGTTTTTGCTTGGGCCTAAGCCATACAGTCTTATGGCTTTCCTCCTAGTCTGAAGACGAATGTGCTAGAAACTATAAAGCAAAAACATGTCCTGCAGCCTAGCCTTGCCTTGCCTTTCCTTACCTGTCCCAGCCTTGCCTTATTTCCTTCTCATCCTGTTCTCTGTCCCATCCTCTCTCACTAAGCCCTCGTCTGGCGGCATGTCTGTTCTTTCCTTTTCTCTCACTCTCCTGCTTCCTGCCTCTTTTCTTGCAATTCCTCCATCTCACTCCTGCAGCCCAACACTACTTTTTATTCTTCCTTCCCTTTCTCCTGCTCCCTTCGCTTTCTCCCTCTGTCCCATATCTTTCTTCCCGACTTGTCTCTTGCAGACTTTGGGCCAAACTGGCCCCAAGTATGGGCATGGTTTGACAAGTTTTCAGAGGCCTGGCTGGTGGCAGCAGGGACACCAGGCAGTGACAGGCCCGGGGCTGACAGGCTCCCCATCCCCTAGGGGGCGCCTGGCTGCCACACCCAGCTGACATAGAACCTTTGTCACAATGCCCGCTACCGTGGCGAGGATGCGGTGGCTCTGCAGGTGACAGGGACACTGCAGGACTTGGTGTCAGCTCATCAATTTCTCACTTCCCCTAAGAAGCGGAATTCTGCAAATTGTTGCCTTTGCTCTTGAAAGGATGTCATCTGGTGGTTGTTTTGGTGTCATACACTGAAAACAGAGCAGAAACTGTGAAATATTCCCATGATATGCATGGTCCCTGCCCCAAAGCACCATGACTCAGCCTAAGGAGATCTGCAGCTTATTTTTTTGTACTGCCAGCAGATTGTGGAAGTACAGTATAAAAACCATCCTTATGGAGAGATCTTCGTATTTTAGGCTTAGTCTAAGTGTCTCAAGTAGCTGGGGTTTTTGCTTGGGCCTAATCCATACGGTCTTATGGCTTTCCTCCTAGTCTGAAGACGAATGTGCTAGAAACTATAAAGCAAAAACATGTCCTGCAGCCTAGCCTTGCCTTGCCTTTCCTTGCCTGTCCCAGCCTTGCCTTATTTCCTTCTCATCCTGTTCTCTGTCCCATCCTCTCTCACTAAGCCCTCGTCTGGCTGCATGTCTCTTCTTTCCTTTTCTCTCACTCTCCTGCTTCCTGCCTCTTTTCTTGCAATTCCTCCATCTCACTCCTGCAGCCCAACACTACTTTTTATTCTTCCTTCCCTTTCTGCTGCTCCCTTCGCTTTCTCCCTCTGTCCCATATCTTTCTTCCCGACTTGTCTCTTGCAGACTTTGGGCCAAACTGGCCCCAAGTCTGGGCATGGTTTGACAAGTTTTCAGAGGCCTGGCTGGTGGCAGCAGGGACACCAGGCAGTGACAGGCCCGGGGCTGACAGGCTCCCCATCCCCTAGGGGGCGCCTGGCTGCCACACCCAGCTGACATAGAACCTTTGTCACAATGCCCGCTACCGTGGCGAGGATGCGGTGGCTCTGCAGGTGACAGGGACACTGCAGGACTTGGTGTCAGCTCATCAATTTCTCACTTCCCCTAAGAAGCGGAATTCTGCAAATTGTTGCCTTTGCTCTTGAAAGGATGTCATCTGGTGGTTGTTTTGGTGTCATACACTGAAAACAGAGCAGAAACTGTGAAATATTCCCATGATATGCATGGTCCCTGCCCCAAAGCACCATGACTCAGCCTAAGGAGATCTGCAGCTTATTTTTTTGTACTGCCAGCAGATTGTGGAAGTACAGTATAAAAACCATCCTTATGGAGAGATCTTCGTATTTTAGGCTTAGTCTAAGTGTCTCAAGTAGCTGGGGTTTTTGCTTGGGCCTAATCCATACGGTCTTATGGCTTTCCTCCTAGTCTGAAGACGAATGTGCTAGAAACTATAAAGCAAAAACATGTCCTGCAGCCTAGCCTTGCCTTGCCTTTCCTTGCCTGTCCCAGCCTTGCCTTATTTCCTTCTCATCCTGTTCTCTGTCCCATCCTCTCTCACTAAGCCCTCGTCTGGCTGCATGTCTCTTCTTTCCTTTTCTCTCACTCTCCTGCTTCCTGCCTCTTTTCTTGCAATTCCTCCATCTCACTCCTGCAGCCCAACACTACTTTTTATTCTTCCTTCCCTTTCTCCTGCTCCCTTCGCTTTCTCCCTCTGTCCCATATCTTTCTTCCCGACTTGTCTCTTGGAGACTTTGGGCCAAACTGGCCCCAAGTCTGGGCATGGTTTGACAAGTTTTCAGAGGCCTGGCTGGTGGCAGCAGGGACACCAGGCAGTGACAGGCCCGGGGTTGACAGGCTCCCCATCCCCTAGGGGGCGCCTGGCTGCCACACCCAGCTGACATAGAACCTTTGTCACAATGCCCGCTACCGTGGCGAGGATGCGGTGACTCTGCAGGTGACAGGGACACTGCAGGACTTGGTGTCAGCTCAGCAATTTCTCACTTCCCCTAAGAAGCGGAATTCTGCAAATTGCTGCCTTTGCTCTTGAAAGGATGTCATCAGGTGGGTGTTTTGGTGTCATACACTGAAAACAGAGCAGAAACTGTGAAATATTCCCATGATATGCATGGTCCCTGCCCCAAAGCACCATGACTCAGCCTAAGGAGATCTGCAGCTTATTTTTTTGTACTGCCAGCAGATTGTGGAAGTACAGTATAAAAACCATCCTTATGGAGAGATCTTCGTATTTTAGGCTTAGTCTAAGTGTCTCAAGTAGCTGGGGTTTTTGCTTGGGCCTAATCCATACTGTCTTATGGCTTTCCTCCTAGTCTGAAGACAAATGTGCTAGAAACTATAAAGCAAAAACATGTCCTGCAGCCTAGCCTTGCCTTGCCTTTCCTTGCCTGTCCCAGCCTTGCCTTATGTCCTTCTCATCCTGTTCTCTGTCCCATCCTCTCTCACTAAGCCCTCGTCTGGCTGCATGTCTCTTCTTTCCTTTTCTCTCACTCTCCTGCTTCCTGCCTCTTTTCTTGCAATTCCTCCATCTCACTCCTGCAGCCCAACACTACTTTTGATTCTTCCTTCCCTTTCTCCTGCTCCCTTCGCTTTCTCCCTCTGTCCCATATCTTTCTTCCCGACTTGTCTCTTGGAGACTTTGGGCCAAACTGGCCCCAAGTCTGGGCATGGTTTGACAAGTTTTCAGAGGCCTGGCTGGTGGCAGCAGGGACACCAGGCAGTGACAGGCCCGGGGCTGACAGGCTCCCCATCCCCTAGGGGGCGCCTGGCTGCCACACCCAGCTGACATAGAACCTTTGTCACAATGCCCGCTACCGTGGCGAGGATGCGGTGGCTCTGCAGGTGACAGGGACACTGCAGGACTTGGTGTCAGCTCAGCAATTTCTCACTTCACCTAAGAAGCGGAATTCTACAAATTGTTGCCTTTGCTCTTGAAAGGATGTCATCTGGTGGTTGTTTTGGTGTCATACACTGAAAACAGAGCAGAAACTGTGAAATATTCCCATGATATGCATGGTCCCTGCCCCAAAGCACCATGACTCAGCCTAAGGAGATCTGCAGCTTATTTTTTTGTACTGCCAGCAGATTGTGGAAGTACAGTATAAAAACCATCCTTATGGAGAGATCTTCGTATTTTAGGCTTAGTCTAAGTGTCTCAAGTAGCTGGGGTTTTTGCTTGGGCCTAATCCATACGGTCTTATGGCTTTCCTCCTAGTCTGAAGACGAATGTGCTAGAAACTATAAGGCAAAAACATGTCCTGCAGCCTAGCCTTGCCTTGCCTGTCCTTGCCTGTCCTAGCCTTTCCTTCTTTCCTTCTCATCCTGTTCTCTGTCCCATCCTCTCTCAATAACCCCTCGTCTGGCTGCATGTCTGTTCTTTCCTTTTCTCTCACTCTCCTGCTTCCTGCCTCTTTTCTTGCAATTCCTCCATCTCACTCCTGCAGCCCAACACTACTTTATATTCTTCCTTTCCTTTCTCCTGCTCCCTTCGCTTTCTCCCTCTGTCCCATATCTTTCTTCCCGACTTGTCTCTTGCAGACTTTGGGCCAAACTGGCCCCAAGTCTGGGCATGGTTTGACAAGTTTTCAGAGGCCTGGCTGGTGGCAGCAGGGACTCCAGGCAGTGACAGTCCCGGGGCTGACAGGCTCCCCATGCCCTAGGGGGCGCCTGGCTGCCACTCCCAGCTGACATAGAACCTTTGTCACAATGCCCGCTACCGTGGCGAGGATGCGGTGGCTCTGCAGGTGACAGGGACACTGCAGGACTTGGTGTCAGCTCAGCAATTTCTCACTTCCCCTAAGAAGCGGAATTCTGCAAATTGCTGCCTTTGCTCTTGAGAGGATGTCATCAGGTGGGTGTTTTGGTGTCATACACTGAAAACAGAGCAGAAACTGTGAAATATTCCCATGATATGCATGGTCCCTGCCCCAAAGCACCATGACTCAGCCTAAGGAGTTCTGCAGCTTATTTTTTTGTACTGCCAGCAGATTGTGGAAGTACAGTATAAAAACCATCCTTATGGAGAGATCTTCGTATTTTAGGCTTAGTCTAAGTGTCTCAAGTAGCTGGGGTTTTTGCTTGGGCCTAATCCATACAGTCTTATGACTTTCCTCCTAGTCTGAAGACAAATGTGCTAGAAACCATAAAGCAAAAACATGTCCTGCAGCCTAGCCTTGCCTTGCCTTTCCTTGCCTGTCCCAGCCTTGCCTTATTTCCTTCTCATCCTGTTCTCTGTCCCATCCTCTCTCACTAAGCCCTCGTCTGGCTGCATGTCTCTTCTTTCCTTTTCTCTCACTCTCCTGCTTCCTGCCTCTTTTCTTGCAATTCCTCCATCCCACTCCTGCAGCCCAACACTACTTTTTATTCTTCCTTCCCTTTCTCCTGCTCCCTTCGCTTTCTCCCTCTGTCCCATATCTTTCTTCCCGACTTGTCTCTTGGAGACTTTGGGCCAAACTGGCCCCAAGTCTGGGCGTGGTTTGACAAGTTTTCAGAGGCCTGGCTGGTGGCAGCAGGGACACCAGGCAGTGACAGGCCCGGGGCTGACAGGCTCCCCATCCCCTAGGGGGCGCCTGGCTGCCACACCCAGCTGACATAGAACCTTTGTCACAATTCCCGCTACCGTGGCGAGGATGCGGTGGCTCTGCAGGTGACAGGGACACTGCAGGACTTGGTGTCAGCTCATCAATTTCTCACTTCCCCTAAGAAGCGGAATTCTGCAAATTGCTGCCTTTGCTCTTGAAAGGATGTCATCAGGTGGGTGTTTTGGTGTCATACACTGAAAACAGAGCAGAAACTGTGAAATATTCCCATGATATGCATGGTCCCTGCCCCAAAGCAGCATGACTCAGCCTAAGGAGATCTGCAGCTTATTTTTTTGTACTGCCAGCAGATTGTGGAAGTACAGTATAAAAACCATCCTTATGGAGAGATCTTGGTATTTTAGGCTTAGTCTAAGTGTCTCAGGTAGCTGGGGTTTTTGCTTGGGCCTAATCCATACGGTCTTATGGCTTTCCTCCTAGTCTGAAGACAAATGTGCTAGAAACTATAAAGCAAAAACATGTCCTGCAGCCTAGCCTTGCCTTTCCTTTCCTTGCCTGTCCCAGCCTTGCCTTATGTCCTTCTCATCCTGTTCTCTGTCCCATCCTCTCTCACTAAGCCCTCGTCTGGCTGCATGTCTCTTCTTTCCTTTTCTCTCACTCTCCTGCTTCCTGCCTCTTTTCTTGCAATTCCTCCATCTCACTCCTGCAGCCCAACACTACTTTTTATTCTTCCTTCCCTTTCTCCTGCTCCCTTCGCTTTCTCCCTCTGTCCCATATCTTTCTTCCCGACTTGTCTCTTGGAGACTTTGGGCCAAACTGGCCTCAAGTCTGGCCATGGTTTGACAAGTTTTCAGAGGCCTGGCTGGTGGCAGCAGGGACACCAGGCAGTGACAGGCCCGGGGCTGACAGGCGCCCCATCCCCTAGGGGGCGCCTGGCTGCCACACCCAGCTGACATAGAACCTTTGTCACAATGCCCGCTACCGTGGCGAGGATGCGGTGGCTCTGCAGGTGACAGGGACACTGCAGGACTTCGTGTCAGCTCAGCAATTTCTCACTTCCCCTAAGAAGCGGAATTCTGCAAATTGTTGCCTTTGCTCTTGAAAGGATGTCATCTGGTGGTTGTTTTGGTGTCATACACTGAAAACAGAGCAGAAACTGTGAAATATTCCCATGATATGCATGGTCCCTGCCCCAAAGCACCATGACTCAGCCTAAGGAGATCTGCAGCTTATTTTTTTGTACTGCCAGCAGATTGTGGAAGTACAGTATAAAAACCATCCTTATGGAGAGATCTTCGTATTTTAGGCTTAATCTAAGTGTCTCAAGTAGCTGGGGTTTTTGCTTGGGCCTAATCCATACGGTCTTATGGCTTTCCTCCTAGTCTGAAGACGAATGTGCTAGAAACTATAAGGCAAAAACATGTCCTGCAGCCTAGCCTTGCCTTGCCTGTCCTTGCCTGTCCTAGCCTTGCCTTATGTCCTTCTCATCCTGTTCTCTGTCCCATCCTCTCTCACTAAGCCCTCGTCTGGCTGCATGTCTCTTCTTTCCTTTTCTCTCACTCTCCTGCTTCCTGCCTCTTTTCTTGCAATTCCTCCATCCCACTCCTGCAGCCCAACACTACTTTTTATTCTTCCTTCCCTTTCTCCTGCTCCCTTCGCTTTCTCCCTCTGTCCCATATCTTTCTTCCCGACTTGTCTCTTGGAGACTTTGGGCCAAACTGGCCCCAAGTCTGGGCATGGTTTGACAAGTTTTCAGAGGCCTGGCTGGTGGCAGCAGGGACACCAGGCAGTGACAGGCCCGGGGCTGACAGGCTCCCCATCCCCTAGGGGTCGCCTGGCTGCCACACCCAGCTGACATAGAACCTTTGTCACAATGCCCGCTACCGTGGCGAGGATGCGGTGGCTCTGCAGGTGACAGGGACACTGCAGGACTTGGTGTCAGCTCAGCAATTTCTCACTTCCCCTAAGAAGCGGAATTCTGCAAATTGCTGCCTTTGCTCTTGAAAGGATGTCATCAGGTGGGTGTTTTGGTGTCATACACTGAAAACAGAGCAGAAACTGTGAAATATTCCCATGATATGCATGGTCCCTGCCCCAAAGCACCATGACTCAGCCTAAGGAGATCTGCAGCTTATTTTTTTGTACTGCCAGCAGATTGTGGAAGTACAGTATAAAAACCATCCTTATGGAGAGATCTTCGTATTTTAGGCTTAGTCTAAGTGTCTCAAGTAGCTGGGGTTTTTGCTTGGGCCTAATCCATACGGTCTTATGGCTTTCCTCCTAGTCTGAAGACGAATGTGCTAGAAACTATAAGGCAAAAACATGTCCTGCAGCCTAGCCTTGCCTTGCCTGTCCTTGCCTGTCCTAGCCTTGCCTTCTTTCCTTCTCATCCTGTTCTCTGTCCCATCCTCTCTCAATAACCCCTCGTCTGGCTGCATGTCTCTTCTTTCCTTTTCTCTCACTCTCCTGCTTCCTGCCTCTTTTCTTGCAATTCCTCCATCTCACTCCTGCAGCCCAACACTACTTTATATTCTTCCTTTCCTTTCTCCTGCTCCCTTCGCTTTCTCCCTCTGTCCCATATCTTTCTTCCCGACTTGTCTCTTGCAGACTTTGGGCCAAACTGGCCCCAAGTCTGGGCATGGTTTGACAAGTTTTCAGAGGCCTGGCTGGTGGCAGCAGGGACTCCAGGCAGTGACAGTCCCGGGGCTGACAGGCTCCCCATGCCCTAGGGGGCGCCTGGCTGCCACTCCCAGCTGACATAGAACCTTTGTCACAATGCCCGCTACCGTGGCGAGGATGCGGTGGCTCTGCAGGTGACAGGGACACTGCAGGACTTGGTGTCAGCTCAGCAATTTCTCACTTCCCCTAAGAAGCGGAATTCTGCAAATTGCTGCCTTTGCTCTTGAGAGGATGTCATCAGGTGGGTGTTTTGGTGTCATACACTGAAAACAGAGCAGAAACTGTGAAATATTCCCATGATATGCATGGTCCCTGCCCCAAAGCACCATGACTCAGCCTAAGGAGTTCTGCAGCTTATTTTTTTGTACTGCCAGCAGATTGTGGAAGTACAGTATAAAAACCATCCTTATGGAGAGATCTTCGTATTTTAGGCTTAGTCTAAGTGTCTCAAGTAGCTGGGGTTTTTGCTTGGGCCTAATCCATACAGTCTTATGACTTTCCTCCTAGTCTGAAGACAAATGTGCTAGAAACCATAAAGCAAAAACATGTCCTGCAGCCTAGCCTTGCCTTGCCTTTCCTTGCCTGTCCCAGCCTTGCCTTATTTCCTTCTCATCCTGTTCTCTGTCCCATCCTCTCTCACTAAGCCCTCGTCTGGCTGCATGTCTCTTCTTTCCTTTTCTCTCACTCTCCTGCTTCCTGCCTCTTTTCTTGCAATTCCTCCATCCCACTCCTGCAGCCCAACACTACTTTATATTCTTCCTTTCCTTTCTCCTGCTCCCTTCGCTTTCTCCCTCTGTCCCATATCTTTCTTCCCGACTTGTCTCTTGGAGACTTTGGGCCAAACTGGCCCCAAGTCTGGGCGTGGTTTGACAAGTTTTCAGAGGCCTGGCTGGTGGCAGCAGGGACACCAGGCAGTGACAGGCCCGGGGCTGACAGGCTCCCCATCCCCTAGGGGGCGCCTGGCTGCCACACCCAGCTGACATAGAACCTTTGTCACAATTCCCGCTACCGTGGCGAGGATGCGGTGGCTCTGCAGGTGACAGGGACACTGCAGGACTTGGTGTCAGCTCATCAATTTCTCACTTCCCCTAAGAAGCGGAATTCTGCAAATTGCTGCCTTTGCTCTTGAAAGGATGTCATCAGGTGGGTGTTTTGGTGTCATACACTGAAAACAGAGCAGAAACTGTGAAATATTCCCATGATATGCATGGTCCCTGCCCCAAAGCAGCATGACTCAGCCTAAGGAGATCTGCAGCTTATTTTTTTGTACTGCCAGCAGATTGTGGAAGTACAGTATAAAAACCATCCTTATGGAGAGATCTTGGTATTTTAGGCTTAGTCTAAGTGTCTCAGGTAGCTGGGGTTTTTGCTTGGGCCTAATCCATACGGTCTTATGGCTTTCCTCCTAGTCTGAAGACAAATGTGCTAGAAACTATAAAGCAAAAACATGTCCTGCAGCCTAGCCTTGCCTTTCCTTTCCTTGCCTGTCCCAGCCTTGCCTTATGTCCTTCTCATCCTGTTCTCTGTCCCATCCTCTCTCACTAAGCCCTCGTCTGGCTGCATGTCTCTTCTTTCCTTTTCTCTCACTCTCCTGCTTCCTGCCTCTTTTCTTGCAATTCCTCCATCTCACTCCTGCAGCCCAACACTACTTTTTATTCTTCCTTCCCTTTCTCCTGCTCCCTTCGCTTTCTCCCTCTGTCCCATATCTTTCTTCCCGACTTGTCTCTTGGAGACTTTGGGCCAAACTGGCCTCAAGTCTGGCCATGGTTTGACAAGTTTTCAGAGGCCTGGCTGGTGGCAGCAGGGACACCAGGCAGTGACAGGCCCGGGGCTGACAGGCGCCCCATCCCCTAGGGGGCGCCTGGCTGCCACACCCAGCTGACATAGAACCTTTGTCACAATGCCCGCTACCGTGGCGAGGATGCGGTGGCTCTGCAGGTGACAGGGACACTGCAGGACTTCGTGTCAGCTCAGCAATTTCTCACTTCCCCTAAGAAGCGGAATTCTGCAAATTGTTGCCTTTGCTCTTGAAAGGATGTCATCTGGTGGTTGTTTTGGTGTCATACACTGAAAACAGAGCAGAAACTGTGAAATATTCCCATGATATGCATGGTCCCTGCCCCAAAGCACCATGACTCAGCCTAAGGAGATCTGCAGCTTATTTTTTTGTACTGCCAGCAGATTGTGGAAGTACAGTATAAAAACCATCCTTATGGAGAGATCTTCGTATTTTAGGCTTAATCTAAGTGTCTCAAGTAGCTGGGGTTTTTGCTTGGGCCTAATCCATACGGTCTTATGGCTTTCCTCCTAGTCTGAAGACGAATGTGCTAGAAACTATAAGGCAAAAACATGTCCTGCAGCCTAGCCTTGCCTTGCCTGTCCTTGCCTGTCCTAGCCTTGCCTTATGTCCTTCTCATCCTGTTCTCTGTCCCATCCTCTCTCACTAAGCCCTCGTCTGGCTGCATGTCTCTTCTTTCCTTTTCTCTCACTCTCCTGCTTCCTGCCTCTTTTCTTGCAATTCCTCCATCCCACTCCTGCAGCCCAACACTACTTTTTATTCTTCCTTCCCTTTCTCCTGCTCCCTTCGCTTTCTCCCTCTGTCCCATATCTTTCTTCCCGACTTGTCTCTTGGAGACTTTGGGCCAAACTGGCCCCAAGTCTGGGCATGGTTTGACAAGTTTTCAGAGGCCTGGCTGGTGGCAGCAGGGACACCAGGCAGTGACAGGCCCGGGGCTGACAGGCTCCCCATCCCCTAGGGGTCGCCTGGCTGCCACACCCAGCTGACATAGAACCTTTGTCACAATGCCCGCTACCGTGGCGAGGATGCGGTGGCTCTGCAGGTGACAGGGACACTGCAGGACTTGGTGTCAGCTCATCAATTTCTCACTTCCCCTAAGAAGCGGAATTCTGCAAATTGCTGCCTTTGCTCTTGAAAGGATGTCATCAGGTGGGTGTTTTGGTGTCATACACTGAAAACAGAGCAGAAACTGTGAAATATTCCCATGATATGCATGGTCCCTGCCCCAAAGCACCATGACTCAGCCTAAGGAGATCTGCAGCTTATTTTTTTGTACTGCCAGCAGATTGTGGAAGTACAGTATAAAAACCATCCTTATGGAGAGATCTTCGTATTTTAGGCTTAGTCTAAGTGTCTCAGGTAGCTGGGGTTTTTGCTTGGGCCTAATCCATACGGTCTTATGGCTTTCCTCCTAGTCTGAAGACAAATGTGCTAGAAACTATAAAGCAAAAACATGTCCTGCAGCCTAGCCTTGCCTTTCCTTTCCTTGCCTGTCCCAGCCTTGCCTTATGTCCTTCTCATCCTGTTCTCTGTCCCATCCTCTCTCACTAAGCCCTCGTCTGGCTGCATGTCTCTTCTTTCCTTTTCTCTCACTCTCCTGCTTCCTGCCTCTTTTCTTGCAATTCCTCCATCTCACTCCTGCAGCCCAACACTACTTTTTATTCTTCCTTCCCTTTCTCCTGCTCCCTTCGCTTTCTCCCTCTGTCCCATATCTTTCTTCCCGACTTGTCTCTTGGAGACTTTGGGCCAAACTGGCCTCAAGTCTGGCCATGGTTTGACAAGTTTTCAGAGGCCTGGCTGGTGGCAGCAGGGACACCAGGCAGTGACAGGCCCGGGGCTGACAGGCGCCCCATCCCCTAGGGGGCGCCTGGCTGCCACACCCAGCTGACATAGAACCTTTGTCACAATGCCCGCTACCGTGGCGAGGATGCGGTGGCTCTGCAGGTGACAGGGACACTGCAGGACTTCGTGTCAGCTCAGCAATTTCTCACTTCCCCTAAGAAGCGGAATTCTGCAAATTGTTGCCTTTGCTCTTGAAAGGATGTCATCTGGTGGTTGTTTTGGTGTCATACACTGAAAACAGAGCAGAAACTGTGAAATATTCCCATGATATGCATGGTCCCTGCCCCAAAGCACCATGACTCAGCCTAAGGAGATCTGCAGCTTATTTTTTTGTACTGCCAGCAGATTGTGGAAGTACAGTATAAAAACCATCCTTATGGAGAGATCTTCGTATTTTAGGCTTAATCTAAGTGTCTCAAGTAGCTGGGGTTTTTGCTTGGGCCTAATCCATACGGTCTTATGGCTTTCCTCCTAGTCTGAAGACGAATGTGCTAGAAACTATAAGGCAAAAACATGTCCTGCAGCCTAGCCTTGCCTTGCCTGTCCTTGCCTGTCCTAGCCTTGCCTTATGTCCTTCTCATCCTGTTCTCTGTCCCATCCTCTCTCACTAAGCCCTCGTCTGGCTGCATGTCTCTTCTTTCCTTTTCTCTCACTCTCCTGCTTCCTGCCTCTTTTCTTGCAATTCCTCCATCCCACTCCTGCAGCCCAACACTACTTTTTATTCTTCCTTCCCTTTCTCCTGCTCCCTTCGCTTTCTCCCTCTGTCCCATATCTTTCTTCCCGACTTGTCTCTTGGAGACTTTGGGCCAAACTGGCCCCAAGTCTGGGCATGGTTTGACAAGTTTTCAGAGGCCTGGCTGGTGGCAGCAGGGACACCAGGCAGTGACAGGCCCGGGGCTGACAGGCTCCCCATCCCCTAGGGGTCGCCTGGCTGCCACACCCAGCTGACATAGAACCTTTGTCACAATGCCCGCTACCGTGGCGAGGATGCGGTGGCTCTGCAGGTGACAGGGACACTGCAGGACTTGGTGTCAGCTCATCAATTTCTCACTTCCCCTAAGAAGCGGAATTCTGCAAATTGCTGCCTTTGCTCTTGAAAGGATGTCATCAGGTGGGTGTTTTGGTGTCATACACTGAAAACAGAGCAGAAACTGTGAAATATTCCCATGATATGCATGGTCCCTGCCCCAAAGCACCATGACTCAGCCTAAGGAGATCTGCAGCTTATTTTTTTGTACTGCCAGCAGATTGTGGAAGTACAGTATAAAAACCATCCTTATGGAGAGATCTTCGTATTTTAGGCTTAGTCTAAGTGTCTCAAGTAGCTGGGGTTTTTGCTTGGGCCTAATCCATACGGTCTTATGGCTTTCCTCCTAGTCTGAAGACGAATGTGCTAGAAACTATAAGGCAAAAACATGTCCTGCAGCCTAGCCTTGCCTTGCCTGTCCTTGCCTGTCCTAGCCTTGCCTTCTTTCCTTCTCATCCTGTTCTCTGTCCCATCCTCTCTCAATAACCCCTCGTCTGGCTGCATGTCTGTTCTTTCCTTTTCTCTCACTCTCCTGCTTCCTGCCTCTCTTCTTGCAATTCCTCCATCTCACTCCTGCAGCCCAACACTACTTTTTATTCTTCCTTCCCTTTCTCCTGCTCCCTTCGCTTTCTCCCTCTGTCCCATATCTTTCTTCCCGACTTGTCTCTTGGAGACTTTGGGCCAAACTGGCCTCAAGTCTGGCCATGGTTTGACAAGTTTTCAGAGGCCTGGCTGGTGGCAGCAGGGACACCAGGCAGTGACAGGCCCGGGGCTGACAGGCGCCCCATCCCCTAGGGGGCGCCTGGCTGCCACACCCAGCTGACATAGAACCTTTGTCACAATGCCCGCTACCGTGGCGAGGATGTGGTGGCTCTGCAGGTGACAGGGACACTGCAGGACTTCGTGTCAGCTCAGCAATTTCTCACTTCCCCTAAGAAGCGGAATTCTGCAAATTGTTGCCTTTGCTCTTGAAAGGATGTCATCTGGTGGTTGTTTTGGTGTCATACACTGAAAACAGAGCAGAAACTGTGAAATATTCCCATGATATGCATGGTCCCTGCCCCAAAGCACCATGACTCAGCCTAAGGAGATCTGCAGCTTATTTTTTTGTACTGCCAGCAGATTGTGGAAGTACAGTATAAAAACCATCCTTATGGAGAGATCTTCGTATTTTAGGCTTAATCTAAGTGTCTCAAGTAGCTGGGGTTTTTGCTTGGGCCTAATCCATACGGTCTTATGGCTTTCCTCCTAGTCTGAAGACGAATGTGCTAGAAACTATAAGGCAAAAACATGTCCTGCAGCCTAGCCTTGCCTTGCCTGTCCTTGCCTGTCCTAGCCTTGCCTTATGTCCTTCTCATCCTGTTCTCTGTCCCATCCTCTCTCACTAAGCCCTCGTCTGGCTGCATGTCTCTTCTTTCCTTTTCTCTCACTCTCCTGCTTCCTGCCTCTTTTCTTGCAATTCCTCCATCCCACTCCTGCAGCCCAACACTACTTTTTATTCTTCCTTCCCTTTCTCCTGCTCCCTTCGCTTTCTCCCTCTGTCCCATATCTTTCTTCCCGACTTGTCTCTTGGAGACTTTGGGCCAAACTGGCCCCAAGTCTGGGCATGGTTTGACAAGTTTTCAGAGGCCTGGCTGGTGGCAGCAGGGACACCAGGCAGTGACAGGCCCGGGGCTGACAGGCTCCCCATCCCCTAGGGGTCGCCTGGCTGCCACACCCAGCTGACATAGAACCTTTGTCACAATGCCCGCTACCGTGGCGAGGATGCGGTGGCTCTGCAGGTGACAGGGACACTGCAGGACTTGGTGTCAGCTCAGCAATTTCTCACTTCCCCTAAGAAGCGGAATTCTGCAAATTGCTGCCTTTGCTCTTGAAAGGATGTCATCAGGTGGGTGTTTTGGTGTCATACACTGAAAACAGAGCAGAAACTGTGAAATATTCCCATGATATGCATGGTCCCTGCCCCAAAGCACCATGACTCAGCCTAAGGAGATCTGCAGCTTATTTTTTTGTACTGCCAGCAGATTGTGGAAGTACAGTATAAAAACCATCCTTATGGAGAGATCTTCGTATTTTAGGCTTAGTCTAAGTGTCTCAAGTAGCTGGGGTTTTTGCTTGGGCCTAATCCATACGGTCTTATGGCTTTCCTCCTAGTCTGAAGACGAATGTGCTAGAAACTATAAGGCAAAAACATGTCCTGCAGCCTAGCCTTGCCTTGCCTGTCCTTGCCTGTCCTAGCCTTGCCTTCTTTCCTTCTCATCCTGTTCTCTGTCCCATCCTCTCTCAATAACCCCTCGTCTGGCTGCATGTCTGTTCTTTCCTTTTCTCTCACTCTCCTGCTTCCTGCCTCTCTTCTTGCAATTCCTCCATCTCACTCCTGCAGCCCAACACTACTTTTGATTCTTCCTTCCCTTTCTCCTGCTCCCTTCGCTTTCTCCCTCTGTCCCATATCTTTCTTCCCGACTTGTCTCTTGGAGACTTTGGGCCAAACTGGCCCCAAGTCTGGGCATGGTTTGACAAGTTTTCAGAGGCCTGGCTGGTGGCAGCAGGGACACCAGGCAGTGACAGGCCCGGGGCTGACAGGCTCCCCATCCCCTAGGGGGCGCCTGGCTGCCACACCCAGCTGACATAGAACCTTTGTCACAATTCCCGCTACCGTGGCGAGGATGCGGTGGCTCTGCAGGTGACAGGGACACTGCAGGACTTGGTGTCAGCTCATCAATTTCTCACTTCCCCTAAGAAGCGGAATTCTGCAAATTGCTGCCTTTGCTCTTGAAAGGATGTCATCAGGTGGGTGTTTTGGTGTCATACACTGAAAACAGAGCAGAAACTGTGAAATATTCCCATGATATGCATGGTCCCTGCCCCAAAGCAGCATGACTCAGCCTAAGGAGATCTGCAGCTTATTTTTTTGTACTGCCAGCAGATTGTGGAAGTACAGTATAAAAACCATCCTTATGGAGAGATCTTCGTATTTTAGGCTTAGTCTAAGTGTCTCAGGTAGCTGGGGTTTTTGCTTGGGCCTAATCCATACGGTCTTATGGCTTTCCTCCTAGTCTGAAGACAAATGTGCTAGAAACTATAAAGCAAAAACATGTCCTGCAGCCTAGCCTTGCCTTTCCTTTCCTTGCCTGTCCCAGCCTTGCCTTATGTCCTTCTCATCCTGTTCTCTGTCCCATCCTCTCTCACTAAGCCCTCGTCTGGCTGCATGTCTCTTCTTTCCTTTTCTCTCACTCTCCTGCTTCCTGCCTCTTTTCTTGCAATTCCTCCATCTCACTCCTGCAGCCCAACACTACTTTTTATTCTTCCTTCCCTTTCTCCTGCTCCCTTCGCTTTCTCCCTCTGTCCCATATCTTTCTTCCCGACTTGTCTCTTGGAGACTTTGGGCCAAACTGGCCTCAAGTCTGGCCATGGTTTGACAAGTTTTCAGAGGCCTGGCTGGTGGCAGCAGGGACACCAGGCAGTGACAGGCCCGGGGCTGACAGGCGCCCCATCCCCTAGGGGGCGCCTGGCTGCCACACCCAGCTGACATAGAACCTTTGTCACAATGCCCGCTACCGTGGCGAGGATGTGGTGGCTCTGCAGGTGACAGGGACACTGCAGGACTTCGTGTCAGCTCAGCAATTTCTCACTTCCCCTAAGAAGCGGAATTCTGCAAATTGTTGCCTTTGCTCTTGAAAGGATGTCATCTGGTGGTTGTTTTGGTGTCATACACTGAAAACAGAGCAGAAACTGTGAAATATTCCCATGATATGCATGGTCCCTGCCCCAAAGCACCATGACTCAGCCTAAGGAGATCTGCAGCTTATTTTTTTGTACTGCCAGCAGATTGTGGAAGTACAGTATAAAAACCATCCTTATGGAGAGATCTTCGTATTTTAGGCTTAATCTAAGTGTCTCAAGTAGCTGGGGTTTTTGCTTGGGCCTAATCCATACGGTCTTATGGCTTTCCTCCTAGTCTGAAGACGAATGTGCTAGAAACTATAAGGCAAAAACATGTCCTGCAGCCTAGCCTTGCCTTGCCTGTCCTTGCCTGTCCTAGCCTTGCCTTATGTCCTTCTCATCCTGTTCTCTGTCCCATCCTCTCTCACTAAGCCCTCGTCTGGCTGCATGTCTCTTCTTTCCTTTTCTCTCACTCTCCTGCTTCCTGCCTCTTTTCTTGCAATTCCTCCATCCCACTCCTGCAGCCCAACACTACTTTTTATTCTTCCTTCCCTTTCTCCTGCTCCCTTCGCTTTCTCCCTCTGTCCCATATCTTTCTTCCCGACTTGTCTCTTGGAGACTTTGGGCCAAACTGGCCCCAAGTCTGGGCATGGTTTGACAAGTTTTCAGAGGCCTGGCTGGTGGCAGCAGGGACACCAGGCAGTGACAGGCCCGGGGCTGACAGGCTCCCCATCCCCTAGGGGGCGCCTGGCTGCCACACCCAGCTGACATAGAACCTTTGTCACAATGCCCGCTACCGTGGAGAGGATGCGGTGGCTCTGCAGGTGACAGGGACACTGCAGGACTTGGTGTCAGCTCAGCAATTTCTCACTTCCCCTAAGAAGCGGAATTCTGCAAATTGCTGCCTTTGCTCTTGAAAGGATGTCATCAGGTGGTGTTTTGGTGTCATACACTGAAAACAGAGCAGAAACTGTGAAATATTCCCATGATATGCATGGTCCCTGCCCCAAAGCACCATGACTCAGCCTAAGGAGATCTGCAGCTTATTTTTTTGTACTGCCAGCAGATTGTGGAAGTACAGTATAAAAACCATCCTTATGGAGAGATCTTCGTATTTTAGGCTTAGTCTAAGTGTCTCAAGTAGCTGGGGTTTTTGCTTGGGCCTAATCCATACGGTCTTATGGCTTTCCTCCTAGTCTGAAGACGAATGTGCTAGAAACTATAAGGCAAAAACATGTCCTGCAGCCTAGCCTTGCCTTGCCTGTCCTTGCCTGTCCTAGCCTTGCCTTCTTTCCTTCTCATCCTGTTCTCTGTCCCATCCTCTCTCAATAAGCCCTCGTCTGGCTGCATGTCTGTTCTTTCCTTTTCTCTCACTCTCCTGCTTCCTGCCTCTTTTCTTGCAATTCCTCCATCTCACTCCTGCAGCCCAACACTACTTTTGATTCTTCCTTCCCTTTCTCCTGCTCCCTTCGCTTTCTCCCTCTGTCCCATATCTTTCTTCCCGACTTGTCTCTTGGAGACTTTGGGCCAAACTGGCCCCAAGTCTGGGCATGGTTTGACAAGTTTTCAGAGGCCTGGCTGGTGGCAGCAGGGACACCAGGCAGTGACAGGCCCGGGGCTGACAGGCTCCCCATCCCCTAGGGGGCGCCTGGCTGCCACACCCAGCTGACATAGAACCTTTGTCACAATGCCCGCTACCGTGGCGAGGATGCGGTGGCTCTGCAGGTGACAGGGACACTGCAGGACTTGGTGTCAGCTCAGCAATTTCTCACTTTCCCTAAGAAGCGGAATTCTGCAAATTGCTGCCTTTGCTCTTGAAAGGATGTCATCAGGTGGGTGTTTTGGTGTCATACACTGAAAACAGAGCAGAAACTGTGAAATATTCCCATGATATGCATGGTCCCTGCCCCAAAGCACCATGACTCAGCCTAAGGAGATCTGCAGCTTATTTTTTTGTACTGCCAGCAGATTGTAGAAGTACAGTATAAAAACCATCCTTATGGAGACATCTTGGTATTTTAGGCTTAGTCTAAGTGTCTCAAGTAGCTGGGGTTTTTGCTTGGGCCTAATCCATACGGTCTTATGGCTTTCCTCCTAGTCTGAAGACGAATGTGCTAGAAACTATAAAGCAAAAACATGTCCTGCAGCCTAGCCTTGCCTTGCCTGTCCTTGCCTGTCCTAGCCTTGCCTTATGTCCTTCTCATCCTGTTCTCTGTCCCATCCTCTCTCACTAAGCCCTCGTCTGGCTGCATGTCTCTTCTTTCCTTTTCTCTCACTCTCCTGCTTCCTGCCTCTTTTCTTGCAATTCCTCCATCTCACTCCTGCAGCCCAACACTACTTTTTATTCTTCCTTCCCTTTCTCCTGCTCCCTTCGCTTTCTCCCTCTGTCCCATATCTTTCTTCCCGACTTGTCTCTTGGAGACTTTGGGCCAAACTGGCCCCAAGTCTGGGCATGGTTTGACAAGTTTTCAGAGGCCTGGCTGGTGGCAGCAGGGACACCAGGCAGTGACAGGCCCGGGGCTGACAGGCTCCCCATCCCCTAGGGGGCGCCTGGCTGCCACACCCAGCTGACATAGAACCTTTGTCACAATGCCCGCTACCGTGGAGAGGATGCGGTGGCTCTGCAGGTGACAGGGACACTGCAGGACTTGGTGTCAGCTCAGCAATTTCTCACTTCCCCTAAGAAGCGGAATTCTGCAAATTGCTGCCTTTGCTCTTGAAAGGATGTCATCAGGTGGGTGTTTTGGTGTCATACACTGAAAACAGAGCAGAAACTGTGAAATATTCCCATGATATGCATGGTCCCTGCCCCAAAGCACCATGACTCAGCCTAAGGAGATCTGCAGCTTATTTTTTTGTACTGCCAGCAGATTGTGGAAGTACAGTATAAAAACCATCCTTATGGAGAGATCTTGGTATTTTAGGCTTAGTCTAAGTGTCTCAAGTAGCTGGGGTTTTTGCTTGGGCCTAATCCATACGGTCTTATGGCTTTCCTCCTAGTCTGAAGACGAATGTGCTAGAAACTATAAGGCAAAAACATGTCCTGCAGCCTAGCCTTGCCTTGCCTGTCCTTGCCTGTCCTAGCCTTGCCTTCTTTCCTTCTCATCCTGTTCTCTGTCCCATCCTCTCTCAATAACCCCTCGTCTGGCTGCATGTCTGTTCTTTCCTTTTCTCTCACTCTCCTGCTTCCTGCCTCTTTTCTTGCAATTCCTCCATCTCACTCCTGCAGCCCAACACTACTTTTTATTCTTCCTTCCCTTTCTCCTGCTCCCTTCGCTTTCTCCATCTGTCCCATATCTTTCTTCGCGACTTGTCTCTTGGAGACTTTGGGCCAAAGTGGCCCCAAGTCTGGGCATGGTTTGACAAGTTTTCAGAGGCCTGACTGGTGGCAGCAGGGCCAGCAGGCAGTGACAGGCCCGGGGCTGACAGGCTCCCCATCCCCTAGGGGGCGCCTGGCTGCCACACCCAGCTGACATAGAACCTTTGTCACAATGCCCGCTACCGTGGAGAGGATGCGGTGGCTCTGCAGGTGACAGGGACACTGCAGGACTTGGTGTCAGCTCAGCAATTTCTCACTTCCCCTAAGAAGCGGAATTCTGCAAATTGCTGCCTTTGCTCTTCAAAGGATGTCATCAAGTGGGTGTTTTGGTGTCATACACTGAAAACAGAGCAGAAACTGTGAAATATTCCCATGATATGCATGGTCCCTGCCCCAAAGCACCATGACTCAGCCTAAGGAGATCTGCAGCTTATTTTTTTGTACTGCCAGCAGATTGTAGAAGTACAGTATAAAAACCATCCTTATGGAGAGATCTTGGTATTTTAGGCTTAGTCTAAGTGTCTCAAGTAGCTGGGGTTTTTGCTTGGGCCTAATCCATACGGTCTTATGGCTTTCCTCCTAGTCTGAAGACGAATGTGCTAGAAACTATAAGGCAAAAACATGTCCTGCAGCCTAGCCTTGCCTGTCCTTGCCTGTCCTTGCCTGTCCTAGCCTTGCCTTCTTTCCTTCTCATCCTGTTCTCTGTCCCATCCTCTCTCAATAACCCCTCGTCTGGCTGCATGTCTCTTCTTTCCTTTTCTCTCACTCTCCTGCTTCCTGCCTCTTTTCTTGCAATTCCTCCATCTCACTCCTGCAGCCCAACACTACTTTTTATTCTTCCTTCCCTTTCTCCTGCTCCCTTCGCTTTCTCCCTCTGTCCCATATCTTTCTTCCCGATTTGTCTCTTGGAGACTTTGGGCCAAACTGGCCCCAAGTCTGGGCATGGTTTGACAAGTTTTCAGAGGCCTGGCTGGTGGCAGCAGGGACACCAGGCAGTGACAGGCCCGGGGCTGACAGGCTCCCCATCCCCTAGGGGGCGCCTGGCTGCCACACCCAGCTGACATAGAACCTTTGTCACAATGCCCGCTACCGTGGCGAGGATGCGGTGGCTCTGCAGGTGACAGGGACACTGCAGGACTCGGTGTCAGCTCAGCAATTTCTCACTTCCCCTAAGAAGCGGAATTCTGCAAATTGCTGCCTTTGCTCTTGAAAGGATGTCATCAGGTGGTGTTTTGGTGTCATACACTGAAAACAGAGCAGAAACTGTGAAATATTCCCATGATATGCATGGTCCCTGCCCCAAGGCACCATGACTCAGCCTAAGGAGATCTGCAGCTTATTTTTTTGTACTGCCAGCAGATTGTGGAAGTACAGTATAAAAACCATCCTTATGGAGAGATCTTCGTATTTTAGGCTTAGCCTAAGTGTCTCAAGTAGCTGGGGTTTTTGCTTGGGCCTAATCCATACGGTCTTATGGCTTTCCTCCTAGTCTGAAGACGAATGTGCTAGAAACTAAAGCAAAAACATGTCCTGCAGCCTAGCCTTGCCTTGCCTGTCCTTGCCTGTCCCAGCCTTGCCTTATGTCCTTCTCATCCTGTTCTCTGTCCCATCCTCTCTCACTAACCCCTCGTCTGGCTGCATGTCTCTTCTTTCCTTTTCTCTCACTCTCCTGTTTCTTGCCTCTTTTTTTGCAATTCCTCCATCTCACTCCTGCAGCCCAACACTACTTTTTATCCTTCCTTCCCTTTCTCCTGCTCCCTTCGCTTTCTCCCTCTGTCCCATATCTTTCTTCCCGACTTGTCTCTTGCAGACTTTGGGCCAAACTGGCCCCAAGTCTGGGCATGGTTTGACAAGTTTTCAGAGGCCTGGCTGGTGGCAGCAGGGCCAGCAGGCAGTGACAGGCCCGGGGCTGACAGGCTCCCCATCCCCTAGGGGGCGCCTGGCTGCCACACCCAGCTGACATAGAACCTTTGTCACAATGCCCGCTACCGTCCCGAGAATGCGGTGGCTCTGCAGGTGACAGGGACACTGCAGGACTTGGTGTCAGCTCAGCAATTTCTCACTTCCCCTAAGAAGTGGAATTCTGCAAATTGCTGCCTTTGCTCTTGAAAGGATGTCATCAGGTCGGTGTTTTGGTGTCATACACTGAAAACAGAGCAGAAACTGTGAAATATTCCCATGATATGCATGGTCCCTGCCCCAAAGCACCATGACTCAGCCTAAGGAGATCTGCAGCTTATTTTTTTGTACTGCCAGCAGATTGTGGAAGTACAGTATAAAAACCATCCTTATGGAGAGATCTTGGTATTTTAGGCTTAGTCTAAGTGTCTCAAGTAGCTGGGGTTTTTGCTTGGGCCTCATCCATACGGTCTTATGGCTTTCCTCCTAGGCTGAAGACGAATGTGCTAGAAACTATATAGCAAAAACATGTCCTGCACCCTAGCCTCGTCTTGACTGTCCTTGCCTGTCCCAGCCTTGCCTTATGTCCTTCTCATCCTGTTCTCTGTCCCATCGTCTCTCACTAAGCCCTCGTCTGGCTGCATGTCTGTTCTTTCCTTTTCTCTCACTCTCCTGCTTCCTGCCTCTTTTCTTGCAATTCCTCCATCTCACTCCTGCAGCCCAACACTACTTTTTATTCTTCCTTCCCTTTCTCCTGCTCCCTTTGCTTTCTCCCTCTGTCCCATATCTTTCTTCCCGACTTGTCTCTTGGAGACTTTGGGCCAAACTGGCCCCAAGTCTGGGCATGGTTTGACAAGTTTTCAGAGGCCTGGCTGGTGGCAGCAGGGACACCAGGCAGTGACAGGCCCGGGGCTGACAGGCTCCCCATCCCCTAGGGGGCGCCTGGCTGCCACACCCAGCTGACATAGAACCTTTGTCACAATGCCCGCTACCGTGGAGAGGATGCGGTGGCTCTGCAGGTGACAGGGACACTGCAGGACTTGGTGTCAGCTCAGCAATTTCTCACTTCCCCTAAGAAGCGGAATTCTGCAAATTGCTGCCTTTGCTCTTGAAAGGATGTCATCAGGTGGGTGTTTTGGTGTCATACACTGAAAACAGAGCAGAAACTGTGAAATATTCCCATGGTATGCATGGTCCCTGCCCCAAAGCACCATGACTCAGCCTAAGGAGATCTGCAGCTTATTTTTTTGTACTGCCAGCAGATTGTGGAAGTACAGTATAAAAACCATCCTTATGGAGAGATCTTCGTATTTTAGGCTTAGTCTAAGTGTCTCAAGTAGCTGGGGTTTTTGCTTGGGCCTAATCCATACGGTCTTATGGCTTTCCTCCTAGTCTGAATACGAATGTGCTAGAAACTATATAGCAAAAACATGTCCTGCACCCTAGCCTTGCCTTGACTGTCCTTGCCTGTCCCAGCCTTGCCTTATGTCCTTCTCATCCTGTTCTCTGTCCCATCCTCTCTCACTAACCCCTCGTCTGGCTGCATGTCTCTTCTTTCCTTTTCTCTCACTCTCCTGCTTCCTGCCTCTTTTCTTGCAATTCCTCCATCTCACTCCTGCAGCCCAACACTACTTTTTATTCTTCCTTCCCTTTCTCCTGCTCCCTTCGCTTTCTCCCTCTGTCCCATATCTTTCTTCCCGACTTGTCTCTTGGAGACTTTGTGCCAAAGTGGCCCCAAGTCTGGGCATGGTCTGACAAGTTTTCAGAGGCCTGGCTGGTGGCAGCAGGGACACCAGGCAGTGACAGGCCCGGGGCTGACAGGCTCCCCATCCCCTAGGGGGCGCCTGGCTGCCACAACCAGCTGACACAGAACCTTTGTCACAATGCCCGCTACCGTGGCGAGGATGCGGTGGCTCTGCAGGTGACAGGGACACTGCAGGACTTGGTGTCAGCTCAGCAATTTCTCACTTCCCCTAAGAAGCGGAATTCTGCAAATTGCTGCCTTTGCTCTTGAAAGGATATCATCAGGTGGGTGTTTTGGTGTCATACACTGAAAACAGAGCAGAAACTGTGAAATATTCCCATGATATGCATGGTCCCTGCCCCAAAGCACCATGACTCAGCCTAAGGAGATCTGCAGCTTATTTTTTTGTACTGCCAGCAGATTGTGGAAGTGCAGTATAAAAACCATCCTTATGGAGAGATCTTGGTATTTTAGGCTTAGTCTAAGTGTCTCAAGTAGCTGGGGTTTTTGCTTGGGCCTCATCCATACGGTCTTATGGCTTTCCTCCTAGGCTGAAGACGAATGTGCTAGAAACTATATAGCAAAAACATGTCCTGCACCCTAGCCTCGTCTTGACTGTCCTTGCCTGTCCCAGCCTTGCCTTATGTCCTTCTCATCCTGTTCTCTGTCCCATCGTCTCTCACTAAGCCCTCGTCTGGCTGCATGTCTCTTCTTTCCTTTTCTCTCACTCTCCTGCTTCCTGCCTCTTTTCTTGCAATTCCTCCATCCCACTCCTGCAGCCCAACACTACTTTTTATTCTTCCTTCCCTTTCTCCTGCTCCCTTCGCTTTCTCCCTCTGTCCCATATCTTTCTTCCCGACTTGTCTCTTGGAGACTTTGGGCCAAACTGGCCCCAAGTCTGGGCGTGGTTTGACAAGTTTTCAGAGGCCTGGCTGGTGGCAGCAGGGACACCAGGCAGTGACAGGCCCGGGGCTGACAGGCTCCCCATCCCCTAGGGGGCGCCTGGCTGCCACACCCAGCTGACACAGAACCTTTGTCACAATGCCCGCTACCGTGGAGAGGATGCGGTGGCTCTGCAGGTGACAGGGACACTGCAGGACTTGGTGTCAGCTCAGCAATTTCTCACTTCCCCTAAGAAGCGGAATTCTGCAAATTGCTGCCTTTGCTCTTGAAAGGATGTCATCAGGTGGGTGTTTTGGTGTCATACACTGAAAACAGAGCAGAAACTGTGAAATATTCCCATGATATGCATGGTCCCTGCCCCAAAGCACCATGACTCAGCCTAAGGAGATCTGCAGCTTATTTTTTTGTACTGCCAGCAGATTGTGGAAGTACAGTATAAAAACCATCCTTATGGAGAGATCTTCGTATTTTAGGCTTAGTCTAAGTGTCTCAAGTAGCTGGGGTTTTTGCTTGGGCCTAATCCATACGGTCTTATGGCTTTCCTCCTAGTCTGAATACGAATGTGCTAGAAACTATATAGCAAAAACATGTCCTGCACCCTAGCCTTGCCTTGACTGTCCTTGCCTGTCCCAGCCTTGCCTTATGTCCTTCTCATCCTGTTCTCTGTCCCATCCTCTCTCACTAACCCCTCGTCTGGCTGCATGTCTCTTCTTTCCTTTTCTCTCACTCTCCTGCTTCCTGCCTCTTTTCTTGCAATTCCTCCATCTCACTCCTGCAGCCCAACACTACTTTTTATTCTTCCTTCCCTTTCTCCTGCTCCCTTCGCTTTCTCCCTCTGTCCCATATCTTTCTTCCCGACTTGTCTCTTGGAGACTTTGTGCCAAACTGGCCCCAAGTCTGGGCATGGTCTGACAAGTTTTCAGAGGCCTGGCTGGTGGCAGCAGGGACACCAGGCAGTGACAGGCCCGGGGCTGACAGGCTCCCCATCCCCTAGGGGGCGCCTGGCTGCCACAACCAGCTGACACAGAACCTTTGTCACAATGCCCGCTACCGTGGCGAGGATGCGGTGGCTCTGCAGGTGACAGGGACACTGCAGGACTTGGTGTCAGCTCAGCAATTTCTCACTTCCCCTAAGAAGCGGAATTCTGCAAATTGCTGCCTTTGCTCTTGAAAGGATATCATCAGGTGGGTGTTTTGGTGTCATACACTGAAAACAGAGCAGAAACTGTGAAATATTCCCATGATATGCATGGTCCCTGACCCAAAGCACCATGACTCAGCCTAAGGAGATCTGCAGCTTATTTTTTTGTACTGCCAGCAGATTGTGGAAGTGCAGTATAAAAACCATCCTTATGGAGAGATCTTGGTATTTTAGGCTTAGTCTAAGTGTCTCAAGTAGCTGGGGTTTTTGCTTGGGCCTCATCCATACGGTCTTATGGCTTTCCTCCTAGGCTGAAGACGAATGTGCTAGAAACTATATAGCAAAAACATGTCCTGCACCCTAGCCTCGTCTTGACTGTCCTTGCCTGTCCCAGCCTTGCCTTATGTCCTTCTCATCCTGTTCTCTGTCCCATCGTCTCTCACTAAGCCCTCGTCTGGCTGCATGTCTCTTCTTTCCTTTTCTCTCACTCTCCTGCTTCCTGCCTCTTTTCTTGCAATTCCTCCATCCCACTCCTGCAGCCCAACACTACTTTTTATTCTTCCTTCCCTTTCTCCTGCTCCCTTCGCTTTCTCCCTCTGTCCCATATCTTTCTTCCCGACTTGTCTCTTGGAGACTTTGGGCCAAACTGGCCCCAAGTCTGGGCGTGGTTTGACAAGTTTTCAGAGGCCTGGCTGGTGGCAGCAGGGACACCAGGCAGTGACAGGCCCGGGGCTGACAGGCTCCCCATCCCCTAGGGGGCGCCTGGCTGCCACACCCAGCTGACACAGAACCTTTGTCACAATGCCCGCTACCGTGGAGAGGATGCGGTGGCTCTGCAGGTGACAGGGACACTGCAGGACTTGGTGTCAGCTCAGCAATTTCTCACTTCCCCTAAGAAGCGGAATTCTGCAAATTGCTGCCTTTGCTCTTGAAAGGATATCATCAGGTGGGTGTTTTGGTGTCATACACTGAAAACAGAGCAGAAACTGTGAAATATTCCCATGATATGCATGGTCCCTGCCCCAAAGCACCATGACTCAGCCTAAGGAGATCTGCAGCTTATTTTTTTGTACTGCCAGCAGATTGTGGAAGTACAGTATAAAAACCATCCTTATGGAGAGATCTTGGTATTTTAGGCTTAGTCTAAGTGTCTCAAGTAGCTGGGGTTTTTGCTTGGGCCTAATCCATACGGTCTTATGGCTTTCCTCCTAGTCTGAAGACGAATGTGCTAGAAACTATATAGCAAAAACATGTCCTGCAGCCTAGCCTTGCCTTGCCTGTCCTTGCCTGTCCCAGCCGTGCCTTATGTCCTTCTCATCCTGTTCTCTGTCCCATCCTCTCTCACTAACCCCTCGTCTGGCTGCATGTCTCTTCTTTCCTTTTCTCTCACTCTCCTGCTTCTTGCCTCTTTTCTTGCAATTCCTCCATCTCACTCCTGCAGCCCAACACTACTTTATATTCTTCCTACCCTTTCTCCTGCTCCCTTCGCTTTCTCCCTCTGTCCCATATCTTTCTTCGCGACTTGTCTCTTCGAGACTTTGGGCCAAACTGGCCCCAAGTCTGGGCATGGTTTGACAAGTTTTCAGAGGCCTGGCTGGTGGCAGCAGGGACACCAGGCAGTGACAGGCCCGGGGCTGACAGGCTCCCCATCCCCTAGGGGGCGCCTGGCTGCCACACCCAGCTGACATAGAACCTTTGTCACAATGCCCGCTACCGTGGAGAGGATGCGGTGGCTCTGCAGGTGACAGGGACACTGCAGGACTTGGTGTCAGCTCAGCAATTTCTCACTTCCCCTAAGAAGCGGAATTCTGCAAATTGCTGCCTTTGCTCTTGAAAGGATGTCATCAGGTGGGTGTTTTGGTGTCATACACTGAAAACAGTGCAGAAACTGTGAAATATTCCCATGATATGCATGGTCCCTGCCCCAAAGCACCATGACTCAGCCTAAGGAGATCTGCAGTTTATTTTTTTGTACTGCCAGCAGATTGTGGAAGTACAGTATAAAAACCATCCTTATGGAGAGATCTTGGTATTTTAGGCTTAGTCTAAGTGTCTCAAGTAGCTGGGGTTTTTGCTTGGGCCTAATCCATACGGTCTTATGGCTTTCCTCCTAGTCTGAAGACGAATGTGCTAGAAACTATATAGCAAAAACATGTCCTGCACCCTAGCCTTGCCTTGACTGTCCTTGCCAGTCCCAGCCTTGCCTTATGTCCTTCTCATCCTGTTCTCTGTCCCATCCTCTCTCACTAACCCCTCGTCTGGCTGCATGTCTCTTCTTTCCTTTTCTCTCACTCTCCTGCTTCTTGCCTCTTTTCTTGCAATTCCTCCATCTCACTCCTGCAGCCCAACACTACTTTTTATTCTTCCTTCCCTTTCTCCTGCTCCCTTCGCTTTCTCCCTCTGTCCCATATCTTTCTTCCCGACTTGTCTCTTGCAGACTTTGGGCCAAACTGGCCCCAAGTCTGGGCATGGTTTGACAAGTTTTCAGAGGCCTGGCTGGTGGCAGCAGGGACACCAGGCAGTGACAGGCCCGGGGCTGACAGGCTCCCCATCCCCTAGGGGGCGCCTGGCTGCCACACCCAGCTGACATAGAACCTTTGTCACAATGCCCGCTACCGTGGCGAGGATGCGGTGGCTCTGCAGGTGACAGGGACACTGCAGGACTTGGTGTCAGCTCAGCAATTTCTCACTTCCCCTAAGAAGCGGAATTCTGCAAATTGCTGCCTTTGCTCTTGAAAGGATGTCATCAGGTGGGTGTTTTGGTGTCATACACTGAAAACAGAGCAGAAACTGTGAAATATTCCCATGATATGCATGGTCCCTGCCCCAAAGCACCATGACTCAGCCTAAGGAGATCTGCAGCTTATTTTTTTGTACTGCCAGCAGATTGTGGAAGTACAGTATAAAAACCATCCTTATGGAGAGATCTTGGTATTTTAGGCTTAGTCTAAGTGTCTCAAGTAGCTGGGGTTTTTGCTTGGGCCTAATCCATACGGTCTTATGGCTTTCCTCCTAGTCTGAAGACGAACGTGCTAGAAACTATAAAGCAAAAACATGTCCTGCAGCCTAGCCTTGCCTTGCCTGTCCTTGCCTGTCCCAGCCTTGCCTTATTTCCTTCTCATCCTGTTCTCTGTCCCATCCTCTCTCACTAACCCCTCGTCTGGCTGCATGTCTCTTCTTTCCTTTTCTCTCACTCTCCTGCTTCTTGCCTCTTTTCTTGCCATTCCTCCATCTCACTTCTGCAGCCCAACACTACTTTTTATTCTTCCTTCCCTTTCTCCTGCTCCCTTCGCTTTCTCCCTCTGTCCCATATCTTTCTTCCCGACTTGTCTCTTGGAGACTTTGGGCCAAACTGGCCCCAAGTCTGGGCGTGGTTTGACAAGTTTTCAGAGGCCTGGCTGGTGGCAGCAGGGACACCAGGCAGTGACAGGCCCGGGGCTGACAGGCTCCCCATCCCCTAGGGGGCGCCTGGCTGCCACACCCAGCTGACATAGAACCTTTGTCACAATGCCCGCTACCGTGGCGAGGATGCGGTGGCTCTGCAGGTGACAGGGACACTGCAGGACTTGGTGTCAGCTCAGCAATTTCTCACTTCCCCTAAGAAGCGGAATTCTGCAAATTGCTGCCTTTGCTCTTGAAAGGATGTCATCAGGTGGTGTTTTGGTGTCATACACTGAAAACAGAGCAGAAACTGTGAAATATTCCCATGATATGCATGGTCCCTGCCCCAAGGCACCATGACTCAGCCTAAGGAGATCTGCAGCTTATTTTTTTGTACTGCCAGCAGATTGTAGAAGTACAGTATAAAACCAATCTTATGGAGAGATCTTGGTATTTTAGGCTTAGTCTAAGTGTCTCAAGTAGCTGGGGTTTTTGCTTGGGCCTCATCCATACGGTCTTATGGCTTACCTCCTAGTCTGAAGACAAATGTGCTAGAAACTATAAAGCAAAAACATGTCCTGCAGCCTAGCCTTGCCTTGCCTTTCCTTGCCTGTCCCAGCCTTGCCTTATGTCCTTCTCATCCTGTTCTCTGTCCCATCCTCTCTCACTAAGCCCTCGTCTGGCTGCATGTCTCTTCTTTCCTTTTCTCTCACTCTCCTGCTTCCTGCCTCTTTTCTTGCAATTCCCCCATCTCACTCCTGCAGCCCAACACTACTTTTTATTCTTCCTTCCCTTTCTCCTGCTCCCTTTGCTTTCTCCCTCTGTCCCATATCTTTCTTCCCGACTTGTCTCTTGGAGACTTTGGGCCAAACTGGCCCCAAGTCTGGGCATGGTTTGACAAGTTTTCAGAGGCCTGGCTGGTGGCAGCAGGGACACCAGGCAGTGACAGGCCCGGGGCTGACAGGCTCCCCATCCCCTAGGGGGCGCCTGGCTGCCACACCCAGCTGACATAGAACCTTTGTCACAATGCCCGCTACCGTGGAGAGGATGCGGTGGCTCTGCAGGTGACAGGGACACTGCAGGACTTGGTGTCAGCTCAGCAATTTCTCACTTCCCCTAAGAAGCGGAATTCTGCAAATTGCTGCCTTTGCTCTTCAAAGGATGTCATCAGGTGGGTGTTTTGGTGTCATACACTGAAAACAGAGCAGAAACTGTGAAATATTCCCATGGTATGCATGGTCCCTGCCCCAAAGCACCATGACTCAGCCTAAGGAGATCTGCAGCTTATTTTTTTGTACTGCCAGCAGATTGTGGAAGTACAGTATAAAAACCATCCTTATGGAGAGATCTTCGTATTTTAGGCTTAGCCTAAGTGTCTCAAGTAGCTGGGGTTTTTGCTTGGGCCTAATCCATACGGTCTTATGGCTTTCCTCCTAGTCTGAAGACGAATGTGCTAGAAACTAAAGCAAAAACATGTCCTGCAGCCTAGCCTTGCCTTGCCTGTCCTTGCCTGTCCCAGCCTTGCCTTATGTCCTTCTCATCCTGTTCTCTGTCCCATCCTCTCTCACTAACCCCTCGTCTGGCTGCATGTCTCTTCTTTCCTTTTCTCTCACTCTCCTGTTTCTTGCCTCTTTTTTTGCAATTCCTCCATCTCACTCCTGCAGCCCAACACTACTTTTTATCCTTCCTTCCCTTTCTCCTGCTCCCTTCGCTTTCTCCCTCTGTCCCATATCTTTCTTCCCGACTTGTCTCTTGCAGACTTTGGGCCAAACTGGCCCCAAGTCTGGGCATGGTTTGACAAGTTTTCAGAGGCCTGGCTGGCGGCAGCAGGGCCAGCAGGCAGTGACAGGCCCGGGGCTGACAGGCTCCCCATCCCCTAGGGGGCGCCTGGCTGCCACACCCAGCTGACATAGAACCTTTGTCACAATGCCCGCTACCGTCCCGAGGATGCGGTGGCTCTGCAGGTGACAGGGACACTGCAGGACTTGGTGTCAGCTCAGCAATTTCTCACTTCCCCTAAGAAGTGGAATTCTGCAAATTGCTGCCTTTGCTCTTGAAAGGATGTCATCAGGTGGGTGTTTTGGTGTCATACACTGAAAACAGAGCAGAAACTGTGAAATATTCCCATGATATGCATGGTCCCTGCCCCAAAGCACCATGACTCAGCCTAAGGAGATCTGCAGCTTATTTTTTTGTACTGCCAGCAGATTGTGGAAGTGCAGTATAAAAACCATCCTTATGGAGAGATCTTGGTATTTTAGGCTTAGTCTAAGTGTCTCAAGTAGCTGGGGTTTTTGCTTGGGCCTCATCCATACGGTCTTATGGCTTTCCTCCTAGGCTGAAGACGAATGTGCTAGAAACTATATAGCAAAAACATGTCCTGCACCCTAGCCTCGTCTTGACTGTCCTTGCCTGTCCCAGCCTTGCCTTATGTCCTTCTCATCCTGTTCTCTGTCCCATCCTCTCTCACTAAGCCCTCGTCTGGCTGCATGTCTCTTCTTTCCTTTTCTCTCACTCTCCTGCTTCCTGCCTCTTTTCTTGCAATTCCTCCATCCCACTCCTGCAGCCCAACACTACTTTTTATTCTTCCTTCCCTTTCTCCTGCTCCCTTCGCTTTCTCCCTCTGTCCCATATCTTTCTTCCCGACTTGTCTCTTGGAGACTTTGGGCCAAACTGGCCCCAAGTCTGGGCGTGGTTTGACAAGTTTTCAGAGGCCTGGCTGGTGGCAGCAGGGACACCAGGCAGTGACAGGCCCGGGGCTGACAGGCTCCCCATCCCCTAGGGGGCGCCTGGCTGCCACACCCAGCTGACACAGAACCTTTGTCACAATGCCCGCTACCGTGGCGAGGATGCGGTGGCTCTGCAGGTGACAGGGACACTGCAGGACTTGGTGTCAGCTCAGCAATTTCTCACTTCCCCTAAGAAGCGGAATTCTGCAAATTGCTGCCTTTGCTCTTGAAAGGATGTCATCAGCTGGGTGTTTTGGTGTCATACACTGAAAACAGAGCAGAAACTGTGAAATATTCCCATGATATGCATGGTCCCTGCCCCAAAGCACCATGACTCAGCCTAAGGAGATCTGCAGCTTATTTTTTGGTTCTGCAGGCAGATTGTGGAAGTACAGTATAAAAACCATCCTTATGGAGATATCTTGGTATTTTAGGCTTAGTCTAAGAGTCTCAAGTAGCTGGGGTTTTTGCTTGGGCCTAATCCATACGGTCTTATGGCTTTCCTCCTAGTCTGAAGACGAATGTGCTAGAAAGTATAAAGCAAAAACACGTTCTGCAGCCTAGCCTTGCCTTGGCTGTCCTTGCCTGTCCTAGCCTTGCCTTATGTCCTTCTCATCCTGTTCTCTGTCCCATCCTCTCTCACTAACCCCTCGTCTGGCTGCATGTCTCTTCTTTCCTTTTCTCTCACTCTCCTGCTTCCTGCCTCTTTTCTTGCAATTCCTCCATCTCACTCCTGCAGCCCAACACTATTTTTTATTCTTCCTTCCCTTTCTCCTGCTCCCTTCGCTTTCTCCCTCTGTCCCCTATCTTTCTTCGCGACTTGTCTCTTGGAGACTTTGGGCCAAACTGGCCCCAAGTCTGGGCATGGTTTGACAAGTTTTCAGAGGCCTTACTGGTGGCAGCAGGGACACCAGGCAGTGACAGGCCCGGGGCTGACAGGCTCCCCATCCCCTAGGGGGTGCCTGGCTGCCACACCCAGCTGACATAGAACCTTTGTCACAATGCCCGCTACCGTGGCAAGGATGCCGTGGCTCTGCAGGTGACAGGGACACTGCAGGACTTGGTGTCAGCTCAGCAATTTCTCACTTCCCCTAAGAAGCGGAATTCTGCAAATTGCTGCCTTTGCTCTTCAAAGGATGTCATCAGGTGGGTGTTTTGGTGTCATACACTGAAAACAGAGCAGAAACTGTGAAATATTCCCATGATATGCATGGTCCCTGCCCCAAAGCACCATGACTCAGCCTAAGGAGATCTGCAGCTTATTTTTTTGTACTGCCAGCAGATTGTAGAAGTACAGTATAAAAACCATCCTTATGGAGAGATCTTGGTATTTTAGGCTTAGTCTAAGTGTCTCAAGTAGCTGGGGTTTTTGCTTGGGCCTAATCCATACGGTCTTATGGCTTTCCTCCTAGTCTGAAGACGAATGTGCTAGAAACTATAAAGCAAAAACATGTCCTGCAGCCTAGCCTTGCCTTGCCTGTCCTTGCCTGTCCCAGCCTTGCCTTATTTCCTTCTCATCCTGTTCTCTGTCCCATCCTCTCTCACTAAGCCCTCGTCTGGCTGCATGTCTCTTCTTTCCTTTTCTCTCACTCTCCTGCTTCCTGCCTCTTTTCTTGCAATTCCTCCATCTCACTCCTGTAGCCCAACACTACTTTTTATTCTTCCTTCCCTTTCTCCTGCTCCCTTCGCTTTCTCCCTCTGTCCCCTATCTTTCTTCGCGACTTATCTCTTGGAGACTTTGGGCCAAACTGGCCCCAAGTCTGGGCATGGTTTGTCAAGTTTTCAGAGGCCTGGCTGGTGGCAGCAGGGACACCAGGCAGTGACAGGCCCGGGGCTGACAGGCTCCCCATCCCCTAGGGGGTGCCTGTCTGCCACACCCAGCTGACACAGAACCTTTGTCACAATGCCCGCTACTGTGGTGAGGATGCGGTGGCTCTGCAGGTGACAGGGACACTGCAGGACTTGGTGTCAGCTCAGCAATTTCTCACTTCCCCTAAGAAGCGGAATTCTGCAAATTGCTGCCTTTGCTCTTCAAAGGATGTCATCAGGTGGGTGTTTTGGTGTCATACACAGAAAACAGAGCAGAAACTGCGAAATATTCCCGTGATATGCATGGTCCCTGCCCCAAAGGACCATGACTCAGCCTAAGGAGATCTGCAGCTTATTTTTTTGTACTGCCAGCAGATTGTGGTAGTACAGTATAAAAACCATCCTTATGGACAGATATTCGTATTTTAGGCTTAGTCTATGTGTCCCAAGTAGCTGGGGTTTTTGTTTGGGCCTAATCCATACGGTCTTATGGCTTTCCTCCTAGTCTGAAGACGAATGTGCTAGAAACTATAAAGCAAAAACATGGCCTGCAGCCTAGCCTTGCCTTGCCTGTCCTTGCCTGTCCTAGCCTTGCCTTATTTCATTCTCATCCTTTTCTCTGTCCCATCCTCTCTCACTAACCCCTCGTCTGGCTGCATGTCTCTTCTTTCCTTTTCTCTCACTCTCCTGCTTCCTGCCTCTTTTCTTGCAATTCCTCCATCTCACTCCTGCAGCCCAACACTACTTTTTATTCTTCCTTCCCTTTCTCTTGCTCCCTTCGCTTTCTCCCTCTGTCCCCTATCTTTCTTCGCGACTTGTCTGTTGGAGACTTTGGGCCAAACTGGCCCCAAGTCTGGGCATGGTTTGTCAAGTTTTCAGAGGCATGGCTGGTGGCAGCAGGGACACCAGGCAGTGACAGGCCCGGGGCTGACAGGCTCCCCATCCCCAAGGGGGTGCCTGGCTGCCACACCCAGCTGACATAGAACCTTTGTCACAATGCCCGCCACCGTGGCGAGGATGCGGTGCCTCTGCAGGTGACAGGGACACTGCAGGACTTGGTGTCAGCTCAGCAATTTCTCACTTCCCCTAAGAAGCGGAATTCTGCAAATTGCTGCCTCTGCTCTTGAAAGGATGTCATCAGGTGGGTGTTTTGGTGTCATACACAGAAAACAGAGCAGAAACTGTGAAATATTCCCGTGATATGCATGGTCCCTGCCCCAAAGCACCATGACTCAGCCTAAGGAGATCTGCAGCTTATTTTTTTGTATTGCCGGCAGGTTGTGGAAGTACAGTATAAAAACCATCCTTATGGACAGATATTCGTATTTTAGGCTTAGTCTAAGTGTCCCAATTAGCTGGGGTTTTGCTTGGGCCTAATCCATACGGTCTTATGGCTTTCCTCCTAGTCTGAAGACGAATGTGCTAGAAACTATAAAGCAAAAACATGTCCTGCAGCCTAGCCTTGCCTTGCCTGTCCTAGCCTGTCCTAGCCTTGCCTTATTTCCTTCTTATCCTGTTCTCTGTCTCATCCTCTCTCACTAACCCCTCGTCTGGCTGCATGTCTCTTCTTTCCTTTTCTCGCACTATCCTGCTTCCTGCCTCTTTTCTTGCAATTCCTCCATCTCACTCCTGCAGCTGAACACTATTTTTTATTCTTCCTTCCTTTTCTCCTGCTCCCTTCGCTTTCTCCCTCTGTCCCATATCTTTCTTCGCGACTTGTCTCTTGGAGACTTTGGGCCAAACTGGCCCCAAGTCTGGGCATGGTTTGACAAGTTTTCAGAGGCCTGGCTGGTGGCAGCAGGGCCAGCAGGAAGTGACAGACCGATGGCTGACAGGATCCCCATCCCCTAGGGGGTGCCTGGCTGCCACACCCAGCTGACATAGAACCTTTGTCACAATGCCCGCTACCGTGGCGAGGATGCGGTGGCTCTGCAGGTGACAGGGACACTGCAGGACTTGGTGTCAGCTCAGCAATTTCTCACTTCCCCTAAGAAGCGGAATTCTGCAAATTGCTGCCTTTGCTCTTGAAAGGATGTCATCAGGTGGGTGTTCTGGTGTCATACACTGAAAACAGAGCAGAAACTGTGAAATATTCCCATGATATGCATGGTCCCTGCCCCTAAGCACCATGACTCAGCCTAAGGAGATCTGAAGCTTATTTTTTTGTACTGCCAGCAGATTGTGGAAGTACAGTATAAAAACCATCCTTATGGAGAGATCTTGGTATTTTAGGCTTAGTCTAAGAGTCTCAAGTAGCTGGGGTTTTTGCTTGGGCCTAATCCATACGGTCTTATGGCTTTCCTCCTAGTCTGAAGACGAATGTGCTAGAAACTATAAAGCAAAAACATGTCCTGCAGCCTAGCCTTGCCTTGCCTGTCATGCCTGTCCTAGCCTTGCCTTATTTCCTTCTCATCCTGTTCTCTGTCCCATCCTCTCTCACTAACCCCTCGTCTGGCTGCATGTCTCTTCTTTCCCTTTCTCTCACTCTCCTGCTTCCTGCCTCTTTTCTTGCAATTCCTCCATCTCACTCCTGCAGCCCAACACTACTTTTGATTCTTCCTTCCCTTTCTCCTGCTCCCTTCGCTTTCTCCCTCTGTCCCATATCTTTCTTCGCGACTTGTCTCTTGGAGACTTTGGGCCAAAGTGGCCCCAAGTCTGGGCATGGTTTGACAAGTTTTCAGAGGCCTGACTGGTGGCAGCAGGGCCAGCAGGCAGTGACAGGCCCGGGGCTGACAGGCTCCCCATCCCCTAGGGGGCGCCTGGCTGCCACACCCAGATGACATAGAACCTTTGTCACAATGCCCGCTACCGTGGCGAGGATGCGGTGGCGCTTCAGGTGAACAGGGACACTGCAGGACTTGGTGTCAGCTCAGCAATTTCTCACTTCCCCTAAGAAGCGGAATTCTGCAAATTGCTGCCTTTCTCTTGAAAGGATGTCATCAGGTGGGTGTTTTGGTGTCATACACTGAAAACAGAGCAGAAACTGTGAAATATTCCCATGATATGCATGGTCCCTGCCCCAAAGCACCATGACTCAGCCTAAGGAGATCTGCAGCTTATTTTTTTGTGCTGCCAGCAGTTTGTGGAATACAGTATAAAAACCATCCTTATGGAGAGATCTTGGTATTTTAGGCTTAGTCTAAGAGTCTCAAGTAGCTGGGGTTTTTGCTTGGGCCTAATCCATACAGTCTTATGGCTTTCCTCCTAGTCTGAAGACGAATGTGCTAGAAACTATAAAGCAAAAACATGTCCTGCAGCCTAGCCTTGCCTTGCCTGTCCTTGCCTGTCCTAGCCTTGCCTTATGTCCTTCTCATCCTGTTCTCTGTCCCATCCTCTCTCACTAACCCCTCGTCTGGCTGCATGTCTCTTCTTTCCTTTTCTCTCACTCTCCTGCTTCCTGCCTCTTTTCTTGCAATTCCTCCATCTCACTCCTGCAGCCCAACACTACTTTTTATTCTTCCTTCCCTTTCTCCTGCTCCCTTCGCTTTCTCCCTCTGTCCCATATCTTTCTTCCCGACTTGTCTCTTGGAGACTTTGGGCCAAACTGGCCCCAAGTCTAGGCATGGTTTGACAAGTTTTCAGAGGCCTGACTGGTGGCAGCAGGGACACCAGGAAGTGACAGGCCCGCGGCTGACAGGCTCCCCATCCCCTAGGGGTCGCCTGGCTGCCACACCCAGCTGACATAGAACCTTTGTCACAATGCCCGCTACCGTGGCGAGGATGCGGTGGCTCTGCAGGTGACAGGGACACTGCAGGACTTGGTGTCAGCTCAGCAATTTCTGACTTCCCCTAAGAAGCGGAATTCTGCAAATTGCTGCCTTTGCTCTTGAAAGGATGTCATCAGGTGGGTGTTTTGGTGTCATACACTGAAAACAGAGCAGAAACTGTGAAATATTCCCATGATATGCATGGTCCCTGCCCCAAAGCACCATGACTCAGCCTAAGGAGATCTGCAGCATATTTTTTTGTACTGCCAGCAGATTGTGGAAGTACAGTATAAAAACCATCCTTATGGAGAGATCTTGGTATTTTACGCTTAGTCTAAGAGTCACAAGTAGCTGGGGTTTTTGCTTGGGCCTAATCCATACGGTCTTATGGCTTTCCTCCTAGTCTGAAGACGAATGTGCTAGAAACTATAAAGCAGAAACATGTCCTGCAGCCTAGCCTTGCCTTGCCTGTCCTTGCCTGTCCTAGCCTTGCCTTCTTTCCTTCTCATCCTGTTCTCTCTCCCATCCTCTCTCACTAAGTCCTCGTCTGGCTGCATGTCTCTTCTTTCCTTTTCTCTCACTCTCCTGCTTCCTGCCTCTTTTCTTGCAATTCCTCCATCTCACTCCTGCAGCCCAACACTACTTTTTATTCTTCCTTCCCTTTCTCCTGCTCCCTTCGCTTTCTCCCTCTGTCCCATATCTTTCTTCGCGACTTGTCTCTTGGAGACTTTGGGCCAAACTGGCCCCAAGTCTGGGCATGGTTTGACAAGTTTTCAGAGGCCTGGCTGGTGGCCGCAGGGACACCAGGCAGTGACAGGCCCGGGGCTGACAGGCTCCCCATCCCCTAGGGGGTGCCTGGCTGCCACACCCAGCTGACATAGAACCTTTGTCACAATGCCCACTACCGTGGCGAGGATGCGGTGGCTCTGCAGGTGACAGGGACACTGCAGGACTCGGTGTCAGCTCAGCAATTTCTCACTTCCCCTAAGAAGCGGAATTCTGCAATTTGCTGCCTTTGCTCTTGAAAGGATGTCATCAGGTGGGTGTTTTGGTGTCATACACTGAAAACAGAGCAGAAACTGTGAAATATTCCCATGATATGCATGGTCCCTGCCCCAAAGCACCATGGCTCAGCCTAAGGAGATCTGCAGCTTATTTTTTTGTACTGCAGGCAGATTGTGGAAGTACAGTATAAAAACCATCCTTATGGAGAGATCTTGGTATTTTAGGCTTAGTCTAAGTGTCTCAAGTAGCTGGGGTTTTTGCTTGGGCCTAATCCATACGGTCTTATGGCTTTCCTCCTAGTCTGAAGACGAATGTGCTAGAAACTATAAAGCAAAAACATGGCCTGCAGCCTAGCCTTGCCTTGCCTGTCCTTGCCTGTCCTAGCCTTGCCTTATGTCCTTCTCATCCTGTTCTCTGTCCCATCCTCTCTCACTAACCCCTCGTCTGGCTGCATGTCTCTTCTTTCCTTTTCTCTCACTCTCCTGCTTCCTGCCTCTTTTCTTGCAATTCCTCCATCTCACTCCTGCAGCCCAACACTACTTTTTATTCTTCCTTCCCTTTCTCCTGCTCCCTTCGCTTTCTCCCTCTGTCCCATATCTTTCTTCCCGACTTCTCTCTTGGAGACTTTGGGCCAAACTGGCCCCAAGTCTGGGCATGGTTTGAGAAGTTTTCAGAGGCCTGACTGGTGGCAGCAGGGCCAGCAGGCAGTGACAGGCCCGGGGCTGACAGGCTCCCCATCCCCTAGGGGGCGCCTGGCTGCCACACCCAGCTGACATAGAACCTTTGTCACAATGCCCGCTACCGTGGCGAGGATGCGGTGGCGCTGCAGGTGAACAGGGACACTGCAGGACTTGGTGTCAGCTCAGCAATTTCTCACTTCCCCTAAGAAGCGGAATTCTGCAAATTGCTGCCTTTGCTCTTGAAAGGATGTCATCAGGTGGGTGTTTTGGTGTCATACACTGAAAACAGAGCAGAAACTGTGAAATATTCCGGTGATATGCATGGTCCCTGCCCCAAAGCACCATGACTCAGCCTAAGGAGATCTGCAGCTTATTTTTTTGTACTGCCAGCATTGTGGAAGTACAGTATAAAAACCATCCTTATGGAGAAATCTTGGTATTTTAGGCTTAGTCTAAGTGTCTCAAGTAGCTGGGGTTTTTGCTTGGGCCTAATCCATACGGTCTTATGGCTTTCCTCCTAGTCTGAAGACGAATGTGCTAGAAACTATAAAGCAGATACATGTCCTGCAGCCTAGCCTTGCCTTGCCTGTCCTTGCCTGTCCTAGCCTTGCCTTCTTTCCTTCTCATCCTGTTCTCTCTCCCATCCTCTCTCACTAAGTCCTCGTCTGGCTTCATGTCTCTTCTTTCCTTTTCTCTCACTCTCCTGCTTCCTGCCTCTTTTCTTGCAATTCCTCCATCTCACTCCTGCAGCCCAACACTACTTTTTATTCTTCCTTCCCTTTCTCCTGCTCCCTTCGCTTTCTCCCTCTGTCCCATATCTTTCTTCGCGACTTGTCTCTTGGAGACTTTGGGCCAAACTGACCCCAAGTCTGGGCATGGTTTGACAAGTTTTCAGAGGCCTGGCTGGTGGCCGCAGGGACACCAGGCAGTGACAGGCCCGGGGCTGACAGGCTCCCCATCCCCTAGGGGGCGCCTGGCTGCCACACCCAGCTGACATAGAACCTTTGTCACAATGCCCGCTACCGTGGCGAGGATGCGGTGGCGCTGCAGGTGAACAGGGACACTGCAGGACTTGGTGTCAGCTCAGCAATTTCTCACTTCCCCTAAGAAGCGGAATTCTGCAAATTGCTGCCTTTGCTCTTGAAAGGATGTCATCAGTTGGGTGTTTTGGTGTCATACACTGAAAACAGAGCAGAAACTGTGAAATATTCCCATGATATGCATGGTCCCTGCCCCAAAGCACCATGACTCAGCCTAAGGAGATCTGCAGCTTATTTTTTTGTACTGCCAGCAGATCGTGGAAGTACAGTATAAAAACCATCCTTATGGAGAGATCTTGGTATTTTAGGCTTAGTCTAAGAGTCTCAAGTAGCTGGGGTTTTTGCTTGGGCCTAATCCATACGGTCTTATGGCTTTCCTCCTAGTCTGAAGACGAATGTGCTAGAAACTATAAAGCAAAAACATGTCCTGCAGCCTAGCCTTGCCTTGCCTGTCCTAGCCTGTCCTAGCCTTGCCTTATTTCCTTCTTATCCTGTTCTCTGTCTCATCCTCTCTCACTAACCCCTCGTCTGGCTGCATGTCTCTTCTTTCCTTTTCTCTCACTATCCTGCTTCCTGCCTCTTTTCTTGCAATTCCTCCATCTCACTCCTGCAGCTGAACACTATTTTTTATTCTTCCTTCCTTTTCTCCTGCTCCCTTCGCTTTCTCCCTCTGTCCCATATCTTTCTTCGCGACTTGTCTCTTGGAGACTTTGGGCCAAACTGGCCCCAAGTCTGGGCATGGTTTGACAAGTTTTCAGAGGCCTGGCTGGTGGCAGCAGGGCCAGCAGGAAGTGACAGACCGATGGCTGACAGGCTCCCCATCCCCTAGGGGGCGCCTGGCTGCCACACCCAGCTGACATAGAACCTTTGTCACAATGCCCGCTACCGTGGCGAGGATGCGGTGGCTCTGCAGGTGACAGGGACACTGCAGGACTTGGTGTCAGCTCAGCAATTTCTCACTTCCCCTAAGAAGCGGAATTCTGCAAATTGCTGCCTTTGCTCTTGAAAGGATGTCATCAGGTGGGTGTTCTGGTGTCATACACTGAAAACAGAGCAGAAACTGTGAAATATTCCCATGATATGCATGGTCCCTGCCCCTAAGCACCATGACTCAGCCTAAGGAGATCTGAAGCTTATTTTTTTGTACTGCCAGCAGATTGTGGAAGTACAGTATAAAAACCATCCTTATGGAGAGATCTTGGTATTTTAGGCTTAGTCTAAGAGTCTCAAGTAGCTGGGGTTTTTGCTTGGGCCTAATCCATACGGTCTTATGGCTTTCCTCCTAGTCTGAAGACGAATGTGCTAGAAACTATAAAGCAAAAACATGTCCTGCAGCCTAGCCTTGCCTTGCCTGTCATGCCTGTCCTAGCCTTGCCTTATTTCCTTCTCATCCTGTTCTCTGTCCCATCCTCTCTCACTAACCCCTCGTCTGGCTGCATGTCTCTTCTTTCCCTTTCTCTCACTCTCCTGCTTCCTGCCTCTTTTCTTGCAATTCCTCCATCTCACTCCTGCAGCCCAACACTACTTTTGATTCTTCCTTCCCTTTCTCCTGCTCCCTTCGCTTTCTCCCTCTGTCCCATATCTTTCTTCGCGACTTGTCTCTTGGAGACTTTGGGCCAAAGTGGCCCCAAGTCTGGGCATGGTTTGACAAGTTTTCAGAGGCCTGACTGGTGGCAGCAGGGCCAGCAGGCAGTGACAGGCCCGGGGCTGACAGGCTCCCCATCCCCTAGGGGGCGCCTGGCTGCCACACCCAGCTGACATAGAACCTTTGTCACAATGCCCGCTACCGTGGCGAGGATGCGGTGGCGCTTCAGGTGAACAGGGACACTGCAGGACTTGGTGTCAGCTCAGCAATTTCTCACTTCCCCTAAGAAGCGGAATTCTGCAAATTGCTGCCTTTCTCTTGAAAGGATGTCATCAGGTGGGTGTTTTGGTGTCATACACTGAAAACAGAGCAGAAACTGTGAAATATTCCCATGATATGCATGGTCCCTGCCCCAAAGCACCATGACTCAGCCTAAGGAGATCTGCAGCTTATTTTTTTGTGCTGCCAGCAGATTGTGGAATACAGTATAAAAACCATCCTTATGGAGAGATCTTGGTATTTTAGGCTTAGTCTAAGAGTCTCAAGTAGCTGGGGTTTTTGCTTGGGCCTAATCCATACAGTCTTATGGCTTTCCTCCTAGTCTGAAGACGAATGTGCTAGAAACTATAAAGCAAAAACATGTCCTGCAGCCTAGCCTTGCCTTGCCTGTCCTTGCCTGTCCTAGCCTTGCCTTATGTCCTTCTCATCCTGTTCTCTGTCCCATCCTCTCTCACTAACCCCTCGTCTGGCTGCATGTCTCTTCTTTCCTTTTCTCTCACTCTCCTGCTTCCTGCCTCTTTTCTTGCAATTCCTCCATCTCACTCCTGCAGCCCAACACTACTTTTTATTCTTCCTTCCCTTTCTCCTGCTCCCTTCGCTTTCTCCCTCTGTCCCATATCTTTCTTCCCGACTTGTCTCTTGGAGACTTTGGGCCAAACTGGCCCCAAGTCTGGGCATGGTTTGACAAGTTTTCAGAGGCCTGACTGGTGGCAGCAGGGCCAGCAGGCAGTGACAGGCCCGGGGCTGACAGGCTCCCCATCCCCTAGGGGGCGCCTGGCTGCCACACCCAGATGACATAGAACCTTTGTCACAATGCCCGCTACCGTGGCGAGGATGCGGTGGCTCTGCAGGTGACAGGGACACTGCAGGACTTGGTGTCAGCTCAGCAATTTCTCACTTCCCCTATGAAGCGGAATTCTGCAAATTGCTGCCTTTGCTCTTGAAAGGATGTCATCAGGTGGGTGTTTTGGTGTCATACACTGAAAACAGAGCAGAAACTGTGAAATATTCCCATGATATGCACGGTCCCTGCCCCAAAGCACCATGACTCAGCCTAAGGAGATCTGCAGCTTATTTTTTTGTACTGCCAGCAGATTGTGGAAGTACAGTATAAAAACCATCCTTATGGAGAGATCTTCGTATTTTAGGCTTAGTCTAAGAGTCTCAAGTAGCTGGGGTTTTTGCTTGGGCCTAATCCATACGGTCTTATGGCTTTCCTCCTAGTCTGAAGACGAATGTGCTAGAAAGTATAAAGCAAAAACATGTCCTGCAGCCTAGCCTTGCCTTGCCTGTCCTTGCCTGTCCTAGCCTTGCCTTCTTTCCTTCTCATCCTGTTCTCTGTCCCATCCTCTCTCACTAACCCCTCGTCTGGCTGCATGTCTCTTCTTTCCTTTTCTCTCACTCTCCTGCTTCCTGCTTCTTTTCTTGCAATTCCTCCATCTCACTCCTGCAGCCCAACACTACTTTTTATTCTTCCTTCCCTTTCTCCTGCTCCCTTCGCTTTCTCCCTCTGTCCCATATCTTTCTTCGCGACTTGTCTCTTGGAGACTTTGGGCCAAACTGGCCCCAAGTCTGGGCATGGTTTGACAAGTTTTCAGAGGCCTGGCTGGTGGCCGCAGGGACACCAGGCAGTGACAGGCCCGGGGCTGACAGGCTCCCCATCCCCTAGGGGGTGCCTGGCTGCCACACCCAGCTGACATAGAACCTTTGTCACAATGCCCACTACCGTGGCGAGGATGCGGTGGCTCTGCAGGTGACAGGGACACTGCAGGACTCGGTGTCAGCTCAGCAATTTCTCACTTCCCCTAAGAAGCGGAATTCTGCAATTTGCTGCCTTTGCTCTTGAAAGGATGTCATCAGGTGGGTGTTTTGGTGTCATACACTGAAAACAGAGCAGAAACTGTGAAATATTCCCATGATATGCATGGTCCCTGCCCCAAAGCACCATGACTCAGCCTAAGGAGATCTGCAGCTTATTTTTTTGTACTGCAGGCAGATTGTGGAAGTACAGTATAAAAACCATCCTTATGGAGAGATCTTGGTATTTTAGGCTTAGTCTAAGAGTCTCAAGTAGCTGGGGTTTTTGCTTGGGCCTAATCCATACGGTCTTATGGCTTTCCTCCTAGTCTGAAGACGAATGTGCTAGAAACTATAAAGCAAAAACATGGCCTGCAGCCTAGCCTTGCCTTGCCTGTCCTTGCCTGTCCTAGCCTTGCCTTATGTCCTTCTCATCCTGTTCTCTGTCCCATCCTCTCTCACTAACCCCTCGTCTGGCTGCATGTCTCTTCTTTCCTTTTCTCTCACTCTCCTGCTTCCTGCCTCTTTTCTTGCAATTCCTCCATCTCACTCCTGCAGCCCAACACTACTTTTTATTCTTCCTTCCCTTTCTCCTGCTCCCTTCGCTTTCTCCCTCTGTCCCATAGCTTTCTTCCCGACTTGTCTCTTGGAGACTTTGGGCCAAACTGGCCCCAAATCTGGGCATGGTTTGTCAAGTTTTCAGAGGCCTGGCTGGTGGCAGCAGGGACACCAGGCAGTGACAGGCCCGGGGCTGACAGGCTCCCCATCCCCTAGGGGGCGCCTGGCTGCCACACCCAGCTGACATAGAACCTTTGTCACAATGCCCGCTACCGTGGCGAGGATAGGGTGGCGCTGCAGGTAAACAGGGACACTGCAGGACTTGGTGTCAGCTCAGCAATTTCTCACTTCCCCTAAGAAGCGGAATTCTGCAAATTGCTGCCTTTGCTCTTGAAAGGATGTCATCAGGTGGGTGTTTTGGTGTCATACACTGAAAACAGAGCAGAAACTGTGAAATATTCCGGTGATATGCATGGTCCCTGCCCCAAAGCACCATGACTCAGCCTAAGGAGATCTGCAGCTTATTTTTTTGTACTGCCAGCATTGTGGAAGTACAGTATAAAAACCATCCTTATGGAGATATCTTGGTATTTTAGGCTTAGTCTAAGTGTCTCAAGTAGCTGGGGTTTTTGCTTGGGCCTAATCCATACGGTCTTATGGCTTTCCTCCTAGTCTGAAGACGAATGTGCTAGAAAGTATAAAGCAAAAACATGTCCTGCAGCCTAGCCTTGCCTTGCCTGTCCTTGCCTGTCCTAGCCTTGCCTTCTTTCCTTCTCATCCTGTTCTCTCTCCCATCCTCTCTCACTAAGTCCTCGTCTGGCTGCATGTCTCTTCTTTCCTTTTCTCTCACTCTCCTGCTTCCTGCCTCTTTTCTTGCAATTCCTCCATCTCACTCCTGCAGCCGAACACTACTTTTTATTCTTCCTTCCCTTTCTCCTGCTCCCTTCGCTTTCTCCCTCTGTCCCATATCTTTCTTCGCGACTTGTCTCTTGGAGACTTTGGGCCAAACTGGCCCCAAGTCTGGGTATGGTTTGACAAGTTTTCAGAGGCCTGGCTGGTGGCCGCAGGGACACCAGGCAGTGACAGGCCCGGGGCTGACAGGCTCCCCATCCCCTAGGGGGTGCCTGGCTGCCACACCCAGCTGACATAGAACCTTTGTCACAATGCCCACTACCGTGGCGAGGATGCGGTGGCTCTGCAGGTGACAGGGACACTGCAGGACTCGGTGTCAGCTCAGCAATTTCTCACTTCCCCTAAGAAGCGGAATTCTGCAATTTGCTGCCTTTGCTCTTGAAAGGATGTCATCAGGTGGGTGTTTTGGTGTCATACACTGAAAACAGAGCAGAAACTGTGAAATATTCCGGTGATATGCATGGTCCCTGCCCCAAAGCACCATGACTCAGCCTAAGGAGATCTGCAGCTTATTTTTTTGTACTGCCAGCAGATTGTGGAAGTACAGTATAAAAACCATCCTTATGGAGAGATCTTGGTATTTTAGGCTTAGTCTAAGAGTCTCAAGTAGCTGGGGTTTTGCTTGGGCCTAATCCATACGGTCTTATGGCTTTCCTCCTAGTCTGAAGACGAATGTGCTTGAAAGTATAAAGCAAAAACATGTCCTGCAGCCTAGCCTTGCCTTGCCTGTCCTTGCCTGTCCTAGCCTTGCCTTCTTTCCTTCTCATCCTGTTCTCTGTCCCATCCTCTCTCACTAACCCCTCGTCTGGCTGCATGTCTCTTCTTTCCTTTTCTCTCACTCTCCTGCTTCCTGCCTCTTTTCTTGCAATTCCTCCATCTCACTCCTGCAGCCCAACACTACTTTTTATTCTTCCTTCCCTTTCTCCTGCTCCCTTCGCTTTCTCCCTCTGTCCCATATCTTTCTTCCCGACTTCTCTCTTGGAGACTTTGGGCCAAACTGGCCCCAAGTCTGGGCATGGTTTGAGAAGTTTTCAGAGGCCTGACTGGTGGCAGCAGGGCCAGCAGGCAGTGACAGGCCCGGGGCTGACAGGCTCCCCATCCCCTAGGGGGCGCCTGGCTGCCACACCCAGCTGACATAGAACCTTTGTCACAATGCCCGCTACCGTGGCGAGGATGCGGTGGCGCTGCAGGTGAACAGGGACACTGCAGGACTTGGTGTCAGCTCAGCAATTTCTCACTTCCCCTAAGAAGCGGAATTCTGCAAATTGCTGCCTTTGCTCTTGAAAGGATGTCATCAGGTGGGTGTTTTGGTGTCATACACTGAAAACAGAGCAGAAACTGTGAAATATTCCGGTGATATGCATGGTCCCTGCCCCAAAGCACCATGACTCAGCCTAAGGAGATCTGCAGCTTATTTTTTTGTACTGCCAGCATTGTGGAAGTACAGTATAAAAACCATCCTTATGGAGAAATCTTGGTATTTTAGGCTTAGTCTAAGTGTCTCAAGTAGCTGGGGTTTTTGCTTGGGCCTAATCCATACGGTCTTATGGCTTTCCTCCTAGTCTGAAGACGAATGTGCTAGAAACTATAAAGCAGATACATGTCCTGCAGCCTAGCCTTGCCTTGCCTGTCCTTGCCTGTCTTAGCCTTGCCTTCTTTCCTTCTCATCCTGTTCTCTCTCCCATCCTCTCTCACTAAGTCCTCGTCTGGCTTCATGTCTCTTCTTTCCTTTTCTCTCACTCTCCTGCTTCCTGCCTCTTTTCTTGCAATTCCTCCATCTCACTCCTGCAGCCCAACACTACTTTTTATTCTTCCTTCCCTTTCTCCTGCTCCCTCCGCTTTCTCCCTCTGTCCCATATCTTTCTTCGCGACTTGTCTCTTGGAGACTTTGGGCCAAACTGACCCCAAGTCTGGGCATGGTTTGACAAGTTTTCAGAGGCCTGGCTGGTGGCCGCAGGGACACCAGGCAGTGACAGGCCCGGGGCTGACAGGCTCCCCATCCCCTAGGGGGCGCCTGGCTGCCACACCCAGCTGACATAGAACCTTTGTCACAATGCCCGCTACCGTGGCGAGGATGCGGTGGCGCTGCAGGTGAACAGGGACACTGCAGGACTTGGTGTCAGCTCAGCAATTTCTCACTTCCCCTAAGAAGCGGAATTCTGCAAATTGCTGCCTTTGCTCTTGAAAGGATGTCATCAGTTGGGTGTTTTGGTGTCATACACTGAAAACAGAGCAGAAACTGTGAAATATTCCCATGATATGCATGGTCCCTGCCCCAAAGCACCATGACTCAGCCTAAGGAGATCTGCAGCTTATTTTTTTGTACTGCCAGCAGATTGTGGAAGTACAGTATAAAAACCATCCTTATGGAGAGATCTTGGTATTTTAGGCTTAGTCTAAGAGTCTCAAGTAGCTGGGGTTTTTGCTTGGGCCTAATCCATACGGTCTTATGGCTTTCCTCCTAGTCTGAAGACGAATGTGCTAGAAACTATAAAGCAAAAACATGTCCTGCAGCCTAGCCTTGCCTTGCCTGTCCTTGCCTGTCCTAGCCTTGCCTTATATCCTTCTCATCCTGTTCTCTGTCCCATCCTCTCTCACTAACCCCTCGTCTGACTGCATGTCTCTTCTTTCCTTTTCTCTCACTCTCCTGCTTCCTGCCTCTTTTCTTGCAATTCCTCCATCTCACTCCTGCAGCCCAACACTACCTTTTATTCTTCCTTCCCTTTCTCCTGCTCCCTTCGCTTTCTCCCTCTGTCCCATAGCTTTCTTCCCGACTTGTCTCTTGCAGACTTTGGGCCAAACTGGCCCCAAGTCTGGGCATGGTTTGACAAGTTTTCAGAGGCCTGGCTGGCGGCAGCAGGGCCAGCAGGCAGTGACAGGCCCGGGGCTGACAGGCTCCCCATCCCCTAGGGGGCGCCTGGCTGCCACACCCAGCTGACATAGAACCTTTGTCACAATGCCCGCTACCGTGGCGAGGATGCGGTGGCGCTGCAGGTGAACAGGGACACTGCAGGACTTGGTGTCAGCTCAGCAATTTCTCACTTCCCCTAAGAAGCGGAATTCTGCAAATTGCTGCCTTTGCTCTTGAAAGGATGTCATCAGGTGGGTGTTTTGGTGTCATACACTGAAAACAGAGCAGAAACTGAGAAATATTCCCATGATATGCATGGTCCCTGCCCCAAAGCACCATGACTCAGCCTAAGGAGATCTGCAGCTTATTTTTTTGTACTGCCAGCAGATCGTGGAAGTACAGTATAAAAACCATCCTTATGGAGAGATCTTGGTATTTTACGCTTAGTCTAAGAGTCACAAGTAGCTGGGGCTTTTGCTTGGGCCTAATTCATACGGTCTTATGGCTTTCCTCCTAGTCTGAAGACGAATGTGCTAGAAACTATAAAGCAGATACATGTCCTGCAGCCTAGCCTTGCCTTGCCTGTCCTTGCCTGTCCTAGCCTTGCCTTCTTTCCTTCTCATCCTGTTCTCTCTCCCATCCTCTCTCACTAAGTCCTCGTCTGGCTGCATGTCTCTTCTTTCCTTTTCTCTCACTCTCCTGCTTCCTGCCTCTTTTCTTGCAATTCCTCCATCTCACTCCTGCAGCCCAACACTACTTTTTATTCTTCCTTCCCTTTCTCCTGCTCCCTTCGCTTTCTCCCTCTGTCCCATATCTTTCTTCGCGACTTGTCTCTTGGAGACTTTGGGCCAAACTGACCCCAAGTCTGGGCATGGTTTGACAAGTTTTCAGAGGCCTGGCTGGTGGCCGCAGGGACACCAGGCAGTGACAGGCCCGGGGCTGACAGGCTCCCCATCCCCTAGGGGGTGCCTGGCTGCCACACCCAGCTGACATAGAACCTTTGTCACAATGCCCACTACCGTGGCGAGGATGCGGTGGCTCTGCAGGTGGCAGGGACACTGCAGGACTCGGTGTCAGCTCAGCAATTTCTCACTTCCCCTAAGAAGCGGAATTCTGCAATTTGCTGCCTTTGCTCTTGAAAGGATGTCATCAGGTGGGTGTTTTGGTGTCATACACTGAAAACAGAGCAGAAACTGTGAAATATTCCAGTGATATGCATGGTCCCTGCCCCAAAGCACCATGACTCAGCCTAAGGTGATCTGCAGCTTATTTTTTTGTGCTGCCAGCAGATTGTGGAATACAGTATAAAAACCATCCTTATGGAGAGATCTTGGTATTTTAGTCCTAGTCTAATTGTCTCAGGTAGCTGGGGTTTTTGCTTGGGCCTAATCCATACGGTCTTATGGCTTTCCTCCTAGTCTGAAGACGAATGTGCGGGAAACAATAATGCAAAAACATGTCCTGCAGCCTAGCCTTGCCTTGCCTGTCCTTGCCTGTCCTAGCCTTGCCTTATTTCCTTTTCATCCTGTTCTCTGTCCCATCCTCTCTCACTAAGCCCTCGTCTGGCTGCATTTCTCTTCTTTCCTTTTCTCTCACTCTCCTGCTTCCTGCCTCTTTTCTTGCAATTCCTCCATCTCACTCCTGCAGCCCAACACTTCTTTTTATTCTTCCTTCCCTTTCTCCTCCTCCCTTCGCTTTCTCCCTCTGTCGCCTATCTTTCTTCCCGACTTGTCTCTTGGAGACTTTGGGCCAAATTGGCCCCACGTCTGGGCATGGTTTGACAAGTTTTCAGAGGCCTGACTGGTGACAGCAGGGCCAGCAGGCAGTGACAGGCCCGGGGCTGACAGGCTCCCCATCCCCTAGGGGGCGCCTGGCTGCCACACCCAGCTGACATAGAACCTTTGTCACAATGCCCTCTACCGTGGCGAGGATGCGGTGGCTCTGCAGGTGACAGGGACACTGCAGGACTTGGTGTCAGCTCAGCAATTTCTCACTACCCCTAAGAAGCGGAATTCTGCAAATTGCTGCCTTTGCTCTTGAAAGGATGTCATCAGGTGGGTGTTTTGGTGTCATACACTGAAAACAGAGCAGAAACTGTGAAATATTCCCATGATATGCATGGTCCCTGCCCCAAAGCACCATGACTCAGCCTAAGGAGATCTGCAGCTTATTTTTTTGTACTGCCAGCAGGTTGTGGAAGTACAGTATAAAAACCATCCTTATGGAGAGATCTTCGTATTTTAGGCTTAGTCTAAGTGTCTCAAGTAGCTGGGGTTTTTGCTTGGGCCTAATCCATACGGTCTTATGGCTTTCCTCCTAGTCTGAAGACGAATGTGCTAGAAAGTATAAAGCAAAAAAATGTCCTGCAGCCTAGCCTTGCCTTGCCTGTCCTTGCCTGTCCTTGCCTTGCCTTATTTCCTTCTCATCCTGTTCTCTCTCCCATCCTCTCTCACTAAGTCCTCGTCTGGCTGCATGTCTCTTCTTTCCTTTTCTCTCACTCTCCTGCTTCCTGCCTCTTTTCTTGCAATTCCTCCATCTCACTCCTGCAGCCCAACACTTCTTTTTGTTCTTCCTTCCCTTTCTCCTGCTCCCTTCGCTTTCTCCCTCTGTCCCATATCTTTCTTCCCGACTTGTCTCTTGCACACTTTGGGCCAAACTGGCCCCAAGTGTGGGCATGGTTTGACAAGTTTTCAGAGGCCTGACTGGTGGCAGCAGGGCCAGCAGGCAGTGACAGGCCCGGGGCTGACAGGCTCCCCAACCCCTAGGGGGCGCCTGGCTGCCACACCCAGCTGACATTGAACCTTTGTCACAATGCCCGCTACCGTGGCGAGGATGCGGTGGCGCTGCAGGTGAACAGGGACACTGCAGGACTTGGTGTCAGCTCAGCAATTTCTCACTTCCCCTAAGAAGCGGAATTCTGCAAATTGCTGCCTTTGCTCTTGAAAGGATGTCATCAGGTGGGTGTTTTGGTGTCATACACTGAAAACAGAGCAGAAACTGTGAAATATTCCCATGATATGCATGGTCCCTGCCCCAAAGCACCATGACTCAGCCTAAGGAGATCTGCAGCTTATTTTTTTGTGCTGCCAGCAGATTGTGGAATACAGTATAAAAACCATCCTTATGGAGAGATCTTGGTATTTTAGGCTTAGTCTAAGAGTCTCAAGTAGCTGGGGTTTTTGCTTGGCCCTAATCCATACAGTCTTATGGCTTTCCTCCTAGTCTGAAGACGAATGTGCTAGAAACTATAAAGCAAAAACATGTCCTGCAGCCTAGACTTGCCTTGCCCAACACTATTTTTATTCCTCCTTCCCTTTCTCCTGACAGAGGGAGAAAGCGAAGGGAGCAGGAGAAAGGGAAGGAAGAATAAAAAGTAGTGTTGGGCTGCAGGAGTGAGATGGAGGAATTGCAAGAAAAGAGGCAGGAAGCAGGAGAGTGAGAGAAAAGGAAAGAAGAGACATGCAGCCAGACGAGGGGTTAGTGAGAGAGGATGGGACAGAGAACAGGATGAGAAGGAAAGAAGGCAAGGCTAGGACAGGCAAGGACAGGCAAGGCAAGGCTAGGCTGCAGGACATGTTTTTGCTTTATACTTTCTAGCACATTCGTCTTCAGACTAGGAGGAAAGCCATAAGACCGTATGGATTAGGCCCAGGCAAAAACCCCAGTACTTGAGACACTTAGACTAAGCCTAAAATACCAAGATCTCTCCATAAGGATGGTTTTTATACTGTACTTCCACAATCTGCTGGCAGTACAAAAAAATAAGCTGCAGAACTCCTTAGGCTGAGTCATGGTGCTTTGGGGCAGGGACCATGCATATCATGGGAATATTTCACAGTTTCTGCTCTGTTTTCAGTGTATGACACCAAAACACCCACCTGATGACATCCTTTCAAGAGCAAAGGCAGCAATTTGCAGAATTCCGCTTCTTAGGGGAAGTGAGAAATTGCTGAGCTGACACCAAGTCCTGCAGTGTCCCTGTCACCTGCAGAGCCACCGCATCCTCGCCACGGTAGCGGGCATTGTGACAAAGGTTCTATGTCAGCTGGGTGTGGCAGCCAGGCGCCCCCTAGGGGATGGGGAGCCTGTCAGCCCCGGGCCTGTCACTGCCTGGTGTCCCTGCTGCCACCAGCCAGGCCTCTGAAAACCTGTCAAACCATGCCCAGACTTGGGGCCAGTTTGGCCCAAAGTCTCCAAGAGACAAGTCGGGAAGAAAGATAGGGGACAGAGGGAGAAAGCGAAGGGAGCAGGAGAAATGGAAGGAAGAATAAAAAGTAGTGTTGGGCTGCAGGAGTGAGATGGAGGAATTGCAAGAGAAGAGGCAGGAAGCAGGAGAGTGAGAGAAAAGGAAAGAAGAGAAATGCAGCCAGACGAGGGCTTAGTGAGAGAGGATGGGACAGAGAACAGGATGAAAAGGAAATAAGGCAAGGCTAGGACAGGCAAGGACAGGCAAGGCAAGGCTAGGCTGCAGGACATGTTTTTGCATTATTGTTTCCCGCACATTCGTCTTCAGACTAGGAGGAAAGCCATAAGACCGTATGGATTAGGCCCAAGCAAAAACCCCAGCTACCTGAGACAATTAGACTAGGACTAAAATACCAAGATCTCTCCATAAGGATGGTTTTTATACTGTATTCCACAATCTGCTGGCAGCACAAAAAAATAAGCTGCAGATCACCTTAGGCTGAGTCATGGTGCTTTGGGGCAGGGACCATGCATATCACTGGAATATTTCACAGTTTCTGCTCTGTTTTCAGTGTATGACACCAAAACACCCACCTGATGACATCCTTTCAAGAGCAAAGGCAGCAATTTGCAGAATTCCGCTTCTTAGGGGAAGTGAGAAATTGCTGAGCTGACACCAAGTCCTGCAGTGTCCCTGTCACCTGCAGAGTCACCGCATCCTCACCACGGTAGCGGGCATTGTGACAAAGGTTCTATGTCAGCTGGGTGTGGCAGCCAGGCGCCCCCTAGGGGATGGGGAGCCTGTCAGCCCCGGGCCTGTCACTGCCTGCTGGCCCTGCTGTCACCAGCCAGGCCTCTGAAAACTGTCAAACCATGCCCAGACTTGGGGCCAGTTTGGCCCAAAGTCTCCAAGAGACAAGTCGGGAAGAAAGATATGGGACAGAGGGAGAAAGGGAAGGGAGCAGGAGAAAGGGAAGGAAGAACAAAAAGAAGTGTTGGGCTGCAGGAGTGAGATGGAAGAATTGCAAGAAAAGAGGCAGGAAGCAGGAGAGTGAGAGAAAAGGAAAGAAGAGACATGCAGCCAGACGAGGACTTAGTGAGAGAGGATGGGAGAGAGAACAGGATGAGAAGGAAAGAAGGCAAGGCTAGGACAGGCAAGGACAGGCAAGGCAAGGCTAGGCTGCAGGACATTTTTTTGCTTTATAGTTTCTAGCACATTCGTCTTCAGACTAGGAGGAAAGCCATAAGACCGTATGGATTAGGCCCAAGCAAAAACCCCAGCTACTTGAGACACTTAGACTAAGCCTAAAATACGAAGATCTCTCCATAAGGATGGTTTTTATACTGTACTTCCACAATCTGCTGGCAGTACAAAAAGATAAGCTGCAGATCTCCTTAGGCTGAGTCATGGTGCTTTGGGGCAGGGACCATGCATATCATGGGAATATTTCACAGTTTCTGCTCTGTTTTCAGTGTATGACACCAAAACACCCACCTGATGACATCCTTTCAAGAGCAAAGGCAGCAATTTCCAGAATTCCGCTTCTTAGGGGAAGTGAGAAATTGCTGAGCTGACACCAAGTCCTGCAGTGTCCCTGTCACTTGCAGAGTCACCGCATCCTCGCCACGGTAGCGGGCATTGTGACAAAGGTTCTATGTCAGCTGGGTGTGGCAGCCAGGCGCCCCCTAGGGGATGGGGAGCCTGTCAGCCCCGGGCCTGTCACTGCCTGCTGGCCCTGCTGTCACCAGCCAGGCCTCGGAAAACTTGTCAAACCATGCCCAGACGTGGGGCCAATTTGGCCCAAAGTCTCCAAGAGAGAAGTCGGGAAGAAGGATATGGGACAGAGGGAGAAAGCGAAGGGAGCAGGAGAAAGGGAAGGAAGAACAAAAAGAAGTGTTGGGCTGCAGGAGTGAGATGGAAGAATTGCAAGAAAAGAGGCAGGAAGCAGGAGAGTGAGATAAAAGGAAAGAACAGACATGCAGCCAGACGAGGACTTAGTGAGAGAGGATGGGAGAGAGAACAGGATGAGAAGGAAATAAGGCAAGGCAAGGACAGGCAAGGACAGGCAAGGCAAGGCTAGGCTGCAGGACATTTTTTTGCTTTACAGTTTCTAGCACATTCGTCTTCAGACTAGGAGGAAAGCCATAAGACCGTATGGATTAGGCCCAAGCAAAAACCCCAGCTACTTGAGACACTTAGACTAAGCCTAAAATACGAAGATCTCTCCATAAGGATGGTTTTTATACTGTACTTCCACAATCTGCTGGCAGTACAAAAAGATAAGCTGCAGATCTCCTTAGGCTGAGTCATGGTGCTTTGGGGCAGGGACCATGCATATCATGGGAATATTTCACAGTTTCTTCTCTGTTTTCAGTGTATGACACCAAAACACCCACCTGATGACATCCTTTCAAGAGCAAAGGCAGCAATTTGCAGAATTCCGCTTCTTAGGGGAAGTGAGAAATTGCTGAGCTGACACCAAGTCCTGCAGTGTCCCTGTCACTTGCAGAGTCACCGCATCCTCGCCACGGTAGCGGGCATTGTGACAAAGGTTCTATGTCAGCTGGGTGTGGCAGCCAGGCGCCCCCTAGGGGATGGGGAGCCTGTCAGCCCCAGGCCTGTCACTGCCTGCTGGCCCTGCTGTCACCAGCCAGGCCTCTGAAAACTTGTCAAACCATGCCCAGACGTGGGGCCAATTTGGCCCAAAGTCTCCAAGAGACAAGTCGGGAAGAAAGATACGGGACAGAGGGAGAAAGCGAAGGGAGCAGGAGAAAGGGAAGGAAGAATAAAAAGTAGTGTTGGGCTGCAGGAGTGAGATGGAGGAATTGCAAGAAAAGAGGCAGGAAGCAGGAGAGTGAGAGAAAAGGAAAGAAGAGACATGCAGCCAGACGAGGGCTTAGTGAGAGAGGATTGGACAGAGAACAGGATGAGAAGGAAATAAGGCAAGGCTAGGACAGGCAAGGACAGGCAAGGCAAGGCTAGGCTGCAGGACATTTTTTTGCTTTATAGTTTCTAGCACATTCGTCTTCAGACTAGGAGGAAAGCCATAAGACCGTATGGATTAGGCCCACGCAAAAACCCCAGCTACTTGAGACACTTAGACTAAGCCTAAAATAGGAAGATCTCTCCATAAGGATGGTTTTTATACTGTACTTCCACAATCTGCTGCCAGTACAAAAAGATAAGCTGCAGATCTCCTTAGGCTGAGTCATGGTGCTTTGGGGCAGGGACCATGCATATCATGGGAATATTTCACAGTTTCTGCTCTGTTTTCAGTGTATGACACCAAAACACCCACCTGATGACATCCTTTCAAGAGCAAAGGCAGCAATTTGCAGAATTCCGCTTCTTAGGGGAAGTGAGAAATTGCTGAGCTGACACCAAGTCCTGCAGTGTCCCTGTCACCTGCAGAGTCACCGCATCCTCACCACGGTAGCGGGCATTGTGACAAAGGTTCTATGTCAGCTGGGTGTGGCAGCCAGGCGCCCCCTAGGGGATGGGGAGCCTGTCAGCCCCGGGCCTGTCACTGCCTGCTGGCCCTGCTGTCACCAGCCAGGCCTCTGAAAACTGTCAAACCATGCCCAGACGTGGGGACAATTTGGCCCAAAGTCTCCAAGAGACAAGTCGGGAAGAAAGATATGGGACAGAGGGAGAAAGGGAATGGAGCAGGAGAAAGGGAAGGAAGAACAAAAAGAAGTGTTGGGCAGCAGGAGTGAGATGGAAGAATTGCAAGAAAAGAGGCAGGAAGCAGGAGAGTGAGAGAAAAGGAAAGAAGAGACATGCAGCCAGACGAGGACTTAGTGAGAGAGGATGGGAGAGAGAACAGGATGAGAAGGAAAGAAGGCAAGGCTAGGACAGGCAAGGACAGGCAAGGCAAGGCTAGGCTGCAGGACATTTTTTTGCTTTATAGTTTCTAGCACATTCGTCTTCAGACTAGGAGGAAAGCCATAAGACCGTATGGATTAGGCCCAAGCAAAAACCCCAGCTACTTGAGACACTTAGACTAAGCCTAAAATACGAAGATCTCTCCATAAGGATGGTTTTTATACTGTACTTCCACAATCTGCTGGCAGTACAAAAAAATAAGCTGCAGATCTCCTTAGGCTGAGTCATGGTGCTTTGGGGCAGGGACCATGCATATCATGGGAATATTTCACAGTTTCTGCTCCGTTTTCAGTGTATCACACCAAAACACCCACCTAATGACATCCTTTCAAGAGCAAAGGCAGCAATTTGCAGAATTCCGCTTCTTAGGGGAAGTGAGAAATTGCTGAGCTGACACCAAGTCCTGCAGTGTCCCTGTCACTTGCAGAGTCACCGCATCCTCTCCACGGTAGCGGGCATTGTGACAAAGGTTCTATGTCAGCTGGGTGTGGCAGCCAGGCGCCCCCTAGGGGATGGGGAGCCTGTCAGCCCCAGGCCTGTCACTGCCTGCTGGCCCTGCTGTCACCAGCCAGGCCTCGGAAAACTTGTCAAACCATGCCCAGACGTGGGGCCAATTTGGCCCAAAGTCTCCAAGAGACAAGTCGGGAAGAAGGATATGGGACAGAAAGAGAAAGCGAAGGGAGCAGGAGAAAGGGAAGGAAGAACAAAAAGAAGTGTTGGGCTGCAGGAGTGAGATGGAAGAATTGCAAGAAAAGAGGCAGGAAGCAGGAGAGTGAGATAAAAGGAAAGAACAGACATGCAGCCAGACGAGGACTTAGTGAGAGAGGATGGGAGAGAGAACAGGATGAGAAGGAAATAAGGCAAGGCAAGGACAGGCAAGGACAGGCAAGGCAAGGCTAGGCTGCAGGACATTTTTTTGCTTTACAGTTTCTAGCACATTCGTCTTCAGACTAGGAGGAAAGCCATAAGACCGTATGGATTAGGCCCAAGCAAAAACCCCAGCTACTTGAGACACTTAGACTAAGCCTAAAATACGAAGATCTCTCCATAAGGATGGTTTTTATACTGTACTTCCACAATCTGCTGGCAGTACAAAAAAATAAGCTGCAGATCTCCTTAGGCTGAGTCATGGTGCTTTGGGGCAGGGACCATGCATATCATGGGAATATTTCACAGTTTCTGCTCTGTTTTCAGTGTATGACACCAAAACACCCACCTGATGACATCCTTTCAAGAGCAAAGGCAGCAATTTGCAGAATTCCGCTTCTTAGGGGAAGTGAGAAATTGCTGAGCTGACACCAAGTCCTGCAGTGTCCCTGTCACCTGCAGAGTCACCGCATCCTCACCACGGTAGCGGGCATTGTGACAAAGGTTCAATGTCAGCTGGGTGTGGCAGCCAGGCGCCCCCTAGGGGATGGGGAGCCTGTCAGCCCCGGGCCTGTCACTGCCTGCTGGCCCTGCTGTCACCAGCCAGGCCTCTGAAAACTGTCAAACCATGCCCAGACGTGGGGACAATTTGGCCCAAAGTCTCCAAGAGACAAGTCGGGAAGAAAGATATGGGACAGAGGGAGAAAGGGAATGGAGCAGGAGAAAGGGAAGGAAGAACAAAAAGAAGTGTTGGGCAGCAGGAGTGAGATGGAAGAATTGCAAGAAAAGAGGCAGGAAGCAGGAGAGTGAGAGAAAAGGAAAGAAGAGACATGCAGCCAGACGAGGACTTAGTGAGAGAGGATGGGAGAGAGAACAGGATGAGAAGGAAATAAGGCAAGGCAAGGACAGGCAAGGACAGGCAAGGCAAGGCTAGGCTGCAGGACATTTTTTTGCTTTATAGTTTCTAGCACATTCGTCTTCAGACTAGGAGGAAAGACAAAAGACGGTATCGATTAGGCCCTAGCAAAAACCCCAGCTACTTGAGACGCTTAGACTAAGCCTAAAATACGAAGATCTCTCCATAAGGATGGTTTTTATACTGTACTTCCACAATCTGCTGGCAGTACAAAAAAATAAACTGCAGATCTCCTTAGGCTAAGTCATGGTGCTTTGGGGCAGGGACCATGCATATCATGGGAATATTTCACAGTTTCTGCTCTGTTTTCAGTGTATGACACCAAAACACCCACCTGATGACATCCTTTCAAGAGCAAAGGCAGCAATTTGCAGAATTCCGCTTCTTAGGGGAAGTGAGAAATTGCTGAGCTGACACCAAGTCCTGCAGTGTCCCTGTCACTTGCAGAGTCACCGCATCCTCGCCACGGTAGCGGGCATTGTGACAAAGGTTCTATGTCAGCTGGATGTGGCAGCCAGGCGCCCCCTAGGGGATGGGGAGCCTGTCAGCCCCGGGCCTGTCACTGCCTGCTGGCCCTGCTGTCACCAGCCAGGCCTCGGAAAACTTGTCAAACCATGCCCAGACGTGGGGCCAATTTGGCCCAAAGTCTCCAAGAGACAAGTCGGGAAGAAGGATATAGGACAGAGGGAGAAAGCGAAGGGAGCAGGAGAAAGGGAAGGAAGAATAAAAAGTAGTGTTGGGCTGCAGGAGTGAGATGGAGGAATTGCAAGAAAAGAGGCAGGAAGCAGGAGAGTGAGAGAAAAGGAAAGAAGAGACTTGCAGCCAGACGTGGGCTTAGTGAGAGAGGATGGGAGAGAGAACAGGATGAGAAGGAAATAAGGCAAGGCAAGGACAGGCAAGGACAGGCAAGGCAAGGCTAGGCTGCAGGACATGTATCTGCTTTATAGTTTCTAGCACATTCGTCTTCAGACTAGGAGGAAAGCCATAAGACCGTATGGATTAGGCCCTAGCAAAAACCCCAGCTAATTGAGACGCTTAGACTAAGCCTAAAATACGAAGATCTCTCCATAAGGATGGTTTTTATACTGTACTTCCACAATCTGCTGGCAGTACAAAAAAATAAACTGCAGATCTCCTTAGGCTAAGTCATGGTGCTTTGGGGCAGGGACCATGCATATCATGGGAATATTTCACAGTTTCTGCTCTGTTTTCAGTGTATGACACCAAAACACCCACCTGATGACATCCTTTCAAGAGCAAAGGCAGCAATTTGCAGAATTCCGCTTCTTAGGGGAAGTGAGAAATTGCTGAGCTGACACCAAGTCCTGCAGTGTCCCTGTCACTTGCAGAGTCACCGCATCCTCGCCACGGTAGCGGGCATTGTGACAAAGGTTCTATGTCAGCTGGATGTGGCAGCCAGGCGCCCCCTAGGGGATGGGGAGCCTGTCAGCCCCGGGCCTGTCACTGCCTGCTGGCCCTGCTGTCACCAGCCAGGCCTCGGAAAACTTGACAAACCATGCCCAGACGTGGGGCCAATTTGGCCCAAAGTCTCCAAGAGACAAGTCGGGAAGAAGGATATAGGACAGAGGGAGAAAGCGAAGGGAGCAGGAGAAAGGGAAGGAAGAATAAAAAGTAGTGTTGGGCTGCAGGAGTGAGATGGAGGAATTGCAAGAAAAGAGGCAGGAAGCAGGAGAGTGAGAGAAAAGGAAAGAAGAGACTTGCAGCCAGACGTGGGCTTAGTGAGAGAGGATGGGAGAGAGAACAGGATGAGAAGGAAATAAGGCAAGGCAAGGACAGGCAAGGACAGGCAAGGCAAGGCTAGGCTGCAGGACATTTTTTTGCTTTATAGTTTCTAGCACATTCGTCTTCAGACTAGGAGGAAAGACAAAAGACGGTATCGATTAGGCCCTAGCAAAAACCCCAGCTACTTGAGACACTTAGACTAAGCCTAAAATACGAAGATCTCTCCATAAGGATGGTTTTTATACTGTACTTCCACAATCTGCTGGCAGTACAAAAAAATAAGCTGCAGATCTCCTTAGGCTGAGTCATGGTGATTTGGGGCAGGGACCATGCATATCATGGGAATATTTCACAGTTTATGCTCTGTTTTCAGTGTATGACACCAAAACACCCACCTGATGACATCCTTTCAAGAGCAAAGGCAGCAATTTGCAGAATTCCGCTTCTTAGGGGAAGTGAGAAATTGCTGAGCTGACACCAAGTCCTGCAGTGTCCCTGTCACCTGGAGAGTCACCGCATCCTCTCCACAGTAGCGGGCATTGTGACAAAGGTTCTATGTCAGCTGGGTGTGGCAGCCAGGCGCCCCCTAGGGGATGGGGAGCCTGTCAGCCCCAGGCCTGTCACTGCCTGCTGGCCCTGCTGTCACCAGCCAGGCCTCTGAAAACTTGTCAAACCATGCCCAGACGTGGGGCCAATTTGGCCCAAAGTCTCCAAGAGACAAGTCGGGAAGAAAGATACGGGACAGAGGGAGAAAGCGAAGGGAGCAGGAGAAAGGGAAGGAAGAATAAAAAGTAGTGTTGGGCTGCAGGAGTGAGATGGAGGAATTGCAAGAAAAGAGGCAGGAAGCAGGAGAGTGAGAGAAAAGGAAAGAACAGACATGCAGCCAGACGAGGACTTAGTGAGAGAGGATGGGAGAGAGAACAGGATGAGAAGGAAATAAGGCAAGGCAAGGACAGGCAAGGACAGGCAAGGCAAGGCTAGGCTGCAGGACATTTTTTTGCTTTATAGTTTCTAGCACATTTGTCTTCAGACTAGGAGGAAAGCCATAAGACCGTATGGATTAGGCCCAAGCAAAAACCCCAGCTACTTGAGACACTTAGACTAAGCCTAAAATACGAAGATCTCTCCATAAGGATGGTTTTTATACTGTACTTCCACAATCTGCTGGCAGTACAAAAAAATAAGCTGCAGATCTCCTTAGGCTGAGTCATGGTGCTTTGGGGCAGGGACCATGCATATCATGGGAATATTTCACAGTTTATGCTCTGTTTTCAGTGTATGACACCAAAACACCCACCTGATGACATCCTTTCAAGAGCAAAGGCAGCAATTTGCAGAATTCCGCTTCTTAGGGGAAGTGAGAAATTGCTGAGCTGACACCAAGTCCTGCAGTGTCCCTGTCACCTGCAGAGTCACCGCATCCTCACCACGGTAGCGGGCATTGTGACAAAGGTTCTATGTCAGCTGGGTGTGGCAGCCAGGCGCCCCCTAGGGGATGGGGAGCCTGTCAGCCCCGGGCCTGTCACTGCCTGCTGGCCCTGCTGTAACCAGCCAGGCCTCGGAAAACTTGTCAAACCATGCCCAGACGTGGGGCCAATTTGGCCCAAAGTCTCCAAGAGACAAGTCGGGAAGAAAGATATGGGACAGAGGGAGAAAGGGAAGGGAGCAGGAGAAAGGGAAGGAAGAATAAAAAGAAGTGTTGGGCTGCAGGAGTGAGATGGAGGAATTGCAAGAAAAGAGGCAGGAAGCAGGAGAGTGAGAGAAAAGGAAAGAAGAGACATGCAGCCAGACGAGGACTTAGTGAGAGAGGATGGGACAGAGAACAGGATGAGAAGGAAATAAGGCAAGGCAAGGACAGGCAAGGACAGGCAAGGCAAGGCTAGGCTGCAGGACATTTTTTTGCTTTATAGTTTCTAGCACATTCGTCTTCAGACTAGGAGGAAAGACAAAAGACGGTATCGATTAGGCCCTAGCAAAAACCCCAGCTACTTGAGACGCTTAGACTAAGCCTAAAATACGAAGATCTCTCCATAAGGATGGTTTTTATACTGTACTTCCACAATCTGCTGGCAGTACAAAAAAATAAACTGCAGATCTCCTTAGGCTAAGTCATGGTGCTTTGGGGCAGGGACCATGCATATCATGGGAATATTTCACAGTTTCTGCTCTGTTTTCAGTGTATGACACCAAAACACCCACCTGATGACATCCTTTCAAGAGCAAAGGCAGCAATTTGCAGAATTCCGCTTCTTAGGGGAAGTGAGAAATTGCTGAGCTGACACCAAGTCCTGCAGTGTCCCTGTCACCTGCAGAGTCACCGCATCCTCACCACGGTAGCGGGCATTGTGACAAAGGTTCTATGTCAGCTGGGTGTGGCAGCCAGGCGCCCCCTAGGGGATGGGGAGCCTGTCAGCCCCGGGCCTGTCACTGCCTGCTGGCCCTGCTGTAACCAGCCAGGCCTCGGAAAACTTGTCAAACCATGCCCAGACGTGGGGCCAATTTGGCCCAAAGTCTCCAAGAGACAAGTCGGGAAGAAAGATATGGGACAGAGGGAGAAAGGGAAGGGAGCAGGAGAAAGGGAAGGAAGAATAAAAAGAAGTGTTGGGCTGCAGGAGTGAGATGGAGGAATTGCAAGAAAAGAGGCAGGAAGCAGGAGAGTGAGAGAAAAGGAAAGAAGAGACATGCAGCCAGACGAGGACTTAGTGAGAGAGGATGGGACAGAGAACAGGATGAGAAGGAAATAAGGCAAGGCAAGGACAGGCAAGGACAGGCAAGGCAAGGCTAGGCTGCAGGACATTTTTTTGCTTTATAGTTTCTAGCACATTCGTCTTCAGACTAGGAGGAAAGACAAAAGACGGTATCGATTAGGCCCTAGCAAAAACCCCAGCTACTTGAGACGCTTAGACTAAGCCTAAAATACGAAGATCTCTCCATAAGGATGGTTTTTATACTGTACTTCCACAATCTGCTGGCAGTACAAGAAAATAAACTGCAGATCTCCTTAGGCTAAGTCATGGTGCTTTGGGGCAGGGACCATGCATATCATGGGAATATTTCACAGTTTCTGCTCTGTTTTCAGTGTATGACACCAAAACACCCACCTGATGACATCCTTTCAAGAGCAAAGGCAGCAATTTCCAGAATTCCGCTTCTTAGGGGAAGTGAGAAATTGCTGAGCTGACACCAAGTCCTGCAGTGTCCCTGTCACTTGCAGAGTCACCGCATCCTCGCCACGGTAGCGGGCATTGTGACAAAGGTTCTATGTCAGCTGGATGTGGCAGCCAGGCGCCCCCTAGGGGATGGGGAGCCTGTCAGCCCCGGGCCTGTCACTGCCTGCTGGCCCTGCTGTCACCAGCCAGGCCTCGGAAAACTTGACAAACCATGCCCAGACGTGGGGCCAATTTGGCCCAAAGTCTCCAAGAGACAAGTCGGGAAGAAGGATATAGGACAGAGGGAGAAAGCGAAGGGAGCAGGAGAAAGGGAAGGAAGAATAAAAAGTAGTGTTGGGCTGCAGGAGTGAGATGGAGGAATTGCAAGAAAAGAGGCAGGAAGCAGGAGAGTGAGAGAAAAGGAAAGAAGAGACTTGCAGCCAGACGTGGGCTTAGTGAGAGAGGATGGGAGAGAGAACAGGATGAGAAGGAAATAAGGCAAGGCAAGGACAGGCAAGGACAGGCAAGGCAAGGCTAGGCTGCAGGACATGTATCTGCTTTATAGTTTCTAGCACATTCGTCTTCAGACCAGGAGGAAAGCCATAAGACCGTATGGATTAGGCCCAAGCAAAAACCCCAGCTACTTGAGACACTTAGACTAAGCCTAAAATACGAAGATCTCTCCATAAGGATGGTTTTTATACTGTACTTCCACAATCTGCTGGCAGTACAAAAAAATAAGCTGCAGATCTCCTTAGGCTGAGTCATGGTGCTTTGGGGCAGGGACCATGCATATCATGGGAATATTTCACAGTTTCTGCTCCGTTTTCAGTGTATCACACCAAAACACCCACCTGATGACATCCTTTCAAGAGCAAAGGCAGCAATTTGCAGAATTCCGCTTCTTAGGGGAAGTGAGAAATTGCTGAGCTGACACCAAGTCCTGCAGTGTCCCTGTCACTTGCAGAGTCACCGCATCCTCTCCACGGTAGCGGGCATTGTGACAAAGGTTCTATGTCAGCTGGGTGTGGCAGCCAGGCGCCCCCTAGGGGATGGGGAGCCTGTCAGCCCCAGGCCTGTCACTGCCTGCTGGCCCTGCTGTCACCAGCCAGGCCTCGGAAAACTTGTCAAACCATGCCCAGACGTGGGGCCAATTTGGCCCAAAGTCTCCAAGAGACAAGTCGGGAAGAAAGATACGGGACAGAGGGAGAAAGCGAAGGGAGCAGGAGAAAGGGAAGGAAGAATAAAAAGTAGTGTTGGGCTGCAGGAGTGAGATGGAGGAATTGCAAGAAAAGAGGCAGGAAGCAGGAGAGTGAGAGAAAAGGAAAGAAGAGACATGCAGCCAGACGAGGGCTTAGTGAGAGAGGATTGGACAGAGAACAGGATGAGAAGGAAATAAGGCAAGGCTAGGACAGGCAAGGACAGGCAAGGCAAGGCTAGGCTGCAGGACATTTTTTTGCTTTATAGTTTCTAGCACATTCGTCTTCAGACTAGGAGGAAAGCCATAAGACCGTATGGATTAGGCCCTAGCAAAAACCCCAGCTAATTGAGACGCTTAGACTAAGCCTAAAATACGAAGATCTCTCCATAAGGATGGTTTTTATACTGTACTTCCACAATCTGCTGGCAGTACAAAAAAATAAACTGCAGATCTCCTTAGGCTAAGTCATGGTGCTTTGGGGCAGGGACCATGCATATCATGGGAATATTTCACAGTTTCTGCTCTGTTTTCAGTGTATGACACCAAAACACCCACCTGATGACATCCTTTCAAGAGCAAAGGCAGCAATTTGCAGAATTCCGCTTCTTAGGGGAAGTGAGAAATTGCTGAGCTGACACCAAGTCCTGCAGTGTCCCTGTCACTTGCAGAGTCACCGCATCCTCGCCACGGTAGCGGGCATTGTGACAAAGGTTCTATGTCAGCTGGATGTGGCAGCCAGGCGCCCCCTAGGGGATGGGGAGCCTGTCAGCCCCGGGCCTGTCACTGCCTGCTGGCCCTGCTGTCACCAGCCAGGCCTCGGAAAACTTGACAAACCATGCCCAGACGTGGGGCCAATTTGGCCCAAAGTCTCCAAGAGACAAGTCGGGAAGAAGGATATAGGACAGAGGGAGAAAGCGAAGGGAGCAGGAGAAAGGGAAGGAAGAATAAAAAGTAGTGTTGGGCTGCAGGAGTGAGATGGAGGAATTGCAAGAAAAGAGGCAGGAAGCAGGAGAGTGAGAGAAAAGGAAAGAAGAGACTTGCAGCCAGACGTGGGCTTAGTGAGAGAGGATGGGAGAGAGAACAGGATGAGAAGGAAATAAGGCAAGGCAAGGACAGGCAAGGACAGGCAAGGCAAGGCTAGGCTGCAGGACATTTTTTTGCTTTATAGTTTCTAGCACATTCGTCTTCAGACTAGGAGGAAAGACAAAAGACGGTATCGATTAGGCCCTAGCAAAAACCCCAGCTACTTGAGACACTTAGACTAAGCCTAAAATACGAAGATCTCTCCATAAGGATGGTTTTTATACTGTACTTCCACAATCTGCTGGCAGTACAAAAAAATAAACTGCAGATCTCCTTAGGCTAAGTCATGGTGCTTTGGGGCAGGGACCATGCATATCATGGGAATATTTCACAGTTTCTGCTCTGTTTTCAGTGTATGACACCAAAACACCCACCTGATGACATCCTTTCAAGAGCAAAGGCAGCAATTTGCAGAATTCCGCTTCTTAGGGGAAGTGAGAAATTGCTGAGCTGACACCAAGTCCTGCAGTGTCCCTGTCACTTGCAGAGTCACCGCATCCTCGCCACGGTAGCGGGCATTGTGACAAAGGTTCTATGTCAGCTGGATGTGGCAGCCAGGCGCCCCCTAGGGGATGGGGAGCCTGTCAGCCCCGGGCCTGTCACTGCCTGCTGGCCCTGCTGTCACCAGCCAGGCCTCGGAAAACTTGTCAAACCATGCCCAGACGTGGGGCCAATTTGGCCCAAAGTCTCCAAGAGACAAGTCGGGAAGAAAGATATGGGACAGAGGGAGAAAGCGAAGGGAGCAGGAGAAAGGGAAGGAAGAATAAAAAGTAGTGTTGGGCTGCAGGAGTGAGATGGAGGAATTGCAAGAAAAGAGGCAGGAAGCAGGAGAGTGAGAGAAAAGGAAAGAAGAGACTTGCAGCCAGACGTGGGCTTAGTGAGAGAGGATGGGAGAGAGAACAGGATGAGAAGGAAATAAGGCAAGGCAAGGACAGGCAAGGACAGGCAAGGCAAGGCTAGGCTGCAGGACATTTTTTTGCTTTATAGTTTCTAGCACATTCGTCTTCAGACTAGGAGGAAAGCCATAAGACCGTATGGATTAGGCCCAAGCAAAAACCCCAGCTACTTGAGACACTTAGACTAAGCCTAAAATACGAAGATCTCTCCATAAGGATGGTTTTTATACTGTACTTCCACAATCTGCTGGCAGTACAAAAAAATAAGCTGCAGATCTCCTTAGGCTGAGTCATGGTGCTTTGGGGCAGGGACCATGCATATCATGGGAATATTTCACAGTTTCTGCTCTGTTTTCAGTGTATGACACCAAAACACCCACCTGATGACATCCTTTCAAGAGCAAAGGCAGCAATTTGCAGAATTCCGCTTCTTAGGGGAAGTGAGAAATTGCTGAGCTGACACCAAGTCCTGCAGTGTCCCTGTCACCTGCAGAGTCACTGCATCCTGGCCACGGTAGCGGGCATTGTGACAAAGGTTCTATGTCAGCTGGGTGTGGCAGCCAGGCGCCCCCTAGGGGATGGGGAGCCTGTCAGCCCCGGGCCTGTCACTGCCTGCTGGCCCTTCTGTCACCAGCCAGGCCTCGGAAAACTTGTCAAACCATGCCCAGATGTGGGGCCAATTTGGCCCAAAGTCTCCAAGAGACAAGTCGGGAAGAAGGATATAGGACAGAGGGAGAAAGCGAAGGGTCAGGAGAAAGGGAAGGAAGAACAAAAACAAGTGTTGGGCTGCAGGAGTGAGATGGAGGAATTGCAAGAAAAGAGGCAGGAAGCAGGAGAGTGAGAGAAAAGGAAAGAAGAGACATGCAGCCAGACGAGGACTTAGTGAGAGAGGATGGGACAGAGAACAGGATGAGAAGGAAATAAGGCAAGGCAAGGACAGGCAAGGACAGGCAAGGCAAGGCTAGGCTGCAGGACATTTTTTTGCTTTATAGTTTCTAGCACATTCGTCTTCAGACTAGGAGGAAAGACAAAAGACGGTATCGATTAGGCCCTAGCAAAAACCCCAGCTACTTGAGACGCTTAGACTAAGCCTAAAATACGAAGATCTCTCCATAAGGATGGTTTTTATACTGTACTTCCACAATCTGCTGGCAGTACAAAAAAATAAACTGCAGATCTCCTTAGGCTAAGTCATGGTGCTTTGGGGCAGGGACCATGCATATCATGGGAATATTTCACAGTTTCTGCTCTGTTTTCAGTGTATGACACCAAAACACCCACCTGATGACATCCTTTCAAGAGCAAAGGCAGCAATTTGCAGAATTCCGCTTCTTAGGGGAAGTGAGAAATTGCTGAGCTGACACCAAGTCCTGCAGTGTCCCTGTCACCTGCAGAGTCACTGCATCCTGGCCACGGTAGCGGGCATTGTGACAAAGGTTCTATGTCAGCTGGGTGTGGCAGCCAGGCGCCCCCTAGGGGATGGGGAGCCTGTCAGCCCCGGGCCTGTCACTGCCTGCTGGCCCTTCTGTCACAAGCCAGGCCTCGGAAAACTTGTCAAACCATGCCCAGATGTGGGGCCAATTTGGCCCAAAGTCTCCAAGAGACAAGTCGGGAAGAAGGATATAGGACAGAGGGAGAAAGCGAAGGGTCAGGAGAAAGGGAAGGAAGAACAAAAACAAGTGTTGGGCTGCAGGAGTGAGATGGAGGAATTGCAAGAAAAGAGGCAGGAAGCAGGAGAGTGAGAGAAAAGGAAAGAAGAGACATGCAGCCAGACGAGGACTTAGTGAGAGAGGATGGGACAGAGAACAGGATGAGAAGGAAATAAGGCAAGGCAAGGACAGGCAAGGACAGGCAAGGCAAGGCTAGGCTGCAGGACATTTTTTTGCTTTATAGTTTCTAGCACATTCGTCTTCAGACTAGGAGGAAAGACAAAAGACGGTATCGATTAGGCCCTAGCAAAAACCCCAGCTACTTGAGACGCTTAGACTAAGCCTAAAATACGAAGATCTCTCCATAAGGATGGTTTTTATACTGTACTTCCACAATCTGCTGCCAGTACAAGAAAATAAGCTGCAGATCTCCTTAGGCTGAGTCATGGTGCTTTGGGGCAGGGACCATGCATATCATGGGAATATTTCACAGTTTCTGCTCTGTTTTCAGTGTATGACACCAAAACACCCACCTGATGACATCCTTTCAAGAGCAAAGGAAGCAATTTGCAGAATTCCACTTCTTAGGGGAAGTGAGAAATTGCTGAGCTGACACCAAGTCCTGCAGTGTCCCTGTCACCTGCAGAGTCACCGCATACTCACCACGGCAGCGGGCATTGTGACAAAGGTTCAATGTCAGCTCGGTGTATCAGCCACGCGCCCCCTAGGGGATGGGGAGCCTGTCAGCCCCGGGCCTGTCACTGCCTGCTGGCCCTGCTGTCACCAGCCAGGCCTCGGAAAACTTGTCAAACCATGCCCAGACGTGGGGCCAATTTGGCCCAAAGTCTCCAAGAGACAAGTCGGGAAGAAGGATATGGGACAGAGGGAGAAAGCGAAGGGAGCAGGAGAAAGGGAAGGAAGAACAAAAAGAAGTGTTGGGCTGCAGGAGTGAGATGGAGGAATTGCAAGAAAAGAGGCAGGAAGCAGGAGAGTGAGAGAAAAGGAAAGAAGAGACATGCAGCCAGACGAGGGCTTAGTGAGAGAGGATTGGACAGAGAACAGGATGAGAAGGAAATAAGGCAAGTCAAGGACAGGCAAGGCAAGGCTAGGCTGCAGGACATTTTTTTGCTTTATAGTTTCTAGCACACTCGTCTTCAGACTAGGAGGAAAGCCATAAGACCGTATGGATTAGGCCCAAGCAAAAACCCCAGCTACTTGAGACTCTTAGACTAAGCCTAAAATACGAAGATCTCTCCATAAGGATGGTTTTTATACTGTACTTCCACAATCTGCTGGCAGTACAAAAAAATAAGCTGCAGATCTCCTTAGGCTGAGTCATGGTGCTTTGGGGCAGGGACCATGCATATCATGGGAATATTTCACAGTTTCTGCTCTGTTTTCAGTGTATGACACCAAAACACCCACCTGATGACATCCTTTCAAGAGCAAAGGCAGCAATTTGCAGAATTCCGCTTCTTAGGGGAAGTGAGAAATTGCTGAGCTGACACCAAGTCCTGCAGTGTCCCTGTCACCTGCAGAGTCACCGCATCCTCACCACGGTAGCGGGCATTGTGACAAAGGTTCTATGTCAGCTGGGTGTGGCAGCCAGGCGCCCCCTAGGGGATGGGGAGCCTGTCAGCCCCGGGCCTGTCACTGCCTGCTGGCCCTGCTGTCACCAGCCAGGCCTCGGAAAACTTGTCAAACCATGCCCAGACGTGGGGCCAATTTGGCCCAAAGTCTCCAAGAGACAAGTCGGGAAGAAAGATATGGGACAGAGGGAGAAAGGGAAGGGAGCAGGAGAAAGGGAAGGAAGAATAAAAAGAAGTGTTGGGCTGCAGGAGTGAGATGGAGGAATTGCAAGAAAAGAGGCAGGAAGCAGGAGAGTGAGAGAAAAGGAAAGAAGAGACATGCAGCCAGACGAGGACTTAGTGAGAGAGGATGGGACAGAGAACAGGATGAGAAGGAAATAAGGCAAGGCAAGGACAGGCAAGGACAGGCAAGGCAAGGCTAGGCTGCAGGACATTTTTTTGCTTTATAGTTTCTAGCACATTCGTCTTCAGACTAGGAGGAAAGACAAAAGACGGTATCGATTAGGCCCTAGCAAAAACCCCAGCTACTTGAGACGCTTAGACTAAGCCTAAAATACGAAGATCTCTCCATAAGGATGGTTTTTATACTGTACTTCCACAATCTGCTGGCAGTACAAAAAAATAAACTGCAGATCTCCTTAGGCTAAGTCATGGTGCTTTGGGGCAGGGACCATGCATATCATGGGAATATTTCACAGTTTCTGCTCTGTTTTCAGTGTATGACACCAAAACACCCACCTGATGACATCCTTTCAAGAGCAAAGGCAGCAATTTGCAGAATTCCGCTTCTTAGGGGAAGTGAGAAATTGCTGAGCTGACACCAAGTCCTGCAGTGTCCCTGTCACTTGCAGAGTCACCGCATCCTCGCCACGGTAGCGGGCATTGTGACAAAGGTTCTATGTCAGCTGGATGTGGCAGCCAGGCGCCCCCTAGGGGATGGGGAGCCTGTCAGCCCCGGGCCTGTCACTGCCTGCTGGCCCTGCTGTCACCAGCCAGGCCTCGGAAAACTTGACAAACCATGCCCAGACGTGGGGCCAATTTGGCCCAAAGTCTCCAAGAGACAAGTCGGGAAGAAGGATATAGGACAGAGGGAGAAAGCGAAGGGAGCAGGAGAAAGGGAAGGAAGAATAAAAAGTAGTGTTGGGCTGCAGGAGTGAGATGGAGGAATTGCAAGAAAAGAGGCAGGAAGCAGGAGAGTGAGAGAAAAGGAAAGAAGAGACTTGCAGCCAGACGTGGGCTTAGTGAGAGAGGATGGGAGAGAGAACAGGATGAGAAGGAAATAAGGCAAGGCTAGGACAGGCAAGGACAGGCAAGGCAAGGCTAGGCTGCAGGACATGTATCTGCTTTATAGTTTCTAGCACATTCGTCTTCAGACCAGGAGGAAAGCCATAAGACCGTATGGATTAGGCCCAAGCAAAAACCCCAGCTACTTGAGACACTTAGACTAAGCCTAAAATACGAAGATCTCTCCATAAGGATGGTTTTTATACTGTACTTCCACAATCTGCTGGCAGTACAAAAAAATAAGCTGCAGATCTCCTTAGGCTGAGTCATGGTGCTTTGGGGCAGGGACCATGCATATCATGGGAATATTTCACAGTTTCTGCTCCGTTTTCAGTGTATCACACCAAAACACCCACCTGATGACATCCTTTCAAGAGCAAAGGCAGCAATTTGCAGAATTCCGCTTCTTAGGGGAAGTGAGAAATTGCTGAGCTGACACCAAGTCCTGCAGTGTCCCTGTCACTTGCAGAGTCACCGCATCCTCTCCACGGTAGCGGGCATTGTGACAAAGGTTCTATGTCAGCTGGGTGTGGCAGCCAGGCGCCCCCTAGGGGATGGGGAGCCTGTCAGCCCCAGGCCTGTCACTGCCTGCTGGCCCTGCTGTCACCAGCCAGGCCTCGGAAAACTTGTTAAACCATGCCCAGACGTGGGGCCAATTTGGCCCAAAGTCTCCAAGAGACAAGTCGGGAAGAAGGATATGGGACAGAAAGAGAAAGCGAAGGGAGCAGGAGAAAGGGAAGGAAGAACAAAAAGAAGTGTTGGGCTGCAGGAGTGAGATGGAAGAATTGCAAGGAAAGAGGCAGGAAGCAGGAGAGTGAGAGAAAAGGAAAGAAGAGACATGCAGCCAGACGAGGACTTAGTGAGAGAGGATGGGAGAGAGAACAGGATGAGAAGGAAATAAGGCAAGGCAAGGACAGGCAAGGACAGGCAAGGCAAGGCTAGGCTGCAGGACATTTTTTTGCTTTATAGTTTCTAGCACATTCGTCTTCAGACTAGGAGGAAAGCCATAAGACCGTATGGATTAGGCCCAAGCAAAAACCCCAGCTACTTGAGACACTTAGACTAAGCCTAAAATACGAAGATCTCTCCATAAGGATGGTTTTTATACTGTACTTCCACAATCTGCTGGCAGTACAAAAAAATAAGCTGCAGATCTCCTTAGGCTGAGTCATGGTGCTTTGGGGCAGGGACCATGCATATCATGGGAATATTTCACAGTTTATGCTCTGTTTTCAGTGTATGACACCAAAACACCCACCTGATGACATCCTTTCAAGAGCAAAGGCAGCAATTTGCAGAATTCCGCTTCTTAGGGGAAGTGAGAAATTGCTGAGCTGACACCAAGTCCTGCAGTGTCCCTGTCACCTGGAGAGTCACCGCATCCTCTCCACAGTAGCGGGCATTGTGACAAAGGTTCTATGTCAGCTGGGTGTGGCAGCCAGGCGCCCCCTAGGGGATGGGGAGCCTGTCAGCCCCGGGCCTGTCACTGCCTGCTGGCCCTGCTGTCACCAGCCAGGCCTCGGAAAACTTGTCAAACCATGCCCAGACGTGGGGCCAATTTGGCCCAAAGTCTCCAAGAGACAAGTCGGGAAGAAGGATATAGGACAGAGGGAGAAAGCGAAAGGAGCAGGAGAAAGGGAAGGAAGAATAAAAAGTAGTGTTGGGCTGCAGGAGTGAGATGGAGGAATTGCAAGAAAAGAGGCAGGAAGCAGGAGAGTGAGAGAAAAGGAAAGAAGAGACATGCAGCCAGACGAGGACTTAGTGAGAGAGGATGGGAGAGAGAACAGGATGAGAAGGAAATAAGGCAAGGCAAGGACAGGCAAGGACAGGCAAGGCAAGGCTAGGCTGCAGGACATTTTTTTGCTTTATAGTTTCTAGCACATTTGTCTTCAGACTAGGATGAAAGCCATAAGACCGTATGGATTAGGCCCAAGCAAAAACCCCAGCTACTTGAGACACTTAGACTAAGCCTAAAATACGAAGATCTCTCCATAAGGATGGTTTTTATACTGTACTTCCACAATCTGCTGGCAGTACAAAAAAATAAGCTGCAGATCTCCTTAGGCTGAGTCATGGTGCTTTGGGGCAGGGACCATGCATATCATGGGAATATTTCACAGTTTCTGCTCTGTTTTCAGTGTATGACACAAAACACCCACCTGATGACATCCTTTCAAGAGCAAAGGCAGCAATTTGCAGAATTCCGCTTCTTAGGGGAAGTGAGAAATTGCTGAGCTGACACCAAGTCCTGCAGTGTCCCTGTCACCTGGAGAGTCACCGCATCCTCTCCACAGTAGCGGGCATTGTGACAAAGGTTCTATGTCAGCTGGGTGTGGCAGCCAGGCGCCCCCTAGGGGATGGGGAGCCTGTCAGCCCCAGGCCTGTCACTGCCTGCTGGCCCTGCTGTCACCAGCCAGGCCTCGGAAAACTTGTCAAACCATGCCCAGACGTGGGGCCAATTTGGCCCAAAGTCTCCAAGAGACAAGTCGGGAAGAAAGATACGGGACAGAGGGAGAAAGCCAAGGAAGCAGGAGAAAGGGAAGGAAGAATAAAAAGTAGTGTTGGGCTGCAGGAGTGAGATGGAGGAATTGCAAGAAAAGAGGCAGGAAGCAGGAGAGTGAGAGAAAAGGAAAGAAGAGACATGCAGCCAGACGAGGGCTTAGTGAGAGAGGATTGGACAGAGAACAGGATGAGAAGGAAATAAGGCAAGGCTAGGACAGGCAAGGACAGGCAAGGCAAGGCTAGGCTGCAGGACATTTTTTTGCTTTATAGTTTCTAGCACATTCGTCTTCAGACTAGGAGGAAAGCCATAAGACCGTATGGATTAGGCCCTAGCAAAAACCCCAGCTACTTGAGACGCTTAGACTAAGCCTAAAATACCAAGATCTCTCCATAAGGATGGTTTTTATACTGTACTTCCACAATCTGCTGGCAGTACAAAAAAATAAACTGCAGATCTCCTTAGGCTAAGTCATGGTGCTTTGGGGCAGGGACCATGCATATCATGGGAATATTTCACAGTTTCTGCTCTGTTTTCAGTGTATGACACCAAAACACCCACCTGATGACATCCTTTCAAGAGCAAAGGCAGCAATTTGCAGAATTCCGCTTCTTAGGGGAAGTGAGAAATTGCTGAGCTGACACCAAGTCCTGCAGTGTCCCTGTCACTTGCAGAGTCACCGCATCCTCGCCACGGTAGCGGGCATTGTGACAAAGGTTCTATGTCAGCTGGATGTGGCAGCCAGGCGCCCCCTAGGGGATGGGGAGCCTGTCAGCCCCGGGCCTGTCACTGCCTGCTGGCCCTGCTGTCACCAGCCAGGCCTCGGAAAACTTGACAAACCATGCCCAGACGTGGGGCCAATTTGGCCCAAAGTCTCCAAGAGACAAGTCGGGAAGAAGGATATAGGACAGAGGGAGAAAGCGAAGGGAGCAGGAGAAAGGGAAGGAAGAATAAAAAGTAGTGTTGGGCTGCAGGAGTGAGATGGAGGAATTGCAAGAAAAGAGGCAGGAAGCAGGAGAGTGAGAGAAAAGGAAAGAAGAGACTTGCAGCCAGACGTGGGCTTAGTGAGAGAGGATGGGAGAGAGAACAGGATGAGAAGGAAATAAGGCAAGGCAAGGACAGGCAAGGACAGGCAAGGCAAGGCTAGGCTGCAGGACATTTTTTTGCTTTATAGTTTCTAGCACATTCGTCTTCAGACTAGGAGGAAAGACAAAAGACGGTATCGATTAGGCCCTAGCAAAAACCCCAGCTACTTGAGACACTTAGACTAAGCCTAAAATACGAAGATCTCTCCATAAGGATGGTTTTTATACTGTACTTCCACAATCTGCTGGCAGTACAAAAAAATAAGCTGCAGATCTCCTTAGGCTAAGTCATGGTGCTTTGGGGCAGGGACCATGCATATCATGGGAATATTTCACAGTTTCTGCTCTGTTTTCAGTGTATGACACCAAAACACCCACCTGATGACATCCTTTCAAGAGCAAAGGCAGCAATTTGCAGAATTCCGCTTCTTAGGGGAAGTGAGAAATTGCTGAGCTGACACCAAGTCCTGCAGTGTCCCTGTCACCTGCAGAGTCACCGCATCCTCGCCACGGTAGCGGGCATTGTGACAAAGGTTCTATGTCAGCTGGATGTGGCAGCCAGGCGCCCCCTATGGGATGGGGAGCCTGTCAGCCCCGGGCCTGTCACTGCCTGCTGGCCCTGCTGTCACCAGCCAGGCCTCGGAAAACTTGTCAAACCATGCCCAGACGTGGGGACAATTTGGCCCAAAGACTCCAAGAGACAAGTCGGGAAGAAAGATATGGGACAGAGGGAGAAAGCGAAGGGAGCAGGAGAAAGGGAAGGAAGAATAAAAAGTAGTGTTGGGCTGCAGGAGTGAGATGGAGGAATTGCAAGAAAAGAGGCAGGAAGCAGGAGAGTGAGAGAAAAGGAAAGAAGAGACTTGCAGCCAGACGTGGGCTTAGTGAGAGAGGATGGGAGAGAGAACAGGATGAGAAGGAAATAAGGCAAGGCAAGGACAGGCAAGGACAGGCAAGGCAAGGCTAGGCTGCAGGACATTTTTTTGCTTTATAGTTTCTAGCACATTCGTCTTCAGACTAGGAGGAAAGCCATAAGACCGTATGGATTAGGCCCAAGCAAAAACCCCAGCTACTTGAGACACTTAGACTAAGCCTAAAATACGAAGATCTCTCCATAAGGATGGTTTTTATACTGTACTTCCACAATCTGCTGGCAGTACAAAAAAATAAGCTGTAGATCTCCTTAGGCTGAGTCATGGTGCTTTGGGGCAGGGACCATGCATATCATGGGAATATTTCACAGTTTCTGCTCTGTTTTCAGTGTATGACACCAAAACACCCACCTGATGACATCCTTTCAAGAGCAAAGGCAGCAATTTGCAGAATTCCGCTTCTAAGGGGAAGTGAGAAATTGCTGAGCTGACACCAAGTCCTGCAGTGTCCCTGTCACCTGCAGAGTCACTGCATCCTGGCCACGGTAGCGGGCATTGTGACAAAGGTTCTATGTCAGCTGGGTGTGGCAGCCAGGCGCCCCCTAGGGGATGGGGAGCCTGTCAGCCCCGGGCCTGTCACTGCCTGCTGGCCCTTCTGTCACCAGCCAGGCCTCGGAAAACTTGTCAAACCATGCCCAGACGTGGGGCCAATTTGGCCCAAAGTCTCCAAGAGACAAGTCGGGAAGAAGGATATAGGACAGAGGGAGAAAGCGAAGGGTCAGGAGAAAGGGAAGGAAGAACAAAAACAAGTGTTGGGCTGCAGGAGTGAGATGGAGGAATTGCAAGAAAAGAGGCAGGAAGCAGGAGAGTGAGAGAAAAGGAAAGAAGAGACATGCAGCCAGACGAGGACTTAGTGAGAGAGGATGGGACAGAGAACAGGATGAGAAGGAAATAAGGCAAGGCAAGGACAGGCAAGGACAGGCAAGGCAAGGCTAGGCTGCAGGACATTTTTTTGCTTTATAGTTTCTAGCACATTCGTCTTCAGACTAGGAGGAAAGACAAAAGACGGTATCGATTAGGCCCTAGCAAAAACCCCAGCTACTTGAGACGCTTAGACTAAGCCTAAAATACGAAGATCTCTCCATAAGGATGGTTTTTATACTGTACTTCCACAATCTGCTGCCAGTACAAGAAAATAAGCTGCAGATCTCCTTAGGCTGAGTCATGGTGCTTTGGGGCAGGGACCATGCATATCATGGGAATATTTCACAGTTTCTGCTCTGTTTTCAGTGTATGACACCAAAACACCCACCTGATGACATCCTTTCAAGAGCAAAGGAAGCAATTTGCAGAATTCCGCTTCTTAGGGGAAGTGAGAAATTGCTGAGCTGACACCAAGTCCTGCAGTGTCCCTGTCACCTGCAGAGTCACCGCATACTCACCACGGCAGCGGGCATTGTGACAAAGGTTCAATGTCAGCTGGGTGTATCAGCCACGCGCCCCCTAGGGGATGGGGAGCCTGTCAGCCCCGGGCCTGTCACTGCCTGCTGGCCCTGCTGTCACCAGCCAGGCCTCGGAAAACTTGTCAAACCATGCCCAGACGTGGGGCCAATTTGGCCCAAAGTCTCCAAGAGACAAGTCGGGAAGAAGGATATGGGACAGAGGGAGAAAGCGAAGGGAGCAGGAGAAAGGGAAGGAAGAACAAAAAGAAGTGTTGGGCTGCAGGAGTGAGATGGAGGAATTGCAAGAAAAGAGGCAGGAAGCAGGAGAGTGAGAGAAAAGGAAAGAAGAGACATGCAGCCAGACGAGGGCTTAGTGAGAGAGGATTGGACAGAGAACAGGATGAGAAGGAAATAAGGCAAGTCAAGGACAGGCAAGGCAAGGCTAGGCTGCAGGACATTTTTTTGCTTTATAGTTTCTAGCACACTCGTCTTCAGACTAGGAGGAAAGCCATAAGACCGTATGGATTAGGCCCAAGCAAAAACCCCAGCTACTTGAGACTCTTAGACTAAGCCTAAAATACGAAGATCTCTCCATAAGGATGGTTTTTATACTGTACTTCCACAATCTGCTGGCAGTACAAAAAAATAAGCTGCAGATCTCCTTAGGCTGAGTCATGGTGCTTTGGGGCAGGGACCATGCATATCATGGGAATATTTCACAGTTTCTGCTCTGTTTTCAGTGTATGACACCAAAACACCCACCTGATGACATCCTTTCAAGAGCAAAGGAAGCAATTTGCAGAATTCCGCTTCTTAGGGGAAGTGAGAAATTGCTGAGCTGACACCAAGTCCTGCAGTGTCCCTGTCACCTGCAGAGTCACCGCATACTCACCACGGCAGCGGGCATTGTGACAAAGGTTCAATGTCAGCTGGGTGTATCAGCCACGCGCCCCCTAGGGGATGGGGAGCCTGTCAGCCCCGGGCCTGTCACTGCCTGCTGGCCCTGCTGTCACCAGCCAGGCCTCGGAAAACTTGTCAAACCATGCCCAGACGTGGGGCCAATTTGGCCCAAAGTCTCCAAGAGACAAGTCGGGAAGAAGGATATGGGACAGAGGGAGAAAGCGAAGGGAGCAGGAGAAAGGGAAGGAAGAACAAAAAGAAGTGTTGGGCTGCAGGAGTGAGATGGAGGAATTGCAAGAAAAGAGGCAGGAAGCAGGAGAGTGAGAGAAAAGGAAAGAAGAGACATGCAGCCAGACGAGGGCTTAGTGAGAGAGGATTGGACAGAGAACAGGATGAGAAGGAAATAAGGCAAGTCAAGGACAGGCAAGGCAAGGCTAGGCTGCAGGACATTTTTTTGCTTTATAGTTTCTAGCACACTCGTCTTCAGACTAGGAGGAAAGCCATAAGACCGTATGGATTAGGCCCAAGCAAAAACCCCAGCTACTTGAGACTCTTAGACTAAGCCTAAAATACGAAGATCTCTCCATAAGGATGGTTTTTATACTGTACTTCCACAATCTGCTGGCAGTACAAAAAAATAAGCTGCAGATCTCCTTAGGCTGAGTCATGGTGCTTTGGGGCAGGGACCATGCATATCATGGGAATATTTCACAGTTTCTGCTCTGTTTTCAGTGTATGACACCAAAACACCCACCTGATGACATCCTTTCAAGAGCAAAGGCAGCAATTTGCAGAATTCCACTTCTTAGGGGAAGTGAGAAATTGCTGAGCTGACACCAAGTCCTGCAGTGTCCCTGTCACTTGCAGAGTCACCGCATCCTCTCCACGGTAGCGGGCATTGTGACAAAGGTTCTATGTCAGCTGGGTGTGGCAGCCAGGCGCCCCCTAGGGGATGGGCAGCCTGTCAGCCCCGGGCCTGTCACTGCCTGCTGGCCCTGCTGTCACCAGCCAGGCCTCGGAAAACTTGTCAAACCATGCCCAGACGTGGGGCCAATTTGGCCCAAAGTCTCCAAGAGACAAGTCAGGAAGAAGGATATGGGACAGAGGGAGAAAGCGAAGGGAGCAGGAGAAAGGGAAGGAAGAACAAAAAGAAGTGTTGGGCTGCAGGAGTGAGATGGAGGAATTGCAAGAAAAGAGGCAGGAAGCAGGAGAGTGAGAGAAAAGGAAAGAAGAGACATGCAGCCAGACGAGGGCTTAGTGAGAGAGGATTGGACAGAGAACAGGATGAGAAGGAAATAAGGCAAGGCAAGGACAGGCAAGGACAGGCAAGGCAAGGCTAGGCTGCAGGACATTTTTTTGCTTTATAGTTGCTAGCACATTCGTCTTCAGACTAGGAGGAAAGCCATAAGACCGTATGGATTAGGCCCAAGCAAAAACCCCAGCTACTTGAGACTCTTAGACTAAGCCTAAAATACGAAGATCTCTCCATAAGGATGGTTTTTATACTGTACTGCCACAATCTGCTGGCAGTACAAAAAAATAAGCTGCAGATCTCCTTAGGCTGAGTCATGGTGCTTTGGGGCAGGGACCATGCATGTCATGGGAATATTTCACAGTTTCTGCTCTGTTTTCAGTGTATGACACCAAAACACCCACCTGATGACATCCTTTCAAGAGCAAAGGCAGCAATTTGCAGAATTCCGCTTCTTAGGGGAAGTGAGAAATTGCTGAGCTGACACCAAGTCCTGCAGTGTCCCTGTCACCTGCAGAGTCACCGCATCCTCGCCACGGTAGCGGGCATTGTGTCAAAGGTTCTATGTCAGCTGGGTGTGGCAGCCAGGTGCCCCCTAGGGGATGGGGAGCCTGTCAGCCCCGGGCCTGTCACTGCCTGCTGGCCCTGCTGTCACCAGCCAGGCCTCGGAAAACTTGTCAAACCATGCCCAGACGTGGGGCCAATTTGGCCCAAAGTCTCCAAGAGACAGGTCGGGAAGAAAGATACGGGACAGAGGGAGAAAGCGAAGGGAGCAGGAGAAAGGGAAGGAAGAATAAAAAGTAGTGTTGGGCTGCAGGAGTGAGATGGAGGAATTGCAAGAAAAGAGGCAGGAAGCAGGAGAGTGAGAGAAAAGGAAAGAAGAGACATGCAGCCAGATGTGAGCTTACTGAGAGAGGATGGGACAGAGAACAGGATGAGAAGGAAATAAGGCAAGGCAAGGACAGGCAAGGACAGGCAAGGCAAGGCTAGGCTGCAGGACATTTTTTTGCTTTATAGTTTCTAGCACATTCGTCTTCAGACTAGGAGGAAAGCCATAAGACCGTATGGATTAGGCCCAAGCAAAAACCCCAGCTACTTGAGACACTTAGACTAAGCCTAAAATACGAAGATCTCTCCATAAGGATGGTTTTTATACTGTACTTCCACAATCTGCTGGCAGTACAAAAAAATAAGCTGCACATCTCCTTAGGCTGAGTCATGGTGCTTTGGGGCAGGGACCATGCATATCATGGGAATATTTCACAGTTTCTGCTCTGTTTTCAGTGTATGACACCAAAACACCCACCTGATGACATCCTTTCAAGAGCAAAGGCAGCAATTTGCAGAATTCCGCTTCTTAGGGGAAGTGAGAAATTGCTGAGCTGACACCAAGTCCTGCAGTGTCCCTGTCACTTGCAGAGTCACCGCATCCTCTCCACGGTAGCGGGCATTGTGACAAAGGTTCTATGTCAGCTGGGTGTGGCAGCCAGGCGCCCCCTAATGGATGGGGAGCCTGTCAGCCCCGGGCCTGTCACTGCCTGCTGGCCCTGCTGTCACCAGCCAGGCCTCGGAAAACTTGTCAAACCATGCCCAGACGTGGGGCCAATTTGGCCCAAAGTCTCCAAGAGACAAGTCCGGAAGAAAGATACGGGACAGAGGGAGAAAGCGAAGGGAGCAGGAGAAAGGGAAGGAAGAATAAAAAGTAGTGTTGGGCTGCAGGAGTGAGATGGAGGAATTGCAAGAAAAGAGGCAGGAAGCAGGAGAGTGAGAGAAAAGGAAAGAAGAGACATGCAGCCAGACGTGGGCTTACTGAGAGAGGATGGGACAGAGAACAGGATGAGAAGGAAATAAGGCAAGGCAAGGACAGGCAAGGACAGGCAAGGCATGGCTAGGCTGCAGGACATTTTTTTGCTTTATAGTTTATAGCACATTCGTCTTCAGACTAGGAGGAAAGCCATAAGACCGTATGGATTAGGCCCAAGCAAAAACCCCAGCTACTTGAGACACTTAGACTAAGCCTAAAATACGAAGATCTCTCCATAAGGATGGTTTTTATACTGTACTTCCACAATCTGCTGGCAGTACAAAAAAATAAGCTGCAGATCTCCTTAGGCTGAGTCATGGTGCTTTGGGGCAGGGACCATGCATATCATGGGAATATTTCACAGTTTCTGCTCTGTTTTCAGTGTATGACACCAAAACACCCACCTGATGACATCCTTTCAAGAGCAAAGGAAGCAATTTGCAGAATTCCGCTTCTTAGGGGAAGTGAGAAATTGCTGAGCTGACACCAAGTCCTGCAGTGTCCCTGTCACCTGCAGAGCCACCGCATCCTCGCCACGGTAGCGGGCATTGTGACAAAGGTTCAATGTCAGCTGGGTGTGGCAGCCAGGCGCCCCCTAGGGGATGGGGAGCCTGTCAGCCCCGGGCCTGTCACTGCCTGCTGGCCCTGCTGTCACCAGCCAGGCCTCGGAAAACTTGTCAAACCATGCCCAGACGTGGGGCCAATTTGGCCCAAAGTGTGCAAGAGACAAGTCGGGAAGAAGGATATGGGACAGAGGGAGAAAGCGAAGGGAGCAGGAGAAAGGGAAGGAAGAACAAAAAGAAGTGTTGGGCTGCAGGAGTGAGATGGAGGAATTGCAAGAAAAGAGGCAGGAAGCAGGAGAGTGAGAGAAAAGGAAAGAAGAGACATGCAGCCAGACGTGGGCTTACTGAGAGAGGATGGGAGAGAGAACAGGATGAGAAGGAAATAAGGCAAGGCAAGGACAGGCAAGGACAGGCAAGGCAAGGCTAGGCTGCAGGACATTTTTTTGCTTTATAGTTTCTAGCACATTCGTCTTCAGACTAGGAGGAAAGCCATAAGACCGTATGGATTAGGCCCAAGCAAAAACCCCAGCTACTTGAGACACTTAGACTAAGCCTAAAATACGAAGATCTCTCCATAAGGATGGTTTTTATACTGTACTTCCACAATCTGCTGGCAGTACAAAAAAATAAGCTGCAGATCTCCTTAGGCTGAGTCATGGTGCTTTGGGGCAGGGACCATGCATATCATGGGAATATTTCACAGTTTCTGCTCTGTTTTCAGTGTATGACACCAAAACACCCACCTGATGACATCCTTTCAAGAGCAAAGGAAGCAATTTGCAGAATTCCGCTTCTTAGGGGAAGTGAGAAATTGCTGACCTTACACCAAGTCCTGCAGTGTCCCTGTCACCTGCAGAGCCACCGAATCCTCGCCACGGTAGCGGGCATTGTGACAAAGGTTCAATGTCAGCTGGGTGTGGCAGCCAGGCGCCCCCTAGGGGATGGGGAGCCTGTCAGCCCCGGGCCTGTCACTGCCTGCTGGCCCTGCTGTCACCAGCCAGGCCTCGGAAAACTTGTCAAACCATGCCCAGACGTGGGGCCAATTTGGCCCAAAGTCTCCAAGAGACAAGTCGGGAAGAAGGATATGGGACAGAGGGAGAAAGCGAAGGGAGCAGGAGAAAGGGAAGGAAGAACAAAAAGAAGTGTTGGGATGCAGGAGTGAGATGGAGGAATTGCAAGAAAAGAGGCAGGAAGCAGGAGAGTGAGAGAAAAGGAAAGAAGAGACATGCAGCCAGACGTGGGCTTACTGAGAGAGGATGGGAGAGAGAACAGGATGAGAAGGAAATAAGGCAAGGCAAGGACAGGCAAGGACAGGCAAGGCAAGGCTAGGCTGCAGGACATTTTTTTGCTTTATAGTTTCTAGCACATTCGTCTTCAGACTAGGAGAAAAGCCATAAGACCGTATGGATTAGGCCCAAGCAAAAACCCCAGCTACTTGAGACACTTAGACTAAGCCTAAAATACGAAGATCTCTCCATAAGGATGGTTTTTATACTGTACTTCCACAATCTGCTGGCAGTACAAAAAAATAAGCTGCAGATCTCCTTAGGCTGAGTCATGGTGCTTTGGGGCAGGGACCATGCATGTCATGGGAATATTTCACAGTTTCTGCTCTGTTTTCAGTGTATGACACCAAAACACCCAGCTGATGACATCCTTTCAAGAGCAAAGGCAGCAATTTGCAGAATTCCGCTTCTTAGGGGAAGTGAGAAATTGCTGAGCTGACACCAAGTCCTGCAGTGTCCCTGTCACCTGCAGAGTCACCGCATCCTCGCCACGGTAGCGGGCATTGTGACAAAGGTTCAATGTCAGCTGGGTGTGGCAGCCAGGCGCCCCCTAGGGGATGGGGAGCCTGTCAGCCCCGGGCCTGTCACTGCCTGCTGGCCCTGCTGTCACCAGCCAGGCCTCGGAAAACTTGTCAAACCATGCCCAGACGTGGGGCCAATTTGGCCCAAAGTCTCCAAGAGACAGGTCGGGAAGAAAGATACGGGACAGAGGGAGAAAGCGAAGGGAGCAGGAGAAAGGGAAGGAAGAATAAAAAGTAGTGTTGGGCTGCAGGAGTGAGATGGAGGAATTGCAAGAAAAGAGGCAGGAAGCAGGAGAGTGAGAGAAAAGGAAAGAAGAGACATGCAGCCAGACGTGGGCTTACTGAGAGAGGATGGGAGAGAGAACAGGATGAGAAGGAAATAAGGTAAGGCAAGGACAGGCAAGGACAGGCAAGGCAAGGCTAGGCTGCAGGACATTTTTTTGCTTTATAGTTTATAGCACATTCGTCTTCAGACTAGGAGGAAAGCCATAAGACCGTATGGATTAGGCCCAAGCAAAAACCCCAGCTACTTGAGACACTTAGACTAAGCCTAAAATACGAAGATCTCTCCATAAGGATGGTTTTTATACTGTACTTCCACAATCTGCTGGCAGTACAAAAAAATAAGCTGCAGATCTCCTTAGGCTGAGTCATGGTGCTTTGGGGCAGTGACCATGCATATCATGGGAATATTTCACAGTTTCTTCTCTGTTTTCAGTGTACGACACCAAAACACCCACCTGATGACATCCTTTCAAGAGCAAAGGCAGCAATTTGCAGAATTCCGCTTCTTAGGGGAAGTGAGAAATTGCTGAGCTGACACCAAGTCCTGCAGTGTCCCTGTCACCTGGAGAGTCACCGCATACTCACCACGGCAGCGGGCATTGTGACAAAGGTTCTATGTCAGCTGGGTGTGGCAGCCAGGCGCCCCCTAGGGGATGGGCAGCCTGTCAGCCCCGGGCCTGTCACTGCCTGCTGGCCCTGCTGTCACCAGCCAGGCCTCGGAAAACTTGTCAAACCATGCCCAGACGTGGGGCCAATTTGGCCCAAAGTCTCCAAGAGACAAGTCGGGAAGAAAGATATGGGACAGAGGGAGAAAGCGAAGGGAGCAGGAGAAAGGGAAGGAAGAATAAAAAGAAGTGTTGGGCTGCAGGAGTGAGATGGAGGAATTGCAAGAAAAGAGGCAGGAAGCAGGAGAGTGAGAGAAAAGGAAAGAAGAGACATGCAACCAGACGAGGGCTTAGTGAGAGAGGATTGGACAGAGAACAGGATGAGAAGGAAATAAGGCAAGTCAAGGACAGGCAAGGCAAGGCTAGGCTGCAGGACATTTTTTTGCTTTATAGTTTCTAGCACACTCGTCTTCAGACTAGGAGGAAAGCCATAAGACCGTATGGATTAGGCCCAAGCAAAAACCCCAGCTACTTGAGACTCTTAGACTAAGCCTAAAATACGAAGATCTCTCCATAAGGATGGTTTTTATACTGTACTTCCACAATCTGCTGGCAGTACAAAAAAATAAGCTGCAGATCTCCTTAGGCTGAGTCATGGTGCTTTGGGGCAGGGACCATGCATATCATGGGAATATTTCACAGTTTCTGCTCTGTTTTCAGTGTATGACACCAAAACACCCACCTGATGACATCCTTTCAAGAGCAAAGGCAACAATTTGCAGAATTCCGCTTCTTAGGGGAAGTGAGAAATTGCTGAGCTGACACCAAGTCCTGCAGTGTCCCTGTCACCTGCAGAGCCACCGCATCCTCGCCACGGTAGCGGGCATTGTGTCAAAGGTTCTATGTCAGCTGGGTGTGGCAGCCAGGCGCCCCCTAGGGGATGGGCAGCCTGTCAGCCCCGGGCCTGTCACTGCCTGCTGGCCCTGCTGTCACCAGCCAGGCCTCGGAAAACTTGACAAACCATGCCCAGACGTGGGGCCAATTTGGCCCAAAGTCTCCAAGAGACAAGTCGGGAAGAAGGATATAGGACAGAGGGAGAAAGCGAAGGGAGCAGGAGAAAGGGAAGGAAGAATAAAAAGTAGTGTTGGGCTGCAGGAGTGAGATGGAGGAATTGCAAGAAAAGAGGCAGGAAGCAGGAGAGTGAGAGAAAAGGAAAGAAGAGACTTGCAGCCAGACGTGGGCTTAGTGAGAGAGGATGGGAGAGAGAACAGGATGAGAAGGAAATAAGGCAAGGCAAGGACAGGCAAGGACAGGCAAGGCAAGGCTAGGCTGCAGGACATGTATCTGCTTTATAGTTTCTAGCACATTCGTCTTCAGACCAGGAGGAAAGCCATAAGACCGTATGGATTAGGCCCAAGCAAAAACCCCAGCTACTTGAGACACTTAGACTAAGCCTAAAATACGAAGATCTCTCCATAAGGATGGTTTTTATACTGTACTTCCACAATCTGCTGGCAGTACAAAAAAATAAGCTGCAGATCTCCTTAGGCTGAGTCATGGTGCTTTGGGGCAGGGACCATGCATATCATGGGAATATTTCACAGTTTCTGCTCCGTTTTCAGTGTATCACACCAAAACACCCACCTGATGACATCCTTTCAAGAGCAAAGGCAGCAATTTGCAGAATTCCGCTTCTTAGGGGAAGTGAGAAATTGCTGAGCTGACACCAAGTCCTGCAGTGTCCCTGTCACTTGCAGAGTCACCGCATCCTCTCCACGGTAGCGGGCATTGTGACAAAGGTTCTATGTCAGCTGGGTGTGGCAGCCAGGCGCCCCCTAGGGGATGGGGAGCCTGTCAGCCCCGGGCCTGTCACTGCCTGCTGGCCCTGCTGTCACCAGCCAGGCCTCGGAAAACTTGTTAAACCATGCCCAGACGTGGGGCCAATTTGGCCCAAAGTCTCCAAGAGACAAGTCGGGAAGAAGGATATGGGACAGAAAGAGAAAGCGAAGGGAGCAGGAGAAAGGGAAGGAAGAACAAAAAGAAGTGTTGGGCTGCAGGAGTGAGATGGAAGAATTGCAAGAAAAGAGGCAGGAAGCAGGAGAGTGAGAGAAAAGGAAAGAAGAGACATGCAGCCAGACGAGGACTTAGTGAGAGAGGATGGGAGAGAGAACAGGATGAGAAGGAAATAAGGCAAGGCAAGGACAGGCAAGGACAGGCAAGGCAAGGCTAGGCTGCAGGACATTTTTTTGCTTTATAGTTTCTAGCACATTCGTCTTCAGACTAGGAGGAAAGCCATAAGACCGTATGGATTAGGCCCAAGCAAAAACCCCAGCTACTTGAGACACTTAGACTAAGCCTAAAATACGAAGATCTCTCCATAAGGATGGTTTTTATACTGTACTTCCACAATCTGCTGGCAGTACAAAAAAATAAGCTGCAGATCTCCTTAGGCTGAGTCATGGTGCTTTGGGGCAGGGACCATGCATATCATGGGAATATTTCACAGTTTCTGCTCTGTTTTCAGTGTATGACACCAAAACACCCACCTGATGACATCCTTTCAAGAGCAAAGGCAGCAATTTGCAGAATTCCGCTTCTTAGGGGAAGTGAGAAATTGCTGAGCTGACACCAAGTCCTGCAGTGTCCCTGTCACTTGCAGAGTCACCGCATCCTCGCCACGGTAGCGGGCATTGTGACAAAGGTTCTATGTCAGCTGGATGTGGCAGCCAGGCGCCCCCTAGGGGATGGGGAGCCTGTCAGCCCCGGGCCTGTCACTGCCTGCTGGCCCTGCTGTCACCAGCCAGGCCTCGGAAAACTTGACAAACCATGCCCAGACGTGGGGCCAATTTGGCCCAAAGTCTCCAAGAGACAAGTCGGGAAGAAGGATATAGGACAGAGGGAGAAAGCGAAGGGAGCAGGAGAAAGGGAAGGAAGAATAAAAAGTAGTGTTGGGCTGCAGGAGTGAGATGGAGGAATTGCAAGAAAAGAGGCAGGAAGCAGGAGAGTGAGAGAAAAGGAAAGAAGAGACTTGCAGCCAGACGTGGGCTTAGTGAGAGAGGATGGGAGAGAGAACAGGATGAGAAGGAAATAAGGCAAGGCAAGGACAGGCAAGGACAGGCAAGGCAAGGCTAGGCTGCAGGACATTTTTTTGCTTTATAGTTTCTAGCACATTCCTCTTCAGACTAGGAGGAAAGACAAAAGACGGTATCGATTAGGCCCTAGCAAAAACCCCAGCTACTTGAGACACTTAGACTAAGCCTAAAATACGAAGATCTCTCCATAAGGATGGTTTTTATACTGTACTTCCACAATCTGCTGGCAGTACAAAAAAATAAACTGCAGATCTCCTTAGGCTAAGTCATGGTGCTTTGGGGCAGGGACCATGCATATCATGGGAATATTTCACAGTTTCTGCTCTGTTTTCAGTGTATGACACCAAAACACCCACCTGATGACATCCTTTCAAGAGCAAAGGCAGCAATTTGCAGAATTCCGCTTCTTAGGGGAAGTGAGAAATTGCTGAGCTGACACCAAGTCCTGAAGTGTCCCTGTCACTTGCAGAGTCACCGCATCCTCGCCACGGTAGCGGGCATTGTGACAAAGGTTCTATGTCAGCTGGATGTGGCAGCCAGGCGCCCCCTAGGGGATGGGGAGCCTGTCAGCCCCGGGCCTGTCACTGCCTGCTGGCCCTGCTGTCACCAGCCAGGCCTCGGAAAACTTGTCAAACCATGCCCAGACGTGGGGACAATTTGGCCCAAAGTCTCCAAGAGACAAGTCGGGAAGAAAGATATGGGACAGAGGGAGAAAGCGAAGGGAGCAGGAGAAAGGGAAGGAAGAATAAAAAGTAGTGTTGGGCTGCAGGAGTGAGATGGAGGAATTGCAAGAAAAGAGGCAGGAAGCAGGAGAGTGAGAGAAAAGGAAAGAAGAGACTTGCAGCCAGACGTGGGCTTAGTGAGAGAGGATGGGAGAGAGAACAGGATGAGAAGGAAATAAGGCAAGGCAAGGACAGGCAAGGACAGGCAAGGCAAGGCTAGGCTGCAGGACATTTTTTTGCTTTATAGTTTCTAGCACATTCGTCTTCAGACTAGGAGGAAAGCCATAAGACCGTATGGATTAGGCCCAAGCAAAAACCCCAGCTACTTGAGACACTTAGACTAAGCCTAAAATACGAAGATCTCTCCATAAGGATGGTTTTTATACTGTACTTCCACAATCTGCTGGCAGTACAAAAAAATAAGCTGCAGATCTCCTTAGGCTGAGTCATGGTGCTTTGGGGCAGGGACCATGCATATCATGGGAATATTTCAGAGTTTCTGCTCTGTTTTCAGTGTATGACACCAAAACACCCACCTGATGACATCCTTTCAAGAGCAAAGGCAGCAATTTGCAGAATTCCGCTTCTTAGGGGAAGTGAGAAATTGCTGAGCTGACACCAAGTCCTGCAGTGTCCCTGTCACCTGCAGAGTCACTGCATCCTGGGCACGGTAGCGGGCATTGTGACAAAGGTTCTATGTCAGCTGGGTGTGGCAGCCAGGCGCCCCCTAGGGGATGGGGAGCCTGTCAGCCCCGGGCCTGTCACTGCCTGCTGGCCCTTCTGTCACCAGCCAGGCCTCGGAAAACTTGTCAAACCATGCCCAGACGTGGGGCCAATTTGGCCCAAAGTCTCCAAGAGACAAGTCGGGAAGAAGGATATAGGACAGAGGGAGAAAGCGAAGGGTCAGGAGAAAGGGAAGGAAGAACAAAAACAAGTGTTGGGCTGCAGGAGTGAGATGGAGGAATTGCAAGAAAAGAGGCAGGAAGCAGGAGAGTGAGAGAAAAGGAAAGAAGAGACATGCAGCCAGACGAGGACTTAGTGAGAGAGGATGGGACAGAGAACAGGATGAGAAGGAAATAAGGCAAGGCAAGGACAGGCAAGGACAGGCAAGGCAAGGCTAGGCTGCAGGACATTTTTTTGCTTTATAGTTTCTAGCACATTCGTCTTCAGACTAGGAGGAAAGACAAAAGACGGTATCGATTAGGCCCTAGCAAAAACCCCAGCTACTTGAGACGCTTAGACTAAGCCTAAAATACGAAGATCTCTCCATAAGGATGGTTTTTATACTGTACTTCCACAATCTGCTGCCAGTACAAGAAAATAAGCTGCAGATCTCCTTAGGCTGAGTCATGGTGCTTTGGGGCAGGGACCATGCATATCATGGGAATATTTCACAGTTTCTGCTCTGTTTTCAGTGTATGACACCAAAACACCCACCTGATGACATCCTTTCAAGAGCAAAGGAAGCAATTTGCAGAATTCCGCTTCTTAGGGGAAGTGAGAAATTGCTGAGCTGACACCAAGTCCTGCAGTGTCCCTGTCACCTGCAGAGTCACCGCATACTCACCACGGCAGCGGGCATTGTGACAAAGGTTCAATGTCAGCTGGGTGTATCAGCCACGCGCCCCCTAGGGGATGGGGAGCCTGTCAGCCCCGGGCCTGTCACTGCCTGCTGGCCCTGCTGTCACCAGCCAGGCCTCGGAAAACTTGTCAAACCATGCCCAGACGTGGGGCCAATTTGGCCCAAAGTCTCCAAGAGACAAGTCGGGAAGAAGGATATGGGACAGAGGGAGAAAGCGAAGGGAGCAGGAGAAAGGGAAGGAAGAACAAAAAGAAGTGTTGGGCTGCAGGAGTGAGATGGAGGAATTGCAAGAAAAGAGGCAGGAAGCAGGAGAGTGAGAGAAAAGGAAAGAAGAGACATGCAGCCAGACGAGGGCTTAGTGAGAGAGGATTGGACAGAGAACAGGATGAGAAGGAAATAAGGCAAGGCAAGGACAGGCAAGGACAGGCAAGGCAAGGCTAGGCTGCAGGACATTTTTTTGCTTTATAGTTGCTAGCACATTCGTCTTCAGACTAGGAGGAAAGCCATAAGACCGTATGGATTAGGCCCAAGCAAAAACCCCAGCTACTTGAGACTCTTAGACTAAGCCTAAAATACGAAGATCTCTCCATAAGGATGGTTTTTATACTGTACTGCCACAATCTGCTGGCAGTACAAAAAAATAAGCTGCAGATCTCCTTAGGCTGAGTCATGGTGCTTTGGGGCAGGGACCATGCATATCATGGGAATATTTCACAGTTTCTGCTCTGTTTTCAGTGTATGACACCAAAACACCCACCTGATGACATCCTTTCAAGAGCAAAGGCAGCAATTTGCAGAATTCCGCTTCTTAGGGGAAGTGAGAAATTGCTGAGCTGACACCAAGTCCTGCAGTGTCCCTGTCACCTGCAGAGTCACCGCATCCTCGCCACGGTAGCGGGCATTGTGTCAAAGGTTCTATGTCAGCTGGGTGTGGCAGCCAGGTGCCCCCTAGGGGATGGGGAGCCTGTCAGCCCCGGGCCTGTCACTGCCTGCTGGCCCTGCTGTCACCACCCAGGCCTCGGAAAACTTGTCTAACCATGCCCAGACGTGGGGCCAATTTGGCCCAAAGTCTCCAAGAGACAGGTCGGGAAGAAAGATACGGGACAGAGGGAGAAAGCGAAGGGAGCAGGAGAAAGGGAAGGAAGAATAAAAAGTAGTGTTGGGCTGCAGGAGTGAGATGGAGGAATTGCAAGAAAAGAGGCAGGAAGCAGGAGAGTGAGAGAAAAGGAAAGAAGAGACATGCAGCCAGACGTGAGCTTACTGAGAGAGGATGGGACAGAGAACAGGATGAGAAGGAAATAAGGCAAGGCAAGGACAGGCAAGGACAGGCAAGGCAAGGCTAGGCTGCAGGACATTTTTTTGCTTTATAGTTTCTAGCACATTCGTCTTCAGACTAGGAGGAAAGCCATAAGACCGTATGGATTAGGCCCAAGCAAAAACCCCAGCTACTTGAGACACTTAGACTAAGCCTAAAATACGAAGATCTCTCCATAAGGATGGTTTTTATACTGTACTTCCACAATCTGCTGGCAGTACAAAAAAATAAGCTGCACATCTCCTTAGGCTGAGTCATGGTGCTTTGGGGCAGGGACCATGCATATCATGGGAATATTTCACAGTTTCTGCTCTGTTTTCAGTGTATGACACCAAAACACCCACCTGATGACATCCTTTCAAGAGCAAAGGAAGCAATTTGCAGAATTCCGCTTCTTAGGGGAAGTGAGAAATTGCTGAGCTGACACCAAGTCCTGCAGTGTCCCTGTCACCTGCAGAGCCACCGCATCCTCGCCACGGTAGCGGGCATTGTGACAAAGGTTCAATGTCAGCTGGGTGTGGCAGCCAGGCGCCCCCTAGGGGATGGGGAGCCTGTCAGCCCCGGGCCTGTCACTGCCTGCTGGCCCTGCTGTCACCACCCAGGCCTCGGAAAACTTGTCAAACCATGCCCAGACGTGGGGCCAATTTGGCCCAAAGTCTCCAAGAGACAAGTCGGGAAGAAGGATATGGGACAGAGGGAGAAAGCGAAGGGAGCAGGAGAAAGGGAAGGAAGAACAAAAAGAAGTGTTGGGCTGCAGGAGTGAGATGGAGGAATTGCAAGAAAAGAGGCAGGAAGCAGGAGAGTGAGAGAAAAGGAAAGAAGAGACATGCAGCCAGACGTGGGCTTACTGAGAGAGGATGGGAGAGAGAACAGGATGAGAAGGAAATAAGGCAAGGCAAGGACAGGCAAGGACAGGCAAGGCAAGGCTAGGCTGCAGGACATTTTTTTGCTTTATAGTTTCTAGCACATTCGTCTTCAGACTAGGAGAAAAGCCATAAGACCGTATGGATTAGGCCCAAGCAAAAACCCCAGCTACTTGAGACACTTAGACTAAGCCTAAAATACGAAGATCTCTCCATAAGGATGGTTTTTATACTGTACTTCCACAATCTGCTGGCAGTACAAAAAAATAAGCTGCAGATCTCCTTAGGCTGAGTCATGGTGCTTTGGGGCAGGGACCATGCATGTCATGGGAATATTTCACAGTTTCTGCTCTGTTTTCAGTGTATGACACCAAAACACCCAGCTGATGACATCCTTTCAAGAGCAAAGGCAGCAATTTGCAGAATTCCGCTTCTTAGGGGAAGTGAGAAATTGCTGAGCTGACACCAAGTCCTGCAGTGTCCCTGTCACCTGCAGAGTCACCGCATCCTCGCCACGGTAGCGGGCATTGTGACAAAGGTTCAATGTCAGCTGGGTGTGGCAGCCAGGCGCCCCCTAGGGGATGGGGAGCCTGTCAGCCCCGGGCCTGTCACTGCCTGCTGGCCCTGCTGTCACCAGCCAGGCCTCGGAAAACTTGTCAAACCATGCCTAGACGTGGGGCCAATTTGGCCCAAAGTCTCCAAGAGACAAGTCGGGAAGAAAGATATGGGACAGAGGGAGAAAGCGAAGGGAGCAGGAGAAAGGGAAGGAAGAATAAAAAGTAGTGCTGGGCTGCAGGAGTGAGATGGAGGAATTGCAAGAAAAGAGGCAGGAAGCAGGAGAGTGAGAGAAATGGAAATAAGAGACATGCAGCCAGACATGGGCTTACTGAGAGAGGATGGGACAGGGAACAGGATGAGAAGGAAATAAGGCAAGGCAAGGACAGGCAAGGACAGGCAAGGCAAGGCTAGGCTGCAGGACATTTTTTTGCTTTATAGTTTCTAGCACATTCGTCTTCAGACTAGGAGGAAAGCCATAAGACCGTATGGATTAGGCCCAAGCAAAAACCCCAGCTACTTGAGACACTTAGACTAAGCCTAAAATACGAAGATCTCTCCATAAGGATGGTTTTTATACTGTACTTCCACAATCTGCTGGCAGTACAAAAAAATAAGCTGCAGATCTCCTTAGGCTGAGTCATGGTGCTTTGGGGCAGGGACCATGCATATCATGGGAATATTTCACAGTTTCTGCTCTGTTTTCAGTGTATGACACCAAAACACCCACCTGATGACATCCTTTCAAGAGCAAAGGCAGCAATTTGCAGAATTCCGCTTCTTAGGGGAAGTGAGAAATTGCTGAGCTGACACCAAGTCCTGCAGTGTCCCTGTCACCTGCAGAGTCTACCGCATACTGACCACGGTAGCGGGCATTGTGACAAAGGTTCTATGTCAGCTGGTTGTGGCAGCCAGGCGGCCACTAGGGGATGGGGAGCCTGTCAGCCCCGGGTCTGTCACTGCCTGCTGGCCCTTCTGTCACCAGCCAGGCCTCGGAAAACTTGTCAAACCATGCCTAGACGTGGGGCCAATTTGGCCCAAAGTCTCCAAGAGACAAGTCGCGAAGAAAGATATGGGACAGAGGGAGAAAGCGAAGGGAGCAGGAGAAAGGGGAGGAAGAATAAAAAGAAGTGTTGGGCTGCAGGAGTGAGATGGAGGAATTGCAAGAAAAGAGGCAGGAAGCAGGAGAGTGAGAGAAAAGGAAAGAAGAGACATGCAACCAGACGAGGGCTTAGTGAGAGAGGATTGGACAGAGAACAGGATGAGAAGGAAATAAGGCAAGTCAAGGACAGGCAAGGCAAGGCTAGGCTGCAGGACATTTTTTTGCTTTATAGTTTCTAGCACATTCGTCTTCAGACTAGGAGGAAAGCCATAAGACCGTATGGATTAGGCCCAAGCAAAAACCCCAGCTACTTGAGACACTTAGACTAAGCCTAAAATACGAAGATCTCTCCATAAGGATGGTTTTTATACTGTACTTCCACAATCTGCTGGCAGTACAAAAAAATAAGCTGCAGATCTCCTTAGGCTGAGTCATGGTGCTTTGGGGCAGGGACCATGCATGTCATGGGAATATTTCACAGTTTCTGCTCTGTTTTCAGTGTATGACACCAAAACACCCACCTGATGACATCCTTTCAAGAGCAAAGGCAGCAATTTGCAGAATTCCGCTTCTTAGGGGAAGTGAGAAATTGCTGAGCTGACACCAAGTCCTGCAGTGTCCCTGTCACCTGCAGAGTCACCGCATCCTCGCCACGGTAGCGGGCATTGTGTCAAAGGTTCTATGTCAGCTGGGTGTGGCAGCCAGGCGCCCCCTAGGGGATGGGGAGCCTGTCAGCCCCGGGCCTGTCACTGCCTGCTGGCCCTGCTGTCACCAGCCAGGCCTCGGAAAACTTGTCAAACCATGCCCAGACGTGGGGCCAATTTGGCCCAAAGTCTCCAAGAGACAGGTCGGGAAGAAAGATACGGGACAGAGGGAGAAAGCGAAGGGAGCAGGAGAAAGGGAAGGAAGAATAAAAAGTAGTGTTGGGCTGCAGGAGTGAGATGGAGGAATTGCAAGAAAAGAGGCAGGAAGCAGGAGAGTGAGAGAAAAGGAAAGAAGAGACATGCAGCCAGACGTGGGCTTACTGAGAGAGGATGGGACAGAGAACAGGATGAGAAGGAAATAAGGCAAGGCAAGGACAGGCAAGGACAGGCAAGGCAAGGCTAGGCTGCAGGACATTTTTTTGCTTTATAGTTTCTAGCACATTCGTCTTCAGACTAGGAGGAAAGCCATAAGACCGTATGGATTAGGCCCAAGCAAAAACCCCAGCTACTTGAGACACTTAGACTAAGCCTAAAATACGAAGATCTCTCCATAAGGATGGTTTTTATACTGTACTTCCACAATCTGCTGGCAGTACAAAAAAATAAGCTGCACATCTCCTTAGGCTGAGTCATGGTGCTTTGGGGCAGGGACCATGCATATCATGGGAATGTTTCACAGTTTCTGCTCTGTTTTCAGTGTATGACACCAAAACACCCACCTGATGACATCCTTTCAAGAGCAAAGGCAGCAATTTGCAGAATTCTGCTTCTTAGGGGAAGTGAGAAATTGCTGAGCTGACACCAAGTCCTGCAGTGTCCCTGTCACCTGCAGAGTCACCGCATACTCACCACGGCAGCGGGCATTGTGACAAAGGTTCAATGTCAGCTGGGCGTATCAGCCAGGCGCCCCCTAGGGGATGGGGAGCCTGTCAGCCCCGGGCCTGTCACTGCCTGCTGGCCCTTCTCTCATCACCCAGGCCTCGGAAAACTTGTCAAACCATGCCCAGACGTGGGGCCAATTTGGCCCAAACTCTCCAAGAGACAAGTCGGGAAGAAGGATATGGGACAGAGGGAGAAAGCGAAGGGAGCAGGAGAAAGGGAAGGAAGAACAAAAAGAAGTGTTGGGCTGCAGGAGTGAGATGGAGGAATTGCAAGAAAAGAGGCAGGAAGCAGGAGAGTGAGAGAAAAGGAAAGAAGAGACATGCAGCCAGACGAGGGCTTAGTGAGAGAGGATTGGACAGAGAACAGGATGAGAAGGAAATAAGGCAAGGCAAGGACAGGCAAGGACAGGCAAGGCAAGGCTAGGCTGCAGGACATTTTTTTGCTTTATAGTTTCTAGCACATTCGTCTTCAGACTAGGAGGAAAGCCATAAGACCGTATGGATTAGGCCCAAGCAAAAACCCCAGCTACTTGAGACTCTTAGACTAAGCCTAAAATACGAAGATCTCTCCATAAGGATGGTTTTTATACTGTACTTCCACAATCTGCTGGCAGTACAAAAAAATAAGCTGCAGATCTCCTTAGGCTGAGTCATGGTGCTTTGGGGCAGGGACCATGCATGTCATGGGAATATTTCACAGTTTCTGCTCTGTTTTCAGTGTATGACACCAAAACACCCACCTGATGACATCCTTTCAAGAGCAAAGGCAGCAATTTGCAGAATTCCGCTTCTTAGGGGAAGTGAGAAATTGCTGAGCTGACACCAAGTCCTGCAGTGTCCCTGTCACCTGCAGAGTCACCGCATCCTCGAGACGGTAGCGAGCATTGTGTCAAAGGCTCTATGTCAGCTGGGTGTGGCAGCCAGGCGCCCCCTAGGGGATGGGGAGCCTGTCAGCCCCGGGCCTGTCACTGCCTGCTGGCCCTGCTGTCACCAGCCAGGCCTCGGAAAACTTGTCAAACCATGCCCAGACGTGGGGCCAATTTGGCCCAAAGTCTCCAAGAGACAGGTCGGGAAGAAAGATACGGGACAGAGGGAGAAAGCGAAGGGAGCAGGAGAAAGGGAAGGAAGAATAAAAAGTAGTGTTGGGCTGCAGGAGTGAGATGGAGGAAATGCAAGAAAAGAGGCAGGAAGCAGGAGAGTGAGAGAAAAGGAAAGAAGAGACATGCAGCCAGACGTGGGCTTACTGAGAGAGGATTGGACAGAGAACTGGATGAGAAGGAAATAAGGCAAGGCAAGGACAGGCAAGGACAGGCAAGGCAAGGCTAGGCTGCAGGACATTTTTTTGCTTTATAGTTTCTAGCACATTCGTCTTCAGACTAGGAGGAAAGCCATAAGACCGTATGGATTAGGCCCTAGCAAAAACCCCAGCTACTTGAGTCACTTCGACTAAGCCTAAAATAGGAAGATGTCTCCATAAGGATGGTTTTTATACTGTACTTCCACAATCTGCTGGCAGTACAAAAAAATAAGCTGCAGATCTCTTAGGCTGAGTCATGGTGCTTTGGGGCAGGGACCATGCATATCATGGGAATATTTCACAGTTTCTGCTCTGTTTTCAGTGTATGACACCAAAACACCCACCTGATGACATCCTTTCAAGAGCAAAGGCAGCAATTTGCAGAATTCCGCTTCTTAGGGGAAGTGAGAAATTGCTGAGCTGACACCAAGTCCTGCAGTGTCCCTGTCACTTGCAGAGTCACCGCATCCTCGCCACGGTAGCGGGCATTGTGACAAAGGTTCTATGTCAGCTGGGTGTGGCAGCCAGGCGCCCCCTAGGGGATGGGGAGCCTGTCAGCCCCGGGCCTGTCACTGCCTGCTGGCCCTGCTGTCACCAGCCAGGCCTCGGAAAACTTGTCAAACCATGCCCAGACGTGGGGCCAATTTGGCCCAAAGTCTCCAAGAGACAAGTCGCGAAGAAAGATATGGGACAGAGGGAGAAAGCGAAGGGAGCAGGAGAAAGGGGAGGAAGAATAAAAAGAAGTGTTGGGCTGCAGGAGTGAGATGGAGGAATTGCAAGAAAAGAGGCAGGAAGCAGGAGAGTGAGAGAAAAGGAAAGAAGAGACATGTAGCCAGACGAGGGCTTAGTGAGAGAGGATTGGACAGAGAACAGGATGAGAAGGAAATAAGGCAAGGCAAGGACAGGCAAGGACAGGCAAGGCAAGGCTAGGCTGCAGGACATTTTTTTGCTTTATAGTTTCTAGCACATTCGTCTTCAGACTAGGAGGAAAGCCATAAGACCGTATGGATTAGGCCCTAGCAAAAACCCCAGCTACTTGAGACACTTAGACTAAGCCTAAAATACGAAGATCTCTCCATAAGGATGGTTTTTATACTGTACTTCCACAATCTGCTGGCAGTACAAAAAAATAAGCTGCAGATCTCCTTAGGCTGAGTCATGGTGCTTTGGGGCAGGGACCATGCATGTCATGGGAATATTTCACAGTTTCTGCTCTGTTTTCAGTGTATGACACCAAAACACCCAGCTGATGACATCCTTTCAAGAGCAAAGGCAGCAATTTGCAGAATTCCGCTTCTTAGGGGAAGTGAGAAATTGCTGAGCTGACACCAAGTCCTGCAGTGTCCCTGTCACCTGCAGAGTCACCGCATCCTCGCCACGGTAGCGGGCATTGTGACAAAGGTTCAATGTCAGCTGGGTGTGGCAGCCAGGCGCCCCCTAGGGGATGGGGAGCCTGTCAGCCCCGGGCCTGTCACTGCCTGCTGGCCCTGCTGTCACCAGCCAGGCCTCGGAAAACTTGTCAAACCATGCCGAGACGTGGGGCCAATTTGGCCCAAAGTCTCCAAGAGACAAGTCGGGAAGAAAGATATGGGACAGAGGGAGAAAGCGAAGGGAGCAGGAGAAAGGGAAGGAAGAATAAAAAGTAGTGCTGGGCTGCAGGAGTGAGATTGAGGAATTGCAAGAAAAGAGGCAGGAAGCAGGAGAGTGAGAGAAATGGAAAGAAGAGACATGCAGCCAGACATGGGCTTACTGAGAGAGGATGGGACAGGGAACAGGATGAGAAGGAAATAAGGCAAGGCAAGGACAGGCAAGGACAGGCAAGGCAAGGCTAGGCTGCAGGACATTTTTTTGCTTTATAGTTTCTAGCACATTCGTCTTCAGACTAGGAGGAAAGCCATAAGACCGTATGGATTAGGCCCAAGCAAAAACCCCAGCTACTTGAGACACTTAGACTAAGCCTAAAATACGAAGATCTCTCCATAAGGATGGTTTTTATACTGTACTTCCACAATCTGCTGGCAGTACAAAAAAATAAGCTGCAGATCTCCTTAGGCTGAGTCATGGTGCTTTGGGGCAGGGACCATGCATATCATGGGAATATTTCACAGTTTCTGCTCTGTTTTCAGTGTATGACACCAAAACACCCACCTGATGACATCCTTTCAAGAGCAAAGGCAGCAATTTGCAGAATTCCGCTTCTTAGGGGAAGTGAGAAATTGCTGAGCTGACACCAAGTCCTGCAGTGTCCCTGTCACCTGCAGAGTCTACCGCATACTGACCACGGTAGCGGGCATTGTGACAAAGGTTCTATGTCAGCTGGTTGTGGCAGCCAGGCGGCCACTAGGGGATGGGGAGCCTGTCAGCCCCGGGTCTGTCACTGCCTGCTGGCCCTTCTGTCACCAGCCAGGCCTCGGAAAACTTGTCAAACCATGCCCAGACGTGGGGCCAATTTGGCCCAAAGTCTCCAAGAGACAAGTCGGGAAGAAAGCTATGGGACAGAGGGAGAAAGCGAAGGGAGCAGGAGAAAGGGAAGGAAGAATAAAAAGTAGTGTTGGGCTGCAGGAGTGAGATGGAGGAATTGCAAGAAAAGAGGCAGGAAGCAGGAGAGTGAGAGAAAAGGAAAGAAGAGACATGCAGCCAGACGAGGGGTTAGTGAGAGAGGATGGGACAGAGAACAGGATGAGAAGGAAATAAGGCAAGTCAAGGACAGGCAAGGCAAGGCTAGGCTGCAGGACATTTTTTTGCTTTATAGTTTCTAGCACATTCGTCTTCAGACTAGGAGGAAAGCCATAAGACCGTATGGATTAGGCCCAAGCAAAAACCCCAGCTACTTGAGACACTTAGACTAAGCCTAAAATACGAAGATCTCTCCATAAGGATGGTTTTTATACTGTACTTCCACAATCTGCTGGCAGTACAAAAAAATAAGCTGCAGATCTCCTTAGGCTGAGTCATGGTGCTTTGGGGCAGGGACCATGCATGTCATGGGAATATTTCACAGTTTCTGCTCTGTTTTCAGTGTATGACACCAAAACACCCACCTGATGACATCCTTTCAAGAGCAAAGGCAGCAATTTGCAGAATTCCGCTTCTTAGGGGAAGTGAGAAATTGCTGAGCTGACACCAAGTCCTGCAGTGTCCCTGTCACCTGCAGAGTCACCGCATCCTCGCCACGGTAGCGGGCATTGTGTCAAAGGTTCTATGTCAGCTGGGTGTGGCAGCCAGGCGCCCCCTAGGGGATGGGGAGCCTGTCAGCCCCGGGCCTGTCACTGCCTGCTGGCCCTGCTGTCACCAGCCAGGCCTCGGAAAACTTGTCAAACCATGCCCAGACGTGGGGCCAATTTGGCCCAAAGTCTCCAAGAGACAGGTCGGGAAGAAAGATACGGGACAGAGGGAGAAAGCGAAGGGAGCAGGAGAAAGGGAAGGAAGAATAAAAAGTAGTGTTGGGCTGCAGGAGTGAGATGGAGGAATTGCAAGAAAAGAGGCAGGAAGCAGGAGAGTGAGAGAAAAGGAAAGAAGAGACATGCAGCCAGACGTGGGCTTACTGAGAGAGGATGGGACAGAGAACAGGATGAGAAGGAAATAAGGCAAGGCAAGGACAGGCAAGGACAGGCAAGGCAAGGCTAGGCTGCAGGACATTTTTTTGCTTTATAGTTTCTAGCACATTCGTCTTCAGACTAGGAGGAAAGCCATAAGACCGTATGGATTAGGCCCAAGCAAAAACCCCAGCTACTTGAGACACTTAGACTAAGCCTAAAATACGAAGATCTCTCCATAAGGATGGTTTTTATACTGTACTTCCACAATCTGCTGGCAGTACAAAAAAATAAGCTGCACATCTCCTTAGGCTGAGTCATGGTGCTTTGGGGCAGGGACCATGCATATCATGGGAATGTTTCACAGTTTCTGCTCTGTTTTCAGTGTATGACACCAAAACACCCACCTGATGACATCCTTTCAAGAGCAAAGGCAGCAATTTGCAGAATTCTGCTTCTTAGGGGAAGTGAGAAATTGCTGAGCTGACACCAAGTCCTGCAGTGTCCCTGTCACCTGCAGAGTCACCGCATACTCACCACGGCAGCGGGCATTGTGACAAAGGTTCAATGTCAGCTGGGCGTATCAGCCAGGCGCCCCCTAGGGGATGGGGAGCCTGTCAGCCCCGGGCCTGTCACTGCCTGCTGGCCCTTCTCTCATCACCCAGGCCTCGGAAAACTTGTCAAACCATGCCCAGACGTGGGGCCAATTTGGCCCAAACTCTCCAAGAGACAAGTCGGGAAGAAGGATATGGGACAGAGGGAGAAAGCGAAGGGAGCAGGAGAAAGGGAAGGAAGAACAAAAAGAAGTGTTGGGCTGCAGGAGTGAGATGGAGGAATTGCAAGAAAAGAGGCAGGAAGCAGGAGAGTGAGAGAAAAGGAAAGAAGAGACATGCAGCCAGACGAGGGCTTAGTGAGAGAGGATTGGACAGAGAACAGGATGAGAAGGAAATAAGGCAAGGCAAGGACAGGCAAGGACAGGCAAGGCAAGGCTAGGCTGCAGGACATTTTTTTGCTTTATAGTTTCTAGCACATTCGTCTTCAGACTAGGAGGAAAGCCATAAGACCGTATGGATTAGGCCCAAGCAAAAACCCCAGCTACTTGAGACTCTTAGACTAAGCCTAAAATACGAAGATCTCTCCATAAGGATGGTTTTTATACTGTACTTCCACAATCTGCTGGCAGTACAAAAAAATAAGCTGCAGATCTCCTTAGGCTGAGTCATGGTGCTTTGGGGCAGGGACCATGCATGTCATGGGAATATTTCACAGTTTCTGCTCTGTTTTCAGTGTATGACACCAAAACACCCACCTGATGACATCCTTTCAAGAGCAAAGGCAGCAATTTGCAGAATTCCGCTTCTTAGGGGAAGTGAGAAATTGCTGAGCTGACACCAAGTCCTGCAGTGTCCCTGTCACTTGCAGAGTCACCGCATCCTCGCCACGGTAGCGGGCATTGTGACAAAGGTTCTATGTCAGCTGGGTGTGGCAGCCAGGCGCCCCCTAGGGGATGGGGAGCCTGTCAGCCCCGGGCCTGTCACTGCCTGCTGGCCCTGCTGTCACCAGCCAGGCCTCGGAAAACTTGTCAAACCATGCCCAGACGTGGGGCCAATTTGGCCCAAAGTCTCCAAGAGACAAGTCGCGAAGAAAGATATGGGACAGAGGGAGAAAGCGAAGGGAGCAGGAGAAAGGGGAGGAAGAATAAAAAGAAGTGTTGGGCTGCAGGAGTGAGATGGAGGAATTGCAAGAAAAGAGGCAGGAAGCAGGAGAGTGAGAGAAAAGGAAAGAAGAGACATGTAGCCAGACGAGGGCTTAGTGAGAGAGGATTGGACAGAGAACAGGATGAGAAGGAAATAAGGCAAGGCAAGGACAGGCAAGGACAGGCAAGGCAAGGCTAGGCTGCAGGACATTTTTTTGCTTTATAGTTTCTAGCACATTCGTCTTCAGACTAGGAGGAAAGCCATAAGACCGTATGGATTAGGCCCAAGCAAAAACCCCAGCTACTTGAGACACTTAGACTAAGCCTAAAATACGAAGATCTCTCCATAAGGATGGTTTTTATACTGTACTTCCACAATCTGCTGGCAGTACAAAAAAATAAGCTGCAGATCTCCTTAGGCTGAGTCATGGTGCTTTGGGGCAGGGACCATGCATGTCATGGGAATATTTCACAGTTTCTGCTCTGTTTTCAGTGTATGACACCAAAACACCCAGCTGATGACATCCTTTCAAGAGCAAAGGCAGCAATTTGCAGAATTCCGCTTCTTAGGGGAAGTGAGAAATTGCTGAGCTGACACCAAGTCCTGCAGTGTCCCTGTCACGTGCAGAGTCACCGCATCCTCGCCACGGTAGCGGGCATTGTGACAAAGGTTCAATGTCAGCTGGGTGTGGCAGCCAGGCGCCCCCTAGGGGATGGGGAGCCTGTCAGCCCCGGGCCTGTCACTGCCTGCTGGCCCTGCTGTCACCAGCCAGGCCTCGGAAAACTTGTCAAACCATGCCTAGACGTGGGGCCAATTTGGCCCAAAGTCTCCAAGAGACAAGTCGGGAAGAAAGATATGGGACAGAGGGAGAAAGCGAAGGGAGCAGGAGAAAGGGAAGGAAGAATAAAAAGTAGTGCTGGGCTGCAGGAGTGAGATGGAGGAATTGCAAGAAAAGAGGCAGGAAGCAGGAGAGTGAGAGAAATGGAAAGAAGAGACATGCAGCCAGACATGGGCTTACTGAGAGAGGATGGGACAGGGAACAGGATGAGAAGGAAATAAGGCAAGGCAAGGACAGGCAAGGACAGGCAAGGCAAGGCTAGGCTGCAGGACATTTTTTTGCTTTATAGTTTCTAGCACATTCGTCTTCAGACTAGGAGGAAAGCCATAAGACCGTATGGATTAGGCCCAAGCAAAAACCCCAGCTACTTGAGACACTTAGACTAAGCCTAAAATACGAAGATCTCTCCATAAGGATGGTTTTTATACTGTACTTCCACAATCTGCTGGCAGTACAAAAAAATAAGCTGCAGATCTCCTTAGGCTGAGTCATGGTGCTTTGGGGCAGGGACCATGCATATCATGGGAATATTTCACAGTTTCTGCTCTGTTTTCAGTGTATGACACCAAAACACCCACCTGATGACATCCTTTCAAGAGCAAAGGCAGCAATTTGCAGAATTCCGCTTCTTAGGGGAAGTGAGAAATTGCTGAGCTGACACCAAGTCCTGCAGTGTCCCTGTCACCTGCAGAGTCTACCGCATACTGACCACGGTAGCGGGCATTGTGACAAAGGTTCTATGTCAGCTGGTTGTGGCAGCCAGGCGGCCACTAGGGGATGGGGAGCCTGTCAGCCCCGGGTCTGTCACTGCCTGCTGGCCCTTCTGTCACCAGCCAGGCCTCGGAAAACTTGTCAAACCATGCCCAGACGTGGGGCCAATTTGGCCCAAAGTCTCCAAGAGACAAGTCGGGAAGAAAGCTATGGGACAGAGGGAGAAAGCGAAGGGAGCAGGAGAAAGGGAAGGAAGAATAAAAAGTAGTGTTGGGCTGCAGGAGTGAGATGGAGGAATTGCAAGAAAAGAGGCAGGAAGCAGGAGAGTGAGAGAAAAGGAAAGAAGAGACATGCAGCCAGACGAGGGGTTAGTGAGAGAGGATGGGACAGAGAACAGGATGAGAAGGAAATAAGGCAAGTCAAGGACAGGCAAGGCAAGGCTAGGCTGCAGGACATTTTTTTGCTTTATAGTTTCTAGCACATTCGTCTTCAGACTAGGAGGAAAGCCATAAGACCGTATGGATTAGGCCCAAGCAAAAACCCCAGCTACTTGAGACACTTAGACTAAGCCTAAAATACGAAGATCTCTCCATAAGGATGGTTTTTATACTGTACTTCCACAATCTGCTGGCAGTACAAAAAAATAAGCTGCAGATCTCCTTAGGCTGAGTCATGGTGCTTTGGGGCAGGGACCATGCATGTCATGGGAATATTTCACAGTTTCTGCTCTGTTTTCAGTGTATGACACCAAAACACCCACCTGATGACATCCTTTCAAGAGCAAAGGCAGCAATTTGCAGAATTCCGCTTCTTAGGGGAAGTGAGAAATTGCTGAGCTGACACCAAGTCCTGCAGTGTCCCTGTCACCTGCAGAGTCACCGCATCCTCGCCACGGTAGCGGGCATTGTGTCAAAGGTTCTATGTCAGCTGGGTGTGGCAGCCAGGCGCCCCCTAGGGGATGGGGAGCCTGTCAGCCCCGGGCCTGTCACTGCCTGCTGGCCCTGCTGTCACCAGCCAGGCCTCGGAAAACTTGTCAAACCATGCCCAGACGTGGGGCCAATTTGGCCCAAAGTCTCCAAGAGACAGGTCGGGAAGAAAGATACGGGACAGAGGGAGAAAGCGAAGGGAGCAGGAGAAAGGGAAGGAAGAATAAAAAGTAGTGTTGGGCTGCAGGAGTGAGATGGAGGAATTGCAAGAAAAGAGGCAGGAAGCAGGAGAGTGAGAGAAAAGGAAAGAAGAGACATGCAGCCAGACGTGGGCTTACTGAGAGAGGATGGGACAGAGAACAGGATGAGAAGGAAATAAGGCAAGGCAAGGACAGGCAAGGACAGGCAAGGCAAGGCTAGGCTGCAGGACATTTTTTTGCTTTATAGTTTCTAGCACATTCGTCTTCAGACTAGGAGGAAAGCCATAAGACCGTATGGATTAGGCCCAAGCAAAAACCCCAGCTACTTGAGACACTTAGACTAAGCCTAAAATACGAAGATCTCTCCATAAGGATGGTTTTTATACTGTACTTCCACAATCTGCTGGCAGTACAAAAAAATAAGCTGCACATCTCCTTAGGCTGAGTCATGGTGCTTTGGGGCAGGGACCATGCATATCATGGGAATGTTTCACAGTTTCTGCTCTGTTTTCAGTGTATGACACCAAAACACCCACCTGATGACATCCTTTCAAGAGCAAAGGCAGCAATTTGCAGAATTCTGCTTCTTAGGGGAAGTGAGAAATTGCTGAGCTGACACCAAGTCCTGCAGTGTCCCTGTCACCTGCAGAGTCACCGCATACTCACCACGGCAGCGGGCATTGTGACAAAGGTTCAATGTCAGCTGGGCGTATCAGCCAGGCGCCCCCTAGGGGATGGGGAGCCTGTCAGCCCCGGGCCTGTCACTGCCTGCTGGCCCTTCTCTCATCACCCAGGCCTCGGAAAACTTGTCAAACCATGCCCAGACGTGGGGCCAATTTGGCCCAAACTCTCCAAGAGACAAGTCGGGAAGAAGGATATGGGACAGAGGGAGAAAGCGAAGGGAGCAGGAGAAAGGGAAGGAAGAACAAAAAGAAGTGTTGGGCTGCAGGAGTGAGATGGAGGAATTGCAAGAAAAGAGGCAGGAAGCAGGAGAGTGAGAGAAAAGGAAAGAAGAGACATGCAGCCAGACGAGGGCTTAGTGAGAGAGGATTGGACAGAGAACAGGATGAGAAGGAAATAAGGCAAGGCAAGGACAGGCAAGGACAGGCAAGGCAAGGCTAGGCTGCAGGACATTTTTTTGCTTTATAGTTTCTAGCACATTCGTCTTCAGACTAGGAGGAAAGCCATAAGACCGTATGGATTAGGCCCAAGCAAAAACCCCAGCTACTTGAGACTCTTAGACTAAGCCTAAAATACGAAGATCTCTCCATAAGGATGGTTTTTATACTGTACTTCCACAATCTGCTGGCAGTACAAAAAAATAAGCTGCAGATCTCCTTAGGCTGAGTCATGGTGCTTTGGGGCAGGGACCATGCATGTCATGGGAATATTTCACAGTTTCTGCTCTGTTTTCAGTGTATGACACCAAAACACCCACCTGATGACATCCTTTCAAGAGCAAAGGCAGCAATTTGCAGAATTCCGCTTCTTAGGGGAAGTGAGAAATTGCTGAGCTGACACCAAGTCCTGCAGTGTCCCTGTCACTTGCAGAGTCACCGCATCCTCGCCACGGTAGCGGGCATTGTGACAAAGGTTCTATGTCAGCTGGGTGTGGCAGCCAGGCGCCCCCTAGGGGATGGGGAGCCTGTCAGCCCCGGGCCTGTCACTGCCTGCTGGCCCTGCTGTCACCAGCCAGGCCTCGGAAAACTTGTCAAACCATGCCCAGACGTGGGGCCAATTTGGCCCAAAGTCTCCAAGAGACAAGTCGCGAAGAAAGATATGGGACAGAGGGAGAAAGCGAAGGGAGCAGGAGAAAGGGGAGGAAGAATAAAAAGAAGTGTTGGGCTGCAGGAGTGAGATGGAGGAATTGCAAGAAAAGAGGCAGGAAGCAGGAGAGTGAGAGAAAAGGAAAGAAGAGACATGTAGCCAGACGAGGGCTTAGTGAGAGAGGATTGGACAGAGAACAGGATGAGAAGGAAATAAGGCAAGGCAAGGACAGGCAAGGACAGGCAAGGCAAGGCTAGGCTGCAGGACATTTTTTTGCTTTATAGTTTCTAGCACATTCGTCTTCAGACTAGGAGGAAAGCCATAAGACCGTATGGATTAGGCCCAAGCAAAAACCCCAGCTACTTGAGACACTTAGACTAAGCCTAAAATACGAAGATCTCTCCATAAGGATGGTTTTTATACTGTACTTCCACAATCTGCTGGCAGTACAAAAAAATAAGCTGCAGATCTCCTTAGGCTGAGTCATGGTGCTTTGGGGCAGGGACCATGCATATCATGGGAATATTTCACAGTTTCTGCTCTGTTTTCAGTGTATGACACCAAAACACCCACCTGATGACATCCTTTCAAGAGCAAAGGCAGCAATTTGCAGAATTCCGCTTCTTAGGGGAAGTGAGAAATTGCTGAGCTGACACCAAGTCCTGCAGTGTCCCTGTCACCTGCAGAGTCACCGCATCCTCGCCACGGTAGCGGGCATTGTGTCAAAGGTTCTATGTCAGCTGGGTGTGGCAGCCAGGCGCCCCCTAGGGGATGGGGAGCCTGTCAGCCCCGGGCCTGTCACTGCCTGCTGGCCCTGCTGTCACCAGCCAGGCCTCGGAAAACTTGTCAAACCATGCCCAGACGTGGGGCCAATTTGGCCCAAAGTCTCCAAGAGACAGGTCGGGAAGAAAGATACGGGACAGAGGGAGAAAGCGAAGGGAGCAGGAGAAAGGGAAGGAAGAATAAAAAGTAGTGTTGGGCTGCAGGAGTGAGATGGAGGAATTGCAAGAAAAGAGGCAGGAAGCAGGAGAGTGAGAGAAAAGGAAAGAAGAGACATGCAGCCAGACGTGGGCTTACTGAGAGAGGATGGGACAGAGAACAGGATGAGAAGGAAATAAGGCAAGGCAAGGACAGGCAAGGACAGGCAAGGCAAGGCTAGGCTGCAGGACATTTTTTTGCTTTATAGTTTCTAGCACATTCGTCTTCAGACTAGGAGGAAAGCCATAAGACCGTATGGATTAGGCCCAAGCAAAAACCCCAGCTACTTGAGACACTTAGACTAAGCCTAAAATACGAAGATCTCTCCATAAGGATGGTTTTTATACTGTACTTCCACAATCTGCTGGCAGTACAAAAAAATAAGCTGCACATCTCCTTAGGCTGAGTCATGGTGCTTTGGGGCAGGGACCATGCATATCATGGGAATGTTTCACAGTTTCTGCTCTGTTTTCAGTGTATGACACCAAAACACCCACCTGATGACATCCTTTCAAGAGCAAAGGCAGCAATTTGCAGAATTCTGCTTCTTAGGGGAAGTGAGAAATTGCTGAGCTGACACCAAGTCCTGCAGTGTCCCTGTCACCTGCAGAGTCACCGCATACTCACCACGGCAGCGGGCATTGTGACAAAGGTTCAATGTCAGCTGGGCGTATCAGCCAGGCGCCCCCTAGGGGATGGGGAGCCTGTCAGCCCCGGGCCTGTCACTGCCTGCTGGCCCTTCTCTCATCACCCAGGCCTCGGAAAACTTGTCAAACCATGCCCAGACGTGGGGCCAATTTGGCCCAAACTCTCCAAGAGACAAGTCGGGAAGAAGGATATGGGACAGAGGGAGAAAGCGAAGGGAGCAGGAGAAAGGGAAGGAAGAACAAAAAGAAGTGTTGGGCTGCAGGAGTGAGATGGAGGAATTGCAAGAAAAGAGGCAGGAAGCAGGAGAGTGAGAGAAAAGGAAAGAAGAGACATGCAGCCAGACGAGGGCTTAGTGAGAGAGGATTGGACAGAGAACAGGATGAGAAGGAAATAAGGCAAGGCAAGGACAGGCAAGGACAGGCAAGGCAAGGCTAGGCTGCAGGACATTTTTTTGCTTTATAGTTTCTAGCACATTCGTCTTCAGACTAGGAGGAAAGCCATAAGACCGTATGGATTAGGCCCAAGCAAAAACCCCAGCTACTTGAGACTCTTAGACTAAGCCTAAAATACGAAGATCTCTCCATAAGGATGGTTTTTATACTGTACTTCCACAATCTGCTGGCAGTACAAAAAAATAAGCTGCAGATCTCCTTAGGCTGAGTCATGGTGCTTTGGGGCAGGGACCATGCATGTCATGGGAATATTTCACAGTTTCTGCTCTGTTTTCAGTGTATGACACCAAAACACCCACCTGATGACATCCTTTCAAGAGCAAAGGCAGCAATTTGCAGAATTCCGCTTCTTAGGGGAAGTGAGAAATTGCTGAGCTGACACCAAGTCCTGCAGTGTCCCTGTCACCTGCAGAGTCACCGCATCCTCGAGACGGTAGCGAGCATTGTGTCAAAGGCTCTATGTCAGCTGGGTGTGGCAGCCAGGCGCCCCCTAGGGGATGGGGAGCCTGTCAGCCCCGGGCCTGTCACTGCCTGCTGGCCCTGCTGTCACCAGCCAGGCCTCGGAAAACTTGTCAAACCATGCCCAGACGTGGGGCCAATTTGGCCCAAAGTCTCCAAGAGACAGGTCGGGAAGAAAGATACGGGACAGAGGGAGAAAGCGAAGGGAGCAGGAGAAAGGGAAGGAAGAATAAAAAGTAGTGTTGGGCTGCAGGAGTGAGATGGAGGAATTGCAAGAAAAGAGGCAGGAAGCAGGAGAGTGAGAGAAAAGGAAAGAAGAGACATGCAGCCAGACGTGGGCTTACTGAGAGAGGATTGGACAGAGAACTGGATGAGAAGGAAATAAGGCAAGGCAAGGACAGGCAAGGACAGGCAAGGCAAGGCTAGGCTGCAGGACATTTTTTTGCTTTATAGTTTCTAGCACATTCGTCTTCAGACTAGGAGGAAAGCCATAAGACCGTATGGATTAGGCCCTAGCAAAAACCCCAGCTACTTGAGTCACTTCGACTAAGCCTAAAATAGGAAGATGTCTCCATAAGGATGGTTTTTATACTGTACTTCCACAATCTGCTGGCAGTACAAAAAAATAAGCTGCAGATCTCTTAGGCTGAGTCATGGTGCTTTGGGGCAGGGACCATGCATATCATGGGAATATTTCACAGTTTCTGCTCTGTTTTCAGTGTATGACACCAAAACACCCACCTGATGACATCCTTTCAAGAGCAAAGGCAGCAATTTGCAGAATTCCGCTTCTTAGGGGAAGTGAGAAATTGCTGAGCTGACACCAAGTCCTGCAGTGTCCCTGTCACTTGCAGAGTCACCGCATCCTCGCCACGGTAGCGGGCATTGTGACAAAGGTTCTATGTCAGCTGGGTGTGGCAGCCAGGCGCCCCCTAGGGGATGGGGAGCCTGTCAGCCCCGGGCCTGTCACTGCCTGCTGGCCCTGCTGTCACCAGCCAGGCCTCGGAAAACTTGTCAAACCATGCCCAGACGTGGGGCCAATTTGGCCCAAAGTCTCCAAGAGACAAGTCGCGAAGAAAGATATGGGACAGAGGGAGAAAGCGAAGGGAGCAGGAGAAAGGGGAGGAAGAATAAAAAGAAGTGTTGGGCTGCAGGAGTGAGATGGAGGAATTGCAAGAAAAGAGGCAGGAAGCAGGAGAGTGAGAGAAAAGGAAAGAAGAGACATGTAGCCAGACGAGGGCTTAGTGAGAGAGGATTGGACAGAGAACAGGATGAGAAGGAAATAAGGCAAGGCAAGGACAGGCAAGGACAGGCAAGGCAAGGCTAGGCTGCAGGACATTTTTTTGCTTTATAGTTTCTAGCACACTCGTCTTCAGACTAGGAGGAAAGCCATAAGACCGTATGGATTAGGCCCAAGCAAAAACCCCAGCTACTTGGGACACTTAGACTAAGCCTAAAATAGGAAGATCTCTCCATAAGGATGGTTTTTATACTGTACTTCCACAATCTGCTGGCAGTACAAAAAAATAAGCTGCACATCTCCTTAGGCTGAGTCATGGTGCTTTGGGGCAGGGACCATGCATATCATGGGAATATTTCACAGTTTCTGCTCTGTTTTCAGTGTATGACACCAAAACACCCACCTGATGACATCCTTTCAAGAGCAAAGGCAGCAATTTGCAGAATTCCGCTTCTTAGGGGAAGTGAGAAATTGCTGAGCTGACACCAAGTCCTGCAGTGTCCCTGTCACCTGCAGAGTCACCGCATCCTCGCCACGGTAGCGGGCATTGTGACAAAGGTTCTATGTCAGCTGGGTGTGGCAGCCAGGCGCCCCCTAGGGGATGGGGAGCCTGTCAGCCCCAGGCCTGTCACTGCCTGCTGGCCCTGCTGTCACCAGCCAGGCCTCGGAAAACTTGTCAAACCATGCCCAGACGTGGGGCCAATTTGGCCCAAAGTCTCCAAGAGACAAGTCGCGAAGAAAGATATGGGACAGAGGGAGAAAGCGAAGGGAGCAGGAGAAAGGGAAGGAAGAATAAAAAGAAGTGTTGGGCTGCAGGAGTGAGATGGAGGAATTGCAAGAAAAGAGGCAGGAAGCAGGAGAGTGAGAGAAAAGGAAAGAAGAGACATGCAGCCAGACGTGGGCTTACTGAGAGAGGATTGGACAGAGAACTGGATGAGAAGGAAATAAGGCAAGGCAAGGACAGGCAAGGACAGGCAAGGCAAGGCTAGGCTGCAGGACATTTTTATGCTTTATAGTTTCTAGCACATTCGTCTTCAGACTAGGAGGAAAGCCATAAGACCGTATGGATTAGGCCCAAGCAAAAACCCCAGCTACTTGGGACACTTAGACTAAGCCTAAAATAGGAAGATCTCTCCATAAGGATGGTTTTTATACTGTACTTCCACAATCTGCTGGCAGTACAAAAAAATAAGCTGCACATCTCCTTAGGCTGAGTCATGGTGCTTTGGGGCAGGGACCATGCATATCATGGGAATATTTCACAGTTTCTGCTCTGTTTTCAGTGTATGACACCAAAACACCCAGCTGATGACATCCTTTCAAGAGCAAAGGCAGCAACTTGCAGAATTCCGCTTCTTAGGGGAAGTGAGAAATTGCTGAGATGACACCAAGTCCTGCAGTGTCCCTGTCACTTGCAGAGTCACCGCATCCTCTCCACGGCAGCGGGCATTGTGACAAAGGTTCAATGTCAGCTGGGTGTGGCAGCCAGGCGCCCCCTAGGGGATGGGGAGCCTGTCAGCCCCGGGCCTGTCACTGCCTGCTGGCCCTGCTGTCACCAGCCAGGCCTCGGAAAACTTGTCAAACCATGCCCAGACGTGGGGCCAATTTGGCCCAAAGTCTCCAAGAGACAAGTCGGGAAGAAGGATATGGGACAGAGGGAGAAAGCGAAGGGAGCAGGAGAAAGGGAAGGAAGAACAAAAAGAAGTGTTGGGATGCAGGAATGAGATGGAGGAATTGCAAGAAAAGAGGCAGGAAGCAGGAGAGTGAGAGAAAGGAAAGAAGAGACATGCAGCCAGACAAGGACTTAGTGAGAGAGGATGGGAGAGAGAACAGGATGAGAAGGAAATAAGGCAAGGCAAGGACAGGCAAGGACAGGCAAGGCAAGGCTAGGCTGCAGGACATTTTTTTGCTTTATAGTTTCTAGCACATTCGTCTTCAGACTAGGAGGAAAGCCATAAGACCGTATGGATTAGGCCCAAGCAAAAACCCCAGCTACTTGAGTCACTTCGATTAAGCCTAAAATAGGAAGATCTCTCCATAAGGATGGTTTTTATACTGTACTTCCACAATCTGCTGGCAGTACAAAAAAATAAGCTGCAGATCTCCTTAGGCTGAGTCATGGTGCTTTGGGGCAGGGACCATGCATATCATGGGAATATTTCACAGTTTCTGCTCTGTTTTCAGTGTATGACACCAAAACACCCACCTGATGACATCCTTTCAAGAGCAAAGGCAGCAATTTGCAGAATTCCGCTTCTTAGGGGAAGTGAGAAATTGCTGAGCTGACACCAAGTCCTGCAGTGTCCCTGTCACCTGCAGAGTCACCGCATCCTCGCCACGGTAGCGGGCATTGTGACAAAGGTTCTATGTCAGCTGGGTGTGGCAGCCAGGCGCCCCCTAGGGGATGGGGAGCCTGTCAGCCCCAGGCCTGTCACTGCCTGCTGGCCCTGCTGTCACCAGCCAGGCCTCGGAAAACTTGTCAAACCATGCCCAGACGTGGGGCCAATTTGGCCCAAAGTCTCCAAGAGACAAGTCGCGAAGAAAGATATGGGACAGAGGGAGAAAGCGAAGGGAGCAGGAGAAAGGGAAGGAAGAATAAAAAGAAGTGTTGGGCTGCAGGAGTGAGATGGAGGAATTGCAAGAAAAGAGGCAGGAAGCAGGAGAGTGAGAGAAAAGGAAAGAAGAGACATGTAGCCAGACGAGGGCTTAGTTAGAGAGGATTGGACAGAGAACAGGATGAGAAGGAAATAAGGCAAGGCAAGGACAGGCAAGGACAGGCAAGGCAAGGCTAGGCTGCAGGACATTTTTTTGCTTTATAGTTTCTAGCACATTCGTCTTCAGACTAGGAGGAAAGCCATAAGACCGTATGGATTAGGCCCAAGCAAAAACCCCAGCTACTTGAGACACTTAGACTAAGCCTAAAATACGAAGATCTCTCCATAAGGATGGTTTTTATACTGTACTTCCACAATCTGCTGGCAGTACAAAAAAATAAGCTGCAGATCTCCTTAGGCTGAGTCATGGTGCTTTGGGGCAGGGACCATGCATATCATGGGAATATTTCACAGTTTCTGCTCTGTTTTCAGTGTATGACACCAAAACACCCACCTGATGACATCCTTTCAAGAGCAAAGGCAGCAATTTGCAGAATTCCGCTTCTTAGGGGAAGTGAGAAATTGCTGAGCTGACACCAAGTCCTGCAGTGTCCCTGTCACTTGCAGAGTCACCGCATCCTCGCCACGGTAGCGGGCATTGTGACAAAGGTTCTATGTCAGCTGGGTGTGGCAGCCAGGCGCCCCCTAGGGGATGGGGAACCTGTCAGCCCCGGGCCTGTCACTGCCTGCTGGCCCTGCTGTCACCAGCCAGGCCTCGGAAAACTTGTCAAACCATGCCCAGACGTGGGGCCAATTTGGCCCAAAGTCTCCAAGAGACAGGTCGGGAAGAAAGATACGGGACAGAGGGAGAAAGCGAAGGGAGCAGGAGAAAGGGAAGGAAGAATAAAAAGTAGTGTTGGGCTGCAGGAGTGAGATGGAGGAATTGCAAGAAAAGAGGCAGGAAGCAGGAGAGTGAGAGAAAAGGAAAGAAGAGACATGCAGCCAGACGTGGGCTTACTGAGAGAGGATTGGACAGAGAACTGGATGAGAAGGAAATAAGGCAAGGCAAGGACAGGCAAGGACAGGCAAGGCAAGGCTAGGCTGCAGGACATTTTTTTGCTTTATAGTTTCTAGCACATTCGTCTTCAGACTAGGAGGAAAGCCATAAGACCGTATGGATTAGGCCCTAGCAAAAACCCCAGCTACTTGAGTCACTTCGACTAAGCCTAAAATAGGAAGATGTCTCCATAAGGATGGTTTTTATACTGTACTTCCACAATCTGCTGGCAGTACAAAAAAATAAGCTGCAGATCTCTTAGGCTGAGTCATGGTGCTTTGGGGCAGGGACCATGCATATCATGGGAATATTTCACAGTTTCTGCTCTGTTTTCAGTGTATGACACCAAAACACCCACCTGATGACATCCTTTCAAGAGCAAAGGCAGCAATTTGCAGAATTCCGCTTCTTAGGGGAAGTGAGAAATTGCTGAGCTGACACCAAGTCCTGCAGTGTCCCTGTCACTTGCAGAGTCACCGCATCCTCTCCACGGTAGCGGGCATTGTGACAAAGGTTCTATGTCAGCTGGGTGTGGCAGCCAGGCGCCCCCTAGGGGATGGGGAGCCTGTCAGCCCCGGGCCTCTCACTGCCTGCTGGCCCTGCTGTCACCAGCCAGGCCTCGGAAAACAAATCAAACCATGCCCAGACGTGGGGCCAATTTGGCCCAAAGTCTCCAAGAGACAAGTCGCGAAGAAAGATATGGGACAGAGGGAGAAAGCGAAGGGAGCAGGAGAAAGGGGAGGAAGAATAAAAAGAAGTGTTGGGCTGCAGGAGTGAGATGGAGGAATTGCAAGAAAAGAGGCAGGAAGCAGGAGAGTGAGAGAAAAGGAAAGAAGAGACATGTAGCCAGACGAGGGCTTAGTGAGAGAGGATTGGACAGAGAACAGGATGAGAAGGAAATAAGGCAAGGCAAGGACAGGCAAGGACAGGCAAGGCAAGGCTAGGCTGCAGGACATTTTTTTGCTTTATAGTTTCTAGCACACTCGTCTTCAGACTAGGAGGAAAGCCATAAGACCGTATGGATTAGGCCCAAGCAAAAACCCCAGCTACTTGGGACACTTAGACTAAGCCTAAAATAGGAAGATCTCTCCATAAGGATGGTTTTTATACTGTACTTCCACAATCTGCTGCCAGTACAAAAAAATAAGCTGCAGATCTCCTTAGGCTGAGTCATGGTGCTTTGGGGCAGGGACCATGCATATCATGGGAATATTTCAGAGTTTCTGCTCTGTTTTCAGTGTATGACACCAAAACACCCACCTGATGACATCCTTTCAAGAGCAAAGGCAGCAATTTGCAGAATTCCGCTTCTTAGGGGAAGTGAGAAATTGCTGAGCTGACACCAAGTCCTGCAGTGTCCCTGTCACTTGCAGAGTCACCGCATCCTCTCCACGGCAGCGGGCATTGTGACAAAGGTTCAATGTCAGCTGGGTGTGGCAGCCAGGCGCCCTCTAGGGGATGGGGAGCCTGTCAGCCCCGGGCCTGTCACTGCCTGCTGGCCCTGCTGTCACCAGCCAGGACTCGGAAAACTTGTCAAACCATGCCCAGACGTGGGGCCAATTTGGCCCAAAGTCTCCAAGAGACAAGTCGGTAAGAAGGATATGGGACAGAGGGAGAAAGCGAAGGGAGCAGGAGAAAGGGAAGGAAGAACAAAAAGAAGTGTTGGGCTGCAGGAGTGAGATGGAGGAATTGCAAGAAAAGAGGCGGGAAGCAGGAGAGTGAGAGAAAGGAAAGAAGAGACATTCAGCCAGACGAGGACTTAGTGAGAGAGGATGGGAGAGAGAACAGGATGAGAAGGAAATAAGGCAAGGCAAGGACAGGCAAGGACAGGCAAGGCAAGGCTAGGCTGCAGGACATTTTTTTGCTTTATAGTTTCTAGCACACTCGTCTTCAGACTAGGAGGAAAGCCATAAGACCGTATGGATTAGGCCCAAGCAAAAACCCCAGCTACTTGGGACACTTAGACTAAGCCTAAAATAGGAAGATCTCTCCATAAGGATGGTTTTTATACTGTACTTCCACAATCTGCTGGCAGTACAAAAAAATAAGCTGCAGATCTCCTTAGGCTGAGTCATGGTGCTTTGGGGCAGGGACCATGCATATCATGGGAATATTTCACAGTTTCTGCTCTGTTTTCAGTGTATGACACCAAAACACCCACCTGATGACATCCTTTCAAGAGCAAAGGCAGCAACTTGCAGAATTCCGCTTCTTAGGGGAAGTGAGAAATTGCTGAGATGACACCAAGTCCTGCAGTGTCCCTGTCACTTGCAGAGTCACCGCATCCTCTCCACGGCAGCGGGCATTGTGACAAAGGTTCAATGTCAGCTGGGTGTGGCAGCCAGGCGCCCCCTAGGGGATGGGGAGCCTGTCAGCCCCGGGCCTGTCACTGCCTGCTGGCCCTGCTGTCACCAGCCAGGCCTCGGAAAACTTGTCAAACCATGCCCAGACGTGGGGCCAATTTGGCCCAAAGTCTCCAAGAGACAAGTCGGGAAGAAGGATATGGGACAGAGGGAGAAAGCGAAGGGAGCAGGAGAAAGGGAAGGAAGAACAAAAAGAAGTGTTGGGATGCAGGAGTGAGATGGAGGAATTGCAAGAAAAGAGGCAGGAAGCAGGAGAGTGAGAGAAAGGAAAGAAGAGACATGCAGCCAGACAAGGACTTAGTGAGAGAGGATGGGAGAGAGAACAGGATGAGAAGGAAATAAGGCAAGGCAAGGACAGGCAAGGACAGGCAAGGCAAGGCTAGGCTGCAGGACATTTTTTTGCTTTATAGTTTCTAGCACACTCGTCTTCAGACTAGGAGGAAAGCCATAAGACCGTATGGATTAGGCCCAAGCAAAAACCCCAGCTACTTGGGACACTTAGACTAAGCCTAAAATAGGAAGATCTCTCCATAAGGATGGTTTTTATACTGTACTTCCACAATCTGCTGGCAGTACAAAAAAATAAGCTGCAGATCTCCTTAGGCTGAGTCATGGTGCTTTGGGGCAGGGACCATGCATATCATGGGAATATTTCACAGTTTCTGCTCTGTTTTCAGTGTATGACACCAAAACACCCACCTGATGACATCCTTTCAAGAGCAAAGGCAGCAACTTGCAGAATTCCGCTTCTTAGGGGAAGTGAGAAATTGCTGAGATGACACCAAGTCCTGCAGTGTCCCTGTCACTTGCAGAGTCACCGCATCCTCTCCACGGCAGCGGGCATTGTGACAAAGGTTCAATGTCAGCTGGGTGTGGCAGCCAGGCGCCCCCTAGGGGATGGGGAGCCTGTCAGCCCCGGGCCTGTCACTGCCTGCTGGCCCTGCTGTCACCAGCCAGGCCTCGGAAAACTTGTCAAACCATGCCCAGACGTGGGGCCAATTTGGCCCAAAGTCTCCAAGAGACAAGTCGGGAAGAAGGATACGGGACAGAGGGAGAAAGCGAAGGGAGCAGGAGAAAGGGAAGGAAGAATAAAAAGTAGTGTTGGGCTGCAGGAGTGAGATGGAGGAATTGCAAGAAAAGAGGCAGGAAGCAGGAGAGTGAGAGAAAAGGAAAGAAGAGACATGCAGCCAGACGTGGGCTTACTGAGAGAGGATTGGACAGAGAACTGGATGAGAAGGAAATAAGGCAAGGCAAGGACAGGCAAGGACAGGCAAGGCAAGGCTAGGCTGCAGGACATTTTTTTGCTTTATAGTTTCTAGCACATTCGTCTTCAGACTAGGAGGAAAGCCATAAGACCGTATGGATTAGGCCCTAGCAAAAACCCCAGCTACTTGAGTCACTTCGACTAAGCCTAAAATAGGAAGATGTCTCCATAAGGATGGTTTTTATACTGTACTTCCACAATCTGCTGGCAGTACAAAAAAATAAGCTGCAGATCTCTTAGGCTGAGTCATGGTGCTTTGGGGCAGGGACCATGCATATCATGGGAATATTTCACAGTTTCTGCTCTGTTTTCAGTGTATGACACCAAAACACCCACCTGATGACATCCTTTCAAGAGCAAAGGCAGCAATTTGCAGAATTCCGCTTCTTAGGGGAAGTGAGAAATTGCTGAGCTGACACCAAGTCCTGCAGTGTCCCTGTCACCTGCAGAGTCACCGCATCCTCGCCACGGTAGCGGGCATTGTGACAAAGGTTCTATGTCAGCTGGGTGTGGCAGCCAGGCGCCCCCTAGGGGATGGGGAGCCTGTCAGCCCCAGGCCTGTCACTGCCTGCTGGCCCTGCTGTCACCAGCCAGGCCTCGGAAAACTTGTCAAACCATGCCCAGACGTGGGGCCAATTTGGCCCAAAGTCTCCAAGAGACAAGTCGCGAAGAAAGATATGGGACAGAGGGAGAAAGCGAAGGGAGCAGGAGAAAGGGAAGGAAGAATAAAAAGAAGTGTTGGGCTGCAGGAGTGAGATGGAGGAATTGCAAGAAAAGAGGCAGGAAGCAGGAGAGTGAGAGAAAAGGAAAGAAGAGACATGTAGCCAGACGAGGGCTTAGTGAGAGAGGATTGGACAGAGAACAGGATGAGAAGGAAATAAGGCAAGGCAAGGACAGGCAAGGACAGGCAAGGCAAGGCTAGGCTGCAGGACATTTTTTTGCTTTATAGTTTCTAGCACATTCGTCTTCAGACTAGGAGGAAAGCCATAAGACCGTATGGATTAGGCCCAAGCAAAAACCCCAGCTACTTGAGACTCTTAGACTAAGCCTAAAATACGAAGATCTCTCCATAAGGATGGTTTTTATACTGTACTTCCACAATCTGCTGCCAGTACAAAAAAATAAGCTGCAGATCTCCTTAGGCTGAGTCATGGTGCTTTGGGGCAGGGACCATGCATATCATGGGAATATTTCAGAGTTTCTGCTCTGTTTTCAGTGTATGACACCAAAACACCCACCTGATGACATCCTTTCAAGAGCAAAGGCAGCAATTTGCAGAATTCCGCTTCTTAGGGGAAGTGAGAAATTGCTGAGCTGACACCAAGTCCTGCAGTGTCCCTGTCACTTGCAGAGTCACCGCATCCTCGCCACGGTAGCGGGCATTGTGACAAAGGTTCTATGTCAGCTGGGTGTGGCAGCCAGGCGCCCCCTAGGGGATGGGGAACCTGTCAGCCCCGGGCCTGTCACTGCCTGCTGGCCCTGCTGTCACCAGCCAGGCCTCGGAAAACTTGTCAAACCATGCCCAGACGTGGGGCCAATTTGGCCCAAAGTCTCCAAGAGACAGGTCGGGAAGAAAGATACGGGACAGAGGGAGAAAGCGAAGGGAGCAGGAGAAAGGGAAGGAAGAATAAAAAGTAGTGTTGGGCTGCAGGAGTGAGATGGAGGAATTGCAAGAAAAGAGGCAGGAAGCAGGAGAGTGAGAGAAAAGGAAAGAAGAGACATGCAGCCAGACGAGGGCTTAGTGAGAGAGGATGGGACAGAGAACAGGATGAGAAGGAAATAAGGCAAGGCAAGGACAGGCAAGGACAGGCAAGGCAAGGCTAGGCTGCAGGACATTTTTTTGCTTTATAGTTTCTAGCACATTCGTCTTCAGACTAGGAGGAAAGCCATAAGACCGTATGGATTAGGCCCAAGCAAAAACCCCAGCTACTTGAGACTCTTAGACTAAGCGTAAAATACCAAGATCTCTCCATAAGGATGGTTTTTATACTGTACTTCCACAATCTGCTGGCAGTACAAAAAAATAAGCTGCAGATCTCCTTAGGCTGAGTCATGGTGCTTTGGGGCAGGGACCATGCATATCATGGGAATATTTCACAGTTTCTGCTCTGTTTTCAGTGTATGACACCAAAACACCCACCTGATGACATCCTTTCAAGAGCAAAGGCAGCAATTTGCAGAATTCCGCTTCTTAGGGGAAGTGAAAAATTGCTGAGCTGACACCAAGTCCTGCAGTGTCCCTGTCACCTGCAGAGTCACCGCATCCTCGCCACGGAAGCGGGCATTGTGACAAAGGTTCTATGTCAGCTGGGTGTGGCAGCCAGGCGCCCCCTAGGGGATGGGGAGCCTGTCAGCCCCGGGCCTGTCACTGCCTGCTGGCCCTGCTGTCACCACCCAGGCCTCGGAAAACTTGTCAAACCATGCCCAGACGTGGGGCCAATTTGGCCCAAAGTCTCCAAGAGACAAGTCGGGAAGAAAGATATGGGACAGAGGGAGAAAGCGAAGGGAGCAGGAGAAAGGGAATGAAGAATAAAAAGAAGTGTTGGGCTGCAGGAGTGAGATGGAGGAATTGCAAGAAAAGAGGCAGGAAGCAGGAGAGTGAGAGAAAAGGAAAGAAGAGACATGCAGCCAGACGAGGGCTTAGTGAGAGAGGATTGGACAGAGAACAGGATGAGAAGGAAATAAGGCAAGGCAAGGACAGGCAAGGACAGGCAAGGCAAGGCTAGGCTGCAGGACATTTTTTTGCTTTATAGTTTCTAGCACATTCGTCTTCAGACTAGGAGGAAAGCCATAAGACCGTATGGATTAGGCCCTAGCAAAAACCCCAGCTACTTGAGACACTTAGACTAAGCCTAAAATACGAAGATCTCTCCATAAGGATGGTTTTTATACTGTACTTCCACAATCTGCTGGCAGTACAAAAAAATAAGCTGCAGATCTCCTTAGGCTGAGTCATGGTGCTTTGGGGCAGGGACCATGCATATCATGGGAATATTTCACAGTTTCTGCTCTGTTTTCAGTGTATGACACCAAAACACCCACCTGATGACATCCTTTCAAGAGCAAAGGCAGCAATTTGCAGAATTCCGCTTCTTAGGGGAAGTGAAAAATTGCTGAGCTGACACCAAGTCCTGCAGTGTCCCTGTCACCTGCAGAGTCACCGCATCCTCGCCACGGAAGCGGGCATTGTGACAAAGGTTCTATGTCAGCTGGGTGTGGCAGCCAGGCGCCCCCTAGGGGATGGGGAGCCTGTCAGCCCCGGGCCTGTCACTGCCTGCTGGCCCTGCTGTCACCACCCAGGCCTCGGAAAACTTGTCAAACCATGCCCAGACGTGGGGCCAATTTGGCCCAAAGTCTCCAAGAGACAAGTCGGGAAGAAAGATATGGGACAGAGGGAGAAAGCGAAGGGAGCAGGAGAAAGGGAATGAAGAATAAAAAGAAGTGTTGGGCTGCAGGAGTGAGATGGAGGAATTGCAAGAAAAGAGGCAGGAAGCAGGAGAGTGAGAGAAAAGGAAAGAAGAGACATGCAGCCAGACGAGGGCTTAGTGAGAGAGGATTGGACAGAGAACAGGATGAGAAGGAAATAAGGCAAGGCAAGGACAGGCAAGGACAGGCAAGGCAAGGCTAGGCTGCAGGACATTTTTTTGCTTTATAGTTTCTAGCACATTCGTCTTCAGACTAGGAGGAAAGCCATAAGACCGTATGGATTAGGCCCAAGCAAAAACCCCAGCTACTTGAGACACTTAGACTAAGCCTAAAATACGAAGATCTCTCCATAAGGATGGTTTTTATACTGTAGTTCCACAATCTGCTGGCAGTACAAAACATAAGCTGCAGATCTCCTTAGGCTGAGTCATGGTGCTTTGGGGCAGGGACCATGCATATCATGGGAATATTTCACAGTTTCTGCTCTGTTTTCAGTGTATGACACCAAAACACCCACCTGATGACATCCTTTCAAGAGCAAAGGCAGCAATTTGCAGAATTCCGCTTCTTAGGGGAAGTGAGAAATTGCTGAGCTGACACCAAGTCCTGCAGTGTCCCTGTCACCTGCAGAGTCACCGCATCCTCGCCATGGTAGCGGGCATTGTGACAAAGGTTCTATGTCAGCTGGGTGTGGCAGCCAGGCGCCCCCTAGGGGATGGGGAGCCTGTCAGCCCCGGGCCTGTCACTGCCTGCTGGCATTGCTGTCCCCAGCCAGGCCTCGGAAAATTTGTCAAACCATGCCCAGACGTGGGGCCAATTTGGCCCAAAGTCTCCAAGAGACAAGTCGGGAAGAAGGATATGGGACAGAGGGAGAAATCGAAGGGAGCAGGAGAAAGGGAAGGAAGAACAAAAAGAAGTGTTGGGCTGCAGGAGTGAGATGGAGGAATTGCAAGAAAAGAGGCAGGAAGCAGGAGAGTGAGAGAAAAGGAAAGAAGAGACATGCAGCCAGACGAGGACTTAGTGAGAGAGGATGGGAGAGAGAACAGGATGAGAAGGAAATAAGGCAAGGCAAGGACAGGCAAGGACAGGCAAGGCAAGGCTAGGCTGCAGGACATTTTTTTGCTTTATAGTTTCTAGCACATTCGTCTTCAGACTAGGAGGAAAGCCATAAGACCATATGGATTAGGCCCAAGCAAAAACGCCAGCTACTTGAGACACTTAGACTAAGCCTAATATACGAAGATCTCTCCATAAGGATGGTTTTTATACTGTACTTCCACAATCTGCTGGCAGTACAAAAAAATAAGCTGCAGATCTCCTTAGGCTGAGTCATGGTGCTTTGGGGCAGGGACCATGCATATCATGGGAATATTTCACAGTTTCTGCTCTGTTTTCAGTGTATGACACCAAAACACCCACCTGATGACATCCTTTCAAGAGCAAAGGCAGCAATTTGCAGAATTCCGCTTCTTAGGGGAAGTGAGAAATTGCTGAGCTGACACCAAGTCCTGCAGTGTCCCTGTCACTTGCAGAGTCACCGCATCCTCTCCACGGTAGCGGGCATTGTGACAAAGGTTCTATGTCAGCTGGGTGTGGCAGCCAGGCGCCCCCTAGGGGATGGGGAGCCTGTCAGCCCCAGGCCTGTCACTGCCTGCTGGCCCTGCTGTCACCAGCCAGGCCTCGGAAAACTTGTCAAACCATGCCCAGACGTGGGGCCAATTTGGCCCAAAGTCTCCAAGAGACAAGTCGGGAAGAAGGATATAGGACAGAGGGAGAAAGCGAAGGGTCAGGAGAAAGGGAAGGAAGAACAAAAAGAAGTGTTGGGCTGCAGGAGTGAGATGGAGGAATTGCAAGAAAAGAGGCAGGAAGCAGGAGAGTGAGAGAAAAGGAAAGAAGAGAAATGCAGCCAGACGAGGACTTAGTGAGAGAGGATGGGACAGAGAACAGGATGAGAAGGAAATAAGGCAAGGCAAGGACAGGCAAGGACAGGCAAGGCAAGGCTAGGCTGCAGGACATTTTTTTGCTTTATAGTTTCTAGCACATTCGTCTTCAGACTAGGAGGAAAGCCATAAGACCGTATGGATTAGGCCCAAGCAAAAACCCCAGCTACTTGAGACACTTCGACTAAGCCTAAAATAGGAAGATCTCTCCATAAGGATGGTTTTTATACTGTAGTTCCACAATCTGCTGCCAGTACAAAAAAATAAGCTGCAGATCTCCTTAGGCTGAGTCATGGTGCTTTGGGGCAGGGACCATGCATATCATGGGAATATTTCACAGTTTCTGCTCTGTTTTCAGTGTATGACACCAAAACACCCACCTGATGACATCCTTTCAAGAGCAAAGGCAGCAATTTGCAGAATTCCGCTTCTTAGGGGAAGTGAGAAATTGCTGAGCTGACACCAAGTCCTGCAGTGTCCCTGTCACCTGCAGAGTCACCGCATCCTCACCACGGTAGCGGGCATTGTGACAAAGGTTCTATGTCAGCTGGGTGTGGCAGCCAGGCGCCCCCTAGGGGATGGGGAGCCTGTCAGCCCCGGGCCTGTCTCTGCCTGCTGGCCCTGCTGTCACCACCCAGGCCTCGGAAAACTTGTCAAACCATGCCCAGACGTGGGGCCAATTTGGCCCAAAGTCTCCAAGAGACAAGTCGGGAAGAAAGATATGGGACAGAGGGAGAAAGCGAAGGGAGCAGGAGAAAGGGAATGAAGAATAAAAAGAAGTGTTGGGCTGCAGGAGTGAGATGGAGGAATTGCAAGAAAAGAGGCAGGAAGCAGGAGAGTGAGAGAAAAGGAAAGAAGAGACATGCAGCCAGACGAGGGCTTAGTGAGAGAGGATTGGACAGAGAACAGGATGAGAAGGAAATAAGGCAAGGCAAGGACAGGCAAGGACAGGCAAGGCAAGGCTAGGCTGCAGGACATTTTTTTGCTTTATAGTTTCTAGCACATTCGTCTTCAGACTAGGAGGAAAGCCATAAGACCGTATGGATTAGGCCCAAGCAAAAACCCCAGCTACTTGAGACACTTAGACTAAGCCTAAAATACGAAGATCTCTCCATAAGGATGGTTTTTATACTGTAGTTCCACAATCTGCTGGCAGTACAAAACATAAGCTGCAGATCTCCTTAGGCTGAGTCATGGTGCTTTGGGGCAGGGACCATGCATATCATGGGAATATTTCACAGTTTCTGCTCTGTTTTCAGTGTATGACACCAAAACACCCACCTGATGACATCCTTTCAAGAGCAAAGGCAGCAATTTGCAGAATTCCGCTTCTTAGGGGAAGTGAGAAATTGCTGAGCTGACACCAAGTCCTGCAGTGTCCCTGTCACCTGCAGAGTCACCGCATCCTCGCCATGGTAGCGGGCATTGTGACAAAGGTTCTATGTCAGCTGGGTGTGGCAGCCAGGCGCCCCCTAGGGGATGGGGAGCCTGTCAGCCCCAGGCCTGTCACTGCCTGCTGTCCCTGCTGTCACCAGCCAGGCCTCGGAAAACTTGTCAAACCATGCCCAGACGTGGGGCCAATTTGGCCCAAAGTCTCCAAGAGACAAGTCGGGAAGAAAGATATGGGACAGAGGGAGAAAGCGAAGGGAGCAGGAGAAAGGGAAGGAAGAATAAAAAGAAGTGTTGGGCTGCAGGATTGAGATGGAGGAATTGCAAGAAAAGAGGCAGGAAGCAGGAGAGTGAGAGAAAAGGAAAGAAGAGACATGTAGCCAGACGAGGGCTTAGTGAGAGAGGATTGGACAGAGAACAGGATGAGAAGGAAATAAGGCAAGGCAAGGACAGGCAAGGACAGGCAAGGCAAGGCTAGGCTGCAGGACATTTTTTTGCTTTATAGTTTCTAGCACATTCGTCTTCAGACTAGGAGGAAAGCCATAAGACCGTAAGGATTAGGCCCAAGCAAAAACCCCAGATACTTGAGACTCTTAGACTAAGCCTAAAATACGAAGATCTCTCCATAAGGATGGTTTTTATACTGTACTTCCACAATCTGCTGGCAGTACAAAAAAATAAGCTGCACATCTCCTTAGGCTGAGTCATGGTGCTTTGGGGCAGGGACCATGCATATCATGGGAATATTTCACAGTTTCTGCTCTGTTTTCAGTGTATGACACCAAAACACCCACCTGATGACATCCTTTCAAGAGCAAAGGCAGCAATTTGCAGAATTCCGCTTCTTAGGGGAAGTGAGAAATTGCTGAGCTGACACCAAGTCCTGCAGTGTCCCTGTCACTTGCAGAGTCACCGCATCCTCTCCACGGTAGCGGGCATTGTGACAAAGGTTCTATGTCAGCTGGGTGTGGCAGCCAGGCGCCCCCTAGGGGATGGGGAGCCTGTCAGCCCCGGGCCTGTCACTGCCTGCTGGCCCTGCTGTCACCAGCCAGGCCTCGGAAAACTTGTCAAACCATGCCCAGACGTGGGGCCAATTTGGCCCAAAGTCTCCAAGAGACAAGTCGGGAAGAAGGATATGGGACAGAGGGAGAAAGCGAAGGGAGCAGGAGAAAGGGAAGGAAGAATAAAAAGTAGTGTTGGGCTGCAGGAGTGAGATGGAGGAATTGCAAGAAAAGAGGCAGGAAGCAGGAGAGTGAGAGAAAAGGAAAGAAGAGACATGCAGCCAGACGAGGACTTAGTGAGAGAGGATTGGACAGAGAACAGGATGAGAAGGAAATAAGGCAAGGCAAGGACAGGCAAGGACAGGCAAGGCAAGGCTAGGCTGCAGGACATTTTTTTGCTTTATAGTTTCTAGCACATTCGTCTTCAGACTAGGAGAAAAGCCATAAGACCGTATGGATTAGGCCCAAGCAAAAACCCCAGCTACTTGAGACTCTTAGACTAAGCGTAAAATACCAAGATCTCTCCATAAGGATGGTTTTTATACTGTACTTCCACAATCTGCTGGCAGTACAAAAAAATAAGCTGCAGATCTCCTTAGGCTGAGTCATGGTGCTTTGGGGCAGGGACCATGCATACCATGGGAATATTTCACAGTTTCTGCTCTGTTTTCAGTGTATGACACCAAAACACCCACCTGATGACATCCTTTCAAGAGCAAAGGCAGCAATTTGCAGAATTCCGCTTCTTAGGGGAAGTGAGAAATTGCTGAGCTGACACCAAGTCCTGCAGTGTCCCTGTCACTTGCAGAGTCACCGCATCCTCTCCACGGTAGCGGGCATTGTGACAAAGGTTCTATGTCAGCTGGGTGTGGCAGCCAGGCGCCCCCTAGGGGATGGGGAGCCTGTCAGCCCCGTGCCTGTCACTGCCTGCTGGCCCTTCTGTCACCAGCCAGGCCTCGGAAAACTTGTCAAACCATGCCCAAACGTGGGGCCAATTTGGCCCAAAGTCTCCAAGAGACAAGTCGGGAAGAAAGATATGGGACAGAGGGAGAAAGCGAAGGGAGCAGGAGAAAGGGAAGGAAGAATAAAAAGAAGTGTTGGGCTGCAGGAGTGAGATGGAGGAATTGCAAGAAAAGAGGCAGGAAGCAGGAGAGTGAGATAAAAGGAAAGAAGAGAACTGCAGCCAGACGAGGACTAAGTGACAGGATGGGAGAGAGAACAGGATGAGAAGGAAATAAGGCAAGGCAAGGACAGGCAAGGACAGGCAAGGCAAGGCTAGGCTGCAGGACATTTTTTTGCTTTATAGTTTCTAGCACATTCGTCTTCAGACTAGGAGGAAAGCCATAAGACCGTATGGATTAGGCCCAAGCAAAAACCCCAGCTACTTGAGACACTTCAACTAAGCCTAAAATAGGAAGATCTCTCCATAAGGATGGTTTTTATACTGTAGTTCCACAATCTGCTGCCAGTACAAAAAAATAAGCTGCAGATCTCCTTAGGCTGAGTCATGGTGCTTTGGGGCAGGGACCATGCATATCATGGGAATATTTCACAGTTTCTGCTCTGTTTTCAGTGTATGACACCAAAACACCCACCTGATGACATCCTTTCAAGAGCAAAGGCAGCAATTTGCAGAATTCCGCTTCTTAGGGGAAGTGAGAAATTGCTGAGCTGACACCAAGTCCTGCAGTGTCCCTGTCACCTGCAGAGTCACCGCATCCTCACCACGGTAGCGGGCATTGTGACAAAGGTTCTATGTCAGCTGGGTGTGGCAGCCAGGCGCCCCCTAGGGGATGGGGAGCCTGTCAGCCCCGGGCCTGTCTCTGCCTGCTGGCCCTGCTGTCACCACCCAGGCCTCGGAAAACTTGTCAAACCATGCCCAGACGTGGGGCCAATTTGGCCCAAAGTCTCCAAGAGACAAGTCGGGAAGAAAGATATGGGACAGAGGGAGAAAGCGAAGGGAGCAGGAGAAAGGGAATGAAGAATAAAAAGAAGTGTTGGGCTGCAGGAGTGAGATGGAGGAATTGCAAGAAAAGAGGCAGGAAGCAGGAGAGTGAGAGAAAAGGAAAGAAGAGACATGCAGCCAGACGAGGGCTTAGTGAGAGAGGATTGGACAGAGAACAGGATGAGAAGGAAATAAGGCAAGGCAAGGACAGGCAAGGACAGGCAAGGCAAGGCTAGGCTGCAGGACATTTTTTTGCTTTATAGTTTCTAGCACATTCGTCTTCAGACTAGGAGGAAAGCCATAAGACCGTATGGATTAGGCCCAAGCAAAAACCCCAGCTACTTGAGACACTTAGACTAAGCCTAAAATACGAAGATCTCTCCATAAGGATGGTTTTTATACTGTAGTTCCACAATCTGCTGGCAGTACAAAACATAAGCTGCAGATCTCCTTAGGCTGAGTCATGGTGCTTTGGGGCAGGGACCATGCATATCATGGGAATATTTCACAGTTTCTGCTCTGTTTTCAGTGTATGACACCAAAACACCCACCTGATGACATCCTTTCAAGAGCAAAGGCAGCAATTTGCAGAATTCCGCTTCTTAGGGGAAGTGAGAAATTGCTGAGCTGACACCAAGTCCTGCAGTGTCCCTGTCACCTGCAGAGTCACCGCATCCTCGCCATGGTAGCGGGCATTGTGACAAAGGTTCTATGTCAGCTGGGTGTGGCAGCCAGGCGCCCCCTAGGGGATGGGGAGCCTGTCAGCCCCAGGCCTGTCACTGCCTGCTGTCCCTGCTGTCACCAGCCAGGCCTCGGAAAACTTGTCAAACCATGCCCAGACGTGGGGCCAATTTGGCCCAAAGTCTCCAAGAGACAAGTCGGGAAGAAAGATATGGGACAGAGGGAGAAAGCGAAGGGAGCAGGAGAAAGGGAAGGAAGAATAAAAAGAAGTGTTGGGCTGCAGGATTGAGATGGAGGAATTGCAAGAAAAGAGGCAGGAAGCAGGAGAGTGAGAGAAAAGGAAAGAAGAGACATGTAGCCAGACGAGGGCTTAGTGAGAGAGGATTGGACAGAGAACAGGATGAGAAGGAAATAAGGCAAGGCAAGGACAGGCAAGGACAGGCAAGGCAAGGCTAGGCTGCAGGACATTTTTTTGCTTTATAGTTTCTAGCACATTCGTCTTCAGACTAGGAGGAAAGCCATAAGACCGTAAGGATTAGGCCCAAGCAAAAACCCCAGATACTTGAGACTCTTAGACTAAGCCTAAAATACGAAGATCTCTCCATAAGGATGGTTTTTATACTGTACTTCCACAATCTGCTGGCAGTACAAAAAAATAAGCTGCACATCTCCTTAGGCTGAGTCATGGTGCTTTGGGGCAGGGACCATGCATATCATGGGAATATTTCACAGTTTCTGCTCTGTTTTCAGTGTATGACACCAAAACACCCACCTGATGACATCCTTTCAAGAGCAAAGGCAGCAATTTGCAGAATTCCGCTTCTTAGGGGAAGTGAGAAATTGCTGAGCTGACACCAAGTCCTGCAGTGTCCCTGTCACTTGCAGAGTCACCGCATCCTCTCCACGGTAGCGGGCATTGTGACAAAGGTTCTATGTCAGCTGGGTGTGGCAGCCAGGCGCCCCCTAGGGGATGGGGAGCCTGTCAGCCCCGGGCCTGTCACTGCCTGCTGGCCCTGCTGTCACCAGCCAGGCCTCGGAAAACTTGTCAAACCATGCCCAGACGTGGGGCCAATTTGGCCCAAAGTCTCCAAGAGACAAGTCGGGAAGAAGGATATGGGACAGAGGGAGAAAGCGAAGGGAGCAGGAGAAAGGGAAGGAAGAATAAAAAGTAGTGTTGGGCTGCAGGAGTGAGATGGAGGAATTGCAAGAAAAGAGGCAGGAAGCAGGAGAGTGAGAGAAAAGGAAAGAAGAGACATGCAGCCAGACGAGGACTTAGTGAGAGAGGATTGGACAGAGAACAGGATGAGAAGGAAATAAGGCAAGGCAAGGACAGGCAAGGACAGGCAAGGCAAGGCTAGGCTGCAGGACATTTTTTTGCTTTATAGTTTCTAGCACATTCGTCTTCAGACTAGGAGAAAAGCCATAAGACCGTATGGATTAGGCCCAAGCAAAAACCCCAGCTACTTGAGACTCTTAGACTAAGCGTAAAATACCAAGATCTCTCCATAAGGATGGTTTTTATACTGTACTTCCACAATCTGCTGGCAGTACAAAAAAATAAGCTGCAGATCTCCTTAGGCTGAGTCATGGTGCTTTGGGGCAGGGACCATGCATACCATGGGAATATTTCACAGTTTCTGCTCTGTTTTCAGTGTATGACACCAAAACACCCACCTGATGACATCCTTTCAAGAGCAAAGGCAGCAATTTGCAGAATTCCGCTTCTTAGGGGAAGTGAGAAATTGCTGAGCTGACACCAAGTCCTGCAGTGTCCCTGTCACTTGCAGAGTCACCGCATCCTCTCCACGGTAGCGGGCATTGTGACAAAGGTTCTATGTCAGCTGGGTGTGGCAGCCAGGCGCCCCCTAGGGGATGGGGAGCCTGTCAGCCCCGTGCCTGTCACTGCCTGCTGGCCCTTCTGTCACCAGCCAGGCCTCGGAAAACTTGTCAAACCATGCCCAAACGTGGGGCCAATTTGGCCCAAAGTCTCCAAGAGACAAGTCGGGAAGAAAGATATGGGACAGAGGGAGAAAGCGAAGGGAGCAGGAGAAAGGGAAGGAAGAATAAAAAGAAGTGTTGGGCTGCAGGAGTGAGATGGAGGAATTGCAAGAAAAGAGGCAGGAAGCAGGAGAGTGAGATAAAAGGAAAGAAGAGAACTGCAGCCAGACGAGGACTAAGTGACAGGATGGGAGAGAGAACAGGATGAGAAGGAAATAAGGCAAGGCAAGGACAGGCAAGGACAGGCAAGGCAAGGCTAGGCTGCAGGACATTTTTTTGCTTTATAGTTTCTAGCACATTCGTCTTCAGACTAGGAGGAAAGCCATAAGACCGTATGGATTAGGCCCTAGCAAAAACCCCAGCTACTTGAGACACTTAGACTAAGCCTAAAATACGAAGATCTCTCCATAAGGATGGTTTTTATACTGTACTTCCACAATCTGCTGGCAGTACAAAAAAATAAGCTGCAGATCTCCTTAGGCTGAGTCATGGTGCTTTGGGGCAGGGACCATGCATATCATGGGAATATTTCACAGTTTCTGCTCTGTTTTCAGTGTATGACACCAAAACACGCACCTGATGACATCCTTTCAAGAGCAAAGGCAGCAATTTGCAGAATTCCACTTCTTAGGGGAAGTGAGAAATTGCTGAGCTGACACCAAGTCCTGCAGTGTCCCTGTCACTTGCAGAGTCACCGCATCCTCACCACGGTAGCGGGCATTGTGACAAAGGTTCAATGTCATCTGGGTGTGGCAGCCAGGCGGCCCCTAGGGGATGGGGAGCCTGTCAGCCTAGGGCCCGTCACTGCCTGCTGGCCCTTCTGTCACCAGCCAGGCCTCGGAAAACTTGTCAAACCATGCCCAGACGTGGGGCCAATTTGGCCCAAAGTCTCCAAGAGACAAGTCGGTAAGAAGGATATGGGACAGAGGGAGAAAGCGAAGGGAGCAGGAGAAAGGGAAGGAAGAACAAAAAGAAGTGTTGGGCTGCAGGAGTGAGATGGAGGAATTGCAAGAAAAGAGGCAGGAAGCAGGAGAGTGAGAGAAAAGGAAAGAAGAGACATGCAGCCAGACTGGGCTTAGTGAGAGAGGATGGGACAGAGAACAGGATGAGAAGGAAATAAGGCAAGGCAAGGACAGGCAAGGACAGGCAAGGCAAGGCTAGGCTGCAGGACATGTTTTTGCTTTATAGTTTATAGCACATTCGTCTTCAGACTAGGAGGAAAGACAAAAGACGGTATGGATTAGGCCCTAGCAAAAACCCCAGCTACTTGAGACACTTAGACTAAGCCTAAAATACCAAGATCTCTCCATAAGGATGGTTTTTATACTGTACTTCCACAATCTGCTGGCAGTACAAAAAAATAAGCTGCAGATCTCCTTAGGCTGAGTCATGGTGCTTTGGGGCAGGGACCATGCATACCATGGGAATATTTCACAGTTTCTGCTCTGTTTTCAGTGTATGACACCAAAACACCCACCTGATGACATCCTTTCAAGAGCAAAGGCAGCAATTGGCAGAATTCCGCTTCTTAGGGGAAGTGAGAAATTGCTGAGCTGACACCAAGTCCTGCAGTGTCCCTGTCACCTGCAGAGTCACCGCATCCTCGCCACGGTAGCGGGCATTGTGACAAAGGTTCAATGTCAGCTGGGTGTGGCAGCCAGGCGCCCCCTAGGGGATGGGGAGCCTGTCAGCCCCGGGCCTGTCACTGCCTGCTGGCCCTGCTGTCACCAGCCAGGCCTCTGAAAACTTGTCAAACCATGCCCAGACGTGGGGCCAATTTGGCCCAAAGTCTCCAAGAGACAAGTCGGGAAGAAGGATATGGGACAGAGGGAGAAAGCGAAGGGAGCAGGAGAAAGGGAAGGAAGAATAAAAAGTAGTGTTGGGCTGCAGGAGTGAGATGGAGGAATTGCAAGAAAAGAGGCAGGAAGCAGGAGAGTGAGAGAAAAGGAAAGAAGAGACATGCAGCCAGACGAGGACTTAGTGAGAGAGGATTGGACAGAGAACAGGATGAGAAGGAAATAAGGCAAGGCAAGGACAGGCAAGGACAGGCAAGGCAAGGCTAGGCTGCAGGACATTTTTTTGCTTTATAGTTTCTAGCACATTCGTCTTCAGACTAGGAGGAAAGCCATAAGACCGTATGGATTAGGCCCAAGCAAAAACCCCAGCTACTTGAGACACTTAGACTAAGCCTAAAATACGAAGATCTCTCCATAAGGATGGTTTTTATACTGTACTTCCACAATCTGCTGGCAGTACAAAAAAATAAGCTGCAGATCTCCTTAGGCTGAGTCATGGTGCTTTGGGGCAGGGACCATGCATATCATGGGAATATTTCACAGTTTCTGCTCTGTTTTCAGTGTATGACACCAAAACACCCACCTGATGACATCCTTTCAAGAGCAAAGGCAGCAATTTGCAGAATTCCGCTTCTTAGGGGAAGTGAGAAATTGCTGAGCTGACACCAAGTCCTGCAGTGTCCCTGTCACTTGCAGAGTCACCGCATCCTCTCCACGGTAGCGGGCATTGTGACAAAGGTTCTATGTCAGCTGGGTGTGGCAGCCAGGCGCCCCCTAGGGGATGGGGAGCCTGTCAGCCCCGGGCCTGTCACTGCCTGCTGGCCCTGCTGTCACCAGCCAGGCCTCGGAAAACTTGTCAAACCATGCCCAGACGTGGGGCCAATTTGGCCCAAAGTCTCCAAGAGACAAGTCGGGAAGAAGGATATGGGACAGAGGGAGAAAGCGAAGGGAGCAGGAGAAAGGGAAGGAAGAATAAAAAGTAGTGTTGGGCTGCAGGAGTGAGATGGAGGAATTGCAAGAAAAGAGGCAGGAAGCAGGAGAGTGAGAGAAAAGGAAAGAAGAGACATGCAGCCAGACGAGGACTTAGTGAGAGAGGATTGGACAGAGAACAGGATGAGAAGGAAATAAGGCAAGGCAAGGACAGGCAAGGACAGGCAAGGCAAGGCTAGGCTGCAGGACATTTTTTTGCTTTATAGTTTCTAGCACATTCGTCTTCAGACTAGGAGGAAAGCCATAAGACCGTATGGATTAGGCCCAAGCAAAAACCCCAGCTACTTGAGACACTTCAACTAAGCCTAAAATAGGAAGATCTCTCCATAAGGATGGTTTTTATACTGTAGTTCCACAATCTGCTGCCAGTACAAAAAAATAAGCTGCAGATCTCCTTAGGCTGAGTCATGGTGCTTTGGGGCAGGGACCATGCATATCATGGGAATATTTCACAGTTTCTGCTCTGTTTTCAGTGTATGACACCAAAACACCCACCTGATGACATCCTTTCAAGAGCAAAGGCAGCAATTTGCAGAATTCCGCTTCTTAGTGGAAGTAAAAAATTGCTGAGCTGACACCAAGACCTGCAGTGTCCCTGTCACCTGCAGAGTCACCGCATCCTCGCCACGGAAGCGGGCATTGTGACAAAGGTTCTATGTCAGCTGGGTGTGGCAGCCAGGCGCCCCCTAGGGGATGGGGAGCCTGTCAGCCCCGGGCCTGTCTCTGCCTGCTGGCCCTGCTGTCACCACCCAGGCCTCGGAAAACTTGTCAAACCATGCCCAGACGTGGGGCCAATTTGGCCCAAAGTCTCCAAGAGACAAGTCGGGAAGAAAGATATGGGACAGAGGGAGAAAGCGAAGGGAGCAGGAGAAAGGGAAGGAAGAATAAAAAGTAGTGTTGGGCTGCAGGAGTGAGATGGAGGAATTGCAAGAAAAGAGGCAGGAAGCAGGAGAGTGAGAGAAAAGGAAAGAAGAGACATGCAGCCAGACGAGGGCTTAGTGAGAGAGGATTGGACAGAGAACAGGATGAGAAGGAAATAAGGCAAGGCAAGGACAGGCAAGGACAGGCAAGGCAAGGCTAGGCTGCAGGACATTTTTTTGCTTTATAGTTTCTAGCACATTCGTCTTCAGACTAGGAGGAAAGCCATAAGACCGTATGGATTAGGCCCAAGCAAAAACCCCAGCTACTTGAGACACTTAGACTAAGCCTAAAATACGAAGATCTCTCCATAAGGATGGTTTTTATACTGTACTTCCACAATCTGCTGGCAGTACAAAACATAAGCTGCAGATCTCCTTAGGCTGAGTCATGGTGCTTTGGGGCAGGGACCATGCATATCATGGGAATATTTCACAGTTTCTGCTCTGTTTTCAGTGTATGACACCAAAACACCCACCTGATGACATCCTTTCAAGAGCAAAGGCAGCAATTTGCAGAATTCCGCTTCTTAGGGGAAGTGAGAAATTGCTGAGCTGACACCAAGTCCTGCAGTGTCCCTGTCACCTGCAGAGTCACCGCATCCTCGCCACGGTAGCGGGCATTGTGACAAAGGTTCTATGTCAGCTGGGTGTGGCAGCCAGGCGCCCCCTAGGGGATGGGGAGCCTGTCAGCCCCGGGTCTGTCACTGCCTGCTGGCCCTTCTGTCACCAGCCAGGCCTCGGAAAACTTGTCAAACCATGCCCAGACGTGGGGCCAATTTGGCCCAAAGTCTCCAAGAGACAAGTCGGGAAGAAAGATATGGGACAGAGGGAGAAAGCGAAGGGAGCAGGAGAAAGGGAAGGAAGAATAAAAAGAAGTGTTGGGCTGCAGGACTGAGATGGAGGAATTGCAAGAAAAGAGGCAGGAAGCAGGAGAGTGAGAGAAAAGGAAAGAAGAGACATGTAGCCAGACGAGGGCTTAGTGAGAGAGGATTGGACAGAGAACAGGATGAGAAGGAAATAAGGCAAGGCAAGGACAGGCAAGGACAGGCAAGGCAAGGCTAGGCTGCAGGACATTTTTTTGCTTTATAGTTTCTAGCACATTCGTCTTCAGACTAGGAGGAAAGCCATAAGACCGTAAGGATTAGGCCCAAGCAAAAACCCCAGCTACTTGAGACTCTTAGACTAAGCCTAAAATACGAAGATCTCTCCATAAGGATGGTTTTTATACTGTACTTCCACAATCTGCTGGCAGTACAAAAAATAAGCTGCAGATCTCCTTAGGCTGAGTCATGGTGCTTTGGGGCAGGGACCATGCATATCATGGGAATATTTCACAGTTTCTGCTCTGTTTTCAGTGTATGACACCAAAACACCCACCTGATGACATCCTTTCAAGAGCAAAGGCAGCAATTTGCAGAATTCCGCTTCTTAGGGGAAGTGAGAAATTGCTGAGCTGACACCAAGTCCTGCAGTGTCCCTGTCACCTGCAGAGTCACCGCATCCTCGCCACGGTAGCGGGCATTGTGACAAAGGTTCAATGTCAGCTGGGTGTGGCAGCCAGGCGCCCCTTGGGGATGGGGAGCCTGTCAGCCCCGGGCCTGTCACTGCCTGCTGGCCCTGCTGTCACCAGCCAGGCCTCTGAAAACTTGTCAAACCATGCCCAGACGTGGGGCCAATTTGGCCCAAAGTCTCCAAGAGACAAGTCGGGAAGAAGGATATGGGACAGAGGGAGAAAGCGAAGGGAGCAGGAGAAAGGGAAGGAAGAATAAAAAGTAGTGTTGGGCTGCAGGAGTGAGATGGAGGAATTGCAAGAAAAGAGGCAGGAAGCAGGAGAGTGAGAGAAAAGGAAAGAAGAGACATGCAGCCAGACGAGGACTTAGTGAGAGAGGATTGGACAGAGAACAGGATGAGAAGGAAATAAGGCAAGGCAAGGACAGGCAAGGACAGGCAAGGCAAGGCTAGGCTGCAGGACATTTTTTTGCTTTATAGTTTCTAGCACATTCGTCTTCAGACTAGGAGGAAAGCCATAAGACCGTATGGATTAGGCCCAAGCAAAAACCCCAGCTACTTGAGACACTTAGACTAAGCCTAAAATACGAAGATCTCTCCATAAGGATGGTTTTTATACTGTACTTCCACAATCTGCTGGCAGTACAAAAAAATAAGCTGCAGATCTCCTTAGGCTGAGTCATGGTGCTTTGGGGCAGGGACCATGCATATCATGGGAATATTTCACAGTTTCTGCTCTGTTTTCAGTGTATGACACCAAAACACCCACCTGATGACATCCTTTCAAGAGCAAAGGCAGCAATTTGCAGAATTCCGCTTCTTAGGGGAAGTGAGAAATTGCTGAGCTGACACCAAGTCCTGCAGTGTCCCTGTCACTTGCAGAGTCACCGCATCCTCTCCACGGTAGCGGGCATTGTGACAAAGGTTCTATGTCAGCTGGGTGTGGCAGCCAGGCGCCCCCTAGGGGATGGGGAGCCTGTCAGCCCCGGGCCTGTCACTGCCTGCTGGCCCTGCTGTCACCAGCCAGGCCTCGGAAAACTTGTCAAACCATGCCCAGACGTGGGGCCAATTTGGCCCAAAGTCTCCAAGAGACAAGTCGGGAAGAAGGATATGGGACAGAGGGAGAAAGCGAAGGGAGCAGGAGAAAGGGAAGGAAGAATAAAAAGTAGTGTTGGGCTGCAGGAGTGAGATGGAGGAATTGCAAGAAAAGAGGCAGGAAGCAGGAGAGTGAGAGAAAAGGAAAGAAGAGACATGCAGCCAGACGAGGACTTAGTGAGAGAGGATTGGACAGAGAACAGGATGAGAAGGAAATAAGGCAAGGCAAGGACAGGCAAGGACAGGCAAGGCAAGGCTAGGCTGCAGGACATTTTTTTGCTTTATAGTTTCTAGCACATTCGTCTTCAGACTAGGAGGAAAGCCATAAGACCGTATGGATTAGGCCCAAGCAAAAACCCCAGCTACTTGAGACACTTCAACTAAGCCTAAAATAGGAAGATCTCTCCATAAGGATGGTTTTTATACTGTAGTTCCACAATCTGCTGCCAGTACAAAAAAATAAGCTGCAGATCTCCTTAGGCTGAGTCATGGTGCTTTGGGGCAGGGACCATGCATATCATGGGAATATTTCACAGTTTCTGCTCTGTTTTCAGTGTATGACACCAAAACACCCACCTGATGACATCCTTTCAAGAGCAAAGGCAGCAATTTGCAGAATTCCGCTTCTTAGGGGAAGTGAAAAATTGCTGAGCTGACACCAAGACCTGCAGTGTCCCTGTCACCTGCAGAGTCACCGCATCCTCGCCACGGAAGCGGGCATTGTGACAAAGGTTCTATGTCAGCTGGGTGTGGCAGCCAGGCGCCCCCTAGGGGATGGGGAGCCTGTCAGCCCCGGGCCTGTCTCTGCCTGCTGGCCCTGCTGTCACCACCCAGGCCTCGGAAAACTTGTCAAACCATGCCCAGACGTGGGGCCAATTTGGCCCAAAATCTCCAAGAGACAAGTCGGGAAGAAAGATATGGGACAGAGGGAGAAAGCGAAGGGAGCAGGAGAAAGGGAAGGAAGAATAAAAAGTAGTGTTGGGCTGCAGGAGTGAGATGGAGGAATTGCAAGAAAAGAGGCAGGAAGCAGGAGAGTGAGAGAAAAGGAAAGAAGAGACATGCAGCCAGACGAGGGCTTAGTGAGAGAGGATTGGACAGAGAACAGGATGAGAAGGAAATAAGGCAAGGCAAGGACAGGCAAGGACAGGCAAGGCAAGGCTAGGCTGCAGGACATTTTTTTGCTTTATAGTTTCTAGCACATTCGTCTTCAGACTAGGAGGAAAGCCATAAGACCGTATGGATTAGGCCCAAGCAAAAACCCCAGCTACTTGAGACACTTAGACTAAGCCTAAAATACGAAGATCTCTCCATAAGGATGGTTTTTATACTGTACTTCCACAATCTGCTGGCAGTACAAAACATAAGCTGCAGATCTCCTTAGGCTGAGTCATGGTGCTTTGGGGCAGGGACCATGCATATCATGGGAATATTTCACAGTTTCTGCTCTGTTTTCAGTGTATGACACCAAAACACCCACCTGATGACATCCTTTCAAGAGCAAAGGCAGCAATTTGCAGAATTCCGCTTCTTAGGGGAAGTGAGAAATTGCTGAGCTGACACCAAGTCCTGCAGTGTCCCTGTCACCTGCAGAGTCACCGCATCCTCGCCACGGTAGCGGGCATTGTGACAAAGGTTCTATGTCAGCTGGGTGTGGCAGCCAGGCGCCCCCTAGGGGATGGGGAGCCTGTCAGCCCCGGGCCTGTCACTGCCTGCTGGCCCTTCTGTCACCAGCCAGGCCTCGGAAAACTTGTCAAACCATGCCCAGACGTGGGGCCAATTTGGCCCAAAGTCTCCAAGAGACAAGTCGGGAAGAAAGATATGGGACAGAGGGAGAAAGCGAAGGGAGCAGGAGAAAGGGAAGGAAGAATAAAAAGAAGTGTTGGGCTGCAGGACTGAGATGGAGGAATTGCAAGAAAAGAGGCAGGAAGCAGGAGAGTGAGAGAAAAGGAAAGAAGAGACATGTAGCCAGACGAGGGCTTAGTGAGAGAGGATTGGACAGAGAACAGGATGAGAAGGAAATAAGGCAGGGCAAGGACAGGCAAGGACAGGCAAGGCAAGGCTAGGCTGCAGGACATTTTTTTGCTTTATAGTTTCTAGCACATTCGTCTTCAGACTAGGAGGAAAGCCATAAGACCGTAAGGATTAGGCCCAAGCAAAAACCCCAGATACTTGAGACTCTTAGACTAAGCCTAAAATACGAAGATCTCTCCATAAGGATGGTTTTTATACTGTACTTCCACAATCTGCTGGCAGTACAAAAAATAAGCTGCAGATCTCCTTAGGCTGAGTCATGGTGCTTTGGGGCAGGGACCATGCATATCATGGGAATATTTCACAGTTTCTGCTCTGTTTTCAGTGTATGACACCAAAACACCCACCTGATGACATCCTTTCAAGAGCAAAGGCAGCAATTTGCAGAATTCCGCTTCTTAGGGGAAGTGAGAAATTGCTGAGCTGACACCAAGTCCTGCAGTGTCCCTGTCACCTGCAGAGTCACCGCATCCTCGCCACGGTAGCGGGCATTGTGACAAAGGTTCTATGTCAGCTGGGTGTGGCAGCCAGGCGCCCCCTAGGGGATGGGGAGCCTGGCAGCCCCGGGCCTGTCACTGCCTGCTGGCCCTGCTGTCACCAGCCAGGCCTCTGAAAACTTGTCAAACCATGCCCAGACGTGGGGCCAATTTGGCCCAAAGTCTCCAAGAGACAAGTCGGGAAGAAGGATATGGGACAGAGGGAGAAAGCGAAGGGAGCAGGAGAAAGGGAAGGAAGAATAAAAAGTAGTGTTGGGCTGCAGGAGTGAGATGGAGGAATTGCAAGAAAAGAGGCAGGAAGCAGGAGAGTGAGAGAAAAGGAAAGAAGAGACATGCAGCCAGACGAGGACTTAGTGAGAGAGGATTGGACAGAGAACAGGATGAGAAGGAAATAAGGCAAGGCAAGGACAGGCAAGGACAGGCAAGGCAAGGCTAGGCTGCAGGACATTTTTTTGCTTTATAGTTTCTAGCACATTCGTCTTCAGACTAGGAGGAAAGCCATAAGACCGTATGGATTAGGCCCAAGCAAAAACCCCAGCTACTTGAGACACTTAGACTAAGCCTAAAATACGAAGATCTCTCCATAAGGATGGTTTTTATACTGTACTTCCACAATCTGCTGGCAGTACAAAAAAATAAGCTGCAGATCTCCTTAGGCTGAGTCATGGTGCTTTGGGGCAGGGACCATGCATATCATGGGAATATTTCACAGTTTCTGCTCTGTTTTCAGTGTATGACACCAAAACACCCACCTGATGACATCCTTTCAAGAGCAAAGGCAGCAATTTGCAGAATTCCGCTTCTTAGGGGAAGTGAGAAATTGCTGAGCTGACACCAAGTCCTGCAGTGTCCCTGTCACTTGCAGAGTCACCGCATCCTCTCCACGGTAGCGGGCATTGTGACAAAGGTTCTATGTCAGCTGGGTGTGGCAGCCAGGCGCCCCCTAGGGGATGGGGAGCCTGTCAGCCCCGGGCCTGTCACTGCCTGCTGGCCCTGCTGTCACCAGCCAGGCCTCGGAAAACTTGTCAAACCATGCCCAGACGTGGGGCCAATTTGGCCCAAAGTCTCCAAGAGACAAGTCGGGAAGAAGGATATGGGACAGAGGGAGAAAGCGAAGGGAGCAGGAGAAAGGGAAGGAAGAATAAAAAGTAGTGTTGGGCTGCAGTAGTGAGATGGAGGAATTGCAAGAAAAGAGGCAGGAAGCAGGAGAGTGAGAGAAAAGGAAAGAAGAGACATGCAGCCAGACGAGGACTTAGTGAGAGAGGATTGGACAGAGAACAGGATGAGAAGGAAATAAGGCAAGGCAAGGACAGGCAAGGACAGGCAAGGCAAGGCTAGGCTGCAGGACATTTTTTTGCTTTATAGTTTCTAGCACATTCGTCTTCAGACTAGGAGGAAAGCCATAAGACCGTATGGATTAGGCCCAAGCAAACACCCCAGCTACTTGAGACTCTTAGACTAAGCGTAAAATACCAAGATCTCTCCATAAGGATGGTTTTTATACTGTACTTCCACAATCTGCTGGCAGTACAAAAAAATAAGCTGCAGATCTCCTTAGGCTGAGTCATGGTGCTTTGGGGCAGGGACCATGCATATCATGGGAATATTTCACAGTTTCTGCTCTGTTTTCAGTGTATGACACCAAAACACCCACCTGATGACATCCTTTCAAAAGCAAAGGCAGCAATTTGCAGAATTCCGCTTCTTTGGGGAAGTGAGAAATTGCTGAGCTGACACCAAGTCCTGCAGTGTCCCTGTCACTTGCAGAGTCACCGCATCCTCTCCACGGTAGCGGGCATTGTGACAAAGGTTCTATGTCAGCTGGGTGTGGCAGCCAGGCGCCCCCTAGGGGATGGGGAGCCTGTCAGCCCCGGGCCTGTCACTGCCTGCTGGCCCTTCTGTCACCAGCCAGGCCTCGGAAAACTTGTCAAACCATGCCCAGACGTGGGGCCAATTTGGCCCAAAGTCTCCAAGAGACAAGTCGGGAAGAAAGATATGGGACAGAAGGAGAAAGCGAAGGGAGCAGGAGAAAGGGAAGGAAGAATAAAAAGAAGTGTTGGGCTGCAGGAGTGAGATGGAGGAATTGCAAGAAAAGAGGCAGGAAGCAGGAGAGTGAGATAAAAGGAAAGAAGAGAACTGCAGCCAGACGAGGACTTAGTGACAGGATGGGAGAGAGAACAGGATGAGAAGGAAATAAGGCAAGGCAAGGACAGGCAAGGACAGGCAAGGCAAGGCTAGGCTGCAGGACATTTTTTTGCTTTATAGTTTCTAGCACATTCGTCTTCAGACTAGGAGGAAAGCCATAAGACCGTATGGATTAGGCCCTAGCAAAAACCCCAGCTACTTGAGACACTTAGACTAAGCCTAAAATACGAAGATCTCTCCATAAGGATCGTTTTTATACTGTACTTCCACAATCTGCTGGCAGTACAAAAAAATAAGCTGCAGATCTCCTTAGGCTGAGTCATGGTGCTTTGGGGCAGGGACCATGCATATCATGGGAATATTTCACAGTTTCTGCTCTGTTTTCAGTGTATGACACCAAAACACGCACCTGATGACATCCTTTCAAGAGCAAAGGCAGCAATTTGCAGAATTCCACTTCTTAGGGGAAGTGAGAAATTGCTGAGCTGACACCAAGTCCTGCAGTGTCCCTGTCACTTGCAGAGTCACCGCATCCTCACCACGGTAGCGGGCATTGTGACAAAGGTTCAATGTCATCTGGGTGTGGCAGCCAGGCGGCCCCTAGGGGATGGGGAGCCTGTCAGCCTAGGGCCCGTCACTGCCTGCTGGCCCTGCTGTCACCAGCCAGGCCTCGGAAAACTTGTCAAACCATGCCCAGACGTGGGGCCAATTTGGCCCAAAGTCTCCAAGAGACAAGTCGGTAAGAAGGATATGGGACAGAGGGAGAAAGCGAAGGGAGCAGGAGAAAGGGAAGGAAGAACAAAAAGAAGTGTTGGGCTGCAGGAGTGAGATGGAGGAATTGCAAGAAAAGAGGCAGGAAGCAGGAGAGTGAGAGAAAAGGAAAGAAGAGACATGCAGCCAGACTGGGCTTAGTGAGAGAGGATGGGACAGAGAACAGGATGAGAAGGAAATAAGGCAAGGCAAGGACAGGCAAGGACAGGCAAGGCAAGGCTAGGCTGCAGGACATGTTTTTGCTTTATAGTTTATAGCACATTCGTCTTCAGACTAGGAGGAAAGACAAAAGACGGTATGGATTAGGCCCTAGCAAAAACCCCAGCTACTTGAGACACTTAGACTAAGCCTAAAATACGAAGATCTCTCCATAAGGATGGTTTTTATACTGTACTTCCACAATCTGATGGCAGTACAAAAAAATAAGCTGCAGATCTCCTTAGGCTGAGTCATGGTGCTTTGGGGCAGGGACCATGCATACCATGGGAATATTTCACAGTTTCTGCTCTGTTTTCAGTGTATGACACCAAAACACCCACCTGATGACATCCTTTCAAGAGCAAAGGCAGCAATTTGCAGAATTCCGCTTCTTAGGGGAAGTGAGAAATTGCTGAGCTGACACCAAGTCCTGCAGTGTCCCTGTCACCTGCAGAGTCACCGCATCCTCGCCACGGTAGCGGGCATTGTGACAAAGGTTCAATGTCAGCTGGGTGTGGCAGCCAGGCGCCCCCTAGGGGATGGGGAGCCTGTCAGCCCCGGGCCTGTCACTGCCTGCTGGCCCTGCTGTCACCAGCCAGGCCTCAGAAAACTTGTCAAACCATGCCCAGACGTGGGGCCAATTTGGCCCAAAGTCTCCAAGAGACAAGTCGGGAAGAAGGATATGGGACAGAGGGAGAAAGCGAAGGGAGCAGGAGAAAGGGAAGGAAGAATAAAAAGTAGTGTTGGGCTGCAGGAGTGAGATGGAGGAATTGCAAGAAAAGAGGCAGGAAGCAGGAGAGTGAGAGAAAAGGAAAGAAGAGACATGCAGCCAGACGAGGACTTAGTGAGAGAGGATTGGACAGAGAACAGGATGAGAAGGAAATAAGGCAAGGCAAGGACAGGCAAGGACAGGCAAGGCAAGGCTAGGCTGCAGGACATTTTTTTGCTTTATAGTTTCTAGCACATTCGTCTTCAGACTAGGAGGAAAGCCATAAGACCGTATGGATTAGGCCCAAGCAAACACCCCAGCTACTTGAGACTCTTAGACTAAGCGTAAAATACCAAGATCTCTCCATAAGGATGGTTTTTATACTGTACTTCCACAATCTGCTGGCAGTACAAAAAAATAAGCTGCAGATCTCCTTAGGCTGAGTCATGGTGCTTTGGGGCAGGGACCATGCATATCATGGGAATATTTCACAGTTTCTGCTCTGTTTTCAGTGTATGACACCAAAACACCCACCTGATGACATCCTTTCAAAAGCAAAGGCAGCAATTTGCAGAATTCCGCTTCTTTGGGGAAGTGAGAAATTGCTGAGCTGACACCAAGTCCTGCAGTGTCCCTGTCACTTGCAGAGTCACCGCATCCTCTCCACGGTAGCGGGCATTGTGACAAAGGTTCTATGTCAGCTGGGTGTGGCAGCCAGGCGCCCCCTAGGGGATGGGGAGCCTGTCAGCCCCGGGCCTGTCACTGCCTGCTGGCCCTTCTGTCACCAGCCAGGCCTCGGAAAACTTGTCAAACCATGCCCAGACGTGGGGCCAATTTGGCCCAAAGTCTCCAAGAGACAAGTCGGGAAGAAAGATATGGGACAGAGGGAGAAAGCGAAGGGAGCAGGAGAAAGGGAAGGAAGAATAAAAAGAAGTGTTGGGCTGCAGGAGTGAGATGGAGGAATTGCAAGAAAAGAGGCAGGAAGCAGGAGAGTGAGATAAAAGGAAAGAAGAGAACTGCAGCCAGACGAGGACTTAGTGACAGGATGGGAGAGAGAACAGGATGAGAAGGAAATAAGGCAAGGCAAGGACAGGCAAGGACAGGCAAGGCAAGGCTAGGCTGCAGGACATTTTTTTGCTTTATAGTTTCTAGCACATTCGTCTTCAGACTAGGAGGAAAGCCATAAGACCGTATGGATTAGGCCCTAGCAAAAACCCCAGCTACTTGAGACACTTAGACTAAGCCTAAAATACGAAGATCTCTCCATAAGGATGGTTTTTATACTGTACTTCCACAATCTGCTGGCAGTACAAAAAAATAAGCTGCAGATCTCCTTAGGCTGAGTCATGGTGCTTTGGGGCAGGGACCATGCATATCATGGGAATATTTCACAGTTTCTGCTCTGTTTTCAGTGTATGACACCAAAACACGCACCTGATGACATCCTTTCAAGAGCAAAGGCAGCAATTTGCAGAATTCCACTTCTTAGGGGAAGTGAGAAATTGCTGAGCTGACACCAAGTCCTGCAGTGTCCCTGTCACTTGCAGAGTCACCGCATCCTCACCACGGTAGCGGGCATTGTGACAAAGGTTCAATGTCATCTGGGTGTGGCAGCCAGGCGGCCCCTAGGGGATGGGGAGCCTGTCAGCCTAGGGCCCGTCACTGCCTGCTGGCCCTTCTGTCACCAGCCAGGCCTCGGAAAACTTGTCAAACCATGCCCAGACGTGGGGCCAATTTGGCCCAAAGTCTCCAAGAGACAAGTCGGTAAGAAGGATATGGGACAGAGGGAGAAAGCGAAGGGAGCAGGAGAAAGGGAAGGAAGAACAAAAAGAAGTGTTGGGCTGCAGGAGTGAGATGGAGGAATTGCAAGAAAAGAGGCAGGAAGCAGGAGAGTGAGAGAAAAGGAAAGAAGAGACATGCAGCCAGACTGGGCTTAGTGAGAGAGGATGGGACAGAGAACAGGATGAGAAGGAAATAAGGCAAGGCAAGGACAGGCAAGGACAGGCAAGGCAAGGCTAGGCTGCAGGACATGTTTTTGCTTTATAGTTTATAGCACATTCGTCTTCAGACTAGGAGGAAAGACAAAAGACGGTATGGATTAGGCCCTAGCAAAAACCCCAGCTACTTGAGACACTTAGACTAAGCCTAAAATACCAAGATCTCTCCATAAGGATGGTTTTTATACTGTACTTCCACAATCTGATGGCAGTACAAAAAAATAAGCTGCAGATCTCCTTAGGCTGAGTCATGGTGCTTTGGGGCAGGGACCATGCATACCATGGGAATATTTCACAGTTTCTGCTCTGTTTTCAGTGTATGACACCAAAACACCCACCTGATGACATCCTTTCAAGAGCAAAGGCAGCAATTTGCAGAATTCCGCTTCTTAGGGGAAGTGAGAAATTGCTGAGCTGACACCAAGTCCTGCAGTGTCCCTGTCACCTGCAGAGTCACCGCATCCTCGCCACGGTAGCGGGCATTGTGACAAAGGTTCAATGTCAGCTGGGTGTGGCAGCCAGGCGCCCCCTAGGGGATGGGGAGCCTGTCAGCCCCGGGCCTGTCACTGCCTGCTGGCCCTGCTGTCACCAGCCAGGCCTCGGAAAACTTGTCAAACCATGCCCAGACGTGGGGCCAATTTGGCCCAAAGTCTCCAAGAGACAAGTCGGGAAGAAGGATATGGGACAGAGGGAGAAAGCGAAGGGAGCAGGAGAAAGGGAAGGAAGAATAAAAAGTAGTGTTGGGCTGCAGGAGTGAGATGGAGGAATTGCAAGAAAAGAGGCAGGAAGCAGGAGAGTGAGAGAAAAGGAAAGAAGAGACATGCAGCCAGACGAGGACTTAGTGAGAGAGGATTGGACAGAGAACAGGATGAGAAGGAAATAAGGCAAGGCAAGGACAGGCAAGGACAGGCAAGGCAAGGCTAGGCTGCAGGACATTTTTTTGCTTTATAGTTTCTAGCACATTCGTCTTCAGACTAGGAGGAAAGCCATAAGACCGTATGGATTAGGCCCAAGCAAAAACCCCAGCTACTTGAGACACTTAGACTAAGCCTAAAATACGAAGATCTCTCCATAAGGATGGTTTTTATACTGTACTTCCACAATCTGCTGGCAGTACAAAAAAATAAGCTGCAGATCTCCTTAGGCTGAGTCATGGTGCTTTGGGTCAGGGACCATGCATATCATGGGAATATTTCACAGTTTCTGCTCTGTTTTCAGTGTATGACACCAAAACACGCACCTGATGACATCCTTTCAAGAGCAAAGGCAGCAATTTGCAGAATTCCACTTCTTAGGGGAAGTGAGAAATTGCTGAGCTGACACCAAGTCCTGCAGTGTCCCTGTCACTTGCAGAGTCACCGCATCCTCACCACGGTAGCGGGCATTGTGACAAAGGTTCAATGTCATCTGGGTGTGGCAGCCAGGCGGCCCCTAGGGGATGGGGAGCCTGTCAGCCTAGGGCCCGTCACTGCCTGCTGGCCCTTCTGTCACCAGCCAGGCCTCGGAAAACTTGTCAAACCATGCCCAGACGTGGGGCCAATTTGGCCCAAAGTCTCCAAGAGACAAGTCGGGAAGAAAGATATGGGACAGAGGGAGAAAGCGAAGGGAGCAGGAGAAAGGGAAGGAAGAATAAAAAGAAGTGTTGGGCTGCAGGAGTGAGATGGAGGAATTGCAAGAAAAGAGGCAGGAAGCAGGAGACTGAGAGAAAAGGAAAGAAGAGACATGCAGCCAGACGAGGACTTAGTGAGAGAGGATGGGACAGAGAACAGGATGAGAAGGAAATAAGGCAAGGCAAGGACAGGCAAGGACAGGCAAGGCAAGGCTAGGCTGCAGGACATTTGTTTGCTTTATAGTTTCTAGCACATTCGTCTTCAGACTAGGAGGAAAGCCATAAGACCGTATGGATTAGGCCCAAGCAAAAACCCCAGCTACTTGAGACTCTTAGACTAAGCGTAAAATACCAAGATCTCTCCATAAGGATGGTTTTTATACTGTACTTCCACAATCTGCTGGCAGTACAAAAAAATAAGCTGCAGATCTCCTTAGGCTGAGTCATGGTGCTTTGGGGCAGGGACCATGCATATCATGGGAATATTTCACAGTTTCTGCTCTGTTTTCAGTGTATGACACCAAAACACGCACCTGATGACATCCTTTCCAGAGCAAAGGCAGCAATTTGCAGAATTCCGCTACTTAGGGGAAGTGAGAAATTGCTGAGCTGACACCAAGTCCTGCAGTGTCCCTGTCACCTGCAGAGTCACCGCATCCTCGCCACGGTAGCGGGCATTGTGACAAAGGTTCTATGTCAGCTGGGTGTGGCAGCCAGGCGCCTCCTAGGGGATGGGGAGCCTGTCAGCCCTGGGCCTGTCACTGCCTGCTGGCCCTGCTGTCACCAGCCAGGCCTCGGAAAACTTGTCAAACCATGCCCAGACGTGGGGCCAATTTGGCCCAAAGTCTCCAAGAGACAAGTCGGGAAGAAGGATATGGGACAGAGGGAGAAAGCGAAGGGAGCAGGAGAAAGGGAAGGAAGAATAAAAAGTAGTGTTGGGCTGCAGCAGTGAGATGGAGGAATTGCAAGAAAAGAGGCAGGAAGCAGGAGAGTGAGACAAAAGGAAAGAAGAGACATGCAGCCAGACGTGGGCTTACTGAGAGAGGATTGGAGAGAGAACAGGATGAGAAGGAAATAAGGCAAGGCAAGGACAGGCAAGGACAGGCAAGGCAAGGCTAGGCTGCAGGACATTTTTTTGCTTTATAGTTTCTAGCACATTCGTCTTCAGACTAGGAGGAAAGCCATAAGACTGTATGGATTAGGCCCAAGCAAAAACCCCAGCTACTTGAGACACTTAGACTAAGCCTAAAATACAAAGATCTCTCCATAAGGATGGTTTTTATACTGTACTTCCACAATCTGCTGGCAGTACAAAAAAATAAGCTGCAGATCTCCTTAGGCTGAGTCATGGTGCTTTGGGGCAGGGACCATGCATATCATGGGAATATTTCACAGTTTCTGCTCTGTTTTCAGTGTATGACACCAAAACACCCACCTGATGACATCCTTTCAAGAGCAAAGGCAGCAATTTGCAGAATTCCGCTTCTTAGGGGAAGTGAGAAATTGCTGAGCTGACACCAAGTCCTGCAGTGTCCCTGTCACCTGCAGAGTCACCGCATCCTCGCCACGGTGGCGGGCATTGTGACAAAGGTTCTATGTCAGCTGGGTGTGGCAGCCAGGCGCCCCCTAGGGGATGGGGAGCCTGCCAGCCCCGGGCCTGTCACTGCCTGCTGGCCCTGCTGTCACCAGCCAGGCCTCGGAAAACTTGTCAAACCATGCCCAGACTTGGGGCCAATTTGGCCCAAAGTCTCCAAGAGACAAGTCGGGAAGAAGGATATAGGACAGAGGGAGAAAGCGAAGGGTCAGGAGAAAGGGAAGGAAGAACAAAAAGAAGTGTTGGGCTGCAGGAGTAAGATGGAGGAATTGCAAGAAAAGAGGCAGGAAGCAGGAGAGTGAGAGAAAAGGAAAGAAGAGACATGCAGCCAGACGAGGACTTAGAGAGAGAGGATGGGACAGAGAACAGGATGAGAAGGAAATAAGGCAAGGCAAGGACAGGCAAGGACAGGCAAGGCAAGGCTAGGCTGCAGGACATTTTTTTGTTTTATAGTTTCTAGCACATTCGTCTTCAGACTAGGAGGAAAGACAAAAGACGGTATCGATTAGGCCCTAGCAAAAACCCCAGCTACTTGAGACGCTTAGACTAAGCCTAAAATACGAAGATCTCTCCATAAGGATGGTTTTTATACTGTACTTCCACAATCTGCTGGCAGTACAAAAAAATAAACTGCAGATCTCCTTAGGCTGAGTCATGGTGCTTTGGGGCAGGGACCATGCATATCATGGGAATATTTCACAGTTTCTGCTCTGTTTTCAGTGTATCACACCAAAACACCCACCTGATGACATCCTTTCAAGAGCAAAGGCAGCAATTTGCAGAATTCCGCTTCTTAGGGGAAGTGAGAAATTGCTGAGCTGACACCAAGTCCTGCAGTGTCCCTGTCACTTGCAGAGTCACCGCATCCTCGCCACGGTAGCGGGCATTGTGACAAAGGTTCAATGTCAGCTGGGTGTGGCAGCCAGGCGCCCCCTAGGGGATGGGGAGCCTGTCAGCCCCGGGCCTGTCACTGCCTGCTGGCATTGCTGTCCCCAGCCAGGCCTCGGAAAATTTGTCAAACCATGCCCAGACGTGGGGCCAATTTGGCCCAAAGTCTCCAAGAGACAAGTCGGGAAGAAGGATATGGGACAGAGGGAGAAATCGAAGGGAGCAGGAGAAAGGGAAGGAAGAACAAAAAGAAGTGTTGGGCTGCAGGAGTGAGATGGAGGAATTGCAAGAAAAGAGGCAGGAAGCAGGAGAGTGAGAGAAAAGGAAAGAAGAGACATGCAGCCAGACGAGGGCTTAGTGAGAGAGGATGGGACAGAGAACAGGATGAGAAGGAAATAAGGCAAGGCAAGGACAGGCAAGGACAGGCAAGGCAAGGCTAGGCTGCAGGACATTTTTTTGCTTTATAGTTTCTAGCACATTTGTCTTCAGACTAGGAGGAAAGCCATAAGACCGTATGAATTAGGCCCTAGCAAAAACCCCAGCTACTTGAGACACTTAGACTAAGCCTAAAATACCAAGATCTCTCCATAAGGATGGTTTTTATACTGTACTTCCACAATCTGCTGGCAGTACAAAAAAATAAGCTGCAGATCTCCTTAGGCTGAGTCATGGTGCTTTGGGGCAGGGACCATGCATACCATGGGAATATTTCACAGTTTCTGCTCTGTTTTCAGTGTATGACACCAAAACACCCACCTGATGACATCCTTTCAAGAGCAAAGGCAGCAATTTGCAGAATTCCACTTCTTAGGGGAAGTGAGAAATTGCTGAGCTGACACCAAGTCCTGCAGTGTCCCTGTCACCTGCAGAGTCACCGCATCCTCGCCACGGTAGCGGGCATTGTGACAAAGGTTCAATGTCAGCTGGGTGTGGCAGCCAGGCGCCCCCTAGGGGATGGGGAGCCTGTCAGCCCCGGGCCTGTCACTGCCTGCTGGCCCTGCTGTCACCAGCCAGGCCTCTGAAAAATTGTCAAACCATGCCCAGACGTGGGGCCAATTTGGCCCAAAGTCTCCAAGAGACAAGTCAGTAAGAAGGATATGGGACAGAGGGAGAAAGCGAAGGGAGCAGGAGAAAGGGAAGGAAGAACAAAAAGAAGTGTTGGGCTGCAGGAGTGAGATGGAGGAATTGCAAGAAAAGAGGCAGGAAGCAGGAGAGTGAGAGAAAAGGAAAGAAGAGACATGCAGCCAGACGAGGGCTTAGTGAGAGAGGATGGGACAGAGAACAGGATGAGAAGGAAATAAGGCAAGGCAAGGACAGGCAAGGACAGGCAAGGCAAGGCTAGGCTGCAGGACATTTTTTTGCTTTATAGTTTCTAGCACATTCGTCTTCAGACTAGGAGGAAAGCCATAAGACCGTATGGATTAGGCCCTAGCAAAAACCCCAGCTACTTGAGACACTTCGACTAAGCCTAAAATACGAAGACCTCTCCATAAGGATATTTTTTATACTGTACTTCCACAATCTGCTGGCAGTACAAAAAAATAAGCTGCAGATCTCCTTAGGCTTAGTCATGGTGCTTTGGGGCAGGGACCATGCATATCATGGGAATATTTCACAGTTTCTGCTCTGTTTTCAGTGTATGACACCAAAACACCCACCTGATGACATCCTTTCAAGAGCAAAGGCAGCAATTTGCAGAATTCCGCTTCTTAGGGGAAGTGAGAAATTGCTGAGCTGACACCAAGTCCTGCAGTGTCCCTGTCACCTGCAGAGTCACCGCATCCTCGCCACGGTAGCGGGCATTGTGACAAAGGTTCAATGTCAGCTGGGTGTGGCAGCCAGGCGCCCCCTAGGGGATGGGGAGCCTGTCAGCCCCGGGCCTGTCACTGCCTGCTGGCCCTGCTGTCACCAGCCAGGCCTCTGAAAACTTGTCAAACCATGCCCAGACGTGGGGCCAATTTGGCCCAAAGTCTCCAAGAGACAAGTCGGTAAGAAGGATATGGGACAGAGGGAGAAAGCGAAGGGAGCAGGAGAAAGGGAAGGAAGAACAAAAAGAAGTGTTGGGCTGCAGCAGTGAGATGGAGGAATTGCAAGAAAAGAGGCAGGAAGCAGGAGAGTGAGATAAAAGGAAAGAAGAGACATGCAGCCAGACGAGGGCTTAGTGAGAGAGGATGGGAGAGGGAACAGGATAAGAAGGAAATAAGGCAAGGCAAGGACAGGCAAGGACAGGCAAGGCAAGGCTAGGCTGCAGGACATTTTTTTGCTTTATAGTTTCTAGCACATTCGTCTTCAGACTAGGAGGAAAGCCATAAGACCGTATGGATTAGGCCCTAGCAAAAACCCCAGCTACTTGAGACACTTAGACTAAGCCTAAAATACGAAGATCTCTCCATAAGGATGGTTTTTATACTGTACTTCCACAATCTGCTGGCAGTACAAAAAAATAAGCTGCAGATCTCCTTAGGCTGAGTCATGGTGCTTTGGGGCAGGGACCATGCATATCATGGGAATATTTCACCGTTTCTGCTCTGTTTTCAGTGTATGACACCAAAACACCCACCTGATGACATCCTTTCCAGAGCAAAGGCAGCAATTTGCAGAATTCCGCTTCTTAGGGGAAGTGAGAAATTGCTGAGCTGACACCAAGTCCTGCAGTGTCCCTGTCACCTGCAGAGTCACCGCATCCTCGCCACGGTAGCGGGCATTGTGACAAAGCTTCTATGTCAGCTGGGTGTGGCAGCCAGGTGCCCCCTAGGGGATGGGGAGCCTGTCAGCCCCGGGCCTGTCACTGCCTGCTGGCCCTGCTGTCACCAGCCAGGCCTCGGAAAACTTGTCAAACCATGCCCAGACGTGGGGCCAATTTGGCCCAAAGTCTCCAAGAGACAAGTCGGGAAGAAGGATATGGGACAGAGGGAGAAAGCGAAGGGAGCAGGAGAAAGGGAAGGAAGAATAAAAAGTAGTGTTGGGCTGCAGCAGTGAGATGGAGGAATTGCAAGAAAAGAGGCAGGAAGCAGGAGAGTGAGACAAAAGGAAAGAAGAGACATGCAGCCAGACGTGGGCTTACTGAGAGAGGATTGGACAGAGAACAGGATGAGAAGGAAATAAGGCAAGGCAAGGACAGGCAAGGACAGGCAAGGCAAGGCTAGGCTGCAGGACATTTTTTTGCTTTATAGTTTCTAGCACATTCGTCTTCAGACTAGGAGGAAAGCCATAAGACCGTATGGATTAGGCCCAAGCAAAAACCCCAGCTACTTGAGACTCTTAGACTAAGCGTAAAATACCAAGATCTCTCCATAAGGATGGTTTTTATACTGTACTTCCACAATCTGCTGGCAGTACAAAAAAATAAACTGCAGATCTCCTTAGGCTGAGTCATGGTGCTTTGGGGCAGGGACCATGCATATCATGGGAATATTTCACAGTTTCTGCTCTGTTTTCAGTGTATCACACCAAAACACCCACCTGATGACATCCTTTCAAGAGCAAAGGCAGCAATTTGCAGAATTCCGCTTCTTAGGGGAAGTGAGAAATTGCTGAGCTGACACCAAGTCCTGCAGTGTCCCTGTCACTTGCAGAGTCACCGCATCCTCGCCACGGTAGCGGGCATTGTGACAAAGGTTCAATGTCAGCTGGGTGTGGCAGCCAGGCGCCCCCTATGGGATGGGGAGCCTGTCAGCCCCGGGCCTGTCACTGCCTGCTGGCATTGCTGTCCCCAGCCAGGCCTCGGAAAATTTGTCAAACCATGCCCAGACGTGGGGCCAATTTGGCCCAAAGTCTCCAAGAGACAAGTCGGGAAGAAGGATATGGGACAGAGGGAGAAATCGAAGGGAGCAGGAGAAAGGGAAGGAAGAACAAAAAGAAGTGTTGGGCTGCAGGAGTGAGATGGAGGAATTGCAAGAAAAGAGGCAGGAAGCAGGAGAGTGAGAGAAAAGGAAAGAAGAGACATGCAGCCAGACGAGGGCTTAGTGAGAGAGGATGGGACAGAGAACAGGATGAGAAGGAAATAAGGCAAGGCAAGGACAGGCAAGGACAGGCAAGGCTAGGCTCGGCTGCAGGACATTTTTTTGCTTTATAGTTTCTAGCACATTCGTCTTCAGACTAGGAGGAAAGCCATAAGACCGTATGGATTAGGCCCTAGCAAAAACCCCAGCTACTTGAGACACTTTGACTAAGCCTAAAATACGAAGACCTCTCCATAGGGATATTTTTTATACTGTACTTCCACAATCTGCTGGCAGTACAAAAAAATAAGCTGCAGATCTCCTTAGGCTGAGTCATGGTGCTTTGGGGCAGGGACCATGCATACCATGGGAATATTTCACAGTTTCTGCTCTGTTTTCAGTGTATGACACCAAAACACCCACCTGATGACATCCTTTCAAGAGCAAAGGCAGCAATTTGCAGAATTCCGCTTCTTAGGGGAAGTGAGAAATTGCTGAGCTGACACCAAGTCCTGCAGTGTCCCTGTCACCTGCAGAGTCAACGCATCCTCGCCACGGTAGCGGGCATTGTGACAAAGGTTCAATGTCAGCTGGGTGTGGCAGCCAGGCGCCCCCTAGGGGATGGGGAGCCTGTCAGCCCCGGGACTGTCACTGCCTGCTGGCCCTGCTGTCACCAGCCAGGCCTCTGAAAACTTGTCAAACCATGCCCAGACGTGGGGCCAATTTGGCCCAAAGTCTCCAAGAGACAAGTCGGTAAGAAGGATATGGGACAGAGGGAGAAATCGAAGGGAGCAGGAGAAAGGGAAGGAAGAACAAAAAGAAGTGTTGGGCTGCAGGAGTGAGATGGAGGAATTGCAAGAAAAGAGGCAGGAAGCAGGAGAGTGAGAGAAAAGGAAAGAAGAGACATGCAGCCAGACTGGGCTTAGTGAGAGAGGATGGGACAGAGAACAGGATGAGAAGGAAATAAGGCAAGGCAAGGACAGGCAAGGACAGGCAAGGCAAGGCTAGGCTGCAGGACATGTTTTTGCTTTATAGTTTATAGCGCATTCGTCTTCAGACTAGGAGGAAAGACAAAAGACGGTATGGATTAGGCCCTAGCAAAAACCCCAGCTACTTGAGACACTTAGACTAAGCCTAAAATACCAAGATCTCTCCATAAGGATGGTTTTTATACTGTACTTCCACAATCTGCTGGCAGTACAAAAAAATAAGCTGCAGATCTCCTTAGGCTGAGTCATGGTGCTTTGGGGCAGGGACCATGCATATCATGGGAATATTTCACAGTTTCTGCTCTGTTTTCAGTGTATGACACCAAAACACCCACCTGATGACATCCTTTCAAGAGCAAAGGCAGCAATTTGCAGAATTCCGCTTCTTAGGGGAAGTGAGAAATTGCTGAGCTGACACCAAGTCCTGCAGTGTCCCTGTCACCTGCAGAGTCACCGCATCCTCGCCACGGTGGCGGGCATTGTGACAAAGGTTCTATGTCAGCTGGGTGTGGCAGCCAGGCGCCCCCTAGGGGATGGGGAGCCTGTCAGCCCCGGGCCTGTCACTGCCTGCTGGCATTGCTGTCCCCAGCCAGGCCTCGGAAAATTTGTCAAACCATGCCCAGACGTGGGGCCAATTTGGCCCAAAGTCTCCAAGAGACAAGTCGGGAAGAAGGATATGGGACAGAGGGAGAAATCGAAGGGAGCAGGAGAAAGGGAAGGAAGAACAAAAAGAAGTGTTGGGCTGCAGGAGTGAGATGGAGGAATTGCAAGAAAAGAGGCAGGAAGCAGGAGAGTGAGAGAAAAGGAAAGAAGAGACATGCAGCCAGACGAGGGCTTAGTGAGAGAGGATGGGACAGAGAACAGGATGAGAAGGAAATAAGGCAAGGCAAGGACAGGCAAGGACAGGCAAGGCAAGGCTAGGCTGCAGGACATTTTTTTGTTTTATAGTTTCTAGCACATTCGTCTTCAGACTAGGAGGAAAGACAAAAGACGGTGTCGATTAGGCCCTAGCAAAAACCCCAGCTACTTGAGACGCTTAGACTAAGCCTAAAATACGAAGATCTCTCCATAAGGATGGTTTTTATACTGTACTTCCACAATCTGCTGGCAGTACAAAAAAATAAACTGCAGATCTCCTTAGGCTGAGTCATGGTGCTTTGGGGCAGGGACCATGCATATCATGGGAATATTTCACAGTTTCTGCTCTGTTTTCAGTGTATCACACCAAAACACCCACCTGATGACATCCTTTCAAGAGCAAAGGCAGCAATTTGCAGAATTCCGCTTCTTAGGGGAAGTGAGAAATTGCTGAGCTGACACCAAGTCCTGCAGTGTCCCTGTCACTTGCAGAGTCACCGCATCCTCGCCACGGTAGCGGGCATTGTGACAAAGGTTCAATGTCAGCTGGGTGTGGCAGCCAGGCGCCCCCTATGGGATGGGGAGCCTGTCAGCCCCGGGCCTGTCACTGCCTGCTGGCATTGCTGTCCCCAGCCAGGCCTCGGAAAATTTGTCAAACCATGCCCAGACGTGGGGCCAATTTGGCCCAAAGTCTCCAAGAGACAAGTCGGGAAGAAGGATATGGGACAGAGGGAGAAATCGAAGGGAGCAGGAGAAAGGGAAGGAAGAACAAAAAGAAGTGTTGGGCTGCAGGAGTGAGATGGAGGAATTGCAAGAAAAGAGGCAGGAAGCAGGAGAGTGAGAGAAAAGGAAAGAAGAGACATGCAGCCAGACGAGGGCTTAGTGAGAGAGGATGGGACAGAGAACAGGATGAGAAGGAAATAAGGCAAGGCAAGGACAGGCAAGGACAGGCAAGGCTAGGCTCGGCTGCAGGACATTTTTTTGCTTTATAGTTTCTAGCACATTCGTCTTCAGACTAGGAGGAAAGCCATAAGACCGTATGGATTAGGCCCTAGCAAAAACCCCAGCTACTTGAGACACTTTGACTAAGCCTAAAATACGAAGACCTCTCCATAGGGATATTTTTTATACTGTACTTCCACAATCTGCTGGCAGTACAAAAAAATAAGCTGCAGATCTCCTTAGGCTGAGTCATGGTGCTTTGGGGCAGGGACCATGCATATCATGGGAATATTTCACAGTTTCTGCTCTGTTTTCAGTGTATGACACCAAAACACCCACCTGATGACATCCTTTCAAGAGCAAAGGCAGCAATTTGCAGAATTCCGCTTCTTAGGGGAAGTGAGAAATTGCTGAGCTGACACCAAGTCCTGCAGTGTCCCTGTCACCTGCAGAGTCAACGCATCCTCGCCACGGTAGCGGGCATTGTGACAAAGGTTCAATGTCAGCTGGGTGTGGCAGCCAGGCGCCCCCTAGGGGATGGGGAGCCTGTCAGCCCCGGGACTGTCACTGCCTGCTGGCCCTGCTGTCACCAGCCAGGCCTCTGAAAACTTGTCAAACCATGCCCAGACGTGGGGCCAATTTGGCCCAAAGTCTCCAAGAGACAAGTCGGTAAGAAGGATATGGGACAGAGGGAGAAAGCGAAGGGAGCAGGAGAAAGGGAAGGAAGAACAAAAAGAAGTGTTGGGCTGCAGGAGTGAGATGGAGGAATTGCAAGAAAAGAGGCAGGAAGCAGGAGAGTGAGAGAAAAGGAAAGAAGAGACATGCAGCCAGACTGGGCTTAGTGAGAGAGGATGGGACAGAGAACAGGATGAGAAGGAAATAAGGCAAGGCAAGGACAGGCAAGGACAGGCAAGGCAAGGCTAGGCTGCAGGACATGTTTTTGCTTTATAGTTTATAGCGCATTCGTCTTCAGACTAGGAGGAAAGACAAAAGACGGTATGGATTAGGCCCTAGCAAAAACCCCAGCTACTTGAGACACTTAGACTAAGCCTAAAATACCAAGATCTCTCCATAAGGATGGTTTTTATACTGTACTTCCACAATCTGCTGGCAGTACAAAAAAATAAGCTGCAGATCTCCTTAGGCTGAGTCATGGTGCTTTGGGGCAGGGACCATGCATATCATGGGAATATTTCACAGTTTCTGCTCTGTTTTCAGTGTATGACACCAAAACACCCACCTGATGACATCCTTTCAAGAGCAAAGGCAGCAATTTGCAGAATTCCGCTTCTTAGGGGAAGTGAGAAATTGCTGAGCTGACACCAAGTCCTGCAGTGTCCCTGTCACCTGCAGAGTCACCGCATCCTCGCCACGGTGGCGGGCATTGTGACAAAGGTTCTATGTCAGCTGGGTGTGGCAGCCAGGCGCCCCCTAGGGGATGGGGAGCCTGTCAGCCCCGGGCCTGTCACTGCCTGCTGGCATTGCTGTCCCCAGCCAGGCCTCGGAAAATTTGTCAAACCATGCCCAGACGTGGGGCCAATTTGGCCCAAAGTCTCCAAGAGACAAGTCGGGAAGAAGGATATGGGACAGAGGGAGAAATCGAAGGGAGCAGGAGAACGGGAAGGAAGAACAAAAAGAAGTGTTGGGCTGCAGGAGTGAGATGGAGGAATTGCAAGAAAAGAGGCAGGAAGCAGGAGAGTGAGAGAAAAGGAAAGAAGAGACATGCAGCCAGACGAGGGCTTAGTGAGAGAGGATGGGACAGAGAACAGGATGAGAAGGAAATAAGGCAAGGCAAGGACAGGCAAGGACAGGCAAGGCAAGGCTAGGCTGCAGGACATTTTTTTGTTTTATAGTTTCTAGCACATTCGTCTTCAGACTAGGAGGAAAGACAAAAGACGGTGTCGATTAGGCCCTAGCAAAAACCCCAGCTACTTGAGACGCTTAGACTAAGCCTAAAATACGAAGATCTCTCCATAAGGATGGTTTTTATACTGTACTTCCACAATCTGCTGGCAGTACAAAAAAATAAACTGCAGATCTCCTTAGGCTGAGTCATGGTGCTTTGGGGCAGGGACCATGCATATCATGGGAATATTTCACAGTTTCTGCTCTGTTTTCAGTGTATCACACCAAAACACCCACCTGATGACATCCTTTCAAGAGCAAAGGCAGCAATTTGCAGAATTCCGCTTCTTAGGGGAAGTGAGAAATTGCTGAGCTGACACCAAGTCCTGCAGTGTCCCTGTCACTTGCAGAGTCACCGCATCCTCGCCACGGTAGCGGGCATTGTGACAAAGGTTCAATGTCAGCTGGGTGTGGCAGCCAGGCGCCCCCTATGGGATGGGGAGCCTGTCAGCCCCGGGCCTGTCACTGCCTGCTGGCATTGCTGTCCCCAGCCAGGCCTCGGAAAATTTGTCAAACCATGCCCAGACGTGGGGCCAATTTGGCCCAAAGTCTCCAAGAGACAAGTCGGGAAGAAGGATATGGGACAGAGGGAGAAATCGAAGGGAGCAGGAGAAAGGGAAGGAAGAACAAAAAGAAGTGTTGGGCTGCAGGAGTGAGATGGAGGAATTGCAAGAAAAGAGGCAGGAAGCAGGAGAGTGAGAGAAAAGGAAAGAAGAGACATGCAGCCAGACGAGGGCTTAGTGAGAGAGGATGGGACAGAGAACAGGATGAGAAGGAAATAAGGCAAGGCAAGGACAGGCAAGAACAGGCAAGGCTAGGCTCGGCTGCAGGACATTTTTTTGCTTTATAGTTTCTAGCACATTCGTCTTCAGACTAGGAGGAAAGCCATAAGACCGTATGGATTAGGCCCTAGCAAAAACCCCAGCTACTTGAGACACTTTGACTAAGCCTAAAATACGAAGACCTCTCCATAGGGATATTTTTTATACTGTACTTCCACAATCTGCTGGCAGTACAAAAAAATAAGCTGCAGATCTCCTTAGGCTGAGTCATGGTGCTTTGGGGCAGGGACCATGCATACCATGGGAATATTTCACAGTTTCTGCTCTGTTTTCAGTGTATGACACCAAAACACCCACCTGATGACATCCTTTCAAGAGCAAAGGCAGCAATTTGCAGAATTCCGCTTCTTAGAGGAAGTGAGAAATTGCTGAGCTGACACCAAGTCCTGCAGTGTCCCTGTCACCTGCAGAGTCAACGCATCCTCGCCACGGTAGCGGGCATTGTGACAAAGGTTCAATGTCAGCTGGGTGTGGCAGCCAGGCGCCCCCTAGGGGATGGGGGGCCTGTCAGCCCCGGGCCTGTCACTGCCTGCTGGCCCTGCTGTCACCAGCCAGGCCTCTGAAAACTTGTCAAACCATGCCCAGACGTGGGGCCAATTTGGCCCAAAGTCTCCAAGAGACAAGTCGGTAAGAAGGATATGGGACAGAGGGAGAAAGCGAAGGGAGCAGGAGAAAGGGAAGGAAGAACAAAAAGAAGTGTTGGGCTGCAGGAGTGAGATGGAGGAATTGCAAGAAAAGAGGCAGGAAGCAGGAGAGTGAGAGAAAAGGAAAGAAGAGACATGCAGCCAGACTGGGCTTAGTGAGAGAGGATGGGACAGAGAACAGGATGAGAAGGAAATAAGGCAAGGCAAGGACAGGCAAGGACAGGCAAGGCAAGGCTAGGCTGCAGGACATGTTTTTGCTTTATAGTTTATAGCACATTCGTCTTCAGACTAGGAGGAAAGACAAAAGACGGTATGGATTAGGCCCTAGCAAAAACCCCAGCTACTTGAGACACTTAGACTAAGCCTAAAATACCAAGATCTCTCCATAAGGATGGTTTTTATACTGTACTTCCACAATCTGCTGGCAGTACAAAAAAATAAGCTGCAGATCTCCTTAGGCTGAGTCATGGTGCTTTGGGGCAGGGACCATGCATACCATGGGAATATTTCACCGTTTCTGCTCTGTTTTCAGTGTATGACACCAAAACACCCACCTGATGACATCCTTTCAAGAGCAAAGGCAGCAATTTGCAGAATTCCGCTTCTTAGGGGAAGTGAGAAATTGCTGAGCTGACACCAAGTCCTGCAGTGTCCCTGTCACCTGCAGAGTCACCGCATCCTCGCCACGGTAGCGGGCATTGTGACAAAGGTTCAATGTCAGCTGGGTGTGGCAGCCAGGCGCCCCCTAGGGGATGGGGAGCCTGTCAGCCCCGGGCCTGTCACTGCCTGCTGGCCCTGCTGTCACCAGCCAGGCCTCTGAAAACTTGTCAAACCATGCCCAGACTTGGGGCCAATTTGGCCCAAAGTCTCCAAGAGACAAGTCGGGAAGAAAGATATGGGACAGAGGGAGAAAGCGAAGGGAGCAGGAGAAAGGGAAGGAAGAACAAAAAGAAGTGTTGGGCTGCAGGAGTGAGATGGAGGAATTGCAAGAAAAGAGGCAGGAAGCAGGAGAGTGAGAGAAAAGGAAAGAAGAGACATGCAGCCAGACGAGGGCTTAGTGAGAGAGGATGGGACAGAGAACAGGATGAGAAGGAAATAAGGCAAGGCAAGGACAGGCAAGGACAGGCAAGGCAAGGCTAGGCTGCAGGACATTTTTTTGCTTTATAGTTTCTAGCACATTCGTCTTCAGACTAGGAGGAAAGCCATAAGACCGTATGGATTAGGCCCTAGCAAAAACCCCAGCTACTTGAGACACTTCGACTAAGCCTAAAATACGAAGACCTCTCCATAAGGATATTTTTTATACTGTACTTCCACAATCTGCTGGCAGTACAAAAAAATAAGCTGCAGATCTCCTTAGGCTTAGTCATGGTGCTTTGGGGCAGGGACCATGCATATCATGGGAATATTTCACAGTTTCTGCTCTGTTTTCAGTGTATGACACCAAAACACCCACCTGATGACATCCTTTCAAGAGCAAAGGCAGCAATTTGCAGAATTCCGCTTCTTAGGGGAAGTGAGAAATTGCTGAGCTGACACCAAGTCCTGCAGTGTCCCTGTCACCTGCAGAGTCAACGCATCCTCGCCACGGTAGTGGGCATTGTGACAAAGGTTCAATGTCAGCTGGGTGTGGCAGCCAGGCGCCCCCTAGGGGATGGGGAGCCTGTCAGCCCCGGGCCTGTCACTGCCTGCTGGCCCTGCTGTCACCAGCCAGGCCTCTGAAAACTTGTCAAACCATGCCCAGACGTGGGGCCAATTTGGCCCAAAGTCTCCAAGAGACAAGTCGGGAAGAAAGATATGGGACAGAGGGAGAAAGCGAAGGGAGCAGGAGAAAGGGAAGGAAGAATAAAAAGTAGTGTTGGGCTGCAGCAGTGAGATGAAGGAATTGCAAGAAAAGAGGCAGGAAGCAGGAGAGTGAGAGAAAAGGAAAGAAGAGACATGCAGCCAGACGAGGGCTTAGTGAGAGAGGATGGGACAGAGAACAGGATGAGAAGGAAATAAGGCAAGGCAAGGACAGGCAAGGACAGGCAAGGCAAGGCTAGGCTGCAGGACATTTTTTTGCTTTATAGTTTCTAGCACATTCGTCTTCAGACTAGGAGGAAAGCCATAAGACCATATGGATTAGGCCCTAGCAAAACCCCAGCTACTTGAGACACTTAGACTAAGCCTAAAATACCAAGATCTCTCCATAAGGATGGTTTTTATACTGTACTTCCACAATCTGCTGGCAGTACGAAAAAATAAGCTGCAGATCTCCTTAGGCTGAGTCATGGTGCTTTGGGGCAGGGACCATGCATATCATGGGAATATTTCACCGTTTCTGCTCTGTTTTCAGTGTATGACACCAAAACACCCACCTGATGACATCCTTTCAAGAGCAAAGGCAGCAATTTGCAGAATTCCGCTTCTTAGGGGAAGTGAGAAATTGCTGAGCTGACACCAAGTCCTGCAGTGTCCCTGTCACCTGCAGAGTCAACGCATCCTCGCCACGGTAGCGGGCATTGTGACAAAGGTTCAATGTCAGCTGGGTGTGGCAGCCAGGCGCCCCCTAGGGGATGGGGAGCCTGTCAGCCCCGGGCCTGTCACTGCCTGCTGGCCCTGCTGTCACCAGCCAGGCCTCTGAAAACTTGTCAAACCATGCCCAGACTTGGGGCCAGTTTGGCCCAAAGTCTCCAAGAGACAAGTCGGGAAGAAAGATATGGGACAGAGGGAGAAAGAGAAGGGAGCAGGAGAAAGGGAAGGAAGAATAAAAAGTAGTGTTGGGCTGCAGGAGTGAGATGGAGGAATTGCAAGAAAAGAGGCAGGAAGCAGGAGAGTGAGAGAAAAGGAAAGAAGAGACATGCAGCCAGACGAGGGCTTAGTGAGAGAGGATGGGACAGAGAACAGGATGAGAAGGAAATAAGGCAAGGCAAGGACAGGCAAGGACAGGCAAGGCAAGGCTAGTCTGCAGGACATTTTTTTGCTTTATAGTTTCTAGCACATTCGTCTTCAGACTAGGAGGAAAGCCATAAGACAGTATGGATTAGGCCCAAGCAAAAACCCCAGCTACTTGAGACACTTAGACTAAGCCTAAAATACGAAGATCTATCCATAAGGATGGTTTTTATACTGTACTTCCACAATCTGCTGGCAGTACAAAAAAATAAGCTGCAGATCTCCTTAGGCTGAGTCATGGTGCTTTGGGGCAGGGACCATGCATATCATGGGAATATTTACCGTTTCTGCTCTGTTTTCAGTGTATGACACCAAAACACCCACCTGATGACATCCTTTCAAGAGCAAAGGCAGCAATTTGCAGAATTCCGCTTCTTAGGGGAAGTGAGAAATTGCTGAGCTGACACCAAGTCCTGCAGTGTCCCTGTCACCTGCAGAGTCACCGCATCCTCGCCACGGTAGCGGGCATTGTGACAAAGGTTCAATGTCAGCTGGGTGTGGCAGCCAGGCGCCCCCTAGGGGATGGGGAGCCTGTCAGCCCCGGGCCTGTCACTGCCTGCTGGCCCTGCTGTCACCAGCCAGGCCTCTGAAAACTTGTCAAACCATGCCCAGACGTGGGGCCAATTTGGCCCAAAGTCTCCAAGAGACAAGTCGGGAAGAAAGATATGGGACAGAGGGAGAAAGCGAAGGGAGCAGAAAGGGAAGGAAGAATAAAAAGAAGTGTTGGGCTGCAGGAGTGAGATGGAGGAATTGCAAGAAAAGAGGCAGGAAGCAGGAGAGTGAGAGAAAAGGAAAGAAGAGACATGCAGCCAGACTGGGCTTAGTGAGAGAGGATGGGACAGAGAACAGGATGAGAAGGAAATAAGGCAAGGCAAGGACAGGCAAGGACAGGCAAGGCAAGGCTAGGCTGCAGGACATTTTTTTGCTTTATAGTTTCTAGCACATTCGTCTTCAGACTAGGAGGAAAGCCATTAGACCGTATGGATTAGGCCCTAGCAAAAACCCCAGCTACTTGAGACACTTAGACTAAGCCTAAAATACCAAGATCTCTCCATAAGGATGGTTTTTATACTGTACTTCCACAATCTGCTGGCAGTACAAAAAAATAAGCTGCAGATCTCCTTAGGCTGAGTCATGGTGCTTTGGGGCAGGGACCATGCATACCATGGGAATATTTCACAGTTTCTGCTCTGTTTTCAGTGTATGACACCAAAACACCCACCTGATGACATCCTTTCAAGAGCAAAGGCAGCAATTTGCAGAATTCCGCTTCTTAGGGGAAGTGAGAAATTGCTGAGCTGACACCAAGTCCTGCAGTGTCCCTGTCACCTGCAGAGTCACCGCATCCTCGCCACGGTAGCGGGCATTGTGACAAAGGTTCAATGTCAGCTGGGTGTGGCAGCCTGTCGCCCCCTAGGGGATGGGGAGCCTGTCAGCCCCGGGCCTGTCACTGCCTGCTGGCCCTGCTGTCACCAGCCAGGCCTCTGAAAACTTGTCAAACCATGCCCAGACTTGGGGCCAAATTGGCCCAAATTCTCCAAGAGACAAGTCAGGAAGAAAGATATGGGACAGAGGGAGAAAGTGAAGGGAGCAGGAGAAAGGGAAGGAAGAATAAAAAGAAGTGTTGGGCTGCAGGAGTGAGATGGAGGAATTGCAAGAAAAGAGGCAGGAAGCAGGAGAGTGAGAGAAAAGGAAAGAAGAGACATGCAGCCAGACGAGGGCTTAGTGAGAGAGGATGGGACAGAGAACAGGATGAGAAGGAAATAAGGCAAGGCAAGGACAGGCAAGGACAGGCAAGGCTAGGCTAGGCTGCAGGACATTTTTTTGCTTTATAGTTTCTAGCACATTCGTCTTCAGACTAGGAGGAAAGCCATAAGACCGTATGGATTAGGCCCAAGCAAAAACCCCAGCTACTTGAGACACTTAGACTAAGCCTAAAATACCAAGATCTCTCCATAAGGATGGTTTTTATACTGTACTTCCACAATCTGCTGGCAGTACAAAAAAATAAGCTGCAGATCTCCTTAGGCTGAGTCATGGTGCTTTGGGGCAGGGACCATGCATACCATGGGAATATTTCACAGTTTCTGCTCTGTTTTCAGTGTATGACACCAAAACACCCACCTGATGACATCCTTTCAAGAGCAAAGGCAGCAATTTGCAGAATTCCGCTTCTTAGGGGAAGTGAGAAATTGCTGAGCTGACACCAAGTCCTGCAGTGTCCCTGTCACCTGCAGAGTCACCGCATCCTCGCCACGGTAGCGGGCATTGTGACAAAGGTTCAATGTCAGCTGGGTGTGGCAGCCAGGCGCCCCCTAGGGGATGGGGAGCCTGTCAGCCCCGGGCCTGTCACTGCCTGCTGGCCCTGCTGTCACCAGCCAGGCCTCTGAAAACTTGTCAAACCATGCCCAGACGAGGGGGCAATTTGGCCCAAAGACTCCAAGAGACAAGTCGGGAAGAAAGATATGGGACAGAGGGAGAAAGCGAAGGGAGCAGGAGAAAGGGAAGGAAGAATAAAAAGTAGTGTTGGGCTGCAGGAGTGAGATGGAGGAATTGCAAGAAAAGAGGCAGGAAGCAGGAGACTGAGAGAAAAGGAAAGAAGAGACATGCAGCCAGACGAGGGCTTAGTGAGAGAGGATGGGACAGAGAACAGGATGAGAAGGAAATAAGGCAAGGCAAGGACAGGCAAGGACAGGCAAGGCAAGGCTAGGCTGCAGGACATTTTTTTGCTTTATAGTTTCTAGCACATTCGTCTTCAGACTAGGAGGAAAGCCATAAGACCGTATGGATTAGGCCCAAGCAAAAACCCCAGCTACTTGAGACACTTAGACTAAGCCTAAAATACCAAGATCTCTCCATAAGGATGGTTTTTATACTGTACTTCCACAATCTGCTGGCAGTACAAAAAAATAAGCTGCAGATCTCCTTAGGCTGAGTCATGGTGCTTTGGGGCAGGGACCATGCATACCATGGGAATATTTCACAGTTTCTGCTCTGTTTTCAGTGTATGACACCAAAACACCCACCTGATGACATCCTTTCAAGAGCAAAGGCAGCAATTTGCAGAATTCCGCTTCTTAGGGGAAGTGAGAAATTGCTGAGCTGACACCAAGTCCTGCAGTGTCCCTGTCACCTGCAGAGTCACCGCATCCTCGCCACGGTAGTGGGCATTGTGACAAAGGTTCAATGTCAGCTGGGTGTGGCAGCCAGGCGCCCCCTAGGGGATGGGGAGCCTGTCAGCCCCGGGCCTGTCACTGCCTGCTGGCCCTCCTGTCACCAGCCAGGCCTCTGAAAACTTGTCAAACCATGCCCAGACGTGGGGCCAATTTGGCCCAAAGACTCCAAGAGACAAGTCGGGAAGAAAGATATGGGACAGAGGGAGAAAGCGAAGGGAGCAGGAGAAAGGGAAGGAAGAATAAAAAGTAGTGTTGGGCTGCAGGAGTGAGATGGAGGACTTGCAAGAAAAGAGGCAGAAAGCAGGAGAGTGAGAGAAAAGGAAAGAAGAGACATGCAGCCAGACGAGGGCTTAGTGAGAGAGGATGGGACAGAGAACAGGATGAGAAGGAAATAAGGCAAGGCAAGGACAGGCAAGGACAGGCAAGGCAAGGCTAGGCTGCAGGACATTTTTTTGCTTTATAGTTTCTAGCACATTCGTCTTCAGACTAGGAGGAAAGCCATAAGACCGTATGGATTAGGCCCAAGCAAAAACCCCAGCTACTTGAGACACTTAGACTAAGCCTAAAATACCAAGATCTCTCCATAAGGATGGTTTTTATACTGTACTTCCACAATCTGCTGGCAGTACAAAAAAATAAGCTGCAGATCTCCTTAGGCTGAGTCATGGTGCTTTGGGGCAGGGACCATGCATACCATGGGAATATTTCACAGTTTCTGCTCTGTTTTCAGTGTACGACACCAAAACACCCACCTGATGACATCCTTTCAAGAGCAAAGGCAGCAATTTGCAGAATTCCGCTTCTTAGGGGAAGTGAGAAATTGCTGAGCTGACACCAAGTCCTGCAGTGTCCCTGTCACCTGCAGAGTCAACGCATCCTCGCCACGGTAGTGGGCATTGTGACAAAGGTTCAATGTCAGCTGGGTGTGGCAGCCAGGCGCCCCCTAGGGGATGGGGAGCCTGTCAGCCCCGGGCCTGTCACTGCCTGCTGGCCCTGCTGTCACCAGCCAGGCCTCTGAAAACTTGTCAAACCATGCCCAGACGTGGGGCCAATTTGGCCCAAAGACTCCAAGAGACAAGTCGGGAAGAAAGATATGGGACAGAGAGAGAAAGCGAAGGGAGCAGGAGAAAGGGAAGGAAGAATAAAAAGTAGTGTTGGGCTGCAGGAGTGAGATGGAGGACTTGCAAGAAAAGAGGCAGGAAGCAGAAGAGTGAGAGAAAAAGAAAGAAGAGACATGCAGCCAGACGAGGGCTTAGTGAGAGAGGACGGGACAGAGAACAGGATGAGAAGGAAATAAGGCAAGGCAAGGACAGGCAAGGACAGGCAAGGCAAGGCTAGGCTGCAGGACATTTGTTTGCTTTATAGTTTCTAGCACATTCGTCTTCAGACTAGGAGGAAAGCCATGAGACCGTATGGATTAGTCCCTAGCAAAAACCCCAGCTACTTGAGACACTTAGACTAAGTCTAAAATACGAAGATCTCTCCATAAGGATGGTTTTTATACTGTACTTCCACAATCTGCTGGCAGTACAAAAAAATAAGCTGCAGATCTCCTTAGGCTGAGTCATGGTGCTTTGGGGCAGGGACCATGCATACCATGGGAATATTTCACAGTTTCTGCTCTGTTTTCAGTGTACGACACCAAAACACCCACCTGATGACATCCTTTCAAGAGCAAAGGCAGCAATTTGCAGAATTCCGCTTCTTAGGGGAAGTGAGAAATTGCTGAGCTGACACTAAGTCCTGCAGTGTCCCTGTCACTTGCAGAGTCACCGCATCCTCGCCACGGTAGCGGGCATTGTGACAAAGGTTCAATGTCAGCTGGGTGTGGCAGCCAGGCGCCCCCTAGGGGATGGGGAGCCTGTCAGCCCCGGGCCTGTCACTGCCTGCTGGCCCTGCTGTCACCAGCCAGGCCTCTGAAAACTTGTCAAACCATGCCCAGACGTGGGGCCAATTTGGCCCAAAGACTCCAAGAGACAAGTCGGGAAGAAAGATATGGGACAGAGGGAGAAAGCGAAGGGAGCAGGAGAAAGGGAAGGAAGAATAAAAAGTAGTGTTGGGCTGCAGGAGTGAGATGGAGGAATTGCAAGAAAAGAGGCAGGAAGCAGGAGAGTGAGAGAAAAGGAAAGAAGAGACATGCAGCCAGACGAGGGCTTAGTGAGAGAGGATGGGACAGAGAACAGGATGAGAAGGAAATAAGGCAAGGCAAGGACAGGCAAGGACAGGCAAGGCAAGGCTAGGCTACAGGACATTTTTTTGCTTTATAGTTTCTAGCACATTCGTCTTCAGACCAGAAGGAAAGCCATAAGACCGTATGGATTAGGCCCAAGCAAAAACCCCAGCTACATGAGACACTTAGACTAAGCCTAAAATACGAAGATCTCTCCATAAGGATGGTTTTTATACTGTACTTCCACAATCTGCTGGCAGTACAAAAAAATAAGCTGCAGATCTCCTTAGGCTGAGTCATGGTGCTTTGGGGCAGGGACCATGCATATCATGGGAATATTTCACAGTTTCTGCTCTGTTTTCAGTGTATGACACCGAAACACGCACCTGATGACATCCTTTCAAGAGCAAAGGCAGCAATTTGCAGAATTCCGCTTCTTAGGGGAAGTGAGAAATTGCTGAGCTGACACCAAGTCCTGCAGTGTCCCTGTCACCTGCAGAGTCACCGCATCCTCGCCACGGTAGCGGGCATTGTGACAAAGGTTCAATGTCAGCTGGGTGTGGCAGCCAGGCGCCCCCTAGGGGATGGGGAGCCTGTCAGCCCCGGGCCTGTCACTGCCTGCTGTCCCTGCTGTCACCAGCCAGGCCTCTGAAAACTTGTCAAACCATGCCCAGACGTGGGGCCAATTTGGCCCAAAGTCTCCAAGAGACAAGTCGGGAAGAAAGATATGGGACAGAGAGAGAAAGCGAAGGGAGCAGGAGAAAGGGAAGGAAGAATAAAAAGTAGTGTTGGGCTGCAGGAGTGAGATGGAGGAATTGCAAGAAAAGAGGCAGGAAGCAGGAGAGTGAGAGAAAAGGAGAGACATGCAGCCAGACGAGGGCTTAGTGAGAGAGGATGGGACAGAGAACAGGATGAGAAGGAAATAAGGCAAGGCAAGGACAGGCAAGGACAGGCAAGGCAAGGCTAGGCTACAGGACATTTTTTTGCTTTATAGTTTCTAGCACATTCGTCTTCAGACTAGGAGGAAAGCCATAAGACCGTATGGATTAGGCCCTAGCAAAAACCCCAGCTACTTGAGACACTTAGACTAAGCCTAAAATACGAAGATCTCTCCATAAGGATGGTTTTTATACTGTACTTCCACAATCTGCTGGCAGTACAAAAAAATAAGCTGCAGATCTCCTTAGGCTGAGTCATGGTGCTTTGGGGCAGGGACCATGCATATCATGGGAATATTTCACAGTTTCTGCTCTGTTTTCAGTGTATGACACCAAAACACCCACCTGATGACATCCTTTCAAGAGCAAAGGCAGCAATTTGCAGAATTCCGCTTCTTAGGGGAAGTGAGAAATTGCTGAGCTGACACCAAGTCCTGCAGTGTCCCTGTCACCTGCAGAGTCACCGCATCCTCGCCACGGTAGCGGACATTGTGACAAAGGTTCAATGTCAGCTGGGTGTGGCAGCCAGGCGCCCCCTAGGGGATGGGGAGCCTGTCAGCCCCGGGCCTGTCACTGCCTGCTGGCCCTGCTGTCACCAGCCAGGCCTCTGAAAACTTGTCAAACCATGCCCAGACGTGGGGCCAATTTGGCCCAAAGTCTCCAAGAGACAAGTCGGGAAGAAATATATGGGACAGAGGGAGAAAGCGAAGGGAGCAGGAGAAAGGGAAGGAAGAATAAAAAGTAGTGTTGGGCTGCAGGAGTGAGATGGAGGAATTGCAAGAAAAGAGGCAGGAAGCAGGAGAGTGAGAGAAAAGGAAAGGAGAGACATGCAGCCAGACAAGGGCTTAGTGAGAGAGGATGGGACAGAGAACAGGATGAGAAGGAAATAAGGCAAGGCAAGGACAGGCAAGGACAGGCAAGGCAAGGCTAGGCTACAGGACATTTTTTTGCTTTATAGTTTCTAGCACATTCGTCTTCAGACTAGGAGGAAAGCCATAAGACCGTATGGATTAGGCCCTAGCAAAAACCCCAGCTACTTGAGACACTTAGACTAAGTCTAAAATACGAAGATCTCTCCATAAGGATGGTTTTTATACTGTACTTCCACAATCTGCTGGCAGTACAAAAAAATAAGCTGCAGATCTCCTTAGGCTGAGTCATGGTGCTTTGGGGCAGGGACCATGCATATCATGGGAATATTTCACAGTTTCTGCTCTGTTTTCAGTGTATGACACCAAAACACCCACCTGATGACATCCTTTCAAGAGCAAAGGCAGCAATTTGCAGAATTCCGCTTCTTAGGGGAAGTGAGAAATTGCTGAGCTGACACCAAGTCCTGCAGTGTCCCTGTCACCTGCAGAGTCACCGCATCCTCGCCACGGTAGCGGGCATTGTGACAAAGGTTCTATGTCAGCTGGGTGTGGCAGCCAGGCGCCCCCTAGGGGATGGGGAGCCTGTCAGCCCCGGGCCTGTCACTGCCTGGTGTCCCTGCTGTCACCAGCCAGGCCTCGGAAAACTTGTCAAACCATGCCCAGACGTGGGGCCAATTTGGCCCAAAGTCTCCAAGAGACAAGTCGGGAAGAAATATATGGGACAGAGAGAGAAAGCGAAGGGAGCAGGAGAAAGGGAAGCAAGAATAAAAAGTAGTGTTGGGCTGCAGGAGTGAGATGGAGGAATTGCAAGAAAAGAGGCAGGAAGCAGGAGAGTGAGAGAAAAGGAAAGGAGAGACATGCAGCCAGACGAGGGCTTAGTGAGAGAGGATGGGACAGAGAACAGGATGAGAAGGAAATAAGGCAAGGCAAGGACAGGCAAGGACAGGCAAGGCAAGGCTAGGCTACAGGACATTTTTTTGCTTTATAGTTTCTAGCTCATTCGTCTTCAGACTAGGAGGAAAGCCATAAGACCGTATGGATTAGGCCCTAGCAAAAACCCCAGCTACTTGAGACACTTAGACTAAGCCTAAAATACGAAGATCTCTCCATAAGGATGGTTTTTATACTGTACTTCCACAATCTGCTGGCAGTACAAAAAAATAAGCTGCAGATCTCCTTAGGCTGAGTCATGGTGCTTTGGGGCAGGGACCATGCATATCATGGGAATATTTCACAGTTTCTGCTCTGTTTTCAGTGTATGACACCAAAACACCCACCTGATGACATCCTTTCAAGAGCAAAGGCAGCAATTTGCAGAATTCCGCTTCTTAGGGGAAGTGAGAAATTGCTGAGCTGACACCAAGTCCTGCAGTGTCCCTGTCACCTGCAGAGCCACCGCATCCTCGCCACGGTAGCGGGCATTGTGACAAAGGTTCAATGTCAGCTGGGTGTGGCAGCCAGGCGCCCCCTAGGGGATGGGGAGCCTGTCAGTCCCGGGCCTGTCACTGCCTGCTGGCCCTGCTGTCACCAGCCAGGCCTCTGAAAACTTGTCAAACCATGCCCAGACGTGGGGCCAATTTGGCCCAAAGTCTCCAAGAGACAAGTCGGGAAGAAAGATATGGGACAGAGAGAGAAAGCGAAGGGAGCAGGAGAAAGGGGAAGAAGAATAAAAAGTAGTGTTGGGCTGCAGGAGTGAAATGGAGGAATTGCAAGAAAAGAGGCAGGAAGCAGGAGAGTGAGAGAAAAGGAAAGGAGAGACATGCAGCCAGACGAGGGCTTAGTGAGAGAGGATGGGACAGAGAACAGGATGAGAAGGAAATAAGGCAAGGCAAGGACAGGCAAGGACAGGCAAGGCAAGGCTAGGCTACAGGACATTTTTTTGCTTTATAGTTTCTAGCACATTCGTCTTCAGACTAGGAGGAAAGCCATAAGACCGTATGGATTAGGCCCTAGCAAAAACCCCAGCTACTTGAGACACTTAGACTAAGCCTAAAATACGAAGATCTCTCCATAAGGATAGTTTTTATACTGTACTTCCACAATCTGCTGGCAGTACAAAAAAATAAGCTGCAGATCTCCTTAGGCTGAGTCATGGTGCTTTGGGGCAGGGACCATGCATATCATGGGAATATTTCACAGTTTCTGCTCTGTTTTCAGTGTATGACACCAAAACACCCACCTGATGACATCCTTTCAAGAGCAAAGGCAGCAATTTGCAGAATTCCGCTTCTTAGGGGAAGTGAGAAATTGCTGAGCTGACACCAAGTCCTGCAGTGTCCCTGTCACCTGCAGAGTCACCGCATCCTCGCCACGGTAGCGGGCATTGTGACAAAGGTTCAATGTCAGCTGGGTGTGGCAGCCAGGCGCCCCCTAGGGGATGGGGAGCCTGTCAGCCCCGGGCCTGTCACTGCCTGCTGTCCCTGCTGTCACCAGCCAGGCCTCTGAAAACAAATCAAACCATGCCCAGACGTGGGGCCAATTTGGCCCAAAGTCTCCAAGAGACAAGTCGGGAAGAAAGATATGGGACAGAGAGAGAAAGCGAAGGGAGCAGGAGAAAGGGAAAGAAGAATAAAAAGTAGTGTTGGGCTGCAGGAGTGAGATGGAGGAATTGCAAGAAAAGAGGCAGGAAGCAGGAGAGTGAGAGAAAAGGAAAGGAGAGACATGCAGCCAGACGAGGGCTTAGTGAGAGAGGATGGGACAGAGAACAGGATGAGAAGGAAATAAGGCAAGGCAAGGACAGGCACGGACAGGCAAGGCAAGGCTAGGCTGCAGGACATTTTTTTGCTTTATAGTTTCTAGCACATTCGTCTTCAGACTAGGAGGAAAGCCATAAGACCGTATGGATTAGGCCCTAGCAAAAACCCCAGCTACTTGAGACACTTAGACTAAGCCTAAAATACGAAGATCTCTCCATAAGGATGGTTTTTATACTGTACTTCCACAATCTGCTGGCAGTACAAAAAAATAAGCTGCATATCTCCTTAGGCTGAGTCATGGTGCTTTGGGGCAGGGACCATGCATACCATGGGAATATTTCACAGTTTCTGCTCTGTTTTCAGTGTATGACACCAAAACACCCACCTGATGACATCCTTTCAAGAGCAAAGGCAGCAATTTGCAGAATTCCGCTTCTTAGGGGAAGTGAGAAATTGCTGAGCTGACACCAAGTCCTGCAGTGTCCCTGCCACCTGCACAGTCACCGCATCCTCGCCACGGTAGCGGGCATTGTGACAAAGGTTCTATGTCAGCTGGGTGTGGCAGCCAGGCGCCCCCTATGGGATGGGGAGCCTGTCAGCCCCGGGCCTGTCACTGCCTGCTGGCCCTGCTGTCACCAGCCAGGCCTCGGAAAACTTGTCAAACCATGCACAGACGTGGGGCCAATCTGGCCCAAAGTCTCCAAGAGACAAGTCGGGAAGAAAGATATGGGACAGAGGGAGAAAGCGAAGGGAGCAGGAGAAAGGGAAGGAAGAATAAAAAGTAGTGTTGGGCTGCAGGAGTGAGATGGAGGAATTGCAAGAAAAGAGGCAGGAAGCAGGAGAGTGAGAGAAAAGGAAAGGAGAGACATGCAGCCAGACGAGGGCTTAGTGAGAGAGGATGGGACAGAGAACAGGATGAGAAGGAAATAAGGCAAGGCAAGGACAGGCAAGGACAGGCAAGGCAAGGCTAGGCTGCAGGACATTTTTTTGCTTTATAGTTTCTAGCACATTCGTCTTCAGACTAGGAGGAAAGCCATAAGACCGTATGGATTAGGCCCTAGCAAAAACCCCAGCTACTTGAGACACTTAGACTAAGCCTAAAATACGAAGATCTCTCCATAAGGATGGTTTTTATACTGTACTTCCACAATCTGCTGGCAGTACAAAAAAATAAGCTGCAGATCTCCTTAGGCTGAGTCATGGTGCTTTGGGGCAGGGACCATTTCACAGTTTCTGCTCTGTTTTCAGTGTATGACACCAAAACACCCACCTGATGACATCCTTTCAAGAGCAAAGGCAGCAATTTGCAGAATTTCGCTTCTTAGGGGAAGTGAGAAATTGCTGAGCTGACACCAAGTCCTGCAGTGTCCCTGCCACCTGCAGAGTCACCGCATCCTCGCCACGGTAGCGGGCATTGTGACAAAGGTTCAATGTCAGCTGGGTGTGGCAGCCAGGCGCCCCCTAGGGGATGGGGAGCCTGTCAGCCCCGGGCCTGTCACTGCTTGCTGGCCCTGCTGTCACCAGCCAGGCCTCCGAAAACTTGTCAAACCATGCCCAGACGTGGGGCCAATTTGGCCCAAAGACTCCAAGAGACAAGTCGGGAAGAAAGATATGGGACAGAGGGAGAAAGCGAAGGGAGCAGGAGAAAGGGAAGGAAGAATAAAAAGTAGTGTTGGGCTGCAGGAGTGAGATGGAGGACTTGCAAGAAAAGAGGCAGAAAGCAGGAGAGTGAGAGAAAAGGAAAGAAGAGACATGCAGCCAGACGAGGGCTTAGTGAGAGAGGATGGGACAGAGAACAGGATGAGAAGGAAATAAGGCAAGGCAAGGACAGGCAAGGACAGGCAAGGCAAGGCTAGGCTGCAGGACATTTTTTTGCTTTATAGTTTCTAGCACATTCGTCTTCAGACTAGGAGGAAAGCCATAAGACCGTATGGATTAGGCCCAAGCAAAAACCCCAGCTACTTGAGACACTTAGACTAAGCCTAAAATACCAAGATCTCTCCATAAGGATGGTTTTTATACTGTACTTCCACAATCTGCTGGCAGTACAAAAAAATAAGCTGCAGATCTCCTTAGGCTGAGTCATGGTGCTTTGGGGCAGGGACCATGCATACCATGGGAATATTTCACAGTTTCTGCTCTGTTTTCAGTGTACGACACCAAAACACCCACCTGATGACATCCTTTCAAGAGCAAAGGCAGCAATTTGCAGAATTCCGCTTCTTAGGGGAAGTGAGAAATTGCTGAGCTGACACCAAGTCCTGCAGTGTCCCTGTCACCTGCAGAGTCACCGCATCCTCGCCACGGTAGTGGGCATTGTGACAAAGGTTCAATGTCAGCTGGGTGTGGCAGCCAGGCGCCCCCTAGGGGATGGGGAGCCTGTCAGCCCCGGGCCTGTCACTGCCTGCTGGCCCTCCTGTCACCAGCCAGGCCTCTGAAAACTTGTCAAACCATGCCCAGACGTGGGGCCAATTTGGCCCAAAGACTCCAAGAGACAAGTCGGGAAGAAAGATATGGGACAGAGAGAGAAAGCGAAGGGAGCAGGAGAAAGGGAAGGAAGAATAAAAAGTAGTGTTGGGCTGCAGGAGTGAGATGGAGGACTTGCAAGAAAAGAGGCAGGAAGCAGGAGAGTGAGAGAAAAGGAAAGAAGAGACATGCAGCCAGACGAGGGCTTAGTGAGAGAGGATGGGACAGAGAACAGGATGAGAAGGAAATAAGGCAAGGCAAGGACAGGCAAGGACAGGCAAGGCAAGGCTAGTCTGCAGGACATTTTTTTGCTTTATAGTTTCTAGCACATTCGTCTTCAGACTAGAAGGAAAGCCATAAGACCGTATGGATTAGGCCCAAGCAAAAACCCCAGCTACATGAGACACTTAGACTAAGCCTAAAATACGAAGATCTCTCCATAAGGATGGTTTTTATACTGTACTTCCACAATCTGCTGGCAGTACAAAAAAATAAGCTGCAGATCTCCTTAGGCTGAGTCATGGTGCTTTGGGGCAGGGACCATGCATATCATGGGAATATTTCACAGTTTCTGCTCTGTTTTCAGTGTATGACACCGAAACACGCACCTGATGACATCCTTTCAAGAGCAAAGGCAGCAATTTGCAGAATTCCGCTTCTTAGGGGAAGTGAGAAATTGCTGAGCTGACACCAAGTCCTGCAGTGTCCCTGTCACCTGCAGAGTCACCGCATCCTCGCCACGGTAGCGGGCATTGTGACAAAGGTTCTATGTCAGCTGGGTGTGGCAGCCAGGCGCCCCCTAGGGGATGGGGAGCCTGTCAGCCCCGGGCCTGTCACTGCCTGCTGGCCCTGCTGTCACCAGCCAGGCCTCTGAAAACTTGTCAAACCATGCCCAGACGTGGGGCCAATTTGGCCCAAAGTCTCCAAGAGACAAGTCGGGAAGAAAGATATGGGACAGAGAGAGAAAGCGAAGGGAGCAGGAGAAAGGGAAGGAAGAATAAAAAGTAGTGTTGGGCTGCAGGAGTGAGATGGAGGAATTGCAAGAAAAGAGGCAGGAAGCAGGAGAGTGAGAGAAAAGGAAAGGAGAGACATGCAGCCAGACGAGGGCTTAGTGAGAGAGGATGGGACAGAGAACAGGATGAGAAGGAAATAAGGCAAGGCAAGGACAGGCAAGGACAGGCAAGGCAAGGCTAGGCTACAGGACATTTTTTTGCTTTATAGTTTCTAGCACATTCGTCTTCAGACTAGGAGGAAAGCCATAAGACCGTATGGATTAGGCCCTAGCAAAAACCCCAGCTACTTGAGACACTTAGACTAAGCCTAAAATACGAAGATCTCTCCATAAGGATGGTTTTTATACTGTACTTCCACAATCTGCTGGCAGTACAAAAAAATAAGCTGCAGATCTCCTTAGGCTGAGTCATGGTGCTTTGGGGCAGGGACCATGCATATCATGGGAATATTTCACAGTTTCTGCTCTGTTTTCAGTGTATGACACCAAAACACCCACCTGATGACATCCTTTCAAGAGCAAAGGCAGCAATTTGCAGAATTCCGCTTCTTAGGGGAAGTGAGAAATTGCTGAGCTGACACCAAGTCCTGCAGTGTCCCTGTCACCTGCAGAGTCACCGCATCCTCGCCACGGTAGCGGACATTGTGACAAAGGTTCAATGTCAGCTGGGTGTGGCAGCCAGGCGCCCCCTAGGGGATGGGGAGCCTGTCAGCCCCGGGCCTGTCACTGCCTGGTGTCCCTGCTGTCACCAGCCAGGCCTCGGAAAACTTGTCAAACCATGCCCAGACGTGGGGCCAATTTGGCCCAAAGTCTCCAAGAGACAAGTCGGGAAGAAATATATGGGACAGAGAGAGAAAGCGAAGGGAGCAGGAGAAAGGGAAGCAAGAATAAAAAGTAGTGTTGGGCTGCAGGAGTGAGATGGAGGAATTGCAAGAAAAGAGGCAGGAAGCAGGAGAGTGAGAGAAAAGGAAAGGAGAGACATGCAGCCAGACGAGGGCTTAGTGAGAGAGGATGGGACAGAGAACAGGATGAGAAGGAAATAAGGCAAGGCAAGGACAGGCAAGGACAGGCAAGGCAAGGCTAGGCTACAGGACATTTTTTTGCTTTATAGTTTCTAGCTCATTCGTCTTCAGACTAGGAGGAAAGCCATAAGACCGTATGGATTAGGCCCTAGCAAAAACCCCAGCTACTTGAGACACTTAGACTAAGCCTAAAATACGAAGATCTCTCCATAAGGATGGTTTTTATACTGTACTTCCACAATCTGCTGGCAGTACAAAAAAATAAGCTGCAGATCTCCTTAGGCTGAGTCATGGTGCTTTGGGGCAGGGACCATGCATATCATGGGAATATTTCACAGTTTCTGCTCTGTTTTCAGTGTATGACACCAAAACACCCACCTGATGACATCCTTTCAAGAGCAAAGGCAGCAATTTGCAGAATTCCGCTTCTTAGGGGAAGTGAGAAATTGCTGAGCTGACACCAAGTCCTGCAGTGTCCCTGTCACCTGCAGAGCCACCGCATCCTCGCCACGGTAGCGGGCATTGTGACAAAGGTTCAATGTCAGCTGGGTGTGGCAGCCAGGCGCCCCCTAGGGGATGGGGAGCCTGTCAGTCCCGGGCCTGTCACTGCCTGCTGGCCCTGCTGTCACCAGCCAGGCCTCTGAAAACTTGTCAAACCATGCCCAGACGTGGGGCCAATTTGGCCCAAAGTCTCCAAGAGACAAGTCGGGAAGAAAGATATGGGACAGAGAGAGAAAGCGAAGGGAGCAGGAGAAAGGGGAAGAAGAATAAAAAGTAGTGTTGGGCTGCAGGAGTGAAATGGAGGAATTGCAAGAAAAGAGGCAGGAAGCAGGAGAGTGAGAGAAAAGGAAAGGAGAGACATGCAGCCAGACGAGGGCTTAGTGAGAGAGGATGGGACAGAGAACAGGATGAGAAGGAAATAAGGCAAGGCAAGGACAGGCAAGGACAGGCAAGGCAAGGCTAGGCTACAGGACATTTTTTTGCTTTATAGTTTCTAGCACATTCGTCTTCAGACTAGGAGGAAAGCCATAAGACCGTATGGATTAGGCCCTAGCAAAAACCCCAGCTACTTGAGACACTTAGACTAAGCCTAAAATACGAAGATCTCTCCATAAGGATAGTTTTTATACTGTACTTCCACAATCTGCTGGCAGTACAAAAAAATAAGCTGCAGATCTCCTTAGGCTGAGTCATGGTGCTTTGGGGCAGGGACCATGCATATCATGGGAATATTTCACAGTTTCTGCTCTGTTTTCAGTGTATGACACCAAAACACCCACCTGATGACATCCTTTCAAGAGCAAAGGCAGCAATTTGCAGAATTCCGCTTCTTAGGGGAAGTGAGAAATTGCTGAGCTGACACCAAGTCCTGCAGTGTCCCTGTCACCTGCAGAGTCACCGCATCCTCGCCACGGTAGCGGGCATTGTGACAAAGGTTCAATGTCAGCTGGGTGTGGCAGCCAGGCGCCCCCTAGGGGATGGGGAGCCTGTCAGCCCCGGGCCTGTCACTGCCTGCTGTCCCTGCTGTCACCAGCCAGGCCTCTGAAAACAAATCAAACCATGCCCAGACGTGGGGCCAATTTGGCCCAAAGTCTCCAAGAGACAAGTCGGGAAGAAAGATATGGGACAGAGAGAGAAAGCGAAGGGAGCAGGAGAAAGGGAAAGAAGAATAAAAAGTAGTGTTGGGCTGCAGGAGTGAGATGGAGGAATTGCAAGAAAAGAGGCAGGAAGCAGGAGAGTGAGAGAAAAGGAAAGGAGAGACATGCAGCCAGACGAGGGCTTAGTGAGAGAGGATGGGACAGAGAACAGGATGAGAAGGAAATAAGGCAAGGCAAGGACAGGCACGGACAGGCAAGGCAAGGCTAGGCTGCAGGACATTTTTTTGCTTTATAGTTTCTAGCACATTCGTCTTCAGACTAGGAGGAAAGCCATAAGACCGTATGGATTAGGCCCTAGCAAAAACCCCAGCTACTTGAGACACTTAGACTAAGCCTAAAATACGAAGATCTCTCCATAAGGATGGTTTTTATACTGTACTTCCACAATCTGCTGGCAGTACAAAAAAATAAGCTGCATATCTCCTTAGGCTGAGTCATGGTGCTTTGGGGCAGGGACCATGCATACCATGGGAATATTTCACAGTTTCTGCTCTGTTTTCAGTGTATGACACCAAAACACCCACCTGATGACATCCTTTCAAGAGCAAAGGCAGCAATTTGCAGAATTCCGCTTCTTAGGGGAAGTGAGAAATTGCTGAGCTGACACCAAGTCCTGCAGTGTCCCTGCCACCTGCACAGTCACCGCATCCTCGCCACGGTAGCGGGCATTGTGACAAAGGTTCTATGTCAGCTGGGTGTGGCAGCCAGGCGCCCCCTATGGGATGGGGAGCCTGTCAGCCCCGGGCCTGTCACTGCCTGCTGGCCCTGCTGTCACCAGCCAGGCCTCGGAAAACTTGTCAAACCATGCACAGACGTGGGGCCAATCTGGCCCAAAGTCTCCAAGAGACAAGTCGGGAAGAAAGATATGGGACAGAGGGAGAAAGCGAAGGGAGCAGGAGAAAGGGAAGGAAGAATAAAAAGTAGTGTTGGGCTGCAGGAGTGAGATGGAGGAATTGCAAGAAAAGAGGCAGGAAGCAGGAGAGTGAGAGAAAAGGAAAGGAGAGACATGCAGCCAGACGAGGGCTTAGTGAGAGAGGATGGGACAGAGAACAGGATGAGAAGGAAATAAGGCAAGGCAAGGACAGGCAAGGACAGGCAAGGCAAGGCTAGGCTGCAGGACATTTTTTTGCTTTATAGTTTCTAGCACATTCGTCTTCAGACTAGGAGGAAAGCCATAAGACCGTATGGATTAGGCCCTAGCAAAAACCCCAGCTACTTGAGACACTTAGACTAAGCCTAAAATACGAAGATCTCTCCATAAGGATGGTTTTTATACTGTACTTCCACAATCTGCTGGCAGTACAAAAAAATAAGCTGCAGATCTCCTTAGGCTGAGTCATGGTGCTTTGGGGCAGGGACCATTTCACAGTTTCTGCTCTGTTTTCAGTGTATGACACCAAAACACCCACCTGATGACATCCTTTCAAGAGCAAAGGCAGCAATTTGCAGAATTTCGCTTCTTAGGGGAAGTGAGAAATTGCTGAGCTGACACCAAGTCCTGCAGTGTCCCTGCCACCTGCAGAGTCACCGCATCCTCGCCACGGTAGCGGGCATTGTGACAAAGGTTCAATGTCAGCTGGGTGTGGCAGCCAGGCGCCCCCTAGGGGATGGGGAGCCTGTCAGCCCCGGGCCTGTCACTGCTTGCTGGCCCTGCTGTCACCAGCCAGGCCTCTGAAAACTTGTCAAACCATGCCCAGACGTGGGGCCAATTTGGCCCAAAGTCTCCAAGAGACAAGTCGGGAAGAAAGATATGGGACAGAGGGAGAAAGCGAAGGGAGCAGGAGAAAGGGAAGGTAGAAAGAATAAAAAGTAGTGTTGGGCTGCAGGAGTGAAATGGAGGAATTGCAAGAAAAGAGGCAGGAAGCAGGAGAGTGAGAGAAAAGGAAAGAAGAGACATGCAGCCAGACGAGGGCTTAGTGAGAGAGGATGGGACAGAGAACAGGATGAGAAGGAAATAAGGCAAGGCAAGGACAGGCAAGGACAGGCAAGGCAAGGCTAGGCTGCAGGACATTTTTTTGCTTTATAGTTTCTAGCACATTCGTCTTCAGACTAGGAGGAAAGACATAAGACCGTATGGGTTAGGCCCAAGCAAAAACCCCAGCTACTTGAGACACTTAGACTAAGCCTAAAATACCAAGATCTCTCCATAAGGATGGTTTTTATAGTGTACTTCCACAATCTGCTGGCAGTACAAAAAAATAAGCTGCAGATCTCCTTAGGCTGAGTCATGGTGCTTTGGGGCAGGGACCATGCATACCATGGGAATATTTCACAGTTTCTGCTCTGTTTTCAGTGTATGACACCAAAACACCCACCTGATGACATCCTTTCAAGAGCAAAGGCAGCAATTTGCAGAATTCCGCTTCTTAGGGGAAGTGAGAAATTGCTGAGCTGACACCAAGTCCTGCAGTGTCCCTGTCACCTGCAGAGTCACCGCATCCTCGCCACGGTAGCGGGCATTGTGACAAAGGTTCAATGTCAGCTGGGTGTGGCAGCCAGGCGCCCCCTAGGGGATGGGGAGCCTGTCAGCCCCGGGCCTGTCACTGCCTGCTGGCCCTGCTGTCACCAGCCAGGCCTCTGAAAACTTGTCAAACCATGCCCAGACGTGGGGCCAATTTGGCCCAAAGTCTCCAAGAGACAAGTCGAGAAGAAAGATAAGGGACAGAGGGAGAAAGCGAAGGGAGCAGGAGAAAGGGAAGGAAGAATAAAAAGTAGTGTTGGGCTGCAGGAGTGAAATGGATGAATTGCAAGAAAAGAGGCAGGAAGCAGGAGAGTGAGAGAAAAGGAAAGGAGAGACATGCAGCCAGACGAGGGCTTAGTGAGAGAGGATGGGACAGAGAACAGGATGAGAAGGAAATAAGGCAAGGCAAGGACAGGCAAGGACAGGCAAGACAAGGCTAGGCTGCAGGACATTTTTTTGCTTTATAGTTTCTAGCACATTCGTCTTCAGACTAGGAGGAAAGACATAAGACCGTATGGGTTAGGCCCAAGCAAAAACCCCAGCTACTTGAGACACTTAGACTAAGCCTAAAATACGAAGATCTCTCCATAAGGATGGTTTTTATAGTGTACTTCCACAATCTGCTGGCAGTACAAAAAAATAAGCTGCAGATCTCCTTAGGCTGAGTCATGGTGCTTTGGGGCAGGGACCATGCATATCATGGGAATATTTCACAGTTTCTGCTCTGTTTTCAGTGTATGACACCAAAACACCCACCTGATGACATCCTTTCAAGAGCAAAGGCAGCAATTTGCAGAATTCCGCTTCTTAGGGGAAGTGAGAAATTGCTGAGCTGACACCAAGTCCTGCAGTGTCCCTGCCACCTGCAGAGTCACCGCATCCTCGCCACGGTAGCGGGCATTGTGACAAAGGTTCAATGTCAGCTGGGTGTGGCAGCCAGGCGCCCCCTAGGGGATGGGGAGCCTGTCAGCCCCGGGCCTGTCACTGCCTGCTGGCCCTGCTGTCACCAGCCAGGCCTCTGAAAACTTGTCAAACCATGCCCAGACATGGGGCCAATTTGGCCCAAAGTCTCCAAGAGACAAGTCGGGAAGAAAGATATGGGACAGAGGGAGAAAGCGAAGGGAGCAGGAGAAAGGGAAGGAAGAATAAAAAGTAGTGTTGGGCTGCAGGAGTGAAATGGAGGAATTGCAAGAAAAGAGGCAGGAAGCAGGAGAGTGAGAGAAAAGGAAGGAAGAGACATGCAGCCAGACGAGGCCTAAGTGAGAGAGGATGGGACAGAGAACAGGATGAGAAGGAAATAAGGCAAGGCAAGGACAGGCAAGGACAAGCAAGGCAAGGCTAGGCTGCAGGACATTTTTTTGCTTTATAGTTTCTAGCACATTCGTCTTCAGACTAGGAGGAAAGCCATAAGACCGTATGGATTAGGCCCAAGCAAAAACCCCAGCTACTTGAGACACTTAGGCTAAGCCTAAAATACGAAGATCTCTCCATAAGGATGGTTTTTATACTGTACTTCCACAATCTGCTGGCAGTACAAAAAAATAAGCTGCAGATCTCCTTAGGCTGAGTCATGGTGCTTTGGGGCAGGGACCATGCATATCATGGGAATATTTCACAGTTTCTGCTCTGTTTTCAGTGCATGACACCAAAACACCCACCTGATGACATCCTTTCAAGAGCAAAGGCAGCAATTTGCAGAATTCCGCTTCTTAGGGGAAGTGAGAAATTGCTGAGCTGACACCAAGTCCTGCAGTGTCCCTGTCACCTGCAGAGTCACCGCATCCTCGCCACGGTAGCGGGCATTGTGACAAAGGTTCAATGTCAGCTGGGTGTGGCAGCCAGGCGCCCCCTAGGGGATGGGGAGCCTGTCAGCCCCGGGCCTGTCACTGCCTGCTAGCCCTGATGTCACCAGCCAGGCCTCGGAAAACTTGTCAAACCATGCCCAGACGTGGGGCCAATTTGGCCCAAGGACTCCAAGAGACAAGTCGGGAAGAAAGATATGGGACAGAGGGAGAAAGCGAAGGGAGCAGGAGAAAGGGAAGGAAGAATAAAAAGTAGTGTTGGGCTGCAGGAGTGAGATGGAGGAATTGCAAGAAAAGAGGCAGAAAGCAGGAGAGTGAGAGAAAAGGAAAGAAGAGACATGCAGCCAGACGAGGGCTTAGTGAGAGAGGATGGGACAGAGAACAGGATGAGAAGGAAATAAGGCAAGGCAAGGACAGGCAAGGACAGGCAAGGCAAGGCTAGGCTGCAGGTCATGTTTTTGCTTTATAGTTTCTAGCACATTCGTCTTCAGACTAGGAGGAAAGCCATAAGACCGTATGGATTAGGCCCAAGCAAAAACCCCAGCTACTTGAGACACTTAGACTAAGCCTAAAATACGAAGATCTCTCCGTAAGGATGGTTTTTATACTGTACTTCCACAATCTGCTGGCAGTACAAAAAAATAAGCTGCAGATCTCCTTAGGCTGAGTCATGGTGCTTTGGGGCAGGGACCATGCATATCATGGGAATATTTCACAGTTTCTGCTCTGTTTTCAGTGCATGACACCAAAACACCCACCTGATGACATCCTTTCAAGAGCAAAGGCAGCAATTTGCAGAATTCCGCTTCTTAGGGGAAGTGAGAAATTGCTGAGCTGACACCAAGTCCTGCAGTGTCCCTGTCACCTGCAGAGTCACCGCATCCTCGCCACGGTAGCGGGCATTGTGACAAAGGTTCAATGTCAGCTGGGTGTGGCAGCCAGGCGCCCCCTAGGGGATGGGGAGCCTGTCAGCCCCGGGCCTGTCACTGCCTGCTAGCCCTGCTGTCACCAGCCAGGCCTCGGAAAACTTGTCAAACCATGCCCAGACGTGGGGCCAATTTGGCCCAAGGACTCCAAGAGACAAGTCGGGAAGAAAGATATGGGACAGAGGGAGAAAGCGAAGGGAGCAGGAGAAAGGGAAGGAAGAATAAAAAGTAGTGTTGGGCTGCAGGAGTGAGATGGAGGAATTGCAAGAAAAGAGGCAGAAATCAGGAGAGTGAGAGAAAAGGAAAGAAGAGACATGCAGCCAGACGAGGGCTTAGTGAGAGAGGATGGGACAGAGAACAGGATGAGAAGGAAATAAGGCAAGGCAAGGACAGGCAAGGACAGGCAAGGCAAGGCTAGGCTGCAGGTCATGTTTTTGCTTTATAGTTTCTAGCACATTCGTCTTCAGACTAGGAGGAAAGCCATAAGACCGTATGGATTAGGCCCAAGCAAAAACCCCAGCTACTTGAGACACTTAGACTAAGCCTAAAATACGAAGATCTCTCCGTAAGGATGGTTTTTATACTGTACTTCCACAATCTGCTGGCAGTACAAAAAAATAAGCTGCAGATCTCCTTAGGCTGAGTCATGGTGCTTTGGGGCAGGGACCATGCATATCATGGGAATATTTCACAGTTTCTGCTCTGTTTTCAGTGTATGAAACCAAAACACCCACCTGATGACATCCTTTCAAGAGCAAAGGCAGCAATTTGCAGAATTCCGCTTCTTAGGGGAAGTGAGAAATTGCTGAGCTGACACCAAGTCCTGCAGTGTCCCTGTCACCTGCAGAGTCACCGCATCCTCGCCACGGTAGCGGGCATTGTGACAAAGGTTCAATGTCAGCTGGGTGTGGCAGCCAGGCGCCCCCTAGGGGATGGGGAGCCTGTCAGCCCCGGGCCTGTCACTGCCTGCTGGCCCTGCTGTCACCAGCCAGGCCTCGGAAAACTTGTCAAACCATGCCCAGACGTGGGGCCAATTTGGCCCAAATTCTCCAAGAGACAAGTCGGGAAGAAAGATATGGGACAGAGGGAGAAAGCGAAGGAGCAGGAGAAAGGGAAGTAAGAATAAAAAGTAGTGTTGGGCTGCAGGAGTGAGATGGAGGAATTGCAAGAAAAGAGGCAGAAAGCAGGAGAGTGAGAGAAAAGGAAAGAAGAGACATGCAGCCAGACGAGGGGTTAGTGAGAGAGGATGGGACAGAGAATAGGATGAGAAGGAAATAAGGCAAGGCAAGGACAGGCAAGGACAGGCAAGGCAAGGCTAGGCTGCAGGACATGTTTTTGCTTTGTAGTTTCTAGCACATTCGTCTTCAGACTAGGAGGAAAGCCATAAGACCGTATGGATTAGGCCCAAGCAAAAACCCCAGCTACTTGAGACACTTAGACTAAGCCTAAAATACGAAGATCTCTCCATAAGGATGGTTTTTATACTGTACTTCCACAATCTGCTGGCAGTACAAAAAAATAAGCTGCAGATCTCCTTAGGCTGAGTCATGGTGCTTTGGGTCAGGGACCATGCATATCATGGGAATATTTCACAGTTTCTGCTCTGTTTTCAGTGTATGACACCAAAACACCCACCTGATGACATCCTTTCAAGAGCAAAGGCAGCAATTTGCACAATTCCGCTTCTTAGGGGAAGTGAGAAATTGCTGAGCTGACACCAAGTCCTGCAGTGTCCCTGCCACCTGCAGAGTCACCGCATCCTCGCCACGGTAGCGGGCATTGTGACAAAGGTTCAATGTCAGCTGGGTGTGGCAGCCAGGCGCCCCCTAGGGGATGGGGAGCCTGTCAGCCCCGGGCCTGTCACTGCCTGCTGGCCCTGCTGTCACCAGCCAGGCCTCTGAAAACTTGTCAAACCATGCCCAGACATGGGGCCAATTTGGCCCAAAGACTCCAAGAGACAAGTCGGGAAGAAAGATATGGGACAGAGGGAGAAAGCGAAGGGAGCAGGAGAAAGGGAAGTAAGAATAAAAAGTAGTGTTGGGCTGCAGGAGTGAGATGGAGGAATTGCAAGAAAAGAGGCAGGAAGCAGGAGAGTGAGAGAAAAGGAAAGAAGAGACATGCAGCCAGACGAGGGCTTAGTGAGAGAGGATGGGACAGAGAACAGGATGAGAAGGAAATAAGGCAAGGCAAGGACAGGCAAGGACAGGCAAGGCAAGGCTAGGCTGCAGGACATGTTTTTGCTTTATAGTTTCTAGCACATTCGTCTTCAGACTAGGAGGAAAGCCATAAGACCGTATGGATTAGGCCCAAGCAAAAACCCCAGCTACTTGAGACACTTAGACTAAGCCTAAAATACGAAGATCTCTCCGTAAGGATGGTTTTTATACTGTACTTCCACAATCTGCTGGCAGTACAAAAAAATAAGCTGCAGATCTCCTTAGGCTGAGTCATGGTGCTTTGGGGCAGGGACCATGCATATCATGGGAATATTTCACAGTTTCTGCTCTGTTTTCAGTGCATGACACCAAAACACCCACCTGATGACATCCTTTCAAGAGCAAAGGCAGCAATTTGCAGAATTCCGCTTCTTAGGGGAAGTGAGAAATTGCTGAGCTGACACCAAGTCCTGCAGTGTCCCTGCCACCTGCAGAGTCACCGCATCCTCGCCACGGTAGCGGGCATTGTGACAAAGGTTCAATGTCAGCTGGGTGTGGCAGCCAGGCGCCCCCTAGGGGATGGGGAGCCTGTCAGCCCCGGGCCTGTCACTGCCTGCTGGCCCTGCTGTCACCAGCCAGGCCTCTGAAAACTTGTCAAACCATGCCCAGACATGGGGCCAATTTGGCCCAAAGACTCCAAGAGACAAGTCGGGAAGAAAGATATGGGACAGAGGGAGAAAGCGAAGGAGCAGGAGAAAGGGAAGGAAGAATAAAAAGTAGTGTTGGGCTGCAGGAGTGAGATGGAGGAATTGCAAGAAAAGAGGCAGAAAGCAGGAGAGTGAGAGAAAAGGAAAGAAGAGACATGCAGCCAGACGAGGGCTTAGTGAGAGAGGATGGGACAGAGAACAGGATGAGAAGGAAATAAGGCAAGGCAAGGACAGGCAAGGACAGGCAGGGCAAGGCTAGGCTGCAGGACATGTTTTTGCCTTATAGTTTCTAGCACATTCGTCTTCAGACTAGGACGAAAGCCATAAGACCGTATGGATTAGGCCCAAGCAAAAACCCCAGCTACTTGAGACACTTAGACTAAGCCTAAACTACGAAGATCTCTCCATAAGGATGGTTTTTATACTGTCCTTCCACTAATCTGCTGGCAGTACAAAAAAATAAGCTGCAGATCTCCTTAGGCTGAGTCATGGTGCTTTGGGACAGGGACCATGCATATCATGAAAATATTTCACAGTTTCGGTTCTGGTTTACAATGTATGACACCAAAACACCCACCTGATGACATCCTTTCAGCAGCAAAGGCAGCAATTTGCAGAATTCGTCTTCCTTGGGGAAGTGAGAAATTGCTGAGCTGACACCAAGTCCTGCAGTGTCCCTGTCACTTGCAGAGTCACCGCATCCTCGCCACGGTAGCGGGCGTTGTGACAAAGGTTCTAGGTCAGCTGGGTGTAGCAGCCAGGCGCCCCGTATGGGATGGGGAGCCTGTCAGCCCCGGGCCTGTCACTGCCTGCTGGCCCTGCTGTCACCAGCCAGGCCTCTGAAAACTTGTCAAACCATGCCCAGACGTGGGGCCAATTTGGCCCAAAGTCTCCAAGAGACAAGTCGGGAAGAAAGATATGGGACAGAGGGAGAAAGCGAAGGGAGCAGGAGAAAGGGAAGGAAGAATAAAAAGTAGTGTTGGGCTGCAGGAGTGAGATGGAGGAACTGCAAGAAAAGAGGCAGGAAGCAGGAGAGTGAGAGAAAAGGAAAGAAGAGACGTGCAGCCAGACGAGGAGTTAGTGAGAGAGGATGGGACAGAGAACAGGATGAGAAGGAAATAAGGCAAGGCAAGGACAGGCAAGGCAAGGCTAGGCTGCAGGACATGTTTTTGCTTTGTAGTTTCTAGCACATTCGTCTTCAGACTAGGAGGAAAGCCATAAGACCGTATGGATTAGGCCCAAGCAAAAACCCCAGCTACTTGAGACACTTAGACTAAGCCTAAAATACGAAGATCTCTCCGTAAGGATGGTTTTTATACTGTACTTCCACAATCTCATGGCAGTACCAAAAAATAAGCTGCAGATCTCCTTAGGCTGAGTCATGGTGCTTTGGGGCAGGGACCATGCATATCATGGGAATATTTTGCCACTTCTGCTCTGTTTTTCAGTGTATTACACCAAAACACCTACCTGATGACATCCTTTCAAGAGCAAAGGCAGCAATTTGCAGAATTCCGCTTCTTTGGGGAACTGAGAAATTGCTGAGCTGACATCAAGTCCTGCAGTGTCCCTGTCACCTGCAGAGTCACCGCATCCTCGCCACGGTAGCGGGCATTGTGACAAAGGTTCTATGTCAGCTGGGTGTGGCAGGCAGGCGCCCCCTAGGGGATGGGGAGCCTGTCAGCCCCGGGCCTGTCACTGCCTGCTGGCCCTGCTGTCACCAGCCATGCCTCTGAAAACTTGTCAAACCATGCCCAGACTTGGGGCCAATTTGGCCCAAAGTCTCCAACAGACAAGTCGGGAAGAAAGATATGGGACTGTCGAGGGTTAAGATTCCGGGGTGACAATAAAACCCTGGCAGATGTATTGTTAACCCCCTCTCCCCCCCCCACTTCCCCCTTTTTGCCCCTCCCTCTCCCCCCTTTCCTCTGTGGAGAGGCGATTGGGAGGAAAAGGAGGACAGAGTGAAGAGAGTTGGAAAAAATTAAAGATGTTTTACTAATGCTACTAATAAGAATAGTCGTGTGGAACTCCATACAGCAGCTTTCCACCTTCGATGTTTTCCTACAAGACGACAGGATCCATCTGTGAACAGTGCATACTGCTTGTCAGTCTCTGAAAGAGTATTATACGGTGGTGCTTCTTCAGCACGTTTTACTTCCTCCTCATCTGGAGACATCCCAAAGTCTTTGCTTTCTGGCCAGTCTGTAATCACTTCTAAGATCCCTGGGCAATTGGGATTTCCAATTCGAGCTCGTTGCGTGATCAATGCAATCCATTTACTCCACGTAACTTCGGTTGCATGATGTGGAGAGGGAACCGTCCCTTTAAACATCCAGCTCAGCACTGGCAGTCGAGGTGCCAGGAGGAGCTGTGCTTCAGTACCGATCACTTCTGAAGCAGCTCGAACTCCTTCGTATGCTGCTAGTATCTCTTTTTCAGTTGGAGTATAGTTGGCCTCAGATCCTTTGTATCCTCGACTCCAAAAACCTAAGGGTCAACCTCGGGTTTCTCCTGGTGCTTTCTGCCAGAGGCTCCAGGTAAGTCCATTATCTCCGGCTGCGGTGTAGAGCACATTTTTAACATCTAGTCCAGTCCGAACTGGTCCAAGGGCCACTGCATGAGTTATCTCACGCTTAATTTTTTCAATGGCTTGTCGTTGTTCAGGGCCCCACTCAAACTGGTTCTTTTTATGAGTCACTCGATAGAGAGGGCTCACAATCTGTCTGTAGTCAGGAATATGCATTCTCCAAAAACCTACAACGCCCAAGAAAGTCTGTGTCTCCTTTTTATAAGTAGGTGGAGACATTGCTGCAATTTTGTTGATCACATCCATTGGGATCTGACGACGGCCATCTTGCCATTTTATTCCTAAAATCTGGATCTCTCGTGCAGGTCCCTTGACCTTGCTTCGTTTTATGGCAAAACCAGCATCCAAAAGAATCTGAATTATTCTCTCACCTTTCTCGAAGACTTCTTTCGCTGTGTCACCCCATACGATGATGTCATCAATATATTGCAAGTGTTCTGGAGCTTTACCTTGCTCCAGCGTGGTCTGGATCAGTCCATGGCAGATGGTAGGACTGTGTTTCCACCCCTGGGCCAAGCGATTCCACGTGTACTGGATGCCTCTCCAGGTGAAAGCAAACTGCGGCCTGCACTCTGCTGCTACAGGAATAGAGAAAAATGCATTAGCAATGTCAATTGTAGCATACCACTTAGCTGCCTTTGACTCCAGTTCAAATTGCAGTTCTAGCATGTCAGGCACAGCAGCACTCAGTGGTGGTGTAACTTCATTCAGGCCACGATAGTCTACAGTTAGTCTCCACTCGTCACTAGACTTACGCACTGGCCAGATTGGGCTGTTAAAAGGTGAGCGAGTCTTACTGATCACACCCTGGCTTTGCAATTGACGGATCAACTTCTGGATCGGAATCAAAGAGTCTTGGTTGGTGCGATATTGCCGACGATGCACTGTCGTGGTAGCAATTGGCACCTGCTGATCGTCAACCATCAACAGTCCTACAACAGAAGGGTCATCTGAAAGACCAGGCAAATCAGACAGCTGTTCAATTTTCTCAGTGTCCACAGCTGCTATACCAAATGCCCACCAAATGCCCTTTTGGGTCCTTAAAATACCCTCTCCTGAGGTAATCTATGCCAAGGATGCATGGAGCATCTGGACCAGTCACAATGGGATGCTTTTGCCAGTTTTTTCCAGTTAGGCTCATTTCAGCCTCTACAACAGTCAGTTCCTGGGATCCCCCTTGTCTTTGCCCCACATTGGGCACCAATTATCTGTCGAGGGTTAAGATTGTGGGGTGACAATAAAACCCTGGCAGATGTATTGTTAACCCTCTCTCCCCCCCGCCACTTCCCCCTTCCTCTCCCCCCTTTCCACTAAGGAGAGGCGATTGGGGGGAAAAGAAGGACAGAGTGAAGAGAGTTGGAAAAAATTAAAGATGTTTTACTAATGCTACTAATAAGAATAGAGAAAATAATACAAAATATACAAAACCAATCTTGAAAGTCTCAGCAACTGCAGAGCCGGCACCCGAAGTCCTGGATTAGACTCTGCAGCCAACCGGAGCTGGATTCAGTCTGTCACTGGCCTCAGTTCGCAAGGACGACTAGCAAGGTCCTCTCCTAATGTCGGCCATAAGCAGAAGGGAAAAGGGAAAAGGGAACGAGATCCTCGTGATCTCCCACTTTATATGAAGTATTCACGTGAATGGGATGTTATACACAGTTGGTCAGTTTCTCGCTCACTTGTTTCTCGTCGCCCCTCTCGCGAGATGTCCATCCGTGCTTATCAATAAGTTTGCATTCCATTGCTAGGTTTACCAAAACATGTATCTGGTTCTCCAGGAAAATGCAGTTAATATGAAGGCTTTACCTGACAGGCAAATTCACTAAAAGAGAAACTTGTTTTTAGCAAAACCAGGACACCCCCAAATTGTGTGTTTTGCCCTAAAAAATGGGCCCAAAAATGCTTTTCCCCAAAAAATTGGGTTCCCCGCAAAATTGAGTGTTTTCCCCCCAACAATGGACCTCAAGTATTGGATTTTTTCCCCAAAAATATGTGTTCCCTCCAAAAAATGGGTCTTGTTCCCTCCAGAATGGGTACTACCCCACGAAAATGGGGCTAAAAATGGGTGTTTCATTCCAAAAATGTGTCCAAAAAATGGTGTTTACCCACAAAATGGGGGCCAAAAGTTGTTTCCCCCCCCAAGAAAAAAATGAGTGCACCAAAAAATGTGTGCACCCTCTGAAAATGGGTCCAAAAATGGGTGTTTCTCCCCAAATATGGCCCTAAAATTGGGGTTTTCCCCAAAAAATGCACTTTTTTCTAATATAAAGATGTGTTTCCCCCCAAAAATGGGTCCTACCCCACAAAAATGGATCAAAAAATGAGTGTTTCCCCAAAAAGGTTATAAATTCTTTTGCAAGATATGCCAAGGTTGGGTAAAATTACCGATTTTCTTGTCAAGATTTGTAGATTTTGGGGCAAAATTGCAAAGGTTTTGTGCAAGATTTGCAATTGGGGGGGAAAATTAGTATTTTGAGGCAAGATTTGTGCATTTTTTTGTTAAATTACAGATTTCTTTGCGAGATTTTGGAAGATTTGCCATTTCTTTTTGGCACAACTGCTCAGTTTTGGGGCATTATTGTGCAGGATCATGAGAGAGGTTCTCCTGCCCCTCTGCTCTGCCCTGGGGAGACCACACCTGGAATATTGTGTCCAGCTGTGGCCCCTCAGTTCCAGCAGGACAGGGAACTGCTGGAGAGAGTCCAGCGCAGCCACCAAGATGCTGAAGGGAGTGGAGCATCTCCCGTGTGAGGAAAGGCTGAGGGAGCTGGGGCTCTGGAGCTGGACAAGAGGAGACTGAGGGGGGACTCATTCCTGGGGATCAATATGGAAAGGGGGGTGTCACCTCGTCTCTGGTCCCTGCGTGCTCACTCCCACCCTGTGTGACACCCCCTGCACAATCCCATCCCTTTCCCCCTCCCCATATACACCTGGATCCTCTCTGGACGCGTCTCCAAGACCCTCCCTGGGTTTCTGTGCCCCCTGCTCTGCTCCAAGCTCCTCCGGGGCCACCCAGACCTCTCTGTCCCTTCCTCTGCTCCCCGTGCAGCAGAGCGGCCTGCGAGAGCTCGGGCAGGATGTGCTCCCCACGTCCCCCGTGGATGGGACCCTGCCCCACGGTCTCACGGTGAAGAGAGCCTGGAAAGAGGCTTTGCTTTCATGCGCTCTGGGTCGCCCGTGGCATGGCTGGGCTGGGACAAGCTCCAGCCGCCTCCTTCCCCAGGTAAGCTGGAGCGGGTCACATCGTTGTGCAGGTTTTGGCAGTCGTTCTCCTTGCTGGTGTTCTGCAGATGACCTGAATCCCAGAGCACAAAACCTTTCCCATTGATATTTCTCCCAAACAGGCACCGGTGTCAGAGCCAGCGAGCTCCAGAGTGAGAGCTGTGCTGTCCCCGCGCTGTCCTTTGTCCCTGCGTGAGCAGTGAAAGCCTGGCAGCTGTGTGGGGGTGTTATTTTTCTCTGCTAAAGTGGCTGAAGCATTTCAAAGGGTTTCTCCAGGTGGGCTTGGCAGAGAGCTAAAGCCAGGCGCCTTTCCCTGGTCTCTGTATCACCCAAGACACTACAGTTTTGCTTTTCCACCAAGCTGAGTGGTGCGGTCGATGCGCTGGAGGGAAGGGGTGGCATCCAGAGGGACCTGGACAGGCTGGGGGTTCCATGTGAACCTCATGAAATTCAACCAGGCCAAGTGCAAGGTCCTGCACCTGGGTCAGGGCAACCCCAGTACCAGCACAGACTGGGGGAGGATGGATGGACGGATGGACGGATGGACGGATGGATGGATTGCAACCCTGTGGAGAAGGGCGGGTGGGTGACAAAAGGGACATAAGCCGGCAATGTGCACTTGCAGCCCAGAGAGCCAAGTGTCTCCTGGGCCACATCACCAGCAGGTCGAGGGAGGGGATGCTGCCCCTCTGCTCTGCTCTCCTGGGGCCCCCAGAGAACCGAGTCCAGCTCTGGGTTGTCCATCACAAGACAGACATGGACCCCAGGGGCTCTGTCCCTCTGTCACCAGTGCTGCCTCAGTCCCACCCTGCTCTCTCCAGCATTTTAGAACGATGCTACAACCCAATCTGTGGCTGGTGATGCCAACCCAGGCAATGTGTGGGTCAAAAATCACCATCACATATATTGACCCCCCTAAAACAAAGATGGAAATGGCAAATGTTTGTGCCTCCTTGTGTGGAAGCAGCTCTGGCTGCCTCATCCTGCATCCCACCCTTGCAGCTCCAGGACAGAGTCCACACTGGTGGTCCTGCCTGCATCTCCCGTCCCAGAACAGCCAAAGGAGCCGCTTGTGTGCTCCCCCGGGCAGTGGTGGAATCACCATCCCTGAAGGGGTTTAAAAGGTGTTTACACAAGGTTCTCGGGGATATGATGGGTCAGTGCCAGGGGTGGGTTCTGGTTGGGCTCCATGATCTTGAGGGTGTTTTCCAACCAAAATGATTAATGAGTTTTTAGGGTGTATCCCAAATGACGGGAACCCCTGGTTCCAACTCTGCTCTTTTCCAAATACCTTTTAGAGGCTGAAGAGGAAGGAGACACAACACCTCAGCATATGGAGGGTCTTCCCCAAAGCTTCCCAGTGTCCCTTCTGTCTCCTCTGCACATCAGGGCAGGGCACAAGGGACAAAGCACCACCAGCACGCTCTGAAAGGTCATCATTTCTACCAGCTGCCACTTGATCTGGGTGAAGATGTCCCTGCTCGTGGCAGAGGTTGGACCGGAGGAGCTTTGAAGGTCCCTTCCAACCCAGACTGTTCTGTGAGTCTGATTCTGGGATTCTATGATTTTCTTCTCAGTGACCTTCAGGCTGTCAGAATACCTGGAACTGGGACATTCCAGTTGTTGACCAACAGACTCTGCATCTTGGATTCGGTGATGTCACTGCTGGGAGGTGGGCTTCTCAGTTACCTGAGGCTTTGGCAGATGTTTGTGGACACACACCGGCCCATTGGTGCACCCAGAGCCGCCTGGGGGACAGAGGTCCCAGGAAGTTGCTGGCTCCACAGGATCAAGGCGGGAAAGCCAGCCTGCCCCCGGCTTTCCTCTGGCCAGGAACGCTGTCCCCACCCCAGCCCATCCCCATCTCTGCGAGGAGAACAGCTGGGTGAGGGCCAGGGCGATGGGGCTGCCTCCAAACCCAGGTGGGTGCTCCTCAGGGTTTGACCCCCGTGTGTCCCGGGTGACAGAAGTGACTTAGGACCCCCCATTGCAGCTTGACCACAGGTTTGGGAGGAATGAAAAAGATCTGCTTTATTAAACCTGCTGGAGAAAGGGTACAAGGGGTGGCGGGGGAATGCAGAGCCAAATGCATGGTCTGGGCCATCCAAAACACAAGGGGTAGTGGGGGCATCCGAAGCACAAGGGGTGGTCTGGGGCATCCAAAGCTCTCGTGGAGCGACTGCTACTTCTTCTTTCTGGCTTTCTTCTTGCTTTCGATCAGCTGCTGCCCCTCCCTCTTGATGTCTTCCCACGTGGGGACGTGCTCGTCATCTTCATCATCAGATTCAGAGGCTCCTCCAAGAGCATCCAATGGGAAGAGGCCACAGACACACCCGAGCACTGGTTATTCTTCACAACCAGGTGATTTTGAAGGCAAAGGTCTCCCTCCTTGCCCCACAGCATCTTTTCTTGTTCCTTCTGTGGTTCGATGCTCACCACCCCACCGGCTGCCTTCATGCTCCCACATCCCCACCTAAAAGCACCACCCGTGCTCAAAGCCTTGGAGACAGCCCCAGGGTCTGGAGAGAACTCATGGGCTGGGCTCTGCTGGGACAGTGAGAGACAGGCGAGGATGGTCAGAAATCCCAACAGGCAGGGGCAGGGCCAGTCGCCATGGGACGCGTCCCCGCTGTGCTCTCCCAGCGTCATCACTGCTGTCTCTGTCCTCAAAGGAAACCATCACGTTGACATTTTCTTCTCCAGAAAATCCCTGCCCTTCACAGAAGTCTGCGAAAGACCCTGGGTTAATTGCTGAAGGTGAGGTGGGTGTTACAACCCAAGGGATGCCCTTGGTGTTCCCCTGGGACAACACCCTGCAGTGCCCAGTGCCACCTGGAGCTGAGCTGCTCCATGGGGCCACCGCCATTCTCCTCACTTGGGATGGGCCATCAGAGGAGCCTGGTGCGGGTCCCCGAAGACCCCAGCAGGGTTGGACACCCCACGCACCTCGTTGCTCTCATCGGGGATGTGACTGTCAGGGGCAGGTGGGCCACCCGCTGTGCCAGGTACTGCAGCTTCTGCCCCAGGTACTGGAGCTTCTCCTCCACCCCCCGGGACACGAGAGAATCATCCTGGAGACAGAGAGAACCACCTTTGTGGGCAAAATGAGCCACTTGGGCTGACGGTGGCTGCACCCAGGGTGCAGGATCTGGCCCGTGGCCTCAGAGGGGTTTCTGTACCAGGGACCACTGCGGGCTCAAGGCATGGAGAAACACAGCTCCACCCCTGCCCACACAAGAGCGGCTCTGGGGGGCTCCTGGCCTGCAGGAGAGCTGGGAACGCCTCAAGAAAACAAAGCGAGCAGGGAGGTCTCAGCTCCCTGTGGCTACGAGCAGCCTCAGGTTTTTGGGGAGATGGGCTGTTCCGTTACCCAGAGGCGGGAGCACTGCACCGCAGCCTTGGCCGCCTCCATCGTCTCGCTTATCCCGGCCTCGAGGTCCGTCTGGGACTCGGCGGCCTCCAGTTCGGTGGCTGAGGTGGGAGAAAAGTGGCAGAGAGGGATGCCCGGAGCTGCCCCTGCGTCCCCCCCTGCACCCCGCCAAGCACTCACCCACCAGTGGGTCCTGTATTTTATATCCTGTTTGCTAGAAGTAGAGATGGAAAAAACCCACGCATAAGGTTGACAAAAGGTCAACAGAAATGGCTTGCCTTTTGTTAGGTGAGTTTAAGCATCTAAGGAATATATCAAAGGTTGACCCTTCATCACCTAAAATCTCCCCAGAAGTTCTAGAGTGTCTATTAAGAAGGTGGGTTTTGATTAATTCTATAGTGAGAGCAGGGGTTTAAATATTTGTTACCAGCAATCTCACCTCTGTAGGCCGAAGACTCTTTGTTGTTTTTTGTTTGCTTGTTCGTTTTACACTGTTAATGCACATGTGGTACAGTCAATGCAGCAGGTTCATTGTCTCCTCTCACGCTCTGCTATCTCCAGTGTTTTCTCACTTCATTACACTGTAAGTTCACCTTGAGGTTAAAGTTGTTTGCTCGTCCCAACATACGTTAACAAGGGAAACAAGCCAGAGGCCTGGGAGAGCCAATTTTTTTCCCTTTGTCATAGCTCAGGAAATAAAAAAAGAAATAAAGAAGCATTTAGAGATAGAGATAGAGATAGAGATAGAGATAGAGATAGAGATAGAGATAGAGATAGAGATCTATAGTTTGATGGATCCACAACCACATCAGAATTCTTTCCCAGGACAGTCAGGGTGAATGAGAGCTTCTGTAAACAGTGAGACTGCTGCCAGCAGATCGAGGGAGGTCGTCGTTCCCCATCCTCAGCACTGCTGAATGAAGCCACTCCTGAAGCACTGCGGCTAGTTCTGGGCTACCCCGTACAAGAGAGACATGGACACAGTAGAGTTCACCAAACCGTCACAACGAAGATGAAGGGCCTGGAGCGTCTGTCCAACGGGGACGGGCTGGGAGAGCTGGGGCTGCTCAGCCTGGAGAAGAGAAGGCTCCCGGGGGATCTCATCAATGTGCATCAATACCTGCAGGGAAGGTGCCAAGGGGATGGAGCCAGGCTCTTTCCAGAGGCGCCCGGTGACAGGGGGACAAGATTTGGGGGTGCAAGGTTTGGGGGCAGTGTTTAGGGAAGGATGATATGGGGGTGCAGGGTTTAGGGCAGCAGGACCTTGGGGTGCAGGCGTTTCGGGTGGAGGGCTTGGTAGGGCAGGATTTGGGGGTGTAAAGTTTAGGGGTGCAGGGTTTGGGGTGCAGGATTTAGGGGTGAAGGGGTTTGGGGGTGCAGGGTTATGGGGTGCAGGGTTTGGGAATTCAGGGTTGGGGGTGCAGAGTTTTGGGAGGCAGGGTTTGGGGGTGCAGAGTTGTGGGGAGCAGGGTTTGGGGTTTCATGACGTGGGGATGGAGGAATTGGGGATGCAGGGTTTGGTGGGGAAGGGTTGGGGGTGCCTGGCACAGGGTTGCAGGATGTGGGACTCAAGGGTTTGGAGGTGCAGGGGTTTGGGGGGCAGGATATAGGGGTGCAGGATTTGAGGGTGCAGGGTTGTGGAGTGCAGAGATTTAGGGGTGCAAGATCTGGGCTTGTACGGTTTTGGGGTGCAAGTTTTGGGGAGGGAGGATTTGGGGTGCAGAGTTTGGAGGTGCCGGGTTTGTGGTTGCAGGTTTTAGGGGTACAGGGTTTGAGGGTTCAGGTCGTGGGGGTGCAGGATTTGGGGGCGCAGGATTTCCAAGTTCAGGTTTGTGTATGCAGGGTTTGGGATGAGGGTTTGGGGGTGCAGGGTTCGCATGTATAGCACCTGGGGGCGCAGAATTTAGGTGTACAGGTGTCTGGGGTGCCGGGTTTTGGGGTGCAGGGTTTGGGAATTCAAGGTTTGGGGTTCCAGGATTTGGGGGTGCAGTGTTAGGGGGTGAATGTTTTGGGGGTGCAGGGTTTGGGGGTGTAGGATCAGGGGGTGAAGGATTTCAGGGTACAGGGAGGTACATTGGTTTTGGGGGTAAAGATTTGGGGGTGCAGGATCTGGGGGTGAAGGTTTCGGGTGGGGATTTTTGGGGTACAGGGTGTTGAAGAAGCACCTAGGGGTGCAATATTTGGGCTTTAGGTGTTTAGGGGTGCAGGATTTGGGGTGCAGGGTTTGAGGATGCAGGATTTGGGCGGGAATGCTTTTGGGTGCTGGGTTTTTGGAGGTGCAAGATTTGGGGGTGCAGGGTTGGAGGTGCAGGGTTCTTGGGTGCCGGGGTTTGGGGTAAAAAGTTTTGGTAGGAAATGGTTTGGGTTGCAGGATCTTGGGGTGCAGGTTTCACACGTTAAGGAGCTGGGGCTGCAGAAATTGGGGGTGCAGTGTTTTGGGGTGCAGGGTTATGGGGGTACAGGTTTTGGGAGGGAAGGATCTGGGTGTTCAGGGTGTAGGGATCAGAATTTGGGGGTGCAGGATCTGGGGGAGCAGGGTTTGGGGTACAGAACCTTGTTGTTCAGGGTTTAGAGGCAGGATTTGGGGGTGCAGGGTTTTGGGGTGAAGGATCTGTGAGTGCTATGAGGACGGAGCCAGGCTCTTTTCGGTGGCAAACAACGATAGGACAAGGGGTAATGGGAACAAGCTGGAACACAAGAGGTTCCGCTTAAATTTGAGAAAAAACTTCTTCTCAGTGAGGGTGACAGAGCCTGGACCAGGCTGCCCAGGGGGGTTGTGGAGTCTCCTTCTCTGGAGACATTCAAAACCCGCCTGGACATGTTCCTGTGTGACCTCACCTGGGCGTTCCTGCTCCAGCAGGGGGATTGGACTAGATGATCTTTTGAGGTCCCTTCCAATCCCAAACATACTGTGATACTGTGATACTGTGATCTGGGGGTGCAGGGCTTTGGGGTGCAGGGTTTGGGGAGGCAAATTATGGGGGTCGTGGGTTTTAGGAGGGCAGGATTTAAAGGCGCAGGATTTGGGGGTGCAGGGTTTGGGGATTCAGGACCTGGGGGTGCAGGTTTCAGGGTGTGAGGTTTAGGGGTGCATTATTAGAGGGTGGAAGATTAGGGGGTGCAGGGTTGGGTGGTGAGGATCTGCGGTGCACATTTTGGGCGTTAAGGACGTGGGGGTGGAGGACTTGGGCGTTCAGGGATTGGGAGTACACGGTTTGGGGGGCAGAGTGCAAGCTGGAGGGGCAGAATCTGGGGTGCAGGGTTTATGATGGAAGGATTTGGGTATGCAGGGTTTGGGGGTTCAGGATTTGGGAGGGCAGCATTAGGGGGTGCAAGATTTTGGTTGTAGGCTTTAGGGGTGCAGAGTTTGGTAGGGCCGAAATTGGGGTTGCAGGATTTGGGGTGCAGGGTTTGGTGCTGCAGGATATTGTGCTGCAGGGTTTTGGGGTGAAGGGTTAATGGGGATGCAGAATCTAGGGTGCAGTGTTTGTGAGTGCAGGGATTGGGGTTCAGCATCTGGGGGTGCCAGATTGGGGTATCAGGGTTTGGGGGTGTAGGCTTTTGGAGGCAGGATCTCGGGGTGCGGGATATAAGGCGTAGGGTTGAAGGGTGACGTTTTTGGGGGACAGAATTTCGAGGTGAAGGGTTTGAGGGACAGGGTTTGCGGTGAAGGTTTTGGGGTGCAGGATCTGGGGTGCAGGATTTTAGGATGCAGGATTTGGGTATGAATGCTTTCTGGGTGCAGGGATTTGGGGGTACAGGGTTTTTGGGTGAGGAATTTGGGGTTCACGGTTAGGGGGTGCAGGGTTTGGGGTGCAGGGTGTTGGGGAAGGATTTGGGGGTGCAGGGTTTTGAAGTGCAGGGTTTAAAGGGGTGGGATACGGGGTGAACGATTTGGGGTGCACGTTTTCTGGAGATGCAAGATTTGAGAGTGCAGGGATTTGGGGTGAGGGATTTCGGGGTGCCGGGTTTGGGGAGGAAGGATCTGGTTTTGGGGGTGCAGGTTTTTAAGGTGCAACTTGTGAGGTGCAGGATTTGGGGGATAATCAAGTTATTTGGTATATAATCAAGTTTGAGGGGCCTTGATTTTGGGGTGCATGGTTTGGGGGGGAGCAGGATTTCAGGTGCAGGATTTTAGGGCGAAGGATTTGGGGGTGCAGGGTTGGGGAGGAGTTTGGGGTGCAGGATTTTAGGGTGAAGGTTTGGTAGGGCCAACTTTGAGGGTCAGGGTTTTGGGGTGCAGGGTTAGTCGGGATTTGGGGGTGCAGGGTTTAGGGCAGCAGGATCTTCGAGAGAAGGGATTTGTGGTGAAGGGTTGGGTAGGGCAGGATTTAGGGGCGCAGGGCTTTGGGGTGCAGTGTTTTGGAGTGCAGGGTTTAGGGAAGAATGATATGGGGGTGCAGGGCTTAGGGCAGCAGGATCTTGGGGTGCAGGGGTTTGGGGTGGAGGGCTTGGTAGGGCTGGGTTTGGGGGTGGAAAGTTTAGGGAGGTAGTGTTTGGCGTGCATGATTTGGGGGTTCAGGGTTCTGGGGTGCAGGCTTTGGGAGTCCTGGATGTGGGTCTGGAAGATTTGGGGGTGCAGGGTTCTGGGGTGCAGAGTGTGGGGCTGCAGGGTCTGGGGCAGCAGGATCTGGGGGTGCAGAGTTGGGGGGTGCATTGTTTTTTGGGGGAGGATTTGGGGTGCAGGGTTTTAGGGTTTAGGATCTGGAGGTGCAGAGTTCTGGGGTGCAGGGTGTTGGGTGCAGGATCTGGTGGTGCAGGATTTATGGGTGCAGGGTGTTGGGGGTTTAGGGTAGGAGGATCTTGGGGTGCAGGGCTGAAGGGTTTCGTAGGGCAGGATTTGGGGGTGCAGGGCTCTGGAGTAAGGGGTGGGAGTGAGGGTTTGGGGCTGCGGGTTTCGTGTTTTCAAGAACTCGGGGTGCAGGGTTTTAGGGTGCAGGGTTTGGGGTGCAGGGTTTGAAGGATGCAGGGTTCAGGTGTTCAGGACTTGGGGGTTGGAGGATTTGGGGGTGCAGGGTTGGGGAGAAGGATTTTGAGGTGCAGGATTTTAGGTGCATGGTTTGGTAGGGCTGAGTTTGGGGGTTCAGTCTTTGGGGGTGCAGGGTTTAGGGAAGCATGACATTGGGGTGAAGGGTTGGGTAGGACAGGATTTTGGGGTGCAGGGTTTGGGAAGGGAGGGAGGGAGAGGGAAGGAATGTGGTGCTGGGGCGTTGCTCCCGCTTTCCAAGGAGAGGAAGAACAACTGCACTCGATGGCAAAGGGCTGTCAGGACTCGATCAGCGTTCGTCGGGATGTGAGGGGGAGGAGGAGGTGAGGCCCACCTGGTGGAGAGCCAGCTGCAGGCTGAGGTGAGACGATGCGCTGGCCCAAATCTTAGCGAACTCTGGAAGAACAAGGGAAAGACCCGTCATGCTCTGCGGCAGCAGCCGGGAAGCCGGCAGTGCTTTGCCGTGCCCGCGGGGGCACGGGCTGTGCTCCACGCGGCTCTCGGAGGCTCAGGGCAGGCCCTGGTGTCTCCCCAGCAGGGGCCAGTTTGGCCGGGTCACAGCTCTGAACACACAGAGCCCACGCGGCCCACGAGCACCTTCAGCTCCTCTATTCAGACAGGAGCTCAGGGTGGGCAATGCCCAGCGCCAGGCAAGGGCAGCCCTTCGGGGTCAGGGGCTTCTGCAAAACGCCTCCTCTTCCTCCTCTCTGCTCTCCTCCTCTTCCTCCTTCACCTTCTCCTCCTCCGTCTCTTCTCCTTCTGAGCTCTGGTCAGTTGTGGGGACGGACTAGAAGCTTCTCTCACCTGAGGGCTTTCACTGGCCAGGGGCCCTGTCCGCCAGCCCAGGGACACGGCTGTGACCGTAGTGCGCTGGTAAAATAAAGAATGCCGCTTCACAGGATCATTGACTCTGCTGTTATTTCTCCATTTCAGCGGGAGGGGGCACTGAGGACCCTGGGGGGGTGGGAAGGGGTGACAAGGCCCTTGGTGCGATTAGCAAATTTACTTTAGTTATGCAATCCATAACCCCCGGTTTCCCATCAAAGATGTATTTCAGTCACATCCTCCAGCTTCTCACGTGCAGAACCGCTGAGGGCGAAGAGGGAAACGAAGCCCCATCCAGCCGGAGGCCGGTGTTGCCAAGTGTTGAGCAGTGGTGCCTGCTCAGGGCCAGGACACACCTCAGCAAGCCATGCGGCCTCAGCCCCTTTGTGTGCTGGGGCCAGGACCCGGGGCTGAGGCCACGCTCGCCAAAATTGTCCCTCGGCCGATCCAGGGTGGGATCCTAATATCCTTATACCAAGGGACAGGCTGAATCGTTAATGCAGAAAACCAGCAGTGAGCTGGAAGAGAGCGACTGAGCAAGACTTGAGATCAGCCCCGCGCGTGGAGCAGCGGAACCCCATCCTTCACCTCCCGGCTGAAGCCTGCCTGGCCATCCCACCTCAGCCCCAGCCTGCCTTTCCTACCAGGGGCTGTCCAACAGAAGGCTCAGAGCCCCAGCCGAGCTTTGGCAGAGTGCGGCTACCCAACTGCCCCCCATGGCTCTCCTGTCCCCAGGCACGGCTCCTGCCTGGGCTGTCACTGTCCCCGTGGCACACGGTGGTTCCTGCACAGCTCTGGGTGCCCCTGACAGCGCTGGCCTGGGCGCCCCGCAGTGCCCTGGCTGGATGAGCCCCCGCATGTTCCCCTGCAGCTCGGCTCCCCTGGCTGCCCAGCCTCGTCCTCCTCCTCCTCCTCCTCCTCCTCCCCGCTCCTGTCAGGATGTGCAGCTGCGGCAGGCTCAGTGCCAGGGACACGGGGTGCAGGGGCACCAAGAGCGGGGCCGCAGCCGAGCCGGTCCAGCAGAGCCTTGGGGAGGGCTGCCCTTGGAGCAGGGCTGAAGCTCCAGCCCTCTTCCCTGCAGGCCTTTCCCTGCCCCACCAGCGCTCACCCACTGCCCAGCGCAGCTTCCACAGCCACCAAGGAAACACCCACAGTGTCAGACCCAGCGGTTTGCAGGTGGGGCTTTACTGATCAGGGGCAAGAGCTGGTGTTAGCAGCCTGGCTGGCCGGCGCTGGCGCTCGTCACGCCGCAGGAGGCTCTTGCTGGACGCCTCTCTCGGGAGCCTCAGCGCCCGAGACGGTCTCCTGGCACCGGCCGACGTGGAGCAGATGTGCTCTCCAGAGCTGCGGAGTTGAATACAAAGCTCGGTAGTCTTGTATGCACAGAGGTGCAGAGCAACAAGTCTGGCCAGCACACATGGCGTGGGATCTGCTTCTGTCTGGAGAGAGCAGGTCCAGGTCCCCGGGATGCAGTCCCGCCCTGCTGCTCTCCGTGCCCCCAGGGCTGTCAGGAAAACACCCTCTTTGCCCAGCTCTGGCCTGAAGCTGCCCACGCTCACTTTTTCAGAGGCGGGCACTCCAAAAGGCAAAGACTCCACTGGGAACGCTCTTTTCCCAGCTGCTTTTCACGGCCTGCGGTACCTGGGCCTCCCGTAGCTCTGGCTCTTTTTTCCAGGCCTTTGGCGGTGCCGCTGCTGCGCTTCTGCTCTATCTTGCTGCGCAAGGAGTCCCAGAGCTTGCGTCTTCCCTCCTCCGTGCACTCGCGGGGCTGCGCCTGCAGGGCCACGGCAATGCAGCAGCAGGCAGTGCTGGTGTCCCTGGCAGGGGCTGGGGGGATTCTAGCGCCCCCCCTCCCTCCTGCCCCTTCTTCTCAGCCTCTCCATCAGCCCTGCTTTGCTCACGGTCCTGACTGCAGAGCCTTTCTGCAGTGACCCCTGAGCCAAGGGAGCGCGGGGCTGAAAGCAGCCCGGCTGCTTGCTATCCCAGAGCAGCCTGGCAGCACCGCTGCGCCGTTGCCATGACCAACACCACCACATCAAGCCTTTGGGACGTACCGGTCCTGCCCTCCTCTTCCCTGGCCTGGCAGGGGGTGCAGCCTGGGGTGCAGCTTCCCGCAGGCGTTGGCTGCTGCCTGCCTCTTTCCCCGACCGTTCCCACCGCAGCACTGCCAGCTCGCTGCAGACACACAGCGGGAGGAGGAGGTGTGAGCACAGCAGAGCGCGCTCCAGCCGGGCTCCCAGCTGGGCGCCAGCCGCGGCTGCAGAAGCGGCTCTGCCAAGAGGCCGGTGCCAGGAGAAGCGGCTCTCTCCCGCGGGGCTGCGGGCAGCAGGAGGAAGGGACTGCGGGAGAGGAAGCACTGCCCGTGTCCGGAGAGATTTACCACTGGAGCTTGTCCTGCAGATCCAGCTGCTCATCCCTCTCCCCTCTTCTCTTGCGGGCCACCTGCCCCAGGATGCAGGTCACCACCTCCCGCAGGGCCCGGTCTGTCCGTGGGGAAAGGCTCCTGCAACAGCAAGGACAAAGTCTCCCTGACCCTGCAGCTGGGACCGTCCTGCCTCTTCCCGCACCCACCCCACACCTACGTGGCCCCGTTCTGCCCCACAGCCCCCTGGAGGCAGGAGGGGTTTCAAGCCCCTCTCTGGCCCCTGCCGTCGGGTCTCACCCAGCCCGTTCCCGTGGCTGCAGAAATCCCCGGGTGCCCTGTGCGGCCCCGTGGCTCAGGGCTTGGCTCCCTGTACCCACCACCACCGGCTCACCCCCCACCGCCCCAGGGCTCGGCTGCAGCGGGCTCGCTCGTACCGCTTAGGGGGGACGCTGTTGTCCTCAGGGACTGTGGGGGGCTCTTCTCCGGCATCTTCCCAGTTCTCCATAATCGTCCTGATCTCCAGCTGGTCACAGCTGGACTCGTCTGACTCCACGCTGCTCGGGGAGCTGTCTGAGGAGCACTCGGAGGAGCTGGATTCCTGCACAGGAGGGGACTCTCATACAACAGCCCCGCACCCGGACGGTGCTGCTTCCCAGCACGCAGACCCCAGAACACTTCTGGCTGGACCACACGGGACGGGGAGAACCGGGAGAAGGAGCTCAGCAGGCCCCTGGGGTGACCTCTGAGTGTCACCAGGGTTTCACTGCAACTCCCTGTCCCCGCTCTTGCTCAGGAAGGGCAGCATCACCCGCCCGGCTCTGCTGCAGCAACGCTGCTGTGATGGCTGGGCTGCTAGAGGTACTTTGCACTCTCAGCCGCCCCGCGGGAGAAAGTGCTCTTTGCCTGCAGGAATCCCAAGTACCTGGATCCTCTGCATCTCCTTTGGTTGTTCTCCCTTTCCTTCCACAATGGGTGTCTCCTTTTCTGCCTCGGCCTTTGCTTTCATTGCTCCGCCTGAGCGCTGTTTCCTTTTTTCCGCTGCCGCCGCCTCTTTTTTCTTCTTTTCCTCTTCTTCCAGGAATTTCCGGATATATGGTGGAAGCTGCTCCTCTTTCTTCTTCTTCTTCTTCTCCCGTTTCTTCTGGAGGTCAAACAAAATGCAACAGCAGGCAGCATTAGTCTGTCCTGCCACGGCTGAGCTGTTTTCCTCCCTTCCCTCCCTTCTCTTCTGCCTTGCTGTCCACGCTGCTTTGCTCCCAGGTTCCTGCAGGCTCCACCGAAGAGCCCGTCTGGAATGCCCAGGGAGATCAGCCACCAGCGGGCTACAAACCAGCCGGCAGCTGGCGAGCCCAGACAAGCCCTGCAGTCACCCGGCCGACAGAAACCGCCCCAAGTGAGGGCTCTGCGTGTGTTTCCAGGCTACTGGAAGTGACAAGTATATTCTCCAATGACAGTGACCCGCTTCTCCTCAAGTAAACACCAAAGCAACTGGTCAGTGGTCCCATGAACACCCAGTGAAGAATCTTGTGAGCACTGCCGTGCGTGGAGCAACGCTGCTCTACAGTACGACGCGCTCCTGCAGCGTCCCGTGTCGGGTACCTTTTCTCTCTTTTCTCTCCTCTCCATGGCTCTGGCAATGAAGTCCACCGTTCCGGGTCCGACCAGAGGCGGCAGCTTTCCTTTCTCCTCCTTTTCCTTCAAGCAGCTCCTCTGGACAGCTGGTAGCTGCCTGCAAAGACACAACGGGGTGTGCTGCAGGAGTGCAGGAGGAGCTGGTTCTGCACCTTGTGCTTCCAAGTGGCACAGCTGCTGCTGCAGCAGAACGCACTCTACTCGCCTCCTCGTCATCAAGTGCCCAGACACGGAGAAGACCCCAAGCTGCCAGATGTGCCCAATGGCCCCCCTACAACTCAGGATGCCCGGGTCTCGGCCCTCTCTTGCTGGAGCACCCAGAGGAACGGGGTCCTGTGCCTGGAGATAGCGCTACGCCCTCCGGGTCAGCGCACTGCAGTCTGCTCCTGGGTCCGAAACACAGAGCGCTCACGGGCTGTGCGGGCAGGTTGGGCGCTGGGGACGCAGTGTCAAAGGGAGGAGGACACGGCCCCACGAGAAAAGCCGTCCTGCCCCCCAGCTCCCCTTAAGACAGGCGTCAGCGTAGAAGAGGCTCCTGGTCACTCAGGGCAATCCTCTGCAGTAACCAACCGCAGAACACTGTTCTCAGCAAACAGAAAGGTCGGGCTCATTTCAGTCTGAAGGGAAAGCCACAATGGCCTCCTGCTCCCGGAATGAGCATTTGCGGTTGGGGACTCAACAGATCTGCACATCGGAAGCAGAGAAAGAAATAGTGCTGCCTGCGGGGTCTGCCAAGAAGCTACGAGACACTTGCCATGCCCGAGAAACCATCAGTTAGTGGGACACGGGGTGAGTGCACTTGGAGTGTGTCCGGGAGAAACATCTCGCTCCCACAGAGACCGGAGCAGGGGTCACCCTCCCCCATTGATGCAAGTGTCTCACCTGGCGCAAGGCTCACTCCCCTCAGCTTTCTGACCCTGCTCCGGCTTCACAGGCAGTGCAGGTAACCGATTTGGAGAAAGCCTTGCTCGACGAAGGAGGCGCTTCTCGGCAACATCCTCTGGAAACGGGAAAGGAGACGATTCTTCAGAACAGCATCTCGGTGTTGTTCTGGGAACCGGGTGCCAGTTGTGTGCCAGTTCCAAGGAGAGTGACGTGCGGGTCTGCTCAGGGCTGTGCTAACACTGGGGAAGGTGGTCCTTTTCATCCCTTGGGAGGAAAGCCATGTTTCCTGGCAGGTCTTGGGCATGTTCTGACACTGGCTTTTTGTCCAGCTCCTCGTGCCTACAGTGCACCATTATTCCCGGGGGAAAGCTGTCTGGGTGGCTTTCTCTCCTCCTTGTGCTGAAACGGGGGGTTCCCTGGCACAGCCGCTGGTCTCCAGGGGTCATTCTGGGGAGGGGAATCATTTTGTTCAAGGGAACCCAGCTCTGGGACTGCTGCACTGCTCCCGTGCACACACATTTGCTGCTGGAGCGGGTTCACTCCACAGGCATTGCTTCTGAGACATCTGAGCACATGATGGAGAGAAGCAGGCTTAGAGCTTGGCACTGTTTGCAGCACAAGCAGGGAGCGGAGGCCACTGGGAAGGTGTCCTCCAGCAGTCCCAGCAGCCCTTTGTGCTGCAGGGCTGTCCTGAGACCTTGTCCCACGATGGGGCGCCGGAGCTTTACCATGATGGGTCCAGAGAGGCACAGGAGGAGCCTCTCCCTCTTCCAGGCCCCCTGGGGTAACCTCAGTTCTGATCCCCTCCAGACGCCGCAGAAGGAAACCCTGCAGCCCCCGCCAGCAACCCGCTGGTCCCCGACCTTTCTTTCCACTGCCATCACCTCTTCCCGGCACACGTCCCGGCAGGTCTATCAGCACTGGCATTTTAGGCACGGTCTCAAGTTGGTACCTGAAGAGCAAGAAGGCACCAGGCTGAAGGAAGGACACCGCGTTGTTTCCCAAGGCGGCCCAACCCGCAGGGCTGGAGCAGAAACTCCAGTTCCCGAGGGGCAGGTGAGGCCCCGTCAGCCTGTGCCCGTGTTTGTCTGTCCTGCCCATGAGAATGGTCGTCCTGCCACAAAACCCCCTTGCTGCTTCTGGGGAAATGATTCCGCTCACGGTGCACATGGAGAGCAGACTATTATGTAGTGCTGGGATTTTCCAGCACCCTTTGAATTCTAACCCTGCCGTCCAAGTTCCTTGCAGAGCCTCGCAGATTAATGCCTCTGTAGCTAAGAGCAGTCTCTCACAAACAGGAGAGAAAAGGAGCAGGAGAACCCTGGTGGAAAACATTGGCTAAACGCGTCTCTAGGTCCGCAGTAGGACACACGCACAGGCTGTGTCACTGTCCCACGTCCCTCCACGTGAAGTCAAACTGAACAAGAGCAACACAGAGTTCTGGGCCAACAAGGCTTCTGAGACGCTCGGTCCCCAGTGCCGTCACGAGTACAGTTCCCAGCGCCGGGCAGGGCTGCCCTCCCAAGCAGGAGCTGAGAAGCCGCTTGGTTGCTCAGCCAAGGGCTTGCAGGAGCAAACATACCACGGCAGGACCATAACCCGTCCAGAAGAGGTCTGGGAAGCAGCGGTGTCATGGCGCGAGATGACCGAGTCCCTCATCTCCGGCATCTGCAACGAGGACAGAGACGGATGGCGGGAGGAGCGGACGCTGGGAAGGGCCGGCTGCTCGCTCCGCCTCAGCCCAGCGCCAGCAAAGAGCCAGAGCAGCCCAAGGGCTCTGGGCTCAGCAAGCCTTGCTCTGCCTGTGCCTCTGCTCCCGGCCCCCAGAGTGGGGCACGCAGCGCTCCCCACCCTCAACGCCGGCCTTTTGTCACAAAGTGCAGCGCCTCTGGGGGTGGCTCTTGCGAAGCCAGGCCATTGCACGCCAGGGAAGTGCTCTGCAGGGAGCCTGCTGTGATCTAGAGCTCGAGGAGCCCCGGGGGCTGAGCAAGGCACGGCCGGCCAGGGGAAAGCAGCCCCCAGAAAGCATTTCAGAAGCAGCAGGAGTGGCGCTGGGAAAGTGAAAATCCTACCTCGAGAAGAGCTTGCAGCATCTTGCCACTGCCATTCAGCCTTTCCAGAAAGTCTAAGTAAAATCTCATTTTTATGTCTTTTCCCTGGACAATCAGCATGCCCACGTCCCTCCAGATGATGGCAACGTTCTCCCTGTTCTCTAGGCAGGCATGGAAAAGGTGCGTGGTCCTTTTCATGTAAAGCTGCACGGTGCCCTCAGAGACAGCGTTCTCTGAGGCTATCTGAGCAAACGGCAGTTGCTCAACATCTTGACGGCCTGAAAGACAAGAGAAGAGGAACACGGGAACTTGCAGACCTGCTGGGCAGGCTGCAGTCAAAGCTCTGCAGCTTCCAGGCCCTCGGCAGCACTTTGGTCCTGGGCTGTCTGGCTGGGCCAGCGCCTCTGAGGAGACGCTCGGCTTGTCCCTTCCTCTTAAAGTGGACAGTGAGGTGCGGAGCAGAGCGCTGTGGCTCCTCTGATACAGAAAGGGAAACAAAGAGCCTGAGGCACTTGGCGGGAAGAAGAGCCGTGACTGCGGGACAAGTGGGGGAGATGGGCGCCAGGTCCCAGGGCAAGCTGGAGGCTGCCAGCCCATTGGAGCCCACACGCGGTGCTGTCTGTCGTTAGAGAGAAACGCACCCCAAACACAGACCGAGCTCTTGGTGCTGCCCGGGGTCCCACAACAGCTGCCCCAAAGGCAGGAGTGACTAGAAGGCGCAGGTGTTGCGGTCACTGGGTTTTGGAAGGAACCATCTTTCCCCCCTGGGTTTCCCCTGCTTTTCCCCTTGCAAGGAGGCTGAGGGAGCTGGGCTCAAGGGCCAGCGCCGCTTTCGCTCTGCTTACCAGGAATGTCTATGCAGCCGCAGCAGAGCTCATGGTCCCGCGCAACAGCCTGTTCAAGTTGAAACACGGGTCTCTCCACCATCACCAGATCCTGCTCACTGAGGGCTACTCGCTTTGTGACAACCGCAAAAGTCCCAATTCCGGGAATGCGGACAGCCTGAAACAGAGGAGATGGCGGAAGGGAAGAAGTCTTGGAGGGACAGGCGGGTGACTTGTCAGAGGTGCTGATGGTGCTCAGTGCCCTGCCCTGGCCTGAGGTACAAAGGAGCAAGATGGGCTCTTTGGAAACCTGGGCAGAAGACAAACAGGGCCTGCGCTTTTCCCTCTCTCCCCGCTTCAGCCAGGAAGAACCAAATAGGCGAGGGAAAGCTGACAAACATCCTCTGGCTCAATCACATGGAAGGCAGGGGGTTCCCACACTTGGAATAAGTCCAGATGTGTCCCAGGCTTCCAGGCTTTCCCATGCAACTCTGACGGGGGGACCTTCTTGTACATCTGAATGGACAGAGGAGGTGTCCATCGCACTGTGTGCATTGCAGTGTCTGCTGGGGCGTTGGTCCCGCTTTCCAAGGAGAGGAAGAACAAGTGCACTCGATGGCAAAGGGCTGTCAGGACTCGATCAGCGTTCGTCGGGATGTGAGGGGGAGGAGGAGGTGAGGCCCACCTGGTGGAGAGCCAGCTGCAGGCTGAGGTGAGACGATGCGCTGGCCCAAATCTTAGCGAACTCTGGAAGAACAAGGGAAAGACCCGTCATGCTCTGCGGCAGCAGCCGGGAAGCCGGCAGTGCTTTGCCGTGCCCGCGGGGGCACGGGCTGTGCTCCACGCGGCTCTCGGAGGCTCAGGCAGGCCCTGGTGTCTCCCCAGCAGGGGCCAGTTTGGCCGGGTCACAGCTCTGAACACACAGAGCCCACGCGGCCCACGAGCACCTTCAGCTCCTCTATTCAGGCAGGAGCTCAGGGTGGGCAATGCCCAGCGCCAGGCAAGGGCAGCCCTTTGGGGTCAGGGGCTTCTGCCTGGGCTGCCCCAGGAAGGCAGGGGCCACGTCAGGAAGGGAACCGGGAGCCCTGGCTGCCGCGTCAGCCCCTCAGCCCTTCGGGATGGTCAATAGGTCCCTCCTCGCAGTCACCACTCCTGAGCAGCCACCCCCCACAGTCCTCGGGTTTCCATGCCTGACGTCAGAGATGTCCTTGACCCGGCCACGCTCGTGAAATTGGGCCTGAAGGCCTTACCATAACGCTCCAGCTTCTGGATGGTTGGAGCCAGGTGAGGCTGCAAGAAGAGGCGTCCTGCCATCTTAGTTCCACTCCTGCTTCAGGTCAACAACTGCAGAGTGGCTGGACGATGGCTTTCCTGCTTCCCGCAAAACGCCTCCTCTTCCTCCTCTCCGCTCTCCTCCTCCTCCTTGTCCTCCTTGTCCTCCTCCTTCTTCTCCTCCTTCTCCTCCTTCTCCTGCTCCACCTTCACCCTCCTTGGTGCTGTCGTGCTCCCTCTCTCCGCCTTCTCCTCCTCACTGCAGAGCAGCTACTCCAGAGCAGAGCGGTGGCGAGAGCAGCTCCCAGCGCCTGGAGTCGACTCGGCCTCACCGGGGTGAGTGGGGCAGATGCTGGTCACGAGAGGGAAAGGGGGGCTGTCACCACTGTGACGTGCGGCTGTCCCACTGTGACCCCAGACCGTGTCACACAGGGGCTGCACACACCTGCCCCCCAGGCCCTGCCAGGGGCTCTGCAGTGGGCAGGGGCTGCAGGGAGCTGCCCCCACCCCACTGTCTCCTGAGCGGGAGGGGTTTCCCCAGGCTGGGGCTCACCCCTGCCATGTCCCCACATGGGGACACCGGGCTGCAAGCGCCGATGGGCTTCCTTCCACCCTTCCCTGCTTCCCGGCTCCAGGCCGCCCGTCTGGTCCCACGGGCCGTCCAAGGGTCCAGGGTCGATAACTCTTGTGGGAATGGCAGGATGTGCGGTTCCAGCTAAAGGGCCTTGGGCAGATTGGACGGAAGTGTTTTTTATGAGTGCACGACGTGACGGCCCAGGCCAGTGAGAACGGTGTCTGGGGCCAGAAAACCACCCCATATGTATGATGTGTGAATGTTGGGCCTGGGCGTGCAAATGAGTGGGTCAGAACGTCGCCCACAAGATATGCACGGGAACGTGACTGGAAACAGTCACAGTATGAGTGTGGTGTGTTTAGAATAACAATTATTGAACAAAACCATTTCCTCTGTCCTCTCAGTCCAAGCCCACACCTGTAAATCTATCAGCTGAGAACTGTTAATAAAAGAGAGCTCAGCTCTGCCTGGCTCTGCTCTTGCTGCTGACAAGAACTCTGTGCCTGTGCGCCTCTGCCTGCGTCTGTACGAATCATTCCTCATCGCCACAACGCTGACAATCCTTTTCTCAGAACACTCCGGGTCCCCAGCCCCCTCCTGTCTCGTCCTCCCTTTACAATGATTCAGTCCCCACTTCTCCCCGGCTGCACAAACACTTGGTTTGCAGTCACCAAGCTGGGGACCGTCCCTGGGGCTGCACAGACAGTGGCTCGGCCTTTCTGCCTTGTGGACCTGGGTGCCTCTCTGCTTGAACCACACATTTTCTTCCTCCAGCGTCTCCATTTTGGTACAACTGCTGTTGCCAGGGTCTGCCCAGACTTCTCTGTCCCGATCGTTGGAACCCACACCCAAAAATCAACTTTCCACGCTTGGCCAGGCCAGGGGGGGCAGGGGCTCCCCTGCTTGTGCCCAAGCAACCTCAATCCCTTGTTCCCACGCACGCATCTGCTCTCGTTCTCCTTGCAATCCTACCTTTGCACTCTCTATCTCCAATTGTCTCTCAGAAGTACCCTTTTCCAGCTGCTGACAGAACTTAGGCAGCCCCACGCTTGTTCTAAGCGGAGGCACAGGACGGTGCACAGGGTGACACGCAGAACACAGCACAGAACTGCAGACGGGACAGCGCAGGCTGCTGCCATCACGCCAGGACCCAGCCGCTCCTATTCCACCCACTTTGTGCGGGGAGGGGAAGGATCACAGCTCTGCCTCCATCCGAGTTTCTCCAATACCCCAATTTAGATGCCGTGGAAGCACCCCAAAAATCAGTTTAGGCAGGTGAGGAGCTCCAGACTTCACTATATCCAGAGCTATTTAGCAGAGAACCAACTAGAAATGGGGTTTATCCAAAACTATTCAACACTCCCACAACATTGTAAAACACAGATTGGGACACCGGTTAGGAGTTCCGTTTCCAATTCAGATGCAAGGGAACCGAAAACTCTGGGGTGCTGATTGAAAATGTGCATCTTCCCACTCACAAAAAGTGAGGGCTCTCAAGGGTACGCAGAGGATCCCTCAGCAATAAGGCCGGGGGTGCCTCAGTCCCTAATGATATTTCTTTGTGCAACACCCTGGATCTCACAAGGAGGCTCTTCCACAGCAGAACCATTACAGCAAGGCAGACCAACGCAACAGGGGGCTCTGGTGGGCTCCATTTGTGCCCTGGTTGGATCTGAGCTCTGGTCAGTTGTGCTAGAAGCTTCTCTCAGCCAAGGTGTTTCACTGGCCAGGGCCCTGTCTGCCAGCCAAGGGGCACGAGCAGAGTGGGCTGTTGGTGGGGTCAGTCCCTGTCCCACGGGACAGATGTTCAGCAGGCTCCTGACCGCTTCCTGGGCACGGGTCGGTCACCAGGAGAAGCACCAAGGCCAGGCCATGCCAGGCTGCTGTTGCGTGGGTACGCTCCACGTTTGCGTAGAAGCACCTGTAGTGAAAGCACCCCAAAAATCCTTTCCATTGTTTGCTATAGGATCCTTGTCTATTGGTGGTCTCTTGGGGGAAAATGCTTTGATTTGGGGGCTCCCATAGCTCCCACAGCAATTATTGACAATGAGTAGAGCTTGTTTAGCTGTGTGTCCCAACTGGGTCACGAGATACCCGTGTGCTTTTTAATCACACCATTAGTCCGCTCAGTGATCCTGTTGGCTTGGGGGCAACATGGTGCATGGAAAACCCACTTGATACCTTCCCCTTGAGCCCAGTCTTGCAGCACTGCAGCCGGAAAGTGTGTTCTGTTGTCACTGTGAATATTCTCAGGGGTGGTGCAACAGTGAACCGCTCGTGCAACACTTGAGCTGTTTGGTAAAACAATGAGGGCCTGGCCAGCCCCTGTGGTCCCTTTTGGAACAGACCGCAATAGGAAGGACGCCCTGTGAACCCCCATTCCACCCCTGACAGATCCGGTGGCTGCAGCGGGCCCAGCTTCTGGCACATTTCAAGCTCACCTTTCAGAATGTTAAGGGGCTCTTAAGCTGCCAGGTCCAATCCCATCTCCTGCTTTTCCAAAGCAGGTCGTATAGAGGGCGGGAAACCACCAAAACCTCTGGTGTGTGTTTTCTCCAGCACCCCAGTGTGCATCTTCCACTGAGTTTGCCCTTTTAGGATTTGGGACCTTTCAGAAATGGAGATTGCCCTCTTGATGGGGGGGTTTTTCTGTTTTTTCCCCACACCATTTGATGATGTCTGCAGTCACAGACAACAGCCACAGAATGGTTGAGGGTGGGAGGGACCTCTGGAGGTTGTCTGGTCCAGCCCCTGCTCAGTCAGGGACTCCCGGAGCTGGGTGCCCAGGACCATGTCCTTTTGAGTATCTCCAAAGGTGACGACTCCACAACCTCCCTGGGCAACCCCTGCCAGGGCTCGGTCACCCAGGCAGTAACAAACTGTGTCCTGATGCTCTGAGGGAACCTCCTGTGTTTCAGTTCGTGCCCATTGCCTCTGGTCTTGTCACTGGACACCTCTGGAAAGAGCCTGGCTCCATCCTCTTGGCACCTTCCCTGCAGGGATTGATGCACATTGATGAGATCCCCCAGGAGCCTTCTCTTCTCCAGGCTGAGCAGCCCCAGCTCCCTCAGCCTTTACTCATATGTGAGGTGCTCCAGTCCCTTCCTCTTTATGGCCATTTGACCGACACTCTCTATAGTCCGTCCGTTTCTCTCTCGTACTGGGGAGCCCAGAACTGGACACAGTGCTCCAGGAACGGCCTCACCAGTGCTGAGCACAGGGCAAGGATCACCGCCCTTGACCTGCTGGCAACGCTCCTCCTAACACAGTCCAGGTCATCACCAATCTTTTTTGTCTGCAAGTCCCCCTCGGGAGGATGTTCCTCCCCTTCCCCCACGCTCCTCCGGGCTTGGGCTCAGCTGGGCCTGGGGCTAAAGCCAACCCCATCAGCCCATCACGGCCACCGTGTCATGGCCACCAGCCCCCGTGGGCACCAGCGTCTGGGCCAGCACCACCGCTCCGGAGCCACGAGCCCCAGGAGGTGACGGGGCCCCAGGGGGCTGGAATTTGGCGCTTTGGACTTTGAGGTGCGGGGAGGAAAACTGGCAGCTCTTACACACCAGGAGGCGCTGTTTTCCATTAAAATGACCAAAATGTCTCGTGATGTTCAACTCAAAAAGCCTCTGAAAAGAACTGCATGTTCACAGGAGATGCCATTAGATGGCCCATGATGGTTTCCTTGTCCAATTCCGGTGCTTAAGAAGGCCCATAAGCAAACCCCCGGTTTCCCATCAAAGATGTATTTCAGTCACATCCTCCAGCTTCTCACGTGCAGAACCATTGGGTGCGAAGAGGGAAACGAAGCCCCATCCAGCAGGAGGCCGGTGTTGCCAAGTGTTGAGCAGTGGTGCCTGCTCAGGGCCAGGACACACCTCAGCAGGCCATGCGGCCTCAGCCCCTTTGTGTGCTGGGGCCAGGACCCGAGGCTGAGGCCACGCTCGCCCACCCCGGCCGGCTGCGGACGCTGTGTCCGCTCTGCGCGGTCAAGGGCGGCAGCAGCTGCTGGGAGGGAGCGACGCGCAGCCTCGGCGGCTGTTGGTGGCGGCGTGTGGTTGGCATGGCCGCAGCCAGAAGCCAGCAGGGTGTGGGCCGGGGGCCCGGGGTGCGCAGCCGCCCCTCGCCCCGCCGGGGCCTGGCGCTGAAGGACGAGCGCCCCGGCAGCTGCAGAGGGTGCGGGCTGAGCTGGAGGCCGAGCGACTCCGCGCCCGAGAGCTGCGCTGCCACTTCACAGCTGCAGCGTGGGAGCTGAAGGATCGGCCGAGCGGGACCGGCGGCTCCTGGGCACACGGCTGCACTCCGCATGGGCACAGCGGCAGGCGCGGGAGCTGCAGCGGCTGCGGGAGCTCATCCGGCGGCAGCGGGCGGTGCGGATCCGCCAGCTGCTGCGCTCCAAGGAGGCCGAGCTGCGCCAGGCGCAGGGAATGCTGCAGCAGCAGCGCGGCAACGCCGTCCGTGAGGCACGGGACCTGCAGCGGCAGCTGGCCAAGGAGCTGCTGAGAGGAGGCGGGAGCAGCAGCCGGGCCCGCGCTGAGCTGCAGGACGTCCTCAGCAAGCTGCGCTGGGAGAGCCGTGGCGAGCAGGCCGCCCGCGTCCTCCGCCTGGAAGACCAACCGCTGCAGCAGAGGAGACTCTTCCTGAAGTACATCTTGGAGCGGTCCGAGGGCGAGCAGCCCGCTTCCTGCACCCGGGCCAGGGCCTGGCACCGCCTGCACACCGGGGCCACCGGGCCCTGCTCTTTGGAGAGCCTCATGGCATCTTACTCCGGCCATGGAGAAGGGCAGCGGAAAACTCGCAGGAACTTCACGGAGGCTCGTCTGCGGGGGGAAGGGAACAGCGCGCAGGTTTGGCCAGAGACTCGGGGCAAGACTCGGCGCTGCGCCGCTTGGAGTCCCCGCCGCAAGGAAGGAGCGGCCGCGGGCGCTGGGCGGCGCAGGTGGGTGTTGCGGCCGCAGAGCAGCAGCAGGACGGGCTGCCTGGGAGCACTTACGTCAGGCTGCTGCAGCAGAACGCCCATCTCCAGAGCGCCCTGAAGGACCTCGAGCGGCGATGCAGTGTCCTTCAAGGGAACGGTCTGCTGGGGAAGGCAAGCTGTCCTCAAGGGCGGGGGGAAGTGGACGGGCTCAAGCAGAAGGCTGCTAAGCTGGCTCTCATTAGCAAGCAGCTGGAAGAAAGAGCCAGGCAACTGAGAGAGGCCATTGCACTCCTGGGAACACCAGGCTGCAGACAGCCCTGACCACCAGCGTGCCTCTGGAGCTCAGGGATTGCTGGCAGCACGCAGGTGACAAAATGAGTTCCTGCAGCAGCAGTGACAGCACACGCGCTTGACAAAGGACTCTGTGGCCACGTGTTGGCTGACAGACTCAGGTCAGCCAGAAGTCTTGGCTCGATGTGTTGGAAACAACCAACAAAGGAATCATCTTTAGCCTCTTCATCTCTTCCTTGGGAGAACAAGCCTCTCGGCTTTGTTACGATGCTCGTGCCCTGAGACGAGCGGTTTTCCATCCACTGCAGAGAGAAAGGGACCGTACCCAGCTCCCCTCTCCCCGGCCCTGCTGGTGCATCAATTGTGGCCAGCAGGGGAAAGAGCTCTCCGCTGTGCCCGCCTTCGACCCTTCCCCCTGACCGGTGTTAGTGGATCGTGCGAGGTCCCACGGGCCACCTCTAACCCCTCATAATCCTCATAGAATAGAATAGAATAGAATAGAATAGAATAGAATAGAATAGAATAGAATAGAATAGAATAGAATAGAATAGAATAGAATAGAATAGAATAGAATAGAATAGAATAGAATAGAATAGAATAGAATAGAATAATTTAGGCTGGAAAAGACCCTCATGATCATGGAGTCCAACTGTAAACCCACCACTGGCAAGTCCGCCTGCACCCTCTCAGAAGTACCCTGTGCTGCATAGGGAGCATCCCAACCATGGGACCAGTGTTCCCTTCACAGTGGACATCCTGCCAGGGCTTGGACCTCTTTGGCCACGGCCTGCCTGGGTCTTCCTGCTTTTCTGGAACTCAGTAGAGCTCCTGGTCACCTGCAGGGCAGCCGAGTTCAATGGGCAGGCCCGAACTCCTGACTTCTCTGAGTGGCTGAGAATCATAGAGTCATTTTGGTTGGAAGAGACCCTCAGGATTGAGTCCAACCATAAACCCAAAACTGGCACTAAACCACGTCCCTAAGGACATAACCTACACATGGGTTTGGGGGTGCAGATTTGGGGTGCAGTGTTCAGGGGGTGTAGGGTTTTGGAGGGGCAGGATATTGGGGTGCAGGATTTGGGGGTGCAGGGTAGGGCAAGGAAGGCTCTGAGGGTGCAGAGTTTGAAGTTTCAGCACTTGGGGGTGCAGGATTTGGGGGTACAGGCTTAATGGGTGCAGGGTGTTTGGGGGAAGGATTTGGGGGTGCAGGGTTTTGAGGTGCAGGGTTTAAAGGGGCAGGATATGGGGTGAACGATTTGGGGTGCACATTTTCTGGGTGTGCAAGATTTGAGAGTGCAGGGATTTGAGGTGAGGGATTTTGGGGTGCCGGGTTCGGGGGGGAAGGACCTGCAGGTGCAGGGTTTGTAAGTGCCTTGATTGGGGGTCAGAATTTGGGGGTGCGGGGTTTGTGGGGCAGGATTTTGGGTGCAGGGTTTTGGGGAGCAGGATGATGGATTTGGGTGACAAGGTTTGGGGGAGCAGAGTTCAGGGATTGGGGGATGGGTTTGGATGTACAAGATTCGGGGGAAATGGTTTGGGGGAAGGATCTGGGGGTGAGATATTTGGGGTGCAGGGTTTGGGTGGGCAGGATTTTGGGGGTGCCAGGCTTGGGAGTGCAGGATTTTTGGAGTATAGGGTTTGGGGGTACAGGCTTGGGGAGGCAGAATTTGGGGGTGCAGGTTTTGAAGTGTCAGGTGCACAGTTTGGACATCACAATTAAGGGAGCAGGATTTGGGAGAGCAGGATCTGGGGGGGCAGGGTTTGGGATGAAGGGTTTGAGGATGCAGGTTTGGGGGAGCAGAATTTGGGGGTTCAGAACCTGGGGGTGCAGGGTATTGGGGTACAGGATTTGGGAGAGAAGGATCGGGGGGGCAGGGTTTGGGCTGAAGGGTTTGGAGGTGCGGGGTTTGTGGTTGCAGGTTTTAGGGGTACAGGGTTTGGGGGTTCAGGTCGTGGGGGTGCAGGATTTGGGGGTGCAGGATTTCCACGTTCAGATTTGTGTATGTAAGGTGTGGGGTGAGGGTTTGGGGGTGCAGGGTTCGCATGTTTAGGTGCAGAATTTAGGTGTACAGGGGTTTGGGGTGCCAGGTTTTGGGGTGCAGGGTTTGGAAGCGCAGGGATTTGGGCTGCAGGGCTTGGGAATTCAAGGTTTGGGGCTCCCGGATTTGGGGGTGCAGTGTTAGGGGGTGAATGTTTTAGGGGTGCAGGGTTTGGGGGTGTAGGATCTGGGGGTGAAGGATTTCAGGGTGTAGGGCTGGGAGGAAGGATTTGGGGGGCAGGGTTAGGTGGGATATGGGGCTGCAGGGTTTAAGCGGGTAAGATTTTGGGGTGAAGGGGTTTGTAGTGCAAGGATTGATAGGGCAGGGTTTTGGGGTGCAGGCTTTGGGGTGCAGGCGTTGCAGGGGGAGGTTTTGCAGGTTCAGGAACTGGGGGTGCAGGATTTTGGGGTACAGGGTTTGAGGGGTTCAGGATTCTGGGGTGTAGGATTTAAGAGGTGCAGGGGATGGATGTGCAGGGTTTGGGGGTTCAGGACGTGGGGGTGGACGATTTGGTCGTTTAGGGTTTGGGGGTGCAGGGTGTTGGGGAAGGATTTGGGGGTGCAGGGATTTGGGGTGAGGGATTTCAGGGTGCCAGGTTTGGGGGGGCAGGATCTGGGGGTACAGGTTTTGGGGGTGCAGGGTTTTAGGTTGGAACTTGTAGGGGGCAGGGCTTTGGGGTGCAGGGTTCTGGGATGCAGAGTTTTGGGGGGGAGGATTTGGGGAGCAAGGTTTCAGGGTGCAAGGTGTAGTGGTGCAGGGTTTTTAGGGTGCAGGCTTTGGGGAGGCAGAATTTTGGGTGCAGTGTTTGGGATTGCAGGATTTGGGGTAGCAAGACTGTGGGTGCAGGGGTGAGGGTCTGGGGGTGCAGGACTCACGTGTTTAGGAACTGAGGCTGCAGGATTTGGGGGTTCAGGGTTTGAGAGTGCAAGGGTTTGGAGTGTCGGGTTATGGGGTGCAAAGTTTGGAGGTGCAGGAGTTTGGGGTGCAGGGTCTAACGGTGCAAGGTATGGGCGGCAGGATCTGGGGGTGCGGGATTTAGGGGTGTAGGGTTGGGGGTGAAGGCTTTGGGGGACAGAATTTCGAGGTGAAGGGTTTCAGGTGCAGGGTCTTGGGGTGAAGGGTTTGGGCTGAAGGGTTCAGTAGGGCAGGATTTTGGGGTGCAGGGTTTGGGGGTGTAAGCATTGGGGGGGCAGAGTGTGGGGGTACAAAGTTTAGGAGACGGGGTTTTGGGGTGCAGGATCTTGGGGTGTACGAGTTTTGGGTGTGGGATTTGAAGGAAAATGATTTGGGGTGCAAGGTTTGGGGTGCAGGGTTTGGGGGGCAGGTTTTGCGTGTTCAGGAACTGGGGATGCAGGATTTTTGGGTGCAGGGCTTTGGGGCGCCGGGGTTAGCCTGCAGGGTTTGGAGTGCAGTATTTTGGGGTGCAGGGGTTTGGGGGTGCATGGTTTTGGGGTGCAGGATTCAGGGTTCAAGAGTTTGGTATTACAGGTTTTGGGGGTTCATGGCTTGGGAGGAAGGATTTTGGGTGCAGAATTTAAGGGTGCACGTTTTGAGGGTGCAGAGTTTAGGGGTGAAGAATTGGGGATGCAGGGTTTTGGGGGCATTATCTGCGGGTCAGGATTTGGGGTGCAAGGTTTTGACGTGCAGGTTTTGGAAGTGCAGAGTTGGGGGCAGTATGTTCGGTGCAGGGCTTTAGGGTGCAGGACTTGGTGGTGCAGGATTTCGGGGTGCAGGCTTCGGGTGTTCAGGACCTGGGGCTGCAGTAATTTAGAGTTCATTGTGTGGGAGGACAGGATTTGGGGTGCAGGATTTGACAGTGGAGAGATTTTGGGGTGCAGGATCTGGGGGTGCAGGCTTTCAGGTGGGGAATTTGGGGGTAGAGGGTGTTGAGGAAGGACCTAGGGGTGCAATATTTGGGCTTTAAGGGTTTAGGGGGGCAGGATCTGGAAGTGCAGAGTTTGGGGACAGGATCTGGGGGGGCAGCATTTGGGGTTACAGGTTTTGGGGGTGCAGGGTGGAGGGAATTACTTGAGATGCAAGGTTATGAGAGTGCAGGATTTCCAGGGGCGGAGTTTGGGGGTGCTGGGTATGAGGCAGCAGGATCTGGGGGTTCAGGTTTTGGGAGGGGGAGGTTAGACAAGGTTTGGGGCTGCAGGGATATAGGGTGCAGGGTTTAGGGGTACAGTGTTCTGGACGAAGGATTTGGGGTGCGTGGTGTGGGGGGGTAGGATTTCAGGTTTTAGTGTTTCAGGGTGTATGATGTTGGGGTGCAGGATTTGGGGTGTAGGGTTTGGGGGTGCAGGGTTTGGTGGTAGAGTTTAGGATGCAGGTTTTGGGATTGCATGATTTGGGGTGCAGGATTTGGAAGGGAATGCTTTGGGGTGCTGGGTTTTTGGGGTGCAAGATTTGGGGGTGCAGGGTTGGAGGTGTAGGGCTCTTGGGTGCAGGGGTTTGGGATATAACGTTTTGGTAGGGTGTGGTTTGGGGTGCAGGATCTTGGGGTGCAGGACTTTAGGGTGCAGAATTTGGGGGTGTGCAGTTTAAGGGGGCAGGATTTGGCATTGCAGGGTTCTGGGGTACCAGGTTTGGGGTGCAGTGTTTTGGGGTGCAGTGCTTAGGGAAGAATTACATGGGGGTGCAGGGTTTAGGGTAGCAGGATCTTGGGGTGCAAGGTTTGGGGACAAAGGGTTCTGGGAGGCAGGGGGGTGAAGGGTTTGGGGGTACAGGGTGTTGCGGGAAGGATCTGGAGAGTCAGGATTTGGGGATGCAATGTTTGGGTTGAATAGTTTGGGGGTGCATGGTTTCGGGGTGCACATTTTTGGGGGTGCATGATTTGAGAGTGCAGGGTGTTGGGGGTGCAGGATTTGGGTTTCAGGGTTTGGGGGAGAAGGATTTTAGGGTGCAGGATTTGGGCATGAATGCTTTTGGGGTTCAGGGTGTTGGGGGTGCAGGATTTGATGGTGCAAGGCTTGGGTGTTAAGATTTAGGGGAGCAGGATCTTGGGGTGCAGGGTTTGAGGGGTGCAGGGTGTTTGGGTGAGGGATTTGGGTTTCAGGGTTAGGGGGTGCAGGGTTTGGGGTGCAGGATTTGGGGTAGCAAGACTGTGGGGTGCAGCGGTTTGGGGTGAAGGGTTGGGTAGGGCAGGATTTGGGGTTGCAGGATTTGGTGGGGCAGGAATTGGGGGCGCAGGCTGTTGGGGGAAGGATTTGCTGGTGCAGGTTTTAGGGTAAAGGGTTTTGGGGTGCAGGGTTTCAGGGTGGAGGATTTGGGGGATAGAGGGTTTGGGGGTGCAGGGTGTTGGGGGAAGGATCTGTTGGTTCAAGATCTGGGGGTGCAGATTTTGGGTCTGCAGGGTTTGAGGGTTCGGGACATCGGGTTGGAGGATTTGGGGGTGCAGGACCTGGGGATGCAGAGTCTGGGAGGGAAGGATCTTGGGGTGCAGGGTTTCGTCATGCAGGACATGGGGGTTCAGGGGTTAGGGCAGCAGGATCCTGGGCTGCAGGGATTTGGGGTGAAGAGTTTGGTAGGGCACGATCTGGGGGTGCAGGGTTTGGGGAGCATGATTTTAGGGTGCAGGGCTTGGGGGTGCAGGGCTTCAGGGTCAGGATCTGGGGGTGCAGGGTGTTGAGGGGAGGAATTCGGAGGTGCAGTGTTTGGGGGGCAGGTGGTCCAGGGTTTTGGGGTGTGAGTTTTCCAGTGAAGGATTTGGGGTGGCAGGACGTGGGGGTGCAGGGTTTTGGGGTGGCAGGACTTGGGGGTGCAGGGTTTTGGGGTGCAGGACTTTGGGGTGAGGGTTTGGGGTGCAAATATTTCATCTTTAGGAACTGGGGGTGCAGGATTTGGGGAAAAATTTTCAAGCGGAAGGATTTGGGGGTGCAGGGCTGGGGCCAGAATCTGGGGGTGCAGCTTTTGGGGTTGTGGGTTTTCAACGTGCAGGTTTGGGGATGCCGGGTTTTGAACTGCAGGGTTTGGGGGGACAAGATTTGGGGATGGAGGATGTGGGGGTCCAGTGTTAGGGAATGGGGGATTAGGGGGATCAGGGTTTAGGGAAGCAGGATCTTGGGGTGCAGGGTTTGGGGGAGCAAGATCTGGGGGTGCTGTATTGAAGGGTGGAGGTTTTAGAGGTACATGACTTGGGGGTGAAGAATTTAGGGTCCAGGACTTGGTCTGGAAGAGTTTGGGGCTGCAGGGTCTGGGTGTAGGGTTGGGAGGTGCAGGGTTGGAGGGGCAGGATTTGGGGGTGCAGGTTTGGGAGTGTAGGCTTTGGGGGTTCAGGGCTTTGGGGTCCAGGATCCTGTGGTGCAGGATTTGGTGCAGAGTTTGGGAAGGAAGGATCTGGGGGTGCAGGATTTGGGGGTTCAGTGTTTAAGGTAGCAGGATTTAGGGTGCAGCATTAGAGTGTGCAGGATTAAGAGGAGCAGGATTTGGGGGTGCAGGGTGTTGGGGGAAGGATTTGCTGGTGCAGGTTTTAGGGTAAAGGGTTCTGGGGTGCAGGGTTTTGGGGTGGAGCATTTGGGGGTAGAGGGTTTGGGGGTGCAGGGTGTTGGGGGAAGGATCTGTTGGTTCAAGATCTGGGGGTGCAGGATTTTGTGGTGCAGAATTGGGGTGCAGGATTTGGGGGTTCAGGGTTTGGGGGTGTAGGGTTTTGGGGGCAGGATCTGGGGCTGTGGGATTTAGGGGTGTAGGGTTTGGGGGTGAAGGGTTTGGGGTGCAGAATTTTGATGCGAAGGGTTTGAGGGTGCATGGTCTTGGCGTGAAGGGGTTTGGGGTGAAGGGTTCAGTAGGGCAGGATTTTGGGGTGCACGTTTTGGAGCGGAGAGGTTTTGGGGGTGCAAGATTTGGTGGTGCAGGTTTTAAGGGCGCAGTGTTAAGGGGGTGCAGGATTACGTGGTGCAGGTTTCAGGGTGCAAGGATGGGGGGGCAGGGTTTTGGGGGACCTGATTGGGACTACAGGGCCTGGGGGTGCAGGATTTGGGAGTTCAGGCTTTAGGGCCGTAGGATCTTTGGGTGCAGGGGTTTGGGGTGCAGTGTTTGGGGCCAGGATCTGGAGGTGCAGGGTTTGGGGTGAAGGGTGTGGGGTGAAGGATCTGGGGGTAGAAGATTTGGGGTAGCAGGGTTTTGGGGAGCAGGGTTTAGGGGTCAGGCTTTTAGAGGACAGGGTTTGAGGGGCAGGGTTGGGAGGGATGATTTGGGGGTGCAGGGTTTAGGGCATCTTGGGGTGAAGGGGGATGGGTAAAGGGTTGGGTAGGACAGGATTTGGGGGCACAGGTTTTTAGGGTGAAAGTTGTGGGGGGCATTATTTGTGGTACAGGGGCTTGGGGGTGCAAAATTTCATGGTGCAGGGTTTGTGGGTGCAGGTCTTGGAAAGGCAGAATTGGGGCTGCAGGTTTTGGGAGTTAAGGGATTTGGGGGTGCAGAGTTTGGGTGTTCAGAACCTGGGGCTGCAGGATTTGGGGATGTAGGTTTTGGGGAGCCAGGGTTTGGGGTGCTGGGTTTTTGGGGAGGTTCGGGACATGGGTCTGCAGGATTTGGGGGTGCCGGGTTAAGGGGTTTAGGATTTTGGGGTGCAGGGTTCTGGGGTGCAGGGTTAGGGAGGGCAAGGTTTGGGAGGCAGGAGCTGAAGCGTTTGGGTGTGCAGGGTGTTAAGGTGCAGGATCTGGGGGTGCAGGGTTTGGGCGTGCAGTGTTCTGGGGGTGTAGGCTATTGGGGTGCAGGATTTGGGGTTGTAGGAGGCAGGATCTGGGGCGCAGCTTTTGAAGTTGCAGGTTTTGGGGGTGCAGGATCTGGAGAGTCAGGATTTGGGGGTGCACGGTTTAGGGTGCACATGTTTTGGGCGTGCATGATTTGAGAGTGCAGGGCCATGGGGTGCAGGATTTGGGGGTGCAGGATTTTGGGGTCAGGATTTGGGGGTGCAGGGTGTTGGCGAGAAGGATTTGGGGTGCAGCATTTTGAAGTACAGGGTTTGGACAGGGGAGGTTTTGGGGTTGCAAGATTTGGGGGTGCAGGGTTTTGGGGGTGCAGTGCTAAGGGGGTGGAGGATTAGAGGTGCAGGATTTGGGGGTGCAGGGATGGGGTTGAAGGGCCTGGGTTTCCAGGACTTTGAGGTGCAGGACTTGGAGGTGCAAGGTTTGGGAGTGAATTCTTTGGGGGTGCAGGGTTCGTGTGTTCAGGGTTAGGGGTGCAGGATTTGAGGGTGCAGGGCTTTGTGTGCAGAGTTTGGGAGTTCAGGGTTTGGGGTGCAAGGTTTTTGGCAGGAGGATCTGAGGGTGCAGGATCTGGGGCTGCAGTGTTTTCAGCGCAGGTTTTGGGGGGACTTGATTTTGGGGTGCTCACTTTGGGGCTGCAGGATCTGGGGGGCAGGATTTGGGGTTTCAGGGTTGAGGTAACAGGAATTTGGGGTGCAGGGGCTTGGGGTGAAGAGTATGGTAGGGCAGGATTTGGGGGGGCAGGATTTGGGAAGGAAGGAAAGAAGGAAAGAAGGAAAGGAAGGGTCTGGGGATGCAGGATTTGGGGGTGCAGGGTTTGGGGGTGCAGGGTTTGGGGGCGCAGGATATGGGGGTGTGAGGGTTTGGGTGAAGAGCTTGGTAGGGCAGGATTTTGGGGTGCAGGATTTGGGGGTGCAGGGTTTTTGGGGTGCAGGGTTTGAGTATGGCGTGTGGGGAGGCAGGATTGGGGGGGCTGCATTTGGGGTGCAGGATTTGAGGGTTCAGTGTTTACAGTATCTGGATCTTGGGGTGCAGGTTTTGGAGGTGCAGAGTTTGGGAGGGAAGGATCTGAGGCAGCAGGATTTGGGGTTTCAGGAAACGGGGTTGAAGGATTTGGGGGTGCAGTGTTTTGAAGTGCAGGATTTGGGGGGCAGGATCTGGGGGTGCAGGATTTGTGTTTCAGGGTTTAAGGGTGCAGGATCTGGGGGTGCAGGGTGTTTGGGTGAAGGGCTTGGTAGGGCAGGATTTGGGGGTGCTGGGCTTTAGGGTGAGGCTTTGGGGGTGCAGGGTTCAGCTGTTCAGGACCTGGGTGTGCAGGGTTTGCACGTTCAAGGTTTGGGGCGCATTGTTTTGGGGGAAAAGATTTGGGGGTGCAGAGTTTCTGAGAGAAGAATTGGGGGCTGCATGACTTGGGGGTTCAGGGTTTGAGGGTTAAAGGCTTTTGGGGGCAGGATCCGGGTGTGCAGGATTTAGGGGTGTAGGGTTGGGGGGTGAAGGGTTTGGGGGACATAATTTCGAGGTGAAGGGTTTGGGGCACAGAATGTGGGGGTGCAGGATTTGGGTTTTAGGTTTTGGGGTTCCAGGATTTCAGGGTGCAAGGTTTGGGTGTGCAAGATCTAAAGGAGCAGGATCTGGGGGTGCAGGGTTTGGAGGTGGAGTGATTCAGGGATCAGGGTTTGGGGGGCAGAATTTTGGGTGCAGGGTTTGGGACTACAGGATTTGGGGTAGCAAGACTGTGGGGTGAGGGGTTTGGAGGTGGAAGGGCTGGGCAGGGCAGGATTTGGGGTGCAGGTTGAAGGAAGGAAGGAAGGAAGGAAGGAAGGAAGGAAGGAAGGAAGGAAGGAAGGAAGGAAGGAAGGAAGGAAGGGAGGGAGGATCTGGGGGTGCAGGATTTGGGACTGCAGGATTTGGGGTGCAGAACCTTGCTGTTCAGGGTTCAGAGACAGAATTTGGGGGTGCAGGGCTTTGAAGTGCAGGGTTTAAAGGGGCAGGATATGGGGTGAACGATTTGGGGTGCACGTTTTCTGGGGGAGCAAGATTTGAGAGTGCAGGGATTTGGGGTGAGGGATTTTGGGGTGCCAGGTTTGGGGGGGAAGGACCTGCGGGTGCAGGGTTTGTAAGTGCCTTGATTTGGGTCAGAATTTGGGGTTGCAGGGCTTGTGGGGCAGGATTTTGGGTGCAGGGGTTTTGAGTGAGGGATTTGGGGTTCAGGGTTCGGGGGTGCAGGGTGTTGGTAAAGGATCTGGGGGGCAGGGTTTGGGGGTGCAGGGTGTGGTAGGGTATGAATTGGGGGTGCAGGGTTGAGGGTAGAAGGATTTTTGGGTGCAGAGGTTTAGGGTGAAGGGGTTTGGGGGTGCACTGTTGGGGGGCAGGGTTTGGGGGGGCAGGGTTTGGCGCAGATCTGGGGGTACAGGATTTATGGGTGCAGGTTCAGGTTTCACACATTAAGGAACTGGGGCTGCGGAAGTTGGGGTTGCAGGGTTTTGGGGTGCAGGGTTTTAGGGTGCAGGGTTATAGGGGTACAGGTTTTAGGAGGGAAGGATCTGGGGGTGGAGGGTGCAGGGATCAGAATATGGTCTGTAGGGTTAGGGGGTGCAGAACCTTGTTGTTCAGGACCTAGGGGTGCCGCATTTGGGGGTGCAGGGTATTGGGGTGCAGAATATACAAGGGCAGGGCTGGGGGTGCAGAGTTGTGGGGAGCAGGGTTTGCTGGTTCATGACGTGGGGATGGAGGAATTGGGGGTGTAGGGTTTGGTGGGGAAGGGTTTGGGGGTGCAGGGTTGAAGGGTGCAGGGTTATGGGGGTACAGGTTTTTAGAGGGAAGGATCTGGGGGTGCAGGGAGTAGGGATCAGAATTTGGGGATGCAGGGTTATGGGGTGCAGGATCTGGGCTGCAGGATATGGGGGAGCAGGGTTTGGGGTGCAGAACCTTGTTCTTCGGGGTTTAGAGGCAGGATTTGGGGGTGCAGGGCTTTGGGGTGAGGGGTTGGGGGTGCAGGGTTCAAGTGTTCAGGACCTGGGAATTGCAGGATTTGGGGGTGCAGGGATTTGGGGTGAGGGATTTCAGGGTGCTGGGTTTGGGGGAGCAGGATCTGAGGGTACAGGTTTTGGGGCTGCAGGATCCGTGGGTACAGGTTTTGGGGGTGCAGGGTTGTAGGGTGCAACTTGTGGGGGGAAGGGTTTTGGGGTGCAGAGTTTTGGGGGGGAGGATTAGGGGAGCAGGGATTTGGGGTGCAAGGTGTAGCGGTGCCGGGTTTTGGGGGTGCAGGGTTTGGGATTGCAGGGTGTTGGGGAAAGATCTGGGGGTACAAGGTTTGGGGTAGCAGGGTTTTGGGGAGCAGGGTTTAGGGGTCAGGCTTTAGGGGGACAGGGTTTGGGGGGCAGGGTTGGGAGGGATGATTTGGGGGTGCAGAGTGTAGGGCAGCAGGACCTTGGGGTTGGGGTGAAGGGTTGGGTAGGACAGGATTTTGGGCTGCAGGTTTGGAGGGGTCAGGTCTTTGGGGTACACTGCTGGGACAGCACAATTGGGGGTGCAGGATTTGGGAGAGAAGCATCTGGGAGGGCAGGGTTAGGGGGAGCAGGTTTTGGGGTGCAAGGTTTAGTGGTGCAGGGTTTGGGGTGCAGGGTTTGGAGAGGCAGGGTTAGGGTTAGGGTTTGGTGGGGGAAGAATTTTGGGGTGCACAATTTGGACAGCTAAGTTTGGGGTGCAGGGCTTGGGAATTCAGGGTTTGGGGGTGCAGAGTTGTGGGGAGCAGGGTTTGGGGGTTCAGGACGTGGGGATGGAGGAATTGGGGATACAGGGTTTGGTGGGGAAGGGTTTGGGGGTGCCTGGCACAGGGTTACAGGATTTGGGGGTCAAGGGTTTGGAGGTGCAGGGGTTTGGGGGGCAGGATATAGGGGTGCAGGATTTGAAGATGCAGGGTTGTGGAGTGCAGAGATTTAGGGGTGCAAGATCTGGGCTTGTACAGTTTTGGGGTGCAGGTTTTGGGGAAGGATGATTTGAGGTGCAGAGTTCGGAGGTGCCAGGTTTGTGGTTGCTGGTTTTAGGGGTACAAGGTTTGGGGGTTCAGGTCGTGGGGGTGGAGTTTTTGGGGGTGCAGGGTTGGGGAGAAGGATTTTGGGGATGCATGATTTCAGGGCACAGGATTTGGGCATGAATGCTTTCAGGATGCAGGTTTTGGGAGTGCAAGATTTGAGGGTGCAAGGTTTGGGTGTTCAAGATTTAAAGGAGCAGGATCTTGGGGTGCAGGGTATTTGATTAGGGATTTGGGGTTTGGGATTGGGGGTGCAGGGTTTGGGGTGCAGGGTGTTGGGGAAGGATTTGGGGGTGCAGGGTTTGGAGGTGGAGTGATTCAGGGATCAGGGTTTGGGGGGCACAAGACTTTAGGGGGACAGGGTTTGAGGGGCAGGGTTGAGAGGGATGATTTGGGGATGCAGGGTTTAGGGCACCAGGATCTTGGGGTGAAGGGGGTTGGGGTGAAGGGTTGGGTAGGACAGGATAAGGAGGTGCAGGTTTTTAGGGTGCAACTTGTGGGGGGCAGGATTTGGGGTACAGGGGTTTGGGGGTGCAGAATTTAGGGGTGCAGGGTTTGGGGCTGCAGGTCTTGGGGAGGCATAATTGGGGCTGCAGGTTTGGGGAGTTAAGGAATGAGGGGGAACAGCTTTTGGGTGTTCAGGACATGGGGGTGCAGGATTTGAGGATGTAGGGTTTGGGGTGCTGGAATTGGGGGATGTTTGGGACATGGGTCTGCAGGATTTGGGGGTGCAGAGTTTTGGGAGGCAAGGATCTGGGGGTGTAGGATTTGAGGTGCAGGGGTTTGCAGTGAAAGGTTTGGTAGGGCAGGATTTGGGGCGCAGGATTCTGGGGTGCTGGGTTTTGGGGTACAGGATTTGGTGTTGCAGGGATGGGGTTGAAGGGCTTGGGTTTCCAGGACTTTGAGGTGCAGGACTTGGAGGTGCAAGGTTTGGGAGTGATTTCTTTGGGGGTGCAGGTTTCGGGTGTTCAGGACCTGGGGGTGCAGGTTTCAGGGTGTGAGGTTTAGGGGTGCATTATTAGAGGGTGGAAGATTAGGCGTTCAGGGATTGGGAGTGCACGGTTTGGGGGGGTAGAGTTCAAGCTGGAGGGGCAGGATTTGGGGTGCAGGGTTTGGGGATGCATTGTTGGGGGACAGGATTTGGGGGTGCAGAGGTTGGGGGCAGGGTTTAGGGGTGCAGGGTTTAGGATGGAAGGATTTGGGTACGCAGGGTTTGGGGGTTCAGGATTTGGGAGGGCAGCATTAGGGGGTGCAAGATTTCGGTTGTAGGGTTTAGGGGTGCAGAGTTTGGTAGGGCCGAAATTGGGGGTGCAGGATTTGGGGTGCAGGGTTTGGTGCTGCAGGATATTGTGCTGCAGGGTTTTGGGGTGAAGGGTTAATGGGGATGCAGAATCTAGGGTGCAGTGTTTGTGAGTGCAGGGATTGGGGTTCAGCATCTGGGGGTGCCAGATTGGGGTATCAGGGTTTGGGGGTGTAGGCTTTTGGAGGCAGGACCTCAGGGTGCGGGACATGAGGCGTAGGGTTGAAGGGTGACGTTTTTGGGGGACAGAATTTCGAGGTGAAGGGTTTGAGGGACAGGGTATTGGTGAAGGTTTTGGGGTGCAGGATCTGGGGTGCAGGATTTCAGGATGCAGGATTTGGTCATGAATGCTATCTGGGTGCAGGGATTTGGGGGTGCAGGGTTTTTGGGTGAGGAATTTGGGGTTCAGGGTTGGGGGTGCAGGGTGTTGGGGAAGGATCTGGGGGTGCAGGGTTTGGAGGTGGAGTGATTCAGGGATCAGGGTTTGGGAGGCAGAATTCTGGGTGCAGGGTTTGGGATTGCAGGATTTGGGGTAGCAAGACTGTGGGGTGAGGGGTTTGGGGTGAAGGGTTGGGTAGGGCAGGATTTGGGGTGCAGGATTTGGGGGTGCAGGGTAGGGCAAGGAAGGCTCCGAGGGTGCAGAGTTTGAAGTTTCAGCACTTGGGGGTGCAGGATTTGGGGGTGCAGGATTAATGGGTGCAGGGTGTTTGGGGGAAGGATTTGGGGGTGCAGGGCTTTGAAGTGCAGGGCTTAAAGGGGTGGGATACGGGGTGAACAATTTGGGGTGCACGTTTTCTGGGGGTGCAAGATTTGAGAGTGCAGGGATTTGGGGTGAGGGATTTTGGGGTGCCGGGTTTGGGGGGGAAGGATCTGCGGGTGCAGGGTTTGTAAGTGCCTTGATTGGGGGTCACAATTTGGGGTTGCAGGTTTTGTGGGGCAGGATTCTGGGTACAGGGGTTTTGGGTGAGGGATTTGGGGTTCAGGGTTTGGGGTTGCAGGGTGTTGGTGAAGGATCTGGGGGGGCAGGGTTTGGGAGTGCAGGGTGTTTTAGAGCATGAATTGGGGGTGCAGGGTTGAGGGTATAAGGATTTTTGGGTGCAGAGGTTTAGGGTGAAGGGGTTTGGGGTGCACTGTTGGGGGGCAGGGTTTGGGGGGGCAGGGTTTGGCGCAGATCTGGGTGTACAGGATTTATGGGTGCAGGTTGTTGGGGTTTAGGGTAGAAGGATCTTGGGGTGCAGGGCAGAAGGGTTTCGTAGGGCTGGATTTGGGGGTGCAGGGCTTTAGGGTGAGGCTTTAGGGGTGCGGGTTTCATGTCTTTAGGAACTGGGGGGGCAGAGTTTTGAGTGCAAGGTTGAGGGGCCTTGATTTTGGGGTACATGGTTTGGGGGGACAGGATTTGGGGTGTAAGGTTTGGGGGTGCAGGTTTCACACATTAAGGAACTGGGGCTGCGGAAGTTGGGGTTGCAGGGTTTTGGGGTGCAGGGTTTTAGGGTGCAGGGTTATAGGGGTAAAGGTTTTAGGAGGGAAGGATCTGGGGGCGGAGAGTGCAGGGATCAGAATATGGGGGTGCAGGGTTAGGGGGTGCAGACCCTTGTTGTTCAGGACCTAGGGGTGCCGCGTTTGGGGGTGCAGGGTATTGGGGTGCAGAATATAGAAGGGCAGGGCTGGGGGTGCAGAGTTGTGGGGAGCAGGGTTTGCTGGTTCATGACGTGGGGATGGAGGAATTGGGGGTGTAGGGTTTGGTGGGGAAGGGTTTGGGGGTGCAGGGTTGAAGGGTGGAGGGTTATGGGGGTACAGGTTTTTAGAGGGAAGGATCTGGGGGTGCAGGGTGTAGGGATCAGAATTAGGGGGTGCAGGGTTCTGGGGTGCAGGATCTGGGCTGCAGGATATGGGGGAGCAGGGTTTGGGGTGCAGAACCTTGTTGTTCAGGGTTTAGAGGCAGGATTTGGGGGTGCAGGGCTTTGGGGTGAGGGGTTGGGGTGCAGGGTTCAAGTGTTCAGGACCTGGGAATTGCAGGATTTGGGGGTGCAGGGATTTGGGGTGAGGGATTTCAGGGTGCCGGGTTTGGGGAAGCAGGATCTCAGGGTACAGGTTTTGGGGGTGTAGGATCCGTGGGTATAGGTTTTGGGGGTGCAGGGTTGTAGGGTGCAACTTGTGGGGGGAAGGGTTTTGGAGTGCAGAGTTTTGGGGGGGAAGATTAGGGGAGCAGGGATTTGGGGTGCAAGGTGTAGTGGTGCAGGGTTTTGGGGGTGCAAGGTTTGGGGAGGCAGAATTGGGGGTGCAGAGTTTGGGACTGCAGGGTGTTGGGGAAAGATCTGGGGGTACAAGGTTTGGGGTAGCAGGGGTTTGGGGAGCAGGGTTTAGGGGTCAGGCTTTAGGGGGACAGGGTTTGGGGGGCAGGGTTGGGAGGGATGATTTGGGGGTGCAGAGTGTAGGGCAGCAGGATCTTGGGGTGAAGTGTTGGGTAGGACAGGATATGGGGGTGCAGGTTTTTGGGGTGGAACTTGTGGGGGGTAGGATTTGGGGTACAGGGGTTTGGGAGTGCAGAATTTAGTGGTGTGGGGTTTGGGGGTGCAGGTCTTGGAGAGGCAGAATTGGGGCTGCAGGTTTTGGGAGTTAAGGGATTTGGGGGTGCAGCTTTTGGGTGTTCAGGACATGGGGGTACAGGATTTGGGGTTGTAGGTTTTGGGGGGGCAGGGTTTGGGGTGTTGGGATTGGGGGAGGTTTAGGACATGGGTCTGCAGGATTTGGGGGTGCAGGGTTAAGGGGTTTAGGATTTTGGGGTGCTGGGTTTTGGGGTACAGGATCTGGTGTTGCAGGGATGGGGTTGAAGGGCTTGGGTTTCCAGGACTTTGAGGTGCAGGATTTGGAGGTGCAAGGTTTGGGAGTGAATTCTTTGGGGGTGCAGGGTTTGGGTGTTCAGGACCTGGGGGTGCTGCATTTGGGGGTGCAGGGCTTTGGGGTGCAGGGTTTGGGGAGGCAAATTATGGGGGTCCTGGGTTTTTGGAGGGCAGGATTTAAAGGTGCAGGATTTGGGGGTGCAGGGTTTGGGGATTCAGGACCTGGGGGTGCAGGTTTCAGGGTGCGAGGTTTAGGGGTGCATTATTAGAGGGTGGAAGATTAGGGGGTGCAGGCTTGGGTGGTGAGGATCTGGGGTGCACATTTTGGGCGTTAAGGACGTGGGGGTGGAGGACTTGGGCGTTCAGGGATTGGGAGTGCACGGTTTGGGGGGGTAGAGTGCAAGGTGGGAGGGGCAGGATTTGGGGTGCAGGGTTTGGGGGCACTGTTTAGGGGTGCAGGGTTTAGGATGGAAGAATTTGGGTATGCAGGGTTGGGGGGTTCAGGATTTGGGAGGGCAGCATTAGGGGGTGTAAGATTTCGGTTGTAGGCTTTAGGGGTGCAGAGTTTGGTAGGGCCGAAATTGGGGTTGCAGGATTTGGGGTGCAGGGTTTGGTGCTGCAGGACATTGTGCTGCAGGGTTTTGGGGTGAAGGGTTAATGGGGATGCAGAATCTAGGGTGCAGTGTTTGTGAGTGCAGGGATTGGGGTTCAGCATCTGGGGGTGCTAGATTGGGGTATCAGGGTTTGGGGGTGTAGGCTTTTGGAGCCAGGATCTCGGGGTGCGGGACATGAGGCGTAGGGTTGAAGGGTGACGTTTTTGGGGGACAGAATTTCGAGGTGAAGGGTTTGAGGTACAGGGTTTTGGTGAAGGTTTGGGGTGCAGGATCTGGGGTGCAGGATTTTAGGATGCAGGATTTGGGTATGAATGCTTTCTGGGTGCAGGGATTTGGGGGTGCAGGGATTTTGAGTGAGGACTTTGGAGTTCAGGGTTAGGGGGTGCAGGATTTGGGGGTGCAGGGTTTGGAGGTGGAGTGATTCAGGGATCAGGGTTTGGGGGCAGAATTTTGGGTGCAGGGTTTGGGATTGCAGGATTTGGGGTAGCTAGACTGTGGGGTGCAGGGGTTTGGGGTGAAGGGTTGGGTAGGGCAGGATTTGGAGTGCAGGATTTGGGAAGGAAGGGAGGAAGGAAGGAAGGAAGGATGGATCATGGTTGTGAAACTTAAGGACGAGGTTGAGACGCTGAGGACCATCACGGAGTGCGAAAGGGAGATCGACTGGTGGAGTAACACCCTGACGGGCCAGTCGGAAAGGTCCCAGGGAGGTACCCCCCAAAAGGAGATGGACCTCCTGCCCTCTCGGACAGAGGCGGAAGTCCTGAGACGGCCCCACCCTTGTCGCTGTCGGGCAGAGGTAGGGGACCTGAAAGACGACGAGGGTTGGAAGTGTATTCCGGTTCGGTGTCACGGGCAGCCCCCCTCCCTGCCTGCTTTGTCTCCCCAGGTGCCCCTCCGTAATAGGTTTGAGGCCCTGGATCTTGAAGAAGAGGTAGGTGAGGAGGTGGTGCCGAGCCTGCCTACAAGATCACGTAGGAAGAGGCGGTTGACTTCACAACTTAAGACTGCCTCTGATAAGAAAGAGAGAAGGGTGATTGTAATAGGAAATTCCCTTCTGAAAGGAACAGAGGGCCCAATGTGCAGGGTTGACCCTCATCTTAGGGAAGTTTGTAGTCTACCTGGAGCCCGGATCAAGGATATCGCTAGAGAGCTCCCCAAACTGGTGCACCCGACAGACTACTACCCGCTGCTGGTCCTCCAGACAGGTGGGGAGGAAGCTGCTTCCCGTAGTCTGAGGGGAATGAAGATCGATTTCAAGGTCTTGGGAAGGATGCTGAAAGACTCAGGGGCTCAAGTGATCTTCTCTTCACTCCTTCCATCTTCAAGGGACGATGTGGGATGCAATAGGAAAGTTCAGTGTCTAAATGATTGGCTCCAAGACTGGTGCTACAGGCAGGGCTTTGGATTTTTTGATAATGGTTGGTTTTATAAGTCACCAGTCCGGACAGTGTCAAGCAGGAAAGGTTTATCTCGCAGGGGCAAAAGGATGCTGGGGCAGGAATTAGCTGGGCTCATTTGGAGAGCTTTAAACTGGGCTCCAAGGGGGATGGGGTTGTAGCTGGGCTTGTCCCAGTGGGGCAGCATTCTAAACCTGATGAGGAGCGGGTGGCCTCCTGTGCCCCTGGGGAGAAATTGGTGTGCTCTGCTCGCTCCCTGAAATGCCTGTACACCAATGTGTGCAGCATGGGGAATAAGCAGGAGGAGTTAGAATCCTGTGTTCGGTCGGGAGATTATGATCTGGTGGCAATTACGGAAACATGGTGGGACAGTTCACATGGCTGGAATGTGGTCATGGATGGCTATGCCCTTTTCAGGAAAGACAGGCCAGCCAGGTGTGGTGGTGGAGTTGCTCTCTATGTGAGAGAGCAGCTACAATGTACTAAATTCTGCCCAGGAGTGGATGACAAGCGAGTTGAGAGTGTATGGGTCAGAATTAAGGGGCAGGCTGGCAGGGGTGACACTGTTGTGGCGTCTGTTACAGGCCACCAGATCAGGCTGAGGAAGTTGATGAGGCCTTCTATGGGCAGCTGAGAGTGGCCTCACAGTCACAGGCCCTGGTTGTTGTGGGGGATTTTAACTTCCCTGGTGTTTGCTGGAAGGACCATTCAGCCAGCCAGCCACAGTCCAGGAGGTTCCTCCAGTGCATTGATGAGAACTTCCTCATGCAGATGGTGGAGGAGCCAACTAGGAGAGGTGCACTGCTGGATCTCATCCTCACTAACAAGGAGGGTCTGGTCGAAGCAGTAAAGGTTGAGGGCTGCCTGGGCTGCAGTGACCACGAGATGGTGGATTCAGCATCTTGGGTGGCAGGAACAGAATAGCAAGTAGAATTGCAACCCTGGACTTTAGCAGGGCTAACTTTGGCCTTTCCAAGCAATCGCTGGGGGAAATCCCATGGGCAAGACTGCTTGAAGGAAAAGGGGCCCAAGATAGCTGGATTGCATTCAGAGATTGTTTCTTCCACGCTCAGGATCAGAGCATCCCCACACGTAGGAAGTCGAGGAAGGAAGCCAGGAGGCCTGCGTGGTTGAACAGGGATCTGTTGGGTATGCTCAAGCAGAAGAGGAGAGTTCACAGGTCATGGAAGCAGGGGCTGGCCACTTGGGAAGAATATAAGGCTGCTGTTAGAGGATGTAGGAAGGCAGCTAGGATAGCCAAGGCCTCCTTAGAATTACAGCTGGCGAGAGGGGTCAAGGACAGCAAAAAGAACTTTTTCAAATACATAGCAGATAAAACTAATACCAGAGGCGATGTAGGCCCACTGATGAATGGGGTGGGTGCCCTGGTGGCAGAAGATACAGAGAAGGCAGAACTACTGAATGCCTTCTTTGTCTCTGTCTACTCTGCTGGAGGCTGTCCTGGGGAGCCCTGTACCCCTGAGACCCCGGATGAAGCCAGGTCAATGGAGGAGTTTGCTTTAGTCGATGAGGACTGGGTTAGGGAGCAATTAAATAGTCTGGACATCCATAAATCCATGGGTCCAGATGGGATGCATCCGCGGGTGCTGAGGGAGCTGGCTGAAGTCATTGCTGGACCGCTCTCCATCATCTTTGCCAAGTCTTGGGAAACAGGGGAGGTGCCCGAGGATTGGAGGAAAGCAAATTTCACTCCAGTCTTCAAAAAGGGCAAGAAGGAGGACCTGGGTAACTATAGACCGGTCAGCCTCAACTCTGTCCCTGGGAAAGTAATGGAACAGCTTATCCTTGGTGCCATCTCAAGGCATATCAAGGATAAGAGGGTTATTAGGGGCAGTCAGCATGGCTTTACCAAGGGTAAGTCGTGCTTGACCAACCTCATAGCCTTTTATGAGAATGTAACAAGATGGATGGATGATGGCAGAGTGGTGGATGTGGTCTACCTTGACTTCAGCAAAGCCTTTGACACAGTCTCCCACAGCATCCTCACAGCTAATTTGAGGAGGTGTGGTGTAGACAATAGAGTAGTGAGGTGGGTTGCAAACTGGATTAAGGAGAGAAGCCAGAGAGTGGTAGTCAATGGTGCAGAGTCTGGTTGGAGGCCAGTATCTAGTGGAGCGCCTCAGGGGTCAGTACTGGGGCCAATATTATTCAATATATTCATTAACGATTTGGACGAGGCAATAGAGTGTACTATCAGCAAGTTTGCTGATGACACCAAGCTGGGAGGAGCGGCTGACACGCCAGAGGCTGTGCTGCCATCCAGAGACCTGGACAGGCTGGAGAGTTGGGCGGGGAATAACCTGATGAAATTTAACAAGGGAAAGTGTAGAGTCCTGCATCTGGGCAGGAACAACCCCAGGTTCCAGTATAGGTTGGGAAATTACATATTAGAGAGCAGTGTAGGGGAAAGGGACCTGGGGGTCCTGGTGGACAACAGGATGACCATGAGCCAGCACTGTGCCCTTGTGGCCAGGAAGGCCAATGGCATCCTGGGGTGTATTAGAAGGGGGGTGGTTAGTAGATCGAGAGAGGTCCTCCTTCCCCTCTACTCCGCCCTGGTGAGACCACATCTGGAATATTGTGTCCAGTTCTGGGCCCCTCAGTTCCAGAAGGACAGGGAACTGCTGGAGAGGGTCCAGCGTAGGGCAACAAAGATGATTAAGGGAGTGGAGCACCTCCCTTATGAAGAAAGGCTGAGGGAGCTGGGTCTCTTTAGTTTGGAGAAGAGGAGACTAAGGGGGGACCTTATTAATGTTTATAAATACATAAAGGGTGGGTGCCATGAGGATGGAGCCAGGCTCTTCTCGGTGGCAAACAATGATAGGACAAGGGGTAATGGGATCAAGCTGGAACACAAGAGGTTCCGCTTAAATTTGAAGAAAAAACTTCTTCTCAGTAAGGGTGACAGAGCCTGGACCAGGCTGCCCAGGGGGGTTGTGGAGTCTCCTTCTCTGGAGACATTCAAAACCCGCCTGGACATGTTCCTGTGTGACCTCACCTGGGCGTTCCTGCTCCATGGGGGCATTGGACTGGATGATCTTTTGAGGTCCCTTCCAATCCCAAACATACTGTGATACTGTGATTTTGGGGTGCAGGGTTTAGGGAAGGATGATATGGGCGTGCAGGGTTTATGGCAGCAGGATGTTGGGGTGCAGGGATTTGGGGTGGAGCGCTTGCTAGGGAAGGATTTGGGGGTGCAAAGTTTAGGGGGGTAGGGTTTGGGGTGCAGTATTTGGGACTGCAGGTTGTGGGGTGTAGCGTTTGGGGGGCAGGGTGTGGGGGTACAAAGTTTAGAGGGCAGGGTTTTGGGGTGCAGGATCTTGGGGTGTACGAGTTTTGGGTGTGGGATTTGAAGGAAAATGATTTGGAGTGCAAGGTTTTGGGGTGCAGGGTTTGGGGGGGGGCAGGTTTGGCATGTTCAGAACTGGGGGTGCAGGATTTTGCGCTGAAGGGCTCTGGGGTGCCAGGGTTGGCCTGCAGGGTTTGGGGTGCAGTATTTTGGGGTGCAGGGGTTTGGGTTTCAGGACCTGGGGTGCAGGGTCTTAGGGAACGGGATTTCAGGGGTGCAGGATCTGAGGGGTGACGGCCTTGGGGGCCTTGGGGATGAAGGATTTGGGAGTGCAGGGTTTGGGGGTGCAGATTTGGGGTGCAGTGTTTAGGGGGTGTAGGGTTTTGGAGGGGCAGGATTTAGAGGTGTCGACTTTTGGTCGACTTTTGGATTGGGGGGGCAAGGATTTGGGGGCGCAGGGATTAAGGGCTCAGGACGTGGGCGTGGAGGATTTGGGGTTGCAGGGCTTGGGGGTTCAAGCATTGGGACTTGAGGATGACAGATTTAGGGGGTAGCGAATGGGGGTGCAGGATCTAGGAGCGCAGATTTTCAGGGTGCAGGTTTGTGGAGAGCAGGAACGGCGGTGCAGGGTTTGGTGGGGCAGGAATTGGGGGTGCAGGGTGTTGGGGGAAGGATTTGCTGGTGCAGATTTTAGGGTAAAGGATATTGGGGTGTAGGGTTTCGGGGTGGAGGATTTGGAGGTACAGGGTTCGGGGGTGTAGGGTTTGGGCGGCAGGATCTCGGGGTGCGGGATATAAGGCATAGGGCTGAAGGGTGACATCTTTGGGGGACAGAATTTCAACGTGAAGGGTTTGAGGGACAGGGTTTGCGGTGAAGGTTTTGGGGTGCAGGATCTGGGGTGCAGGATTTTAGGATGCAGGATTTGGGCATAAATGCTTTCTGGGTGCAGGGATTTGGGGGTGCAGTGTTTTGGAGTGCATCATTTTGGGGTGCAGGGTTTAGGGAAGCATGATATGGGCGTGCAGGGTTTACGGTAGCAGGATCTGGGGGTGCAGGGATTTGGGGTGGAGGGCTTGGTAGGGCAGGATTTGGGGGTGCAAAGTTTAGGGGGGTAGGGTTTGGGGTGCAGGATTTGGGGTGCAAAGTTTTGGGGGTACAGGGTTATTTGGTGCAGGGTTCTGGGGTGCAGGGTTTGCAAGTCCAGGATATGGGGCTGGAGGTTTTTGGGGGTGCAGCGTTCTGGGGTGCAGAGTGTGGGGCTGCAGGGTTTGGGGCAGTAGGATCCCAGGGTGCAGAGTTGGGGGGTGCACTGCTTTTTGAGGGATGATTTGGGGTGCAGGGTTTCAGGGTTTAGGATCTGGAGGTGCAGAGTTCTGGGGTGCAGGGTGTTGGGTGCAGGATCTGGGGGTGCAGGATTTATGGTTGCAGGGTGTTGGGGGTTTAGGGTAGGAGGATCTTGGGGTGCAGGGCTGAAGGGTTTGGTAGGCAGGATTTGGGGTGCAGGGCTCTAGAGTAAGGGGTGGGACTCAGATTTGGAGGTGCAGGGGTTTGGGGGGCAGGATATAGGGGTGCAGGATTTGAGGGTGCAGCGTTGTGGAGTGCAGAGATTTAGGGGTGCAAGATCTGGGCTTGTTCAGTCTTGGGGTGCAGAGATGGGGAGGGAGGATTTGGGGCTGCAGGGTTTAAGGGTTTAGGATCTGGAGGTCCAGGATTTATGGGTGCAGGGTGTTGGGGTTTAGGTTAGGAGGATCTTGGGGTGCAGGGCTGAAGGGTTTGGTAGGGCAGGATTTGGGGGTGCAGGGCTTTAGGGTGAGGCTTTGGGGGTGTAGGTTTCATGTCTTTAGGAACTGGGGGGTCAGGATTTTGTGCTGCGGACTTTTGAGTGCAAGTCTGAGGGGCTTTGATTTTGGAGTATGTGGTTGGGGGGGCAGGATTTCGGGTGTAACGTTTTGGGGTGCAGGACTTGGGGGTGCAGGTTTCACACGTTAAGGAACTGGGACTGCTGAAGTTGGGGGTGCATGGTTTTGGGGTGCAGGGTTGACGGGGGCAGGGTTATAGGGGTACAGGTTTTGGGAGGGAAGGATCTGGGGGTCAGGGTGTAGGGATCAGAATATGGGGGTGCAGGGTTAAGGGGTGCGGGATTTAAGGTTGCAGAGAGTGGGGTGCAGAGCACTGGAGCAAAGGATTTGGTGGTGCAGGGTTTCAGGGTTCAGGATTTGGACGTGGAGAGTTTTGGGGTGCAGGGTTTGGGGTAAACGATTTGAGGGTGCAGGGTGGTTGGGGAAGGATTTGGGGGTGAGAGATCTGAGATGCAGCATTTGGGGGTGCAGAGTTTTGGGAGGCAAGGATCTGGGGGTGTAGGATTTGGGGCTTCAGTGTTGGGGGTAGCACAGTCTTGGGGTGCAGGGATTTGCAGTGAAAGGTTTGGTAGGGCAGGATTTGGGGTGCAGGATTCTGGGGTGCTGGGTTTTGGGGTACAGGATTTGGTGTTACAGGGATGGGGTTGAAGGGCTTGGGTTTCCAGGACTTTGAGGTGCAGGATTTGGGGTGCAAGGTTTGGGAGTGAATTCTTTTGGGGTGCAGGGTTTGGGTGTTCAGGATCTGGGGGTGCTGTGTTTGGGGGTGCAGGGTTTGGGTGTTCAGGATCTGTGGGTGCCACGTTTGGGGGTGCAAGGTTTTGGGGTGCAAGGTTTGGGTGTTCAGGACCTGGGGGTGCCACATTTGGGGTGCAGGATTTGGGGAGGTAAATTATGGGGGTCCTGCGTTTTAGGAGGGCAAGATTTAAAGGTGCAGGATTTGGGGATGCGGGATTTGGGGGTGTAGGGCTGGGGGTGAAGGGTTGTGGGAAAGAATATTGGGGTGCGTGGTTTAGGGGTGCAGGGGCTTGTGGGGAACAATTTGGGGCTGCAGGGTTTTGAAGTGCAGGGTTTATGGGGTCAGGATTTGGGGGGGCAAGACTTGGTGGATCAGGATTTGGTATTACAGGTTTTGGGGGTTCGTGGCTTGGGAGGAAGGATTTTGGGTGCAGAATTTAAGGGTGCACGTTTTGAGGGTGCAGAGTTTAGGGGTGAAGAATTGGGGATGCAGGGTTTTGGGGGCATTATCTGCGGGGTCAGGATTTGGGGTGCAAGGTTTTGACGTGCAGGTTTTGGAGGTGCAGAGTTGGGGGGCAGGATGTTCGGTGCAGGGCTTTAGGGTGCAGGACTTGGTGGTGCAGGATTTCGGGGTGCAGGCTTCGGGTGTTCAGGACCTGGGGCTGCAGTAATTTAGGGTTCATTGTGTGGGAGGACAGGATTTGGGGTGCAGGATTTGACAGTGGAGAGATTTTGGGGTGCAGGATCTGGGGGTGCAGGCTTTCAGGTGGGGAATTTGGGGGTAGAGGGTGTTGAGGAAGGACCTAGGGGTGCAATATTTGGGCTTTAAGGGTTTAGGGGGGGAGGAACTGGAAGTGCAGAGTTTGGGGACAGGATCTGGGGGGGCAGCATTTGGGGTTACAGGTTTTGGGGGTGCAGGGTGGAGGGAATTACTTGAGATGCAAGGTTATGAGAGTGCAGGATTTCCAGGGGCGGAGTTTGGGGGTGCTGGGTATGGGGCAGCAGGATCTGGGGGTTCAGGTTTTGGGGATGCATTCATTTGGGGGGAAGGATCTGGGGGTGCAGGTTTTTGGGGGGGGGGGGAGGTTAGACAAGGTTTGGGGCTGCAGGGATATAGGGTGCAGGGTTTAGGGGTGCAGTGTTCTGGACAAAGGATTTGGGGTGCAGGGTGTGAGGGGGTAGAATTTCAGGTTTTAGTGTTTCAGGGTGTATGATGTTGGGGTGCAGGATTTGGGGTGCAGGGTTTGGGGGTGCAGGGTTTGGTGGTAAAGTTTAGAATGCAGGTTTTGGGATTGCATGATTTGGGGTGCAGGATTTCGAAGGGAATGCTTTGGGGTGCTGGGTTTTTGGGGTGCAAGATTTGGGGGTGCAGGGTTGGAGGTGCTGGGGTTCTTGGGTGCAGGGGTTTGGGATAAAACGTTTTGGTAGGGTGTGGTTTGGGGTGCAGGATCTTGGGGTGCAGGACTTTAGGGTGCAGAATTTGGGGGTGTGCAGTTTAAGGGGGCAGGATTTGGCATTGCAGGGTTCTGGGGTGCCAGGTTTGGGGTGCAGTGTTTTGGGGTGCAGTGTTTAGGGAAGAATTACATGGGGGTGCAGGGTTTAGGGTAGCAGGATCTTGGGGTGCAAGGTTTGGGGACAAAGGGTTCTGGGAGGCAGGGGGGTGAAGGGTTTGGGGGTACAGGGTGTTGCGGGAAGGATCTGGAGAGTCAGGATTTGGGGGTGCAATGTTTGGGTTGAATAGTTTGGGGATGCATGGTTTCGGGGTGCACATTTTTGGGGGTGCATGATTTGAGAGTGCAGGGTGTTGGGGGTGCAGGATTTGGGTTTCAGGGTTTGGGGGAGGAGGATTTTAGGGTGCAGGATTTGGGCATGAATGCTTTTGGGGTTCAGGGTGCTGGGGGTGCAGGACTTGATGGTGCAAGGCTTGGGTGTTAAGATTTAGGGGACCAGGATCTTGGGGTGCAGGGTTTGAGGGGTGCAGGGGTTTTGGGTGAGGGATTTGGGTTTCAGGGTTAGGGGGTGCAGGGTTTGGGGTGCAGGATTTGGGGTAGCAAGGCTGTGGGGTGCAGCGGTTTGGGCTGAAGGGTTGGGTAGGGCAGGATTTGGGGTTGCAGGGTTTGGTGGGGCAGGAATTGGGGGCACAGGCTGTTGGGGGAAGGATTTGCTGGTGCAGGTTTTAGGGTAAAGGGTTCTGGGGTGCAGGGTTTCAGGGTGGAGCATTTGGGAGTAGAGGGTTTGGGGGTGCAGGGTGTTGGGGGAAGGATCTGTTGGTTCAAGATCTGGGGGTGCAGGATTTTGTGGTGCAGAATTGGGGTGCAGGATTTGGGGGTTCAGGGTTTGGGGGTGTAGGGTTTTGGGGGCAGGATCTGGGGGTGTGGGATTTAGGGCTGTAGGGTTTGGGGGTGAAGGGTTTGGGGTGCAGAATTTTGAGGCGAAGGGTTTGAGGGTGCAGGGTCTTGGCGTGAAGGGGTTTCGGGTGAAGGGTTGGGTAGGGCAGGATTTTGGGGTGCACGTTTTGGAGCAGAGAGGTTTTGGGGGTGCAAGATTTGGTATTGCAGGTTTTAAGGGCGCAGTGTTAAGGGGATGCAGGATTACGTGGTGCAGGTTTCGGGGTGCAAGGATGGGGGGGCAGGGTTTTGGGGGACCTGATTGGGACTACAGGGCCTGGGGGTGCAGGATTTGGGAATTCAGGCTTTAGGGCCGTAGGATCTTTGGGTGCAGGGTTTGGGGTGCAGTGTTTGGGGCCAGGATCTGGAGGTGCAGGGTTTGGGGTGCAGGGTGTGGGGTGCAGGATCTGGGGGTAGAAGATTTGGGGTAGCAGGGTTTTGGGGAGCAGGGTTTAGGGGTCAGGCTTTTAGAGGACAGGGTTTGGGGGGCAGGGTTGGGAGGGATGATTTGGGGGTGCAGGGTTTAGGGCAGCAGGATCTTGGGGTGAAGGGGGTTGGGTGAAGGTTTGGGTAGGACAGGATTTGGGGGCGCAGGTTTTTAGGGTGAAAGTTGTGGGGGGCATTATTTGTGGTACAGGGGCTTGGGGGTGCAAAATTTCGTGGTGCAGGGTTTGTGGGTGCAGGTCTTGGAAAGGCAGAATTGGGGCTGCAGGTTTTGGGAGTTAAGGGATTTGGGGGTGCAGATTTTGGGTGTTCAGAACCTGGGGCTGCAGGATTTGGGGATGTAGGTTTTGGGGAGACAGGGTTTGGGGTGCTGGGTTTTTGGGGAGGTTCGGGACATGGGTCTGCAGGATTTGGGGGTGCAGGGTTAAGGGGTTTAGGATTTTGGGGTGCAGGGCTCTGGGGTGCAGGGTTAGGGAGGGCAGGGTTTGGGGAGGCAGGAGCTGAAGCGTTTGGGTGTGCAGGGTGTTAAGGTGCAGGATCTGGGGGTGCAGGGTTTGGGGTGCAGTGTTCTGGGGGTGTAGGCTATTGGGGTGCAGGGTTTGGGGTTGTAGGAGGCAGGATCTGGGGCGCAGCTTTTGAAGTTGCAGGTTTTGGGGGTGCAGGATCTGGAGAGTCAGGATTTGGGGGTGCACGGTTTAGGGTGCACATGTTTTGGGCGTGCATGATTTGAGAGTGCAGGGCCATGGGGTGCAGGATTTGGGGGTGCAGGGTTTTGGGGTCAGGATTTGGGGGTGCCGGGTGTTGGGGAGAAGGATTCGGCGTGCAGCATTTTGAAGTGCAGGGTTTGGACGGGGGAGGTTTAGGGGTTGCAAGATTTGGTGGTGCAGGTTTTGGGGGTGCAGTGCTAAGGGGGTGGAGGATTAGAGGTGCAGGATTTGGGGGTGCAGGGATGGGGCTGCAGGGTTTTGGGGGCCTGATTTGGGGGTACAAGGTCTGGGGGTGCAAGATCCTGGAGTTCAGGATTTGGGGGTTCAATATTTGGGTCTGCAGGATATGGAAGGATCTGGGGCTTCAGGATTTGGGGGTGCGCCGTTTGGGGGTACAGGGTTTAGAAGTCAGGTCTAAGAGTGGAGGGTTTGGGGGTGCAGGGTTTGCGGGTGCAGGTTTCATGAGTTCAGGAACTGGGGGTGAAGGAATTAAGGGTGCAGGGTTTGGGGGTGAAGGATTTGAGGGGGCAGGGTTTGGGGGAAGCATTTGGGGGTGAGAGATTTGAGGTGCAGCACTTGGGGGTGCCGAGTTTTGGGAGGCAAGGATCTGGGGGTGTAGGATTTGGGGGTTCAGTGTTGAGGGTAGCACAGTCTTGGGGTGCAGGGGTTTGCAGTGAAAGGTTTGGTAGGGCAGGATTTGGGGTGCAGGATTCTGGGGTGCTGGGTTTTGGGGTACAGGATTTGGTGTTGCAGGGATGGGGTTGAAGGGCCTGGGTTTCCAGGACTTTGAGGTGCAGGATTTGGGGTGCAAGGTTTGGGAGTGAATTCTTTGGGGGTGCAGAGTTCGTGTGTTCAGGGTTAGGGGTGCAGGATTTGAGGGTGCAGGGCTTTGTGTGCAGAGGTTGGGAGTTCAGGATTTGGGGTGCAAGGTTTTTGGCAGGAGGATCTGAGGGTGCATGATCCGGGGCTGCAGTGGTTTCAGCACAGGTTTTGGGGGGACTTGATTTTGGGGTGCTCACTTTGGGGCTGCAGGATCTGGGGGGCAGGATTTGGGGTTTCAGGGTTGAGGGTAACAGGACTTTGGGGTGCAGGGGCTTGGGGTGAAGAGTATGGTAGGGCAGGATTTGGGGGGGCAGGATGTGGGAAGGAAGGAAAGAAGGAAAGAAGGAAAGGAAGGGTCTGGGGGTGCAGGATTTGGGGGTGCAGGGTTTGGGGGTGCAGGGTTTGGGGGTGCAGGATATGGAGGTGTGAGGGTTTGGGTGAAGAGCTTGGTAGGGCAGAATTTTGGGGTGCAGGATTTGGGGGTGCAGGGTTTTTGGGGTGCAGGGTTTGAGTATGGCGTGTGGGGAGGCAGGATTGGGGGGGCTGCATTTGGGGTGCAGGATTTGAGGGTTCAGTGTTTACAGTATCTGGATCTTGGGGTGCAGGTTTTGGAGGTGCAGAGTTTGGGAGGGAAGGATCTGAGGCAGCAGGATTTGGGGTTTCAGGAAACGGGGTTGAAGGATTTGGGGGTGCAGTGTTTTGAAGTGCAGGATTTGGGGGGCAGGATCTGGGGGTGCAGGATTTGTGTTTCAGGGTTTAAGGGTGCAGGATCTGGGGGTGCAGGGTGTTTGGGTGAAGGGCTTGGTAGGGCAGGATTTGGGGGTGCAGGGCTTTAGGGTGAGGCTTTGGGGGTGCAGGTTTCAGCTGTTCAGGACCTGGGTGTGCAGGGTTTGCACGTTCAAGGTTTGGGGCGCATTGTTTTGGGGGAAAAGATTTGGGGGTGCAGAGTTTGTGAGAGAAGAATTGGGGGCTGCAATTTCAGGGTGCAAGGTTTGGGTGTGCAAGATTTAAAGGAGCAGGATCTGGGGGTGCAGGGTTTGAGGGGTGCAGGGTTTTTAGGTGAGGGATTTGGGGTTCAGGGTTAGGGGGTGCAGGGTTTGGGGTGCAGGGTGTTGGGGAAGGATTTGGGGGTACAGGGATTGGAGGTGGAGTGATTCAGGGATAAGGGTTTGGGGGGCAGAATTTTGGGTGCAGGGTTTGGGATTGCAGGATTTGGGGTAGCAAGACTGTGGGGTGCAGGGGTTTGGGGTGAAGGGTTGGGTAGGGCAGGATTTGGGGTGCAGGGCTTTGGGGTGCAGTATTTGGGACTGCAGGTTTTGGGGTGTAGGGTTTGGGGGGCAGGGTGTGGGGGTACAAAGTTTAGGGGACAGGGTTTTGGGGTGCAGGATCTTGGGGTGTACGAGTTTTGGGTGTGGGATTTGAAGGAAAATGATTTGGGGGTGCAAGGTTTGGGGTGCAGGGCTTGGGGGGGGCAGGTTTTGCATGTTCAGAACTGGGGGTGCAGGATTTTGCGCTGAAGGGCTCTGGGGTGCCAGGGTTGGCCTGCAGGGTTTGGGGTGCAGTATTTTGGGGTGCAGGGGTTTGGGTTTCAGGACCTGGGGTGCAGGGTCTTAGGGAACAGGATTTCAGGGGTGCAGGATTTGAGGCTGACGGCCTTGGGGGCCTTGGGGATGAAGGATTTGGGAGTGCAGGGTTTGGGGGTGCAGATTTGGGGTGCAGTGTTTAGGGGGTGTAGGGTTTTGGAGGGGCAGGACATTGGGGTGCAGGATTTAGAGGAACCCACTTTTGGTTGGTAGGATTGGAGGAGCAAGGATTTGGGGGTGCAAGGTTCTGGGGTGCAGGGTTTAAGGCTGCAGGATTAGGGGGTGGAGGTCTGGGGTGCAGAGTTTTGGGGTGCAGGATCTGGGGGGATGTATGGCGCAGGATTTGTGGGTGCAGGGTTTAGAGGGGCAGGATTTGGAGGGACAGAAATGGGGAGTGTAGGGTTGTGGGGTGCAGGGATTGGGGTGCATGATTTCGGGGGGAGGGATTGAGGTTGCAGGATTTGGGGGTGCAGGGTTCGTGTGTTCGGGACCTCGGGATGCAGGATTTGGGGGAGCAAGATTTGGTGGTTCACGATTCTGGGGTGCCAGTTTTTGACATGAAGGATTGGGGGGTGCAGGGTTCTGGGGTGCAGAGTGTGGGGCTGCAGGGTTTGGGGCAGCAGGATCTGGGGGTGCAGAGTTGTGGGGTGCATTGTTTTTTGGGGGAGGATTTGGGGTGCAGGGTGTTTGGTGCAGGATCTGGGGGTGCAGGATTTGGGGTTGCAGGCTGTTGGGGTTTAGGGTAGAAGGATCTTGGGGTGCAGGGCAGAAGGGTTTGTTACGGCCACATTTGGGGGTGCAGAGCTTGGGGTGAAGGGTTGGGGGTGCCAGGTTTGGGGGGGAAGGATCTGGGCGTACAGGTTTTGTGGGTGCAGGGTTTTAGGGTTGAACTTGCGGGGGGATGGGTTTTGGGGTATAGGGTTTTGGGGTGCAGAGTTTTGGGGGGGGAGGATTAGGGGAGCAGGGTTTTGGGGTGCAAGGTGCAGCAGTGCAGTGTATTGGGGGTGCAGGGTTTGGGGAGGCAGAACTGGGGGTGCAGGGTTTGGGACTGCAGGATGTTGAGGGAAGGATCTGGGGGTACAAGGTTTGGGGTAGCAGGGTTTTGGGGAGCAGGATCTTGAGGTGAAGGGGGTTGGGGTGAAGGGTTGGGTCAGACATGATTTGGGGGTGCAGGTTTGGAAGGGTCAGGACTTTGGGGTACACAGTTGGAACAGCACAACTGGGGGTGCAGGATTTGGGAGAGAAGGATCGGGGGGGGCAGGGTTTGGGTTGAAGGGTTTGGTAGGGCAGGGTTTGGGGGAACTGGATTTGGAGGTTCAGAACCTGGGGGTGCAGGGTATTGGGGTGCAGGATCTAGATGGGCAGGATTTGGGGGTGCAGCATTTGGGGTATACAAGTTTCCATGTAGGATTTGAAGGAAAATGATTTGGGGGTGCAGGGATTGGGGATGCAGGAATTTGGGGTCGCTGCTTTTGGAGATTCTGGATGTGGGGGTGGAGGATTAGGGGGAGCAGATTTTGGGGTGCAAGGTTTAGTGGTGCAGGGTTTGGGGTGCAGGGTTTGGAGAGCCAGGGTTAGGGTTAGGGTTCAGTGGGGGCACAGTTTGCACAGCTAAGTTTGGGGTGCACAGCTTGGGAATTCAGGGTTTGGGGGTGCAGAGTTGTGGGGAGCAGGGTTTGGGGGTTCATGACGTGGGGATGGAGGAATTGGGGATACAGGGTTTAGTGGGGAAGGGTTGGGGGTGCCTGGCTTAGGGTTACAGGATTTGGGAGTCAAGGGTCTGGAGGTGCAGGGGTTTGGGGGGCAGGATATAGGGGTGCAGGATTTGAAGATGCAGGGTTATGGAGTGCAGAGATTTAGGGGTGCAAGATCTGGGCTTGTACGGTTTTGGGGTGCAGGTTTTGGGGAAGGAGGATTTGAGGTGCAGAGTTGGGAGGTGCCAGGTTTGTGGATGCAGGTTTTAGGGGTACAAGGTTTGGGGGCCGTTGCAGTGCAAGGTTGGGGATAAGGATTTTGAGGGTGCAGGATTTTGGGTACAGGATTTGGTCATGAATGCTTTTGGGGTACAGGGTTTGGGGGTGCAAGATTGGAGGGTGCAAGGTTAGGGTGTTCAAGATTTAGGGCAGCAGGATCTTGGGGTGCAGGGTGTGAGGGGTGCAGGGGTTTTGGGTGAGGGATTTGGGGTTCAGGGTTGGGAGTGCAGGGTTTGGAGTGCAGGGTGTTGGGGAAGGATTTGGGGGTGCAGGGTTTGGAGGTGAAGCGATTCAGGGATCAGGGTTTGGGGGGCAGAATTTTGGGTGCAGGGTTTGGGATTGCAGGATTTGGCGTAGCAAGACTGTGGGGTGCAGGGTTTGGAGGTGGAAGGGCAGGGCAGGGCAGGACTTGGGGTGCAGGTTGAAGGAAGGAACGAAGGAAGGAAGAAAGGAAGGAAGGAAGGAAGGAAGGAAGGAAGGAAGGAAGGAAGGAAGGGAGGGAGGATCTGGGGGTGCAGGATTTGGGAGTACAGGATTTGGGGTGCAGAACCTTGCTGTTCAGGGTTCAGAGACAGGATTTGGGGGTGAAGGGCTTTGAAGTGCAGGGTTTAAAGGGGCAGGATATGGGGTGAACGATTTGGGGTGCATGTTTTCTGGGGGAGCAGATTTGAGAGTGCAGGGATTTGGGGTGAGGGATTTTGGGGTGCCAGGTTTGGGGGGGAAGGACCTGCGGGTGCAGGGTTTGTAAGTGCCTTGATTTGGGTCAGAATTTGGGGTTGCAGGGGTTGTGGGGCAGGATTTTGGGTGCAGGGGTTTTGGGTGAGGGATTTGGGGTTCAGGGTTCGGGGGTGCAGGGTGTTGGTAAAGGATCTGGGGGGCAGGGTTTGGGGGTGCAGGGTGTGGTAGGGCATGAATTGGGGGTGCAGGGTTGAGGGTAGAAGGATTTTTGGGTGCAGAGGTTTAGGGTGAAGGGGTTTGGGGGTGCACTGTTGGGGGGCAGGGTTTGGGGGGGCAGGGTTTGGCGCAGATCTGGGGGTACAGGATTTATGGGTGCAGGGTGTTGGGGTTTAGGTTCAGGTTTCACACATTAAGGAACTGGGGCTGCGGAAGTTGGGGTTGCAGGGTTTTGGGGTGCAGGGTTTTAGGGGTACAGGTTTTAGGAGGGAAGGATCTGGATCTGGAGGGTGCAGGGATCAGAATATGGGGGTGCAGGGTTAGGGGGTGCAGAACCTTGTTGTTCAGGACCTAGGGGTGCCGCGTTTGGGGGTGCAGGGTATTGGGGTGCAGAATATAGAAGGGCAGGGCTGGGGGTGCAGAGTTGTGGGGAGCAGGGTTTGCTGGTTCATGACGTGGGGATGGAGGAATTGGGGGTGTAGGGTTTGGTGGGGAAGGGTTTGGGGGTGCAGGGTTGAAGGGTGCAGGGTTATGGGGGTACAGGTTTTTAGAGGGAAGGATCTGGGGGTGCAGGGAGTAGGGATCAGAATTTGGGGGTGCAGGGTTCTGGGGTGCAGGATCTGGGCTGCAGGATATGGGGGAGCAGGGTTTGGGGTGCAGAACCTTGTTGTTCGGGGTTTAGAGGCAGGATTTGGGGGTGCAGGGCTTTGGGGTGAGGGGTTGGGGGTGCAGGGTTCAGGTGTTCAGGACCTGGGAATTGCAGGATTTGGGGGTGCAGGGATTTGGGGTGAGGGATTTCAGGGTGCTGGGTCTGGGGGAGCAGGATCTCAGGGTACAGGTTTTGGGTGTGCAGGGTTGTAGGGTGCAACTTGTGGGGGGAAGGGTTTTGGGGTGCAGAGTTTTGGGGGGGAGGATTAGGGGAGCAGGGGTTTGGGGTGCAAGGTGTAGTGGTGCCGGTTTTTGGGGGTGCAGGGTTTGGGGAGGCAGAATTGGGGGTGCAGAGTTTGGGATTGCAGGGTGTTGGGGAAAGATCTGGGGGTACAAGGTTTGGGGTAGCAGGGGTTTGGGGAGCAGGGTTTAGGGGTCAGGCTTTAGGGGGACAGGGTTTGGGGGGCAGGGTTGGGAGGGATGATTTGGGGGTGCAGAGTGTAGAGCAGCAGGATCTTGGGTTGAAGTGTTGGGTAGGACAGGATATGGGGGTGCAGGTTTTTAGGGTGGAACTTGTGGGGGGTAGGATTTGGGGTACAGGGGTTTGGGAGTGCAGAATTTAGTGGTGCGGGGTTTGGTGCTGCAGGTTTTGGGAGTTAAGGGATTAGGGGGTGCAGCTTTTGGGTGTTCAGGACATGGGGGTGCAGGATTTGGGGATGTAGGCTTTGGGGGGGCAGGGTTTGGCGTGCTGGAATTGGGGGAGGTTCGGGACATGGGTCTGCAGGATTTAGGGGTGCAGGGTTAAGGGGTTTAGGATTCTGGGGTGCTGGGTTTTGGGGTACAGGATTTGGTGTTGCAGGGATGGTGTTCAAGGTCTTGGGTTTCCAGGACTTTGAGGTGCAGGATTTGGAGGTGCAAGGTTTGGGAGTGAATTCTTTGGGGGTGCAGGGTTTGGGTGTTCAGGACCTGGGGGTCCTGCGTTTGGGGGTGCAGGGCTTTGGGGTGCAGGATTTGGGGAGGCAAATTATGGGGGTCCTGGGTTTTAGGAGGGCAGGATTTAAAGGCGCAGGATTTGGGGGTGCAGGGTTTGGGGATTCAGGACCTGGGGGTGCAGGTTTCAGGGTGTGAGGTTTAGGGGTGCATTATTAGAGGGTGCAAGATTAGGCGTTCAGGGATTGGGAGTGCACGGTTTGGGGGGGTAGAGTTCAAGCTGGAGGGGCAGGATTTGGGGTGCAGGGTTTGGGGATGCATTGTTGGGGGACAGGATTTGGGGGTGCAGAGTTTGGGGGCAGGGTTTGGCGTGCAGGGTTTAGGATGGAAGGATTTGGGTATGCAGGGTTGGGGGGTTCAGGATTTGGGAGGGCAGCATTAGGGGGTGCAAGATTTTGGTTGTAGGCTTTAGGGGTGCAGAGTTTGGTAGGGCCGAAATTGGGGGTGCAGGATTTGGGGTGCAGGGTTTGGTGCTGCAGGATATTGTGCTGCAGGGTTTTGGGGTGAAGGGTTAATAGGGATGCAGAATCTAGGGTGCAGTGTTTGTGAGTGCAGGGTTTGGGAAGAGAGGATCTGGGGGTGCAGGATTAGGGTGAGGATTTGGGGGTGCAGGTTTCATGTGTTCATGAACTGGGGATGCAGGATTTTGGGGTGCAGGGTCTAAGGGGCAGGATTTGGGGTTTGAGGGTTCTGGGGTGCAGGGTTTGGGGGTGCAGGGTGTGTGAGGGAAGAAACTGGGGGTGCAGGATCTGGGGGTGCAGGATCTTGGGGTGCAGGGTTCTGGGGTACAGGGTTTGGGGGTGCACGGTTTGGTGGGGAGGGATTTGGGGTTCAGGGTTAGGAGGTGCAGGGTTAGGGGTGCAGGGTTTGAGGGGTGCAGGGTTTTTGGGTGAGGGATTTGGGGTTCAGGGTTAGGGGGTGCAGGGTTTGGGGTGCAGGGTGTTGGGGAAGGATTTGGGGGTGCAGGGTTTGGAGGTGGAGTGATTCAGGGATCAGGGTTCGGGGGCAGAATTTTGGGTGCAGGGTTTGGGATTGCAGGATTTTGGGTAGCAAGACTGTGGGTGCAGGGGTTTGAGGTGAAGGGTTGGGTAGGGCAGGATTTGGGGTGCAGGTTTTGGGAAGGAAGGAAGGAAGGAAGGAAGGAAGGAAGGAAGGAAGGAAGGACGGAAGGAAGGAAGGAAGGAAGGAAGGAAGGAATTTGGGGGTCCAGGGTTTATGGCAGTAGGATCTTTGGGTGCAGAATATTGGGGTGCAGGATTTGGTGACCTCATCACTCTCTAGAACTACCTGAAGGGCAGTTCTAGCCAGGGGGGAACTGGTCTCTTCTCCCAGGCAGTCAGCAATAGGACAAGGGGCCATGGGCTTCAACTGTGCCAGGGGAAATTTAGGCTGAGATGAGAAAGCAATTCTTTGCAGAGAGTGGTCAGGCATTGGAATGGCTGCCCAGGGAGGTGCTGGACTCACCGGCCCTGGGGGTTTGTAAACTGAGATTGGACATGGCACTTAGTGCCCTGATCTAGTCAATGGGCTGGAGTTGGACCAAGGGTTGGACTGGATGATCTCTGAGGTCTTTTCCAACCCAGTCGATTCTGTGATTCTGTGATTTGGGGGTGCATAGTTCTGGGGTGCAGAGTGTGGGGCTCCAGGGTTTGGGGCAGCAGGATCTGGGGGTGCAGATTTGGGGGGTGCATTGTTATTTGGGGGTGCAGGGTTTGGGGGTGCAGGGCTTTGGGGTGCAGGGTTTGAAGGGTGCAGGGTTCAGGACTTGGGGGATTTGGGTGTGCAAGGATTTGGGGTTGCAGGGTGGCACAAGGAAGGCTCTGAGGGTGCAGAGTTTGAAGTTTCAGCACTTGGGGGTGCAGGATTTGGGGGTACAGGCTTAATGGGTGCAGGGTGTTTGGGGGAAGGATTTGGGGGAGCAAGATTTGGGTGTGCAGGATCTGGGGGTGTGCGGTTTTAGGGTGAAGAGCTTGCGGGTGCAGGTCTTGGGGGGTTAAAATTTGGGGGGGAAGGGTTTGGAGGAGCAGGATTTAGGGGTGCAGGGTTTTGGGGTGCAGTGTTTTGGAGTGCAGGGTTTAGGGAAGGATGATATGGGGCTACAGGGCTTAGGGCAGCAGGATCTTGGGGTGCAGGGGTTTGGGGTGGAGGGCTTGATAGGGCAGGATTTGGGGGTGGAAAGTTTAGTGGGGTAGGGTTTGGGGTGCAGGATTTGGGAGTGAAGGGGTCTGGGGGTGCAGGGTTATGGGATTCAGGATTTTAGGGTGAAGGTTTGGTAGGGCTGAGCTTGGGGGTTCAGGGTTTTTGTGCTGCAGGCTTACTTGGGATTTGGGGGTGCAGGGTTTAGGGCAGCACGATCTTGGGGTGAAGGGATTTGGGGTGAAGGGTTGGGCAGGGCAGGATTTGGGGTTGCAGGATTTGGTGGGGCAGGAATTGGGGGTGCAGGGTGTTGGGGGGAAGGATTTGCTGGTGCAGGTTTTAGGGTAAATTGTTTTGGGGTGCAGGGCTTCAGGGTGGAGGATTTGAGGGTAGAGGGTTTAGGGATGAAGACTGTTGGTGTACTGGGTAGTGTGGTGTAGGGTTTTGGGGCAGGATCTGGGGGTGCGGGATCTAGGGGTGCAGGGTTGGGGGGTGAATGGTTTGGGGGACAGATTTTCGAGATGAAGTGTTTGAGGGTTCAGGGTCTTGGGGTACCGGGGTTTGGGGTGAAGGGGTTGGGTAGGGCAGGATTTTGGCGTGCAGGGTTTGGGACTATAGGTTTTGGGGTGTAGGGTTTGGGGGGTAGGGTTTGGGGGTACAAAGTTTAGAGGGCAGGGTTTTGGGGTGCAGGATCTTGGGGTGTACGAGTTTTGGGTGTGGGATTTGAAGGAAAATGATTTGGGGGTGCAAGGTTTGGGGTGCAGGGTTTGGGGGGGACAGGTTTTGTGTGTTCAGAACTGGGGATGCAGGATTTTGCATTGAAGGGCTCTGGGGTGCCAGGGTTGGCCTGCAGGGTTTGGGGTGCAGTATTTTGGGGTGCAGGATTTGGGTGTGCAGGGTTGGGGGTTGGGGAGAAGGATCTTAGGGTGCAGGATTTTAGGGTGAAGGTTTGGTAGGGCTGAGTTTGGAGGTTCAGGGTTTTGGGGGGCAGGGTGTTGGTTGCAGGATCTGGGGGTACAGGATTTATGGGTGCAGGGTGTTGTGGGGAAGGATCTGGGGGTACAGGGTTTGGGGGGTACAGGGTTTATTGAGTGAGGGATTGGGGGTTCAGAGTTAGGGGGTGCAGGCTTTGGGGGTGCAAGGTGTTGGTGGAGGATTTGGGGTGTAGGGTTTGGGGGTGCAGGGTGTTTGGGGAAGGATCTGGGGATACAAGGTTTGGGGTTGCTGGGTTTGAGGGTTAAAGGATTTGGGGGTGCAGGGTTCAGGTGTTCAGGACCTGGGCGTGCAGGGTTTGCGGGTTCAAGGTTTGGGGTGCATTATTTTGGGGGACAGGATTTGGGGGTGCAGAGTTTTGGGGTGCAGGGTTTGTGAGAGAAGAATCGGGGGCTGCATGATTTGGGGTTTCAGGGTTTGAGCAGCAGGATCTGGGGGTGTGGGATTTAGGGGTGTAGGGTTGGGGAGTGAAGGGTTAGGGGGACAGAATTTTGAGGTGAAGGGTTTGGGGTGCAGGGTTGGGTAAGGCAGGATTTTGGGGTACAGGGTTTGGGAGTGCAGGGATTTTGGGTGAGGGATTTGGGGTTCAGGTTTAGGGGGTGCAGGGTTTGGGGCAGCAGGGTGTTGGGGAAGGATTTGGGGTGCAGGATTTTGGGGTGCAGCATTTAAGGGTGCACGTTTTGAGGGTGCAGAGTTTAGGGGTGAAGATTTAAGGGGTGCAGGGTTTTTGGGTGAAGGGATTTCGGGTTCAGGGCTGGGGGTGCAGGGTTTGGTGGGGCAGGAATTGGGGGTGCAGGGTGTTGGGGGGAAGGATTTGCTGATGCAGCTTTTAGGGTAAAGGGTTTTGGGGTGCAGGGGTTTGGGGTGCAGGGGTTTGGGGTGGAGTATTTGGGGGTGCAGGATGTTGGGGGAAGGATCTGTTGGTTCAAGATCTGGGGGTACAGGATTTTGCAGTGCAGAATTGGGGGTGCAGGGTCTGGGGTGTAGGGTTTTGGGGACAGGATCTGGGGGTGTGGGATTTAGGGGTGTAGGGTTGGGGGGTGAAGGGTTTGGGGTGAAGGGTTTGCAGTGAAGGTTTTGGAGTGCAGGATCTGCGGTGCGGGATTTGGGTTTCAGAGTTTGGGGTGCAGGATCTGAGGGTGCAGTGCTTTGGATGAAGGGCTTTGTATGGCAGGATTTTGGGGTGAAAGATTTGGGGGTGTAGAGATTTCGGGTGTAGGGTTTGGGACTGCAGGATTTGGGGTGTAGGGTCTGGGGGGCAGGGTGTGGGGTACAAATTCAGGGGGCAGGGTTTTGCCGTGAAGGATCTTGGGGTGTACAAGTTTGGGGTGTGGGATTTGAAGGAAAGTGATTTGGGGTGCAAGGTTTTGGGGTGCAGGGTGGGCAGGTTTTCCACGTTCAGGAACTGGGGGTGCAGGGTTTGAGGGAAGGATCTGGAGGTGCACGGTTTCGGGGTGCAGGGTTTTGGAGTGGAGGATTTTGGGGGGCAGTGTTTGGCGGGGCAGGGTTAGTTGGGATTTGGGGTGCAGCGTTTGGGGTTACAGGTTTTGGGGGTGCAGGGTGGAGGGAATTACTTGAGATGCAAGGTTATGAGAGTGCAGGATTTCCGGGTGCAGAGTTTGGGGGTGCTGGGTATGGGGCAGCAAGATCTGGGGGTTCAGGTTTTGGGGATGCATTGTTTTTTGGGGAGGATTTGGGTGGCAGTGTTTAAGGGTTTAGGATCTGGAGGTGCAGAGTTCTGGGGTGCAGGGTGTTGGGTGCAGGATTTGGGGGTGCAGGATTTATGGGTGCAGGGTGTTGGGGGTTTAGGGTAGGAGGATCTTGGGGTGCAGGGCTGAAGGGTTTGGTAGGGCCAGACTTGGGGGTACAGGGCTTTGTGATGAGGGGTTGGGGGTGCCAGGTTGTGGGGGGAAGGATCTGGCAGTACAGGTTTTGGGGTGGGGGGTTTTAGGGTGCAACTTGTGCTGGGCCGGGTTTTGGGGTGCAGAGTTTTGGGAGGGAGGATTAGGGGAGCAGGGTTTTGGGGTGCAAGGTGTAGCGGTGCAGTGTATTGGGGGTGCAGGGTATGGGGAGGCAGAATTGGGGGTGCAGGGTTTGAGATTGCAGGATATTGGGGGAAGGATCTGGGGGTACAAGATTTGGGGTAGCAGGGGTTTAGGGACCAGGGTTTATGGGTCAGGCTTTATGGGGACAGGGTTTGGGGGGCAGGGTTGGGAGGGATGATTTGGGGGTGCAGAGTGTAGGGCAGCAGGACCTTGGGGTTGGGGTGAAGGGTTGGGTAGGACAGCATTTTGGGCTGCAGGTTTGGAGGGGTCAGGTCTTTGGGGTACACTGTTGGGACAGCACAATTGGGGGTGCAGGATTTGGGAGAGAAGGATCTGGGAGGGCAGGGTTAGGGGGAGCAGGCTTTGGGGTGCAAGGTTTAGTGGTGCAGGGTTTGGGGTGCAGGGTTTGGAGAGCCAGGGTTAGGGTTAGGGTTTGGTGGGGGAAGAATTTTGGGGTGCACAATTTGGACAGCTAAGTTTGGGGTGCAGGGCTTGGGAATTCAGGGTTTGGGGGTGCAGAGTTGTGGGGAGCAGGATTTGGGGGTTCAGGACGTGGGGATGGAGGAATTGGGGATACAGGGTTTGGTGGGGAAGGGTTTGGGGGTGCCTGGCACAGGGTTACAGGATTTGGGGGTCAAGGGTTTAGAGGTGCAGGGGTTTGGGGGGCAGGATATAGGGGTGCAGGATTTGAAGATGCGGGGTTGTGGAGTGCAGAGATTTAGGGGTGCAAGATCTGGGCTTGTACAGTTTTGGGGTGCAGGTTTTGGGGAAGGAGAATTTGAGGTGCAGAGTTCAGAGGTGCCAGGTTTGTGGTTGCTGGTTTTAGCGGTACAAGGTTTGGGGATTCAGGTCGTGGGGGTGGAGTTTTTGGGGGTGCAGGGTTGGGGAGAAGGATTTTGGGGATGCATGATTTCAGGGTACAGGATTTGGGCATGAATGCTTTCGGGATGCAGGTTTTGGGAGTGCAAGATTTGAGGGTGGAAGGTTTGGGTGTTCAAGATTTAAAGGAGCAGGATCTTGGGGTGCAGGGTATTTGATTAGGGATTTGGGGTTCAGGGTTGGGGGTGCAGGGTTTGGGGTGCAGGGTGTTGGGGAAGGATTTGGGGGTGCAGGGTTTGGAGGTGGAGTGATTCAGGGATCAGGGTTTGGGGGGCAGAATTTTGGGTGCAGGGTTTGGGATTGCAGGATTTGGGGTAGCAAGACTGTGGGGTGCAGGGGTTTGGGGTGAAGGGTTGGGTAGGGCAGGATTTGGGGTGCAGGTTTTGGGAAGGAAGCGAGGGAGGAAGGAAGGAAGGAAGGAAGGAAGGAAGGAAGGAAGGAAGGAAGGAAGGAAGGAAGGAAGGAAGGAAGGAAGGAAGGATCTGGGGGTGCAGAATTTGGGTTTGCAGAGTTCTGGAGTGCCAAGTTTGGGGTGCAGTGTTTTGGAGTGCGTCATTTTGGGGTGCAGGGTTTAGGGAAGGATGATATGGGGGTGCAGGGTTTAGGGCAGCAGGATCTTGGGGTGCAGGGGTTTGGGGTGGAGGGCTTGGTAGGGCAGGATTTGGGGGTGGAAATTTAGGGGGGTAGGGTTTGGGGTGCAGGATTTGGGGTGCAGAGTTTTGGGGGTGCAGGGTTATTGGGTGCAGGATTCTGGGGTGCAGGGTGTTGGGTGCAGGATCTGGGGGTGCAGGATTTATGGGTGCAGGGTGTTGGGGGTTTAGGGTTGGAGGGTCTTGGGGTGTAGGGCTGAAGGGTTTCGTAGGGCAGGATTTGGGGTGCAGGGCTCTAGAGTAAGGGGTGGGACTCAGGTTTGGAGGTGCAGGGGTTTGGGGGGCAGGATATATGGGTGCAGGACTTGAGGGTGCAGGGTTGTGGAGTGCAGAGATTTAGGGGTGCAAGATCTGGGCTTGTTCAGTCTTGGGGTGCAGAGTTGGGGAGGGAGGATTTGGGGCTGCAGGGTTTAAGGGTTTAGGATCTGGTGGTACAGGATTTACGGGTGCAGGGTGTTGGGGTTTAGGTTAGGAGGATCTTGGGGTGCAGGGCTGAAGGGTTTGGTAGGGCTGGATTTGGGGGTGCTAGGCTTTAGGGTGAGGCTTTGGGGGTGCAGGTTTCAAGTCTTTAGGAACTGGGGGGGCAGGATTTTGTGCTGCGGACTTTTGAGTGCAAGTCTGCAGCTTTTGGGTGTTCAGGACATGGGGGTGCAGGATTTGGGGATGTAGGGTTTGGGGGGGCAGAGTTTTGGGTGCTGGAATTGGGGGACGTTCGGGACATGGGTCTGCAGGATTTGGGGGTGCAGAGTTAAGGGGTTTAGGATTTTGGGTGCAGGGTTCTGGGGTGCAGGGTTTAGAAGTCAGGTCTAAGAGTGCAGGGTTTGGGGGTGCAGGGTTCAGGAACTGGGGGTGCAAGAATTAAGGTGCAGGGTTTGGGGGAAGAATTTGGGGTGCAGGGTTTTGGGGTGCAGAGTTTCGGAGTTCAGGATTTGGAGGGGGAAATTGAAGGTTGCAGAGTGTGGGGTGCAGAGCACTGGAGCAAAGGATTTGGTGGTGCAGGGTTTCAGGGTTCAGGATTTGGACGTGGAGAGTTTTGGGGTGCAGGGTTTGGGGGTGAAGGAATTAAGGGTGCAGGGTTTGGGGTGAACGATTTGAGGGTGCAGGGTGGTGGGGGAAGGATTTGTGGGGGAGAGATTTGAGGTGCAGGATTCGGGGGTGCAGAGTTTTGGGAGGCAAGGATCTGGGGGTGTAGGATTTGGGGGTTCAGTGTTGAGGGTAGCACAGTCTTGGGGTGCAGGGGTTTGCAGTGAAAGGTTTGGTAGGGCACGATTTGGGGTGCAGGATTCTGGGGTGCTGGGTTTTGGGGTACCGGATTTGGTGTTGCAGGGATGGGGTTGAAGGGCCTGGGTTTCCAGGACTTGGAGGTGTAAGTTTTGGGAGTGAATTCTTTTGGGGTGCAGGGTTTGGGTGTTCAGGACCTGGGGGTGCCACGTTTGGGGGTGCAAGGTTTTCGGGTGCAAGGTTTGGGTGTTCAGGACCTGGGGGTGCCACATTTGGGAGTGCAGGGTTTGGGCAGGTAAATTATGGGGGTCGTGGGTTTAGGAGGGCAGGATTTAAAGGTGCAGGATTTGGGGATGCAGGATTTGGGCGTGTAGGGCTGGGGGTGAAGGGTTGGGGGAAAGAATATTGGGGTGCAGATTTGAGAGTGCAGGGCCATGGGGTGCAGGATTTGGGGGTGCAGGGTTTTGGGGTCAGGATTTGGGGGTGCAGGGTGTGGGTGTGTAGGATTTCAGGTTTTAGTGTTTCAGGGTGTATGATGTTGGTGTGCAGGATTTGGGGTGCAGGGTTTGGGGGTGCAGGGTTTGGTGGTAGAGTTTAGGATGCAGGTTTTGGGATTGCATGATTTGGGGTGCAGGATTTCGAAGGGAATGCTTTGGGGTGCTGGGTTTTTGGGGGTGCAAGATTTGGGGGTGCAGGGATGGAGGTGCAGGGTTCTTGGGTGCAGGGGTTTGGGATATAACGTTTTGGTAGGATGTGGTTTGGGGTACAGAATCTTGGGGTGCAGGACTTTAGGGTGCAGAATTTGGGGGTGTGCAGTTTAAGGGGGGAGGATTTGGCATTGCAGTGCTCTGGGGTGCCGGGTTTGGGGTGCAGTGTTTTGGGGTGCAGTGTTTAGGGAAGAATTATGTGGGGGTGCAGGGTTTAGGGTAGCAGGATCTTGGGGTGCAGGGGTTTGGGGTGCAAGGTTTGGGGACAAAGGGTTCTGGGAGGCAGGGGGGTGTGAAGGGTTTTGGGGTACAGGGTGTTGCGGGAAGGATCTGGAGAGTCAGGATTTGGGGGTGCAATGTTTGGGTTGAATAGTTTGGGGGTGCATGGTTTCGGGGTGCACATTTTTGGGGGTGGATGATTTGAGAGTGCAGGGTGTTGGGGTCCAGGATTTGGGTTTCAGGATTTGGGGGACAGGATTTTAGGGTGCAGGATTTGGGCATGAATGCTTTTGGGGATCAGGGTGTTGGGGGTGCAGGATTTGACGGTGCAAGGTTTGGGTCTTAAGGTTTAGGGGAGCAGGATCTTTGGGTGCAGGTTTGGAGGGGTGCAGGGGTTTTGGGTGAGGGATTTGGGGCTCAGGGTTTGGGGTGCAGGGTGTTGGGGAAGGATTTGGGGGTGCAGGGTTTGGAGGTGGAGTGATTCAGGGATCAGGGCTTGGGAGGCAGGATTTTGGGTGCAGGGTTTGGGATTGCAGGATTTGGGGCAGAATGACTGTGGGTGCAGGGGTTTGGGGTGAAGGGTTGGGTAGGGCAGGATTTAGGGTGCAGGTTTTGGAAAGGAAGGAAGGAAGGAAGGAAGGAAGGAAGGAAGGAAGGAAGGAAGGAAGGAAGGAAGGAAAGAAGAAACTGGGGGTGCAGATTTTTGAGTGCACGTTTGAGGGGCCTTGATTTTGGGGTACATGGTTTGGGGTGCAAGACTTGAGCATGCAGATTTCACATGTTAAGGAACTGGGGCTGCAGAAGTTGGGGGTGCAGGGTTTTGGGGTGCAGGGCTTGGGCATGAATGCTTTTGGGGTGCAGGGTTGTGGAGAGCAGGAATGGAGGTGCAGGGTTGGGGGTGCAGGGTGTTGGGGTGTAGGGTTTTGGGGACAGGATCCGGGGATGCGGGATTTAGGGGTGTAGGTTTGGGAGGTGAAGGGTTTGGGGGACAGAATTTTGAGGTGAAGGGTTTGAGGGTGCAGTGCTTGGGGTGCAGGGTTTGGGTGCAGGATTTGGGGGTAGAGGGGCTTGAAGGGGACAGGATTTGGAGGTGCAAGATTGGGTGGTCTGGGGTACTGGGGTGCAGGATTTGGGGTGAAGGGCTTTGGGGTGAGGGTTTGGGGGTGCAAATTTTTCATCTTTAGGAACTGGGGGTGCAGGATTTGGGGAAAAATTTTCAACTGGAAGGATTTGGGGGTGCAGGGCTGGGGCCAGAATCTGGGGGTGCAGCTTTTGGGGTTGTGGGTTTTCAACGTGCAGGTTTGGGGATGCCAGGTTTTGAACTGCAGGGTTTGGGGGGACAAGATTTGGGGGTGGAGGATGTGGGGGTCCAGTGTTAGGGAATGGAGGACTAGGGGGATCAGGGTTTAGGGAAGCAGGATCTTGGGGTGCAGGGTTTGGGGGAGCAAGATCTGGGGGTGCTGTGTTTAAGGGTGGAGGTTTTAGAGGTACACGACTTGGGGGTGAAGAATTTAGGGTCCAGGACTTGGTCTGGAAGAGTTTGGGGCTGCAGGGTCTGGGTGTAGGGTTGGGAGGTGCAGGGTTGGAGGGGCAGGATTTGGGGGTGCAGGTTTGGGAGTGTAGGCTTTGGGGGTTCAGGGCTTTGGGGTCCAGGATCCTGTGGTGCAGGATTTGGTGCAGAGTTTGGGAAGGAAGGATCTGGGGGTGCAGGATTTGGGGGTTCAGGGTTTAAGGTAGCAGAATTTAGGGTGCAGCATTAGGGTGTGCAGGATTAAGAGGAGCAGGATTTGGGGGTGCAGGGTGTTGGGGGAAGGATTTGCTGGTGCAGGTTTTAGGGTAAAGGGTTCTGGGGTGCAGGGTTTCAGGGTGGAGCATTTGGGAGTAGAGGGTTTGGGGGTGCAGGGTGTTGGGGGAAGGATCTGTTGGTTCAAGATCTGGGGGAGCAGGATTTGGGGGTGCAGGGTGTTGGGGTGCAGGATTTGGGGGTTCAGGGTTTGGGGGTGTAGGGTTTTGGGGGCAGGATCTGGGGCTGTGGGATTTAGGGGTGTAGGGTTTGGGGGTGAAGGGTTTGGGGTGCAGAATTTTGAGGCAAAGGGTTTGAGGGTGCAGGGTCTTGGCGTGAAGGGGCTTGGGGTGAAGGGTTCAGTAGGGCAGGATTTTGGGCTGCATGTTTTGGAGGGGGGAGGTTTTGGGGGTACAAGATTTGGTGCAGGTTTTAAGGGTGCAGTGTTAAGGGGGTGCAGGATTACATGGTGCAGGTTTCGGGGTGCAAGGATGGGGGGGCAGGGTTTTGGGGGGCCTGATTGGGAATACAGGGCCTGGGGGTGCAGGATTTGGGAGTTCAGGATTTAGGGCCGTAGGATCTTTGGGTGCAGGGTTTGGGGTACAGTTCGGAGGTGCCAGGTTTGTGGTTGCTGGTTTTAGGGGTACAAGGTTTGGGGATTCAGGTCGTGGGGGTGGAGTTTTTGGGGGTGCAGGGTTGGGGAGAAGGATTTTGGGGATGCATGATTTCAGGGTACAGGATTTGGGCATGAATGCTTTCGGGATGCAGGTTTTGGGAGTGCAAGATTTGAGGGTGGAAGGTTTGGGTGTTCAAGATTTAAAGGAGCAGGATCTTGGGGTGCAGGGTATTTGATTAGGGATTTGGGGTTCAGGGTTGGGGGTGCAGGGTTTGGGGTGCAGGGTGTTGGGGAAGGATTTGGGGGTGCAGGGTTTGGAGGTGGAGTGATTCAGGGATCAGGGTTTGGGGGGCAGAATTTTGGGTGCAGGGTTTGGGATTGCAGGATTTGGGGTAGCAAGACTGTGGGGTGCAGGGGTTTGGGGTGAAGGGTTGGGTAGGGCAGGATTTGGGGTGCAGGTTTTGGGAAGGAAGCGAGGGAGGAAGGAAGGAAGGAAGGAAGGAAGGAAGGAAGGAAGGAAGGAAGGAAGGAAGGATCTGGGGGTGCAGAATTTGGGTTTGCAGAGTTCTGGAGTGCCAAGTTTGGGGTGCAGTGTTTTGGAGTGCGTCATTTTGGGGTGCAGGGTTTAGGGAAGGATGATATGGGGGTGCAGGGTTTAGGGCAGCAGGATCTTGGGGTGCAGGGGTTTGGGGTGGAGGGCTTGGTAGGGCAGGATTTGGGGGTGGAAATTTAGGGGGGTAGGGTTTGGGGTGCAGGATTTGGGGTGCAGAGTTTTGGGGGTGCAGGGTTATTGGGTGCAGGATTCTGGGGTGCAGGGTGTTGGGTGCAGGATCTGGGGGTGCAGGATTTATGGGTGCAGGGTGTTGGGGGTTTAGGGTTGGAGGGTCTTGGGGTGTAGGGCTGAAGGGTTTCGTAGGGCAGGATTTGGGGTGCAGGGCTCTAGAGTAAGGGGTGGGACTCAGGTTTGGAGGTGCAGGGGTTTGGGGGGCAGGATATATGGGTGCAGGACTTGAGGGTGCAGGGTTGTGGAGTGCAGAGATTTAGGGGTGCAAGATCTGGGCTTGTTCAGTCTTGGGGTGCAGAGTTGGGGAGGGAGGATTTGGGGCTGCAGGGTTTAAGGGTTTAGGATCTGGTGGTACAGGATTTACGGGTGCAGGGTGTTGGGGTTTAGGTTAGGAGGATCTTGGGGTGCAGGGCTGAAGGGTTTGGTAGGGCTGGATTTGGGGGTGCTAGGCTTTAGGGTGAGGCTTTGGGGGTGCAGGTTTCAAGTCTTTAGGAACTGGGGGGGCAGGATTTTGTGCTGCGGACTTTTGAGTGCAAGTCTGCAGCTTTTGGGTGTTCAGGACATGGGGGTGCAGGATTTGGGGATGTAGGGTTTGGGGGGGCAGAGTTTTGGGTGCTGGAATTGGGGGACGTTCGGGACATGGGTCTGCAGGATTTGGGGGTGCAGAGTTAAGGGGTTTAGGATTTTGGGTGCAGGGTTCTGGGGTGCAGGGTTTAGAAGTCAGGTCTAAGAGTGCAGGGTTTGGGGGTGCAGGGTTCAGGAACTGGGGGTGCAAGAATTAAGGTGCAGGGTTTGGGGGAAGAATTTGGGGTGCAGGGTTTTGGGGTGCAGAGTTTCGGAGTTCAGGATTTGGAGGGGGAAATTGAAGATTGCAGAGTGTGGGGTGCAGAGCACTGGAGCAAAGGATTTGGTGGTGCAGGGTTTCAGGGTTCAGGATTTGGACGTGGAGAGTTTTGGGGTGCAGGGTTTGGGGGTGAAGGAATTAAGGGTGCAGGGTTTGGGGTGAACGATTTGAGGGTGCAGGGTGGTGGAGGAAGGATTTGGGGGGGAGAGATTTGAGGTGCAGGATTTGGGGGTGCAGAGTTTTGGGAGGCAAGGATCTGGGGATGTAGGATTTGGGGGTTCAGTGTTGAGGGTAGCACAGTCTTGGGGTGCAGGGGTTTGCAGTGAAAGGTTTGGTAGGGCAGGATTTGGGGTGCAGGATTCTGGGGTGCTGGGTTTTGGGGGTACCGGATTTGGTGTTGCAGGGATGGGGTTGAAGGGCCTGGGTTTCCAGGACTTGGAGGTGTAAGTTTTGGGAGTGAATTCTTTTGGGGTGCAGGGTTTGGGTGTTCAGGACCTGGGGGTGCCACGTTTGGGGGTGCAAGGTTTTCGGGTGCAAGGTTTGGGTGTTCAGGACCTGGGGGTGCCATATTTGGGAGTGCAGGGTTTGGGCAGGTAAATTATGGGGGTCGTGGGTTTAGGAGGGCAGGATTTAAAGGTGCAGGATTTGGGGATGCAGGATTTGGGCGTGTAGGGCTGGGGGTGAAGGGTTGGGGGAAAGAATATTGGGGTGCAGATTTGAGAGTGCAGGGCCATGGGGTGCAGGATTTGGGGGTGCAGGGTTTTGGGGTCAGGATTTGGGGGTGCAGGGTGTGGGTGTGTAGGATTTCAGGTTTTAGTGTTTCAGGGTGTATGATGTTGGTGTGCAGGATTTGGGGTGCAGGGTTTGGGGGTGCAGGGTTTGGTGGTAGAGTTTAGGATGCAGGTTTTGGGATTGCATGATTTGGGGTGCAGGATTTCGAAGGGAATGCTTTGGGGTGCTGGGTTTTTGGGGGTGCAAGATTTGGGGGTGCAGGGATGGAGGTGCAGGGTTCTTGGGTGCAGGGGTTTGGGATATAACGTTTTGGTAGGATGTGGTTTGGGGTACAGAATCTTGGGGTGCAGGACTTTAGGGTGCAGAATTTGGGGGTGTGCAGTTTAAGGGGGGAGGATTTGGCATTGCAGTGCTCTGGGGTGCCGGGTTTGGGGTGCAGTGTTTTGGGGTGCAGTGTTTAGGGAAGAATTATGTGGGGGTGCAGGGTTTAGGGTAGCAGGATCTTGGGGTGCAGGGGTTTGGGGTGCAAGGTTTGGGGACAAAGGGTTCTGGGAGGCAGGGGGGTGTGAAGGGTTTTGGGGTACAGGGTGTTGCGGGAAGGATCTGGAGAGTCAGGATTTGGGGGTGCAATGTTTGGGTTGAATAGTTTGGGGGTGCATGGTTTCGGGGTGCACATTTTTGGGGGTGGATGATTTGAGAGTGCAGGGTGTTGGGGTCCAGGATTTGGGTTTCAGGATTTGGGGGACAGGATTTTAGGGTGCAGGATTTGGGCATGAATGCTTTTGGGGATCAGGGTGTTGGGGGTGCAGGATTTGACGGTGCAAGGTTTGGGTCTTAAGGTTTAGGGGAGCAGGATCTTTGGGTGCAGGTTTGGAGGGGTGCAGGGGTTTTGGGTGAGGGATTTGGGGCTCAGGGTTTGGGGTGCAGGGTGTTGGGGAAGGATTTGGGGGTGCAGGGTTTGGAGGTGGAGTGATTCAGGGATCAGGGCTTGGGAGGCAGGATTTTGGGTGCAGGGTTTGGGATTGCAGGATTTGGGGCAGAATGACTGTGGGTGCAGGGGTTTGGGGTGAAGGGTTGGGTAGGGCAGGATTTAGGGTGCAGGTTTTGGAAAGGAAGGAAGGAAGGAAGGAAGGAAGGAAGGAAGGAAGGAAGGAAGGAAGGAAGGAAGGAAGGAAGGAAAGAAGAAACTGGGGGTGCAGATTTTTGAGTGCACGTTTGAGGGGCCTTGATTTTGGGGTACATGGTTTGGGGTGCAAGACTTGAGCATGCAGATTTCACATGTTAAGGAACTGGGGCTGCAGAAGTTGGGGGTGCAGGGTTTTGGGGTGCAGGGCTTGGGCATGAATGCTTTTGGGGTGCAGGGTTGTGGAGAGCAGGAATGGAGGTGCAGGGTTGGGGGTGCAGGGTGTTGGGGTGTAGGGTTTTGGGGACAGGATCCGGGGATGCGGGATTTAGGGGTGTAGGTTTGGGAGGTGAAGGGTTTGGGGGACAGAATTTTGAGGTGAAGGGTTTGAGGGTGCAGTGCTTGGGGTGCAGGGTTTGGGTGCAGGATTTGGGGGTAGAGGGGCTTGAAGGGGACAGGATTTGGAGGTGCAAGATTGGGTGGTCTGGGGTACTGGGGTGCAGGATTTGGGGTGAAGGGCTTTGGGGTGAGGGTTTGGGGGTGCAAATTTTTCATCTTTAGGAACTGGGGGTGCAGGATTTGGGGAAAAATTTTCAACTGGAAGGATTTGGGGGTGCAGGGCTGGGGCCAGAATCTGGGGGTGCAGCTTTTGGGGTTGTGGGTTTTCAACGTGCAGGTTTGGGGATGCCAGGTTTTGAACTGCAGGGTTTGGGGGGACAAGATTTGGGGGTGGAGGATGTGGGGGTCCAGTGTTAGGGAATGGAGGACTAGGGGGATCAGGGTTTAGGGAAGCAGGATCTTGGGGTGCAGGGTTTGGGGGAGCAAGATCTGGGGGTGCTGTGTTTAAGGGTGGAGGTTTTAGAGGTACACGACTTGGGGGTGAAGAATTTAGGGTCCAGGACTTGGTCTGGAAGAGTTTGGGGCTGCAGGGTCTGGGTGTAGGGTTGGGAGGTGCAGGGTTGGAGGGGCAGGATTTGGGGGTGCAGGTTTGGGAGTGTAGGCTTTGGGGGTTCAGGGCTTTGGGGTCCAGGATCCTGTGGTGCAGGATTTGGTGCAGAGTTTGGGAAGGAAGGATCTGGGGGTGCAGGATTTGGGGGTTCAGGGTTTAAGGTAGCAGAATTTAGGGTGCAGCATTAGGGTGTGCAGGATTAAGAGGAGCAGGATTTGGGGGTGCAGGGTGTTGGGGGAAGGATTTGCTGGTGCAGGTTTTAGGGTAAAGGGTTCTGGGGTGCAGGGTTTCAGGGTGGAGCATTTGGGAGTAGAGGGTTTGGGGGTGCAGGGTGTTGGGGGAAGGATCTGTTGGTTCAAGATCTGGGGGAGCAGGATTTGGGGGTGCAGGGTGTTGGGGTGCAGGATTTGGGGGTTCAGGGTTTGGGGGTGTAGGGTTTTGGGGGCAGGATCTGGGGCTGTGGGATTTAGGGGTGTAGGGTTTGGGGGTGAAGGGTTTGGGGTGCAGAATTTTGAGGCAAAGGGTTTGAGGGTGCAGGGTCTTGGCGTGAAGGGGCTTGGGGTGAAGGGTTCAGTAGGGCAGGATTTTGGGCTGCATGTTTTGGAGGGGGGAGGTTTTGGGGGTACAAGATTTGGTGCAGGTTTTAAGGGTGCAGTGTTAAGGGGGTGCAGGATTACATGGTGCAGGTTTCGGGGTGCAAGGATGGGGGGGCAGGGTTTTGGGGGGCCTGATTGGGAATACAGGGCCTGGGGGTGCAGGATTTGGGAGTTCAGGATTTAGGGCCGTAGGATCTTTGGGTGCAGGGTTTGGGGTACAGTTCGGAGGTGCCAGGTTTGTGGTTGCTGGTTTTAGGGGTACAAGGTTTGGGGATTCAGGTCGTGGGGGTGGAGTTTTTGGGGGTGCAGGGTTGGGGAGAAGGATTTTGGGGATGCATGATTTCAGGGTACAGGATTTGGGCATGAATGCTTTCGGGATGCAGGTTTTGGGAGTGCAAGATTTGAGGGTGGAAGGTTTGGGTGTTCAAGATTTAAAGGAGCAGGATCTTGGGGTGCAGGGTATTTGATTAGGGATTTGGGGTTCAGGGTTGGGGGTGCAGGGTTTGGGGTGCAGGGTGTTGGGGAAGGATTTGGGGGTGCAGGGTTTGGAGGTGGAGTGATTCAGGGATCAGGGTTTGGGGGGCAGAATTTTGGGTGCAGGGTTTGGGATTGCAGGATTTGGGGTAGCAAGACTGTGGGGTGCAGGGGTTTGGGGTGAAGGGTTGGGTAGGGCAGGATTTGGGGTGCAGGTTTTGGGAAGGAAGCGAGGGAGGAAGGAAGGAAGGAAGGAAGGAAGGAAGGAAGGAAGGAAGGAAGGAAGGAAGGATCTGGGGGTGCAGAATTTGGGTTTGCAGAGTTCTGGAGTGCCAAGTTTGGGGTGCAGTGTTTTGGAGTGCGTCATTTTGGGGTGCAGGGTTTAGGGAAGGATGATATGGGGGTGCAGGGTTTAGGGCAGCAGGATCTTGGGGTGCAGGGGTTTGGGGTGGAGGGCTTGGTAGGGCAGGATTTGGGGGTGGAAATTTAGGGGGGTAGGGTTTGGGGTGCAGGATTTGGGGTGCAGAGTTTTGGGGGTGCAGGGTTATTGGGTGCAGGATTCTGGGGTGCAGGGTGTTGGGTGCAGGATCTGGGGGTGCAGGATTTATGGGTGCAGGGTGTTGGGGGTTTAGGGTTGGAGGGTCTTGGGGTGTAGGGCTGAAGGGTTTCGTAGGGCAGGATTTGGGGTGCAGGGCTCTAGAGTAAGGGGTGGGACTCAGGTTTGGAGGTGCAGGGGTTTGGGGGGCAGGATATATGGGTGCAGGACTTGAGGGTGCAGGGTTGTGGAGTGCAGAGATTTAGGGGTGCAAGATCTGGGCTTGTTCAGTCTTGGGGTGCAGAGTTGGGGAGGGAGGATTTGGGGCTGCAGGGTTTAAGGGTTTAGGATCTGGTGGTACAGGATTTACGGGTGCAGGGTGTTGGGGTTTAGGTTAGGAGGATCTTGGGGTGCAGGGCTGAAGGGTTTGGTAGGGCTGGATTTGGGGGTGCTAGGCTTTAGGGTGAGGCTTTGGGGGTGCAGGTTTCAAGTCTTTAGGAACTGGGGGGGCAGGATTTTGTGCTGCGGACTTTTGAGTGCAAGTCTGCAGCTTTTGGGTGTTCAGGACATGGGGGTGCAGGATTTGGGGATGTAGGGTTTGGGGGGGCAGAGTTTTGGGTGCTGGAATTGGGGGACGTTCGGGACATGGGTCTGCAGGATTTGGGGGTGCAGAGTTAAGGGGTTTAGGATTTTGGGTGCAGGGTTCTGGGGTGCAGGGTTTAGAAGTCAGGTCTAAGAGTGCAGGGTTTGGGGGTGCAGGGTTCAGGAACTGGGGGTGCAAGAATTAAGGTGCAGGGTTTGGGGGAAGAATTTGGGGTGCAGGGTTTTGGGGTGCAGAGTTTCGGAGTTCAGGATTTGGAGGGGGAAATTGAAGATTGCAGAGTGTGGGGTGCAGAGCACTGGAGCAAAGGATTTGGTGGTGCAGGGTTTCAGGGTTCAGGATTTGGACGTGGAGAGTTTTGGGGTGCAGGGTTTGGGGGTGAAGGAATTAAGGGTGCAGGGTTTGGGGTGAACGATTTGAGGGTGCAGGGTGGTGGAGGAAGGATTTGGGGGGGAGAGATTTGAGGTGCAGGATTTGGGGGTGCAGAGTTTTGGGAGGCAAGGATCTGGGGATGTAGGATTTGGGGGTTCAGTGTTGAGGGTAGCACAGTCTTGGGGTGCAGGGGTTTGCAGTGAAAGGTTTGGTAGGGCAGGATTTGGGGTGCAGGATTCTGGGGTGCTGGGTTTTGGGGTACCGGATTTGGTGTTGCAGGGATGGGGTTGAAGGGCCTGGGTTTCCAGGACTTGGAGGTGTAAGTTTTGGGAGTGAATTCTTTTGGGGTGCAGGGTTTGGGTGTTCAGGACCTGGGGGTGCCACGTTTGGGGGTGCAAGGTTTTCGGGTGCAAGGTTTGGGTGTTCAGGACCTGGGGGTGCCATATTTGGGAGTGCAGGGTTTGGGCAGGTAAATTATGGGGGTCGTGGGTTTAGGAGGGCAGGATTTAAAGGTGCAGGATTTGGGGATGCAGGATTTGGGCGTGTAGGGCTGGGGGTGAAGGGTTGGGGGAAAGAATATTGGGGTGCAGATTTGAGAGTGCAGGGCCATGGGGTGCAGGATTTGGGGGTGCAGGGTTTTGGGGTCAGGATTTGGGGGTGCAGGGTGTGGGTGTGTAGGATTTCAGGTTTTAGTGTTTCAGGGTGTATGATGTTGGTGTGCAGGATTTGGGGTGCAGGGTTTGGGGGTGCAGGGTTTGGTGGTAGAGTTTAGGATGCAGGTTTTGGGATTGCATGATTTGGGGTGCAGGATTTCGAAGGGAATGCTTTGGGGTGCTGGGTTTTTGGGGGTGCAAGATTTGGGGGTGCAGGGATGGAGGTGCAGGGTTCTTGGGTGCAGGGGTTTGGGATATAACGTTTTGGTAGGATGTGGTTTGGGGTGCAGAATCTTGGGGTGCAGGACTTTAGGGTGCAGAATTTGGGGGTGTGCAGTTTAAGGGGGGAGGATTTGGCATTGCAGGGTTCTGGGGTACCGGGTTTGGGGTGCAGTGTTTTGGGGTGCAGTGTTTAGGGAAGAATTATGTGGGGGTGCAGGGTTTAGGGTAGCAGGATCTTGGGGTGCAGGGGTTTGGGGTGCAAGGTTTGGGAACAAAGGGTTCTGGGAGGCAGGGGGGTGTGAAGGGTTTTGGGGTACAGGGTGTTGCGGGAAGGATCTGGAGAGTCAGGATTTGGGGGTGCAATGTTTGGGTTGAATAGTTTGGGGGTGCATGGTTTCGGGGTGCACATTTTTGGGGGTGGATGATTTGAGAGTGTAGGGTGTTGGGGTCCAGGATTTGGGTTTCAGGATTTGGGGGGCAGGATTTTAGGGTGCAGGATTTGGGCATGAATGCTTTTGGGGATCAGGGTGTTGGGGGTGCAGGATTTGACGGTGCAAGGTTTGGGTCTTAAGGTTTAGGGGAGCAGGATCTTGGGGTGCAGGGTTTGAGGGGTGCAGGGGTTTTGGGTGAGCGATTTGGGTTTCAGGGTTTGGGGTGCAGGGTGTTGGGGAAGGATTTGGGGGTGCAGGGTTTGGAGGTGGAGTGATTCAGGGATCAGGGCTTGGGAGGCAGGATTTTGGGTGCAGGGTTTGGGATTGCAGGATTTGGGGTAGCAAGACTGTGGGTGCAGGGGTTTGGGGTGAAGGGTTGGGTAGGGCAGGATTTGGAGTGCAGGTTTTGGGAAGGAAGGAAGGAAGGAAGGAAGGAAGGAAGGAAGGAAGGAAGGAAGGAAGGAAGGAAGGAAGGAACTGGGGGTGCAGATTTTTGAGTGCACGTTTGAGGGGCCTTGATTTTGGGGTACATGGTTTGGGGTGCAAGACTTGAGCATGCAGATTTCACATGTTAAGGAACTGGGGCTGCAGAAGTTGGGGGTGCAGGGTTTTGGGGTGCAGGGCTTGGGCATGAATGCTTTTGGGGTGCAGGGTTGTGGAGAGCAGGAACGGAGGTGCAGGGTTGGGGGTGCAGGGTGTTGGGGTGTAGGGTTTTGGGGACAGGATCCGGGGATGCGGGATTTAGGGGTGTAGGTTTGGGAGGTGAAGGGTTTGGGGGACAGAATTTTGAGGTGAAGGGTTTGAGGGTGCAGTGCTTGGGGTGCAGGGTTTGGGTGCAGGATTTGGGGGTAGAGGGGCTTGAAGGGGACAGGATTTGGAGGTGCAAGATTGGGTGGTCTGGGGTACTGGGGTGCAGGATTTGGGGTGAAGGGCTTTGGGGTGAGGGTTTGGGGGTGCAAATTTTTCATCTTTAGGAACTGGGGGTGCAGGATTTGGGGAAAAATTTTCAAGCGGAAGGATTTGGGGGTGCAGGGCTGGGGCCAGAATCTGGGGGTGCAGCTTTTGGGGTTGTGGGTTTTCAACGTGCAGGTTTGGGGATGCCGGGTTTTGAACTGCAGGGTTTGGGGGGACAAGATTTGGGGGTGGAGGATGTGGGGGTCCAGTGTTAGGGAATGGAGGATTAGGGGGATCAGGGTTTAGGGAAGCAGGATCTTGGGGTGCAGGGTTTGGGGGAGCAAGATCTGGGGGTGCTGTATTTAAGGGTGGAGGTTTTAGAGGTACACGACTTGGGGGTGAAGAATTTAGGGTCCAGGACTTGGTCTGGAAGAGTTTGGGGCTGCAGGGTCTGGGTGTAGGGTTGGGAGGTGCAGGGTTGGAGGGGCAGGATTTGGGGGTGCAGGTTTGGGAGTGTAGGCTTTGGGGGTTCAGGGCTTTGGGGTCCAGGATCCTGTGGTGCAGGATTTGGTGCAGAGTTTGGGAAGGAAGGATCTGGGGGTGCAGGATTTGGGGGTTCAGGGTTTAAGGTAGCAGAATTTAGGGTGCAGCATTAGGGTGTGCAGGATTAAGAGGAGCAGGATTTGGGGGTGCAGGGTGTTGGGGGAAGGATTTGCTGGTGCAGGTTTTAGGGTAAAGGGTTCTGGGGTGCAGGGTTTCAGGGTGGAGCATTTGGGGGTAGAGGGTTTGGGGGTGCAGGGTGTTGGGGGAAGGATCTGTTGGTTCAAGATCTGGGGGAGCAGGATTTGGGGGTGCAAGGTGTTGGGGTGCAGGATTTGGGGGTTCAGGGTTTGGGGGTGTAGGGTTTTGGGGGCAGGATCTGGGGCTGTGGGATTTAGGGGTGTAGGGTTTGGGGGTGAAGGGTTTGGGGTGCAGAATTTTGAGGCGAAGGGTTTGAGGGTGCAGGGTCTTGGCGTGAAGGGGTTTGGGGTGAAGGGTTGGGTAGGGCAGGATTTTGGGGTGCATGTTTTGGAGGGGGGAGGTTTTGGGGGTGCAAGATTTGGTATTGCAGGTTTTAAGGGTGCAGTGTTAAGGGGGTGCAGGATTACCTGGTGCAGGTTTCGGGGTGCAAGGATGGGGGGGCAGGGTTTTGGGGGGCCTGATTGGGAATACAGGGCCTGGGGGTGCAGGATTTGGGAGTTCAGGATTTAGGGCCGTAGGATCTTTGGGTGCAGGGTTTGGGGTGCAGTGTTTGGGGCCAGGAGCTGGAGGTGCAGGGTTTGGGGTGCCGGGTGTGGGGTGCAGGATCTGGGGGTAGAAGATTTGGGGTAGCAGGGTTTTGGGGAGCAGGGTTTAGGGGTCAGGCTTTAGGGGGACAGGGTTTGGGGGGCAGGGTTGGGAGGGATGATTTGGGGGTGCAGGGTTTAGGGCAGCAGGATCTTGGGGTGAAGGGGGTTGGGTGAAGGGTTGGGTAGGACAGGATTTGGGGGCGCAGGTCTTTAGGGTGAACGTTGTGGGGGGCATTATTTGTGGTACAGGCGCTTGGGGGTGCAAAATTTCGTGGTGCATGGTTGGTGGGTGCAGGTCTTGGAAAGGCAGAATTGGGGCTGCAGGTTTTGGGAGTTAAGGGATTTGGGGGTGCAGCTTTTGGGTGTTCAGAACCTGGGGCTGCAGGATTTGGGGATGCAGGTTTTGGGGGGGCAGGGTTTGGGGTGCTGGGTTTTTGGGGAGGTTGGGGACATGGGTCTGCAGGATTTGTGGGTGCAGGGTTAAGGGGTTTAGGATTTTGGGGTGCAGGGTTAGGGAGGGCATGGTTTGGGGAGGCAGGAGCTGAAGCGTTTGGGTGTACAGGGTGTTATGATGCAGGATCTGGGGGTTCAGGGTTTGGGGGTGCAGGGTATGGGAGGGAAGGATTTGGAGCTTCAAGGTTTGGGGGTGCAGGGGTTTGGGGTGCAGGTTACATGATTTCAGGAATTGGGGGTGCAAGAATAAAGGCTGCAGGGTTTGGGGGAAGAATTTGGGGGTGCAGGGTTTTGGAGTGCTGGGTTTTGGGGTAGAGGATTTGGTGTTGCAGGGATGGGGTTGAAGGGCCTGGGTTTCCAGGACTTTGAGGTGCAGGACTTGGAGGTGCAAGGTTTGGGAGTGAATTCTTTGGGGGTGCAGGGTTTGGGTGTTCAGGACATGGGGGTGCTGCGTTTGGGGGTGCAGGGGTTTGGGGTGCATGTTCTGATTGTTTCAGGACCTGGGGATCCTTCGTTTGGGGGTGAAGGGCTTCGGCGTGCAGAGTTTGGGGAGGCAAATTATGGGGGTCCTTGGTTTTTGGAGGGCAGGATTTAAAGGTGCAGGGTTATGGGGTGCAGGGTTTGGAGATTCTAGACCTGGGGGTGCAGGTTTCAGGGTGTGAGGTTTAGGGGTGCATTATTAGAGGGTGGAAGATTAGGGGGTGCAGGGTTGGGTGGTGAGGATCTGGGGTGCACATTTTGGGCGTTAAGGACGTGGGGGTGGAGGACTTGGGCGTTCAGGGATTGGGAGTGCACGGTTTGGGGGGCAGAGTGCAAGCTGGAGGGGCAGAATCTGGGGTGCAGGGTTTAGGATGGAAGGATTTGGGTATGCAGGGTTGGGGGGTTCAGGATTTGGGAGGGCAGCATTAGGGGGTGTAAGATTTTGGTTGTAGGCTTTAGGGGTGCAGAGTTTGGTAGGGCCGAAATTGGGGGTGCAGGATTTGGGATGCAGGGCTTGGTGCTGCAGGATATTGTGCTGCAGGGTTTTGGGGTGAAGGGTTAATGGGGATGCAGAATCTAGGGTGCAGTGTTTGTGAGTGCAGGGATTGGGGTTCAGCATCTGGGGGTGCCAGATTGGGGTATCAGGGTTTGGGGTTGTAGGCTTTCGGAGGCAAGATTTTGGGGTGTGGGACATGAGTTGTAGGGTTGAAGGGTGACGTTTTTGGGGGACAAAATTTCGAGGTGAAGGGTTTGAGTTACAGGGTTTTGGTGAAGGTTTTGGGGTGCAGGATCTGGGGTGCAGGATTTTAGGATGCAGGATTTGGGTATGAATGCTTTCTGGGTGCAGGGATTTGGGGGTGCAGGGTTTTTGGGTGAGGACTTTGGGGTTCAGGGTTGGCGGTGCAGGGTGTTGGGGTGCAGGGTGTTGGGGAAGGATTTGGGGGTGCAGGGTTTGGAGGTGGAGTGATTCAGGGATCAGGGTTTGGGGGGCAGAATTCTGGGTGCAGGGTTTGGGATTGCAGGATTTGGGGCAGCAAGACTGTGGGGTGAGGGGTTTGGGGTGAAGGGTTGGGTAGGGCAGGGTTTGGGGTGCAGGTTTTAGGAAGGAAGGAAGGAAGGAAGGAAGGACGGAACGAAGGAAGGAAAGAAGGAGGGAGGGACCTGGGCGTGCAGAATTTGGGGGTCCATGGTTTAAGGCAGTAGGATCTTTGGGTGCAGAATATAGGGGTGCAGGATTTGGGGGTGTATGGTTCTGGGGTGCAAGGTTTGGGAGTCCGGTACATAGGGTGGGAGGATCTGGAGGGTGCAGGGTTCTCGGGCGCAGAGTGTTGGGCTCCAGGGTTTGGGGCAGCAGGATCTGGGGGTGCAGAGTTGGGGGTGCATTGTTTTTTGGGGGAGGATTTGGGGGTGCAGGGCTTTGGGGTGCAGGGTTTCAAGGGTGCAGGGTTCAGGGGTTCAGGACTTGGGGGATTTGGGTGTGCAAGGATTTGGGGTTGCACGGTGGGCAAGGAAGGCTCTGAGGCTGCAGAGTTTGAAGTTTCAGCACTTGGGGGTGCAGGATTTGGGAGTACAGGCTTAATGGGTGCAGGGTGTTTGGGGGAAGGATTTGGGGGAGCAAGATTTGGGTGTGCAGGATCTGAGGGTGTGGGGTTTTAGGGTGAAGAGCTTGCTGGTGCAGGTCTTGGGGGGTTAAAATTTGGGGGGGAAGGGTTTCGAGGAGCAGGATTTAGGGGTGCAGGGTTTTGGGGTGCAGTGTTTTGGAGTGCAGGGTTTAGGGAAGGATGATATGGGGCTACAGGGCTTAGGGCAGCAGGATCTTGGGGTGCAGGGGTTTGGGGTGGAGGGCTTGATAGGGCAGGATTTGGGGGTGGAAAGTTTAGTGGGGTAGGGTTTGGGGTGCAGGATTTGGGAGTGAAGGGGTCTGGGGGTGCAGGGTTATGGGATTCAGGATTTTAGGGTGAAGGTTTGGTAGGGCTGAGCTTGGGGGTTCAGGGTTTTTGTGCTGCAGGCTTACTTGGGATTTGGGGGTGCAGGGTTTAGGGCAGCACTATCTTGGGGTGAAGGGATTTGGGGTGAAGGGTTGGGCAGGGCAGGATTTGGGGTTGCAGGGTTTGGTGGGGCAGGAATTGGGGGTGCAGGGTGTTGGGGGGAAGGATTTGCTGGTGCAGGTTTTAGGGTAAATGGTTTTGGGGTGCAGGGCTTCAGGGTGGAGGATTTGAGGGTAGAGGGTTTAGGGATGAAGAGTGTTGGGGTACTGGGTAGTGGGGTGTAGGGTTTTGGGGGCAGGATCTGGGGGTGCGGGATCTAGGGGTGCAGGGTTGGGGGGTGAATGGTTTGGGGGACAGATTTTCGAGATGAAGTGTTTGAGGGTTCAGGGTCTTGGGGTACAGGGGTTTGGAGTGAAGGGGTTGGGTAGGGCAGGATTTTGACGTGCAGTATTTGGGACTGTAGGTTTTGGGGTGTAGGGTTTGGGGGTACGGTTTGGGGGTACAAAGTTTAGAGGGCAGGGTTTTGGGGTGCAGGATCTTGGGGTGTACGAGTTTTGGGTGTGGGATTTGAAGGAAAATGATTTGGGGGTGCAAGGTTTGGGGTGCAGGGTTTGGGGGGGGGAAGGTTTTGTGTCTACAGAACTGGGGGTGCAGGATTTTGCATTGAAGGGCTCTGGGGTACCGGGGTTGGCCTGCAGGGTTTGGGGTGCAGTATTTTGGGGTGCAGGATTTGGGTGTGCAGGGTTGGGGGTTGGGGAGAAGGATCTTAGGGTGCAGGATTTTAGGGTGAAGGTTTGGTAGGGCTGAGTTTGGAGGTTCAGGGTTTTGAGGGGCAGGGTGTTGGTTACAGGATCTGGGGGTACAGGATTTATGGGTGCAGGGTGTTGTGGTGAAGGATCTTGGGGTACAGGGTTTGGGGGTTGCAGGGCTTTTGCGTGAGGGATTGGGGGTTCAGAGTTAGGGGTGCAGGCTTTGGGGGTGCAGGTGAAGGATTTGGGGTGTAGGGTTTGGGGGTGCAGGGTGTTTGGGGAAGGATCTGGGGATACAAGATTTGGGGTTGCTGGGTTTGGGGGTTAAAGGATTTGGGAGTGCAGGGTTCAGCTGTTCAGGACCTGGGCGTGCAGGGTTTGTGGGTTCAAGGTTTGGGGCGCATTGTTTTGGGGGACAGGATTTGGGGGTGCACAGTTTTGGGGTGCAGGGTTTGTGAGAGAAGAATCGGGGGCTGCATGATTTGGGGTTTCAGGGTTTGAGCAGCAGGATCTGGGGGTGTGGGATTTAGGGGTGTAGGGTTGGGGGGTGAAGGGTTAGGGGGACAGAATTTTGAGGTGAAGGGTTTGGGGTGCAGGGTTGGGTAAGGCAGGATTTTGGGGTACAGGGTTTGGGGGTGCAGGGATTTTGGGTGAGGGATTTCGGGTTCAGGTTTAGGGGGTGCAGGGTTTGGGGCAGCAGGGTGTTGGGGAAGGATTTGGGGTGCAGGATTTGGGGGTGCAGAATTTAAGGGTGCATGTTTTCAGGGTGCAGTTTAGGGGTGAAGATTTGAGGGGTGCAGGGTTTTTGGGTGAGGGATTTTGGGTTCAGGGTTAGGGGGTGCAGGGTTTGGTGGGGCAGGAATTGGGGGTGCAGGGTGTTGGGGAGAAGGATTTACTGATGCAGCTTTTGGGGTAGAGGGTTTTGGAGTGCAGGGTTTTGCGGTGCAGGGTTTTGGGGTGGAGGATTTGGGGGTGAAGGTTTGGGGGTGCAGGATGTTGGGGGAAGGATCTGTTGGTTCAAGGTCTGGCGGTACAGGATTCTGCGGTGCGGGGTCTGGGGTGTAGGATTTTGGGGACAGGATCTGGGGGTGCGGGATTTAGGGGCATAGCGTTGGGGGCTGAAGGGTTTGGGGGACAGAGTTACGAGGTGAAGGGTTTGGGGTGAAGGGTTTGCAGTGAAGGTTTTGGCGTGCAGGATCTGGGGTGCAGGATATGGGTTTCAGGGTTTGGGGTGCAGGATCTGAGGGTGCAGGACATTGGATGAAGGGCTTTGTATGGCAGGATTTTGGGGTGAAGGATTTGGGGGTGTAGAGTTTTCGGGTGCAGGGTTTGGGACTGCAGCTTTTGGAGTGTAGGGTCTGGGGGACAGGGTGTGGGGTACAAATTTAGGGGGCAGGGTTTTGGCGTGAAGGATCTTGGGGTGTACAAGTTTGGGGTGTGGGATTTGAAGGGAAGTGATTTGGGGTGCAAGGTTTTGGGGCGCAGGGTAGGCAGGTTTTCCATGTTCAGGAACTGGGGGTGCAGGGTTTGAGGGAAGGATCTGGAGGTGCATGGTTTCGGGGTGCAGGGTTTTGGAGTGGAGGATTTTGGGGTGCAGTGTTTGGGGATACAGGTTTTGGGGGTGCAGGGTCAAGGGAATTATTTGAGGTTCAGGGTTATGAGGTGCAGGATTTCTGGGTGCAGAGTTTGGGGGTGCTGGGTATGGGGCAACAGGATCTGGGAGCTCAGGTTTTGGGGGTGCATTCATTTGAGGGGGGAGGTTTTGGGGGTGCAGGGTTCTGGGGTGCAGAGTGTGGGGCTGCAGGGTTTGGGGCAGCAGAATCCCAGGATGCAGAGTTGGGGGTGCATTGTTTTTTGGGGGAGGATTTGGATGGCAGTGTTTAAGGGTTTAGGATCTGGAGGTGCAGAGTTCTGGGGTGCAGGCTGTTGGGTGCAGGATCTGGGGGTGCAGGATTTATGGGTACAGAGTGTTGGGGGTTTAGGGTAGAAGGATCTTGGGGTGCAGGGCTGAAGGGTTTGGTAGGGCCAGACTTGGGGGTACAGGGCTTTGGGGTGAGGGGTTGGGGGTGCCAGGTTGCGGGGGGAAGGATCTGGCAGTACAGGTTTTGGGGTGCGGGGTTTTAGGGTGCAACTTGTGCTGGGCCGGGTTTTGGGGTGCAGAGTTTTGGGGGGGAGGATTAGGGGAGCAGGGTTTTGGGGTGCAAGGTCTAGCGGTGCAGTGTATGGGGGTGCAGGGTATGGGGAGGCAGAATTGGGGGTGCAGGGTTTGGGATTGCAGGATATTGGGGGAAGGATCTGGGGGTATAAGATTTGAGGTAGCAGGGTTTTGGGGAGCAGGGTTTAGGCATCAGGCTTTATGTGGACAGGGTTTGGGGGCAGGGTTGGGAGGGATGATTTGGGGGTGCGGGGTTTAGGGCAGTGGGATCTTGGGGTGAAGGGGGTTGGGGTGAAGGGTTGGGTAGGACAGGATTTGGGGTGCAGGTTTGGAGGGGTCAGGTCTTTGGGGTACACCGTTGGGACAGCACAATTCGGGGTGCATGATTTGGGAGAGAAGGATCTGGGAGGGCAGGGTTAGGGGGAGCAGGTTTTGGGGTGCAAGGTTTAGTGGTGCATGGTACGGAGTGCAGGTTTTGGGGAGGCAGGGTTAGGGTTCGGTGGGGGAAGAATTTTGGGGTGCAGAATTTGGACAGCTAAGTTTGGGGTGCACAGCTTGGGAATTCAGGGCTTGGGGTTGCACAGTTGTGGGGATCCCCAGCAGGATCTTGGGGTGCAGGGGTTCGGGGTGGAGGGCTTGGTAGGGCAGGATTTGGGGGTGGAAGGTTTAGGGGGGTAGGGTTTGGGGTGCAGGATTTGGGGGTGCAGAGTTTTGGGGATGCAGGGTTATGGGGTGCAAGGTTTGGAAGTCCGGGATATGGAGCTGGAAGATTTGGGGGTGCAGGGTTCTGGGGTGCAGAGTGTGGGGCTGCAGGCTTTGGGGCAGCAGGATCTGGGGGTGCAGAGTTGGGGGGTGCATTGTTTTTTGGGGGAGGATTTAGGCTGCAGGGTTTTAGGGTTTAGGATCTGGAGGTGCAGAGTTCTGGGGTGCAGGCTGTTCGGTGCAGGATCTGGGGATACAGGATTTATGGGTGCAGGGTGTTGGGGTTTAGGGTAGGAGGACCTTGGGGTGCAGCAGTTTGGGGTGGAGGGCTTGGCAGGGCTGGATTTGGGGGTGCAGGGCTTTAGGGTGAGGCTTTGGGGGTGCGGGTGTCATGTGTTTAGGAACTGGGGGGACAGGATTTTGTGGTGTGGACTTTTGAGTGCAAGTTTTGGGTGTTCAGGACCTGGGGGTGCAGCGTTTGGGGGCGCAGGATTTGGGGTTGTAGGAGGCAGGATCTGGGGCGCAGCTTTTGAAGTTGCAGGTTTTGGGGGTGCAGGATCTGGAGAGTCAGGATTTGGGGGTGCACGGTTTAGGGTGCACATGTTTTGGGCGTGCATGATTTGAGAGTGCAGGGCCATGGGGTGCAGGATTTGGGGGTGCAGGGTTTTGGGGTCAGGATTTGGGGGTGCAGGGTGTTGGGGAGAAGGATTCAGGGCGCAGCATTTTGAAGTGCAGGGTCTGGACAGGGGAGGTTTTGGGGGTGCAAGATATGGTGGTGCATGCTTTGGGGGTGCAGTGCTAAGGGGGTGGAGGATTAGAGGTGCAGGATTTGGGGGTGCAGGGATGGGGCTGCAGGGTTTTGGGGGCCTGATTTGGGGGTACAAGGTCTGGGAGTGCAAGATCCTGGAGTTCAGGATTTGGGGGTTCAATATTTGGGTCTGCAGGGTATGGGAGGGTAGGATCTGGGGCTTCAGGATTTGGGGGTGTGCCGTTTGGGGGTACAGGGTTTAGAAGTCAGGTCTAAGAGTGGAGGGTTTGGGGGTGCAGGGTTTGCGGGTGCAGGTTTCATGAGTTCAGGAACTGGGGGTGAAGGAATTAAGGGTGCAGGGTTTGGGGGTGAAGGATTTGAGGTTGCAGGGTTTGGGGAAAGGATTTGGGGGTGAGAGATTTGAGGTTCAGCACTTGGGGGTGCAGAGTTTTGGGAGGCAAGGATCTGGGGGTGTAGGATTTGGGGGTTCAGTGTTGAGGGTAGCACAGTCTTGGGGTGCAGGGGTTTGCAGTGAAAGGTTTGGTAGGGCAGGATTTGGGGTGCAGGATTCTGGGGTGCTGGGTTTTGGGGTACAGGATTTGGTGTTGCAGGGATGGGGTTGAAGGGCCTGGGTTTCCAGGACTTTGAGGTGCAGGATTTGGGGTGCAAGGTTTGGGAGTGAATTCTTTGGGGGTGCAGGGTTCGTGTGTTCAGGGTTAGGGGTGCAGGATTTGAGGGTGCAGGGCTTTGTGTGCAGAGTTTGGGAGTTCAGGGTTTGGGGTGCAAGGTTTTTGGCAGGAGGATCTGAGGGTGCAGGATCTGGGGCTGCAGTGTTTTCAGCGCAGGTTTTGGGAGGACTTGATTTTGGGGTGCTCACTTTGGGGCTGCAGGATCTGGGGGGCAGGATTTGGGGTTTCAGGGTTGAGGGTAACAGGAATTTGGGGTGCAGGGGCTTGGGGTGAAGAGTATGGTAGGGCAGGATTTGGGGGGGCAGGATTTGGGAAGGAAGGAAAGAAGAAAAGAAGGAAAGAAGGAAAGGAAGACTCTGGGGGTGCAGGGTTTGGGGGTGCAGGGTTCAGCTGTTCAGGACCTGGGTGTGCAGGGTTTGCACTTGGTTCAAGGTTTGGGGCGCATTGTTTTGGGGGAAAAGATTTGGGGGTGCAGAGTTTCTGAGAGAAGAATTGGGGGCTGCATGACTTGGGGGTTCAGGGTTTGAGGGTTAAAGGCTTTTGGGGGCAGGATCTGGGTGTGCAGGATTTAGGGGTATAGGGTTGGGGGATGAAGAGTTTGGGGGACAATATTTCGAGGTGAAGGGTTTGGGGCACAGAATTTGGGGGTGCAGGATTTGGGTTTTAGGTTTTAGGTTTTGGGGTTGCAGGATTTTAGGGTGTAAGGTTTGGGTGTGCAAGATTTAAAGGAGCAGGATCTTGGGGTGCAGGGTTTGAGGGGTGCAGGGTTTTTAGGTGAGGGATTTGGGGTTCAGGGTTAGGGAGTGCAGGGATTGGGCTGCAGGGTGTTGGGGAAGGATTTGGGGGTGCAGGGTTTGGAGGTGGAGTGATTCAGGGATCAGGGTTTGGGGAGGCAGAATTTTGGGTGCAGGGTTTGGGATTGCAGGATTTGGGGTAGCAAGACTGTGGGGTGCAGGGGTTTGGGGTGAAGGGTTGGGTAAGGCAGGATTTGGGACTGCAGGTTTTGGGGTGTAGGGTTTAGGGGGCAGGGTTTTGGGGTGCAGTATCTTGGGGTGTACAAGTTTTGGGTGTGGGATTTGAAGGAAAATGATTTGGAGTGCAAGGTTTTGGGGTGCAGGGCTTGGGGGGGACAGGTTTTGCATGTTCAGGAACTGGGGGTGCAGGATTTTGCGGTGAAGGGCTCTGGGGTGCCAGGGTTGGCCTGCAGGGTTTGGGGTGCAGTATTTTGGGGTGCAGGGGTTTGGGTTTCAGGACCTGGGGGTGCAGGGTCTTAGGGAACGGGATTTCAGGGGTGCAGGATCTGAGGGGTGACGGCCTTGGGGGCCTTGGGGATGAAGGATTTGGGAGTGCAGGGTTTGGGGGTGCAGATTTGGGGTGCAGTGTTTAGGGGCTGTAGGGTTTTGGAGGGGCAGGACATTGCGGTGCAGGATTTAGAGGAACCCACTTTTGGTTGGTAGGATTGGAGGAGCAAGGATTTGGGGGTGCAGGGTTAAGGGGTGGAGGTCTAGGGTGCAGAGCTTTGGGGTGCAGGATCTGGGGGGATGTATAGCACAGGATTTGCGGGTGCAGGGTTTGGAGGGGCAGGATTTGGAGGGACAGAAATGGGGAGTTGTGGGGTGCAGGGTTTGGGGTGCATGATATCTGGGGGAAGGGATTCAGGTTGCAGGATTTGGGGGTGCAGGGTCTGTGTGTTTGGGACCTCGGGAGGCAGGATTTGTGGGTGCAAGATTTGGTGGTTCACGATTCTGGGGTGCCAGTTTTTGACGTGAAGGAATGGGGGGTGCAGGGTTCTGGGGTGCAGAGTGTGGGGCTGCAGGGTTTGGGGAAGCAGGATCTGGGGGTGCAGAGTTGTGGGGTGCATTGTTTTTTGGGGGAGGATTTGGGGTGCAGGGTGTTGGGTTCAGGATCTGGGCCGCAGGATTTGGGGTTGCAGGCTGTTGGGGTTTAGGGTAAAAGGATCTTGGGGTGCAGGGCAGAAGGGTTTGGTAGGGCCAGATTTTGGGGTGCAGGGCTTTGGGGTGAGGGGTTGGGGGTGCCAGGTTTGGGGGGGAAGGATCTGGGGGTACAGGCTTTGTGGGTGCAAAGTTTTAGGGCGGAACTTGTGGCGGGCAGGGTTTTTGGGTATATGGTTTTGGGGTGCAGAGTTTTGGGGGGGAGGATTAGGGGAGCAGGGTTTTGGGGTGCAAGGTGCAGCGGTGCAGTGTATTGGGGGTGCAGGGTTTGGGACTGCAGGATCTTGGGGGAAGGATCTGGGGGTACAAGGTTTGGGGTAGCAGGGTTTTGGGGAGCAGGATCTTGAGGTGAAGGGGGTTGGGGTGAAGGGTTGGGTCAGACATGATTTGGGGGTGCAGGTTTGGAAGGGTCAGGACTTTGGGGTACACAGTTGGAACAGCACAACTGGGGGTGCAGGATTTGGGAGAGAAGGATCGGGGGGGGCAGGGTTTGGGTTGAAGGGTTTGGTAGGGCACGGTTTGGGAGAGCTTGATTTGGAGGTTCAGAACCTGGGGGTGCAGGGTATTGGGGTGCAGGATCTAGAAGGGCAGGGTTTGGGGGTGCAGCGTTTGGGGTGTACGAGTTTTCCATGTAGGATTTGAAGGAAAATGATTTGGGGGTGCATGGATTGGGGATGCAGGAATTTGGGGTCGCTGGTTTTGGAGATTCTGGATGTGGGGGTGGAGGATTAGGGGGAGCAGGTTTTGGGGTGCAAGGTTTAGTGGTGCAGGGTTTGGGGTGCAGGGTTTGGAGAGCCAGGGTTAGGGTTAGGGTTCGGTGGGGGCACAGTTTGCACAGCTAAGTTTGGGGTGCACGGCTTGAGAATTCAGGGTTTGGGGGTGCAGAGTTGTGGGGAGGAGGGTTTGGGGGTTCATGACGTGGGGATGGAGGAATTGAGGATACAGGGTTTGGTGGGGAAGGGTTTGGGGGTGCCTGGCACAGGGTTACAGGATTTGGGAGTCAAGGGTTTGGAGGTGCAGGGGTTTGGGAGGCAGGGTATAGGGGTGCAGGATTTGAAGGTGCAGGGTTGTGGAGTGCAGAGATTTAGGGGTGCAAGATCTGGGCTTGTATGGTTTTGGGGTGCAGGTTTTGGGGAAGGAGGATTTGAGGTGCAGAGTTGTGAGGTGCCAGGTTTGTGGATGCAGGTTTGAGGGGTCCAAGGTTTGGGGGTCGTTGCAGTGCAAGGTTGGGGAGAAGGATTTTGGGGGTGCAGGATTTTGGGTACAGGATTTGGTCATGAATGCTTTTGGGGTGCAGGGTTTGGGGGTGCAAGATTGGAGGGTGCAAGGCTTGGGTGTTCAAGATTTAGGGCAGCAGGATATTGGGGTGCATGGTTTGAGGGGTGCAGGGGTTTTTGGGTGAGTGATTTGGGGTTCAGGGTTAGGGGGTGCAGGGTGTTGGTGAAGGATCTGGGGGGGCAGGGTTTGGGGGTGCAGGGTGTGGTAGGGCATGAATTGGGGGTGCAGGGTTGAGGGTAGAAGGATTTTTGGGTGCAGAGGTTTAGGGTGAAGGGGTTTGGGGTGCACTGTTGGGGGGCAGGGTTTGGGGGTCAGGGTTTGGCGCAGATCTGGGGGTACAGGATTTATGGGTGCAGGGTGTTGGGGTTTAGGGTAGAAGGATCTTGGGGTGCAGGGCAGAAGGGTTTGGTAGGGCTGGATTTGGGGGTGCAGGGCTTTAGGGTGAGGCTTTGGGGGTGCGGGTTTCATGTCTTTAGGAACTGGGGGGGCAGAGTTTTGAGTGCAAGGTTGAGGGGCCTTGATTTTGGGGTACATGGTTTGGGGGGACAGGATTTGGGGTGTAAGGTTTGGGGGTGCAGGTTTCACACATTAAAGAACTGGGACTGCTGAAGTTGGGGGTGCATGGTTTTGGGGTGCAGGGTTTTAGGGTGCAGGGTTATAGGGGTACAGGTTTTAGGAGGGAAGGATCTGGGGGTGGAGGGTGCAGGGATCAGAATATGGGGGTGCAGGGTTAGGGGGTGCAGAACCTTGTTGTTCAGGACCTAGGGGTGCCACGTTTGGGGTTGCAGGGTATTGGGGTGCAGAATATAGAAGGGCAGGGTTGGGGGTGCAGAGTTGTGGGGAGCAGGGTTTGCTGGTTCATGACGTGGGGATGGAGGAATTGGGGGTGTAGGGTTTGGTGGGGAAGGGTTTGGGGGTGCAGGGTTGAAGGGTGCAGGGTTATGTGGGTACAGGTTTTTAGAGGGAAGGATCTGGGGGTGCAGGGTGTAGCGATCAGAATTTGGGGGTGCAGGGTACTGGGGTGCAGGATCTGGGCTGCAGGATATGGGGGAGAATTGTTTGGGGTGCAGAACCTTGTTGTTCAGGGTTTAGAGGCAGGATTTGGGGGTGCAGGGCTTTGGGGTGAGGGGTTGGGGTGCAGGGTTCAGGTGTTCAGGACCTGGGAATTGCAGGATTTGGGGATACAGGGATTTGGGGTGAGGGATTTCAGGGTGCCGGGTTTGGGGGAGCAGGGTCTCAGGGTACAGGTTTTGGGGGTGCAGGATCCGTGGGTATAGGTTTTGGGGGTGCAGGGTTGTAGGGTACAACTTGTGGGGGGCAGGGTTTTGGGGTGCAGAGTTATGGGGGGGAGAATTAGGGGAGCAGGGTTTTAGGGTGCAAGGTGTAGTGGTGCAGGGTTTTGGGGGTGCAGGGTTTGGCGAGGCAAAATTGGGGGTGCAGAGTTTGTGACTGCAGGGTGTTGGGGAAAGATCTGGGGGTACAAGATTTGGGGTAGCAGGGGTTTGGGGAACAGGGTTTAGGGGTCAGTCTTTAGGGGGACAGGGTTTGGGGGGCAGGGTTGGGAGGGATGATTTGGGGGTGCAGAGTGTAGGGCAGCAGGATCTTGGGGTGAAGTGTTGGGTAGGACAGGATATGGGGGTGCAGGTTTTTAGGGTGGAACTTGTGGGGGGTAGGATTTGGGGTACAGGGGTTTGGGAGTGCAGAATTTAGTGGTGCGGGGTTTGGGGGTGCAGGTCTTGGAGAGGCAGATTTGGGGGTGCAGCTTTTGGGTGTTCAGGACATGGGGGTGCAGGATTTGGGGATGTAGGTTTTTGGGGGACAGGGTTTGGGGTGTTGGGATTGGGGGAGATTTAGGACATGGGTCTGCAGGATTTGGGGGTGCAGGGTTAAGGGGTTTAGGATTTTGGGGTACTGGGTTTTGGGGTACAGGATTTGGTGTTGCAGGGATGGGGTTGAAGGGCTTGGGTTTCCAGGACTTTGAGGTGCAGGACTTGGAGGTGCAAGGTTTGGGAGTGAATTCTTTTGGGGTGCAGGGTTTTGGGGTGCAGTGTCTGAGTGTTCAGGACCTGGGGGTCCTGCGTTTGGGGGTGCAGGTCTTTGGGGTGCAGGGTTTGGGTGTTCAGGACCGGGGGGTGCTGCATTTGGGGGTGCAGGGCTTTGGGGTTCAGGGTTTGGGGATTCAGGACCTGGGGGTGCAGGTTTCAGTGTGTGAGGTTTAGGGGTGCATTATTAGAGGGTGGAAGATTAGGGGGTGCAGGGTTGGGTGGTGAGGATCTGGGGTGCACATTTTGGGCGTTAAGGACGTGGGGGTGGAGGACTTGGGCGTTCAGGGATTGGGAGTGCACGGTTTGGGGGGGTAGAGTTCAAGCAGGAGGGGCAGGATTTGGGGTGCAGGGTTTGGGGATGCATTGTTGGGGGACAGGATTTGGGGGTGCAGAGTTTGGGGGCAGGGTTTAGGGGTGCAGGGTTTAGGATGGAAGGATTTGGGTATGCAGGGTTTGGGGGTGCAGGGTTTGGGAAGGAAGGAAGGAAGGAAGGAAGGAAAGAAGGAAGGAAGGAAGGAAGGAATTTGGGGGTCCAGGGTTTATGGCAGTAGGATCTTTGGGTGCAGAATCTTGGGGTGCAGGATTTGGTGACCTCATCACTCTCTAGAACTACCTGAAGGGCAGTTCTAGCCAGGGGGGAACTGGTCTCTTCTCCCAGGCAGTCAGCAACAGGACAAGGGGCCATGGGCTTCAACTGTGCCAGGGGAAATTTAGGCTGAGATGAGAAAGCAATTCTTTGCAGAGAGTGGTCAGGCATTGGAATGGCTGCCCAGGGAGGTGCTGGACTCACCGGCCCTGGGGGTTTGTAAACTGAGATTGGACATGGCACTTAGTGCCCTGATCTAGTCAATGGGCTGGAGTTGGACCAAGGGTTGGACTGGATGATCTCTGAGGTCTTTTCCAACCCAGTCGATTCTGTGATTCTGTGATTTGGGGGTGCATGGTTCTGGGGTGCAGGGTTTGGGAGTCCGGTACATAGGGTGGGAGGATTTGGGGGGTGCAGGGTTCTGGGGTGCAGAGTGTGGGGCTCCAGGGTTTGGGGCAGCAGGATCTGGGGGTGCAGAGTTGGGGGTGCATTGTTTTTTGGGGGAGGATTTGGGGGTGCAGGGTTTGGGGGTGCAGGGCTTTGGGGTGCAGGGTTTGAAGGGTGCAGGGTTCAGGGGTTCAGGACTTGGGGGATTTGGGTGTGCAAGGATTTGGGGTTGCAGGGTAGGGCAAGGAAGGCGCTGAGGGTGCAGAGTTTGAAGTTTCAGCACTTGGGGGTGCAGGATTTGGGGGTACAGGCTTAATGGGTGCAGGGTGTTTGGGGGAAGGATTTGGGGGAGCAAGATTTGGGTGTGCAGGATCTGGGGGTGTGCGGTTTTAGGGTGAAGAGCTTGCGGGTGCAGGTCTTGGGGGTTAAAATTTGGGGGGGAAGGGTTTGGAGGAGCAGGATTTAGGGGTGCAGGGTTTTGGGGTGCAGTGTTTTGGAGTGCAGGGTTTAGGGAAGGATGATATGGGGGTGCAAGGTTTAGGGCAGCAGGAATTTGGGGTGCAGGGGTTTGGGGTGGAGGGCTTGGGAGGGCAGGATTTGAGGGTGGAAAGTTTCGTGGGGTAGGGTTTGGGGTGCAGGATTTGGGAGTGAAGGGGTCTGGGGGTGCAGGGTTATGGGATTCAGGATTTTAGGGTGAAGGTTTGGCAGGGCTGAGTTTGGGGGTTCAGGGTTTTTGTGCTGCAGGCTTACTTGGGATTTGGGGGTGCAGGGTTTAGGGCAGCACGATCTTGGGGTAAAGGGATTTGGGGTGAAGGGTTGGGCAGGGCAGGATTTGGGGTTGCAGGGTTTGGTGGGGCAGGAATTGGGGGTGCAGGGTGTTGGGGGGAAGGATTTGCTGGTGCAGGTTTTAGGGTAAAGGGTTTTGGGGTGCAGGGCTTCAGGGTGGGATTTGAGGGTAGAGGGTTTAGGGATGAAGAGTGTTGGGGTGCTGGGTAGTGGGGTGTAGGGTTTGCAGGGCAGGATCTAGGGGTGCGGGATTTAGGGGTGCAGGGTTGGGGGGTGAAGGCTTTGGGGAGCAGATTTTCGAGATGAAGTGTTTGAGGGTTCAGGGTCTTGGGGTACAGGGGTTTGGAGTGAAGGGGTTGGGTAGGGCAGGATTTTGACGTGCAGTATTTGGGACTATAGGTTTTGGGGTGTAGGGTTTGGGGGGCAGGGTTTGGGGGTACAAAGTTTAGAGGGCAGGGTTTTGGGGTGCAGGATCTTGGGGTGTACGAGTTTTGGGTGTGGGATTTGAAGGAAAATGATTTGGGGTGCAAGGTTTGGGGTGCAGGGTTTGGGGGGACAGGTTTTGTGTCTTCAGAACTGGGGGTGCAGGACTTTGCATTGAAGGGCTCTGGGGTGCCGGGGTTGGCCTGCAGGGTTTGGGGTGCAGGATTTTGGGGTGCAGGATTTGGGTGTGCAGGGTTGGGGGTTGGGGAGAAGGATTCTAGGGTGCAGGATTTTAGGGTGAAGGTTTGGTAGGGCTCAGTTTGGAGGTTCGGAGTTTTGGGGGTCAGGGTGTTGGTTGCAGGATCTGGGGGTACAGGATTTATGGGTGCAGGGTGTTGTGGGGAAGGATCTTGGGGTGCAGGGTTTGGGGGGTGCCGGGTATTTGAGTGAGGGATTGGGGGTTCAGAGTTAGGGGGTGCAGGCTTTGGGGGTGCAGGGTGTTGGTGAAGGATTTGGGGTGTAGGGTTTGGGGGTGCAGGGTGTTTGGGGAAGGATCTGGGGATACAAGATTTGGGTTTGCTGGGTTTGGGGGTTAAAGGATTTGGGGGTGCAGGGTTCAGCTGTTCAGGACCTGGGCGTGCAGGGTTTGCGGGTTTAAGGTTTGGGGCGCATTGTTTTGTGGGACAGGATTTGGGGGTGCAGAGTTTTGGGGTGCAGGGTTTGTGAGAGAAGAATCGGGGGCTGCATGATTTGGGGTTTCAGGGTTTGAGCGGCAGGATCTGGGGGTGTGGGATTTAGGGGTGTAGGGTTGGGGGGTGAAGGGTTAGGGGGACAGAATTTTGAGGTGAAGGGTTTGGGGTGCAGGGTTGGGTAAGGCAGGATTTTGGGGTACAGGGTTTGGGGGTGCAGGGATTTTGGGTGAGGGATTTCGGGTTCAGGTTTAGGGGGTGCAGGGTTTGGGGCAGCAGGGTGTTGGGGAAGGATTTGGGGTGCAGGATTTGGGGGTGCAGAATTTAAGGGTGCACGTTTTGAGGGTGCAGAATTTAGGGGTGAAGAATTAAGGGGTGCAGGGTTTTTGGGTGAGGGATTTTGGGTTCAGGGTTAGGGGGTGCAGGGTTTGGTGGGGCAGGAATTGGGGGTGCAGGGTGTTGGGGGGAAGGATTTGCTGATGCAGCTTTTAGGGTAAAGGGTTTTGGGGTGCATGGTTTTGGGGTGGAGGATTTGGGGGTGAAGGTTTGGGGGTGCAGGATGTTGGGGGAAGGATCTGTTGGTTTAAGATCTGGGGGTACAGGATTTTGCGGTGCAGAATTGGGGGTGCAGGGTCTGGGGTGTAGGGTTTTGGGGACAGGATCTGGGGGTGCAGGATTTAGGGGTGTAGGGTTGGGGGGTGAAGGGTTTGGGGGACAGAATTGCGAGGTGAAGGTTTTGGGGTGCAGGATTTGGGTTTCAGGATTTGGGGTGCAGGATCTGAGGGTGCAGGGCTTTGGATGAAGGGCTTTGTATGGCAGGATTTTGGGGTGAAGGATTTGGGGGTGTACAGTTTTCGGATGCAGGGTTTGGGACTGCAGGTTTTGGGGTGTAGGGTCTGGGGGGCAGGGTGTGGGGTACAAATTTAGGGGGCAGGGTTTTGGCATGAAGGATGTTGGGGTGTACAAGTTTGGGGTGTGGGATTTGAAGGAAAGTGATTTGGGGTGCAAGGTTTTGGGGCGCAGGGTGGGCAGGTTTTGCATGTTCAGGAACTGGGGGTGCAGGGTTTGAGGGAAGGATCTGGTGGTGCACGGTTTCGGGGTGCAGGGTTTTGGAGTGGAGGATTTTGGGGGGCAGTGTTTGGCGGGGCAGGGTTAGTTGGGATTTGGGGTGCAGCATTTGGGGTTACAGGTTTTGGGGTGCAGGGTCGAGGGAATTATTTGAGGTGCAGGGTTATGAAAGTGCAGGATTTCCGGGTGCAGAGTTTGGGGGTGCTGGGTATGGGGCAGCAGGATCTGAGGGTTCAGGTTTTGGGAGTGCATTCATTTGGGGAGGATTTGGGGGTGCAGGGTTCTGGGGGTGCAGAGTTGGGGGTGCATTGTTTTTTGGGGAGGATATGGGGTGCAGTGTTTAAGGGTTTAGGATCTGGAGGTGCAGAGTTCTGGGGTGCAGGCTGTTGGGTGCGGGATCTGGGGGTGCAGGATTTATGGGTGCAGGGTGTTGGGGGTTTAGGGTAAGAGGATCTTGGGGTGCAGGGCTGAAGGGTTTGGTATGGCTGGATTTGGGGGTGCAGGGCTCTGGAGTAAGGGGCGGGAGTGAGGCTTTGGGGCTGCGGGTTTCGTGTTTTCAAGAACTCAGAGTGCAGGGTTTAGGGGTGAAGAGTTTTGGGGTGCAGGGTGTGAAGGGTGCAGGGTTCAGGTGTTCAGGACCTCGGGGTTGCAGGATTTGGGGGTGCAGGGTAGCGCAAGGAAGGCTCTGAGGGTGCAGAGTTTGAAGATTCAGGACTTCACTTATGGGGGTGCAGTGTTTAGGGCAGCAGGATCTTGGGGTGCAGGGGTTTGGGGTGGAGGGCTTGGTAGGGCAGGATTTGGGGGTGGAAAGTTTAGAGGGGTAGGGTTTGGGGTGCAGGATTTGGGGGTGCAGAGTTTTGGGGATGCAGGGTTATGGGGTGCAAGGTTTGGAAGTCCGGGATATGGAGCTGGAAGATTTGGGGGTGCAGGGTTCTGGGGTGCAGAGTGTGGGGCTGCAGGCTTTGGGGCAGCAGGATCTGGGGGTGCAGAGTTGGGGGGTGCATTGTTTTTTGGGGGAGGATTTAGGCTGCAGGGTTTTAGGGTTTAGGATCTGGAGGTGCAGAGTTCTGGGGTGCAGGGTGTTCGGTGCAGGATCTGGGGATACAGGATTTATGGGTGCAGGGTGTTGGGGTTTAGAGTAGGAGGACCTTGGGGTGCAGCAATTTGGGGTGGAGGGCTTGGTAGGGCCAGATTTGGGGGTGCAGAGCTTTAGGGTGAGGCTTTGGGGGTGCGGGTGTCATGTGTTTAGGAACTGGGGGGCAGGATTATGTGGTGCGGACTTTTGAGTGCAAGTTTTGGGTGTTCAGGACCTGGGGGTGCAGCGTTTGGGGGCGCAGGGTTTGGGGTTGTAGGAGGCAGGATCTGGGGCGCAGCTTTTGAAGTTGCAGGTTTTGGGGGTGCAGGATCTGGAGAGTCAGGATTTGGGGGTGCACAGTTTAGGGTGCACATGTTTTGGGCGTGCATGATTTGAGAGTGCAGGGCCATGGGGTGCAGGATTTGGGGGTGCAGGGTTTTGGGGTCAGGATTTGGGGGTGCAGGGTGTTGGGGAGAAGGATTCAGGGCGCAGCATTTTGAAGTGCAGGGTCTGGACAGGGGAGGTTTTGGGGGTGCAAGATATGGTGGTGCATGCTTTGGGGGTGCAGTGCTAAGGGGGTGGAGGATTAGAGGTGCAGGATTTGGGGGTGCAGGCTTGGGGCTGCAGGGTTTTGGGGGTCTGATTTGGGGGTACAAGGTCTGGGGGTGCAAGATCCTGGAGTTCAGGATTTGGGGGTTCAATATTTGGGTCTGCAGAGTTTTGGGGTGCAGGGTTTGAAGGGTGCAGGGTTCAGGTGTTCAGGACCTGGGGGTTGGAGGATTTGGGGGTTGCAGGATTTGGGGGTGCAGGGAAGGGCAAGGAAGGCTCTGAAGGTGCAGAGTTTGAAGTTTCAGCACTTGGGGTGCAGGATTTGGGGGTGCAGTGTTCGTGTGTTCGGGACCTTGGGATGCAGGATTTTGGGGTGCAAGATTGGTTGGTTCAGGATTATGGGGTGCCACTTTTTGACGTGAAGGATTTGGGGGTGCAGGGGTCTGGGGTGCAGAGTGTGGGGCTGCAGGGTATGGGGCAGCAGGATCTGGGGGTGCAGAGTTGGGGGGTGCATTCTTTTTTGGGGAGGATTTGGGGTGCAGAGTTTAAGAGTTTAGGATCTGGAGGTGCAGAGTTCTGGGGTGCAGGATTTGGGGTTGCAGGGTGTTGGGGTTTTAGGGTAGGAGGATTTTGGAGTGCAGGGCTGAAGGGTTTGGTAGGGCCAGACTTGGGGGTACAGGGCTTTGGGGTGAGGGGTTGGGGGTGCCAGGTTGCGGGGGGAAGGATCTGGCAGTACAGGTTTTGGGGTGCGGGGTTTTAGGGTGCAACTTGTGGTGGGCTGGGTTTTGGGGTGCAGAGTTTTTGGGGGGAGGATTAGGGGAGCAGGGTTTTGGGGTGCAACGTGTAGCGGTGCAGTGTATCGGGGGTGCAGGGTATGGGGAGGCAGAATTGGGGGTGCAGGGTTTGGGATTGCAGGATATTGGGGGAAGGATATTGGGGTACAAGGTTTGGGGTAGCAGGGGTTTGGGGTGCAGGGTTTATGGGTCAGGCTTTATGGGGACAGGGTTTGGGGGGCAGGGTTGGGAGGGATGATTTGGGGGTGCGGGGTTTAGGGCAGCAGGATCTTGGGGTGAAGGGCGTTGGGGTGAAGGGTTGGGTAGGACAGGATTTGGGGCTGCAGGTTTGGAGGGGTCAGGTCTTTGGGGTACACAGTTGGGACAGCACAATTGGGGGTGCAGGATTTGGGAGACAAGGATCTGGGAGGGCAGGGTTAGAGGGAGCAGGTTTTGGGGTGCAAGGTTTAGTGGTGCAGGGTTTGGAGAGCCAGGGTTAGGGTTAGGGTTCGTTGGGGTGCAGAATTTGGACAGCTAAGTTTGGGGTGCACGGCTTGGGAATTCAGGGTTTGGGGGTGCAGAGTTGTGGGGAGCAGGGTTTGGGGGTTCATGACGTGGGGATGGAGGAATTGGGGGTGCAGGGTTTGGTGGGGAAGGGTTTGGGGGTGCCTGGCACAGGGTTACAGGATTTGGGGGTCAAGGGTTTGGAGGTGCAGGGGTTTGGGGGGCAGGATATAGGGGTGCAGGATTTGAGGGTGCAGGGTTGTGGAGTGCAGAGATTTAGGGGTGCAAGATCTGGGCTTGTACAGTTTTGGGGTGCAGGTTTTGGTGAGGGAGAATTTGGGGTGCAGAGGTGCCAGGTTTGTGGTTGCAGGTTTTAGGGTTACAGGGTTTGGGGGTTCAGGTTGTGGGGGTGGAGTTTTTTGGGGTGCAGGGTTGGGGAGAAGGATTTTGGGGATGCATGATTTCAGGGTACAGGATTTGGGCATGAATGCTTTCGGGATGCAGGTTTTGGGAGTGCAAGATTTGAGGGTGCAAGGTTTGAGTGTTCAAGATTTAGGGCAGCAGGATCTTGGGGTGCAGGGTTTTTGATGAGGGATTTGGGGTTCAGGGTCGGGGGTGCAGGGTTTGGGGTGCAGGGTGTTGGGGAAGGATTTGAGGGTGCAGGGTTTGGAGGCGGAGTGTTTCAGGGATCAGGGTTTGGGAAGCAGAATTTTGGGTGCAGGGTTTGGGGGTGCAGGATTTGGGGCAGCAAGATCACGGGCTGCAGGGGTTTAGGGTGAAGGGTTGGGTACGGCAGGATTTGGGGTGCAGGTTTTGGGAAGGAAGGAAGGAAGGAAGGAAGGAAGGAAGGAAGGAAAGAAGAAAGGAAGAAAGGAAGAAAGGAAGGATCCGGGGGTGCAGGATTTGGGGGTTCAGTGTTAGTGTGTGCAGGGGTTGGGGCCAGGATTTGGGGGTGCAGATTTGGGGTTGCAGGGTTCTGGAGTGCCAGGTTTGGGGTGCAGTGTTTTGGAGTGCATCATTTTGGGGTGCAGGGTTTAGGGAAGGATGTTATGGGGGTGCTGTGTTTAGGGCAGCAGGATCTTGGGGTGCAGGGGTTTGGGGTGGAGGGCTTGGTAGGGCAGGGTTTGGGGGTGGAAAGTTTAGGGGGGTAGCATTTGGGGTGCAGGATTTGGGGGTGAAGGAGTTTGGGGGTGCAGGGTTTGGGGTGCAGGATTTGGGGGTGCAGAGTTTTGGGGATGCAGGGTTATGGGGTGCAAGGTTTGGAAGTCCGGGATATGGGGCTGGAAGATTTGGGGGTGCAGGGTTCTGGGGTGCGGAGTGTGGGGCTGCAGGCTTTGGGGCAGCAGGATCTTGGGTTGCAGAGTTGGGGGTGCATTGTTGTTTGGGGGAGGATTTGGGGTGCAGGGTTTTATAGTTTAGGATCTGGAGGTGCAGAGTTCTGGGGTGCAGGGTGTTGGGCGCAGGATCTGGGGGTGCAGGATTTATGGGTGCAGGGTGTTGGGCTTTAGGGTAGGAGGATCTTGGGGTGCAGGGGTTTGGGGTGGAGGGCTTGGTAGGGCCGGATTTGGGGGTGCAGGGCTTTAGGGTGAGGCTTTGGGGGTGCGGGTGTCATGTGTTTAGGAACTGGGGGGACAGGATTTTGTGGTGTGGACTTTTGAGTGCAAGTTTTGGGTGTTCAGGACCTGGGGGTGCAGCGTTTGGGGGTGCAGGATTTGGGGTTGTAGGAGGCAGGATCTGGGGCGCAGCTTTTGAAGTTGCGGGTTTTGGGGGTGCAGGATCTGAAGAGTCAGGATTTGGGGGTGCACGGTTTAGGGTGCACATGTTTTGGGCGTGCATGATTTGAGAGTGCAGGGCCATGGGGTGCAGGATTTGGGGGTGCAGGGTTTTGGGGTCAGGATTTGGGGGTGCAGGGTGTTGGGGAGAAGGATTCGGGGTGGAGCATTTTGAAGTGCAGGGTTTGGATGGGGGAGATTTTGGGGGTGCAAGATATGGTGGTGCATGCTTTGGGCTTGCAGCGATAAGGGACTGAAGGATTAGAGGTGCAGGATTTGGGGGTGCAGGGTTGGGGGTGCAGGGCGTTGGGGAAGGATTTGGGGGTGCAGGGTTGGGGGTGTAGGTTTTTGGGGGTCTGATTTGGGGGTACAAGACCTGGGAGTGCAAGATCCTGGAGTTCAGGATTTGGGGGTTCAGATTTGGGGCTGCAGGGTATGGGAGGGAAGGATCTGGAGCTTCAGGGTTTGGGGGTGCAGCGGTTTGGGGTGCAGGTTACATGATTTCAGGAACTTGGGGTGCAGGAATAAAGGCTGCAGGGTTTGGGGGAAGAATTTGGGGGTGCAGGGTTTTGGGGTGCTGGGTTTTGGGGTACAGGATTTGGTGTTGCAGGGATGGGGTTGAAGGGCCTGGGTTTCCAGGACTTTGAGGTGCAGGATTTGGAGGTGCAAGGTTTGGGAGTGAATTCTTTGGGGGTGCAGGGTTTGGGTGTGCAGGACCTGGGGGTGCTGCGTTTGGGGGTGCAGGGTTTTGGGGTGCAGGGACTGGGTGTTCAGGACCTGGGGGTCCTGCATTTGGGGGTGAAGGGCTTTGGGGTGCAGGGTTTGGGGAGGCAAATTATGGGGGTCCTGGGTTTTAGGAGGGCAGGATTTAAAGGCGCAGGATTTGGGGGTGCAGGGTTTGGGGATTCAGGACCTTGGGGTGCAGGTTTCAGTGTGTGAGGTTTAGGGTTGCATTATTAGAGGGTGGAAGATTAGGGGGTGCAGGGTTGGGTGGTGAGGATCTGGGGTGCACATTTTGGGCGTTAAGGACGTGGGGGTGGAGGACTTGGGCGTTCAGGGATTGGGAGTGCACAGTTTGGGGGGCAGAGTGCAAGCTGGGAGGGGCAGAATCTGGGGTGCAGGGTTTAGGATGGAAGGATTTGGGTATGCAGGGTTGGGGGTTCAGGATTTGGGAGGGCAGCATTAGGGGGTGCAAGCTTTTGGTTGTAGGATTTAGGGGTGCAGAGTTTGGCAGGGCCGAAATTGGGGTTGCAGGATTTGGGGTGCAGGGTTTGGTGCTGCAGGATATTGTGCTGCAGGGTTTTGGGGTGAAGGGTTAATAGGGATGCAGAATCTAGGGTGCAGTGTTTGTGAGTGCAGGGATTGGGGTTCAGCATCTGGGGGTGCCAGATTGGGGTATCAGGGTTTGGGGGTATAGGCTTTTGGAGGCAGGATCTCGGGGTGCGGGATATAAGGCGTAGGGTTGAAGGGTGACGTTTTTGGGGGACAGAATTTCGAGGTGAAGGGTTTGAGGGACAGGGTATTGGTGAAGGTTTTGGGGTGCAGGATCTGGGGTGCAGGATTTTAGGATGCAGGATTTGGGCATAAACGTTTTCTGGGTGCAGGGATTTGGGGGTGCAGGGTTTTTGGGTGAGTAATTTGGGGTTCACGGTTAGGGGGTGCAGGGTTTGGGGTGCAGGGTGTTGGGGAAGGATTTGCGGGTGCAGGGTTTGGAGGTGGAGTGATTCAGGGATCAGGGTTTGGGGGGCAGAATTCTGGGTGCAGGGTTTGGGATTACATGATTTGGGACAGGAAGACTGTGGGTGCAGGGGGTTGGGGTGGAAGGGCTGGGCAGGGCAGGATTTGGGGTGCAGGTTGAAGGAAGGAAGGAAGGAAGGGAGGATCTGGGGGTGCAGGATATGGGAAGGAGGCGAGGGAGGAAGGGAGGAAGGGAGGAAGGGAGGAAGGAAGGAAGGAAGGAAGAAAGGAAGGAAGGAAGGAAGGAAGGATTGATCTGGGGGTGCAGAATTTGGGTTTGCAGAGTTCTGGAGTGCCACGTTTGGGGTGCAGAGTTTTGGGGGTGCAGGGTTATTTGGTGCAGCATTCTGGGGTGCAGAGTGTGGGGCTGCAGGGTTTGGGGCAGTAGGATCCCAGGGTGCAGAGTTAGGGGGTGCACTGCTTTTTGAGGGATGATTTTGGGTGCAGTGTTTAAGGGTTTAGGATCTGGAGGTGCAGAGTTCTGGGGTGCAGGGTGTTGGGTGCAGGATCTGGGGGTGCAGGATTTATGGGTGCAGGGTGTTGGGGGTTTAGGGTAGGAGGATCTTGGGGTGCAGGGATAAAGGGTTTGGTAGGCAGGATTTGGGGTGCAGGGCTCTAGAGTAAGGGGTGGGACTAAGGTTTGGAGGTGCAGGGGTTTGGGGGGCAGGATATAGGGGTGCAGGATTTGAGGGTGCAGGGTTGTGCAGTGCAGAGATTTAGGGGTGCAAGATCTGAGCTTGTTCAGTCTTGGGGTGCAGAGTTGGGGAGGGAGGATTTGGGGCTGCAGGGTTTAAGGGTTTAGGATCTGGAGGTACAGGATTTACGGGTGCAGGGTGTTGGGGTTTAGGTTAGGAGGATCTTGGGGTGCAGGGCTGAAGGGTTTGGTAGGGCAGGATTTGGGGGTGCAAGGCTTTAGGGTGAGCCTTTGGGGGTGCGGGTTTCATGTCTTTAGGAACTGGGGGGGCAGGATTTTGTGCTGCGGACTTGGTTGGGTGAAGGGTTGGGTAGGACAGGATAAGGGGGTGCAGGTTTTTAGGGTGCAACTTGTGGGGGCCAGGATTTGGCGTACAGGGATTTGGGGGTGTAGAATTTAGTGGTGCGGGGTTTGGGGCCGCAGGTCTTGGGGAGGCAGAATTGGGGCTGCAGGTTTTGGGAGTTAAGGGATTAGGGGGTGCAGCTTTTGGGTGTTCAGGACATGGGGGTGCAGGATTTGGGAATGTAGGGTTTGGGGGGGCAGGGTTTGGGGTGCTGGAATTGGGGGACGTTCGGGACATGGGTCTGCAGGATTTGGGGGTGCAGAGTTAAGGGGTTTAGGATTTTGGGTGCAGGGTTCTGGGGTGCAGGGTTTAGAAGTCAGGTCTAAGAGTGCAGGGTTTGGGGGTGCAGGTTTCAGGAACTGGGGGTGCAAGAATTAAGGGTGCAGGGTTTGGAGGGGGAAATTTAAGGTTGCAGAGTGTGGGGTGCAGAGCACTGGAGCAAAGGATTTGGTGGTGCAGGGTTTCAGGGTTGAGGATTTGGAGGTGGAGAGTTTTGGGGTGCAGGGTTTGGGGTGAACGATTTGAGGGTGCAGGGTGGTGGGGGAAGGATTTGGGGGTGATAGTTTTGAGGTGCAGCATTTGGGGGTGCAGAGTTTTGGGAGGCAAGGATCTAGGGGTTTAGGATTTGGGGGTTCAGTGTTGAGGGTAGCAGGGTCTTGGGGTGCGGCGGTTTGCAGTGAAAGGTTTGGTAGGACAGGATTTGGGGTGCAGGATTCTGGGGTGCTGGGTTTTGGGGTACAGGATTTGGTGTTGCAGGGATGGGGTTGAAGGGCCTGGGTTTCCAGGACTTTGAGGTGCAGGACTTGGAGGTGCAAGGTTTGGGAGTGAATTCTTTGGGGGTGCAGGGTTTGGGTGTTCAGGACCTGGAGGTGCCACATTTGGGGGTACAGGGTTGGGGAGGTAAGTTACGGGGATCATGGGTTTTAGGAGGGCAGGATTTAAAGGTGCAGGATTTGGGGATGCAGGATTTGGGGGTGTAGGGCTGGGGGGTGAAGGGTTGGGGGAAAGAATATTGGCGTGCATGGTTTAGGGGTGAAGGGGCTCGTGGGGAACAATTTGGGGCTGCAGGGTTTTGAAGTGCAGGGTTTATGGGGTCAGGATTTGGGGGGGCAAGATTTGGTGGATCAGGATTCTGGGGTGCTGGGTTTTGAGGTGAAGGATTTGGGGGTGCAGGGTTTGGGAAGAGAGGATCTGGGGGTGCAGGATTAGGGTGAGGGTTTGGGGTGCAGGTTTCATGTGTTCACGAACTGGGGTGCAGGATTTGGGGGCGCAGGGTCTAAGGGGCAGGATTTGGGGTTTGAGGGTTCTGGGGTGCAGGGTTTGGGGGGAAGGCTCTGGGGGTGCGGGGTTTGGGAAGAGTATTTTGGGGTGCAGGATTTTTGGTGCCGTGTTGGTGGCGCAGGTTTGGGGTGATCACTGCTGATCTGCACACACTTGCTCTCTCTGGTATTCACCTTCACTCTTGCTCCTCCATCTCCCCACTGTTCTCTCCAGCTTCTCTCTTTCCGTTTCCACCACACTCCTGACACAGACCCGACCCACTGAGAATGTTCCAGAACACGCTGAGCCAAACCCTGGGGTGACCTTCGGGCTCCATGACAATGTGAAAACTGAGTGTGCGACGGCATCCGAGAACCATTCTGGTTGGCAAACGCCTCGAAGATGCTGGAGTCCAAGCACAACCCCCTGGCACTGCCCCACGTCCCTCAGGAGCTCAGGCGGAAACCCCTCCAGGGATGGCGACTCCAGCACTGCCCTGGGCAGCCTGTCCAGTGCCCGACAGCCCTTGCTGGGAGGAACAGTTTCCAGGCTCCAGTCAGAACCTCACCTGGTACCACTGGGGCCGTTTCCTCTCCTCCTGTCGCTCGTTCCCGGGGCAGAGTCACAGAACCCGCTCTCTGGGCACTCTGTGGGGCGGCTCCTGTCCCGCCCGCTCCCCGCACTCCCGCTCTGTCTCTCGCCCGAAGGCTCAGGCGGGAACGGCCGCTGCGTCCCGGCCGGCCAATCGCAGCTCGCCGCCTCGGCCCCGCGCGCCGCCGGCCGTTGGCCCCGCCCCCTCCTCCCCTCATCCCCTCAGGGAGGAACCTCACAGCGCTAGTGCTGAACCCCGAGTTCCTGGCGCCACTCAAGAGGCTCCAGGGGACACCCCCAAAACGTGATGGACCCCGCCCTGTTGGGCAGAGCGAGAAGACCCGAGACAGCCCCTGCCCTGTCGCTGTCGGGCACACGTAGGGCACCGAAAAGATGACGAGGCTTGGAAGCGACTTCCAGTTCGCCGCCACAGGCATCCTAGGGAAAATATGCAGGCTAAACCTCGGAAAGGTACAGCCACCTAGAAGAACTTAGCTGAAAGAAAAGTCACTAAAAGAGAACCGCTCTAGTTTTTAACTAGACCAGGACACCCCCAAATTGTGTGTTTTGCCCTAAAAAATGGGCCCAAAAATGCTTTTTCCCCCAAAAATTGGGTTCCCCGCAAAATTGAGTCTTTCACCCAAAAAATGGACCTCAAGTATTGGATTTTTTCCCCAAAAATATGTGTTCCCTCCAAAAAATGGGTCTTGTTCCCTCCAGAATGGGTACTACCCTACAAAAAATGGGGCTAAAAATGGGTGTTTAATTCCAAAAATGTGTCCAAAAAATGGTGTTTACCCACAAAATGGGGGCCAAAAGTTGTTTCCCCCCCCCAAAAAAAAAAAATGAGTGCACCAAAAAATGTGTGCACCCTCTGAAAATGGGTCCAAAAATGGGTGTTTCTCCCCAAATATGGCCCTAAAATTGGGGTTTTCCCCAAAAAATGCACTTGTTTCTAATAAAAAGATGTGTTTCCCACCAAAAATGGGTCCTACCCCACAAAAATGGATCAAAAAATGAGTGTTTCCCCCAAAAAGGTTATAAATTCTTTTTGCAAGATTTGCCAAGGTTGGGCAAAATTACCGATTTTCTTGTCAAGATTTGTAGATTTTGGGGCAAAATTGCAAAGGTTTTGTGCAAGATTTGCAATTGGGAGGGAAAATTAGTATTTTGAGGCAAGATTTGCGCATTTTTTTGTTAAATTACAGATTTATTTGCGAGATTTTGGAAGATTTGCCATTTCTTTTTGGCACAACTGCTCAGTTTTGGGGCATTATTGTGCAGGATCATGAGAGAGGTTCTCCTGCCCCTCTGCTCTGCCCTGGGGAGACCACACCTGGAATATTGTGTCCAGTTGTGGCCCCTCAGTTCCAGCAGGACAGGGAACTGCTGGAGAGAGTCCAGCGCAGCCACCAAGATGCTGAAGGGAGTGGAGCATCTCCCGTGTGAGGAAAGGCTGAGGGAGCTGGGGCTCTGGAGCTGGACAAGAGGAGACTGAGGGGGGACTCATTCCTGGGGATCCGTATGGAAAGGGGGGTGTCACGGAGGCACCCCGAGGTTAGTTTAAGGGACAACAGGGTCCAAAACAACTGTTATTAAACCGGTGAGAAACAGGGTTTTAACACTCCAAAAGTGACTTGAATACAGGTTCGGATATCAGTTGAGGAAAATTATGAAGGGGCAGCAACTAATACAACAGGCGGTCCACAGAGTGCATGCACGTGGCTCCACCAAAACAATGCCGGAGCCGTCCCTGAGTCCGTGAGGAGTACGCACTTGCCTGAACACGGTGCGGGATTATTTTGAAGAGATACACGTACTCGTAGTGAGTACGGAAAGTGTACACTCGCGACTCTGCGAGGGTAAATTTATAATACACTCGCAATGCTGCGAGGGTTAATACACGTGCAAATGTGCACGGAATATTACACGTGCTTATGTGGAAGCAAGGGAGGAAAATACACCCGCGATTGTGCGAGGAAAGAATTTATACACGTGCTCCTACTGAGTACGGAAAGTTACACGTGCAAATGTGCACGGAAAGTATAAATACACTGGCAATCCTGCGAGGGTTAATTTTACTCACACCCGCGGCGGCGAGGCAAGCGGAGTCTCCATCCCGGGGCGGCTCTCAGCGGCAGCGTCTCGCTCGTGCTCCAAGAGACCCGCGACAATGGGCAGACTCTCGATGAAAGTCCCTTTTTTATAGGCTGATCAGATCTGACTGTGGGCATTCCAGAAGCTTCTTCGCACCCCTACCCTGGCTGTGGGTGCCCCTGAAGCCTCCAAACATCCCACACTGGCCGCGGGTGCCCAGCCCTGGCACCTCGGCGCTCCCTTCTCCTAACGGCCCTGGCCAGGGGCTCTGGGGCCAAACAAAAGAAGGTGTAGCAGAGAGAGGGAGATGTGTCTACTCCTTCCATGATGAAGGAGGGAGGGGGGGAAAGGGGGGTTTGATCCTGCCGCACCCACTATCCTGTCCTGTACCCCACTATACTGCCCCTTCACCCTGCACACCCCCTCCCAACCCCCCTGCACCCCAATGTCCTCCACATGGTGCTGGTGGATGGATCCAGCTCAGCACAGGGTGGGGTGCCCGACTACTCTTCCTGGGCCCCCCCCAAATCCTGCTGTGAACCAGTAGGTCCCAGTACAGCCCAGCACCGCTGTGCCTGCCCAGGGGGTGGCAGCCAGTGGGGGGGTGCCCAGGAGTGGGTGCTGGCAGTTTGGGGGAGCACCCGCCTGGCCCCAGCCCAGGGCAGCATGTTGGGGTGATCCTGGGTCCCCACACCATGACACCCAGCAGCAGCCACTGCGTGTGTCTCACTGGGCTGTACTTGTCCCCCTGTCCCCTGCAGGGCTGGGGACACACACACATACCCAAGCACCTTGGAGCCCCCACCACCCCCTCCCACGGGCATACCCACCCTGATGCCTTCATCACCCTGAGCATCCTCACCTGCACCCCCTGCTCCTGGACACCAATTTAGGCCCAGCAGCCCCAGTGCTGGGGTGTGTTGTGCTCAGCCCTGTTCTCTGTGCCCACTTCGGGGGTTTCCTGCTTTACCCACCCCACTTTGGTGTTTTATTTTTCCCTGATGGGTGCTGGATGTGCAGTGGGACCTGCTGCTGCCATGGTCCCCCTTTGCTGCCCGGGGTGGGGGTGCTGGGACCACCTGCAGCCCCAGCTCGTCTGCTGTGCTGAGCGCCCCCCAGGTAGAAAGCCTGTGGATTGGGGGGGTGATGACTGGCAAACCAGCCTTCCCCCCACCCCGGGGGCACCCATTCTGCATTTAGATATAGATATAGATATATAGAGATAGAGATATATACATAGATATATACATAGATATAGAAATATACATAGATACAGAGATCTATAATTTGATGGAGCCACAAACACATCAGAATTCTTTCCCAGGACAGTCAGGGTGAATGAGAGCTTCTGTAAACAGTGAGACTGCTGCCAGCAGATCGAGGGAGGTCATCGTTCCCCATCCTCAGCACTGCTGAATGAAGCCACTCCTGAAGCACTGCGGCTAGTTCTGGGCTACCCCGTACAAGAGAGACATGGACACAGTAGAGTTCACCAAACCGTCACAACGAAGATGAAGGGCCTGGAGCGTCTGTCCAACGGGGACGGGCTGGGAGAGCTGGGGCTGCTCAGCCTGGAGAAGAGAAGGCTCCCGGGGGAGCTCATCAATGTGCATCAATACCTGCAGGGAAGGTGCCAAGAGGATGGAGCCAGGCTCTTTCCAGAGGTGTCCAGTGACAAGACCAGAGGCAATGGGCACGAACTGAAACACAGGAGGTTCCCTCAGAGCATCAGGACACAGTTTGTTACTGCCTGGGTGACCGAGCCCTGGCAGAGGTTGCCCAGGGAGGTTGTGGAGTCGTCACCTTTGGAGATACTCAAAAGGACATGGTCCTGGGCACCCAGCTCCGGGAGTCCCTGACTGAGCAGGGGCTGGACCAGACAACCTCCAGAGGTCCCTCCCACCCTCAACCATTCTGCGGCTGTTGTCTGTGACTGCAGACATCATCAAATGGTGTTTGTCCCCTCTGCTGCTCAGCTTAGAAATCTCTGGAAATCTCTAAAGACACAAATAAGAAGCCGCTTAGATGCTGTTCAAATCAGCCACCTTTCCTTTAGATCTCAGTGAGATCCGCATGCTTAAACCGGGCATTTGTGAACCACTTTCCAAGCTTTCTCTCTTAGACCTTCTTTGCTGAAAGAGATTTCCAGAATGTAGGAAAGGATGTGAACTGTAAGATGCTAGAAACTGTAGAAATGTGAAGAGACCATCTCATCACATCTGTGGCCAGCACAGTGTCATCACAGGAATGATTAAAGATCAGCCTGAGACTACAGAAGAATTGGTAAATGTCATTAGCACCATAAACAGACGTTTGGGATAGAAACACTTGGTTAGGATACCAGCCTTGCATTTTCTCATCTGGCTCCAAGCTTAAAGCAGAAAGTGGTGTTTCCTACTGTGCTGCAGGGGAGAAGTTTCCATCCTGCTAAAAACCGAGCTCGAGACACCCTTGCCTGGGGATAACATTCCCCACAGATCAAAACACTCAAATGGCAAAACTTCTGTGCAACTGCCACAGAAGGGACCTTCCCACTGTTCTGAAAGCTGGGAGGGGGAGGAGGCCACCAGGCAGGAGAAGTGGCCCAGAAGATGTGCATGGAGGGCCAGAGATGGTGGTCAGCCAGCACCAGCGCAATGAGGAGCGGCTCTTGATCATGGGCAAAAAACAGATCAAAACAACCCCATCAAGAGGGCAATCTCCATTTCGGAAAGGGTCCCAAATCCTAAAAGGGCAAACTCAGTGGAAGATGCACACTGGGGTACTGGAAAAAACACACACCAGAGGTTTTGGTGGTTTCCCGCCCTCTATACGACCTGCTTTGGAAAAGCAGGAGATGGGATTGGACCTGGCAGCTTAAGAGCCCCTTAACATTCTGAAAGGTGAGCTTGAAATGTGCCAGAAGCTGGGCCCGCTGCAGCCACCGGATCTGTCAGGGGTGGAATGGGGGTTCACAGGGCGTCCTTCCTATTGCGGTCTGTTCCAAAAGGGACCACAGGGGCTGGCCAGGCCCTCATTGTTTTACCAAACAGCTCAAGTGTTGCACGAGCGGTTCACTGTTGCACCACCCCTGAGAATATTCACAGTGACAGCAGAACACACTTTACGGCTGCAGTGCTGCAAGACTGGGCTCAAGGGGAAGGGATCAAGTGGGTTTTCCATGCACCATGTTGCCCCCAAGCCAACAGGATCACTGAGCGCACTAATGGTGTGATTAAAAAGCACACGGGTATCTTGTGACCCAGTTGGGACACACAGCTAAACAAGCTCTACTCATTGTCAATAATTGCTGTGGGAGCTATGGGAGCCCCCAAATCAAAGCATTTTCCCCCAAGAGACCACCAATAGACAAGGATCCTATAGCAAACAATGGAAAGGATTTTTGGGGTGCTTTCACTACAGGTGCTTCTACGCAAACGTGGAGCGTACCCACGCAACAGCAGCCTGGCATGGCCTGGCCTTGGTGCTTCTCCTGGTGACCGACCCGTGCCCAGGAAGCGGTCAGGAGCCTGCTGAACATCTGTCCCGTGGGACAGGGACTGACCCCGACAACAGCCCACTCTGCTCATGCCCCTTGGCTGGCAGACAGGGCCCTGGCCAGTGAAACACCTCGGCTGAGAGAAGCTTCTAGCACAACTGACCAGAGCTCAGATCCAACCAGGGCACAAATGGAGCCCACCAGAGCCCCCTGTTGCGTTGGTCTGCCTTGCTGCAATGGTTCTGCTGTGGAAGAGCCTCCTTGTGAGATCCAGGGTGTTGCACAAAGAAATATCATTAGGGACTGAGGCACCCCCGGCCTTATTGCTGAGGGATCCTCTGCGTACCCTTGAGAGCCCTCACTTTTTGTGAGTGGGAAGATGCACATTTTCAATCAGCACCCCAGAGTTTTCGGTTCCCTTGCATCTGAATTGGAAACGGAACTCCTAACCGGTGTCCCAATCTGTGTTTTACAATGTTGTGGGAGTGCTGAATAGTTTTGGATAAACCCCATTTCTAGTTGGTTCTCTGCTAAATAGCTCTGGATATAGTGAAGTCTGGAGCTCCTCACCTGCCTAAACTGATTTTTGGGGTGCTTCCACGGCATCTAAATTGGGGTATTGGAGAAACTCGGATGGAGGCAGAGCTGTAATCCTTCCCCTCCCCGCACAAAGTGGGTGGAATAGGAGCGGCTGGGTCCTGGCGTGATGGCAGCAGCCTGCGCTGTCCCGTCTGCAGTTCTGTGCTGTGTTCTGCGTGTCACCCTGTGCACCGTCCTGTGCCTCCGCTTAGAACAAGCGTGGGGCTGCCTAAGTTCTGTCAGCAGCTGGAAGAGGGTACTTCTGAGAGACAATTGGAGATAGAGAGTGCAAAGGTAGGATTGCAAGGAGAACGAGAGCAGATGTGTGCGTGGGAACAAGGGATTGAGGTTGCTCGGGCACAAGCAGGGGAGCCCCTGCCCCCCCTGGCCTGGCCAAGCGTGGAAAGTTGATTTTTGGGTGTGGGTTCCAACGATCGGGACAGAGAAGTCTGGGCAGACCCTGGCAACAGCAGTTGTACCAAAATGGAGACGCTGGAGGAAGAAAATGTGTGGTTCAAGCAGAGAGGCACCCAGGTCCACAAGGCAGAAAGGCCGAGCCACTGTCTGTGCAGCCCCGGGGACGGTCCCCAGCTTGGTGACTGCAAACCAAGTGTTTGTGCAGCCGGGGAGAAGTGGGGACTGAATCATTGTAAAGGGAGGACGAGACAGGAGGGGGCTGGGGACCCGGAGTGTTCTGAGAAAAGGATTGTCAGCGTTGTGGCGATGAGGAATGATCCGTACAGACGCAGGCAGAGGCGCACAGGCACAGAGTTCTTGTCAGCAGCAAGAGCAGAGCCAGGCAGAGCTGAGCTCTCTTTTATTAACAGTTCTCAGCTGATAGATTTACAGGTGTGGGCTTGGACTGAGAGGACAGAGGAAATGGTTTTGTTCAATAATTGTTATTCTAAACACACCACACTCATACTGTGACTGTTTCCAGTCACGTTCCCGTGCATATCTTGTGGGCGACGTTCTGACCCACTCATTTGCACGCCCAGGCCCAACATTCACACATCATACATATGGGGTGGTTTTCTGACCCCAGACACCGTTCTCACTGGCCTGGGCCGTCACGTCGTGCACTCATAAAAAACACTTCCGTCCAATCTGCCCAAGGCCCTTTAGCTGGAACCGCACATCCTGCCATTCCCACAAGAGTTATCGACCCTGGACCCTTGGACGGCCCGTGGGACCAGACGGGCGGCCTGGAGCCGGGAAGCAGGGAAGGGTGGAAGGAAGCCCATCGGCGCTTGCAGCCCGGTGTCCCCATGTGGGGACATGGCAGGGGTGAGCCCCAGCCTGGGGAAACCCCTCCCGCTCAGGAGACAGTGGGGTGGGGGCAGCTCCCTGCAGCCCCTGCCCACTGCAGAGCCCCTGGCAGGGCCTGGGGGGCAGGTGTGTGCAGCCCCTGTGTGACACGGTCTGGGGTCACAGTGGGACAGCCGCACGTCACAGTGGTGACAGCCCCCCTTTCCCTCTCGTGACCAGCATCTGCCCCACTCACCCCGGTGAGGCCGAGTCGACTCCAGGCGCTGGGAGCTGCTCTCGCCACCGCTCTGCTCTGGAGTAGCTGCTCTGCAGTGAGGAGGAGAAGGCGGAGAGAGGGAGCACGACAGCACCAAGGAGGGTGAAGGTGGAGGAGGAGAAGGAGGAGGAGGAGGAGAAGGAGGAGAAGAAGGAGGAGGACAAGGAGGAGGAGGAGAGCGGAGAGGAGGAAGAAGAGGCGTTTTGCAGGAAGCAGGAAAGCCATCGTCCAGCCACTCTCTGCAGTTGTTGACCTGAAGCAGGAGTGGAACTAAGATGGCAGGACGCCTCTACTTGCAGCCTCACCTGGCTCCAACCATCCAGAAGCTGGAGCGTTATGGTAAGGCCTTCAGGCCCAATTTCACGAGCGTGGCCGGGTCAAGGACATCTCTGACGTCAGGCATGGAAACCCGAGGACTGTTGGGGTGGCTGCTCAGGAGTGGTGACTGCGAGGAGGGACCTGCTTGACCATCCCGAAGGGCTGAGGGGCTGACGCGGCAGCCAGGGCTCCCGGTTCCCTTCCTGACGTGGCCCCTGCCTTCCTGGGGCAGCCCAGGCAGAAGCCCCTGACCCCGAAGGGCTGCCCTTGCCTGGCGCTGGGCATTGCCCACCCTGAGCTCCTGTCTGAATAGAGGAGCTGAAGGTGCTCGTGGGCCGCGTGGGCTCTGTGTGTTCAGAGCTGTGACCCGGCCAAACTGGCCCCTGCTGGGGAGACACCAGGGCCTGCCTGAGCCTCCGAGAGCCGCGTGGAGCACAGCCCGTGCCCCCGCGGGCACGGCAAAGCACTGCCGGCTTCCCAGCTGCTGCCGCAGAGCATGACGGGTCTTTCCCTTGTTCTTCCAGAGTTCGCTAAGATTTGGGCCAGCGCATCGTCTCACCTCAGCCTGCAGCTGGCTCTCCACCAGGTGGGCCTCACCTCCTCCTCCCCCTCACATCCCGACGAACGCTGATCGAGTCCTGACAGCCCTTTGCCATCGAGTGCAGTTGTTCTTCCTCTCCTTGGAAAGCGGGAGCAACGCCCCAGCAGACACTGCAATGCACACAGTGCGATGGACACCTCCTCTGTCCATTCAGATGTACAAGAAGGTCCCCCCGTCAGAGTTGCATGGGAAAGCCTGGAAGCCTGGGACACATCTGGACTTATTCCAAGTGTGGGAACCCCCTGCCTTCCATGTGATTGAGCCAGAGGATGTTTGTCAGCTTTCCCTCGCCTATTTGGTTCTCCGTGGCTGAAGCGGGGAGAGAGGGAAAAGCGCAGGCCCTGTTTGTCTTCTGCCCAGGTTTCCAAAGAGCCCATCTTGCTCCTTTGTACCTCAGGCCAGGGCAGGGCACTGAGCACCATCAGCACCTCTGACAAGTCACCCGCCTGTCCCTCCAAGACTTCTTCCCTTCCGCCATCTCCTCTGTTTCAGGCTGTCCGCATTCCCGGAATCGGGACTTTTGCGGTTGTCACAAAGCGAGTAGCCCTCAGTGAGCAGGATCTGGTGATGGTGGAGAGACCCGTGTTTCAACTTGAACAGGCTGTTGCGCAGGACCATGAGCTCCACTGCGGCTGCATAGACATTCCTGGTAAGCAGAGCGAAAGCAGCGCTGGCCCTTGAGCCCAGCTCCCTCAGCCTCCTTGCAAGGGGAAAAGCAGGGGAAACCCAGGGGGGAAAGATGGTTCCTTCCAAAACCCAGTGACCGCAACACCTGCGCCTTCTAGTCACTCCTGCCTTTGGGGCAGCTGTTGTGGGACCCCGGGCAGCACCAAGAGCTTGGTCTGTGTTTGGGGTGCGTTTCTCTCTAACGACAGACAGCACCGCGTGTGGGCTCCAATGGGCTGGCAGCCTCCAGCTTGCCCTGGGACCTGGCGCCCATCTCCCCCACTTGTCCCGCAGTCACGGCTCTTCTTCCCGCCAAGTGCCTCAGGCTCTTTGTTTCCCTTTCTGTATCAGAGGAGCCACAGCGCTCTGCTCCGCACCTCACTGTCCACTTTAAGAGGAAGGGACAAGCCGAGCGTCTCCTCAGAGGCGCTGGCCCGGCCAGACAGCCCAGGACCAAAGTGTTGCCGAGGGCCTGGAAGCTGCAGAGCTTTGCAGCCTGCCCAGCAGGTCTGCAAGTTCCTGTGTTCCTCTTCTCTTGTCTTTCAGGCCGTCAAGATGTTGAGCAACTGCCGTTTGCTCAGATAGCCTCAGAGAACGCTGTCTCTGAGGGCACCGTGCAGCTTTACATGAAAAGGACCACGCACCTTTTCCATGCCTGCCTAGAGAACAGGGAGAACGTTGCCATCATCTGGAGGGACGTGGGCATGCTGGTCGTCCAGGGAAAAGACATAAAAATGAGATTTTACTTAGACTTTCTGGAAAGGCTGAATGGCAGTGGCAAGATGCTGCAAGCTCTTCTCGAGGTAGGATTTTCACTTTCCCAGCGCCACTCCTGCTGCTTCTGAAATGCTTTCTGGGGGCTGCTTTCCCCTGGCCGGCCGTGCCTTGCTCAGCCCCCGGGGCTCCTCGAGCTCTAGAGCACAGCAGGCTCCCTGCAGAGCACTTCCCTGGCGTGCAATGGCCCGGCTTCGCAAGAGCCACCCCCAGAGGAGCTGCACTTTGTGACAAAAGGCCGGCGTTGAGGGTGGGGAGCGCTGCGTGCCCCACTCTGGGGGCCGGGAGCAGAGGCACAGGCAGAGCAAGGCTTGCTGAGCCCAGAGCCCTTGGGCTGCTCTGGCTCTTTGCTGGCGCTGGGCTGAGGCGGAGCGAGCAGCCGGCCCTTCCCAGCGTCCGCTCCTCCCGCCATCCGTCTCTGTCCTCGTTGCAGATGCCGGAGATGAGGGACTCGGTCATCTCGCGCCATGACACCGCTGCTTCCCAGACCTCTTCTGGACGGGTTATGGTCCTGCCGTGGTATGTTTGCTCCTGCAAGCCCTTGGCTGAGCAACCAAGCGGCTTCTCAGCTCCTGCTTGGGAGGGCAGCCCTGCCCGGCGCTGGGAACTGTACTCGTGACGGCACTGAGGACCGAGCGTCTCAGAAGCCTTGTTGGCCCAGAACTCTGTGTTGCTCTTGTTCAGTTTGACTTCACGTGGAGGGACGTGGGACAGTGACACAGCCTGTGCGTGTGTCCTACTGTGGACCTAGAGACGCGTTTAGCCAACGTTTTCCACCAGGGTTCTCCTGCTCCTTTTCTCTCCTGTTTGTGAGAGACTGCTCTTAGCTACAGAGGCATTAATCTGCGAGGCTCTGCAAGGAACTTGGAGGGCAGGGTTAGAATTCAAAGGGTGCTGGAAAATCCCAGCACTACATAATGGTCTGCTCTCCATGTGCACTGTGAGCGGAATCATTTCCCCAGAAGCAGCAAGGGGGTTTTGTGGCAGGACGACCATTCTCATGGGCAGGACAGACAAACACGGGCACAGGCTGACGGGGCCTCACCTGCCCCTCGGGAACTGGAGTTTCTGCTCCAGCCCTGCGGGTTGGGCCGCCTTGGGAAACAACGCGGTGTCCTTCCTTCAGCCTGGTGCCTTCTTGCTCTTCAGGTACCAACTTGAGACCGTGCCTAAAATGCCAGTGCTGATAGACCTGCCGGGACGTGTGCCGAGAAGAGGTGATGGCAGTGGAAAGAAAGGTCGGGGACCAGCGGGTTGCTGGCGGGGGCTGCAGGGTTTCCTTCCGCGGCGTCTGGAGGGGATCAGAACTGAGGTTACCCCAGGGGGCCTGGAAGAGGGAGAGGCTCCTCCTGTGCCTCTCTGGACCCATCATGGTAAAGCTCCGGCGCCCCATCGCGGGACAAGGTCTCAGGACAGCCCTGCAGCACAAAGGGCTGCTGGGACTGCTGGAGGACACCTTCCCAGTGGCCTCCGCTCCCTGCTTGTGCTGCAAACAGTGCCAAGCTCTAAGCCTGCTTCTCTCCATCATGTGCTCAGATGTCTCAGAAGCAATGCCTGTGGAGTGAACCCGCTCCAGCAGCAAATGTGTGTGCACGAGACCAGTGCAGCAGTCCCAGAGCTGGGTTCCCTTGAGCAAAATGATTCCCCTCCCCAGAATGACCCCTGGAGACCAGCGGCTGTGCCAGGGAAACCCCCGTTTCAGCACAAGGAGGAGAGAAAGCCACCCAGACAGCTTTCGCCCGGGAATAACGGTGCACTGTAGGCACGAGGAGCTGGACAAAAAGCCAGTGTCAGAACATGCCCAAGACCTGCCAGGAAACATGGCTTTCCTCCCAAGGGATGAAAAGGACCACCTTCCCCAGTGTTAGCACAGCCCTGAGCAGACCCGCACGTCACTCTCCTTGGAACTGGCACACAACTGGCACCCGGTTCCCAGAACAACACCGAGATGCTGTTCTGAAGAATCGTCTCCTTTCCCGTTTCTAGAGGATGTTGCCGAGAAGCGCCTCCTTCGTCGAGCAAGGCTTTCTCCAAATCGGTTACCTGCACTGCCTGTGAAGCCGGAGCAGGGTCAGAAAGCTGAGGGGAGTGAGCCTCGCGCCAGGTGAGACACTTGCATCAATGGGGGAGGGTGACCCCTGCTCCGGTCTCTGTGGGAGCGAGATGTTTCTCCCGGACACACTCCAAGTGCACTCACCCCGTGTCCCACTAACTGATGGTTTCTCGGGCATGGCAAGTGTCTCGTAGCTTCTTGGCAGACCCCGCAGGCAGCACTATTTCTTTCTCTGCTCCCGATGTGCAGATCTGTTGAGTCCCCAACCGCAAATGCTCATTCCGGGAGCAGGAGGCCATTGTGGCTTTCCCTTCAGACTGAAATGAGCCCGACCTTTCTGTTTGCTGAGAACAGTGTTCTGCGGTTGGTTACTGCAGAGGATTGCCCTGAGTGACCAGGAGCCTCTTCTACGCTGACGCCTGTCTTAAGGAGAGCTGGGGGGCAGGACGGCTTTTCTCGTGGGGCCATGTCCTCCTCCCTTTGACACTGCGTCCCCAGCGCCCAACCTGCCCGCACAGCCCGTGAGCGCTCTGTGTTTCGGACCCAGGAGCAGACTGCAGTGCGCTGACCCGGAGGGCGTAGCGCTATCTCCGGGCACAGGACCCCGTTCCTCTGGGCGCTCCAGCAAGAGAGGGCCGAGACCCGGGCATCCTGAGTTGTAGGGGGGCCGTTGGGCACATCTGGCAGCTTGGGGTCTTCTCTGTGTCTGGGCACTTGATGACGAGGAGGCGAGTAGAGCGCGTTCTGCTGCAGCAGCAGCTGTGCCACTTGGAAGCACAAGGTGCAGAACCTGCTCCTCCTGCACTCCCGCAGCACACCCTGTTGTGTCTTTGCAGGCAGCTACCAGCTGTCCAGAGGAGCTGCTTGAAGGAAAAGGAGGAGAAAGGAAAGCTGCCGCCTCTGGTCGGACCCGGAACAGTGGACTTCATTGCCAGAGCCATGGAGAGGAGAGAAAAGAGAGAAAAGGTACCCGACACGGGACGCTGCAGGAGCGCGTCGTACTGTAGAGCAGCGTTGCTCCACGCACGGCAGTGCTCACAAGATTCTTCACTGGGTGTTCATGGGACCACTGACCAGTTGCTTTGGTGTTTACTTGAGGAGAAGCGGGTCACTGTCATTGGAGAATATACTTGTCACTTCCAGTAGCCTGGAAACACACGCAGAGCCCTCACTTGGGGCGGTTTCTGTCGGCCGGGTGACTGCAGGGCTTGTCTGGGCTCGCCAGCTGCCAGCTGGTTTGTAGCCCGCTGGTGGCTGATCTCCCTGGGCATTGCAGACGGGCTCTTCGGTGGAGCCTGCAGGAACCTGGGAGCAAAGCAGCGTGGACAGCAAGGCAGAAGAGAAGGGAGGGAAGGGAGGAAAACAGCTCAGCCGTGGCAGGACAGACTAATGCTGCCTGCTGTTGCATTTTGTTTGACCTCCAGAAGAAACGGGAGAAGAAGAAGAAGAAGAAAGAGGAGCAGCTTCCACCATATATCCGGAAATTCCTGGAAGAAGAGGAAAAGAAGAAAAAAGAGGCGGCGGCAGCGGAAAAAAGGAAACAGCGCTCAGGCGGAGCAATGAAAGCAAAGGCCGAGGCAGAAAAGGAGACACCCAGTGTGACAGGAAAGGGAGAACAACCAAAGGAGATGCAGAGGATCCAGGTACTTGGGATTCCTGCAGGCAAAGAGCACTTTCTCCCGCGGGGCGGCTGAGAGTGCAAAGTACCTCTAGCAGCCCAGCCGTCACAGCAGCGTTGCTGCAGCAGAGCCGGGCGGGTGATGCTGCCCTTCCTGAGCAAGAGCGGGGACAGGGAGTTGCAGTGAAACCCTGGTGACACTCAGAGGTCACCCCAGGGGCCTGCTGAGCTCCTTCTCCCGGTTCTCCCTGTCCCGTGTGGTCCAGCCAGAAGTGTTCTGGGGTCTGCGTGCTGGGAAGCAGCACCGTCCGGGTGCGGGGCTGTTGTATGAGAGTCCCCTCCTGTGCAGGAATCCAGCTCCTCCGAGTGCTCCTCAGACAGCTCCCCGAGCAGCGTGGAGTCAGACGAGTCCAGCTGTGACGAGCTGGAGATCAGGACGATTATGGAGAACTGGGAAGATGCCGGAGAAGAGCCCCCCACAGTCCCTGAGGACAACAGCGTCCCCCCTAAGCGGTACGAGCGAGCCCGCTGCAGCCGAGCCCTGGGGCGGTGGGGGGTGAGCCGGTGGTGGTGGGTACAGGGAGCCAAGCCCTGAGCCACGGGGCCGCACAGGGCGCCCGGGGATTTCTGCAGCCACGGGAACGGGCTGGGTGAGACCCGACGGCAGGGGCCAGAGAGGGGCTTGAAACCCCTCTGCCTCCAGGGGGCTGTGGGGCAGAACGGGGCCACGTAGGTGTGGGGTGGGTGCGGGAAGAGGCAGGACGGTCCCAGCTGCAGGGTCAGGGAGACTTTGTCCTTGCTGTTGCAGGAGCCTTTCCCCACGGACAGACCGGGCCCTGCGGGAGGTGGTGACCTGCATCCTGGGGCAGGTGGCCCGCAAGAGAAGAGGGGAGAGGGATGAGCAGCTGGATCTGCAGGACAAGCTCCAGTGGTAAATCTCTCCGGACACGGGCAGCGCTTCCTCTCCCGCAGTCCCTTCCTCCTGCTGCCCGCAGCCCCGCGGGAGAGAGCCGCTTCTCCTGGCACCGGCCTCTCGGCAGAGCCGCTTCTGCGGCCGCGGCTGGCGCCCAGCTGGGAGCCCGGCTGGAGCGCGCTCTGCTGTGCTCACACCTCCTCCTCCCGCTGTGTGTCTGCAGCGAGCTGGCAGTGCTGCGGTGGGAACGGTCGGGGAAAGAGGCAGGCAGCAGCCAACGCCTGCGGGAAGCTGCACCCCAGGCTGCACCCCCTGCCAGGCCAGGGGAGAGGAGGGCAGGACCGGTACGTCCCAAAGGCTTGATGTGGTGGTGTTGGTCATGGCAACGGCGCAGCGGTGCTGCCAGGCTGGTCTGGGATAGCAAGCAGCCGGGCTGCTTTCAGCCCCGCGCTCCCTTGGCTCAGGGGTCACTGCAGAAAGGCTCTGCAGTCAGGACCGTGAGCAAAGCAGGGCTGATGGAGAGGCTGAGAAGAAGGGGCAGGAGGGAGGGGGGGCGCTAGAATCCCCCCAGCCCCTGCCAGGGACACCAGCACTGCCTGCTGCTGCATTGCCGTGGCCCTGCAGGCGCAGCCCCGCGAGTGCACGGAGGAGGGAAGACGCAAGCTCTGGGACTCCTTACGCAGCAAGATAGAGCAGAAGCGCAGCAGCGGCACCGCCAAAGGCCTGGAAAAAAGAGCCAGAGCTACGGGAGGCCCAGGTACCGCAGGCAGTGAAAAGCACCTGGGAAAAGAGCGTTCCCAGTGGAGTCTTTGCCTTTTGGAGTGCCCGCCTCTGAAAAAGTGAGCGTGGGCAGCTTCAGGCCAGAGCTGGGCAAAGAGGGTGTTTTCCTGACAGCCCTGGGGGCACGGAGAGCAGCAGGGCGGGACTGCATCCCGGGGATCTGGACCTGCTCTCTCCAGACAGAAGCAGATCCCACGCCATGTGTGCTGGCCAGACTTGTTGCTCTGCACCTCTGTGCATACAAGACTACCGAGCTTTGTATTCAACTCCGCAGCTCTGGAGAGCACATCTGCTCCACGTCGGCTGGTGCCAGGAGACCGTCTCGGGCGCTGAGGCTCCCGAGAGAGGCGTCCAGCAAGAGCCTCCTGCGGCGTGACGAGCGCCAGCGCCGGCCAGCCAGGCTGCTAACACCAGCTCTTGCCCCTGATCAGTAAAGCCCCACCTGCAAACCGCTGGGTCTGACACTGTGGGTGTTTGCTTGGTGGCTGTGGAAGCTGCGCTGGGCAGTGGGTGAGCGCTGCTGGGGCAGGGAAAGGCCTGCAGGGAAGAGGGCTGGAGCTTCAGCCCTGCTCCAAGGGCAGCCCTCCCCAAGGCTCTGCTGGACCGGCTCGGCTGCGGCCCCGCTCTTGGTGCCCCTGCACCCCGTGTCCCTGGCACTGAGCCTGCCACACGCAGCTGCACATCCTGACAGGAGCGGGGAGGAGGAAGAGGAGGAAGAGGAGGAGGAGGAGGAGGAGGAGGGAGGACGAGGACGAGTCTGGGCAGCCAGGGGAGCCGAGCTGCAGGGGAACATGCGGGGGCTCGTCCAGCCAGGGCACTGCGGGGCGCCCAGGCCAGCGCTGTCAGGGGCACCCAGAGCTGTGCAGGAACCACCGTGTGCCACGGGGACAGTGACAGCCCAGGCAGGAGCCGTGCCTGGGGACAGGAGAGCCATGGGGGGCAGTTGGGTAGCCGCACTCTGCCAAAGCTCGGCTGGGGCTCCGAGCCTTCTGTTGGACAGCCCCTGGTAGGAAAGGCAGGCTGGGGCTGAGGTGGGATGGCCAGGCAGGCTTCAGCCGGGAGGTGAAGGATGGGGTTCCGCTGCTCCACGCGCGGGGCTGATCTCAAGTCTTGCTCAGTCGCTCTCTTCCAGCTCACTGCTGGTTTTCTGCATTAACGATTCAGCCTGTCCCTTGGTATAAGGATATTAGGATCCCACCCTGGATCGGCCGAGGGACAATTTTGGCGAGCGTGGCCTCAGCCCCGGGTCCTGGCCCCAGCACACAAAGGGGCTGAGGCCGCATGGCCTGCTGAGGTGTGTCCTGGCCCTGAGCAGGCACCACTGCTCAACACTTGGCAACACCGGCCTCCTGCTGGATGGGGCTTCGTTTCCCTCTTCACCCTCAACGGTTCTGCACGTGAGAAGCTGGAGGATGTGACTGAAATACATCTTTGATGGGAAACCGGGGGTTTGTTATGGGCCTTCTTGAGCCCCAGAACTGGACAAGGAAACCATCATGGCTCATCTCATGGCGTCTCCTGTGAACGGGCAGTTCTTCTCAGTGTCTTTTTGAGTCCCTCGGACTAAACTGTCTTCGAACATCATGAGCCCAGGGGCCCCGGGTCAGGGTCTTTGTGTGTGGATGGCAGTGGGGGGTGTCTCCCCACAGGCCCTGGGGCCTTGTCACCCCTTCCCACCCCCCCAGGGTCCTCAGTGCCCCCTCCCGCTGAAATGGAGAAATAACAGCAGAGTCAATGATCCTGTGAAGCGGCATTCTTTATTTTACCAGCGCACTACGGTCACAGCCGTGTCCCTGGGCTGGCGGACAGGGCCCCTGGCCAGTGAAACCCCTCAGGTGAGAGAAGCTTCTAGTCCGTCCCCACAACTGACCAGAGCTCAGAAGGAGAAGAGACGGAGAAGGAAGAGGAGGAAGAGGAGGAGAGCAGAGAGGAGGAAGAGGAGGAGAGCAGAGAGGAGGAAGAGGAGGCGTTTTGCAGAAGCCCCTGACCCCGAAGGGCTGCCCTTGCCTGGCGCTGGGCATTGCCCACCCTGAGCTCCTGTCTGAATAGAGGAGCTGAAGGTGCTCGTGGGCCGCGTGGGCTCTGTGTGTTCAGAGCTGTGACCCGGCCAAACTGGCCCCTGCTGGGGAGACACCAGGGCCTGCCCTGAGCCTCCGAGAGCCGCGTGGAGCACAGCCCGTGCCCCCGCGGGCACGGCAAAGCACTGCCGGCTTCCCGGCTGCTGCCGCAGAGCATGACGGGTCTTTCCCTTGTTCTTCCAGAGTTCGCTAAGATTTGGGCCAGCGCATCGTCTCACCTCAGCCTGCAGCTGGCTCTCCACCAGGTGGGCCTCACCTCCTCCTCCCCCTCACATCCCGACGAACGCTGATCGAGTCCTGACAGCCCTTTGCCATCGAGTGCAGTCGTTCTTCCTCTCCTTGGAAAGCGGGAGCAACGCCCCAGCACCACATTCCTTCCCTCTCCCTCCCTCCCGTCCCAAACCCTGCACCCCAAAATCCTGTCCTACCCAACCCTTCACCCCAATGTCATGCTTCCCTAAACCCTGCACCCCAAAATCCTGTCCTACCCAACCCTTCACCCCAATGTCATGCTTTCCTAAACCCTGCACCCCCAAATCCTGAACCCCCAAACTCAGCCCTACCAAACCTTCACCCTAAAATCCTGCACCCCAAAATCCTCCCCAACCCTGCACCCCCAAATCCTTTACCCTAAAATCCTGCACCTGAAATCCTGCTCCCCCCAAACCATACACCCCAAAATCAAGGCCCCTCAAACTTGATTATATACCAAATAACTTGATTAGCCCCCAAATCCTGCACCCCACAAGTTGCACCTTAAAAACCTGCACCCCCAAAACCAGATCCTTCCCTCCAAAACCCGGCACCCCAAAATCCCTCACCCCAAATCCCTGCACTCTCAAATCTTGCACCCCCAGAAAACGTGTACTCCAAATTGTTCACCCCGTATCCCACCCCTTTAAACCCTGCACTTCAAAACCCTGCACCCCCACATCCTTCCCCCAAACACCCTGCACCCATTAATCCTGCACCCCCAAGTGCTGAAACTTCAAACTCTGCACCCTCAGAGCCTTCCTTGCCCTACCCTGCACCCCCAAATCCTGCAACCCCAAACCCTCCAACCCCCAAGTCCTGAAGACCTGAACCCTGCACCCTTCAAACCCTGCACCCTAAACCCCTGCACCCCCAAACCCTGCACCCCGAATTCTTGAAAACACGTAACCCGCAGCCCCAAAGCCTCACTCCCACCCCTTACTCCGGAGCCCTGCACCCCCAAATCCAGCCCTACCAAACCCTTCAGCCCTGCACCCCAAGATCCTTCTACCCTAAACCCCAACACCCTGCACCCATAAATCCTGCACCCCCAAATCCTGCACCCAACACCCTGCACCCCAGAACTCTGCACCTCCAGATCCTAAACCCTTAAACCCTAAAACCCCAAATCCTCCCCCAAAAAACAATGCACCCCCCAACTCTGCACCCCCAGATCCTGCTACCCTAGACCCTGCCCCCCCATATCATCCTTCTCTAAACCCTGCACCCCAAAACACTTCACGCCAAAACCTGTAACCCCAGAACCCTGCAACCCCAAATCCTGGACCCAAAGATCCTACTAGCTTAAACCCTGCACCCCCGAATCCTGCACCCCCAGATTCTTCCTTCCTTCCTTCCCAAACCCTGCACCCCAAATCCTGCCCTACCACATCCCTTCACTCCAAACCCCTGCACCCCACAGTCTTGCTACCCCAAATCCTGCAATCCCAAACCCTGCACCCACAAACCCTGCACCCCCTAACCCTGAACCCCAAATCCTTCACCCAAAAGCCCTGCACCCCAAGATCCTGCTCCCCTAAATCTTGAACACCCAAACCTTGCACCCTCCAATCCTGCACCCCCAAACCCTGCACCTCGAAAGCATTCATGCCCAAATCCTGCACCCCCAGATACTGTCCCCCAAAACCTTCACCTCAAAATTCTGTTCCCCAAACCCTTCACCCCCCAACCCTACACCCTAAATCCCGCATCCCCAGATCCTGCCTCCCAAACCCTGAACCCCAAATCTTGCACCCCCAGATCTTGAACCAGCAGATCCTGCCCCCAACACCCTGCACCCCCAAACCCTCCACCCTGAAACCCTGCACCCCAAAACCCTTTACCCTAAAACCTGCACCAGCAAATCCTTCCCCCCAACAGCCTGCACCCCCAATTCCTGCCCCACCAAACCCTGCACCCCCAAAGTCTGTGCCCCTAGATCCTGCACCCCCAATCGCTGTCTCCCTAAATACGTCATCCTTCACCCAAAGCCCTGCAACCCGAAAGCATTCATGCCCAAATCCTGCACCCTAAAATCCTGCACCAGATATCCTGCCCCCCAAATCCTGCACATCAAAGCCCTGCACCCCCAAATCCTTCATCCCCATTTCATGAACATCCAAACCCTGCAACCCCAAATCCTGCTCCCCCAAAGAGGGCACCCCCAAACCCTGCACCCCCAGATCCTTCTCCCCAAAACCCTGCACCCCCAAATCCTGCCTCTAAACCCTGAACAACAAGGTTCTGTAACCCAAACCCTGCTCCCCTAGATCCTGCACCCCCAAATTCTGATCCCTACAGCCTGAACCCCCAGATCCTTCCCTCCCAAAACCTGTACCCCCATAACCCTGCACCCCAAAACACTGCACCCCCAACTTCTGCAGCCCCAGCTCCTTAACGTGTGAAACCTGCACCCCAAGATCCTGCACCCCAAACCATTTCCTACCAAAACTTTTTACCCCAAACCCCGGAACCCAAGAACCCTGCACCTCCAACCCTGCACCTCCAAATCTTGCACCTCCAAAAACCCAGCACCCAAAAGCATTCCCGCCCAAATCCTGCACCCCAAACCCTGCACCCCAAATCCTGCACCCCTAAACACTTAAAGCCCAAATATTGCACCCCTAGGTGCTTCCTCAACACCCTGTAGCCCAAAATTCCCCACCCAAAACCTTCACCCCCAGATCCTGCACCCCCAAATCTTTACCCCCAAAACCAATGCACCCCCAAACCCTGCACCCCAAATCCCTGCAACTCCAAATCCCAACTATCTCTGCCCCCCCAAACACTGCCCCCCAAAATCCTCCACTGTCCTGAACACCTGAAACATGCACCCCTAAATTCTGCACCCCCAAATCCTTCCTCCCAAGCCATGAACCCCCAAAACCTGTAATACCAAACTCTGCAACCACGAATCCCGCAACCCCAAATCCTGTACCTCCAAATCCTGCACCCCAAAACACTGCACTCCCAAATCCTGCCTCAGCAAGCCCTGTACCCTGAAATCCTCCACCCCCTGATCCTACACCCCCAAACCCTGCACCCCCAAAACATTCACCCCCTAACACTGCACCCCTAAATCCTGGTACCCCAAACCTTGAATTCCCAAACCCTGCACCCCAAAACCCGGCACCCCAGACACCTGTACACCTAAATTCTGCACCCCCGGGTGCTAAACATGCGAACCCTGCACCCCCAAACCCTCATCCCAAACCCTGCATACACAAACCTGAACTTGGAAATCCTGCACCCCCAAATCCTGCACCCCCATGACCTGAACCCTCAAACCCTGTACCCCTAAAACCTGCAACCACAAACCCGTCACCTCTAACCTCTGCACCCCAAATTCTCCTTCACCAAGACCTGCACCCCAAAACCGTACAAGCCCAGATCTTGCACCCCTAAATCTCTGCACTCCACAACCCTGCACCCTCAAATCTAGCACCCCTATATCCTGCCCCCCAAACCCCTGCACCTCCAAACCCTTGAGTCCCACATCCTGCAACCCTGTGCCAGGCACCCCCAAACCCTTCCCCACCAAACCCTGAACCCCCAATTCATCCATCCCCACGTCATGAACCCCCAAACCCTCCTCCCCACAACTCTGCACCCCCAAACCCTGCCTCCCAAAACTCTGCACCCCCAACCCTGAATTCCCAAACCCTGCACCCCATAACCCTGCACCCCCAAACCCCTTCACCCCTAAATCCTGCACCCCAAACCCTGCACCCCTAAACTTTACACCCCCAAATCCTGCCCTACCAAGCCCTCCACCCAAAACGCCTGCACCCCAAGATCCTGTTGCCCTAAACCCTGCACCCCCATATCATCCTTCCCTAAACACTGCCCCCAAACCTTGCACCCCCAAATCTTGTCCCCCTGTCACCGGGCACCTCTGGAAAGAGCCTGGCTCCATCGCCTTGGCACCTTCCCTGCAGGTATTGATGCACATTGATGAGATCCCCCGGGAGCCTTCTCTTCTCCAGGCTGAGCAGCCCCAGCTCTCCCAGCCCGTCCCCGTTGGACAGACGCTCCAGGCCCTTCATCTTCGTTGTGACGGTTTGGTGAACTCTACTGTGTCCATGTCTCTCTTGTACGGGGTAGCCCAGAACTAGCCGCAGTGCTTCAGGAGTGGCTTCATTCAGCAGTGCTGAGGATGGGGAACGATGACCTCCCTCGATCTGCTGGCAGCAGTCTCACTGTTTACAGAAGCTCTCATTCACCCTGACTGTCCTGGGAAAGAATTCTGATGTGGTTGTGGCTCCATCGAACTATAGATCTCTATATCTATGTATCTATCTCTATCTCTCTCTCTATCTCTATATCTATCTCTAAATGCTTCTTTGTTTCTTTTTTTATTTCCTGAGCTATGACAAAGGGAAAAAAATTGGCTCTCCCAGGCCTCTGGCTTGTTTCCCTTGTTAACGTATGTTGGGACGAGCAAACAACTTTAACCTCAAGGTGAACTGACAGTGTAATGAAGTGAGAAAACACTGGAGATAGCAGAGCGTGAGAGGAGACAATGAACCTGCTGCATTGACTGTACCACATGTGCATTAACAGTGTAAAACGAACAAGCAAACAAAAAACAACAAAGAGTCTTCGGCCTACAGAGGCGAGATTGCTGGTAACAAATATTTAAACCCCTGCTCTCACTATGGAATTAATCAAAACCCACCTTCTTAATAGACACTCTAGAACTTCTGGGGAGATTTTAGGTGATGAAGGGTCAACCTTTGATATATTCCTTAGCTGCTTAAACTCACCTAACAAAAGGCAAGCCATTCCTGTTGACCTTTTGTCAACCTTATGCGTGGGTTTTTTCCATCTCTACTTCTAGCAAACAGGATATAAAATACAGGACCCACTGGTGGGTGAGTGCTTGGCGGGGTGCAGGGGGGGACGCAGGGGCAGCTCCGGGCATCCCTCTCTGCCACTTTTCTCCCGCCTCAGCCACCGAACTGGAGGCCGCCGAGTCCCAGACGGACCTCAAGGCCGGGATAAGCGAGACGATGGAGGCGGCCAAGGCTGCGGTGCAGTGCTCCCGCCTCTGGGTAACGGAACAGCCCATCTCCCCAAAAACCTGAGGCTGCTCGTAGCCACAGGGAGCTGAGACCTCCCTGCTCGCTTTGTTTTCTTGAGGCGTTCCCAGCTCTCCTGCAGGCCAGGAGCCCCCCAGAGCCGCTCTTGTGTGGGCAGGGGTGGAGCTGTGTTTCTCCATGCCTTGAGCCCGCAGTGGTCCCTGGTACAGAAACCCCTCTGAGGCCACGGGCCAGATCCTGCACCCTGGGTGCAGCCACCGTCAGCCCAAGTGGCTCATTTTGCCCACCAAGGTGGTTCTCTCTGTCTCCAGGATGATTCTCTCGTGTCCCGGGGGTGGAGGAGAAGCTCCAGTACCTGGGGCAGAAGCTGCAGTACCTGGCACAGCGGGTGGCCCACCTGCCCCTGACAGTCACATCCCCGATGAGAGCAACGAGGTGCGTGGGGTGTCCATCCCTGCTGGGGTCTTCGGGGACCCGCACCAGGCTCCTCTGATGGCCCATCCCAAGTGAGGAGAATGGCGGTGGCCCCATGGAGCAGCTCAGCTCCAGGTGGCACTGGGCACTGCAGGGTGTTGTCCCAGGGGAACATCAAGGGCATCCCTTGGGTTGTAACACCCACCTCACCTTCAGCAATTAACCCAGGGTCTTTCGCAGACTTCTGTGAAGGGCAGGGATTTTCTGGAGAAGAAAATGTCAACGTGATGGTTTCCTTTGAGGACAGAGACAGCAGTGATGACGCTGGGAGAGCACAGCGGGGACGCGTCCCATGGCGTCTGGCCCTGCCCCTGCCTGTTGGGATTTCTGACCATCCTCGCCTGTCTCTCACTGTCCCAGCAGAGCCCAGCCCATGAGTTCTCTCCAGACCCTGGGGCTGTCTCCAAGGCTTTGAGCACGGGTGGTGCTTTTAGGTGGGGATGTGGGAGCATGAAGGCAGCTGGTGGGGTGGTGAGCATCGAACCACAGAAGGAACAAGAAAAGATGCTGTGGGGCAAGGAGGGAGACCCTTGTCTTCAAAATCACCTGGTTGTGAAGAATAACCAGTGCTCGGGTGTGTCTGTGGCCTCTTCCCATTGGATGCTCTTGGAGGAGCCTCTGAATCTGATGATGAAGATGACGAGCACGTCCCCACGCAGGAAGACATCAAGAGGGAGGGGCAGCAGCTGATTGAAAGCAAGAAGAAAACCAGAAAGAAGAAGTAGCAGTCGCTCCACGAGAGCTTTGGATGCCCCAGACCACCCCTTGTGCTTCGGATGCCCCCACTACCCCTTGTGTTTTGGATGGCCCAGACCATGCATTCCCCCGCCACCCCTTGTACCCTTTCTCCAGCAGGTTTAATAAAGCAGATCTTTTTCATTCCTCCCAAACCTGTGGTCAAGCTGCAATGGGAGGTCCTAAGTCACTTCTGTCACCCGGGACACACGGGGGTCAAACCCTGAGGAGCACCCACCTGGGTTTGGAGGCAGCCCCATCGCCCTGGCCCTCACCCAGCTGTTCTCCTCGCAGAGATGGGGATGGGCTGGGGTGGGGACGGCGTTCCTGGCCAGAGGAAAGCCGGGGGCAGGCTGGCTTTCCCCCCTTGATCCTGTGGAGCCAGCAACTTCCTGGGACCTCTGTCCCCCAGGTGGCTCTGGGTGCACCAATGGGCCGGTGTGTGTCCACAAACATCTGCCAAAGCCTCAGGTAACTGAGAAGCCCACCTCCCAGCAGTGACATCACCGAATCCAAGATGCAGAGTCTGTTGGTCAACAACTGGAATGTCCCAGTTCCAGGTATTCTGACAGCCTGAAGGTCACTGAGAAGAAAATCATAGAATCCCAGAATCAGACTCACAGAACAGTCTGGGTTGGAAGGGACCTTCAAAGCTCCTCCGGTCCAACCTCTGCCATGAGCAGGGACATCTTCACCCAGGTCAGCTTGCAGCTGGTAGAAATGATGACCTTTCAGAGCGTGCTGGTGGTGCTTTGTCCCTTGTGCCCTGCCCTGATGTGCAGAGGAGACAGAAGGGACGCTGGGAAGCTTTGGGGAAGACCCTCCATATGCTGAGGTGTTGTGTCTCCTTCCTCTTCAGCCTCTAAAAGGTATTTGGAAAAGAGCAGAGTTGGAACCAGGGGTTCCCGTCATTTGGGATACACCCTAAAAACTCATTAATCATTTTGGTTGGAAAACACCCTCAAGATCATGGAGCCCAACCAGAACCCACCCCTGGCACTGACCCATCATATCCCCGAGAACCTTGTGTAAACACCTTTTAAACCCCTTCAGGGATGGTGATTCCACCACTGCCCGGGGGAGCACACAAGCGGCTCCTTTGGCTGTTCTGGGACGGGAGATGCAGGCAGGACCACCAGTGTGGACTCTGTCCTGGAGCTGCAAGGGTGGGATGCAGGATGAGGCAGCCAGAGCTGCTTCCACACAAGGAGGCACAAACATTTGCCATTTCCATCTTTGTTTTAGGGGGGTTAATATATATAATGGTGATTTTTGACCCACACATTGCCTGGGTTGGCATCACCAGCCACAGATTGGGTTGTAGCACCGTTCTAAAATGCTGGAGAGAGCAGGGTGGGACTGAGGCAGCACTGGTGACAGAGGGACAGAGCCCCTGGGGTCCATGTCTGTCTTGTGATGGACAACCCAGAGCTGGACTCGGTTCTCTGGGGGGCCCAGGAGAGCAGAGCAGAGGGGCAGCATCCCCTCCCTCGACCTGCTGGTGATGTGGCCCAGGAGACACTTGGCTCTCTGGGCTGCAAGTGCACATTGCCGGCTTATGTCCCTTTTGTCACCCACCAGCCCTTCTCCACAGGGTTGCAATCCATCCATCCATCCATCCGTCCATCCATCCATCCATCCATCCATCCATCCGTCCATCCATCCTCCCCCAGTCTGTGCTGGTACTGGGGTTGCCCTGACCCAGGTGCAGGACCTTGCACTTGGCCTGGTTGAATTTCATGAGGTTCACATGGACCCCCCAGCCTGTCCAGGTCCCTCTGGATGCCACCCCTTCCCTCCAGCGCATCGACCACACCACTCGGCTTGGTGGAAAAGCAAAACTGTAGTGTCTTGGGTGATACAGAGACCATGGAAAGGCGCCTGGCTTTAGCTCTCTGCCAAGCACACCTGGAGAAACCCTTTGAAATGCTTCAGCCACTTTAGCAGAGAAAAATAACACCCCCACACAGCTGCCAGGCTTTCACTGCTCACGCAGGGACAAAGGACAGCGCGGGGACAGCACAGCTCTCACTCTGGAGCTTGCTGGCTCTGACACCGGTGCCTGTTTGGGAGAAATATCAATGGGAAAGGTTTTGTGCTCTGGGATTCAGGTCATCTGCAGAACACCAGCAAGGAGAACGACTGCCAAAACCTGCACAACGATGTGACCCGCTCCAGCTTACCTGGGGAAGGAGGCGGCTGGAGCTTGTCCCAGCCCAGCCATGCCACGGGCGACCCAGAGCGCATGAAAGCAAAGCCTCTTTCCAGGCTCTCTTCACCGTGAGACCGTGGGGCAGGGTCCCATCCACGGGGGACATGGGGAGCACATCCTGCCCGAGCTCTCGCAGGCCGCTCTGCTGCACGGGGAGCAGAGGAAGGGACAGAGAGGTCTGGGTGGCCCCGGAGGAGCTTGGAGCAGAGCAGGGGGCACAGAAACCCAGGGAGGGTCTTGGAGATGCGTCCAGAGAGGATCCAGGTGTATATGGGGAGGGGGAAAGGGATGGGATTGTGCAGGGGGTGTCACACAGGGTGGGAGTGAGCACGCAGGGACCAGAGCCGAGGTGACACCCCCCTTTCCATATTGATCCCCATGAATGAGTCCCCCCTCAGTCTCCTCTTGTCCAGCTCCAGAGCCCCAGCTCCCTCAGCCTTTCCTCACACGGGAGATGCTCCACTCCCTTCAGCATCTTGGTGGCTGCGCTGGACTCTCTCCAGCAGTTCCCTGTCCTGCTGGAACTGAGGGGCCACAGCTGGACACAATATTCCAGGTGTGGTCTCCCCAGGGCAGAGCAGAGGGGCAGGAGAACCTCTCTCATGATCCTGCACAATAATGCCCCAAAACTGGGCAGTTGTGCCAAAAAGAAATGGCAAATCTTCCAAAATCTCGCAAAGAAATCTGTAATTTAACAAAAAAATGCACAAATCTTGCCTCAAAATACTAATTTTCCCTCCCAATCGCAAATCTTGCACAAAACCTTTGCAATTTTGCCCCAAAATCTACAAATCTTGACAAGAAAATCGGTAATTTTGCCCAACCTTGGCAAATCTTGCAAAAAGAATTTATAACCTTTTTGGGGGAAACACTCATTTTTTGATCCATTTTTGTGGGGTAGGACCCATTTTTGGTGGGAAACACATCTTTTTATTAGAAACAAGTGCATTTTTTGGGGAAAACCCATATTTGGGGAGAAACACCCATTTTTGGACCCATTTTCAGAGGGTGCACACATTTTTTGGTGCACTCATTTTTTTTTTGGGGGGGGAAACAACTTTTGGGCCCCATTTTGTGGGTAAACACCATTTTTTGGGCACATTTTTGGAATGAAACACCCGTTTTTAGCCCCATTTTTCATGGGGTATTACCCATTCTGGAGGGAACAAGACCCATTTTTTGGAGGGAACACATATTTTTGGGGAAAAAATCCAATACTTGAGGTCCATTTTTGGGGGGAAAACACTCAATTTTGCGGGGAACCCAATTTTTGGGGGAAAAAGCATTTTTGGGCCCATTTTTTAGGGCAAAACACACAATTTGGGGGTGTCCTGGTTTAGTTAAAAACTGGACCGGTTCTCTTTCAGTGACTTTTCTTTCAGCAAGTTCTTCTAGGTGGCTGTACCTTTCTGAGGTTTAGCCACCATAGTTTCCCTAGGATGCCTGTGGCGCCGAACTGGAAGTCGCTTCCAAGCCTCGTCATCTTTTCGGTGCCCTACGTGTGCCCGACAGCGACAGGGCAGGGGCTGTCTCGGGTCTTCTCGCTCTGCCCAACAGGGCGGGGTCCATCACGTTTTGGGGGTGTCCCCTGGAGCCTCTTGAGTGGCGCCAGGAACTCGGGGTTCAGCACTAGCGCTGGGAGGTTCCTCCCTGAGGGGCTGAGGGGAGGAGGGGGCGGGGCCAACGGCCGGCGGCGCGCGGGGCCGAGGCGGCGAGCTGCGATTGGCCGGCCGGGACGCAGCGGCCGTTCCCGCGTGAGCCTTCGGGCGAGAGACAGAGCGGGAGTGCGGGGAGCGGGCGGGACAGGAGCCGCTCCACAGAGTGCCCAGAGAGCGGGTTCTGTGACTCTGCCCCGGGAACGAGCGACAGGAGGAGAGGAAACGGCCCCAGTGGTACCAGGTGAGGTTCTGACTGGAGCCTGGAAACTGTTCCTCCCAGCAAGGGCTGTCGGGCACTCAACGGGCTGCCCAGGGCAGTGCTGGAGTCGCCATCCCTGGAGGGGTTTCCGCCTGAGCTCCTGAGGGACGTGGGGCAGTGCCAGGGGGTTGTGCTTGGACTCCAGCATCTTCGAGGCGTTTGCCAACCGGAATGGTTCTCGGATGCCGTCGCACACTCAGTTTTCACATTGTCATGGAGCCCGAAGGTCACCCCAGGGTTTGGCTCAGCGTGTTCTGGAACATTCTCAGTGGGTCGGGTCTGTGTCAGGAGTGTGGTGGAAACGGAAAGAGAGAAGCTGGAGAGAACAGTGGGGAGATGGAGGAGCAAGAGTGAAGGTGAATACCAGAGAGAGCAAGTGTGTGCAGATCAGCAGTGATCACCCCAAACCTGCCCCACCAACACGGCACCAAAAATCCTGCACCCCAAAATACTCTTCCCAAACCCCGCAGCCCCAGAGCCTTCCCCCCAAACCCTGCACCCCCAAACCCTGCACCCCAGAACCCTCAAACCCCAAATCCTGCCCCTTAGACCCTGCACCCCCAAGTCCTGCACCCCAGTTCGTGAACACATGAAACCTGCACCCCAAACCCTCACCCTAATCCTGCACCCCGAGATCCTGTCTTCCCAAACCCTGCACCCCCAAATCCTTCACCTCAAAACCCAGCACCCCAGAATCCTGATCCACCAAATCTTGCCCCACAAATCCTGACCCCATAAACCCTGCACTTCAAAACCCTGCAGACCCAAATTGTTCCCCACAAGTCCCTGCACCCCTAAACCATGCACCCCAATATTCTTTCCCCCAACCCTTCACCCCCAGCCCTACACCCCCAAATCCTGCATCCCCAAATCCTGCACCTTTAAATCCTGCCCTTCTAAAACCCATGACGCCCATAATTTACCTTGCACCCCCAATTCCTCCAAATCTTGCACCCCCAATTCCTCCATCCCCACGTCATGAAGCAGCAAACCCTGCTCCCCACAACTCTGCACCCCCAACCCTGCCTTTCTAGATTCTGCACCCCAATACCCTGCACCCCCAAACGCGGCACCCCCAGGTCCTGAACACCTGAACAACAAGGTTCTGCACCCCCTAATCCTGCACCCCCATATTCTGATCCCTACACCCTGCACCCCCAGATCCTTCCCTCCCAAAACCTGTACCCCTATAACCCTGCACCCTAAAACCCTGCACCCCAAAACCGTGCACCCCCAACTTCAGCAGTCCCAGTTCCTTAACATGTGAAACCTGCACCCCCAAGTCCTGCACCACAAAACCTTGCACCCGAAATCCTGCCCCCCCAAACCATGTACTCCAAAATCAAAGCCCCTCAGACTTGCACTCAAAAGTCCGCAGCACAAAATCCTGCCCCCCCAGTTCCTAAAGACATGAAACCCGCACCCCCAAAGCCTCACCCTAAAGCCTAGCACCCCCAAATCCTGCCCTACCAAACCCTTCAGCCCTGCACCCCAAGATCCTCCTAACCTAAACCCCAACACCCTGCACCCATAAATCCTGTACCTCCAGATCCTAAACCCTTAAACCCTGCAGCCCCAAATCCTCCCTCCCCAACTCTGCACCCCAAGACTGAACAAACCCAGATCTTACACCCCTAAATCTCTGCACTCCACAACCCTGCACCCTCAAATCCTGCACCCATATATCCTGCCCCCCAAACCCCTGCACCTCCAAACCTGAGCCCCACCCCTTACTCTAGAGCCCTGCACCCCAAATCCTGCCTACCAAACCCTTCAGCCCTGCACCCCAAGATCCTCCTACCCTAAACCCCCAACACCCTGCACCCATAAATCCTGCACCCCCAGATCCTGTACCCAACACCCTACACCCCAGAACTCTGCACCTCCAGATCCTAAACCCTGAAATCCTGCACCCCAAATCATCCCTCAAAAAGCAATGCACCCCACAACTCTGCACCCTGGGATCCTACTGCCCCAAGCCCTGCAGCCCCACACTCTGCACCCCAGAACCCTGCAGCCCCAAAAATCTCCAGCCCCATATCCTGGACTTGCAAACCCTGCACCCCAGAACCCTGCACCCAATAACCCTGCACCCCCAAAACTCTGCACCCCAAATCCTGCACCCCAAACCCTACCCCCCTAAACTTTCTACCCCCAAATCCTGCCCTACCAAGCCCTCCACCGCAAATCCCTGCACCCCAAGATCCTGCTGCCCTAAACCCTGCACCCCAAAATGACGCACTCCAAAACACTGCACCCCAAACTTGGCACTCCAGAACTCTGCAAACCCAAATCCTGCACCCCCAGATCCTTCCTTCCTTCCTTCCTTCCTTCCTTCCTTCCTTCGTTCCTTCGTTCCTTCCTTCCTTCCTTCCTTCCTTCCTTCCTTCCTCACTCGCTTCCTTCCCAAAACCTGCACCCCAAATCCTGCCCTACCCAACCCTTCACCCCAAACCCCTCACCCCACAGTCTTGCTACCCCAAATCCTGCAATCCCAAACCCTGCACCCAGAATTTTGCCCCCCAAACCCTGATCCCTGAATCACTCCACCTCCAAACCCTGCACCCCCAAATCCTTCCCCAACCCCCTGCACCCCAAACCCTGCACCCCCTAACCCTGAAACCCAAATTCCTCACCCAAAAACCCTGCACCCCCAGATCCCTGCACCCAGAAAGCATTTATGCCCAAATCCTGCATCCTAAAATCCTGCACCCCAGATCCTGCACCCCAAAACCTTCGCCACAAACCCTGTCCCTCAAACCCTTCACCTCGAAATTCTGTCCCCCAAAAACATCACCCTTCAACCCTACGCCTTATGTCCCGCACCCCGAGGTCCTGCCTCCAAAAGCCTACACCCCCAAACCCTGATACCCCAATCTGGCGCCCCCAGATGCTGAACCCCAATCCCTGCACTCACAAACACTGCACCCTAGATTCTGCATCCCCATTAACCCTTCACCCCAAAACCCTGCAGCACAATATCCTGCAGCACCAAACCCTGCACCCCAAATCCTGCAACCGCCAATTTCGGCCCTGCCAAACTCTGCACCCCTAAAGCCTACAACCAAAATCTTGCACCCCCTAATGCTGCCCTCCCAAATCCTGAACCCCCCAACCCTGCATACCCAAATCCTTCCATCCTAAACCCTGCACCCCAGATTCTGCCCCTCCCACCTTGCACTCTGCCCCCCAAACCGTGCACTCCCAATCCCTGAACGCCCAAGTCCTCCACCCCCACGTCCTTAACGCCCAAAATGTGCACCCCAGATCCTCACCACCCAACCCTGCACCCCCTAATCTTCCACCCTCTAATAATGCACCCCTAAACCTCACACCCTGAAACCTGCACCCCCAGGTCCTGAATCCCCAAACGCTGCACCCCAAATCCTGTGCCTTTAAATCCTGCCCTCCTAAAACCCAGGACCCCATAATTTGCCTCCCCAAACCCTGCACCCCAAAGCCGTGCACCCCCAAACGCAGGACCCCCAGGTCCTGAACACCCAGACCCTGCACCCCAAAACCCTGCACCCCCAAACGCAGCACCCCCAGGTGCTGAACACCCAAACCCTGCACCCCCAAAGAATTCACTCCCAAACCTTGCACCTCCAAGTCCTGCACCTCAAAGTCCTGGAAACCCAGGCCCTTCAACCCCATCCCTGCAACACCAAATCCTGTACCCCAAAACCCAGCACCCCAGAATCCTGCACCCCAAATCCTGCCCTACCAAACCTTTCACTGCAAACCCCTGCACCCCAAGATTGTGCTACCCTCAACACTGAACCCCCAAATCCTACCCCCCCAGATCCTTGCCTTCCAAAACTCTGCACCCCCAAATGCTGCACCTCAAATCTCTCACCCCCAAATCCTTCCCCCACCACCCTGCACCCTCAAATCGTTCACCCCAAACCCTGTACGCCGAAACTCTACACCTCCAAATCCTGAACCCTGAAACCCTGCACCCCCAAATCCTTTGCCCCAGTGCTCTGCACCCCACTCTATGGAACCTTCAATTTCCCCCCCCAAACCCTGTACTACGAAACCCTGCGCCCCCAAAGAATTCACTCCCAAACCTTGCACCTCAAAGTCCTGGAAACCCAGGCCCTTCAACCCCATCCCTGCAACACCAAATCCTGTACCCCAAAACCCAGCACTCCAAAACCCTGCACCCCCAAATTATTCCCCCAAACCCTGCAGCCTTTATTGCTGCACCCCCAGTTCCTGAAATCATGTAACCTGCACCCCAAACCCCTGCACCCCCAAACCCTGAAGCTCCAGATCCTTCCCTCCCATACCCTGCAGCCCCAAATCTGAACCCCCAAATCCTGAACTCCAGGATCTTGCACTCCCAGGTCCTGTACCCCCAAATCAGACCCCTAAAACCCTGCACCCCCAACCCTTCACCCCCAAATCCTGCACCTCTAATCCTTCACTCCCTTAACGCTGCAAGCCCAAAACATGCACCACCATATCTTGCACCCCCAAAACATCCCCCATCCAAACCTTGCACTTCAAAATGCTGCACCCCGAATCCTTCTCCCCAACACCCTGCACCCCCAAATCCTGCACCCCATGGCCCTGCACTCTCTAGTCATGCACGCCCAAAACATGTGCACCCTAAACCGTGCACCCCCAAATCCTGACTCTCCAGATCCTGCACCCCCAAAACCTGCAACTTCAAAAGCTGCGCCCCAGATCCTGCCTCCTACAACCCCAAATCCTGCACCCCCAAACGCTGCACCCCCAGGTCCTGAACACCCAAAACTTGCACTCAAAAGTCAGCACCACAAAAATCCTGCCCCCCCAGTTCCTAAACACATAACACCTGCATCCCCAAAGCCTCACCCTAAAGCTCTGCACCCCCAAATCCAGCCCTACCAAGCCCTCCACCCCAAACCCCTGCACCCCAAGATCCTCCTACCCTAAACCCCAACACCCTGCACCCATAAATCCTGTATCCCCAGATCCTGCACCCAACACCCTGCACCCCAGAACTCTGCACCTCCAGATCCTAAACCCTTAAACACTGCACCCTAAATCCTCCCCCAAAAAACAATGCACCCCCCAAATCTGCACCCCCAGATCCTGCTGCCGCAAACCCTGCAGCCCCACACTCTGCACCCCAGAACCCTGCACCCCCAAATCTTCCAGCTCCATATCCCGGACTTCCAAACCTTGCACCCCATAACCCTGCATCGCCAAAACTCTGCACCCCCAAATCCTGCACTCCAAACCCTACCACCCTAAACTTTCCACCCCCAAATCCTGCCCTACCAAGCCCTCCACCCCAGACCCCTGCACCCCAAGATCCTGCTGCCCTAAACACTGCACCCCCATAACATCCTTCCCTAAACCCTGCACCCCAACATGATGCATTCCAAAACACTGCACCCCAAACCTGGCACTCCAGAATCCTGCAACCCCAAATCTGCACCCCCAAATCCTGGCCCCAAACCCTGCACACACGAACACTGAACCCCCAAATCCTGCACCCACAGATCCATCCTTCCTTCCTTCCTTCCTTCCTTCCTTCCTTCCTTCCTTCCTTCCTTCCTTCCTTCCTTCCTTCCCAAAACCTGCACTCTAAATCCTGCCCTACCCAACCCTTCACCCCAAACCCCTGCACCCCAAGGTCCTCCTACCCTAAACCCCAACACCCTGCACCCATAAATCCTGTATCCCCAGATCCTGCACCCAACAGCCTGCACCAAAGAACTCTGCACCTCCAGATCCTAAACCGTAAAATCCTGCGCCCTAAATCCTCCCCCAGAAAACAATGCACCCCCCAACTCTGCACCCCCAGATCCTGCTGCCGCAAACCTTGCAGCCCCACACTCTGCACCCTAGAACCCTGCACCCCCAAATCTTCCAGCTCCATATCCCGGACTTCCAAACCTTGCACCCCATAACCCTGCATCGCCAAAACTCTGCACCCCCAAATCCTGCACTCCAAACCCTACCACCCTAAACTTTCCACCCCCAAATCCTGCCCTACCAAGCCCTCCACCCCAGACCCCTGCACCCCAAGATCCTGCTGCCCTAAACACTGCACCCCCATAACATCCTTCCCTAAACCCTGCACCCCAACATGATGCATTCCAAAACACTGCACCCCAAACCTGGCACTCCAGAATCCTGCAACCCCAAATCTGCACCCCCAAATCCTGGCCCCAAACCCTGCACACACGAACACTGAACCCCCAAATCCTGCACCCCCAGATCCATCCTTCCTTCCTTCCTTCCTTCCTTCCTTCCTTCCTTCCTTCCTTCCTTCCTTCCTTCCTTCCCAAAACCTGCACTCTAAATCCTGCCCTACCCAACCCTTCACCCCAAACCCCTGCACCCCAAGGTCCTCCTACCCTAAACCCCAACACCCTGCACCCATAAATCCTGTATCCCCAGATCCTGCACCCAACAGCCTGCACCAAAGAACTCTGCACCTCCAGATCCTAAACCGTAAAATCCTGCGCCCTAAATCCTCCCCCAGAAAACAATGCACCCCCCAACTCTGCACCCCCAGATCCTGCTGCCGCAAACCTTGCAGCCCCACACTCTGCACCCTAGAACCCTGCACCCCCAAATCTTCCAGCTCCATATCCCGGACTTCCAAACCTTGCACCCCATAACCCTGCATCGCCAAAACTCTGCACCCCCAAATCCTGCACCCCAAACCCTACCCCTCTAAACTTTCCACCCCAAATCCTGCCCTACCAAGCCCTCCACCCCAAACCCCTGCACCCCAAGATCCTGCTGCCCTAAACACTGCACCCCCATAAGTGAAGTCCTGAAACTTCAAACTCTGCATACTCAGAGCCTTCCTTGCCCTACCCTGCACCCCCAAATCCTGCAACCCCCAAATCCACCAACCCCGAGGTCCTGAACACCTGAACCCTGCACCCTTCAAACCCTGCACCCCAAAACTCTTCACCCTTAAACCCTGCACCCCGAGTTCTTGAAAACATGAAACCCGCAGCCCCAAAGCCTCACTCCCACCCCTTACTCCGGAGCCCTGCACCCCCAAATCCAGCCATACCAAACCCTTCAGCCCTGCACCCCAAGATCCTCCTACCCTAAACCCCCAACACCCTGCACCCATAAATCCTGTACCCCCAGATCCTGCACCCAACACCCTGCACCCCAGAACTCTGCACCTCCATATACTAAACCCTTAAACACTGCACCCCAAATCCTCCCCCAAAAAACAATGCACCCCCAACTCTGCACCTCCAGAACCCTGCACCGCCAAATCCCCCCCCCCTCAAATGAATGCACCCCCAAAACCTGAACCCCCAGATCCTGCTGCCCCATACCCAGCACCCCCAAACTCTGCACCCGGAAATCCTGCACTCTCATAACCCTGCACCTCAAATAATTCCCTCGACCCTGCACCCCCAAAACCTGTAACCCCAAACGCTGCACCCCAAATCCCAACTAACCCTGCCTCGCCAAACACTGCCCCCCAAAATCCTCCACTCCAAAACCCTGCACCCCGAAACCGTGCACCACCAGATCCTTCCCTCAAACCCTGCACCCCCAGTTCCTGAACATGGAAAACCTGCCCACCCTGCACCCCAAAACCTTGCACCCCAAATCACTTTCCTTCAAATCCCACACCCCAAACTTGTACACCCCAAGATCCTTCTCGCCAAAACCCTGCCCCCTAAATTTGTACCCCACACCCTGCCCCCCAGACCCTACACTGCAAAACCTGCAGTTCCAAACCCTGCACCAAACTCTACACCCCCAAACCCTTCACCCCAAAATCCTGCCATACAAAGCCCTTCATCCAAAGCTCTGCACCCTCAGATCCTGCACCCGAAACCCTGAAACCCAAATTCTGCACCCCAGATCCTGCACGCCAAAACCTTCACTGCAAACCCTTCACCCCAAACCCTTCACCCCCCAACCCTACACCCCTAAATCCCGCACCCCCAGATCCTGTCCCCAAAACCCTACACCCCAGACCCTGCACCCCCAATTCTGCACCGCAAAATCCTGTACCCCCAGATCTTGAACCAACAGATCCTTCCCCCAACATCCTGAACCCCCAAACCTTCACCTCCAAATCCTCCACCCCAAAACCTTGCACCCCAAAACCCTTTACCCTAAAAGCTGCATCAGCAAATCCTTCCCCACAACACCCTGCACCCCAAATTCCTGCCCCACCAAACCCTGCACCCCCTAACCCTGAACCCGAAATCCCTCACCCAAAACCCTGCACCCCTCAAATCTTCATCCCTAAACTCTGCACCCTCAAAATGTGCACCCTTAAATTCTGCACCCCGAAATCCTGCACCCCAAATCCTTCCCCAACACCCTGCTGCCCCAAACCCTGCACCCCCTAAACCTGAACCCCAAATCCCTCACCCAAAATCCCTGCACCCCCAAACCCTGTACCCCAAAATCCTGCCTTACCCAACCCTGCACCCCAAACCCTTCACCTCAAAATTCTGTCCCCCTAACCCTTCACCCCCCAACCCTACACCCCTAAATCCCACACCCCCAGATCCTGCCGCTCAAACGCTGAAACCCCAAATCATGCAGCTCCCGATTCTTCTCTCACAAACCCTGCACCCCAAAACTCTGCACCCCCAAATCCTGTCCCCCAAAACAATGTGCACCAAACCTTGAACCCGCAAATCCTGCACGCCCAGGTCCTGAACACCTGAACCCTGCACCCAAATCCTTTAACCCCCAAACCCAGGAACCCCAAATCTTGTATCCCCAGATCCTTCCCCAAACACCCTGCACCCCCAAACCCTACACCCCAAATCCTTCACCAACACCTTGCACCCCCAAAGCCTGCACCCCCTAACTCTGAACCCCCAATCCCTCACTCAAAAACCCTGTACCCCCCAAAGCCTGCACCCCAAGATCCTTCCCCACAACACCCTGCACCCATAAATCCTGTACCCCCAGATCCTGCAACCAACACCCTGCCCCCCAAAACCCTGAACCTCCAAACTCAGCCCTACCAAACCTTCACCCTAAAATCCTGCACCCTAAGATCCTTCTCCCCAACCCCCAACCCTGCACACCCAAATCCTGCACCCCAAAATACTGCACCCCAAACCCTGCAGGCCAACCCTGGCACCCCAGAGCCCTTCAATGCAAAGTCCTGCACCCCCAGTTCTGAAGACACAAAACCTGTCCCCCCCAAACCCTGCACCCCAAACCTTGCACCCCCAAATCATTTTCCTTCAAATCCCACACCCAAAACTCGTACACCCCAAGATCCTGCACAGCAAAACCCTGCCCTCTAAACTTTGTACCCCCAAACCCTACCCCCAAACCCTACACCCCAAAACCTATAGTCCCAAACCCTGCACGCCAAAATCCTGCCCTACCCAACCCCTTCACCCCAAACCCCTGTACCCCAAGACCCTGAACCCTCAAAGACTTCATCTCGAAAATCTGTCCCCCAAACCATTCACCCCCCAACCCTGCACCCCTAAATCCCTCACCCCTAGATCCTGCCCTGCAAACCCTACACCCCACTACCCAGTACCCCAACACTCTTCATCCCTAACCCCTCTACCCTCAAATCCTCCACCCTGAAGCCCTGCACCCCAAAACCCTTTACCCTAAAACCTGCACCAGCAAATCCTTCCCCCAACACCCTGCACCCCCAATTCCTGCCCCACCAAACCCTGCACCCCCAAATCCTGCCCTGCCCTGCCCAACCCTTCACCCCAAATCCCTTCACCCCAAGATCGTGCTGCCCTAAACCCTGCACCCCCAAATCCCAAGTAAGCCTGCAGCACAAAAACCCTGAACCCCCAAGCTCAGCCCTACCAAACCTTCACCCTAAAATCCTGAATCCCATAACCCTGCACCCCCAGACCCCTTCACTCCCAAATCCTGCACCCCAAACCCTACCCCACGAAACTCTCCACCCCCAAATCCTGCCCTCCCAAGCCCTCCACCCCAAACCCCTGCACCCCAAGATCCTGCTGCCCTAAGCCCTGTAGCCCCATATCATCCTTCCCTAAACCCTGCACTCCAAAACACTGCACCCCAAAACCCTGCAGCCCTAAATCCTGCTTCTCCAAACCCTTCGCCCCCAAATTTTAACCCCCCAAGTCCTGCACCCGCAAGCTCTTCACCCTAAAACCCCACACCCCCAGATCCTGCACACCCAAATCTTGCTCCCCCAAATCCTTCCCCCAAACACCCTGCACCCATTAAGCCTGTACCCCCAAATCCTGCACCCCCAAGTCCTGAAACTTCAAACTCTGCACCCTCAGAGCCTTCCTTGCGCCACCCTGCAACCCCAAATCCTGCAACCCCCAAATCCCCCAAGTCCTGAACCCCTGAACCCTGCACCCTTCAAACCCTGCACCCCAAAGCTCTGCACCCCCAAACCCTGCACCCCCAAATCCTCTCTTAAAAAACAATGCACCCCCCAACTCTGCACCTCCAGATCCTGCTGCCCCAAACCCTGCAGCCCAACAGTCTGCACCCCAGAACCCTGCACCCCCAGATCATCCCACCCTGTGTACCGGACTCCCAAACCCTGCAACCCAGAACCACGCACCCCCAAATCCTGCACCCCTATATTCTGCACCCAAAGATCCTACTGCCTTAAACCCTGGACCCCCAAATTCTGCACACCCAGGTCCCTTCCTTCCTTCCTTCCTTCATTCCTTCCTTCCTTCCTTCCTTCCTTCCCAAAGCCCTGCACCCCAAATCCTGCCCTACCCAACCCTTCACCCCAAACCCCTGCACCCACAGTCTTGCTACCCCAAATCCTGCAATCCCAAGCCCTGCACCCAGAATTCTGCGCCCCAAACCCTGATCCCTGAATCACTCCACCTCCAAACCCTGCACCCCCAAATCCTTCCACAACACCCTGCACCCCAAACCCTGCACCCAAAAACCCTGCACCCCTCAAACTCTGCACCCCAAGATCCCGCTGTCCTAAATGTTGAACACCCAAACCTTGCACCCCAAACCCTGAAACCCAAATCCTGCACCCCCAAACCTTCACCTCGAAATTCTGTCCCCTAAACCCTTCACCCCGCAAATCCTGCAACCTTAAATCCCGCACCCCCAGATCCTGCCGCCCAAACCCTACACCCCCGAACCCTGTACCCCCAAATCCTCCACCCTGAAACCCTGGAACATCTAATCTTGCAACCCGAAATCCCTTCCCTAACATCCTGCACCCCCAAACCCTGCCCCCCCCAGATCCTTCACCAACATCCTGCACCCCCGAACCCTGAACCCCAAATCCCTCACCCAAAACCCCTGCACCCAAAATCCTGCCCCACAAACCCTGAAACCCCAAATTTTGACCCAAATCAAGGCACTTACAAACCCTGCACCCGCAGGTCCTTCCCCCCTAAACCCGGCACCCCAAAATCCCTCACCCCAAATCCCTGCACTCTCAAATCTTGCACCCCCAGAAAACGTGCACCCCAAATTGTTCACCCCGTATCCCACCCCAATAAACCCTGCACTTCAAAACCCTGCACCCCCACATCCTTCCCCCAAACACCCTGCACCCCCAAATCCTGCACCCCCAGGTGCTGAAACTTCAAACTCTGCACCCTCAGAGCCTTCCTTGCCCTACCCTGCACCCCCAAATCCTGCAACCCCCAGGTCCAAATCCTGCCCTACCCAACCCTTCACCCCAAACCACTCACCCCACAGTCTTGCTACCCCAAATCCTGCAATCCCAAACCCTGCACCCAGAATTCTGCCCCCCAAACCCTGATCCCTGAAACACTCCACCTCCAAACCCTGCACCCCCAAATCCTTCGCCAACACCCTGCACCCCAAACCCTCCACCCCCTAACCCTGAACCCCAAATCCCTCACCCAAAAACCCTGCACCCCCAAATCCCTGCACCCAGATAGCATTCCTGCCGAAATCCTGCATCCTAAAATCCTGCACCCTAAACCCTGCCCCCAAACTCTGCACCCCCAAATCCTGTCCCCCAACAATGCATCCCCAAGCCCTGCACTCCAAGTCCTGCCCCTCCAGCTTTCACTCTACCCCCCCAAACCGTGCACTCCCAATCCCTGAACGCCCAAGTCCTCCACCCCCACGTCCTTAACGCCCAAAATGTGCACCCCAGATCCTCACCACCCAACCCTGCACCCCCTAATCTTCCACCCTCTAATAATGCACCCCTAAACCTCACACCCTGAAACCTGCACCCCCAGGTCCTGAATCCCCAAACCCTGCACCCCAAAGAATTCACCTCCAAATCCTGCATCTCAAAATCCTGGAAACCCAAGCCCTTCAACCCCATCCCCGCAACACCAAATCCTGTACCCCAAAACCCAGCACCCCAGAATCCTAAACCCCTTAACCCTGCACCCCCAAATCCTGCAGACCCATGTCCTAAACCTCCCCCAATCCCAACACCCCAAACCCTGCCCCCCCAAAACCTACATCCTCAAATCCTGCACCCCCGTGTCCTGAACACCCAAAAGCTGCACCCCCTAATCCCTTAACTCCCAAAACCTGCAGTCCCAATTCTGCCTCTCCAAGACCTGCACCCCCAAACCCCAGACCACTAAATCCTGCACCCCCAAACCCCTGTACCCCAAATCCTACCCCCAACAAGTTCTACCCTAAAAACCTGCACCACCTTATCCTGGCCTACCCAACACTTCACCCCAAGATCCTGCTGCCCTACACTCTGCACCCCCAAATCATCCCTCCCAACCCTGCCCCCCAAACCCTGTCCCCCTAAAGCCTGACCCCTAAACCCTGCTCCCCAAACCCCTGCTACCCCAAACCTTGTACCCCCAGATCTTTCCCCAACATCCTGCAGTCCCAAACCCTGCACCCCCAATTCTGCCTCCCCAAACCCTGCACCCCCAAAACCCTGCACCACTACACCTTGCACCCCAAACCCCTGCTCCCCTAATCCTCCCCCCCAAAACTCTGCACCCCAAAACCCTGCCCCCCACAAGTTGCACCCTACAACCCTGCACCCCCAAAACCTGTACCCATGGATCCTGCACCCCCAAAACCTGTACCCTGAGATCCTGCTCCCCCAAACCCAGCACCCTGAAATCCCTCACCCCAAATCCCTGCACCCCCAAAACCTGCCTCTAAACACTGAACATCAAGGTTCTGCACCCCAAACCCTGCTCGCCCATATCCTGCAGCCCAGATCCTGCACCCCATAACCCTGCACCCCCTAATTCTGATCCCTAAACCCTGCACCCCCAGATCCTTCCCTCTAAAAACCTGTACCCCCATAACCCTGCACCCTTCAACCCTGCACCCCCAAACCCTTCCCCACCAAACCCTACACCCCCAATCCTCCTTCCCCACGTCATGAACCAGGAAACCCTGCTCCCCACAACTCTGCACCCCCAGCCCTGCCCTTGTATATTCTGCACCCCAATACCCTGCACCCCCAAACGCGGCACCCCTAGGTCCTGAACAACAAGGTTCTGCACCCCCTAACCCTGCACCCCCATATTCTGATCCCTGCACCCTCCACCCCCAGATCCTTCCCTCCTAAAACCTTTACCCCTATAACCGTGCACCCTAAAACCCTGCCCCCCAAAATCCTGCAACCCCAACTTCTGCAGCCCCAGTTCCTTAATGTGTGAAACCTGCACCCCAAAACCTTGCACCTGAAATCCTGTCCCCCCAGACCGTGTACCCCAAAATCAAGGCCCCTCAAACTTGCACTCAAAAGTCTGCACCACAAAATCCTGCCTCCCCAGTTCCTAAAGACATGATACCTGCACCCCCAAAGTCTCACCCTAAAGCCCTGCACCCCCAAATCCAGCCCTACCAAACCCTTCTGCCCTGCACCCCAAGATCCTTCTACTCTAAACCCCAACATCCTTCACCCATAAATCCTGTACCCCCAGATCTGCGCCAAACCCTGCCCCCCCAAACCCTGCCTCCCAACAGTGCACCCCCAAACCCCTTCACCCTAAACCTCTGCACCCAAAAATCCTTCTACCCTCAACCCTGCACCCCCAATTCATGCCCTACCACATCCTGCACCCCCAAACCCTGCCCCCCCAGATCTTTCACCAACACCCTGCACCCCCGAACCCTGAACCCCAAATCCCTCACCCAAAACCCCTGCACCCAAAATCCTGCCCCACAAACCCTGCAACCCCAAATTCTGACCCAAATCAAGGCACTTACAAACCCTGCACCCGCAGGTCCTTCCCCCCTAAACCCGGCACCCCAAAATCCCTCACCCCAAATCCCTGCACTCTCAAATCTTGCACCCCCAGAAAACGTGCACCCCAAATCGGTCACCCCGTATCCCACCCCTTTAAACCCTGCACTTCAAAGCCCTGCACCCCCAAATCCTTCTCCCAAACACCCTGCACCCATTAATCCTGCACCCCCAAAATCCTGCACCCCCAAGCCCTGAAACTTCAAACTCTGCACCCTCGGAGCCTTCCTTGCCCTACCCTGCACCCCCAAATCCTGCACTCCAAATCCTGCCCTACCCAACCCTTCACCCCAAAACCCTCACCCCACAGTCTTGCTGCCCCAAATCCTGCAATCCCAAACCCTGCACCCAAAATTCTGCCTCCCAAGCCCTGATCCCTGAATCACTCCACCTCCAAACCCTGCACCCCCAAATCCTTCCCCAACACCCTGCACCCCAAACCCTGTACCCCCTAACCCTGAACCCCAAATCCTTCACCCAAAACCCCTGCAACCCTCAAACCCTGCACCCCAAGATCCTGCTGCCCTAAATCTTGAACACCCAAACCTTGCATCCTCCAATCTTGCACCCCCAAACCCTGCACCCCAAAAGCATTCATGACCAAATCCTGTACCCAAAATCCTGCACCCTCAAAATCCTTCTCCCCAACCTTGCACTGCAACGAACCCCAAACCTTGTACCCCTAAAACCTGCAACCACGAACCTGGCACCTCCCAACTCTGCACCTCAAATCCTCCTTCCCAAAACTTGCACCCCAAAACCATACAAGCCCAGACCTTGCACCCCTAAATCTCTGCACTCCACAACCCTGCATCTTCAAATCCTGCACCCCTATATCCTGCCCCCCAAACCCCTGCACCTCCAGACCCTTGACTCCTAAATCCTGTAACCCTGTGCCAGGCACCCCCAAACCCTTCCCCCCCAAACCCTGCACCCCCAATTCCTCCATCCTCACGTCATGAACCCCCAAACCCTCCTCCCCACAACTCTGCACCCCAAACCCTGAATTCTCAAGCCCTGCACCCCAAACTTAGCTGTGCAAACTGTGCCCCCACCGAACCCTAACCCTAGCTCTCTAAACCCTGCACCCCAAACCCTGCACCACTAAACCTTGCACCCCAAAACCTGCTCCCCCTACTCCTCCACCCCCACATCCAGTATCTCCAAAAGCAGCGACCCCAAATTCCTGCATCCCCAATCCCTGCACCCCCAAATCATTTTCCTTCAAATCCTACATGGAAAACTTGTACACCCCAAACGCTGCACCCAAAACCCTGCCCTTCTAGATCCTGCACCCCAATACCCTGCACCCCCAGGTTCTGAACCGCCAAATCCAGCTCCCCCAAACCCTGCCCTACCAAACCCTTCAACCCAAACCCTGCTCCCCCCCGATCCTTCTCTCCCAAATCCTGCACCCCTAGTTGTGCTGTTCCAACTGTGTACCCCAAAGTCCTGACCCTTCCAAACCTGCACCCCCAAATCATGTCTGACCCAACCCTTCACCCCAACCCCCTTCACCTCAAGATCCTGCTCCCCAAAACCCTGCTACCCCAAACCTTGTACCCCCAGATCCTTCCCCCAACATCCTGCAGTCCCAACCCCTGCACCCCCAGTTCTGCCTCCCCAAACCCTACAGCCCCAAAACACTGCACTGCTACACCTTGCACCCCAAAACCCTGCTCCCCTAATCCTCCCCCCCAAAACTCTGCACCCCAAAACCCTATACCCCAAAACCCTGCCCCCCCACAAGTTCCACTCTAAAACCCTGCACCCACAAAACCTGTACGCCCAGATCCTTCCCCCCCAAACCTGGCACCCCCAACCCCTCACCCCAAAGCCCTGCAGCCACAAATCTGGCCCTACCAAACCCATCTGCCCTGCACCCCAAGATCCTTCTACCCCAAACCCCAACACCCTGCAACCCCAAATCCTGCACCCCCAGATCCTGCACCCAACACCCTGCACCCCAAATCCTCCCCCATAAAACAATGCACCCCACAACTCTGCATCCCAGATCCTGCTGCCCCAAACCCTGCAGCCCCACACTCTGCACCCCAGAACCCTGCACCCCCTAATCATTCATGTCAAAAACTGGCACCCCAGAATCGTGAACCACCAAATCTTGCACCCCCAAATCCTGCATCCCGAGGTCCCACACTAATACTGCACCCCCAAATCCTGCAAAAGAATCCCTTCCTCCAGAAATCATGCACCCCAAACCCTGCACCCCACAACCCTACACTCCCCATTTCTGTCCCTCCAAATCCTGCCCCACCAAACCCTGCACCCGCAAATCCTGTGCCATACATCCCCCCAGATCCTGCACCCCAAAACTCTGCACCCCCAAACCTCCACCCCCTAATCCTGCAGCCTTAAACCCTGCACCCCAGAACCTTGCACCCCCAAATCCTTGCTCCTCCAATCCTACCAACCAAAAGTGGATTCCTCTAAATCCTGCACCCCAATGTCCTGCCCCTCCAAAACCCTACAGCCCCTAAACACTGCACCCCAAATCTGCACCCCCAAACCCTGCACTCCCAAATCCTTCATCTCCAAGGCCCCAAGGCCGTCACCCCTCAGATCCTGCACCCCTGAAATCCCGTTCCCTAAGATCCTGCACCCCCAGCTCCTGAAACCCAAACCCCTGCACCCCAAAATACTGCACCCCAAACCCTGCAGGCCAACCCTGGCACCCCAGACCCCATCAACGCAAAATCCTGCACCCCCAATTCTGAACATGAAAAATCTGCCCCCCCCAAGCCCTGCACCCCAAAATCTTGTACTCCAAATCATTTTCCTTCAAATCCCACACCCAAAACTCGTACACCCCGAGATCCTGCACCGCAAAACCCTGCCCCCTAAACTTTGTACCCCCACACCCTGACCCCCAAACCCTACACCCCAAAACCTGCAGTCATAAATACTGCACCCCAAAGCCCTGCACCCCAAATCCTGCCCTACCCAACCCTTCACCCCAAACCCCTTCACGCCAAGACCATGCACCCTCAAACCCTTCGCCTCAAAATTTTGCACCCCAAACCCTTCACCCCCAAACCCTACAGCCCTAAATCCCACACCCCCAGATCCTGCCCCCAAAACCCTACACCCCCAAACCCTGAACCCCCAAATCCTGCACCCCAATTCTACACCACAAAATCCTGCAGCCCCAGATCTTGAACCAACAGATCCTTCCCCCAACACCCTGCACCCCCAAACCCTCTACCCCCAAATGCTCCACCCTGAAACCCTGCACCCCAGAACCCTTTACCCTAAAACCTGCACCAGCAAATCCTTCCCCCAACACCCTGCACCCCCAAATCCTGCTCCTCTTAATCCTGCACACCCTAATGCTGCACCCTAAATTCTGCTACCTTAAAACCTGAACCCCCAAATCCTGCACCCCCAGATCCTTCCTTCCCAAACTCTGCACCAAATCCTGCACCCCCAAATCCTGCCCCTCCAACCCTGCACCTCCCAACCCTACACCCAGACCCTGCAGCCCCAAACTCTTCCAGACCAAGTCCTGGACCCTAAATTCTTCACCTCCAAGTCATGTACCTCTAAAACCTCCACCCTTCAATACAGCACCCCCAGATCTTGCTCCCCCAAACCCTGCACCCCAAGATCCTGCTACCCTAAACCCTGATCCCCCTAATCCCCCATTCCCTAACACTGGACCCCCACATCCTCCACCCCCAAATCTTGTCCCCCCAAACCCTGCAGTTCAAAACCCGGCATCCCCAAACCTGCACGTTGAAAACCCACAACCCCAAAAGCTGCACCCCCAGATTCTGGCCCCAGCCCTGCACCCCCAAATCCTTCCGCTTGAAAATTTTTCCCCAAATCCTGCACCCCCAGTTCGTAAAGATGAAAAATTTGCACCCCCAAACCCACACCCCAAAGTCCTGCACCCCTGAACTCTACTCCCCCAAGCCTGCACCCCCAAATTCTGCACCCTAGATCCTGAATCCCAAACCCTTCACCCCCAAATTCTGCTTCCCTGAATCTCGCACTCCCAGCTCCTGCACCCCCAATCCCTGCCCCCCCAATCCATGCACCCCTAAATCCTGCACACTAGGATTGTCATTCCCAAACCCCCAGTTCCTGAACACGCAAACCCTGCACCCCAAATCCTGCCCTACCAAACTCTTCACCCCAAATCCCTGCACCCCAAAACCCTGCACCCCCAATCCTGCCACCCCAAAACCCTGCACCCCCAAGTCCTGCCACCCCAAATCCTTCACTGGAAAACTCACACCCCAAAACCCTGGACCACCTGCCCCCCCAAACACTGCACCTCCGAATTCCTCCCCTCAACACCCTGCACCCCCAGATCCTGACCCTGAAGCCCTGCACCCCCAAGCCCTGCACCCTAAAATCATGCTCCCCAAACCCTGCACCCCCAGATCGTGCCCTACCAAACTCTTCACCCCAAATCCCTGCACCCCAGGATCCTGCTGCCCTAACCCCTGAACCCCCATGTCCTGCATGACGAAACCCTGCACCCCAAGATCCTTCCCTCCCAGACTCTGCATCCCCAGGTCCTGCACCCCCAAATCTTCCAGCCCGATGTCCTGAACCCTCAAACCCTGCACCCCCAAAATCTGCACCCCCAGATCTTGAACCAAGAGATCCTTCCCCCAACACCCTGCACCCCCAAACCCTCTATCCCCCAAATCCTCCACCCTGAAACCCTGCACCCCAAAACCCTTTACCCTAAAACCTGCACCAGCAAATCCTTCCCCAACAGCCTGCGCCCCCAATTCCTGCCCCACCAAACCCTGCACCCCCAAATCCTGCCCTATCCAACCCTTCACCCCAAACCCCTCACCCCACAGTCTTGCTACCCCAAATCCTGCACCCCAAACCCTGCACCCAAAATTGTGCCTCCCAAACCCTGATCCCTGAAACACTCCACCTCCAAACCCTGCACCCCCAAATCCTTCCCCAACACCCTGCACCCCAAACCCTGCACCCCCTAACCCTTAGCACCAAATCGCTCACCCAAAACCCCTGCACCCCTCAAACCCTGCACCCCAAGATCCTGCTCCCCTAAATCTTAACACCCAAGCCTTGCACCGTCAAATCCTGCACCCCCAACACCCTGAACCCCGAAAGCATTCATGCCCAAATCCTGCACCCTAAAATCCTGCCCCCCAAACCCTGAAACCCAAATCCTGCACCCCCAACACCCTGCACTCTCAAATCATCCACCCCCAAAAATGTGTACCCCGAAACCATGCACCCCCAAACTATTCAACCCAAACATTGCACCCCCAAATCCTGACTCTCCAGATCCTTCCCGCAACACCCTGTACCCCCAAACCCTTCACCCCCCTGCCTCCCAGAACCCTTTGTCCCCAAACCTTGCACCCCAAACCCCTGCACCCCAAGATCCTGCTACCCTAAACCCTGCACCGCCATGTAATTCTTCCCTAAACACTGCACCCCAAAACACTGCACCCCAAACCTGGTACCCCAGAACCCTGCAATGCCAAATCCTGCCCCCTTAAACTGCACACCCCCAAATTCTGCACCCTAAAGTCCTGCACCCCAAGATTCTGCACCCCAAACCACATCCTACCAAAATGTTATATCCCAAACCCCTGCACCCAAGAACCCTACACCTCCAACCCTGCACCCCCAAATCTTGCACCCCAAAAACCCAGCACCCCAAAGCATTCCCTTCCAAATCCTGCACCCCAAATCATGCAATCCCAAAACCTGCATCCTAAACTCTACCACCAAACCCTGCACCCCCAAACTCTGCACCCCAAATCCTGCACACCAACATCATACACCCTGAAACACTAAAACCTGAAATCCTACCCCCCCACACCCTGCACCCCAAATCCTTCGTCCAGAACACTGCACCACTAAACCCTGCACCCTATATCCCTGCAGCCCCAAACCTTGTCTAACCTCCCCCCCCCGCCAAAAACCTTCACCCCCAGGTCCTTCCCCCCAAATGAATGCATCCCCAAAACCTGAACCCCCAGATCCTGCTGCCCCATACCCAGCACCCCCAAACTCCGCCCCTGGAAATCCTGCACTCTCATAACCTTGCATCTCAAGTAATTCCCTCCACCCTGCACCCCCAAAACCTGTACCCCCAAATGCTGCCCCCCCAGATCCTGTCCCCAAACTCTGCACTTCCAGATCCTGCCCCCCTAAACCCTCAAAGCCCAAATATTGCACCCCTAGGTCCTTCCTCAACACCCTCTACCCCCAAATTCCCCACCTGAAAGCCTGCACCCCCAGATCCTGCACCCCAAAATCTCTCCACTGTCAAATCCTGCACCCCAAATCCTGTCCTCCCACACAATGAACCCTAAATTACTGCAGCCCCAGGTCCTGAACACCCGAAGCCTGCACCCCGAAATCCTGCACCACCAAGTCCTGCACCCTAAAGCCCTGCACCGAACATCCTGCCCCCCAACTCTGCACTTCCAAAACCTGCACGTCAAAACCTTGCACCCCAAATCCTGACCCGCAGATAATGCCCCCAAAACCCTGCATCCCCAATTCTTCACCCCTAAACTCTGCACCCTCAAAACGTGCAACCTTAAATTCTGCACCCAAAATCCTTCCTCCCAAGCCACGAACCCCCAAAACCTGTAATACCAAATCCTGATCTACCAAGTCTTGCCCCCCCAAATCCTGACCCCATAAACCCTGCACTTCAAAACCCTGCAGCCTCAAATTGTTCCCCACAAGCCCCTGCACCCCTAAACCACGCACCCCAATATTCTTTACCCCAACCCTTCACCCCCAGCCCTACACGCCCAAATCCTGCATCCCCAAATCCTGCACCTTTAAATCCTGCCCTCCTAAACCCACGACCCCCATAATTTACCTGCCCAAACCCTGCACTCCCAAATGTGGCACCTCTAGGTCCTGAACACCCAAACCTTGCACCCGAAAACCTTGCACCCCCAAATGTGGCACCCACAGGTCCTGAACACCCAAACCCTGCACCCCAAAAGAATTCACTCCCAAAACTTACACCTCCAAGTCCTGGAAACCCAAGCCCTTCAACCCCATCCCTGCAACACCAAATCCTGTACCCCAAAACCCAGCACCCCAGAATCCTGCACCCCAAATCCTGCCCTACCAAACCTTTCACTGCAAACCCCTGCACCCCAAGACTGTGCTACCCTCAACACTGAACCCCCAAATCCTACACCCCCAGATACTTGCCTCCCAAAACTCGGCACCCCCAAGTGCTGCACCTCAAATCTCTCCCCCCCAAATCCTTCCCCCAAACCCTGCACCCTCAAATCGTTCACCCCAAACCCTGCACCCTTAATTCCTTCACCCCCAAACCCTGCACCCCAAAACTCTCCACCTCCAAATCCTGAACCCTGAAACCCTGCACCACCAAATCCTTTGCTCCAGTGCTCTGCACCCCACACTCTGCAACCTTCAATTTCCCCCTCCAAATCTTGAACTCCAAAACTCTGCACCCCAAAACCCTGCACCCCAAATTCTTCCCCCAAACCCTGCACCTTAATTCTTGCACCCCCAGTTCCTGAACCCTGCACCCCCAAACCCTGCACCCCCAAGCCCTGCACTCTTAGACCTGACTTCTAAACCCTGCACCCCAGAACCCTGCACCCAAAATCCTAAACCCCTTAACTCTGCACCCCCAAATCCTGCAGACCCATGTCCCGAATGTCCCCCAATTCCAGCACCCCAAACCCTGCCCCCCCAAACCCTACATCCCCAAATCCTGCACCCCCATGTCCTGAACACCCAAAAGCTGCAGACTTGCACTCAAAAGTCCGCAGCACAAAATCCTGCCCCCCCAGTTCCTAAAGACTTGAAACCTGCACCCCCAAAGCCTCACCCTAAAGCCTTGCACCCCCAAATCCAGCCCTACCAAACCCTTCAGCCCTGCACCCCAAGATCCTCCTAACCTAAACCCCAACACCCTGCACCCGTAAATCCTGTACCACCAGATCCTAAACCCTTAAACCCTGCAGCCCCAAATCCTCCCTCCCCAACTCTGCACCCCAAGACTGAACAAGCCCAGATCTTGCACCCCTAAATCTCTGCACTCCACAACCCTGCACCCTCAAATCCTGCACCCATATATCCTGCCCCCCAAACCCCTGCACCTCCAAACCTGAGTCCCACCCCTTACTCTAGAGCCCTGCACCCCAAATCCAGCCATACCAAACCCTTCAGCCCTACACCCCAAGATCCTCCTACCCTAAACCCCCAACACCCTGCAACCATAAATCCTGCACCCCCAGATCCTGCACCCAACACCCTGCACCCCAGAATCCTGCACCCAATAACCCTGCACCCCCAAAACTCTGCACCCCAAATCCTGCACCCCAAACCCTACCCCCCTAAATTTCCACCCCCAAATCCTGCCCTACCAAGCCCTCCACCCCAAATCCCTGCACCCCAAGATCCTGCTGCCCTAAACCCTGCACCCCCATATCATCCTTCCCTAAACCCTGCACCTCAAAATGACGCACTCCAAAACACTGCACCCCAAACTTGGCACTCCAGAACTCTGGAAACCCAAATTCTGCACCCCCAGATCCTTCCTCCCTTCCTTCCTTCCTCCCTCGCTTCCTTCCCAAATCCTGCACTCCAAATCCTGCCCTACCCAACCCTTCACCCCAAACCCCTCAACCCACAGTCTTGCTGCCCCAAATCCTGCAATCCCAAACCCTGCACCCAGAATTTTGCCCCCCAAACCCTGATCCCTGAATCACTCCACCTCCAAACCCTGCACCCCCAAACCCTTCCCCAACAACCTGCACCCCAAACCCTGCACCCCCAACCCTGAACCCCAAATTCCTCTCCCAAAAACCCTGCACCCCCAGATCCCTGCACCCAGAAAGCATTTATGCCCAAATCCTGCATCCTAAAATCCTGCACCCCAGATCCTGCACCCCAAAACCTTCGCCACAAACCCTGTCCCTCAAACCCTTCACCTCGAAATTCTGTCCCCCCAAAACATCACCCTTCAACCCTACGCCTTATATCCCGCACCCCAAGATCCTGCCGCCCAAACTCTACATCCCCGAACCCTGTACCCCCAAATCCTCCACCCCAAAACCCCAATATCCTTTACCCTAAAATCTGCACCAGCAAATCCTTCCCCCGACACCCTGCACCCCCAATTCCTGCCCCACCAAACCCTGCACCGCCGTTCCTGCTCTCCACAACCCTGCACCCTGAAAATCTGCGCTCCTAGATCCTGCACCCCCAGTCGCTACCCCCTAAATCTGTCATCCTCAAGTCCCAAAGCTTGAACCCCCAAGCCCTGCAACCCCAAATCCTCCACGCCCACATCCTGAACCCCTAAACCCTGCGCCCCTAAATCCTTGCCCCCCAATCCAAAAGTCGACCAAAAGTCGACACCTCTAAATCCTGCCCCTCCAAAACCCTACACCTCCTAAACACTGCACCCCAAATCTGCACCCCCAAACCCTGCACTCCCAAATCCTTCATCCCCAAGGCCCCCAAGGCCGTCACCCCTCAGATCCTGCACCCCTGAAATCCTGTTCCCTAAGACCCTGCACCCCCAGCTCCTGAAACCCAAACCCCTGCACCCCAAAATACTGCACCCCAAACCCTGCAGGCCAACCCTGGCACCCCAGAGCCCTTCAGCGCAAAATCCTGCACCCCCAGTTCTGAACACGCAAAACCTGCCCCCACAAGCCCTGCATCCCAAACCCTTGCACCCCGAATCATTTTCCTTCAAATCCCACACCCAAAACTCGTACACCCCAAGATCCTGCACCCCAAAACCCTGTCCCCTAAACTTTGTACCCCCACACCCTGCCCCCCAAACCCTACACCCCAAAACCTGCAGTCCCAAATACTGCACCCCAAAACGCTGCACCACTCAACCCTACACTCCTAAATCCCGCATCGCCAGATCCTTTTCCAAACATCCTGCACCCCCAAATCCTGTGCCACAAATCCTTCCCCAATACCCTGCACCCCTAACCCTGAACCCCAAATCCCTCACCCAAGAACCCTGCACCCCTCAAACCCTGCACACCCAGATCCCGCTGTCCTAAATCTTGAACACCCAAACCTTGCACCCTTAAATCTTGCACCCCAAACCCTGAAACCCAAATCCTGCACCCGCAAACCTTCACCTTGAAATTCTGTCCCCCAAACCCTTCACCCCCCAAATCCTGCAACCTTAAATCCTGCACCCCCAGATCCTGCTGCCCAAACCCTTCACCCCCGAACCCTGTACCCCCAAATCGTACACCCCCAGATCTTGAACCAACAGATCCTTCCCCCAACACCCTGCACCCCCAAACCCTCTACCCCCAGACCCTCCACCCCGAAACCCTGCACCCCAAAACCCTTTACCCTAAAACCTGCACCAGCAAATCCTTCCCCCCAACAGTCTGCACCCCCAATTCCTGCCCCACCCAACCCTGCACCTCCGTTCCTGCTCTCCACAACCCTGCACCCCAAAATCTGTGCCCGTAGATCCTCAACCCCAGTTTTTGCCCCCTAAATCCCATCATCCCTCCCCCAAAAGCCCTGCACCCCAAAAGCATTCATGCCCAAATCCTGCAACCCCAGATCCTGCCCCCCAAATCCTGCACTTCAAAACCCCGCACCCCCCAAATCCTTCAGCCCCATTTCCTGAACCTCCAAACCCTGCAGCCCCAAATCCTGCACCCCCAAAGAGTGCATCCCCAAACCCTGCACCCCCAGATCCTTCACCCAAAAACCCTGGAACACCAAATCTTGCAACCCGAAATTCCTCCCCTAACATCCTGCCCCCCAAACCCTAAACGCCCAAATCGTCCACCCCCACATCCTGAACCCTCAAACCCTGCTCATCTAAACCTGGCACCTCTTAAATCCTACACCCCAGAATCCTGAACCCCCCAAACCATTCACCCCCATAACCTGCATCCCCAATCCCAGTACCTGAAAATCCTGCCCTCTAAATGCTGCAACCCAAAAATCTGCACCAAACCCTGCCCCCCCAAACCCTGCCCCCCAACAGTGCACCCCCAAACCCCTTCACCCTAAACCTCTGCACCCAAAAATCCTTCTACCCTCAACCCTGCACCCCCAATTCATGCTCTAAAACACCCTGCACCCCCAAACCCTGCCCCCCCCAGATCCTTCACCAACACCCTGCACCCCCGAACCCTGAACCCCAAATCCCTCACCCAAAACCCCTGCACACAACATCCTGCCCCACAAAACCTGCAACCCCAAATTCTGACCCAAATCAAGGCACTTACAAACCCTGCACCCGCAGGTCCTTCTCCCCCAAACCCGGCACCCCAAAATCCCTCACCCCAAATCCCTGCACTCTCAAATCTTGCACCCCCAGAAAACGTGCACCCCAAATTGTTCACCCCGTATCCCACCCCTTTAAACCCTGCACTTCAAAGCCCTGCACCCCCAAATCCTTCCCCCAAACACCCTGCACCCATTAATCCTGCACCCCCAAATCCTGCACCCCCAAGTGCTGAAACTTCAAACTCTGCACCCTCGGAGCCTTCCTTGCCCTACCCTGCACCCCCAAATCCTGCACCCCAAATCCTGCCCTACCCAACCCTTCACCCCAAACCCCTCACCCACAGTCTTGCTGCCCCAAATCCTGCAATCCCAAACCCTGCACCCAAAATTCTGCCCCCCAAACCCTGATCCCTGAATCACTCCACCTCCAAACCCTGCACCCCCAAATCCTTCCCCAACACCCTGCACCCCAAACCCTGCACCCCCTAACCCTGAACCCCAAATTCTTCACCCAAAAACCCTGCACCCCCAAATCCCTGAACCCAGAAAGCATTTATGCCCAAATCCGGCATCCTAAAATCCTGCACCCCAGATCCTGCACCCCAAAACCTTCGCCACAAACCCTGTCCCTCAAACCCTTCACCTCGAAATTCTGTCCCCCCAAAACGTCACCCTTCAACCCTACGCCTTATATCCCGCACCCCGAGATCCTGCCTCCAAAAGCCTACACCCCCAAACCCTGATACCCCAATCTGGCACCCCCAGATGCTGAACCCCAATCCCTGCACTCACAAACACTGCACCCTAGATTCTGCATCCCCATTAACCCTTCACCCCAAAACCCTGCAGCACAATATCCTGCAGCACCAAACCCTGCACCCCAAATCCTGCAACCCCAATTTCGGCCCTACCAAACTCTGCACCCCTAAAGCCTACAACCAAAATCTTGCACCCCCTAATGCTGCCCTCCCAAATCCTGAACCCCCAAACCCTGCGTACCCAAATCCTTCCATCCTAAACCCTGCACCCCAGATTCTGCCCCTCCCACCTTGCACTCTGCCCCCCCAAACCGTGCACTCCCAATCCCTGAACGCCCAAGTCCTCCACTCCCACGTCCTTAACGCCCAAAATGTGCACCCCAGATCCTCACTACCCAACCCTGCACCCCCTAATCTTCCACCCTCTAATAATGCACCCCTAAACCTCACACCCTGAAACCTGCACCCCCAGGTCCTGAATCCCCAAACCCTGCACCCCAAATCCTGCACCTTTAAATCCTGCCCTCCTAAAACCCAGGACCCCCATAATTTGCCTCCCCAAACCCTGCACCCCAAAGCCGTGCACCCCCAAACGCAGGACCCCCAGGTCCTGAACACCCAGACCCTGCACCCCAAAACCCTGCACCCGCAAACGCAGCACCCCCAGGTGCTGAACACCCAAACCCTGCACCCCCAAAGAATTCACTCCCAAACCTTGCACCTCCAAGTCCTGCACCTCAAAGTCCTGGAAACCCAGGCCCTTCAACCCCATCCCTGCAACACCAAATCCTGTACCCCAAAACCCCGCACCCCAGAATCCTGCACCCCAAATCCTGCCCTACCAAACCTTTCACTGCAAACCCCTGCACCCAAGATTGTGCTACCCTCAACACTGAACCCCCAAATCCTACCCCCCAGATCCTTGCCTTCCAAAACTCTGCACCCCCAAATGCTGCACCTCAAATCTCTCACCCCAAAATCCTTCCCCCAACACCCTGCACCCTCAAATCCTTCACCCCAAACCCTGTACGCCGAAACTCTACACCTCCAAATCCTGAACCCTGAAACCCTGCACCCCAAATCCTTTGCCCCAGTGCTCTGCACCCCACTCTATGGAACCTTCAATTTCCCCCCCCAAACCCTGTACTACGAAACCCTGCGCCCCCAAAGAATTCACTCCCAAACCTTGCACCTCAAAGTCCTGGAAACCCAGGCCCTTCAACCCCATCCCTGCAACACCAAATCCTGTACCCCAAAACCCAGCACTCCAAAACCCTGCACCCCCAAATTATTCCCCCAAACCCTGCAGCCTTTATTGCTGCACCCCCAGTTCCTGAAATCATGTAACCTGCACCCCAAACCCCTGCACCCCCAAACCCTGAAGCTCCAGATCCTTCCCTCCCATACCCTGCAGCCCCAAATCTGAACCCCCAAATCCTGAACTCCAGGATCTTGCACTCCCAGGTCCTGTACCCCCAAATCAGACCCCTAAAACCCTGCACCCCCAACCCTTCACCCCCAAATCCTGCACCTCTCATCCTTCACTCCGTTAACGCTGCAAGCCCAAAACATGCACCACCATATCTTGCACCCCCAAAACATCCCCCATCCAAACCTTGCACTTCAAAATGCTGCACCCCGAATCCTTCTCCCCAACACCCTGCACCCCCAAATCCTGTCCCCAAAACCCTGCACCCCCAAATCCTGCACCCCATGGCCCTGCACTCTCTAGTCATGCACGCCCAAAACATTTGCACCCTAAACCGTGCACCCCCAAATCCTGACTCTCCAGATCCTGCACCCCCAAAACCTGCAACTTCAAAAGCTGCGCCCCAGATCCTGCCTCCTACAACCCCAAATCCTGCACCCCCAAACGCTGCACCCCCAGGTCCTGAACACCCAAAACTTGCACTCAAAAGTCAGCACCACAAAAATCCTGCCCCCCCAGTTCCTAAACACATAACACCTGCATCCCCAAAGCCTCACCCTAAAGCTCTGCACCCCCAAATCCAGCCCTACCAAGCCCTCCACCCCAAACCCCTGCACTCCAAGATCCTCCTACCCTAAACCCCAACACCCTGCACCCATAAATCCTGTATCCCCAGATCCTGCACCCAACAGCCTGCACCCCAGAACTCTGCACCTCCAGATCCTAAACCCTTAAACACTGCACCCTAAATCCTCCCCAAAAAACAATGCACCCCCCAAATCTGCACCCCCAGATCCTGCTGCCGCAAACCCTGCAGCCCCACACTCTGCACCCCAGAACCCTGCACCCCCAAATCTTCCACCTCCATATCCCAGACTTCCAAACCTTGCACCCCATAACCCTGCATCCCCAAAACTCTGCACCCCCAAATCCTGCACTCCAAACCCTACCACCCTAAACTTTCCACCTCCAAATCCTGCCCTACCAAGCCCTCCACCCCAGACCCCTGCACCCCAAGATCCTGCTGCCCTAAACACTGCACCCCCATAACATCCTTCCCTAAACCCTGCACCCCAAAATGATGCATTCCAAAACACTGCACCCCAAACCTGGCACTCCAGAACCCTGCAACCCCAAATCTGCACCCCCAAATCCTGGCCCCAAACCCTGCACACACGAACACTGAACCCCCAAATCCTGCACCCCCAGATCCATCCTTCCTTCCTTCCTTCCTTCCTTCCTCTTCCTTCCCTTCCTTCCTTCCTTCCTTCCTTCCTTCCCAAAACCTGCACTCTAAATCCTGCCCTACCCAACCCTTCACCCCAAACCCCTGCACCCCAAGGTCCTCCTACCCTAAACCCCAACACCCTGCACCCATAAATCCTGTATCCCCAGATCCTGCACCCAACAGCCTGCACCAAAGAACTCTGCACCTCCAGATCCTAAACCGTAAAATCCTGCGCCCTAAATCCTCCCCCAGAAAACAATGCACCCCCCAACTCTGCACCCCCAGATCCTGCTGCCGCAAACCTTGCAGCCCCACACTCTGCACCCCAGAACCCTGCACCCCCAAATCTTCCAGCTCCATATCCCGGACTTCCAAACCTTGCACCCCATAACCCTGCATCCCCAAAACTCTGCACCCCCAAATCCTGCACTCCAAACCCTACCCCCCTAAACTTTCCACCCCCAAATCCTGCCCTACCAAGCCTCCACCCCAAACCCCTGCACCCCAAGATCCTGCTGCCCTAAACACTGCACCCCCATAAGTGAAGTCCTGAAACTTCAAACTCTGCATACTCAGAGCCTTCCTTGCCCTACCCTGCACCCCCAAATCCTGCAACCCCCAAATCCACCAACCCCGAGGTCCTGAACACCTGAACCCTGCACCCTTCAAACCCTGCACCCCAAAACTCTTCACCCTTAAACCCTGCACCCGAGTTCTTGAAAACATGAAACCCGCAGCCCCAAAGCCTCACTCCCACCCCTTACTCCGGAGCCCTGCACCCCCAAATCCAGCCATACCAAACCCTTCAGCCTGCACCCCAATATCCTCCTACCCTAAACCCCCAACACCCTGCACCCATAAATCCTGTACCCCCAGATCCTGCACCCAACACCCTGCACCCCAGAACTCTGCACCTCCATATACTAAACCCTTAAACACTGCACCCCAAATCCTCCCCAAAAAACAATGCACCCCCAACTCTGCACCCCCAGAACCCTGCACCGCCAAATCCCCCCCCCCTCAAATGAATGCACCCCCAAAACCTGAACCCCCAGATCCTGCTGCCCCATACCCAGCACCCCCAAACTCTGCACCCGGAAATCCTGCACTCTCATAACCCTGCACCTCAAATAATTCCCTCGACCCTGCACCCCCAAAACCTGTAACCCCAAACGCTGCACCCCAAATCCCAACTAACCCTGCCCCGCCAAACACTGCCCCCCAAAATCCTCCACTCCAAAACCCTGCACCCCGAAACCGTGCACCTCCAGATCCTTCCCTCAAACCCTGCACCCCCAGTTCCTGAACATGGTAAACCTGCCCACCCTGCACCCCAAAACCTTGCACCCCAAATCACTTTCCTTCAAATCCCACACCCCAAACTTGTACACCCCAAGATCCTTCTCGCCAAAACCCTGCCCCCTAAATTTGTACCCCACACCCTGCCCCCCAGACCCTACACCCCAAAACCTGCAGTCCCAAACCCTGCACCCGAAATCTCTTCACCCCCAAATCCTTCAACCCAAAATCCTGCCATACAAAGCCCTTCATCCAAAGCCCTGCATCCTCAGATACTGCACCCCAAACCCTGAAACCCAAATCCTGCACCCCAAACTCTGAAACCCAAATCCTGCACCCCAGATCCTGCACACCAAAACCTTCACTGCAAACCCTTCACCCCAAACCCTTCACCTCACAACTCTGTCCCCCAAACCCTTCACCCCCCAACCCTACACCCCTAAATCCCGCACCCCCAGATCCTGTCCCCAAAACCCTACACCCCAGACCCTGCACCCCCAATTCTGCACTGCAAAATCCTGTACCCCCAGATCTTGAACCAACAGATCCTTCCCCCACCATCCTGCACCCCCAAACCTTCACCCCCAAATCCTCCACCCCAAAACCTTGCACCCCAAAACCCTTTACCCTAAAAGCTGCATCAGCAAATCCTTCCCCACAACACCCTGCACCCCCAATTCCTGCCCCACCAAACCCTGCACCCCCTAACCCTGAACCCGAAATCCCTCACCCAAAACCCTGCACCCCTCAAATCTTCATCCCTAAACTCTGCACCCTCAAAATGTGCACCCTTAAATTCTGCACCCCGAAATCCTGCACCCCAAATCCTTCCCCAACACCCTGCTGCCCCAAACCCTGCACCCCCTAAACCTGAACCCCAAATCCCTCACCCAAAATCCCTGCACCCCCAAACCCTGTACCCCAAAATCCTGCCTTACCCAACCCTGCACCCCAAACCCTTCACCTCAAAATTCTGTCCCCCTAACCCTTCACCCCCCAACCCTACACCCCTAAATCCCACACCCCCAGATCCTGCTGCTCAAACGCTGAAACCCCAAATCATGCAGCCCCCGATTCTTCTCTCACAAACCATGCACCCCAAAACTCTGCACCCCAAAATCCTGTCCCCCAAAACAATGTGCGCCAAACCTTGAACCCGCAAACCCTGCACGCCCAGGTCCTGAACACCTGAACCCTGCACCCCCAAATCCTTTAATCCCCAAACCCAGCAACCCCAAATCTTGTATCCCCAGATCCTTCCCCAAACACCCTGCACCCCCAAACCCTACACCCCAAATCCTTCACCAACACCCTGCACCCCCAAAGCCTGCACCCCCTAACTCTGAACCCCCAGTCCCTCACTCAAAAGCCCTGCACCCCCCAAGCCCTGCACCCCAAGATTCTTCCCCACAACACCCTGCACCCATAAATCCTGTACCCCCAGATCCTGCACCCAACACCCTGACCCCCAAAACCCCGAACCTCCAAACTCAGCCCTACCAAACCTTCACCCTAAAATCCTGCACCCTAAGATCCTTCTCCCCAACCCTGCACACCCAAATCCTTCACCCCAAAATACTGCACCCCATCCCTGCAGGCCAACCCCGGTACCCCAGAGCCCTTCAATGCAAAATCCTGCACCCCCAGTTCTGAACACACAAAACCTGTCCCCCCCCAAACCCTGCACCCCAAACCTTGCACCCCCAAATCATTTTCCTTCAAATCCCACACCCAAAACTCGTACACCCCAAGATCCTGCCCCCAAAACCCTGCCCTCTAAACTTTGTACCCCCAAACCCTACCCCCCAAACCCTACACCCCAAAACCTAGAGTTCCAAACCCTGCATGCCAAAATCCTGCCCTACCCAACCCCTTCACCCCAAACCCCTGTAACCCAAGACCCTGAACCCTCAAACAGTTCATCTTGAAAATCTGTCCCCCAAACCCTTCACCCCCCAACCCTGCACCCCTAAATCCTGCACCCCCAGATCCTGCCCCCAAAACCCTACACCCCACTACCCAGTACCCCAACACTCTTCATCCCTAAACCCTCTACCCTCAAATCCTCCACCCTGAAGCCCTTCACCCCAAAACCATTTACCCTAAAACCTGCACCAGCAAATCCTTCCCCCCAACACTCTGCACCCCCAATTCCTGCCCCACCAAACCCTGCAACCCCAAATCCTGCCCTGCCCAACCCTTCACCCCAAATCCCTTCACCCCAAGATCGTGCTGCCCTAAACCCTGCACCCCCAAATCCCAAGTAAGCCTGCAGCACAAAAACCCTGAACCCCCAAGCTCAGCCCTACCAAACCTTCACCCTAAAATCCTGAATCCCATAACCCTGCACCCCCAGACCCCTTCACTCCCAAATCCTGCACCCCAAACCCTACCCCACGAAACTTTCCACCCCCAAATCCTGCCCTCCCAAGCCCTCCACCCCAAACCCCTGCACCCCAAGATCCTGCTGCCCTAAGCCCTGTAGCCCCATATCATCCTTCCCTAAACCCTGCACTCCAAAACACTGCACCCCAAAACCCTGCACCCCTAAATCCTGCTCCTCCAAACCCTTCCCCCCCAAATTTTAACCCCCCAAGACCTGCACCCGCAAGCTCTTCACCCTAAAACCCCACACCCCCAGATCCTGCACACCCAAATCTTGCTCCCCCAAATCCTTCCCCCAAACACCCTGCACCCATTAAGCCTGTACCCCCAAATCCTGCACCCCCAAGTGCTGAAACTTCAAACTCTGCACCCTCAGAGCCTTCCTTGTGCCACCCTGCAACCCCAAATCCTGCAACCCCCAAATCCCCCAAGTCCTGAACCCCTGAACCCTGCACCCTTCAAACCCTGCACCCCAAAGCCCTGCACCCCCAAACCCTGCACCCCCAAATAACAATGCACCCCCCAACTTTGCACCCCCAGATCCTGCTGCCCCAAACCCTGCAGCCCCACACTCTGCACCCCAGAACTATGCACCCCCAAATCACAGAATCACAGAATCGACTGGGTTGGAAAAGACCTCAGAGATCATCCAGTCCAACCCTTGGTCCAACTCCAGCCCATTGACTAGATCAGGGCACTAAGTGCCATGTCCCATCTCAGTTTACAAACCCCCAGGGCCGGTGAGTCCAGCACCTCCCTGGGCAGCCATTCCAATGCCTGACCACTCTCTGCAAAGAATTGCTTTCTAATCTCAGCCTAAATTTCCCCTGGCACAGTTGAAGCCCATGGCCCCTTGTCCTATTGCTGACTGCCTGGGAGAAGAGACCAGTTCCCCCCTGGCTAGAACTGCCCTTCAGGTAGTTCTAGAGAGTGATGAGGTCACCAAATCCTGCACCCCAATATTCTGCACCCAAAGATCCTACTGCCGTAAACCCTGGACCCCCAAATTCCTTCCTTCCTTCCTTCCTTCCGTCCTTCCTTCCTTCCTTCGCAAAACCTACACCCCAAATCCTGCCCTACCCAACCCTTCACCTCAAACCCCTGCACCCACAGTCTTGCTACCCAAAATCCTGCAATCCCAAACCCTGCACCCAAAATTCTGCCCCCGAACCCTGATCCCTGAATCACTCCACCTCCAAACCCTGCACCCCCAAATCCTTCCCCAACACCCTGCACCCCAAACCCTGCACCCCCTAACCCTGAACCCCAAATCCCTCACCCAAAAACCCTGCACCCCTCAAACCCTGCACCCCTAACCCTGCACCTCCTAACCCTGAACCCCAAATCCCTCCCCACCAAACCCTGCACCGCCGAACCCTGTACCCCAGAACCCTCAAACCCCAAATCCTGCCCCTTAGACCCTGCGCCCCCAAATCCTGCATCCCCAGTTTGCGAACACATGAAACATGCACCCCCAAACCCTCACCCTGATCCTGCACCCCCAGATCCTCTCTTCCCAAACCCTGCACCCCCAAATCCTGCACCCTAGATTCTGCATCCCTATTAACCCTTCAACCCAAAACCCTGCAGCACCAAACCCTGCACCCCAAATCCTACACCCCCAATTTCGGCCCTACCAAACTCTGCACCCCTAAACCCTACAACAGAAATCTTACACCCTCTAATCCTGCCCTCCCAAATCCTGAACCCCCCAACCCTGCATACCCAAATCCTTCCATCCTAAACCCTGCACCCCAAACCCTGCCCCCAAACTCTGCACCCCCAAATCCTGTCCCCCAACAATGCATCCCCAAACCCTGCACCCCAAATCCTGCCCCTCCCACCTTGCACTCTGCCCCCCAAACCGTGCACTCCCAATCCCTGAACGCCCAAGTCCTCCACCCCCACGTCCTTAACGCCCAAAATGTGCACCCCAGATCCTCAACACCCAACCCTGCACCCCCTAATCTTCCACCCTCTAATAATGCAGCCCTAAACCTCACACCCTGAAACCTGCACCCCCAGGTCCTGAATCCCCAAACCCTGCACCCCCAAATCCTGTGCCTTTAAATCCTGCCCTCCTAAAACCCAGGACCCCATAATTTGCCTCCCCAAACCCTGCACCCCAAAGCCCTGCACCCCCAAACGCAGGACCCCCAGGTCCTGAACACCCAAACCCTGCACCCCAAAACCCTGCACCCCCAAACGCAGCACCCCCAGGTCCTGAACACCCAAACCCTGCACCCCCAAAGAATTCACTCCCAAACCTTGCACCTCCAAATCCTGCACCTCAAAGTCCTGGAAACCCAGGCCCTTCAACCCCATCCCTGCAACACCAAATCCTGTACCCCAAAACCCAGCAACCCAGAATCCTAAACCCCTTAACCCTGCACCCCCAAATCCTGCAGACCCATGTCCCGAACTTCCCCCATTTCCAGCACCCCAAACCCTGCCCCCCCAAAACCTACATCCCCAAATCCTGCACCCCCATGTCCTGAACACCCAAAAGCTGCACCCCCAAATCCCTTAACTCCCAAAACCTGCAGCCCCAATTCTGCCTCTCCAAGACCTGCACCCCCAAACCCCGCACGACTAAATTCTGCACTCCCAAACCCCTGTACCCCAAATCCTACCCCCCACAAGTTCCACCCTAAAAACCTGCACCCCCATATCCTGTCCTACCCAACACTTCACCCCAAGATCCTGCTGCTCTACACTCTGCACCCCCAAATCATCCCTCCCAACCCTGCCCCCCAAACCCTGTCCCCCTAAAGCCTGACCCCTAAACCCTGCTCCCCAAAACCCTGCTACCCCAAACCTTGTACCCCCAGATCTTTCCCCAACACCCTGCAATCCCAAACTCTGCACCCCCAATTCTGCCTCCCCAAACCCTGCACCCCCAAAACCCGGCACCACTACACCTTGCACCCCAAACCCCTGCTCCCCTAATCCTCCCCCACAAAACTCTGCACCCCAAAACCCTGCCCCCCACAAGCTGCACCCTACAACTCTGCACCCCCAAAACCTGTACCCACGGATCCTGCACCCCCAAAACCTGTACCCTAAGATCCTGCTCCCCCAAACCCAGCACCCTGAAATCCCTCACCCCAAATCCCTGCACCCCCAAATCCTGCAATTTCAGGTCCTGAACACCTGAACCCTGCACCCCCAACCCCTCACCCCAAAACCCTGCACCCCCAAATCCTGCCTCTAAACCCTGAACAACAAGGTTCTGCAACCCAAACCCTGCTCCCCCATATCCTGCAGCCCAGATCCTGCACCCCATAACCCTGCACCCCCAAATTCTGATCCCTACTCCCTGCACCCCCAGATCCTTCCCTCTAAAAACCTGTACCCCCATAACCCTGCACCCTTCAACCCTGCACCCCCAAACCCTTCCCCACCAAACCCTACACCCCCAATTCCTCCATCCCCACGTCATGAACCAGCAAACCCTGCTCCCCACAACTCTGCACCCCCAACCCTGCCCTTCTATATTCTGCACCCCAATACCCTGCACCCCCAAACGCGGCACCCCTAGGTCCTGAACAACAAGGTTCTGCACCCCCTAACCCTGCACCCCCATATTCTGATCCCTGCACCCTCCACCCCCAGATCCTTCCCTCCTAAAACCTGTACCCCTATAACCCTGCACCCTAAAACCCTGCACCCCAAAACCCTGCAACCCCAAATTCCGCAACCCCAGTTCCTTAATGTGTGAAACCTGAACCTAAACCCCAACACCCTGCACCCATAAATCCTGTACCCCCAGATTTGCGCCAAACCCTGTCCCCCCAAACCCTGCCCCCCAACAGTGCACCCCCAAACCCCTTCACCCTAAACCTCTGCACCCAAAAATCATTCTACCCTCAACCCTGCACCCCCAATTCATGCCCTACCACACCCTGCACCCCCAAACCCTGCCCCCCCCAGATCCTTCACCAACACCCTGCACCCCCGAACCCTGAACCCCAAATCCCTCACCCAAAACCCCTGCACCCAAAATCCTGCCCCACAACCCCTGCAACCCCAAATTCTGACCCAAATCAAGGCACTTACAAACCCTGCACCCGCAGGTCCTTCCCCCCCAAACCTGGCACCCCAAAATCCCTCACCCCAAATCCCTGCACTCTCAAATCTTGCACCCCCAGAAAATGTGCACCCCAAATCGTTCACACCGTATCCTGCCCCTTTAAACCCTGCACTTCAAAGCCCTGCACCCCCAAATCATGTCTCTGAACCCTGAACAGCAAGGTTCTGCACCCCAAATCCTGCACTCCCAAATCCTGCACCCCCAGATCCTCCCTTCCTTCCTTCCTTCCTTCCTTCCTTCCTTCCTTCCTTCCTTCCTTCCTTCCACCTGCACCCCAAATCCTGCCCTGCCCAGCCCTTCCACCTCCAAACCCTGCACCCCACAGTCTTGCTACCCCAAATCCTGTAATCCCAAACCCTGCACCCAAAATTCTGCCCCCCAAACCCTGATCCCTGAATCACTCCACCACCAAACCCTGCACCCCCAAATCCTTCCCCAACACCCTGCACCCCAAACCCTGCACCCCCTAACCCTGAACCCCAAATCCCTCACCTAAAAACCCTGCACCCCTCAAACCCTGCACCCCAAGATCCTGCTCCTTTAAATCTTGCACACCCAAACCTTGCACCCTAAAATCCTGCAACCCCAAAACCTAAAACCCAAATCCTGCACCCCCAGATTCTGTGCCCCAAACCCTTCACCTCGAAATTATGTCCCCCAAACCCTTCACCCCCCAACCCTACACCCCTAAATCCTGCACACCCAGATCCTGCCCCCAAAAGCCTTTAACCCTCAAACCCTGAACCCCCAAGTCATGCAGCCCCCAATTCTTCTCTCACAAACTTTGCACCCCCAAATCTTTTCCCCCAAAACAATGCGCCCCAAACCTTGAACGTGCAAACCCTGCACACCCAGGTCCTGAACAGCTGAACCCTGCACCCCCAAACCCTGCACCCCAAATCCTTCACCCCCAAATCCTGCCCTACCAAGCCCTTCAGCCAAACACCCTGCACCCCCAGATCCTGCACCCCTAAACCCTGAAACACAAATCCTGCACCCCCAGATCCTGCCCCCCAAATCCTGCACTTCAAAACACTGCACCCCCAAATCCTTCAACCCCCTTTCCTGAAACCCCAAATCCTGCTGCCTCAGATCCTTCCCTCCCAAACTCTGCACCTCCAAAACCTGCACCCCAAGATCCAGATACTGTAAACACTGAACCCTCAAATCCTGCACCCCAAATGCAGCCCCCCCAATCCTGCCTCCCCACACGCCATACTCAAACCCTGCACCCCAAAAACCCTGCACCCCCAAATCCTGCACCCCAAAATCCTGCCCTACCAAGCTCTTCACCCAAACCCTCACACCCCCATATCCTGCGCCCCCAAACCCTGCACCCCCAAACCCTGAACCCCCAAATCCTGCACCCCCAGACCCTTCCTTTCCTTCTTTCCTTCTTTCCTTCTTTCCTTCCTTCCCAAATCCTGCCCCCCCAAATCCTGCCCTACCATACTCTTCACCCCAAGCCCCTGCACCCCAAATTCCTGTTACCCTCAACCCTGAAACCCAAATCCTGCCCCCCAGATCCTGCAGCCCCAAAGTGAGCACCCCAAAATCAAGTCCCCCCAAAACCTGCGCTGAAAACACTGCAGCCCCAGATCCTGCACCCTCAGATCCTCCTGCCAAAAACCTTGCACCCCAAACCCTGAACTCCCAAACTCTGCACACAAAGCCCTGCACCCTCAAATCCTGCACCCCTAACCCTGAACACACGAACCCTGCACCCCAAAGAATTCACTCCCAAACCTTGCACCCCAAATCCTGCACCTCAAAGTCCTGGAAACCCAGGCCATTCAACCCCATCCCTGCAACACCAAATCCTGTACCCCAAAACCCAGCACCCCAGAATCCTGCACCCCAAATCCTGCCCTACCAAACCTTTCACTGCAAACCCCTGCACCCCAAGATTGTCCTACATTCAACACTGAACCCCCAAATCCTACACCCCCAGATCCTTGCCTCCCAAAACTCGGCACCCCCAAGTGCTGCACCTCAAATCTCTCACCCCCAAATCCTTCCCCCAAACCCTGCACCCTCAAATCCTTCACCCCCAAACCCTGCACCCTTAATTCCTTCACCCCCAGTTCCTGAACTCATGAAACCTGCACCCGCAAACCCTGCACCCCCAAACCCTCCACTCTTAGACCTGACTTCTAAACCCTGTACCCCCAAACGGCGCACCCCCAAATCCTGAAGCCCCAGATCCTTCCATACCCTGCAGACCCAAATATTGAACCCCCAAATCCTGAACTCCAGGATCTTGCACCCCCAGACCTTGTACCCCCAAATCAGGCCCCCAAAACCCTGCAGCCCCATCCCTGCACCCCCAAATCCTGCACCTCTAATCCTCCACCCCCTTAGCACTGCACCCCCAAAACCCTGCACCCCCAAATCTTGCAACCCCAAAACCTCCCCTGTCCAAACCCTGCACTTCAAAATGCAGCACCCCGAATCCTTCTCCCCAACACCCTGCACCCCCAAATCCTGACCCCAAAACCCTGCACCCCCAAATCCTGCACCCCATGGCCCTGCACTCTCAAATCATGCACGCCCAAAACATGTGCACCCTAAACCGTGCACCCCCAAATCCTGCACCTCCAGATCCTGCACCCCCAAAACCTGCAACTTCAAAAGCTGCGCCCCAGATCCTGCCTCCTACAACCCCAAATCCTGCACCCCAATAGCCTACACCCCCAGAACACTGCACCACCAAACCCTGCACCCCCAGATCCTGCACCTTAACACCCTGCACACCCAAACGCTTCAGCTCCTGCCTCCCCAAAGCCTGCCCTCCCTAACCCTGCACCCCAGAACCCTGCACCCCAAAATCCTAAACCCCTTAACCCTGCACCCCCAAATCCTGCAGACCCATGTCCCCAACCTCCCCAAAAACCCATCACCCCAAACCCTGCCCCCCCAAAACCTACATCCCCAAATCCTGCAGCCCCAGGTTCTGAACACCCAAAATCTGCACCCCCAAATCCCTTAACTCCCAAAACCTGCAGCCCCAATTCTGCCTTTCCCAGACCTGCACCCACAAGCCCTGCACCACGAAATTTTGCACCCCCAAGCCCCTGTACCACAAATAATGCCCCCCACAACTTTCACCCTAAAAACCTGTGCCCCCAAATCCTGTCCTACCCAACCCTTCACCCAACCCCCTTCACCCCAAGATGCCCTAAACCCTGCACCCCCAAATCATCCCTCCCAACCCTGCCCCCCAAACCCTGTCCCCCTAAAGCCTGACCCCTAAACCCTGCTCCCCAAAACCCTCCTACCCCAAATCTTCTACCCCCAGATCCTGCACCCCACACCCTGCACCCCAAGCCCTGCACCTCCAGATCCTGGCCCTAAACACTGCACCCCAAACCCCTGCACCCAAAGATCCTACGGCCCTAAAGCCTGAACTCCCAAATCCTGCACCCCCAGGCCCTGTAGTCCCAATCAGGTCCCCCAAAACCCTGCCCCCCCATCCTTGCACCCCGAAACCTGCACCACGTAATCCTGCACCCCCTTAACACTGCGCCCTTAAAACCTGCAATACCAAATATTGCACCCCCAAAACCTCTCCACTCCAAAACCTGCACCCCAAAATCCTGCCCTACCCAACCATTCACCCGAAAACCCTTTCACGCCAAGACCATGCACCCTCAAACCCTTCGCCTCAAAATTCTGCACCCCAAACCCTTCACCCCCAAACCCTACAGCCCTAAATCCCACACCCCCAGATCCTGCCCCCAAAACCCTACACCCCCAAACCCTGAACCCCCAAATCCTGCACCCCAATTCTGCACCACAAAATCCTGCACCCCCAGATCTTGAACCAACAGATTCTTCCCCCAACACCCTGCACCCCCAAACCCTCTACCCCCAAATGCTCCACCCTGAAACCCTGCACCCCAGAACCCTTTACCCTAAAACCTGCACCAGCAAATCCTTCCCCCCAACAGCCTGCACCCCCAAATCCTGCTCCTCTTAATCCTGCACACCCTAATGCTGCACCCTAAATTCTGCTACCTTAAACACTGAACCCCCAAATCCTGCACCCCCAGATCCTTCCTTCCCAAACTCTGCACCAAATCCTGCACCACAGGATCCTGGACCCCAAAGCCCTGAACCCCCAAAGCCTACACTCCCAAACCTGCACCCCCAAATCCTGCCCCTCCAACCCTGCACCTCCCAACCCTACACCCAGACCCTGCAGCCCCAAACTCTTCCAGACCAAGTCCTGGACCCTAAATTCTTCACCCCCAAGTCATGTACCTCTAAAACCTCCACCCTTCAATACAGCACCCCCAGATCTTGCTCCCCCAAACCCTGCACCCCAAGATCCTGCTACCCTAAACCCTGATCCCCCTAATCCCCCATTCCCTAACACTGGACCCCCACATCCTCCACCCCCAAATCTTGTCCCCCCAAACCCTGCAGTTCAAAACCCGGCATCCCCAAACCTGCACGTTGAAAACCCACAACCCCAAAAGCTGCACCCCCAGATTCTGGCCCCAGCCCTGCACCCCCAAATCGTTCCGCTTGAAAATTTTTCCCCAAATCCTGCACCCCCAGTTCCTAAAGATGAAAAATTTGCACCCCCAAACCCACACCCCAAAGTCCTGCACCCCTGAACTCTACTCCCCCAAGCCTGCACCCCCAAATTCTGCACCCCAGATCCTGAATCCCAAACCCTTCACCCCCAAATTCTGCTTCCCTGAATCTCGCACTCCCAGCTCCTGCACCCCCAATCCCTGCTCCCCCAATCCATGCACCCCTAAATCCTGCACACTAGGATTGTCATTCCCAAACCCCCAGTTCCTGAACACGCAAACCCTGCACCCCAAATCCTGCCCTACCAAACTCTTCACCCCAAATCCCTGCACCCCAAAACCCTGCACCCCCAAGTCCTGCCACCCCAAATCCTTCACTGGAAAACTCGCACCCCGAAACCCTGGACCACCTGCCCCCCCAAACACTGCACCTCCGAATTCCTCCCCTCAACACCCTGCACCCCCAGATCCTGACCCTGAAGACCTGCACCCCCAAGCCCTGCACCCTAAAATCATGCTCCCCAAACCCTGCACCCCCAGATCGTGCCCTACCAAACTCTTCACCCCAAATCCCTGCACCCCAGGATCCTGCTGCCCTAACCCCTGAACCCCCATGTCCTGCATGACGAAACCCTGCACCCCAAGATCCTACCCTCCCAGACTCTGCATCCCCAGGTCCTGTACCCCCAAATCTTCTAGCCCGATGTCCTGAACCCTCAAACCCTGCACCCCCAAAATCTGCACCCCCAGATCTTGAACCAAGTGATCCTTCCCCCAACACCCTGCACCCCCAAACCCTCTATCCCCCAAATCCTCCACCCGGAAACCCTGCACCCCAAAACCCTTTACCCTAAAACCTGCACCAGCAAATCCTTCCCCCAACAGCCTGCGCCCCCAATTCCTGCCCCACCAAACCCTGCACCCCCAAATCCTGCCCTATCCAACCCTTCACCCCAAACCCCTCACCCCACAGTCTTGCTACCCCAAATCCTGCACCCCAATCCCTGCACCCAAAATTGTGCCTCCCAAACCCTGATCCCTGAAACACTCCATCTCCAAACCCTGCACCCCCAAATCCTTCCCCAACACCCTGCACCCCAAACCCTGCACCCCCTAACCCTGAAACCCAAATCCCTCACCCAAAAACCCTGCACCCCTCAAACCCTGCACCCCAAGATCCTGCTCCCCTAAATCTTAACACCCAAGCCTTGCACCCTAAAATCCTCCCCCCCCAAACCCTGAATCCCAAATCCTGCACCCCCAACACCCTCCACTCTCAAATCATCCACCCCCAAAAATGTGCACCCCGAAACCATGCACCCCCAAACTATTCAACCCAAACATTGCATCCCCAAATCCTGACTCTCCAGATCCTTCCCGCAACACCCTGTACCCCAAAACCCTTCACCCCCCTGCCTCCCAGAACCCTTTGTCCCCAAACCTTGCACCCCAAACCCCTGCACCCCAAGATCCTGCTACCCTAAACCCTGCACCCCCACATAATTCTTCCCTAAACACTGCACCCCAAAACACTGCACCCCAAACCCGGCACCCCAGAACCCTGCAATGCCAAATCCTCCCCCCTTAAACTGCACACCCCCAAATTCTGCACCCTAAAGTCCTGCACCCCAAGATCCTGCACCCCAAACCACACCCTACCAAAACGTTATATCCCAAACCCCTGCACCCAAGAACCCTACACCTCCAACCCTGCACCCCCAAATCTTGCACCCCAAAAACCCAGCACCCCAAAGCATTCCCTTCCAAATCCTGCACCCCAAATCATGCAATCCCAAAACTTGCATCCTAAACTCTACCACCAAACCCTGCACCCCCAAACTCTGCACCCCAAATCCTGCACACCAACATCATACACCCTGAAACACTAAAACCTGAAATCCTACCCCCTCACACCCTGCACCCCAAATCCTTCATCCAGAACACTGCACCCCTAAACCCTGCACCCTATATCCCTGCAGCCCCAAACCTTGTCTAACCTCCCCCCCCCCCCCCCCAAAACCTTCACCCCCAGGTCCTTCCCCCCAAATGAATGCATCCCCAAAACCTGAACCCCCAGATCCTGCTGCCCCATACCCAGCACCCCCAAACTCCGCCCCTGGAAATCCTGCACTCTCATAACCTTGCATCTCAAGTAATTGCCTCCACCCTGCACCCCCAAAACCTGTACCCCCAAATGCTGCCCCCCCAGATCCTGACCCAAACTCTGCACTTCCAGTTCCTCCCCCCCTAAACCCTCAAAGCCCAAATATTGCACCCCTAGGTCCTTCCTCAACACCCTCTACCCCCAAATTCCCCACCTGAAAGCCTGCACCCCCAGATCCTGCACCCCAAAATCTCTCCACTGTCAAATCCTGCACCCCAAATCCTGTCCTCCCACACAATGAACCCTAAATTACTGCAGCCCCAGGTCCTGAACACCCGAAGCCTGCACCCCGAAATCCTGCACCACCAAGTCCTGCACCCTAAAGCCCTGCACCGAACATCCTGCCCCCCAACTCTGCACTTCCAAAACCTGCACGTCAAAACCTTGCACCCCAAATCCTGACCCGCAGATAATGCCCCCAAAACCCTGCATCCCCAATTCTTCACCCCTAAGCTCTGCACCCTCAAAACGTGCACCCTTAAATTCTGCACCCAAAATCCTTCCTCCCAAGCCACGAACCCCCAAAACCTGTAATACCAAATCCTGATCTACCAAGTCTTGCCCCCCCAAATCCTGACCCCATAAACCCTGCACTTCAAAACCCCGCAGCCCCAAATTGTTCCCCACAAGCCCCTGCACCCCTAAACCACGCACCCCAATATTCTTTCCCCCAACCCTTCACCCCCAGCCCTACACCCCCAAATCCTGCATCCCCAAATCCTGCACCTTTAAATCACTTTAAATCCTGCCCTCCTAAACCCACGACCCCCATAATTTACCTGCCCAAACCCTGCACTCCCAAATGTGGCACCTCTAGGTCCTGAACACCCAAACCTTGCACCCGAAAACCTTGCACCCCCAAATGTGGCACCCACAGGTCCTGAACACCCAAACCCTGCACCCCAAAAGAATTCACTCCCAAAACTTACACCTCCAAGTCCTGGAAACCCAAGCCCTTCAACCCCATCCCTGCAACACCAAATCCTGTACCCCAAAACCCAGCACCCCAGAATCCTGCACCCCAAATCGTGCCCTACCAAACCTTTCACTGCAAACCCCTGCACCCCAAGATTGTGCTACCTTCAACACTGAACCCCCAAATCTTACACCCCCAGATACTTGCCTCCCAAAACTCGGCACCCCCAAGTGCTGCACCTCAAATCTCTCCCCCCCAAATGCTTCCCCCAAACCCTGCACCCTCAAATCGTTCACCCCAAACCCTGCACCCTTAATTCCTTCACCCCCAAACCCTGCACCCCAAAACTCTCCACCTCCAAATCCTGAACCCTGAAACCCTGCACCACCAAATCCTTTGCTCCAGTGCTCTGCACCCCACACTCTGCAACCTTCAATTTCCCCCTCCAAATCTTGAACTCCGAAACTCTGCACCCCAAAACCCTGCACCCCAAATTCTTCCCCCAAACCCTGCACCTTAATTCTTGCACCCCCAGTTCCTGAACCCTGCACCCCCAAACCCTGCACCCCCAAACCCTGCACTCTTAGACCTGACTTCTAAACCCTGCACCCCAGAACCCTGCACCCAAAATCCTAAACCCCTTAACTCTGCACCCCCAAATCCTGCAGACCCATGTCCCGAATGTCCCCCAATTCCAGCACCCCAAACCCTGCCCCCCCAAACCCTACATCCCCAAATCCTGCACCCCCATGTCCTGAACACCCAAAAGCTGCAGACTTGCACTCAAAAGTCCGCAGCACAAAATCCTGCCCCCCCAGTTCCTAAAGACTTGAAACCTGCACCCCCAAAGCCTCACCCTAAAGCCTTGCACCCCCAAATCCAGCCCTACCAAACCCTTCAGCCCTGCACCCCAAGATCCTCCTAACCTAAACCCCAACACCCTGCACCCGTAAATCCTGTACCACCAGATCCTAAACCCTTAAACCCTGCAGCCCCAAATCCTCCCTCCCCAACTCTGCACCCCAAGACTGAACAAGCCCAGATCTTGCACCCCTAAATCTCTGCACTCCACAACCCTGCACCCTCAAATCCTGCACCCCTATATCCTGCCCCCCAAACCCCTGCACCTCCAAACCTGAGTCCCACCCCTTACTCTAGAGCCCTGCACCCCAAATCCAGCCATACCAAACCCTTCAGCCCTACACCCCAAGATCCTCCAACCCTAAACCCCCAACACCCTGCACCCATAAATCCTGCACCCCCAGATCCTGCACCCAACACCCTGCACCCCAGAATCCTGCACCCAATAACCCTGCACCCCCAAAACTCTGCACCCCAAATCCTGCACCCCAAACCCTACCCCCCTAAATTTCCACCCCCAAATCCTGCCCTACCAAGCCCTCCACCCCAAATCCCTGCACCCCAAGATCCTGCTGCCCTAAACCCTGCACCCCCATATCATCCTTCCCTAAACCCTGCACCTCAAAATGACGCACTCCAAAACACTGCACCCCAAACTTGGCACTCCAGAACTCTGGAAACCCAAATTCTGCACCCCCAGATCCTTCCTCCCTTCCTTCCTTCCTCCCTCGCTTCCTTCCCAAATCCTGCACTCCAAATCCTGCCCTACCCAACCCTTCACCCCAAACCCCTCAACCCACAATCTTGCTGCCCCAAATCCTGCAATCCCAAACCCTGCACCCAGAATTTTGCCCCCCAAACCCTGATCCCTGAATCACTCCACCTCCAAACCCTGCACCCCCAAACCCTTCCCCAACAACCTGCACCCCAAACCCTGCACCCCCAACCCTGAACCCCAAATTCCTCTCCCAAAAACCCTGCACCCCCAGATCCCTGCACCCAGAAAGCATTTATGCCCAAATCCTGCATCCTAAAATCCTGCACCCCAGATCCTGCACCCCAAAACCTTCGCCACAAACCCTGTCCCTCAAACCCTTCACCTCGAAATTCTGTCCCCCCAAAACATCACCCTTCAACCCTACGCCTTATATCCCGCACCCCAAGATCCTGCCGCCCAAACTCTACATCCCCGAACCCTGTACCCCCAAATCCTCCACCCCAAAACCCCAATATCCTTTACCCTAAAATCTGCACCAGCAAATCCTTCCCCCGACACCCTGCACCCCCAATTCCTGGCCCACCAAACCCTGCACCTCCGTTCCTGCTCTCCACAACCCTGCACCCTGAAAATCTGCGCTCCTAGATCCTGCACCCCCAGTCGCTACCCCCTAAATCTGTCATCCTCAAGTCCCAAAGCTTGAACCCCCAAGCCCTGCAACCCCAAATCCTCCACGCCCACATCCTGAACCCCTAAACCCTGCGCCCCTAAATCCTTGCCCCCCAATCCAAAAGTCGACCAAAAGTCGACACCTCTAAATCCTGCCCCTCCAAAACCCTACACCTCCTAAACACTGCACCCCAAATCTGCACCCCCAAACCCTGCACTCCCAAATCCTTCATCCCCAAGACCCCCAAGGCCGTCACCCCTCAGATCCTGCACCCCTGAGATCCTGTTCCCTAAGACCCTGCACCCCCAGCTCCTGAAACCCAAACACCTGCACCCCAAAATACTGCACCCCAAACCCTGCAGGCCAACCCTGGCACCCCAGAGCCCTTCAGCGCAAAATCCTGCACCCCCAGTTCTGAACACGCAAAACCTGCCCCCACAAGCCCTGCATCCCAAACCCTTGCACCCCGAATCATTTTCCTTCAAATCCCACACCCAAAACTCGTACACCCCAAGATCCTGCACCCCAAAACCCTGTCCCCTAAACTTTGTACCCCCACACCCTGCCCCCCAAACCCTACACCCCAAAACCTGCAGTCCCAAATACTGCACCCCAAAACGCTGCACCACTCAACCCTACACTCCTAAATCCCGCATCGCCAGATCCTTTTCCAAACATCCTGCACCCCCAAATCCTGTGCCACAAATCCTTCCCCAATACCCTGCACCCCTAACCCTGAACCCCAAATCCCTCACCCAAGAACCCTGCACCCCCTAACCCTGCACAGCCAGATCCCGCTGTCCTAAATCTTGAACACCCAAACCTTGCACCCTTAAATCTTGCACCCCAAACCCTGAAACCCAAATCCTGCACCCGCAAACCTTCACCTTGAAATTCTGTCCCCCAAACCCTTCACCCCCCAAATCCTGCAACCTTAAATCCTGCACCCCCAGATCCTGCTGCCCAAACCCTTCACCCCCGAACCCTGTACCCCCAAATCGTGCACCCCCAGATCTTGAACCAACAGATCCTTCCCCCAACACCCTTCACCCCCAAACCCTCTACCCCCAGACCCTCCACCCCAAAACCCTGCACCCCAAAACCCTTTACCCTAAAACCTGCACCAGCAAATCCTTCCCCCCAACAGCCTGCACCCCCAATTGCTGCCCCACCAAACCCTGCACCCCCAACCCTGTACCTCCGTTCCTGCTCTCCACAACCCTGCACCCCAAAATCTGTGCCCGTAGATCCTCAACCCCAGTTTTTGCCCCCTAAATCCCATCATCCCTCCCCCAAAAGCCCTGCACCCCAAAAGCATTCATGCCCAAATCCTGCAACCCCAGATCCTGCCCCCCAAATCCTGCACTTCAAAACCCCGCACCCCCCAAATCCTTCAGCCCCATTTCCTGAACCTCCAAACCCTGCAGCCCCAAATCCTGCGCCCCCAATGAGTGCATCCCCAAACCCTGCACCCCCAGATCCTTCACCCAAAAACCCTGGAACACCAAATCTTGCAACCCGAAATTCCTCCCCTAACATCCTGCCCCCCAAACCCTAAACGCCCAAATCGTCCACCCCCACATCCTGAACCCTCAAACCCTGCTCATCTAAACCTGGCACCTCTTAAATCCTACACCCCAGAATCCTGAACCCCCCAAACCATTCACCCCCATAACCTGCATCCCCAATCCCAGTACCTGAAAATCCTGCCCTCTAAATGCTGCAACCCAAAAATCTGCACCAAACCCTGCCCCCCCAAACCCTGCCCCCCAACAGTGCACCCCCAAACCCCTTCACCCTAAACCTCTGCACCCAAAAATCCTTCTACCCTCAACCCTGCACCCCCAATTCATGCTCTAAAACACCCTGCACCCCCAAACCCTGCCCCCCCCAGATCCTTCACCAACACCCTGCACCCCCGAACCCTGAACCCCAAATCCCTCACCCAAAACCCCTGCACCCAACATCCTGCCCCACAAAACCTGCAACCCCAAATTCTGACCCAAATCAAGGCACTTACAAACCCTGCACCCGCAGGTCCTTCTCCCCCAAACCCGGCACCCCAAAATCCCTCACCCCAAATCCCTGCACTCTCAAATCTTGCACCCCCAGAAAACGTGCACCCCAAATTGTTCACCCCGTATCCCACCCCTTTAAGCCCTGCACTTCAAAACCCTGCACCCCCAAATCCTTCCCCCAAACACCCTGCACCCATTAATCCTGCACCCCCAAATCCTGCACCCCCAAGTGCTGAAACTTCAAACTCTGCACCCTCGGAGCCTTCCTTGCCCTACCCTGCACCCCCAAATCCTGCACTCCAAATCCTGCCCTACCCAACCCTTCACCCCAAACCCCTCACCCACAGTCTTGCTGCCCCAAATCCTGCAATCCCAAACCCTGCACCCAAAATTCTGCCCCCCAAACCCTGATCCCTGAATCACTCCACCTCCAAACCCTGCACCCCCAAATCCTTCCCCAACACCCTGCACCCCAAACCCTGCACCCCCTAACTGTGAACCCCAAATTCTTCACCCAAAAACCCTGCACCCCCAAATCCCTGAACCCAGAAAGCATTTATGCCCAAATCCAGCATCTTAAAATCCTGCACCCCAGATCCTGCACCCCAAAACCTTCACCGCAAACCCTGTACCTCAGGCCCTTCACCTCGAAATTCTGTCCCCCCAAAACGTCACCCTTCAACCCTACGCCTTATATCCCGCACCCCGAGATCCTGCCTCCAAAAGTCTACACCCCCAAACCCTGATACCCCAATCTGGCACCCCCAGATGCTGAACCCCAATCCCTGCACTCACAAACACTGCACCCTAGATTCTGCATCCCCATTAACCCTTCACCCCAAAACCCTGCAGCACAATATCCTGCAGCACCAAACCCTGCACCCCAAATCCTGCAACCCCAATTTCGGCCCTACCAAACTCTGCACCCCTAAAGCCTACAACCAAAATCTTGCACTCCCTAATGCTGCCCTCCCAAATCCTGAACCCTCAAACCCTGCATACCCAAATCCTTCCATCCTAAACCCTGCACCCCAGATTCTGCCCCTCCCACCTTGCACTCTGCCCCCCCAAACCGTGCACTCCCAATCCCTGAACGCCCAAGTCCTCCACCCCCACGTCCTTAACGCCCAAAATGTGCACCCCAGATCCTCACCACCCAACCCTGCACCCCCTAATCTTCCACCCTCTAATAATGCACCCCTAAACCTCACACCCTGAAACCTGCACCCCCAGGTCCTGAATCCCCAAACCCTGCACCCCAAATCCTGTGCCTTTAAATCCTGCCCTCCTAAAACCCACGACCCCCATAATTCGCCTCCCCAAACCCTGCACCCCAAAGCCGTGCACCCCCAAACGCAGGACCCCCAGGTCCTGAACACCTAAACCCTGAACCCCAAAGCCCTCCACCCCCAAACGCAGCACCCCCAGGTCCTGAACACACGAACCCTGCACCCCCAAAGAATTCACTCCCAAACCTTGCACCTCCAAGTCCTGCACCTCAAAGTCCTGGAAACCCAGGCCCTTCAACCCCATCCCTGCAACACCAAATCCTGTACCCCAAAACCCAGCACCCCAGAATCCTGCACCCCAAATCCTGCCCTACCAAACCTTTCACTGCAAAGCCATGCACCCCAAGATTGTGCTACCTTCAACACTGAACCCCCAAATCCTACACCCCCAGATCCTTGCCTCCCAAAACTCTGCACCCCCAAACCCTGCACCTCAAATCTCTCACCCCCAAATCCTTCCCCCACCACCCTGCACCCTCAAATCCTTCACCCCCAAACCCTGCACCCCAAAGCTCTACACCTCCAAATCCTGAACCCTGAAACCATGCACCCCCAAATCCTTTGCTCCAGTGCTCTGCACCCCACACTCTGCAACCTTCAATTTCCCCCTCCAAACCCTGCACCCCCAAAGAATTCACTCCCAAACCTTGCACCTTGAAATCCTGCACCTCAAAGTCCTGGAAACCCAGGCCCTTCAACCCCATCCCTGCAACACCAAATCCTGTACCCCAAAACCCAGCACCCCACAAACCTGAACCCCCAAATTATTCCCCCAAACCCTGCAGCCTTTATTCCTACACCCCCAATTCCTGAAATCATGTAACCTGCACCCCAAACCCCAGCACCCCCAAACCCTGAAGCTCCAGATCCTTCCCTCCCATACCCTGCAGCCCCAAATCTGAACCCCCAAATCCTGAACTCCAGGATCTTGCACTCCCAGGTCCTGTACCCCCAAATCAGACCCCCAAAACCCTACACCCCCAACCCTGCACCCCCAAATCCTGCACCTCTCATCCTTCACTCCGTTAACGCTGCACCCCCAAAACATGCACCACCATATCTTGCACCCCCAAAACCTCCCCCGTCCAAACCCTGCACTTCAAAATGCTGCACCCCGAATCCTTCTCCCCAACAACCTGCACCCCCAAATCCTGTCCCCAAAACCCTGCACCCCCAAATCCTGCACCCTATGGCCCTGCACTCTCAAATCATGCACGCCCAAAACATGTGCACCCTAAACCGTGCACCCCCAAATCCTGACTCTCCAGATCCTGCACCCCCAAAACCTGCAACTTCAAAAGCTGCGCCCCAGATCCTGCCTCCTACAACCCCAAATCCTGCACCCCCAAACGCTGCACCCCCAGGTCCTGAACACCCAAAACTTGCACTCAAAAGTCCGCACCACATAATCCTGCCCCCCAGTTCCTAAACACATGACACCCGCACCCCCAAAGCCTCACCCTAAAGCCCTGCACCCCCAAATCCAGCCCTACCAAGCCCTCCACCCCAAACCCCTGCACCCCAAGATCCTCCTACCCTAAACCCCAACACCCTGCACCCATAAATCCTGTATCCCCAGATCCTGCACCCAACACCCTGCACCCCAGAACTCTGCACCTCCAGATCCTAAACCCTAAAACCCTGTACCCCAAATCCTCCCCCAAAAAACAATGCACCCCCCAACTCTGCACCCCCAGATCCTGCTGCCGCAAACCTTGCAGCCCCACACTCTGCACCCCAGAACCCTGCACCCCCAAATCTTCCAGCCCCATATCCCGGACTTCCAAACCTTGCACCCCATAACCTTGCATCCCCAAAACTCTGCACCCCCAAATCCTGCACCCCAAACCCTACCACCCTAAACATTCCACCCCCAAATCCTGCCCTACCAAGCCCTCCACCCCAGACCCCTGCACCCCAAGATCCTGCTGCCCTAAACACTGCACCCCTATAAGTGCAGAAAACGTGCACCCCAAATCGTTCACCCTGTATCCCACCCCTTTAAACCCTGCACTTCAAAACCCTGCACCCCCAAATCCTTCTCCCAAACACCCTGCACCCATTAATCCTGCACCCCCAAAATCCTGCACCCCCAAGTCCTGAAACTTCAAACTCTGCACCCTCAGAGCCTTCCTTGCCCTACCCTGCACCCTCAAATCCTGCAACCCCCAGGTCCTGAACACCTGAACCCTGCACCCTTCAAACCCTGCACCCCAAAACTCTTCACCCCTAAACACTGCACCCCGAGTTCTTGAAAACACAAAACCCGCAGCCCCGAAGCCTCACTCCCACCCCTTACTCCAGAGCCCTGCACCCCCAAATCCAGCCATACTAAACCCTTCAGCCCTGCACCCCAATATCCTCCTACCCTAAACTCCAACACCCTGCACCCATAAATCCCACACCCCCAGATCCTGCACCCAACACCCTGCACCCCAGAACTCTGCACTTCCAGATCCTAAACCCTTAAACACTGCACCCCATATCCTCCCCCAAAAAACAATGCACCCCCAACTCTGCACCCCCAAATCCTCCCCCCCTCAAATGAATGCACCCCCAAAACCTGAACCCCCAGATCCTGCTGCCCCATACCCAGCACCCCCAAACTCTGCACCTGGAAATCCTGCACTCTCATAACCCTGCACCTCAAATAATTGCCTTGACCCTGCACCTCAAATGATTCCCTTGACCCTGCACCCCAAAAACCTGTAACCCCAAACGCTGCACCCCAAATCCCAACTAACCCTGCCCCGCCAAACACTGCCCCCCAAAATCCTCCACTCCAAAACCCTGCACCCCGAAACCGTGCACCTCCAGATCCTTCCCTCAAACCCTGCACCCCCAGTTCCTGAACATGCAAAACCTGCCCACCCTGCACCCCAAAACCTTGCACCCCAAATCACTTTCCTTCAAATCCCACACCCCAAACTTGTACACCCCAAGATCCTTCTCGCCAAAACCCTGCCCCCTAAATTTGTACCCCACACCCTGCTCCCCAGACCCTACACCCCAAAACCTGCAGTCCCAAACCCTGCACCCGAAATCTCTTCACCCCCAAATTCTTCACCCCAAAATCCTGCCATACAAAGCCCTTCATCCAAAGCCCTGCACCCTCAGATCCTGCATCCCAAACCCTGAAACCCAAATCCTGCACCCCAAATCCTGCACCCCAAAACCTTCACTGTAAACCCTTCACCCCAAACCCTTCACCCCCCAACCGTACACCCCTAAATCCCGCACCCCCAGATCCTGTCCCCAAAACTCTACACCCCAGACCCTGCACCCCCAATTCTGCACCGCAAAATCCTGTACCCCCAGATCTTGAACCAACAGATCCTTCCCCCAACATCCTGCACCCCCAAACCTTTACCCCCAAATCCTCCACCCCAAAACCCTGCACCCCAAAACCCTTTACCCTAAAACCTGCACCAGCAAATCCTTCCCCCCAACACCCTGCATCCCCAATTCCTGCCCCACCAAACCCTGCACCCCCTAACCCTGAACCCAAAATCCCTCACCCAAAAACCCTGCACCCCTCAAATCTTTACCCCTAAACTCTGCACCCTCAAAATGTGCACCCTTAAATTCTGCACCCCCAAATCCTACACCCCAAATCCTTCCACAACACCCTGATGCCCCAAACCCTGCACCTCATAAACCTGAACCCCAAATCCATCACCCAAAATCCCTGCACCCCCAAACCCTGTACCCCAAAATCCTGCCTTACCCAACCTGCACCCCAAACCCTTCACCTCAAAATTCTGTCCCCCTAACCCTTCACCCCCCAACCCTACACCCCTAAATCCCACACCCCCAGATCCTGCTGCTCAAATGCTGAAACCCCAAATCATGCAGCCCCCGATTCTTCTCTCACAAACCCTGCACCCCAAAACTCTGCACCCCCAAATCCTGTCCCCCAAAACAATGTGCCCCAAACCTTGAACCCGCAAACCCTGCACGCCCAGGTCCTGAACACCTGAACCCTGCACCCCCAAATCCTTTAACCCCCAAACCCAGCAACCCCAAATCTTGTATCCCCAGATCCTTCCCCAAACACCCTGCACCCCCAAACCCTACACCCCAAATCCTCCACCAACACCTTGCACCCCCAAAGCCTGCACCCCCTAACTCTGAATCCCCAGTCCCTCACTCAAAAGCCCTGCACCCCCCAAACCCTGCACCCCCAGATCCTTCCCCACAACACCCTGCACCCATAAATCCTGTACCCCCAGATCCTGCAACCAACACCCTGACCCCCAAAATCCCGAACCTCCAAACTCAGCCCTACCAAACCTTCACCCTAAAATCCTGCACCCTAGAATCCTTCTCCCCAACCCTGCACACCCAAATCCTGCACCCCAAAATGGTGCACCCCAAACCCTGCAGGCCAACCCCGGCACCCCAGAGCCCTTCAATGCAAAGTCCTGCACCCCCAGTTCTGAAGACACAAAACCTGTCCCCCCCAAACACTGCACCCCAAACCTTGCACCCCCAAATCATTTTCCTTCAAATCCCACACCCAAAACTCGTACACCCCAAGATCCTGCACAGCAAAACCCTGCCCTCTAAACTTTGTACCCCCAAACCCTACCCCCAAACCCTACACCCCGAAACCTGCAGTCCCAAACCCTGCACGCCAAAATCCTGCCCTACCCAACCCCTTCACCCCAAACCCCTGTACCCCAAGACCCTGAACCCTCAAAGACTTCATCTCGAAAATCTGTCCACCAAACCCTTCACCCCCCAACCCTGCACCCCTAAATCCCACACCCCCAGATCCTGCCCCCAAACCCTACACCCCACTACCCAGTACCCCAACACTCTTCATCCCTAAACCCTCTACCCTCAAATCCTCCACCCTGAAGCCCTGCACCCCAAAACCCTTTACCCTAAAACCTGCACCAGCAAATCCTTCCCCCCAACACCCTGCACCCCCAATTCCTGCCCCACCAAATCCTGCAACCCCAAATCCTGCCCTGCCCAACCCTTCACCCCAAATCCCTTCACCCCAAGATCGTGCTGCCCTAAACCCTGCACCCCCAAATCCCAAGTAAGCCTGCAGCACAAAAACCCTGAACCCCCAAGCTCAGCCCTACCAAACCTTCACCCTAAAATCCTGAATCCCATAACCTTCCCCCCCAGACCCCTTCACTCCCAAATCCTGCACCCCAAACCCTACCCCACGAAATTTTCCACCCCCAAATCCTGCCCTATCAAGCCCTCCACCCCAAACCCCTGCACCCCAAGATCCTGCTGCCCTAAGCCCTGTAGCCCCATATCATCCTTCCCTAAACCCTGCACTCCAAAACACTGCACCCCAAAACCCTGCACCCCTAAATCCTGCTCCTCCAAACCCTTCCCCGCCAAATTTTAACCCCCCAAGACCTGCACCCGCAAGCTCTTCACCCTAAAACCCCACACCCCCAGATCCTGCACACCCAAATCTTGCTCCCCCAAATCCTTCCCCCAAACACCCTGCACCCATTAAGCCTGTACCCCCAAATCCTGCACCCCCAAGTCCTGAAACTTCAAACTCTGCACCCTCAGAGCCTTCCTTGCTCCACCGTGCAACCCCAAATCCTTGCACACTCAAATCCCCCAAGTCCTGAACCCCTGAACCCTGCATCCTTCAAACCCTGCACCCCAAAGCCCTGCACCCCCAAACCCTGCACCCCCAAATCCTCCCCCAAGAAACAATGCACCCCCCAACTCTGCACCCCCAGATCCTGCTGCCCCAAACCCTGCAGCCCCACACTCTGCACCCCAGAACCCTGCACCCCCCAGATCCTCCCACCCTGTGTACCGGACTCCCAAACCCTGCACCCCAGAACCATACACCCCCAAATCCTGCACCCCTATATTCTGCACCCAAAGATTCTACTGCCTTAAACCCTGGACCCCCAAATTCTGCACGCCCAGGTCCCTTCATTCCTTCCTTCCTTCCTTCCTTCCTTCCTTCCTTCCTTCCTTCCTTCCTTCCTTCCTTCCTTCCCAAAACCTGCACCCCAAATCCTGCCCTACCCAACCCTTCACCTGAAACCCCTGCACCCACAGTCTTGCTACCCCAAATCCTGCAATCCCAAACCCTGCACCCAGAATTCTGCCCCCCAAACCCTGATCCCTGAATCACTCCACCTCCAAACCCTGCACCCCCAAATCCTTCCCCAACATCCTGCACCCCAAACCCTGCACCGCCAACCCTGAACCCCAAAGTCCTCACCCAAAACCCCTGCACCCCCAAATCCCTGCACCCAGAAAGCATTCATACCCAAATCCTGCATCCTAAAATCCTGCACCCCAGATCCTGCACCCCAAAACCTTCACCAAAACCCTGTCCCTCAAACCCTTCACCTCGAAATTCTGTCCCCCAAAAACGTCACCCTTCAACCCTACGCCTTATATCCCGCACCCCGAGATCCTGCCTCCAAAAGCCTACACCCCCAAACCCTGATACCCCAATCTGGCGCCCCCAGATGCTGAACCCCAATCCCTGAACTTGCTAACACTGCACCCTAGATTCTGCATCCCCATTAACCCTTCACCCCAAAACCCTGCAACACAAAATCTTGCAGCATCAAACCCTGCACCCCAAATCCTGCACCCCCAATTTCCGCCCTAGCAAACTCTGCACCCCTAAACCCTACAACTGAAATCTTACACCCTCTAATCCTGCCCTCCCAAATCCTGAACCCCCAACCCTGCACCCCCAAACCCTGCATACCCAAATCCTTCCATCCTAAACCCTGCACCCCTAAACCCTGCCCCCAAACTCTGCACCCCCAAATCCTGTCCCCCAACAATGCATCCCCAAACCCTGTACCCCAAATCCTGCCCCTCCAGCTTGAACTCTACCCCCCCAAACCGTGCACTCCCAATCCCTGAACGCCTAATCTTCCACCCTCTAATGATGCACCCCTAAACCTCACACCCTGAAACCTGCACCCCCAGGTCCTGAATCCCCAAACCCTGCACCCCAAAAGAATTCACTCCCAAACCTTACACCTCCAAGTCCTGCACCTCAAAGTCCTGGAAACCCAAGCCCTTCAACCCCATCCCTGCAACACCCAATCCTGTACCCCAAAACCCAGCACCCCAGAATCCTGCACCCCAAATCCTGCCCTACCAAACCTTTCACTGCAAACCCCTGCACCCCAAGACTGTGCTACTCTCAACATTGAACCCCCAAATCCTACACCCCCAGATCCTTGCCTCCCAAAACTCTGCACCCCCAAGTGCTGCACCTCACATCTCTCACCCCAAAATCCTTCCCCCACCACCCTGCACCCTCAAATCGTTCGCCCCCAAACCCTGCACCCCAAAACTCTCCACCTCCAAATCCTGAACCCTGAAACCCTGCACCACCAAATCCTTTGCTCCAGTGCTCTGCACCCCACACTCTGCAACCTTAAATTTCCCTCTCCAAATCCTGGACTCCGAAACTCTGCATGCCAAAACCCTGCACCCCCAAATTCTTCCCCCAAACCCTGCACCCTTAATTCTTGCACCCCCAGTTCCTGAAACCTGCACCCCCAAACCCTGCACCCCCAAACCCTGCACTCTTAGACCTGACTTCTAAACCCTGCACCCCAGAACCCTGCACCCAAAATCCTAAACCCCTTAACTCTGCACCCCCAAATCCTGCAGACCCATGTCCCGAATTTCCCCCAATTCAAGCACCCCAAACCCTGCCCCCCTCATAACCTACATCCCCAAATCCTGCACTCCCATGTCCTGAACACCCAAAAGCTGAACCCCCTAATCCCTTAACTCCCAAAACCTGCAGCCCCAATTATGCCTCCCCAAGACCTGCGGCCCCAAACCCCACACCCCGAAATTCTGTACCCCCAAACCCCTGTACCGCAAATCCTGCCCCCCACAAGTTGCACCCTAAAAACCTGCACCTCCTTATCCTGTCCTACCCAACCCTTCACCCAACCCCCTTCACCCCAAGATCCTGCTGCCCTAAACCCTGCACCCCCAAATCATCCCTCCCAACCCTGCCCCCCAAACCCTGTCCCCCTAAAGCCTGACCCCTAAACCCTGCTCCCCAAAACCCTGCTACCCCAAATCTTGTACCCCCAGATCCTGCACCCAACATCCTGCAATCCCAAATCTCGCACCCCCAATTCCTCCATCCCCACGTCATGAAGCAGCAAACCCTGCTCCCCACAACTCTGCACCCCCAACCCTGCCTTTCTAGATTCTGCACCCCAATACCCTGCACCCCCAAACACGGCACCCCCAGGTCCTGAACACCTGAACAACAAGGTTCTGCACCCCCTAATCCTGCACCCCCATATTCTGATCCCTACACCCTGCACCCCCAGATCCTTCCCTCCCAAAACCTGTACCCCTATAACCCTGCACCCTTCAACCCTGCACCCCAAAACCGTGCAACCCCAACTTCAGCAGTCCCAGTTCCTTAACATGTGAAACCTGTACCCCAAGTCCTGCACCCCAAAACATTACACCCGAAATCCTGCCCCCCCAAACCATGTACCCCAAAATCAAAGCCCCTCAGACTTGCACTCAAAAGTCCGCAGCACAAAATCCTGCCCCCCCAGTTCCTAAAGACGTGAAACCCACACCTCCAAAGCCTCACCCTAAAGCCCTGCACCCCCAAATCCTGCCCTACCAAACCCTTCAGCCCTGCACCCCAAGATCCTCCTAACCTAAACCCCAACACCCTGCACCCGTAAATCCTGTACCACCAGATCCTAAACCCTTAAACCCTGCAGCCCCAAATCCTCCCTCCCCAACTCTGCACGCCAAGACTGAACAAACCCAGATCTTGCACCCCTAAATCTCTGCACTGCACAACCCTGCACCCTCAAATCCTGCAACCCTATATCCTGCCCCCCAAACCCCTGCACCTCCAAACCTGAGTCCCACCCCTTTTTCTAGAGCCCTGCACCCCAAATCCTGCCTACCAAACCCTTCAGCCCTGCACCCCAAGATCCTCCTACCCTAAACCCCCAAAACCCTGCACCCATAAATCCTGCACCCCAGATCCTGTACCCAACACCCTGCACCCCAGAACTCTGCACCTCCAGATCCTAAACCCTGAAATCCTGCACCCCAAATCATCCCTCAAAAAGCAGTGCACCCCACAACTCTGCACCCTGGGATCCTACTACCCCAAGCCCTGCAGCCCCACACTCTGCACCCCAGAACCCTGCAGCCCCAAAAATCTCCAGCCCCATATCCTGGACTTGCAAACCCTGCACCCCAGAACCCTGCACCCAATAACCCTGCACCCCCAAAACTCTGCACCCCAAATCCTGCACCCCAAACCCTACCCCCTTAAACTTTCTACCCCCAAATCCTGCCCTACCAAGCCCTCCACCGCAAATCCCTGCACCCCAAGATCCTGCTGCCCTAAACCCTGCACCCCAAAATGACGCACTCCAAAACACTGCACCCCAAACTTGGCACTCCAGAACTCTGCAAACCCAAATCCTGCACCCCCAGATCCTTCCTTCCTTCCTTCCTTCCTTCCTTCCTTCCTTCCTTCCTTCCTTCCTCACTCGCTTCCTTCCCAAATCCTGCACCCCAAATCCTGCCCTACCCAACCCTTCACCCCAAACCCCTCACCCCACAGTCTTGCTGCCCCAAATCCTGCAATCCCAAACCCTGCACCCAGAATTCTGCGCCCCAAACCCTGATCCCTGAATCACTCCACCTCCAAACCCTGCACCCCCAAATCCTTCCCCAACCCCCTGCACCCCAAACCCTCTACCCCCTAACCCTGAACCCCAAATTCCTCTCCCAAAAACCCTGCACCCCCAGATCCCTGCACCCAGAAAGCATTTATGCCCAAATCCTGCATCCTAAAATCCTGCACCCCAGATCCTGCACCCCAAAACCTTCGCCACAAACCCTGTCCCTCAAACCCTTCACCTCGAAATTCTGTCTCCCAAAAACATCACCCTTCAACCCTACGCCTTATATCCCGCACCCCGAGGTCCTGACTCCAAAAGCCTACACCCCCAAACCCTGATACCCCAATCTGGCACCCCCAGATGCTGAACCCCAATCCCTGCACTCACAAACACTGCACCCTAGATTCTGCATCCCCATTAACCCTTCACCCCAAAACCCTGCAACACAATATCCTGCAGCACCAAACCCTGCACCCCAAATCCTGCAACCCCAATTTCGGCCCTGCCAAACTCTGCACCCCTAAAGCCTACAACCGAAATCTTGCACCCCCTAATGCTGCCCTCCCAAATCCTGAACACCCAAACCCTGCGTACCCAAATCCTTCCATCCTAAACCCTGCACCCCAGATTCTGCCCCTCCCACCTTGCACTCTGCCCCCCAAACCGTGCACTCCCAATCCCTGAACGCCCAAGTCCTCCACCCCCACGTCCTTAACGCCCAAAATGAGCACCCCAGATCCTCACCACCCAACCCTGCACCCCCTAATCTTCCACCCTCTAATAATGCACCCCTAAACCTCACACCCTGAAACCTGCACCCCCAGGTCCTGAATCCCCAAACCCTGCACCCCAAATCCTTTGCCTTTAAATCCTGCCCTCCTAAAACCCAGGACCCCATAATTTGCCTCCCCAAACCCTGCACCCCAAAACCCTGCACCCCCAAACGCAGCAGCCCAGGTGCTGAACACCCAAACCCTGCACCCCCAAAGAATTCACTCCCAAACCTTGCACCTCCAAGTCCTGCACCTCAAAGTCCTGGAAACCCAGGCCCTTCAACCCCATCCCTGCAACACCAAATCCTGTACCCCAAAACCCAGCACCCCAGAATCCTGCACCCCAAATCCTGCCCTACCAAACCTTTCACTGCAAACCCCTGCACCCCAAGATTGTGCTACCCTCAACACTGAACCCCCAAATCCTACCCCCCAGATCCTTGCCTTCCAAAACTCTGCACCCCCAAATGCTGCACCTCAAATCTCTCACCCCAAAATCCTTCCCCCAACACCCTGCACCCTCAAATCCTTCACCCCAAACCCTGTACGCCGAAACTCTACACCTCCAAATCCTGAACCCTGAAACCCTGCACCCCCAAATCCTTTGCCCCAGTGCTCTGCACCCCACTCTATGGAACCTTCAATTTCCCCCCCCAAACCCTGTACTACGAAACCCTGCGCCCCCAAAGAATTCACTCCCAAACCTTGCACCTCAAAGTCCTGGAAACCCAGGCCCTTCAACCCCATCCCTGCAACACCAAATCCTGTACCCCAAAACCCAGCACTCCAAAACCCTGCACCCCCAAATTATTCCCCCAAACCCTGCAGCCTTTATTGCTGCACCCCCAGTTCCTGAAATCATGTAACCTGCACCCCAAACCCCTGCACCCCCAAACCCTGAAGCTCCAGATCCTTCCCTCCCATACCCTGCAGCCCCAAATCTGAACCCCCAAATCCTGAACTCCAGGATCTTGCACTCCCAGGTCCTGTACCCCCAAATCAGACCCCTAAAACCCTGCACCCCCAACCCTTCACCCCCAAATCCTGCACCTCTAATCCTTCACTCCCTTAACGCTGCAAGCCCAAAACATGCACCACCATATCTTGCACCCCCAAAACATCCCCCATCCAAACCTTGCACTTCAAAATGCTGCACCCCGAATCCTTCTCCCCAACACCCTGCACCCCCAAATCCTGCACCCCATGGCCCTGCACTCTCTAGTCATGCACGCCCAAAACATGTGCACCCTAAACCGTGCACCCCCAAATCCTGACTCTCCAGATCCTGCACCCCCAAAACCTGCAACTTCAAAAGCTGCGCCCCAGATCCTGCCTCCTACAACCCCAAATCCTGCACCCCCAAACGCTGCACCCCCAGGTCCTGAACACCCAAAACTTGCACTCAAAAGTCCGCACCACATAATCCTGCCCCCCCAGTTCCTAAACACATGACACCCGCACCCCCAAAGCCTCACCCTAAAGCCCTGCACCCCCAAATCCGGCCCTACCAAGCCCTCCACCCCAAACCTCTGCACCCCAAGATCCTCCTACCCTAAACCCCAACACCCTGCACCCATAAATCCTGTATCCCCAGATCCTGCACCCAACACCCTGCACCCCAGAACTCTGCACGTCCAGATCCTAAACCCTAAAACCCTGCACCCTAAATCCTCCCCCAAAAAACAATGCACCCCCCAAATCTGCACCCCCAGATCCTGCTGCCGCAAACCCTGCAGCCCCACACTCTGCACCCCAGAACCCTGCACCCCCAAATCTTCCAGCTCCATATCCCGGACTTCCAAACCTTGCACCCCATAACCCTGCATCCCCAAAACTCTGCACCCCCAAATCCTGCACTCCAAACCCTACCCCCCTAAACTTTCCACCCCCAAATCCTGCCCTACCAAGCCCTCCACCCCAGACCCCTGCACCCCAAGATCCTGCTGCCCTAAACACTGCACCCCCATAACATCCTTCCCTAAACCCTGCACCCCAACATGATGCATTCCAAAACACTGCACCCCAAACCTGGCACTCCAGAATCCTGCAACCCCAAATCTGCACCCCCAAATCCTGGCCCCAAACCCTGCACACACGAACACTGAACCCCCAAATCCTGCACCCCCAGATCCATCCTTCCTTCCTTCCTTCCTTCCTTCCTTCCTTCCTTCCTTCCTTCCTTCCTTCCTTCCTTCCTTCCTTCCTTCCCAAAACCTGCACTCTAAATCCTGCCCTACCCAACCCTTCACCCCAAACCCCTGCACCCCAAGGTCCTCCTACCCTAAACCCCAACACCCTGCACCCATAAATCCCGTATCCCCAGATCCTGCACCCAACAGCCTGCACCCCAGAACTCTGCACCTCCAGATCCTAAACCGTAAAATCCTGCGCCCTAAATCCTCCCCCAGAAAACAATGCACCCCCCAACTCTGCACCCCCAGATCCTGCTGCCGCAAACCTTGCAGCCCCACACTCTGCACCCCAGAACCCTGCACCCCCAAATCTTCCAGCTCCATATCCCGGACTTCCAAACCTTGCACCCCATAACCCTGCATCCCCAAAACTCTGCACCCCCAAATCCTGCACCCCAAACCCTACCCCCCTAAACTTTCCACCCCCAAATCCTGCCCTACCAAGCCCTCCACCCCAAACCCCTGCACCCCAAGATCCTGCTGCCCTAAACACTGCACCCCCATAAGTGAAGTCCTGAAACTTCAAACTCTGCATACTCAGAGCCTTCCTTGCCCTACCCTGCACCCCCAAATCCTGCAACCCCCAAATCCACCAACCCCGAGGTCCTGAACACCTGAACCCTGCACCCTTCAAACCCTGCACCCCAAAACTCTTCACCCTTAAACCCTGCACCCCGAGTTCTTGAAAACATGAAACCCGCAGCCCCAAAGCCTCACTCCCACCCCTTACTCCGGAGCCCTGCACCCCCAAATCCAGCCATACCAAACCCTTCAGCCCTGCACCCCAAGATCCTCCTACCCTAAACCCCCAACACCCTGCACCCATAAATCCTGTACCCCCAGATCCTGCACCCAACACCCTGCACCCCAGAACTCTGCACCTCCATATACTAAACCCTTAAACACTGCACCCCAAATCCTCCCCCAAAAAACAATGCACCCCCAACTCTGCACCCCCAGAACCCTGCACCGCCAAATCCCCCCCCCCTCAAATGAATGCACCCCCAAAACCTGAACCCCCAGATCCTGCTGCCCCATACCCAGCACCCCCAAACTCTGCACCCGGAAATCCTGCACTCTCATAACCCTGCACCTCAAATAATTCCCTCGACCCTGCACCCCCAAAACCTGTAACCCCAAACGCTGCACCCCAAATCCCAACTAACCCTGCCCCGCCAAACACTGCCCCCCAAAATCCTCCACTCCAAAACCCTGCACCCCGAAACCGTGCACCTCCAGATCCTTCCCTCAAACCCTGCACCCCCAGTTCCTGAACATGGAAAACCTGCCCACGCATACCCTGCACCCCAAAACCTTGCACCCCAAATCACTTTCCTTCAAATCTCACACCCCAAACTTGTACACCCCAAGATCCTTCTCGCCAAAACCCTGCCCCCTAAATTTGTATCCCACACCCTGCCCCCCAGACCCTACACCCCAAAACCTGCAGTCCCAAACCCTGCACCAAACTCTGCACCCCCAAACCCTTCACCCCAAAATCCTGCCATACAAAGCCCTTCATCCAAAGCTCTGCACCCTCAGATCCTGCACCCGAAACCCTGAAACCCAAATTCTGCACCCCAGATCCTGCACGCCAAAACCTTCACTGCAAACCCTTCACCCCAAACCCTTCACCCCCCAACCCTACACCCCTAAATCCCGCACCCCCAGATCCTGTCCCCAAAACCCTACACCCCAGACCCTGCACCCCCAATTCTGCACCGCAAAATCCTGTACCCCCAGATCTTGAACCAACAGATCCTTCCCCCAACATCCTGAACCCCCAAACCTTCACCTCCAAATCCTCCACCCCAAAACCTTGCACCCCAAAACCCTTTACCCTAAAAGCTGCATCAGCAAATCCTTCCCCCCAACACCCTGCACCCCCAATTCCTGCCCCACCAAACCCTGCACCCCCTAACCCTGAACCCGAAATCCCTCACCCAAAACCCTGCACCCCTCAAATCTTCATCCCTAAACTCTGCACCCTCAAAATGTGCACCCTTAAATTCTGCACCCCGAAATCCTGCACCCCAAATCCTTCCCCAACACCCTGCTGCCCCAAACCCTGCACCCCCTAAACCTGAACCCCAAATCCCTCACCCAAAATCCCTGCACCCCCAAACCCTGTACCCCAAAATCCTGCCTTACCCAACCCTGCACCCCAAACCCTTCACCTCAAAATTCTGTCCCCCTAACCCTTCACCCCCCAACCCTACACCCCTAAATCCCACACCCCCAGATCCTGCCGCTCAAACCCTGAAACCCCAAATCATGCAGCTCCTGATTCTTCTCTCACAAACCCTGCACCCCAAAACTCTGCACCCCCAAATCCTGTCCCCCAAAACAATGTGCACCAAACCTTGAACCCGCAAATCCTGCACGCCCAGGTCCTGAACACCTGAACCCTGCACCCCCAAATCCTTTAACCCCCAAACCCAGCAACCCCAAACCTTGTATCCCCAGATCCTTCCCCAAACACCCTGCACCCCCAAACCCTACACCCCAAATCCTTCACCAACACCTTGCACCCCCAAAGCCTGCACCCCCTAAATCTGAACCCCCAATCCCTCACTCAAAAACCCTGTACCCCCCAAAGCCTGCACCCCAAGATCCTTCCCCACAACACCCTGCACCCATAAATCCTGTACCCCCAGATCCTGCAACCAACACCCTGCCCCCCAAAACCCTGAACCTCCAAACTCAGCCCTACCAAACCTTCACTCTAAAATCCTGCACCCTAAGATCCTTCTCCCCAACCCTGCACACCCAAATCCTGCACCCCAAAATACTGCACCCCAAACCCTGCAGGCCAACCCTGGCACCCCAGAGCCCTTCAATGCAAAGTCCTGCACCCCCAGTTCTGAAGACACAAAACCTGTCCCCCCCAAACCCTGCACCCCAAACCTTGCACCCCCAAATCATTTTCCTTCAAATCCCACACCCAAAACTCGTACACCCCAAGATCCTGCACCCCAAAACCCTGCCCTCTAAACTTTGTACCCCCAAACCCTACCCCCAAACCCTACACCCCAAAACCTATAGTCCCAAACCCTGCACGCCAAAATCCTGCCCTACCCAACCCCTTCACCCCAAACCCCTGTACCCCAAGACCCTGAACCCTCAAAGACTTCATCTCGAAAATCTGTCCCCCAAACCCTTCACCCCCCAACCCTGCACCCCTAAATCCCTCACCCCTAGATCCTGCCCTGCAAACCCTACACCCCACTACCCAGTACCCCAACACTCTTCATCCCTAACCCCTCTACCCTCAAATCCTCCACCCTGAAGCCCTGCACCCCAAAACCCTTTACCCTAAAACCTGCACCAGCAAATCCTTCCCCCAACACCCTGCACCCCCAATTCCTGCCCCACCAAACCCTGCACCCCCAAATCCTGCCCTGCCCTGCCCAACCCTTCACCCCAAATCCCTTCACCCCAAGATCGTGCTGCCCTAAACCCTGCACCCCCAAATCCCAAGTAAGCCTGCAGCACAAAAACCCTGAACCCCCAAGCTCAGCCCTACCAAACCTTCACCCTAAAATCCTGAATCCCATAACCCTGCACCCCCAGACCCCTTCACTCCCAAATCCTGCACCCCAAACCCTACCCCACGAAACTCTCCACCCCCAAATCCTGCCCTCCCAAGCCCTCCACCCCAAACCCCTGCACCCCAAGATCCTGCTGCCCTAAGCCCTGTAGCCCCATATCATCCTTCCCTAAACCCTGCACTCCAAAACACTGCACCCCAAAACCCTGCAGCCCTAAATCCTGCTTCTCCAAACCCTTCCCCCCCAAATTTTAACCCCCCAAGTCCTGCACCCGCAAGCTCTTCACCCTAAAACCCCACACCCCCAGATCCTGCACACCCAAATCTTGCTCCCCCAAATCCTTCCCCCAAACACCCTGCACCCATTAAGCCTGTACCCCCAAATCCTGCACCCCCAAGTCCTGAAACTTCAAACTCTGCACCCTCAGAGCCTTCCTTGCCCTACCCTGCAACCCCAAATCCTGCAACCCCCAAATCCCCCAAGTCCTGAACCCCTGAACCCTGCACCCTTCAAACCCTGCACCCCAAAGCTCTGCACCCCCAAACCCTGCACCCCCAAATCCTCTCTTAAAAAACAATGCACCCCCCAACTCTGCACCTCCAGATCCTGCTGCCCCAAACCCTGCAGCCCAACAGTCTGCACCCCAGAACCCTGCACCCCCCAGATCATCCCACCCTGTGTACCGGACTCCCAAACCCTGCACCCCAGAACCACGCACCCCCAAATCCTGCACCCCTATATTCTGCACCCAAAGATCCTACTGCCTTAAACCCTGGACCCCCAAATTCTGCACGCCCAGGTCCCTTCCTTCCTTCCTTCCTTCATTCCTTCCTTCCTTCCTTCCTTCCTTCCCAAAGCCCTGCACCCCAAATCCTGCCCTACCCAACCCTTCACCCCAAACCCCTGCACCCACAGTCTTGCTACCCCAAATCCTGCAATCCCAAACCCTGCACCCAGAATTCTGCGCCCCAAACCCTGATCCCTGAATCACTCCACCTCCAAACCCTGCACCCCCAAACCCTTCCCCAACACCCTGCACCCCAAACCCTGCACCCAAAAACCCTGCACCCCTCAAACTCTGCACCCCAAGATCCTGCTGTCCTAAATGTTGAACACCCAAACCTTGCACCCCAAACCCTGAAACCCAAATCCTGCACCCCCAAACCTTCACCTCGAAATTCTGTCCCCTAAACCCTTCACCCCGCAAATCCTGCAACCTTAAATCCCGCACCCCCAGATCCTGCCGCCCAAACCCTACACCCCCGAACCCTGTACCCCCAAATCCTCCACCCTGAAACCCTGGAACATCTAATCTTGCAACCCGAAATCCCTTCCCTAACATCCTGCACCCCCAAACCCTGCCCCCCCCAGATCCTTCACCAACATCCTGCACCCCCGAACCCTGAACCCCAAATCCCTCACCCAAAACCCCTGCACCCAAAATCCTGCCCCACAAACCCTGAAACCCCAAATTTTGACCCAAATCAAGGCACTTACAAACCCTGCACCCGCAGGTCCTTCCCCCCTAAACCCGGCACCCCAAAATCCCTCACCCCAAATCCCTGCACTCTCAAATCTTGCACCCCCAGAAAACGTGCACCCCAAATTGTTCACCCCGTATCCCACCCCAATAAACCCTGCACTTCAAAACCCTGCACCCCCACATCCTTCCCCCAAACACCCTGCACCCATTAATCCTGCACCCCCAAATCCTGCACCCCCAGGTGCTGAAACTTCAAACTCTGCACCCTCAGAGCCTTCCTTGCCCTACCCTGCACCCCCAAATCCTGCACTCCAAATCCTGCCCTACCCAACCCTTCACCCCAAACCCCTCACCCCACAGTCTTGCTGCCCCAAATCCTGCAATCCCAAACCCTGCACCCAGAATTCTGCCCCCCAAACCCTGATCCCTGAAACACTCCACCTCCAAACCCTGCACCCCCAAATCCTTCCCCAACACCCTGCACCCCAAACCCTGCACCCCCTAACCCTGAACCCCAAATCCCTCACCCAAAAACCCTGCACCCCCAAATCCCTGCACCCAGATAGCATTCCTGCCGAAATCCTGCATCCTAAAATCCTGCACCCCAGATCCTGCACCCCAAATCCTTCACCGCAAACCCTGTCCCTCAAACCCTTCACCTCGAAATTCTGTCCCCCAAAAACGTCACCCTTCAACCCTACGCCTTATATCCCGCACCCCGAGATCCTGCCTCCAAAAGCCTACACCCCCAAACCCTGATACCCCAATCTGGCACCCCCAGATGCTGAACCCCAATCCCTGCACTCACAAACACTGCACCCTAGATTCTGCATCCCCATTAACCCTTCACCCCAAAACCCTGCAGCACAATATCCTGCAGCACCAAACCCTGCACCCCAAATCCTGCAACCCCAATTTCGGCCCTACTAAACTCTGCACCCCTAAAGCCTACAACCAAAATCTTGCACCCCCTAATGCTGCCCTCCCAAATACTGAACCCCCAAACCCTGCATACCCAAATCCTTCCATCCTAAACCCTGCACCCCTAAACCCTGCCCCCAAACTCTGCACTCCCAAATCCTGTCCCCCAACAATGCATCCCCAAACCCTGCACCCCAAGTCCTGCCCCTCCAGCTTTCACTCTACCCCCCCAAACCGTGCACTCCCAATCCCTGAACGCCCAAGTCCTCCACCCCCACGTCCTTAACGCCCAAAATGTGCACCCCAGATCCTCACCACCCAACCCTGCACCCCCTCATCTTCCACCCTCTAATAATGCACCCCTAAACCTCACACCCTGAAACCTGCACCCCCAGGTCCTGAATCCCCAAACCCTGCACCCCAAAGAATTCACCTCCAAATCCTGCATCTCAAAATCCTGGAAACCCAAGCCCTTCAACCCCATCCCCGCAACACCAAATCCTGTACCCCCAAACCCAGCACCCCAGAATCCTAAACCCCTTAACCCTGCACCCCCAAATCCTGCAGACCCATGTCCTAAACCTCCCCCAATCCCAACACCCCAAACCCTGCCCCCCCAAAACCTACATCCTCAAATCCTGCGCCCCCATGTCCTGAACACCCAAAAGCTGCACCCCCTAATCCCTTAACTCCCAAAACCTGCAGTCCCAATTCTGCCTCTCCAAGACCTGCACCCCCAGACCCCAGACCACTAAATCCTGCACCCCCAAACCCCTGTACCCCAAATCCTACCCCCAACAAGTTCTACCCTAAAAACCTGCACCACCTTATCCTGGCCTACCCAACACTTCACCCCAAGATCCTGCTGCCCTACACTCTGCACCCCCAAATCATCCCTCCCAACCCTGCCCCCCAAACCCTGTCCCCCTAAAGCCTGACCCCTAAACCCTGCTCCCCAAAACCCTGCTACCCCAAACCTTGTACCCCCAGATCTTTCCCCAACATCCTGCAGTCCCAAACCCTGCACCCCCAATTCTGCCTCCCCAAACCCTGCACCCCCAAAACCCTGCACCACTACACCTTGCACCCCAAACCCCTGCTCCCCTAATCCTCCCCCCCAAAACTCTGCACCCTGCCCCCCACAAGTTGCACCCTACAACCCTGCACCCCCAAAACCTGTACCCATGGATCCTGCACCCCCAAAACCTGTACCCTGAGATCCTGCTCCCCCAAACCCAGCACCCTGAAATCCCTCACCCCAAATCCCTGCACCCCCAAATCCTGCCTCTAAACACTGAACATCAAGGTTCTGCACCCCAAACCCTGCTCGCCCATATCCTGCAGCCCAGATCCTGCACCCCATAACCCTGCACCCCCTAATTCTGATCCCTAAACCCTGCACCCCCAGATCCTTCCCTCTAAAAACCTGTACCCCCATAACCCTGCACCCTTCAACCCTGCACCCCCAAACCCTTCCCCACCAAACCCTACACCCCCAATTCCTCCATCCCCACGTCATGAACCAGCAAACCCTGCTCCCCACAACTCTGCACCCCCAACCCTGCCCTTGTATATTCTGCACCCCAATACCCTGCACCCCCAAACGCGGCACCCCTAGGTCCTGAACAACAAGGTTCTGCACCCCCTAACCCTGCACCCCCATATTCTGATCCCTGCACCCTCCACCCCCAGATCCTTCCCTCCTAAAACCTGTACCCCTATAACCATGCACCCTAAAACCCTGCCCCCCAAAATCCTGCAACCCCAACTTCTGCAGCCCCAGTTCCTTAATGTGTGAAACCTGCACCCCAAAACCTTGCACCTGAAATCCTGTCCCCCCAGACCGTGTACCCCAAAATCAAGGCCCCTCAAACTTGCACTCAAAAGTCTGCACCACAAAATCCTGCCTCCCCAGTTCCTAAAGACATGATACCTGCACCCCCAAAGTCTCACCCTAAAGCCCTGCACCCCCAAATCCAGCCCTACCAAACCCTTCTGCCCTGCACCCCAAGATCCTTCTACTCTAAACCCCAACATCCTTCACCCATAAATCCTGTACCCCCAGATCTGCGCCAAACCCTGCCCCCCCAAACCCTGCCCCCCAACAGTGCACCCCCAAACCCCTTCACCCTAAACGTCTACACCCAAAAATCCTTCTACCCTCAACCCTGCACCCCCAATTCATGCCCTACCACATCCTGCACCCCCAAACCCTGCCCCCCCAGATCTTTCACCAACACCCTGCACCCCCGAACCCTGAACCCCAAATCCCTCACCCAAAACCCCTGTACCCAAAATCCTGCCCCACAAACCCTGCAACCCCAAATTCTGACCCAAATCAAGGCACTTACAAACCCTGCACCCGCAGGTCCTTCCCCCCTAAACCCGGCACCCCAAAATCCCTCACCCCAAATCCCTGCACTCTCAAATCTTGCACCCCCAGAAAACGTGCACCCCAAATCGTTCACCCCGTATCCCACCCCTTTAAACCCTGCACTTCAAAGCCCTGCACCCCCAAGTCCTTCTCCCAAACACCCTGCACCCATTAATCCTGCACCCCCAAAATCCTGCACCCCCAAGCCCTGAAACTTCAAACTCTGCACCCTCGGAGCCTTCCTTGCCCTACCCTGCACCCCCAAATCCTGCACTCCAAATCCTGCCCTACCCAACCCTTCACCCCAAAACCCTGCACCCCACAGTCTTGCTACCCCAAATCCTGCAATCCCAAACCCTGCACCCAAAATTCTGCGCCCCAAACCCTGATCCCTGAATCACTCCACCTCCAAACCCTGCACCCCCAAATCCTTCCCCAACACCCTGCACCCCAAACCCTGTACCCCCTAACCCTGAACCCCAAATCCTTCACCCAAAACCCCTGCAACCCTCAAACCCTGCACCCCAAGATCCTGCTGCCCTAAATCTTGAACACCCAAACCTTGCATCCTCCAATCTTGCACCCCCAAACCCTGCACCCCAAAAGCATTCATGACCAAATCCTGTACCCAAAATCCTGCACCCTCAAAATCCTTCTCCCCAACCTTGCACTGCAATGACCCCCAAACCTTGTACCCCTAAAACCTGCAACCACAAACCTGGCACCTCCCAACTCTGCACCTCAAATCCTCCTTCCCCAAAACCTGCACCCCAAAACTGTACAAGCCCAGATCTTGCACCCCTAAATCTCTGCACTCCACAACCCTGCATCTTCAAATCCTGCACCCCTATATCCTGCCCCCCAAACCCCTGCACCTCCAAACCCTTGACTCCCAAATCCTGTAACCCTGTGCCAGGCACCCCCAAACCCTTCCCCCCCAAACCCTGCACCCCCAATTCCTCCATCCCCACGTCATGAACCCCCAAACCCTCCTCCCCACAACTCTGCACCCCAAACCCTGAATTCTCAAGCCCTGCACCCCAAACTTAGCTGTTCAAACTGTGCCCCCACCGAACCCTAACCCTAACCCTGGCTCTCCAAACCCTGCACCCCAAACCCTGCACCACTAAACCTTGCACCCCAAAACCTGCTCCCCCTAATCCTCCACCCCCACATCCAGAATCTCCAAAACCAGCGACCCCAAATTCCTGCATCCCCAATCCCTGCACCCCCAAATCATTTTCCTTCAAATCCTACATGGAAAACTTGTACACCCCAAACGCTGCACCCAAAACCCTGCCCTTCTAGATCCTGCACCCCAATACCCTGCACCCCCAGGTTCTGAACCGCCAAATCCAGCTCCCCCAAACCCTGCCCTACCAAACCCTTCAACCCAAACCCTGCTCCCCCCCGATCCTTCTCTCCCAAATCCTGCACCCCTAGTTGTGCTGTTCCAACTGTGTACCCCAAAGTCCTGACCCTTCCAAACCTGCACCCCCAAATCATGTCTGACCCACCCCTTCACCCCAACCCCCTTCACCTCAAGATCCTGCTCCCCAAAACCCTGCTACCCCAAACCTTGTACCCCCAGATCCTTCCCCCAACATCCTGCAGTCCCAAACCCTGCACCCCCAGTTCTGCCTCCCCAAACCCTGCAGCCCCAAAACACTGCACTGCTACACCTTGCACCCCAAACCCTGCACCACGAAATTTTGCACCCCCAAGCCCCTGTATCACAAATAATGCCCCCCACAACTTTCACCCTAAAAACCTGCGCCCCCAAATCCTGTCCTACCCAACCCTTCACCCAACCCCCTTCACCCCAAGATGCCCTAAACCCTGCACCCCCAAATCATCCCTCCTAACCCTGCCCCCCAAACCCTGTCCCCCTAAAGCCTGACCCCTAAACCCTGGTCCCCAAAACCCTCCTGCCCCAAATCTTGTACCCCCACATCCTGCACCCCACACCCTGCACCCCAAACCCTGCACCTCCAGATCCTGGCCCCAAACACTGCACCCCAAACCCCTGCACCCAAAGATCCTACGGCCCTAAATCCTGAACTCCCAAATCCTGCACCCCCAGACCGTGTAGTCCCAATCAGGCCCCCCAAAACCCTGCCCCCCCATCCTTGCACCCTGAAACCTGCACCATGTAATCCTGCACCCCCTTAACACTGTGCCCTTAAAACCTGCACCACCAAATCTTGCACCCCCAAAACCTCCCCCCTCCAAAACGTGCACCCCAAAATCCTGCCCTACCCAACCCTTCACCCCAAACCCCTTCACGCCAAGACCATGCACCCTCAAACCCTTCGCCTCAAAATTCTGCACCCCAAACCCTTCACCCCCAAACCCTACACCCCTAAATCCCACACCCCCAGATCCTGCCCCCAAAACCCTACACCCCCAAACCCTGAACCCCCAAATCCTGCACCCCAATTATGCACCAAAAATCCTGCACCCCCAGATCTTGAACCAACAGATTCTTCCCCCAACACCCTGCACCCCCAAACCCTCTACCCCCAAATGCTCCACCCTGAAACCCTGCACCCCAGAACCCTTTACCCTAAAACCTGCACCAGCAAATCCTTCCCCCCAACACCCTGCACCCCCAAATCCTGCTCCTCTTAATCCTGCACACCCTAATGCTGCACCCTAAATCCTGCTACCTTATACCCTGAACCCCCAAATCCTGCACCCCCAGATCCTTCCTTCCCAAACTCTGCACCAAATCCTGCACCACAGGATCCTGGACCCCAAAGCCCTGAACCCCCAAAGCCTACACTCCCAAACCTGCACCCCCAAATCCTGCCCCTCCAACCCTGCACCTCCCAACCCTACACCCAGACCCTGCAGCCCCAAACTCTTCCAGACCAAGTCCTGGACCCTAAATTCTTCACCCCCAAGTCATGTACCTCTAAAACCTCCACCCTTAAACACAGCACCCCCAGATCTTGCTCCCCCAAACCCTGCACCCCAAGATCCTGCTTCCCTAAACCCTGATCCCCCTAATCCCCCATTCCCTAACACTGGACCCCCACATCCTCCATCCCCAAATCTTGCTCCCCCAAACCGTGCACCCCAAGATCCTTCCCTCCCAGACTCTGCATCCCCAGGTCCTGCACCCCCAAATCCTCCAACCCGATGTCCCAAACCCTCAAACCGTGCAGACCCAAAATCCTGCACCCCAGATCCTGCACCTCAAGAACTGACCCCCCAAACCCTGCACCCCCAGATCCTGCACCCCAAACCCTGCACCTTAAACCCCTGCACCCCAAGTCCTGCACCCCAGTACCCAAGAACACCAAATCTTGCACCTCCAAATCCTGTCCCCTTCAAGTCCCTCTACCCCCAAATCCTGCACCCAAACCCTGCACCCCAAACACTGCACCCCAAACCCTGTACCCCCAAATCCTGCACCAAAACCCTGTACCCCCAAATCCTTGACACCCACGTCCTGAATCTCCAAAAGCAGCAACCCCAAACCCTGCAGCCCCAGTCCCTGCACCCCCAAATCATTTGCCTTCGAATCCCACAGCCAAAGCTCGTACACCCCAAGATCTTGCACCCCAGATCCTGCACCCCAAACCCTGCGCCCCCAAACTCCTTCACCCCCAAATTCTGCACCCCAAACGCTACTCCCCTAAACTTTCCACCCCCAAACCCTGCCCTACCAAGCCCTCCACCCCAAACCCCTGCACCCCAAGATCCTGCTGCCCTAAACCCTGCACCCCCATATCATCCTTCCCTATACCCTACACCCCAAAACACCGCACTCCAAAACACTGCACCCCAAAACCTGGCACCCCAGAACCATGCACCCCTAAGTCCTAAACCCCCAAATCCTGGCCCCAACCCTGCACCCACAAATCCTTCACCTTGAAATCCTGTCCCCCAAAGCCTTCACCCCCCAACCCTACACCCCTAAATCCCGCACCCCCAGATCCTGCTGCCCAAACCCTGAAGCCCCCAACCTCAAACCCAAAATCCTGCACCCCCAGATCCTTCTCCACAATCCCTGCCCCCCCAAACACTGCATCCCCATATCCTGCACCCCAAGATCCTGCTACACTAAACCCTGAACCCCCTGTACACCCCCAATTCTTCTCTCACAAACCATGCACCCCAAAACTCTGAACCTCCCAATCCTGTTCTCCAAAACAATGTGTCCAGAGCCTTGAACGCGCAAACCCTGCACGCCCATGTCCTGAACAGCTGAACCCTGCACCCCCAAGTCCTTCACCCCTAAACCCCACACCCCCAAATCCTTCCTTCCTTCCTTCCCAAAACCTGCACCCCAAATCCTGCCCTACCCAACCCTTCACCCCAAACCCCTGCACCCACAGTCTTGCTACCCCAAATCCTGCAATCCCAAACCCTGCACCCAAAATTCTGCCCCCCAAAGCCTGCACCCTAAAAACCCTGCACCACTACACCTTGCACCCCGAAACCCTGCTCCCCAAATCCTCCCCCCTAAAACTCTGCACCCCAAATCCCTGTACCCCAAAGCCCTGCCCCCCACAATTTCCACCCTAAAACCCTGCAGCCCCAAAACCTGTACCCCCAGATCCTGCACCCCCAAACCTGGCACCCTGAAATCCCTCACCCCAAATCCCTGCACCCCCAAATCCTGCCTCTAAACCCTGAACAACAAGATTCTGCTCCCCAAACACTGCTCCCCCATATCCTGCACCCCAGAACCCTGCACCCCGGAACCCTGCACCCCGAAATTCTGATCCCTACACCCTGCACCGCCAGATCCTTCCCTCCCAAAACCTGTACCCCCATAAGCCTGCATCCTTCAAACCCTGCACCCCAAAAACCTGCACCCCCAAATTCTACAGTCCCGGTTCCTTAAAGTGTGAAACCTGTACCCCCAAGTCCTGCACCCCAAAACCTTTTACCCGAAATTCTGTCCCCCCAGACCATGTACCCCAAAATCAAGGCCCCTCAAGCTTGCACTCAAAAGTCTGCACCACAAAATCCTGCCCCCCCAGTTCCTAAAGACATGAAACCCGCACCCCCAAAGCCTCACCCTAAAGCCCTGCACCCCCAAATCCAGCCCTACCAAACCCTTCAGCCCTGCACCCCAAGATCCTGCAACCCTAAACCCTGCACCCCCATATCAGCCTTCCCCAAGCCTTGCAGCCCAGAACCCTGCACCCCCAAACCCCTTCACCCCCAAATCCTGCACGCCAAACCCTGCACCCCCTAAACTTTGCACCCCCAAATCCTGCCCTACCAAGCCCTCCACCCTGAACCCCTTCACCCTAAGATCCTCCTACCCTAACCCCTACACCCTGCACCCATAAATCCTGGAGCCCCAAATCCTGCACCCAAAACCCTGCACCCCATAACCCTGAACCCCAAGTCCCTCACCCAAAACCCCTGCACCCCAAGATCATGCTACCCTAAATCTTGAACACCCAAACCTTGCACCCTGAAATCTTGTACCCCAAACCCTGCACGCCAAAAGCATTCATGCCCAAATCCTGCGCCCCCAAACCTGGCACCCTGAAATCCCTCACCCCAAAACCCTGCACCCCCAAACCCCTGCACTCCAAAATACTGCAACCCCGGTTCCTGAACACGCAAAACCTGCCCTCCAAACCCTGCACCCCAAACCTTGCACCCCAAATCATTTTCCTTCAAATCCCAAACCCAAAACTCGTACACCCCAAGATCCTGCACCCCAAAACCCCGTCCCATCAACTTTGTACCCCTACACCCTGCCCCCCAAAGCCTACACCCCCAAGCTCTGCACTCCAAAATCCTGCCCTACTGAACCCTTCAGCCCAAACCCTTCACCCCAAGACCCTGCACCCTCAAACCCTTCACCTCAAAATTCTGTCCCCCAAACCCTTCACCTCCCAACCCTACAACCCTAAATCCCACATGCCCAGATCCTGCCCCCAAAACCCTACACCCCAACACCCTGCACCCCCAAATCCTGCACCCCCAGATCTTGAACCAACAGATCCTTCCCCCAACACCCTGCACCCCCAAACCCCCTATCCTCCAAATCCTCCACCCTGAAACCCTGCACCCCAAAAACCTTTACCCTAAAACCTGCACCAGCAAATCCTTCCCCCAACACCCTGCACCCCCAATTCCTGCCCCACCAAACCCTGCACCCCCAACCCTGCACCTCCGTTCCTGCTCTCCACAACCCTGCACCCCAAAAGCATTCATGCCCAAACCCTGCACCCCAAAATCCTGCACCCCAAAACCCTGCACCCCCAACTTCTGCAGTCCCAGTTCTTTAACATGTGAAATCTGCATGCTCAAGTCTTGCACCCCAAACCATGTACCCCAAAATCAAGGCCCCTCAAACTTGCACTCAAAAATCTGCACCCCCAGTTCCTTCCTTCCTTCCTTCCTTCCTTCCTTCCTTCCTTCCTTCCTTCCTTCCTTCCCAAAACCTGCACCCTAAATCCTGCCCTACCCAACCCTTCACCCCAAACCCCTGTACCCCACAGTCTTGCTGCCCCAAATCCTGCAATCCCAAACCCTGCACCCAAAATTGTGGCTCCCAAACCCTGACCCCTGAATCACTCCACCTCCCAACCCTGCACCCCCAAATCCTTCCCCAACACCCTGCACCCCAAACCCTGAACCCCAAATCCCTCACCCAAAACCCCTGCACCCCTCACACCCTGCACCCCAATATCCTGCTCCCCTAAATCTTAGGACCCAAGCCTTGCACCGTCAAATCCTGCACCCCCAACACCCTGAACCCCGAAAGCATTCATGCCGAAATCCTGCACCCTAAATTGTGCCCCCTCAAACCCTGAAACCCAAATCCTGCACCCCAACACCCTGCACTCTCAAATCATCCACCCCCAAAAATGTGTACCCCGAAACCATGCACCCCCAAACTATTCAACCCAAACATTGCACCCCCAAATCCTGACTCTCCAGATCCTTCCCGCAACACCCTGTACCCCCAAACCCTTCACCCCCCTGCCTCCCAGAACCCTTTGTCCCCAAACCTTGCACCCCAAACCCCTGCACCCCAAGATCCTGCTACCCTAAACCCTGCACCCCCATGTAATTCTTCCCTAAACACTGCACCCCAAAACACTGCACCCCAAACCCGGCACCCCAGAACCCTGCAATGCCAAATCCTGCCCCCTTAAACTGCACACCCCCAAATTCTGCACCCTAAAGTCCTGCACCCCAAGATCCTGCACCCCAAGCCACACCCTACCAAAACGTTATATCCCAAACCCCTGCACCCAAGAACCCTGCACCTCCAACCCTGCACCCCCAAATCTTGCACCCCAAAAACCCAGCACCCCAAAGCATTCCCTTCCAAATCCTGCACCCCAAATCATGCAATCCTAAAACCTGCATCCTAAACTCTACCACCAAACCCTGCACCCCCAAACTCTGCACCCCAAATCCTGCACACCAACATCATACACCCTGAAACACTAAAACCTGAAATCCTACCCCCTCACACCCTGCACCCCAAATCCTTCATCCAGAACACTGCACCCCTAAACCCTGCACCCTATATCGCTGCAGCCCCAAACCTTGTCTAACCTCCCCCCCCCCCCCGCCCAAAACCTGCACCCCCAGGTCCTTCCCCCCAAATGAATGCATCCCCAAAACCTGAACCCCCAGATCCTGCTGCCCCATACCCAGCACCCCCAAACTCCGCCCCTGAAAATCCTGCACTCTCATAACCTTGCATCTCAAGTAATTCCCTCCACCCTGCACCCCCAAAACCTGTAACCCCAAATGCTGCCCCCCAGATCCTGTCCCCAAACTCTGCACTTCCAGATCCTGCCCCCCTAAACCCTTAAAGCCCAAATATTGCACCCCTAGGTCCTTCCTCAACACCCTCTACCCCCAAATTCCCCACCTGAAAGCCTGCACCCCCAGATCCTGCACCCCAAAATCTCTCCACTGTCAAATCCTGCACCCCAAATCCTGTCCTCCCACACAATGAACCCTAAATTACTGCAGCCCCAGGTCCTGAACACCCGAAGCCTGCACCCCAAAATCCTGCACCACCAAGTCCTGCACCCTAAAGCCCTGCACCGAACATCCTGCCCCCCAACTCTGCACTTCCAAAACCTGCACGTCAAAACCTTGCACCCCAAATCCTGACCCGCAGATAATGCCCCCAAAACCCTGCATCCCCAATTCTTCACCCCTAAACTCTGCACCCTCAAAACGTGCACCCTTAAATTCTGCACCCAAAATCCTTCCTCCCAAGCCATGAACCCCCAAAACCTGTAATACCAAACTCTTCAACCCTGAATCCTGCACCCCAAAACCATGCACCCCCAAACCCCTGCACCCCAAAATACTGCACTCCAAACCCTGCAGGCTAACCCCGGCGCCCCAAAGCCCTGCACCCCAAAATCCTGCATCCCCAGTTCCTGAACACGCAAAACCTGCCCCCCAAACCCTGCACCCCAAACCTTGCACCCCAAATCATTTTCCTTCAAATCCCACACCCAAAACTCGTACACCCCAAGATCCTGCACCCCAAAACCCCGTCCCCTAAACTTTGTACCCCCACACTCTGCCCCCCCAATGCTTACACCCCCAAACCCTGCACCCCAAAATCCTGCCCTACTGAACCCTTCAGCCCAAACCCTTCACCCCAAGACCCTGCACCTGAAACCCTTCACCTCGAAATTCTGTCCCCCAAAGCCTTCACCCCCTACCCCTACACCCCTAAATCCCGCACCCCCAGATCCTGCCGCCCATACCTTGCACCGTTAGACCCTGCACCCCAAACTCCTGCACCTCCAAACTTTGCACCCCATAACCCGACACTCCAAACCCTTGCACTCTCAAACCCTGAACCCCCAAATCCTGCAGCCTCAGTTCCTAAACACGTGAGTCCTGCACCCCCAGACCCTCACCCCTGCACCCACAGTCTTGCTACCCCAAATCCTGCAATCCCAAACCCTGCACCCAAAATTCTGCCTCCCCAAAGCCTGCACCCTAAAAACCCTGCACCACTACACCTTGCACCCTGAAACCCTGCTCCCCAAATCCTCCCCCCAAAACTCTGCACCCCAAAACCCTGTACCCCAAAGCCCTGCCCCCTACAAGTTCCAACCTAAAACCCTGCACCCCCAAAACCTGTACCCCCAGATCCTGCCCCCCCAAACCTGGCACCCTGAAATCCCTCACCCCAAATCCCTGCACCCCCAAATCCTGCCTCTAAACCCTGAAGAACAAGGTTCTGCTCCCCAAACACTGTTCCCCCATATCCTGCACCCCAGAACCCTGCACCCCAGAACCTTGCACCCCGAAATTGTGATCCCTACACCCTGCACCCCCAGATCCTTCCCTCCCAAAACCTGTACCCCCATAAGCCTGCATCCTTCAAACCCTGCACCCCAAAACCCTGCACCCCCAAATTCTACAGCCCCGGTCCTTAACGTGTAAAACCTGCACCCCCAAGTCCTGCACCCCAAAACCTTGCACCCGAAATCCTGTCCCCCCAGACCGTGTACCCCAAAATCAAGGCCCCTCAAACTTGCACTCAATAGTCTGCACCACAAAATCCTGCCCCCCCAGTTCCTAAAGACATGAAACCCGCACCCCCAACGCCTCACCCTAAAGCCCTGCACCCCCAAATCCTGCCCTACCAAACCCTTCAGCCCTGCACCCCAAGATCCTGCAACCCTAAACCCTGCACCCCCATATCATCCTTCCCCAAGCCTTGCACCCCAGAACCCTGCACCCCCAAACCCCTTCACCCCAAAATCCTGCACGCCAAAGCCTGCACCCCCTAAACTTTCTACCCCCAAATCCTGCCCTACCAAGCCCTCCACCCTGAACCCCTGCACCCTAAGATCCTCCTACCCTAACCCCAACACCCTGCACCCATAAATCCTGGAGCCCCAAATCCTGCACCTAACACCCTGCACCCCCTAACCCTGAACCCCAAATCCCTCACCCAAAACCCCTGCACCCCAAGATCCTACTGCCCTGCATCTTGAACACCCAAACATTGTACCCTGAAATCTTGCACCCCAAACCCTGTACGCCAAAAGCATTCATGCCCAAATCCTGCACCCCTCAAACCCTGCACCCCAAGATCCTGCTGCCCTACATCTTGAACACCCAAACCTTGCACCCTCCAATCTTGCACAACCAAACCTTGTACCCCCAGATCCTTCCCCCAACATCCTGCAGTCCCAAACCCTGCACCCCCAATTCTGCCTCCCCAAACCCTGTAACCCCAATACACTGAACCGCTGCACCTTGCACCCCAAAACCCTGCTCCCCTAATCCTCTCCCCCAAAACTCTGCACCCCAAAACCCTATACCCCAAAACCCTGCCCCCCTACAAGTTCCACCCTAAAACGCTGCACCCACAAAACCTGTATCCCCAGATCCTTCCCCCCCAAACCTGGCACCCCCAACCCCTCACCCCAAAGCCCTGCACCCCCAAATCTGGCCCTACCAAACCCTTCTGCCTTGCACCCCAAGATCCTTCTACCCTAAACCCCAACAGCCTGCAACCCCAAATCCTGCACCCCCAGATCCTGCACCCAACACCCTATACCCCAAATCCTCCCTCAAAAACAAATGCACCCCACAACTCTGCACCCCAGATCCTGCTGCCCCAGACCCTGCAGACCCACACTCTGCACCCCAGAATCGTGAACCACCAAATCTTGCACCCCCAAATCCTGCATCCCGAGGTCCCAAACACACAAACACCCCAAACCTTGTACCCCACAACCTACACTCCCCATTTCTGTCCCTCCAAACCCTGCACCCGCAAATCCTGCGCCATACATCACCCCAGATCCTGCACCCCAAAACTCTGCACCCCAGACCTCCACCCCCTAATCCTGCAGCCTTAAACCCTGCACCCCAGAACCTTGCACCCCCAAATCCTTGCTCCTCCAATCCTACCAACCAAAAGTGGGTTCCTCTAAATCCTGCACCCCAATGTCCTGCCCCTCCAAAACCCTACACCCCCTAAACACTGCACCCCAAATCTGCACCCCCAAACCCTGCACTCCCAAATCCTTCATCCCAAGGCCCCCAAGGCCGTCACCCCTCAAATCCTGCACCCCTGAAATCCTGTTCCCTAAGACCCTGCACCCCAGGTCCTGAAACCCAAACCCCTGCACCCCAAAATACTGCACCCCAAACCCTGCAGGCCAACCCTGGCACCCCAGAGCCCTTCAGCGCCAAATCCTGCACCCCCAGTTCTGAACATGCAAAACCTGCCTCCCCCCAAGCCCTGCACCCCAAAACCTTGCACTCCAAATCATTTTCCTTCAAATCCCACACCCAAAACTCGTACACCCCAAGATCCTGCACCCCAAAACCCTGCCCTCTAAACTTTGTACCCCCAAACCCTACCCCCCAAACCCTACACCCCAAAACCTGCAGTCCCAAATACTGCACCCCAAAGCCCTGCACCCCAAATCCTGCCCTACCCAACCCTTCACCCCAAACCCCTGCACCACACAGTCTTGCTGCCCCAAATCCTGCAATCCCAAACCCTGCACCCAAAATTCTGCCCCCCAAACCCTGATCCCTGAATCACTCCACCTCCAATCCCTGTACCCCCAAATCCTTCCCCAACACCCTGCACCCCAAACCCAGCACCCCCTTACCCTGAACCCCAAATCCCTCACCTAAAAACCCTGCACCGCTCAAACCCTGCACCCCAAGATCCTGCTCCTTTAAATCTTGAACACCCAAACCTTGCACCCTAAAATCCTGCAAACCCGAAAACCTAAAACCCAAATCCTGCACCCCCAGATTCTGTGCCCAAAACCTTCACCTCGAAATTATGTCCCCCAAACCCTTCACCCCCCAACCCTACACCCCTAAATCCTGCACACCCAGATCCTGCCCCCAAAAGCCTTTAACCCTCAAACCCTGAACCCCCAAATCGTGCAGCCCCCAATTCTTCTCTCACAAACTCTGCACCCCCAAATCTTTTCCCCAAAAACAAAGCACCCCAAACCTTGAACGTGCAAACCCTGCACACCCAGGTCCTGAACAGCTGAACCCTGCACCCCCAAACCCTGCACCCCAAATCCTTCACCCCCAAATCCTGCCCTACCAAGCCCTTCAGCCAAACACCCTGCACCCCCAGATCGTGCACCCCTAAACCCTGAAACACAAATCCTGTACCCCCAGATCCTGCCCCCCAAATCCTGCACTTCAAAACACTGCACCCCCAAATCCTTCAACCCCGTTTCCTGAAACCCCAAATCCTGCTGCCTCAGATCCTTCCCTCCCAAACTCTGCACCTCCAAAACCTGCACCCCAAGATCCAGATACTGTAAACACTGAACCCTCAAATCCTGCACCCCAAATGCAGCCCCCCCAATCCTGCCTCCTCACATGCCGTACTCAAACCCTGCACCCCAAAAACCCTGCATCCCCAAATCCTGCACCCCAAAATCCTGCCCTACCAAGCTCTTCACCCAAACCCTCACACCCCCAGATCCTGCACCCCTAAACCCTGCACCCCCAAACCCTGCACCCCCAGACCCTTCCTTTCCTTTTTTCCTTCTTTCCTTCTTTCTTTCCTTCCCAAATCCTGCCCCCCCAAATCCTGCCCTACCATACTCTTCACCCCAAGCCCCTGCACACCAAATTCCTGTTACCCTCAACCCTGAAACCCCAAATCCTGCTCCCCAGACCTGCAGCCCCAAAGTGAGCACCCCAAAATCAAGTCCCCCCAAAACCTGTGCTGAAAACACTGCAGCCCCAGATCCTGCACCCTCAGATCCTCCTGCCAAAAACCTTGCACCCCAAACCCTGAACTCCCAACCTCTGCACACAAAGCCCTGCACCCTCAAATCCTGCACCCCTAACCCTGAACACACGAACCCTGCACCCCAAAGAATTCACTCCCAAACCTTGCACCCCAAATCCTGCACCTCAAAGTCCTGGAAACCCAGGCCCTTCAACCCCATCCCTGCAACACCAAATCCTGTACCCCAAAACCCAGCACCCCAGAATCCTGCACCCCAAATCCTGCCCTACCAAACCTTTCACTGCAAACCCCTGCACCCCAAGATTGTGCTACCCTCAACACTGAACCCCCAAATCCTACACCCCCAGATCCTTGCCTCCCAAAACTCTGCACCCCCAAGTGCTGCACCTCAAATCTCTCACCCCCAAATGCTTCCCCCAAACCCTGCACCCTCAAATCGTTCACCCCCAAACCCTGCACCCTTAATTCCTTCACCCCCAGTTCCTGAACTCATGAAACCTGCACCCGCAAACCCTGCACCCCCAAACCCTCCACTCTTAGACGTGACTTCTAAACCCTGTACCCCCAAACGGCGCACCCCCAAATCCTGAAGCCCCAGATCCTTCCCTCCCATACCCTGCAGACCCAAATATTGAACCCCCAAATCCTGAACTCCAGGATCTTGCACCCCCAGACCTTGTACCCCCAAATCAGGCCCCCAAAACCATGCAGCCCCAAGCCTGCACCCCCAAATCCTGCACCTCTAATCCTCCACCCCCTTAGCACTGCACCCCCAAAACCTGCACCACCAAATCTTGCAACCCCAAAACCTCTCTCCTCCAAAACATGCACTTCAAAATGCTGCACCCCGAATCCTTCTCCCCAACACCCTGCACCCCCAAATCCTGACCCCAAAACCCTGCACCCCCAAATCCTGCACCCCATGGCCCTGCACTCTCAAATCATGCATGCCCAAAACATGTGCACCCTAAACCGTGCACCCCCAAATCCTGACTCTCCAGATCCTGCACCCCCAAAACCTGCAACTTCAAAAGCTGCGCCCCAGATCCTGCCTCCTACAACCCCAAATCCTGCACCCCAGTAGCCTACACCACCAGAACACTGCACCCCCAAACCCTGCACCCCCAGATCCTGGCCCCAAACACTGCACCCCAAACCCCTGCACCCGAAGATCCTACGGCCCTAAACCCTGAACTCCCAAATCCTGCACCCCCAGACCGTGTAGTCCCAATCAGGCCCCCCAAATCCCTGCCCCCCCATCCTTGCATCCCGAAACCTGCACCACGTAATCCTGCACCCCCTTAACACTGCACCCTTAAAACCTGCACCACCAAATCTTGCACCCCCAAAACCTCCCCACTCCAAAACGTGCACCCCAAAATCCTGCCCTACCCAACCCTTCACCCCAAATCCCTTCACGCCAAGACCCTGCACCCTCAAACCCTTCGCATCAAAATTCTGCACCCCAAACCCTTCACCCCCAAACCCTACACCCCTAAATCCCACACCCCCAGATCCTGCCCCCAAAACCCTACACCCCCAAACCCTGAACCCCCAAATCCTGCACCCCAATTCTGCACCAAAAAATCCTGCAGCCCCAGATCTTGAACCAACAGATACTTCCCCCAACACCCTGCACCCCCAAATCCTGCTCCTCTTAATCCTGCACACCCTAATGCTGCACCCTAAATCCTGCTACCTTAAACACTGAACCCACAAATCCTGCACCCCCAGATCCTTCCTTCCCAAACTCTGCACCAAATCCTGCACCCCCAAATCCTGCCCCTCCAACCCTGCACCTCCCAACCCTAAACCCAGACCCTGCAGCCCCAAACTCTTCCAGACCAAGTCCTGGACCCTAAATTCTTCACCCCAAAGTCATGTACCTCTAAAACCTCCACCCTTAAATACAGCACCCCCAGATCTTGCTCCCCCAAACCCTGCACCCCAAGATCCTGCTTCCCTAAACCCTGATCCCCCTAATCCCCCATTCCCTAACACTGGACGCCCACATCCTCCACCCCCAAATCTTTTCCCCTTCAAGCCCCTCTACCCCCAAATCCTGCACCCAAACCCTGCACCCCAAACACTGCACCCCAAACCCTGTACCCCCAAATCCTGCACCTAAACCCTGCACCCCAAAGCCCGTACCCACAAATCCTGCACCAACACCCTGTACCCCCAAATCCTTGACACCCACATCCCGAATCCCCAAAAGCAGCAACCCCAAACCTTGCACCCCCAGTCCCTGCACCCCCAAATAATTTGCCTTCGAATCCCAAACCCAAAGCTCGTACACCCCAAGATCTTGCACCCCAAATCCTGCACCCCAAACCCTGCACCCCCAAACTCCTTCACCCCCAAATCCTGCACCCCAAACGCTACTCCCCTAAACTTTCCACCCCCAAACCCTGCCCTACCCTGCACCCCCATATCATCCTTCCCTATACCCTACACCCCAAAACACTGCACTCCAAAACACTGCACCCCTAAATCCTAAACCCCCAAATCCTGTCCCCAAACCCTGCACCCACAAATCCTTCACCTCGAAATCCTGTCCCCCAAAGCCTTCACCCCCCAACCCTACACCCCTAAATCCCGCACCCCCAGATCCTTCCCCAGAATCTCTGCCCCCCCAAACACTGCATCCCCAGGTCCTGAACAGCTGAACCCTGCACCCCCAAGTCCTTCACCCCTAAACCCTACACCCCCAAATCCTTCCTTCCTTCCTTCCTTCCTTCCTTCCTTCCTTCCTTCCCAAAACCTGCACCCCAAATCCTGCCCTACCCAACCCTTCACCCCAAACCCCTGCACCCACAGTCTTGCTGCCCCAAATCCTGCAATCCCAAAAGCCTGCAGCCTAAAAACCCTGCACCACTACACCTTGCACCCCGAAACCCTGCTCCCCAAATCCTGAACCCCCAAAGCTCTGCACCCCAAAACCGTGTACTCCAAAGCCCTGTCCCCCACAAGTTCCACCCTAAAACCCTGCACCCCAAAACCCTGCACCCGCAGATTCTAGAGCCCCGGTTCCTTAACGTGTGAAACCTGCACCCCCAAGTTCTGCACCCCAAAACCTTGCACCCGAAATCCTGTCCCCCCAGACCATGTACCCGCAAATCAAGGCCCCTCAAACTTGCACTCAAAAGTCTGCACCACAAAATCCTGCCCCCCCAGTTCCTAAAGACATGAAACCCGCACCCCCAAAGCCTCACCCTAAAGCCCTGCACCCCCAAATCCTGCCCTACCAAACCCTTCAGCCCTGCACCCCCTGCACCCCAAGATCCTGCAACCATAAACCCCGCACCCCCATATCATCCTTTCCCAAGCCTTGCACCCCAGAACCCTGCACCCCCAAGCCCCTTCACCCCCAAATCCTGCACGCCAAATCCTGCGTCCCCTAAACTTTCCAGCCCCAAATCCGGCCCTACCAAGCCCTCCACCCTGAACCCCTGCACCCTAAGATCCTCCTACCCTAACCCCAACACCCTGCACCCATAAATCCTGGAGCCCCAAATCCTGCACCCAACACCCTACACCCCCTAACCCTGAACCCCAAATCCCTCACCCAAAACTCCTGCACCCCTCAAACCCTGCACCCCAAGATCCTACTGCCCTGCATCTTGGATACCCAAACCTTGCACCCTGAAATCATGCACCCCAAACCGTGCACGCCAAAAGCATTCATGCCCAAATCCTGCACCCCAAAACCCTGCACCCCCAAACCCTGCACCTCCAAACCCCTGCACCCCAAAATACTGCACCCCAAACTCTGTAGGCTAACCCCTGTAACCCAAAGCCCTGCACCCCAAAATACTGCACCCCCAGTTCCTGAACACGCAAAACCTGCCCCCCAAACCCTGCACCCCAAACCTTGCACCCCAAATCATTTTCCTTCAAATCCCACACCCAAAACTCGTACACCCCAAGATCCTGCACCCCAAAACCCCGTCCCCTAAACTTTGTACCCCCACACCCTGCCCCCAAACCCTACACCCCCAAGCTCTGCACTCCAAAATCCTGCCCTACTGAACCCTTCAGCCCAAACCCTTCACCCCAAGACCCTGCACCCTCAAACCCTTCACCTCAAAATTCTGTCCCCCAAACCCTTCACCTCCCAACCCTACAACCCTAAATCCCGCATGCCCAGATCCTGCCCCCAAAACCCTACACCCCAACACCCTGCACCCCCAAACCCTGCACCCCCAGATCTTGAACCAACAGATCCTTCCCCCAACACCCTGAACCCCCAAACCCTCTATCCCCCAAATGCTCCACCCTGAAACCCTGCACCCCAAAACCCTTTACCCTAAAACCTGCACCAGCAAATCCTTCCCCCAACAGCCTGCACCCCAATTCCTGCCCCACCAAACCCTGCACCCCCAACCCTGCACCTCCGTTCCTGCTCTCCACAACCCTGCACCCCAAAAGCATTCATGCCCAAACCCTGCACCCCAAAACCCTGCACCCCCAACTTCTGCAGCCCCAGTTCCTTAACATGTGAAATCTGCATGCTCAGGTCTTGCACCCCAAACCATGTACCCCAAAATCAAGGCCCCTCAAACTTGCACTCAAAAATCTGCAACCCCAGTTCCTTCCTTCCTTCCTTCCTTCCTTCCTTCCTTCCTTCCTTCCTTCCTTCCTTCCTTCCTTCCCAAATCCTGCACTCCAAATCCTGCCCTACCCAACCCTTCACCCCAAACCCCTGCACCCCACAGTCTTGCTGCCCCAAATCCTGCAATCCCAAACCCTGCACCCAAAATTCTGGGCCCCAAACCCTGACCCCTGAAACACTCCACCTCCCAACCCTGCACCTCCAAATCCTTCCCCAACACCCTGCACCCCAAACCCTGAGCCCCAAATCCCTCACCCAAAACCCCTGCACCCCTCCAACCCTGCACCCCAAGATCCTGCTCCCCTAAATCTTAGGACCCAAACCTTGCACCGTCAAATCCTGCACCCCCAACACCCTGAACCCCGAAAGCATTCATGCCGAAATCCTGCACCCTAAATTGTGCTCCCCCAAACCCTGAAACCCAAATCCTGCACCCCCAACACCCTGCACTCTCAAATCATGCACCCCCAAAAATGTGTACCCCGAAACCATGCACCCCCAAACTATTCAACCCAAACATTGCACCCCCAAATCCTGACTCTCCAGATCCTTCCCGCAACACCCTGTACCCCCAAACCCTTCACACCCCCCTGCCTCCAAGAACCCTTTGTCCCCAAACCTTGCACCCCAAGATCCTGCTACCCTAAACCCTGCACCCCCACATAATTCTTCCCTAAACACTGCACCCCAAAACACTGCACCCCAAACCTGGCACCCCAGAACCCTGCAATGCCAAATCCTGCCCCCTTAAACTGCACACCCCCAAATTCTGCACCCTAAAGTCCTGCACCCCAAGATCCTGCACTCCAAACCACACCCTACCAAAACGTTATATCCCAAACCCCTGCACCCAAGAACCCTACACCTCCAACCCTGCACCCCCAAATCTTGCACCCCAAAAACCCAGCACCCCAAAGCATTCCCTTCCAAATCCTGCACCCCAAATCATGCAATCCCAAAACCTGCATCCTAAACTCTACCACCAAACCCTGCACCCCCAAACTCTGCACCCCAAATCCTACACACCAACATCATACACCCTGAAACACTAAAACCTGAAATCCTACCCCCCCACACCCTGCACCCCAAATCCTTCGTCCAGAACACTGCACCCCTAAACCCTGCACCCTATATCCCTGCAGCCCCAAACCTTGTCTAACCTCCCCCCCCCCCCCCCCCCAAACCTTCACCCCTAGGTCCTTCCCCCCAAATGAATGCATCCCCAAAACCTGAACCCCCAGATCCTGCTGCCCCATACCCAGCACCCCCAAACTCCGCCCTTGGAAATCCTGCACTCTCATAACCTTGCATCTCAAGTAATTCCCTCCACCCTGCACCCCCAAAACCTGTAACCCCAAATGCTGCCCCCCCAGATCCTGTCCCCAGACTCTGCACTTCCATATCCTGCCCCCCTAAACCCTTAAAGCCCATATATTGCACCCCTAGGTCCTTCCTCAACACCCTCTACCCCCAAATTCCCCACCTGAAAGCCTGCACTCCCAGATCCTGCACCCCAAATCCTGCACTTCAAAACACTGCACCCCCAAATCCTTCAACCCCGTTTCCTGAAACCCCAAATCCTGCTGCCTCAGATCCTTCCCTCCCAAACTCTGCACCTCCAAAACCTGCACCCCAAGATCCAGATGCTGTAAACACTGAACCCTCAAATCCTGCACCCCAAATGCAGCCCCCCCAATCCTGCCTCCTCACATGCCGTACTCAAACCCTGCACCCCAAAAACCCTGCACCCCCAAATCCTGCACCCCAAAATCCTGCCCTACCAAGCTCTTCACCCAAACCCTCACACCCCCATATCCTGCGCCCCCAAACCCTGCACCCCCAAACCCTGAACCCCCAAATCCTGCACCCCCAGACCCTTCCTTTCCTTCTTTCCTTCTTTCCTTCTTTCCTTCCTTCCTTCCTTCCCAAATCCTGCCCCCCCAAATCCTGCCCTAACATACTCTTCACCCCAAGGCCCTGCACCCCAAATTCCTGTTACCCTCAACCCTGAAACCCAAATCCTGCCCCCCAGATCCTGCAGCCCCAAAGTGAGCACCCCAAAATCAAGTCTCCCCAAAACCTGCGCTGAAAACACTGCAGCCCCAGATCCTGCACCCTCAGATCCTCCTGCCAAAAACCTTGCACCCCAAACCCTGAACTCCCAAACTCTGCACACAAAGCCCTGCACCCTCAAATCCCGCACCCCTAACCCTGAACACACGAACCCTGCACCCCCAAAGAATTCACTCCCAAACCTTGCACCTCCAAGTCCTGCACCTCAAAGTCCTGGAAACCCAGGCCCTTCAACCCCATCCCTGCAACACCAAATCCTGTACCCCAAAACCCAGCACCCCAGAATCCTGCACCCCAAATCCTGCCCTACCAAACCTTTCACTGCAAACCCCTGCACCCCAAGATTGTCCTACCTTCAACACTGAACCCCCAAATCCTACACGCCCACATCCTTGCCTCCCAAAACTCTGCACCCCCAAGTGCTGCACCTCAAATCTCTCACCCCCAAATGCTTCCCCCAAACCCTGCCCCCTCAAATCCTTCACCCCCAAACCCTGCACCCTTAATTCCTTCACCCCCAGTTCCTGAACTCATGAAACCTGCACCCGCAAACCCTGCAACCCCAAACCCTCCACTCTTAGACCTGACTTCTAAACCCTGTACCCCCAAACGGCGCACCCCCAAATCCTGAAGCCCCAGATCCTTCCCTCCCATACCCTGCAGACCCAAATATTGAACCCCCAAATCCTGAACTCCAGGATCTTGCACCCCCAGACCTTGTACCCCCAAATCAGGCCCCCAAAACCCTGCAGCCCCATCCCTGCACCCCCAAATCCTGCACCTCTAATCCTCCACCCCCTTAGCACTGCACCCCCAAAACCCTGCACCCCCAAATCTTGCAACCCCAAAACCTCCCCTGTCCAAACCCTGCACTTCAAAATGCTGCACCCCGAATCCTTCTCCCCAACACCCTGCACCCCCAAATCCTGACCCCAAAACCCTGCACCCCCAAATCCTGCACCCCATGGCCCTGCACTCTCAAATCATGCACGCCCAAAACATGTGCACCCTAAACCGTGCACCCCCAAATCCTGACTCTCCAGATCCTGCACCCCCAAAACCTGCAACTTCAAAAGCTGCGCCCCAGATCCTGCCTCCTACAACCCCAAATCCTGCACCCCAATAGCCTACACCCCCAGAACACTGCACCCCCAAACCCTGCACCCCCAGATCCTGCACCTTAACACCCTGCACACCCAAACGCTTCAGCTCCTGCCTCCCCAAAGCCTGCCCTCCCTAACCCTGCACCCCAGAACCCTGCACCCCAAAATCCTAAACCCCTTAACCCTGCACCCACAAATCCTGCAGACCCATGTCCCCAACCTCCCCAAAAACCCAGCACCCCAAACCCTGCCCCCCCATAACCTACATCCCCAAATCCTGCAGCCCCAGGTTCTGAACACCCAAAATCTGCACCCCCAAATCCCTTAACTCCCAAGACCTGCAGCCCCAATTCTGCCTTTCCCAGACCTGCACCCGCAAACCCTGCACCACGAAATTTTGCACCCCCAAGCGCCTGTATCACAAATAATGCCCCCCACAACTTTCACCCTAAAAACCTGCGCCCCCAAATCCTGTCCTACCCAACCCTTCACCCAACCCCCTTCACCCCAAGATGCCCTAAACCCTGCACCCCCAAATCATCCCTCCCAACCCTGCCCCTCAAACCCTGTCCTCTAAAAGCCTGACCCCTAAACCCTGCTCCCCAAAACCCTCCTACCCCAAATCTTCTACCCCCAGATCCTGCACCCCACACCCTGCACCCCAAACCCTGCACCTCCAGATCCTGGCCCCAAACACTGCACCCCAAACCCTGCACCCAAAGATCCTACGGCCCTAAAGCCTGAACTCCCAAATCCTGCACCCCCAGGCCCTGTAGTCACAATCAGGTCCCCCAAAACCCTGCCCCCCCATCCTTGCACCCCGAAACCTGCACCACGTAATCCTGCACCCCCTTAACACTGCGCCCTTAAAACCTGCAATACCAAATCTTGCACCCCCAAAACCTCTCCACTCCAAAACCTGCACCCCAAAATCCTGCCCTACCCAACCATTCACCCGAAAACCCTTCACACCAAGACCATGCACCCTCAAACCCTTCGCCTCAAAATTTTGCACCCCAAACCCTTCACCCCCAAACCCTACAGCCCTAAATCCCACACCCCCAGATCCTGCCCCCAAAACCCTACACCCCCAAACCCTGAACCCCCAAATCCTGCACCCCAATTCTACACCACAAAATCCTGCAGCCCCAGATCTTGAACCAACAGATCCTTCCCCCAACACCCTGCACCCCCAAACCCTCTACCCCCAAATGCTCCACCCTGAAACCCTGCACCCCAGAACCCTTTACCCTAAAACCTGCACCAGCAAATCCTTCCCCCCAACACCCTGCACCCCCAAATCCTGCTCCTCTTAATCCTGCACACCCTAATGCTGCACCCTAAATTCTACTACCTTAAAACCTGAACCCCCAAATCCTGCACCCCCAGATCCTTCCTTCCCAAACTCTGCACCAAATCCTGCACCCCCAAATCCTGCCCCTCCAACCCTGCACCTCCCAACCCTACACCCAGACCCTGCAGCCCCAAACTCTTCCAGACCAAGTCCTGGACCCTAAATTCTTCACCCCCAAGTCATGTACCTCTAAAACCTCCACCCTTCAATACAGCACCCCCAGATCTTGCTCCCCCAAACCCTGCACCCCAAGATCCTGCTACCCTAAACCCTGATCCCCCTAATCCCCCATTCCCTAACACTGGACCCCCACATCCTCCACCCCCAAATCTTGTCCCCCCAAACCCTGCAGTTCAAAACCCGGCATCCCCAAACCTGCACGTTGAAAACCCACAACCCCAAAAGCTGCAGCCCCAGATTCTGGCCCCAGCCCTGCACCCCCAAATCCTTCCGCTTGAAAATTTTTCCCCAAATCCTGCACCCCCAGTTCCTAAAGATGAAAAATTTGCACCCCCAAACCCACACCCCAAAGTCCTGCACCCCTGAACTCTACTCCCCCAAGCCTGCACCCCCAAATTCTGCACCCTAGATCCTGAATCCCAAACCCTTCACCCCCAAATTCTGCTTCCCTGAATCTCGCACTCCCAGCTCCTGCACCCCCAATCCCTGCCCCCCCAATCCATGCACCCCTAAATCCTGCACACTAGGATTGTCATTCCCAAACCCCCAGTTCCTGAACACGCAAACCCTGCACCCCAAATCCTGCCCTACCAAACTCTTCACCCCAAATCCCTGCACCCCAAAACCCTGCACCCCCAATCCTGCCACCCCAAAACCCTGCACCCCCAAGTCCTGCCACCCCAAATCCTTCACTGGAAAACTCACACCCCAAAACCCTGGACCACCTGCCCCCCCAAACACTGCACCTCCGAATTCCTCCCCTCAACACCCTGCACCCCCAGATCCTGACCCTGAAGCCCTGCACCCCCAAGCCCTGCACCCTAAAATCATGCTCCCCAAACCCTGCACCCCCAGATCGTGCCCTACCAAACTCTTCACCCCAAATCCCTGCACCCCAGGATCCTGCTGCCCTAACCCCTGAACCCCCATGTCCTGCATGACGAAACCCTGCACCCCAAGATCCTTCCCTCCCAGACTCTGCATCCCCAGGTCCTGCACCCCCAAATCCTCCAACCCGATGTCCTGAACCCTCAAACCCTGCACCCCCAAAATCTGCACCCCCAGATCTTGAACCAAGAGATCCTTCCCTCAACACCCTGCACCCCCAAACCCTCTATCCCCCAAATCCTCCACCCTGAAACCCTGCACCCCAAAACCCTTTACCCTAAAACCTGCACCAGCAAATCCTTCCCCAACAGCCTGCGCCCCCAATTCCTGCCCCACCAAACCCTGCAACCCCAAATCCTGCCCTATCCAACCCTTCACCCCAAACCCCTCACCCCACAGTCTTGCTACCCCAAATCCTGTACCCCAAACCCTGCACCCAAAATTGTGCCTCCCAAACCCTGATCCCTGAAACACTCCACCTCCAAACCCTGCACCCCCAAATCCTTCCCCAACACCCTGCACCCCAAACCCTGCACCCCCTAACCCTTAGCACCAAATCGCTCACCCAAAACCCCTGCACCCCTCAAACCCTGCACCCCAAGATCCTGCTCCCCTAAATCTTAAGACCCAAACCCTGCACCGTCAAATCCTGCACCCCCAACACCCTGAACCCCGAAAGCATTCATGCCCAAATCCTGCACCCTAAAATCCTGCCCCCCAAACCCTGAAACCCAAATCCTGCACCCCCAACACCCTGCACTCTCAAATCATCCACCCCCAAAAATGTGTACCCCGAAACCATGCACCCCCAAACTATTCAACCCAAACATTGCACCCCCAAATCCTGACTCTCCAGATCCTTCCCGCAACACCCTGTACCCCCAAACCCTTCACACCCCCCTGCCTCCCAGAACCCTTTGTCCCCAAACCTTGCACCCCAAACCCCTGCACCCCAAGATCCTGCTACCCTAAACCCTGCACCCCCACATAATTCTTCCCTAAACACTGCACCCCAAAACACTGCACCCCAAACCCGGCACCCCAGAACCCTGCAATGCCAAATCCTGCCCCCTTAAACTGCACACCCCCAAATTCTGCACCCTAAAGTCCTGCACCCCAAGATTCTGCACCCCAAACCACATCCTACCAAAATGTTATATCCCAAACCCCTGCACCCAAGAACCCTACACCTCCAACCCTGCACCCCCAAATCTTGCACCCCAAAAACCCAGCACCCCAAAGCATTCCCTTCCAAATCCTGCACCCCAAATCATGCAATCCCAAAACCTGCATCCTAAACTCTACCACCAAACCCTGCACCCCCAAACTCTGCACCCCAAACCCTGCACACCAACATCATACACCCTGAAACACTAAAACCTGAAATCCTACCCCCCCACACCCTGCACCCCAAATCCTTCGTCCAGAACACTGCACCCCTAAACCCTGCACCCTATATCCCTGCAGCCCCAAACCTTGTCTAACCTCCCCCCCCCGCAAAAAACCTTCACCCCCAGGTCCTTCCCCCCAAATGAATGCATCCCCAAAACCTGAACCCCCAGATCCTGCTGCCCCATACCCAGCACCCCCAAACTCCGCCCCTGGAAATCCTGCACTCTCATAACCTTGCATCTCAAGTAATTCCCTCCACCCTGCACCCCCAAAACCTGTACCCCCAAATGCTGCCCCCCCAGATCCTGTCCCCAAACTCTGCACTTCCAGTTCCTGCCCCCCTAAACCCTCAAAGCCCAAATATTGCACACCTAGGTCCTTCCTCAACACCCTCTACCCCCAAATTCCCCACCTGAAAGCCTGCACCCCCAGATCCTGCACCCCAAAATCTCTCCACTGTCAAATCCTGCACCCAAAATCCTGTCCTCCCACACAATGAACCCTAAATTACTGCAGCCCCAGGTCCTGAACACCCGAAGCCTGCACCCCGAAATCCTGCACCACTAAGTCCTGCACCCTAAAGCCCTGCACCGAACATCCTGCCCCCCATCTCTGCACTTCCAAAACCTGCACGTCAAAACCTTGCACCCCAAATCCTGACCCGCAGATAATGCCCCCAAAACCCTGCATCCCCAATTCTTCACCTCTAAACTCTGCACCCTCAAAACGTGCACCCTTAAATTCTGCACCCAAAATCCTTCCTCCCAAGCCACGAACCCCCAAAACCTGTAATACCAAATCCTGATCTACCAAGTCTTGCCCCCCCAAATCCTGACCCCATAAACCCTGCACTTCAAAACCCTGCAGCCTCAAATTGTTCCCCACAAGCCCCTGTACCCCTAAACCATGCACCCCAATATTCTTTACCCCAACCCTTCACCCCCAGCCCTACACGCCCAAATCCTGCATCCCCAAATCCTGCACCTTTAAATCCTGCCCTCCTAAAACCCAGGACCCCCATAATTTACCTCCCCAAATCCTGCACCCCCAAATGTGGCACCCCCAGGTCCTGAACACCCAAACCTTGCACCCGAAAACCTTGCACCCCCAAATGTGGCACCCACAGGTCCTGAACACCCAAACCCTGCACCCCAAAAGAATTCACTCCCAAAACTTACACCTCCAAGTCCTGGAAACCCAAGCCCTTCAACCCCATCCCTGCAACACCAAATCCTGTACCCCAAAACCCAGCACCCCAGAATCCTGCACCCCAAATCGTGCCCTACCAAACCTTTCACTGCAAACCCCTGCACCCCAAGATTGTGCTACCTTCAACACTGAACCCCCAAATCTTACACCCCCAGATACTTGCCTCCCAAAACTCGGCACCCCCAAGTGCTGCACCTCAAATCTCTCCCTCCCAAATCCTTCCCCCAAACCCTGCACCCTCAAATCGTTCACCCCAAACCCTGCACCCTTAATTCCTTCACCCCCAAACCCTGCACCCCAAAACTCTCCACCTCCAAATCCTGAACCCTGAAACCCTGCACCACCAAATCCTTTGCTCCAGTGCTCTGCACCCCACACTCTGCAACCTTCAATTTCCCCCTCCAAATCTTGAACTCCGAAAGTCTGCACCCCAAAACCCTGCACCCCAAATTCTTCCCCCAAACCCTGCACCTTAATTCTTGCACCCCCAGTTCCTGAAGCCTGCACCCCCAAACCCTGCACTCTTAGACCTGACTTCTAAACCCTGCACCCCAGAACCCTGCACCCAAAATCCTAAACCCCTTAACTCTGCACCCCCAAATCCTGCAGACCCATGTCCCGAACGTCCCCCAATTCCAGCACCCCAAACCCTGCCCCCCCAAACCCTACATCCCCAAATCCTGCACCCCCATGTCCTGAACACCCAAAAGCTGCAGACTTGCACTCAAAAGTCCGCAGCACAAAATCCTGCCCCCCCAGTTCCTAAAGACTTGAAACCTGCACCCCCAAAGCCTCACCCTAAAGCCTTGCACCCCCAAATCCTGCCCTACCAAACCCTTCAGCCCTGCACCCCAAGATCCTCCTAACCTAAACCCCAACACCCTGCACCCGTAAATCCTGTACCTCCAGATCCTAAACCCTTAAACCCTGCAGCCCCAAATCCTCCCTCCCCAACTCTGCACCCCAAGACTGAACAAGCCCAGATCTTGCACCCCTAAATCTCTGCACTCCACAACCCTGCACCCTCAAATCCTGCACCCATATATCCTGCCCCCCAAACCCCTGCACCTCCAAACCTGAGTCCCACCCCTTACTCTAGAGCCCTGCACCCCAAATCCTGCCTACCAAACCCTTTATCCCTGCACCCCAAGATCCTCCAACCCTACACCCCCAACACCCTGCACCCATAAATCCTGCACCCCCAGATCCTGCACCCAACACCCTGCACCCCAGAATCCTGCACCAAATAACCCTGCACCCCCAAAACTCTGCACCCCCAATCCTGCACCCCAAACCCTACCCCCCTAAATTTCCACCCCCAAATCCTGCCCTACCAAGCCCTCCACCCCAAATCCCTGCACCCCAAGATCCTGCTGCCCTAAACCCTGCACCCCCATATCATCCTTCCCTAAACCCTGCACCTCAAAATGACGCACTCCAAAACACTGCACCCCAAACTTGGCACTCCAGAACTCTGGAAACCCAAATTCTGCACCCCCAGATCCTTCCTTCCTTCCTTCCTCCCTTCCTCCCTCGCTTCCTTCCCAAAACCTGCACTCCAAATCCTGCCCTACCCAACCCTTCACCCCAAACCCCTCAACCCACAGTCTTGCTGCCCCAAATCCTGCAATCCCAAACCCTGCACCCAGAATTTTGCCCCCCAAACCCTGATCCCTGAATCACTCCACCTCCAAACCCTGCACCCCCAAACCCTTCCCCAACACCCTGCACCCCAAACCCTGCACCCCCAACCCTGAACCCCAAATTCCTCTCCCAAAAACCCTGCACCCCCAGATCCCTGCACCCAGAAAGCATTTATGCCCAAATCCTGCATCCTAAAATCCTGCACCCCAGATCCTGCACCCCAAAACCTTCGCCACAAACCCTGTCCCTCAAATCCTTCACCTCGAAATTCTGTCCCCCCAAAACATCACCCTTCAACCCTACGCCTTATATCCCTCACCCCGAGATCCTGCCACCCAAACTCTACATCCCCGAACCCTGTACCCCCAAATCCTCCACCCCAAAACCCCAATATCCTTTACCCTAAAATCTACACCAGCAAATCCTTCCCCCGACACCCTGCACCCCCAATTCCTGCCCCACCAAACCCTGCACCGCCATTCCTGCTCTCCACAACCCTGCACCCTGAAAATCTGCGCTCCTAGATCCTGCACCCCCAGTCGCTACCCCCTAAATCTGTCATCCTCAAGTCCCAAAGCTTGAACCCCCAAGCCCTGCAACCCCAAATCCTCCACGCCCACGTCCTGAACCCCTAAACCCTGCGCCCCTAAATCCTTGCCCCCCAATCCAAAAGTCGACCAAAAGTCGACACCTCTAAATCCTGCCCCTCCAACACCCTACACCCCCTAAACACTGCACCCCAAATCTGCACCCCCAAACCCTGCACTCCCAAATCCTTCATCCCCAAGGCCCCCAAGGCCGTCACCCCTCAGATCCTGCACCCCTGAAATCCTGTTCCCTAAGACCCTGCACCCCCAGGTCCTGAAACCCAAACCCCTGCACCTCAAAATACTGCACCCCAAACCCTGCAGGCCAACCCTGGCACCCCAGAGCCCTTCAGCGCAAAATCCTGCACCCCCAGTTCTGAACACGCAAAACCTGCCCCCACAAGCCCTGCATCCCAAACCCTTGCACCCCGAATCATTTTCCTTCAAATCCCACACCCAAAACTCGTACACCCCAAGATCCTGCACCCCAAAACCCTGTCCCCTAAACTTTGTACCCCCACACCCTGCCCCCCAAACCCTACACCCCAAAACCTGCAGTCCCAAATACTGCACCCCAAAACGCTGCACCACTCAACCCTACCCTCCTAAATCCCGCATCGCCAGATCCTTTTCCAAACATCCTGCACCCCCAAATCCTGTGCCACAAATCCTTCCCCAATACCCTGCACCCCTAACCCTGAACCCCAAATCCCTCACCCAAGAACCCTGCACCCCTCAAACCCTGCACACCCAGATCCCGCTGTCCTAAATCTTGAACACCCAAACCTTGCACCCTTAAATCTTGCACCCCAAACCCTGAAACCCAAATCCTGCACCCGCAAACCTTCACCTTGAAATTCTGTCCCCCAAACCCTTCACCCCCCAAATCCTGCAACCTTAAATCCTGCACCCCCAGATCCTGCCGCCCAAACCCTTCACCCCCGAACCCTGTACCCCCAAATCGTGCACCCCCAGATCTTGAACCAACAGATCCTTCCCCCAACACCCTTCACCCCCAAACCCTCTATCCCCAGACCCTCCACCCCGAATCCCTGCACCCCAAAACCCTTTACCCTAAAACCTGCACCAGCAAATCCTTCCCCCCAACAGTCTGCACCCCCAATTCCTGCCCCACCCAGCCCTGCACCTCCGTTCCTGCTCTCCACAACCCTGCACCCCAAAATCTGTGCCCGTAGATCCTCAACCCCAGTTTTTGCCCCCTAAATCCCATCATCCCTCCCCCAAAAACCCTGCACCCCAAAAGCATTCATGCCCAAATCCTGCAACCCCAGATCCTGCCCCCCAAATCCTGCACTTCAAAACCCCGCAGCCCCCAAATCCTTCAGCCCCATTTCCTGAACCTCCAAACCCTGCAGCCCCAAATCCTGCGCCCCCAAAGAGTGCATCCCCAAACCCTGCACCCCCAGATCCTTCACCCAAAAACCCTGGAACACCAAATCTTGCAACGCGAAATCCCTCCCCTAACATCCTGCCCCCCAAACCCTAAACGCCCAAATCGTCCACCCCCACATCCTGAACCCTCAAACCCTGCTCATCTGAACCCTGCACCTCTTAAATCCTACACCCCAGAATCCTGAACCCCCCAAACCATTCACCCCCATATCCTGCATCCCCAATCCCAGTACCTGAAAATCCTGCCCTCTAAATGCTGCAACCCAAAAATCTGCGCCAAACCCTGCCCCCCCAAACCCTGCCCCCCAACAGTGCACCCCCAAACCCATTCACCCTAAACCTCTGCACCCAAAAATCCTTATACCCTCAACCCTGCACCCCCAATTCATGCTCTAAAACACCCTGCACCCCCAAACCCTGCCCCCCCCAGATCCTTCACCAACACCCTGCACCCCCGAACCCTGAACCCCAAATCCCTCACCCAAAACCCCTGTACCCAACATCCTGCCCCACAAACCCTGCAACCCCAAATTCTGACCCAAATCAAGGCACTTACAAACCCTGCACCCGCAGGTCCTTCCCCCCCAAACCCGGCACCCCAAAATCCCTCACCCCAAATCCCTGCACTCTCAAATCTTGCACCCCCAGAAAACGTGCACCCCAAATTGTTCACCCCGTATCCCACCCCTTTAAACCCTGCACTTCAAAACCCTGCACCCCCAAATCCTTCCCCCAAACACCCTGCACCCGTTAATCCTGCACCCCCAAATCCTGCACCCCCAAGTGCTGAAACTTCAAACTCTGCACCCTCGGAGCCTTCCTTGCCCTACCCTGCACCCCCAAATCCTGCACTCCAAATCCTGCCCTACCCAACCCTTCACCCCAAACCCCTCACCCCACAGTCTTGCTGCCCCAAGTCCTGCAATCCCAAACCCTGCACCCCAAATTCTGCCCCCCAAACCCTGATCCCTGAAACACTCCACCTCCAAACCCTGCACCCCCAAATCCTTCCCCAACACCCTGCACCCCAAACCCTGCACCCCCTAATTGTGAACCCCAAATTCCTCACCCAAAAACCCTGCAGCCCCAAATCCCTGAACCCAGAAAGCATTTATGCCCAAATCCGGCATCCTAAAATCCTGCACCCCAGATCCTGCACCCCAAAACCTTCACCGCAAACCCTGTCCCTCAAACCCTTCACCTCGAAATTCTGTCTCCCAAAAACGTCACCCTTCAACCCTACGCCTTATATCCCGCACCCCGAGATCCTGCCTCCAAAAGCCTACACCCCCAAACCCTGATACCCCAATCTGGCACCCCCAGATGCTGAACCCCAATCCCTGCACTCACAAACACTGCACCCTAGATTCTGCATCCCCATTAACCCTTCACCCCAAAACCCTGCAGCACAATATCCTGCAGCACCAAACCCTGCACCCCAAATCCTGCAACCCCAATTTCAGCCCTACCAAACTCTGCACCCCTAAACCCTACAACCGAAATCTTGCACCCCCTAATGCTGCCCTCCCAAATCCTGAACCCCCCAACCCTGCATACCCAAATCCTTCCATCCTAAACCCTGCACCCCAGATTCTGCCCCTCCCACCTTGCACTCTGCCCCCCAAACCGTGCACTCCCAATCCCTGAACGCCCAAGTCCTCCACCCCCACGTCCTTAACGCCCAAAATGTGCACCCCAGATCCTCACCACCCAACCCTGCACCCCCTAATCTTCCACCCTCTAATAATGCACCCCTAAACCTCACACCCTGAAACCTGCACCCCCAGGTCCTGAATCCCCAAACCCTGCACCCCCAAATCCTGCGCCTTTAAATCCTGCCCTCCTAAAACCCAGGACCCCCATAATTTGCCTCCCCAAACCCTGCACCCCAAAGCCATGCACCCCCAAACACAGGACCCCCAGGTCCTGAACACCCAGACCCTGCACCCCCAAAGAATTCACTCCCAAACCTTGCACCCCAAATCCTGCACCTCAAAGTCCTGGAAACCCAGGCCCTTCAACCCCATCCCTGCAACACCAAATCCTGTACCCCAAAACCCAGCACCCCAGAATCCTGCACCCCAAATCCTGCGCTACCAAACCTTTCACTGCAAACCCCTGCACCCCAAGATTGTGCTACCCTCAACACTGAACCCCCAAATCCTACACCCCAGATCCTTGCCTCCCAAAACTCTGCACCCCCAAACCCTGCACCCTCAAATCCTTCACCCCCAAATCCTTCCCCCACCACCCTGCACCCTCAAATCCTTCACCCCTAAACCCCGCACCCCAAAACTCTACACCTCCAAATCCTGAACCCCAAACCCTGCACCCCCAAATCCTTTGCTCTAGTGCTCTGCCCCCCACTCTCTGCAACCTTCAGTTTCCCCCCCCAAACCCTGAACTACGAAACCCTGCACCCCCAAAGAATTCACTCCCAAACCTTGCACCTCCAAATCCTGCACCTCAAAGTCCTGGAAACCCAAGCCCTTCAACCCCATCCCTGCAACACCAAATCCTGTACCCCAAAACCCAGCACCCCAAAACCCAGCACCCCCAAATTATTCCCCCAAACCCTGCAGCCTTTATTCCTGCACCCCCAATTCCTGAAATCATGTAACCTGCACCCCAAACCCCTGCACCCCAAGATCCTGCTGCCCTAAACACTGCACCCCCATAACATCCTTCCCTAAACCCTGCAGCCCAAAACACTGCACTCCAAAACAGTGCACCCCAAACCTGGCACCCCAGAACCCTGCACCCCAAATCTGCACCCCCAAATCCTGGCCCCAAACCCTGCACACACGAACACTGAACCCCCAAACCCTTCACCCCAAGATCCTGCTGCCCTAAATCTTGAACACCCAAACCTTGCACCCTCAAATCTTGCACTCCCAAAACCTGCATCCCGAAAGCATTCATGCCCAAATCCTGTACCCTGAAATCATGCATCCCCAGAATCCTTCTCCCCAACCCTGCACCCCCAAAAACTCCACCCCCACGACCTGAACCCCCAAACCCTGTACCCCTAAAACCTGCAACCATAAACCTGGCACCTCCAACCTCTGCACCCCAAATTCTCCTTCACCAAGACCTGCACCCCAAAACCGTACAAGCCCAGATCTTGCACCCCTAAATCTCTGCACTCCACAACCCTGCACCTTCAAATCCTGCACCCCTATATCCTGCCCCCCAAACCTCTGCACCTCCAAACCCTTGACCCCCAAATCCTGTAGCCCTGTGCCAGGCACCCCCAAACCCTTCCCCACCAAAGCCTGCACCCCCAATTCCTCCATCCCCACGTCATGAACCCCCAAACCCTGCTCCCCACAACTCTGCACCCCCAAACCCTGAATTCCCAAGCCGTGCACCCCAAACTTAGTTGTCCAAATTGTGCACCCCAAAATTCTTCCCCCACCGAACCCTAACCCCAACCCTGCCTCCCCAAACCCTGCACCCCAAACCCTGCACCACTAAACCTTGCACCCCAAAACCTGCTCCCCCTAACCCTGCCCTCCCAGATCCTTCTCTCCCAAATCCTGCACCCCCAATTGTGCTGTCCCAACGGTGTACCCCAAAGACCTGACCCCTCCAAACCTGCACCCCAAATCCTGTCCTACACAACCCTTCACCCCAACCCCCTTCACCCCAAGATCCTGCTGCCCTAAACCCCGCACCCCCAAATCATCCCTCCCAACCCTGCCCCCCCAACCCTGTCCCCCCAAAGCCTGACCCCTAAACCCTGCTCCCTAAACCCCTGCTACCCCAAATCTTGTACCCCCAGATCCTTCCCCCAATATCCTCCAATCCCAAACCTTGCACCCCCAATTCTGCCTCCCCATACCCTGCACCCCCAATACACTGCACCGCTACACCTTGCACCCCAAAACCCTGCTCCCCTAATCCTCCCCCCCAAAACTCTGCACCCCAGAACCCGGCCCAGCACAAGTTGCACCCTAAAACCCCGCACCCCAAAACCTGTACTGCCAGATCCTTCCCCCGCAACCTGGCACCCCCAACCCCTCACCCCAAGACCTGTACCCCCAAGTCTGGCCCTACCAAACCCTTCAGCCCTGCACCCCAAGATCCTCCTACCCTAAACCCCCAACACCCTGCAACCCTAAATCCTGCACCCCCAGATCCTGAACCCAACACCCTGCACCCCAGAACTCTGCACCTCCAGATCCTAAACCCTTAAACACTGCACCCCAAATCCTCACCCAAAAAACAATGCACCCCCAACTCTGCACCCTGGGATCCTGCTGCCGCAAACCCTGCAGCCCCACACTCTGCACCCCAGAACCCTGCACCCCCAAATCCTCCCCTCCTGAAATGAATGCACCCTCAAAACCTGAACTCCCAGATCCTGCTGCCGCATACCCAGCACCCCCAAACTCTGCACCCGGAAATCCTGCACTCTCATAACCCCGCACCTCAAATAATTCCCTCGACCCTGCTCCCCCAAAACCTGTAACCCCAAACACTGCACCCCAAATCCCAACTAACCCTGCCCCGCCAAACACTGCCCCCCAAAATCCTCCACTCCAAAACCCTGCACCCCGAAACCGTGCACCTCCAGATCCTTCCCTCAAACCCTGCACCCCCAGTTCCTGAACATGGAAAACCTGCCCACGCATACCCTGCACCCCAAAACCTTGCACCCCAAATCACTTTCCTTCAAATCCCACACCCCAAACTTGTACACCCCAAGATCCTTCTCGCCAAAACCCTGCCCCCTAAATTTGTACCCCACACCCTGCCCCCCAGACCCTACACTGCAAAACCTGCAGTCCTAAACCCTGCACCCAAAAACTCTTCACCCCCAAATCCTTCACCCCAAAATCCTGCCATACAAAGCCCTTCATCCAAAGCTCTGCACCCTCAGATCCTGCACCCCAAACACTGAAACCCAAATCCTGCACCCCAGATCCTGCACCCCAAAACCTTCACTGCAAACCCTTCACCCCAAACCCTTCACCCCCCAACCGTACACCCCTAAATCCCGCACCCCCAGATCCTGTCCCCAAAACCCTACACCCCAGACCCTGCACCCCCAATTCTGCACCGCAAAATCCTGCACCCCCAGATCTTGAACCAACAGATCCTTCCCCCAACATCCTGCACCCCCAAACCTTCATCCCCAAATCCTCCACCCTAAAGCCCTGCACCCCAAAACCCTTTACCCTAAAAACTGCATCAGCAAATCCTTCCCCCCAACACCCTGCACCCCCAATTCCTGCCCCACCAAACCCTGCACCCCCTAACCCTGAACCCAAAATCCCTCACCCAAAAACCCTGCACCCCTCAAATCTTCACCCCTAAACTCTGCACCCTCAAAACGTGCACCCTTAAATTCTGCACCCCCAAATCCTGCACCCCAAATCCTTCCCCAACACCCTGCTGCCCCAAACCCTGCACCCCCAAATCCTGCACCCCAAATCCCTCACCCAAAATCCCTGCACCCCCAAACCCTGTACCCCAAAATCCTGCCTTACCCAACCTGCACCCCAAACCCTTCACCTCAAAATTCTGTCCCCCTAACCCTTCACCCCCCAACCCTACACCCCTAAATCCCACACCCCCAGATCCTGCCGCTCAAACCCTGAAACCCCAAATCATGCAGCCCCCGATTCTTCTCTCACAAACCCTGCACCCCAAAACTCTGCACCCCCAAATACTGTCCCCCAAAACAATGCGCCCCAAACCTTGAACCCGCAAATCCTGCACGCCCAGGTCCTGAACACCTGAACCCTGCACCCCCAAATCCTTTAACCCCCAAACCCAGCAACCCCAAATCTTGTATCCCCAGATCCTTCCCCAAACACCCTGCACCCCCAAACCCTACACCCCAAATCCTTCACCAACACCCTGCACCCCCAAAGCCTGCACCCCCTAACTCTGAACCCCCAATCCCTCACTCAAAAACCCTGTACCCCCCAAACCCTGCACCCCCAGATCCTTCCCCACAACACCCTGCACCCATAAATCCTGTACCCCCAGATCCTGCAACCAACACCCTGCCCCCCAAAACCCTGAACCTCCAAACTCAGCCCTACCAAACCTTCACCCTAAAATCCTGCACCCTAAAATCCTTCTCCCCAAGCCCCAACCATGCATACCCAAATCCTGCACCCCAAAATCCTGCACCCCAAACCCTGCAGGCCAACCCCGGCACCCCAGAGCCCTTCAATGCAAAATCCTGCACCCCCAGTTCTGAACACACAAAACCTGTCCCCCCCAAACCCTGCACCCCAAACCTTGCACCCCCAAATCATTTTCCTTCAAATCCCACACCCAAAACTCGTACACCCCAAGATCCTGCACCCCAAAACCCTGCCCTCTAAACTTTGTACCCCCAAACCCTACCCCCAAACCCTACACCCCAAAACCTATAGTCCCAAACCCTGCACGCCAAAATCCTGCCCTACCCAACCCCTTCACCCCAAACCCCTGTACCCCAAGACCCTGAACCCTCAAACACTTCATCTCGAAAATCTGTCCCCCAAACCCTTCACCCCAACCCTGCACCCCTAAATCCTGCACCCCCAGATCCTGCCCCCAAACCCTACACCCCACTACCCAGTACCCCAACACTCTTCATCCCTAACCCCTCTACCCTCAAATCCTCCACCCTGAAGCCCTGCACCCCAAAACCCTTAACCCTAAAACCTGCACCAGCAAATCCTTCCCCCCAACACCCTGCACCCCCAATTCCTGCCCCACCAAATCCTGCAATCCCAAATCCTGCCGTGCTCAATCCTTCACCCCAAATCCCTTCACCCCAAGATCGTGCTGCCCTAAACCCTGCACCCCCAAATCCCAAGTAAGCCTGCAGCACAAAAACCCTGAACCCCCAAACTCAGCCCTACCAAACCTTCACCCTAAAATCCTGAATCCCATAACCCTGCACCCCCAAACCCCTTCACTCCCAAATCCTGCACCCCAAACCCTACCCCACAAAACTCTCCACCCCCAAATCCTGCCCTCCCAAGCCCTCCACCCCAAACCTCTGCACCCCAAGATCCTGCTGCCCTAAGCCCTGCAGCCCCATATCATCCTTCCCTAAACCCTGCACTCCAAAACACTGCACCCCAAAACCCTGCAGCCCTAAATCCTGCTCCTCCAAACCCTTCTCCCCCAAATTTTAACCCCCCAAGACCTGCACCCGCAAGCTCTTCACCCTAAAACCCCACACCCCCAGATCCTGCACACCCAAATCTTGCTCCCCCAAATCCTTCCCCCAAACAACCTGCACCCATTAAGCCTGTACCCCCAAATCCTGCACCCCCAAGTGCTGAAACTTCAAACTCTGCACCCTCAGAGCCTTCCTTGTGCCACCCTGCAACCCCAAATCCTTGCACTCCCAAATCCCCCAAGTCCTGAACCCCTGAACCCTGCACCCTTCAAACCCTGCACCCCAAAGCCCTGCACCCCCAAACCCTGCACCCCCAAATAACAATGCACCCCCCAACTCTGCACCCCCAGATCCTGCTGCCCCAAACCCTGGAGCCCCACACTCTGCACCCCAGAACTATGCACCCCCAAATCACAGAATCACAGAATCGACTGGGTTGGAAAAGACCTCAGAGATCATCCAGTCCAACCCTTGGTCCAACTCCAGCCCATTGACTAGATCAGGGCACTAAGTGCCATGTACAGTCTCAGTTTACAAACCCCCAGGGCCGGTGAGTCCAGCACCTCCCTGGGCAGCCATTCCAATGCCTGACCACTCTCTGCAAAGAATTGCTTTCTCATCTCAGCCTAAATTTCCCCTGGCACAGTTGAAGCCCATGGCCCCTTGTCCTATTGCTGACTGCCTGGGAGAAGAGACCAGTCCCCCCCTGGCTAGAACTGCCCTTCAGGTAGTTCTAGAGAGTGATGAGGTCACCAAATCCTGCACCCCAATATTCTGCACCCAAAGATCCTACTGCCATAAACCCTGGACCCCCAAATTCCTTTCTTCCTTCCTTCCGTCCTTCCTTCCTTCCTTCCTTCCTTCCTTCCCAAAACCTGCACCCCAAATCCTGCCCTACCCAACCCTTCACCTCAAACCCCTGCACCCACAGTCTTGCTACCCCAAATCCTGCAATCCCAAACCCTGCACCCAAAATTCTGCCCCCGAACCCTGATCCCTGAATCACTCCACCTCCAAACCCTGCACCCCCAAATCCTTCCCCAACACCCTGCACCCCAAACCCTGCACCCCCTAACCCTGAACCCCAAATCCCTCACCCAAAAACCCTGCACCCCTCAAACCCTGCACCCCTAACCCTGCACCTCCTAACCCTGAACCCCAAATCCCTCCCCACCAAACCCTGCACCCCCAAACCCTGTACCCCAGAACCCTCAAACCCCAAATCCTGCCCCTTAGACCCTGCGCCCCCAAATCCTGCATCCCCAGTTTGTGAACACATGAAACATGCACCCCCAAACCCTCACCCTGATCCTGCACCCCCAGATCCTCTCTTCCCAAACCCTGCACCCCCAAATCCTGCACCCTAGATTCTGCATCCCTATTAACCCTTCACCCCAAAACCCTGCAGCACCAAACCCTGCACCCCAAATCCTACACCCCCAATTTCGGCCCTACCAAACTCTGCACCCCTAAACCCTACAACAGAAATCTTACACCCTCTAATCCTGCCCTCCCAAATCCTGAACCCCCCAACCCTGCATACCCAAATCCTTCCATCCTAAACCCTGCACCCCAAACCCTGCCCCCAAACTGTGCACCCCCAAATCCTGTCCCCCAACAATGCATCCCCAAACCCTGCACCCCAAATCCTGCCCCTCCCAGCTTGCACTCTGCCCCCCAAACCGTGCACTCCCAATCCCTGAACGCCCAAGTCCTCCACCCCCACGTCCTTAACGCCCAAAATGTGCACCCCAGATCCTCACCACCCAACCCTGCACCCCCTAATCTTCCACCCTCTAATAATGCACCCCTAAACCTCATACACTGAAACCTGCACCCCCAGGTCCTGAATCCCCAAACCCTGCACCCCCAAATCCTGCGCCTTTAAATCCTGCCCTCCTAAAACCCAGGACCCACATAATTTGCCTCCCCAAATCCTGCACCCCAAAGCCCTGCACCCCCAAACGCAGGACCGCCAGGTCCTGAACACCCAAACCCTGAACCCCAAAGCCCTGCACCCCAAAATTCGGCACCCCGAGGTCCTGAACACCCAAACCCTGCACCCCCAAAGAATTCACTCCCAAACCTTGCACCTCCAAATCCTGCACCTCAAAGTCCTGGAAACCCAGGCCCTTCAACCCCATCCCTGCAACACCAAATCCTGTACCCCAAAACCCAGCAACCCAGAATCCTAAACCCCTTAACCCTGCACCCCCAAATCCTGCAGACCCATGTCCCGAACTTCCCCCATTTGCAGCACCCCAAACCCTGCCCCCCCAAAACCTACATCCCCAAATCCTGCACCCCCATGTCCTGAACACCCAAAAGCTGCACCCCCAAATCCCTTAACTCCCAAAACCTGCAGCCCCAATTCTGCCTCTCCAAGACCTGCACCCCCAAACCCCAGACCACTAAATCCTGCACTCCCAAACCCCTGTACCCCAAATCCTACCCCCCACAAGTTCCACCCTAAAAACCTGCACCCCCATATCCTGTCCTACCCAACACTTCACCCCAAGATCCTGCTGCTCTACACTCTGCACCCCCAAATCATCCCTCCCAACCCTGCCCCCCAAACCCTGTCCCCCTAAAGCCTGACCCCTAAACCCTGCTCCCCAAAACCCTGCTACCCCAAACCTTGTACCCCCAGATCTTTCCCCAACACCCTGCAATCCCAAACTCTGCACCCCCAATTCTGCCTCCCCAAACCCTGCACCCCCAAAACCCGGCACCACTACACCTTGCACCCCAAACCCCTGCTCCCCTAATCCTCCCCCACAAAACTCTGCACCCCAAAACCCTGCCCCCCACAAGCTGCACCCTACAACTCTGCACCCCCAAAACCTGTACCCACGGATCCTGCACCCCCAAAACCTGTACCCTGAGATCCTGCTCCCCCAAACCCAGCACTCTGAAATCCCTCACCCCAAATCCCTGCACCCCCAAATCCTGCAATTCCAGGTCCTGAACACCTGAACCCTGCACCCCCAACCCCTCACCCCAAAACCCTGCACCCCCAAATCCTGCCTCTAAACCCCGAACAACAAGGTTCTGCACCCCAAACTCTGCTCCCCCATATCCTGCAGCCCAGATCCTGCACCCCATAACCCTGCACCCCCAAATTCTGATCCCTACTCCCTGCACCCCCAGATCCTTCCCTCTAAAAACCTGTACCCCCATAACCCTGCACCCTTCAACCCTGCACCCCCAAACCCTTCCCCACCAAACCCTACACCCCCAATTCCTCCATCCCCACGTCATGAACCAGCAAACCCTGCTCCCCACAACTCTGCACCCCCAACCCTGCCCTTGTATATTCTGCACCCCAATACCCTGCACCCCCAAACGCGTCACACCTAGGTCCTGAACAACAAGGTTCTGCACCCCCTAACCCTGCACCCCCATATTCTGATCCCTGCACCCTCCACCCCCAGATCCTTCCCTCCTAAAACCTGTACCCCTATAACCCTGCACCCTAAAACCCTGCACCCCAAAACCCTGCAACCCCATCTTCCGCAGCCCCAGTTCCTTAATGTGTGAAACCTGAACCTAAACCCCAACACCCTGCACCCATAAATCCTGTACCCCCAGATCTGCGCCAAACCCTGCCCCCCCAAACCCTGCCCCCCAATAGTGCACCCCCAAACCCCTTCACCCTAAACCTCTGCACCCAAAAATCCTTCTACCCTCAACCCTGCACCCCCAATTCATGCCCTACCACACCCGGCACCCCCAAACCCTGCCCCCCAGATCCTTTACCAACACCCTGCACCCCCGAACCCTGAACCCCAAATCCCTCACCCAAAACCCCTGCACCCAAAATCCTGCCCCACAAACCCTGCAACCCCAAATTCTGACCCAAATCAAGGCACTTACAAACCCTGCACCCGCAGGTCCTTCCCCCCCAAACCTGGCACCCCAAAATCCCTCACCCCAAATCCCTGCACTCTCAAATCTTGCTCCCCCAGAAAACGTGCACCCCAAATTGTTCACCCCATATCTTGCCCCTTTAAACCCTGCACTTCAAAGCCCTGCACCCCCAAATCTTGTCTCTGAACCCTGAACAGCAAGGTTCTGCACCCCAAATCCTGCACTCCCAAATCCTGCACCCCCAGATCCTCCCTTCCTTCCTTCCTTCCTTCCTTCCTTCCTTCCTTCCTTCCTTCCTTCCTTCCTTCCTTCAACCTGCACCCCAAATCCTGCCCTGCCCCGCCCTTCCACCTCCAAACCCTGCACCCCACAGTCTTGCTACCCCAAATCCTGTAATCCCAAACCCTGCACCCAAAATTCTGCCCCCCAAACCCTGATCCCTGAATCACTCCACCTCCAATCCCTGCACCCCCAAATCCTTCCCCAACACCCTGCACCCCAAACCCTGCACTCCCAACCCTGAACCCTAAATCCCTCACCCAAAACCCCTGCACCCCTCACACCCTGCACCCCAAGATCCTGCTGCCCTAAATCTTGAACACCCAAACCTTGCACCCTCCAATCTTGCACCCCCAAACCCTGTACCCCAAAAGCATTCATGACCAAATCCTGTACCCAAAATCCTGCACCCTCAAAATCCTTCTCCCCAACCTTGCACTGCAACGGCCCCCAAACCTTGTACCCCTAAAACCTGCATCCACAAACCTGGCACCTCCCAACTCTGCACCTCAAATCCTCCTTCCCCAAAACCTGCACCCCAAAACCGTACAAGCCCAGATCTTGCACCCCTAAATCTCTGCACTCCATAACCCTGCATCTTCAAATCCTGCACCCCTATATCCTGCCCCCCAAACCCCTGCACCTCCAGACCCTTGACCCAGGCCCTGTAACCCTAAGCCAGGCACCCCCAACCCTTCCCCACCAAACCCTGCACCCCCAGTTCCTCCATCCCCACGTCATGAACCCCCAAACCCTGCTCCCCACAACTCTGCACCCCCAAACCCTGAATTCCCAAGCCCTGCACCCCAAACTTAGCTGTGCAAACTGTGCCCCCACTGAACCCTAACCCTAGCTCTCTAAACCCTGCACCCCAAACCCTGCACCACTAAACCTTGCACCCCAAAACCTGCTCCCCCTAATCCTCCACCCCCACATCCAGAATCTCCAAAAGCAGCGACCCCAAATTCCTGCATCCCCAATCCCTGCACCCCCAAATCATTTTCCTTCAAATCCTACATGGAAACTTGTATACCCCAAACGCTGCACCCCCAAATCCTGCCCATCTAGATCCTGCACCCCAATACCCTGCACCCCCAGGTTCTGAACCTCCAAATCCAGTTCCCCCAAACCCTGCCCTACCAAACCCTTCAACCCAAACCCTGCCCCCCCCGATCCTTCTCTCCCAAATCCTGCACCCCTAGTTGTGCTGTTCCAACTGTGTACCCCAAAGTCCTGACCCTTCCAAACCTGCACCCCCAAATCATGTCTGACCCAACCCTTCACCCCAACCCCCTTCACCTCAAGATCCTGCTCCCCAAAACCCTGCTACCCCAAACCTTGTACCCCCAGATCCTTCCCTCAACATCCTGCAGTCCCAAACCCTGTACCCCCAGTTTTGCCTCCCCATACCCTGCACCCCCAATACACTGCACTGCTGCACCTTGCACCCCAAAACCCTGCTCCCCTAATCCTCCCCCCCCAAAACTCTGCACCCCAAAACCCTATACCCCAAAACCCATCCCCCCGCAAGTTCAACCCTAAAACCCTGCACCCACAAAACCTGTACGCCCAGATCCTTCCCCCCAAACCTGGCACCCCCAACCCTTCACCCCAAGCTCTGCACCCCCAAATGTGTCCGTAACAAACCCTTCTGCCCTGCACCCCAAGATCCTTCTACCCTAAACCCCAACAGCCTGCAACCCCAAATCCTGCACCCCCAGATCCTGCACCCAACACCCTGCACCCCAAATCCTCCCCAAAAAACAATGCACCCCACAACTCTGCACCCCCAGATCCTGCTGCCCCAAACCCTGCAGCCCCACACTCTGCACCCCAGAACCCTGCACCCCCCAATCCTTCATGTCAAAAACTGGCACCCCAGAATCGTGAACCACCAAATCTTGCTCCCCCAAATCCTGCATCCCGAGGTCCCGAACACACAGACCCTGCACCCCCAAATCCTGCAACCTGAATCCCTCCCCCCGAAATCATGCACCCCAATCCCTGCACCCCACAACCCTACACTCCCCATTTCTGTCCCTCCAAATCCTGCCCCTCTAAACCCTGCACCCACAAATCCTGCGCCATACATCCCCCCAGATCCTGCACCCCAAAACTCTGCACCCCAGACCTCCACCCCCTAATCCTGCAGCCTTAAACCCTGCACCCCAGAACCTTGCACCCCCAAATCCTTGCTCCTCCAATCCTACCAACCAAAAGTGGGTTCCTCTAAATCCTGCACCCCAATGTCCCGCCCCTCCAAAACCCTACACCCCCTAAACACTGCACCCCAAATCTGCACCCCCAAACCCTGCACTCCCAAATCCTTCATCCCAAGGCCCCCAAGGCCGTCACCCCTCAGATCCTGCACCCCTGAAATCCTGTTCCCTAAGACCCTGCACCCCAGGTCCTGAAACCCAAACCCCTGCACCCCAAAATACTGCACCCCAAACCCTGCAGGCCAACCCTGGCACCCCAGAGCCCTTCAGCGCCAAATCCTGCACCCCCAGTTCTGAACACGTAAAACCTGCCCCCCCCAAGCCCTGCACCCCAAAACCTTGCACTCCAAATCATTTTCCTTCAAATCCCACACCCAAAACTCGTACACCCCAAGATCCTGCACCCCAAAACCCTGCCCCCTAAACTTTGTACCCCCACACCCTGCCCCCCAAACCCTACACCCCAAAACCTGCAGTCCCAAATACTGCACCCCAAAGCCCTGCACCCCAAATCCTGCCCTACCCAACCCTTCACCCCAAACCCCTGCACCCCACAGTCTTGCTACCCCAAATCCTGCAATCCCAAACCCTGCACCCAAAATTCTGCCCCCCAAACCCTTATCCCTGAATCACTCCACCTCCAATCCCTGTACCCCCAAATCCTTCCCCAACACCCTGCACCCCAAACCCTGCACCCCCTAACCCTGAACCCCAAATCCCTCACCTAAAAACCCTGCACCCCTCAAACCCTGCACCCCCAGATCCTGTTCCTTTAAATCTTGCACACCCAAACCTTGCACCCTCAAATTGCAGCCCCCAATTCTTCTCTCACAAACTCTGCACCCCCAAATCTTTTCCCCCAAAACAATGCGCCCCAAACCTTGAACGTGCAAACCCTGCACACCCAGGTCCTGAACAGCTGAAACCGGCACCCCCAAAGCCTCACCCTAAAGCCCTGCACCCCCAAATCCTGCCCTACCAAGCCCTTCACCCAAACACCCTGCACCCCAAGATCCTGCACCCCTAAACCCTGAAACACAAATCCTGCACCCCCAGATCCTGCCCCCCAAATCCTGCACTTCAAAACACTGCACCCCCAAATCCTTCAATCCCATTTCCTGAAGCCCCAAATCCTGCTGCCTCAGATCCTTCCCTCCCAAACTCTGCACCTCCAAAACCTGCACCCCAAGATCCAGATGCTGTAAACACTGAACCCTCAAATCCTGCACCTCAAATGCAGCCCCCCCAATCCTGCCTCCCCACACGCCATACTCAAACCCTGCACCCCAAAAACCCTGCACCCCCAAATCCTGCACCCCAAAATCCTGCCCTACCAAGCTCTTCACCCAAACCCTCACACCCCCATATCCTGCGCCCCCAAACCCTGCACCCCCAAACCCTGCACCCCCAAATCCTGCACCCCCAGACCCTTCCTTTCCTTCTTTCCTTCTTTCCTTCCTTCCCAAATCCTTCCCCCCCCAAATCCTGCCCTACCATACTCTTCACCCCAAGCCCCTGCACCCCAAATTCCTGTTACCCTCAACCCTGAAACCCCAAATCCTGCCCCCCAGATCCTGCAGCCCCAAAGTGAGCACCCCAAAATCAAGTCCCCCCAAAACCTGTGCTGAAAACACTGCAGCCCCAGATCCTGCACCCTCAGATCCTCCTGCCAAAAACCTTGCACCCCAAACCCTGAACTCCCAACCTCTGCACACAAAGCCCTGCACCCTCAAATCCTGCACCCCTAACCCTGAACACACGAACCCTGCACCCCCAAAGAATTCACTCCCAAACCTTGCACCCCAAATCCTGCACCTCAAAGTCCTGGAAACCCAGGCCCTTCAACCCCATCCCTGCAACACCAAATCCTGTACCCCAAAACCCAGCACCCCAGAATCCTGCACCCCAAATCCTGCCCTACCAAACCTTTCACTGCAAAGCCCTGCACCCCAAGACTGTGCCACCCTCAACACTGAACCCCCAAATCCTACACCCCCAGATCCTTGCCTCCCAAAACTCTGCACCCCCAAGTGCTGCACCTCAAATCTCTCACCCCCAAATGCTTCCCCCAAACCCTGCACCCTCAAATCGTTCACCCCCAAACCCTGCACCCTTAATTCCTTCACCCCCAGTTCCTGAACTCATGAAACCTGCACCTGCAAACCCTGCACCCCCAAACCCTCCACTCTTAGACCTGACTTCTAAACCCTGTACCCCCAAACGGCGCACCCCCAAATCCTGAAGCCCCAGATCCTCCCATACCCTGCAGACCCAAATATTGAACCCCCAAATCCTGAACTCCAGGATCTTGCACCCCCAGACCTTGTACCCCCAAATCAGGCCCCCAAAACCCTGCAGCCCCATCCCTGCACCCCCAAATCCTGCACCTCTAATCCTCCACCCCCTTAGCACTGCACCCCCAAACCCTGCACCCCCAAATCTTGCAACCCCAAAACCTCCCCTGTCCAAACCCTGCACTTCAAAATGCTGCACCCTGAATCCTTCTCCCCAACACCCTGCACCCCCAAATCCTGACCCCAAAACCTTGCACCCCCAAATCCTGCACCCCATGGCCCTGCACTCTCAAATCATGCACGCCCAAAACATGTGCACCCTAAACCGTGCACCCCCAAATCCTGACTCTCCAGATCCTGCACCCCCAAAACCTGCCACTTCAAAAGCTGCGCCCCAGATCCTGCCTCCTACAACCCCAAATCCTGCACCCCAATAGCCTACACCCCCAGAACACTGCACCCCCAAACCCTGCACCCCCAGATCCTGCACCTTAACACCCTGCACACCCAAACGCTTCAGCTCCTGCCTCCCCAAACCCTGCCCTCCCTAACCCTGCACCCCAGAACCCTGCACCCCAAAATCCTAAACCCCTTAACCCTGCACCCCCAAATCCTGCAGACCCATGTCCCCAACCTCCCCAAAAACCCAGCACCCCAAACCCTGTCTCCCCAAAACCTACATCCCCAAATCCTGCAGCCCCAGGTTCTGAACACCCAAAATCTGCACCCCCAAATCCCTTAACTCCCAAAACCTGCAGCCCCAATTCTGCCTTTCCCAGACCTGCACCCCCAAACCCTGCACCACGAAATTTTGCACCCCCAAGCCCCTGTACCACAAATAATGCCCCCCACAACGTTCACCCTAAAGACCTGCGCCCCCAAATCCTGTCCTACCCAACCCTTCACCCAACCCCCTTCACCCCAAGATCCTGCTGCCCTAAACCCTGCACCCCCAAATCATCCCTCCCAACCCTGTCCTCTAAAAGCCTGACCCCTAAACCCTGCTCCCCAAAACCCTGCTACCCCAAATCTTCTACCCCCAGATCCTGCACCCCACACCCTGCACCCCAAACCCTGCACCTCCAGATCCTGGCCCCAAACACTGCACCCCAAACCCCTGCACCCAAAGATCCTACGGCCCTAAACCCTGAACTCCCAAATCCTGCACCCCCAGACCCTGTAGTCCCAATCAGGCCCCCCAAATCCCTGCCCCCCCATCCTTGCACCCTGAAACCTGCACCACGTAATCCTGCCCCCCCTTAACACTGTGCCCTTAAAACCTGCAATACCAAATCTTGCACCCCCAAAACCTCTCTGCTCCAAAACGTGCACCCCAAAATCCTGCCCTACCCAACCCTTCACCCCAAACCCCTTCACGCCAAGACCATGCACCCTCAAACCCTTCGCCTCAAAATTCTGCACCCCAAACCCTTCACCCCCAAACCCTACACCCCTAAATCCCACACCCCCAGATCCTGCCCCCAAAACCCTACACCCCCAAACCCTGAACCCCTAAATCCTGCACCCCAATTCTGCACCACAAAATCCTGCACCCCCAGATCTTGAACCAACAGATCCTTCCCCCAACACCCTGCACCCCCAAACCCTCTACCCCCAAATGCTCCACCCCAAAACCCTGCACCCCAGAACCCTTTACCCTAAAACCTGCACCAGCAAATCCTTCCCCCCAACACCCTGCACCCTCAAATCCTGCTCCTCTTAATCCTGCACACCCTAATGCTGCACCCTAAATTCTGCTACCTTAAACACTGAACCCCCAAATCCTGCACCCCCAGATCCTTCCTTCCCAAACTCTGCACCAAAACCTGCACCCCCAAATCCTGCCCCTCCAACCCTGCACCTCCCAACCCTACACCCAGACCCTGCAGCCCCAAACTCTTCCAGACCAAGTCCTGGACGCTAAATTCTTCACCCCCAAGTCATGTACCTCTAAAACCTCCACCCTTCAATACAGCACCCCCAGATGTTGCTCCCCCAAACCCTGCACCCCAAGATCCTGCTTCCCTAAACCCTGATCCCCCTAATCCCCCATTCCCTAACACTGGACCCCCACATCCTCCACCCCCAAATCTTGTCCCCCCAAACCCTGCAGTTCAAAACCCGGCATCCCCAAACCTGCACGTTGAAAACCCACAATCCCAAAAGCTGCACCCCCAGATTCTGGCCCCAGCCCTGCACCCCCAAATCCTTCCGCTTGAAAATTTTTCCCCAAATCCTGCACCCCCAGTTCCTAAAGATGAAAAATTTGTACCCCCAAACCCACACCCCAAAGTCCTGCACCCCTAAACTCTACTCCCCCAAGCCTGCACCCCCAAATTCTGCACCCTAGATCCTGAATCCCAAACCCTTCACCCCCAAATTCTGCTTCCCTGAATCTCGCACTCCCAGCTCCTGCACCCCCAATCCCTGCCCCCCCAATCCATGCACCCCTAAATCCTGCACACTAGGATTGTCATTCCCAAACCCCCAGTTCCTGAACACGCAAACCCTGCACCCCAAATCCTGCCCTACCAAACTCTTCACCCCAAATCCCTGCATCCCAAAACCCTGCACCCCCAAGTCCTGCCACCCCAAATCCTTCACTGGAAAACTCACACCCCAAAACCCTGGACCACCTGCCCCCCCAAACACTGCACCTCCAAATTCCTCCCCTCAACACCCTGCACCCCCAGATCCTGACCCTGAAGCCCTGCACCCCCAAGCCCTGCACCCTAAAATCATGCTCCCCAAACCCTGCACCCCCAGATCGTGCCCTACCAAACACTTCACCCCAAATCCCTGCACCCCAGGATCCTGCTGCCCTAACCCCTGAACCCCCATGTCCTGCATGACGAAACCCTGCACCCCAAGATCCTTCCCTCCCAGATTCTGCATCCCCAGGTCCTGCACCCCCAAATCCTCCAACCCGATGTCCCGAACCCTCAAACCCTGCAGACCCAAAATCTGCACCCCCAGATCTTGAACCAAGAGATCCTTCCCCCAACACCCTGCACCCCCAAACCCTCTATCCCCCAAATCCTCCACCCTGAAACCCTGCACCCCAAAACCCTTTACCCTAAAACCTGCACCAGCAAATCCTTCCCCCAACAGCCTGCGCCCCCAATTCCTGCCCCACCAAACCCTGCAACCCCAAATCCTGCCCTACCCAACCCTTCACCCCAAACCGCTGCACCCCACAGCCTTGCTACCCCAAATCCTGCACCCCAAACCCTGCACACCCTAACCCTGAAACCCAAATCCCTCACCCAAAAACCCTGCACCCCTCAAACCCTGCACCCCAAGATCCTGCTCCCCTAAATCTTAACACCCAAGCCTTGCACCGTCAAATCCTGCACCCCCAACACCCTGAACCCCAAAAGCATTCATGCCCAAATCCTGCACCCTAAAATCCTCCTCCCCCAAACCCTGAAACCCAAATCCTGCACCCCCAACACCCTGCACTCTCAAATCATGCACCCCCAAAAATGTGCACCCCAAAACCATGCACCCCCAAACTATTCAACCCAAACATTGCATCCCCAAATCCTGACTCTCCAGATCCTTCCCGCAACACCCTGTACCCCCAAACCCTTCACACCCCCTGCCTCCCAGAACCCTTTGTCCCCAAACCTTGCACCCCAAGATCCTGCTACCCTAATCCCTGCACCCCCATGTAATTCTTCCCTAAACACTGCACCCCAAAACACTGCACCCCAAACCTGGCACCCCAGAACCCTGCAATGCCAAATCCTGCCCCCTTAAACTGCACACCCCCAAATTCTGCACCCTAAAGTCCTGCAACCCAAGATCCTGCACCCCAAGCCACACCCTACCAAAACGTTATATCCCAAACCCCTGCACCCAAGAACCCTACACCTCCAACCCTGCACCCCCAAATCTTGCACCCCAAAAACCCAGCACCCCAAAGCATTCCCTTCCAAATCCTGCACCCCAAATCATGCAATCCCAAAACCTGCATCCTAAACTCTACCACCAAACCCTGCACCCCCAAACTCTGCACCCCAAACCCTGCACACCAACATCATACACCCTGAAACACTAAAACCTGAAATCCTACCCCCCCACACCACGCACCCCAAATCCTTCGTCCAGAACACTGCACCCCTAAACCCTGCACCCTATATCCCTGCAGCCCCAAACCTTGTCTAACCTCCCCCTCCCAAAACCTGCATCCCCAGATCCTTCCCCCAAATGAATGCATCCCCAAAACCTGAACCCCCAGATCCTGCTGCCCCATACCCAGCACCCCCAAACTCCGCCCCTGGAAATCCTGCACTCTCATAACCTTGCATCTCAAGTAATTCCCTCCACCCTGCACCCCCAAAACCTGTACCCCCAAATGCTGCCCCCCCAGATCCTGTCCCCAAACTCTGCACTTCCAGTTCCTCCCCCCCTAAACCCTTAAAGCCCAAATATTGCACCCCTAGGTCCTTCCTCAACACCCTCTACCCCCAAATTCCCCACCTGAAAGCCTGCACCCCCAGATCCTGCACCCCAAAATCTCTCCACTGTCAAATCCTGCACCCCAAATCCTGTCCTCCCACACAATGAACCCTAAATTACTGCAGCCCCAGGTCCTGAACACCCGAAGCCTGCACCCCGAAATCCTGCACCACCAAGTCCTGCACCCTAAAGCCCTGCACCGAACATCCTGCCCCCAACTCTGCACTTCCAAAACCTGCACGTCAAAACCTTGCACCCCAAATCCTGACCCGCAGATAATGCCCCCAAAACCCTGCATCCCCAATTCTTCACCCCTAAACTCTGCACCCTCAAAACGTGCACCCTTAAATTCTGCACCCAAAATCCTTCCTCCCAAGCCATGAACCCCCAAAACCTGTAATACCAAACTCTTCAACCCTGAATCCTGCACCCCAAAACCATGCACCCCCAAACCCCTGCACCCCAAAATACTGCACTCCAAACCCTGCAGGCTAACCCCGGCGCCCCAAAGCCCTGCACCCCAAAATCCTGCATCCCCAGTTCCTGAACACGCAAAACCTGCCCCCCAAACCCTGCACCCCAAACCTTGCACCCCAAATCATTTTCCTTCAAATCCCACACCCAAAACTCGTACACCCCAAGATCCTGCACCCCAAAACCCCGTCCCCTAAACTTTGTACCCCCACACTCTGCCCCCCCAATGCTTACACCCCCAAACCCTGCACCCCAAAATCCTGCCCTACTGAACCCTTCAGCCCAAACCCTTCACCCCAAGACCCTGCACCTGAAACCCTTCACCTCGAAATTCTGTCCCCCAAAGCCTTCACCCCCTACCCCTACACCCCTAAATCCCGCACCCCCAGATCCTGCCGCCCATACCTTGCACCGTTAGACCCTGCACCCCAAACTCCTGCACCTCCAAACTTTGCACCCCATAACCCGACACTCCAAACCCTTGCACTCTCAAACCCTGAACCCCCAAATCCTGCAGCCTCAGTTCCTAAACACGTGAGTCCTGCACCCCCAGACCCTCACCCCTGCACCCACAGTCTTGCTACCCCAAATCCTGCAATCCCAAACCCTGCACCCAAAATTCTGCCTCCCCAAAGCCTGCACCCTAAAAACCCTGCACCACTACACCTTGCACCCTGAAACCCTGCTCCCCAAATCCTCCCCCCAAAACTCTGCACCCCAAAACCCTGTACCCCAAAGCCCTGCCCCCTACAAATTCCAACCTAAAACCCTGCACCCCCAAAACCTGTACCCCCAGATCCTGCCCCCCCAAACCTGGCACCCTGAAATCCCTCACCCCAAATCCCTGCACCCCCAAATCCTGCCTCTAAACCCTGAAGAACAAGGTTCTGCTCCCCAAACACTGTTCCCCCATATCCTGCACCCCAGAACCCTGCACCCCAGAACCCTGCACCCCGAAATTGTGATCCCTACACCCTGCACCCCCAGATCCTTCCCTCCCAAAACCTGTACCCCCATAAGCCTGCATCCTTCAAACCCTGCACCCCAAAACCCTGCACCCCCAAATTCTACAGCCCCGGTCCTTAACGTGTAAAACCTGCACCCCCAAGTCTTGCACCCCAAAACCTTGCACCCGAAATCCTGTCCCCCCAGACCGTGTACCCCAAAATCAAGGCCCCTCAAACTTGCACTCAATAGTCTGCACCACAAAATCCTGCCCCCCCAGTTCCTAAAGACATGAAACCCGCACCCCCAACGCCTCACCCTAAAGCCCTGCACCCCCAAATCCTGCCCTACCAAACCCTTCAGCCCTGCACCCCAAGATCCTGCAACCCTAAACCCTGCACCCCCATATCATCCTTCCCCAAGCCTTGCACCCCAGAACCCTGCACCCCCAAACCCCTTCACCCCAAAATCCTGCACGCCAAAGCCTGCACCCCCTAAACTTTCTACCCCCAAATCCTGCCCTACCAAGCCCTCCACCCTGAACCCCTGCACCCTAAGATCCTCCTACCCTAACCCCAACAGCCTGCACCCATAAATCCTGGAGCCCCAAATCCTGCACCCAACACCCTGCACCCCCTAACCCTGAACCCCAAATCCCTCACCCAAAACCCCTGCACCCCAAGATCCTACTGCCCTGCATCTTGAACACCCAAACATTGTACCCTGAAATCTTGCACCCCAAACCCTGTACGCCAAAAGCATTCATGCCCAAATCCTGCACCCCTCAAACCCTGCACCCCAAGATCCTGCTGCCCTACATCTTGAACACCCAAACCTTGCACCCTCCAATCTTGCACAACCAAACCTTGTACCCCCAGATCCTTCCCCCAACATCCTGCAGTCCCAAACCCTGCACCCCCAATTCTGCCTCCCCAAACCCTGTAACCCCAATACACTGAACCGCTGCACCTTGCACCCCAAAACCCTGCTCCCCTAATCCTCTCCCCCAAAACTCTGCACCCCAAAACCCTATACCCCAAAACCCTGCCCCCCTACAAGTTCCACCCTAAAACGCTGCACCCACAAAACCTGTATCCCCAGATCCTTCCCCCCCAAACCTGGCACCCCCAACCCCTCACCCCAAAGCCCTGCACCCCCAAATCTGGCCCTACCAAACCCTTCTGCCTTGCACCCCAAGATCCTTCTACCCTAAACCCCAACAGCCTGCAACCCCAAATCCTGCACCCCCAGATCCTGCACCCAACACCCTATACCCCAAATCCTCCCTCAAAAACAAATGCACCCCACAACTCTGCACCCCAGATCCTGCTGCCCCAGACCCTGCAGCCCCACACTCTGCACCCCAGAATCGTGAACCACCAAATCTTGCACCCCCAAATCCTGCATCCCGAGGTCCCAAACACACAAACACCCCAAACCTTGTACCCCACAACCTACACTCCCCATTTCTGTCCCTCCAAACCCTGCACCCGCAAATCCTGCGCCATACATCACCCCAGATCCTGCACCCCAAAACTCTGCACCCCAGACCTCCACCCCCTAATCCTGCAGCCTTAAACCCTGCACCCCAGAACCTTGCACCCCCAAATCCTTGCTCCTCCAATCCTACCAACCAAAAGTGGGTTCCTCTAAATCCTGCACCCCAATGTCCTGCCCCTCCAAAACCCTACACCCCCTAAACACTGCACCCCAAATCTGCACCCCCAAACCCTGCACTCCCAAATCCTTCATCCCAAGGCCCCCAAGGCCGTCACCCCTCAAATCCTGCACCCCTGAAATCCTGTTCCCTAAGACCCTGCACCCCAGGTCCTGAAACCCAAACCCCTGCACCCCAAAATACTGCACCCCAAACCCTGCAGGCCAACCCTGGCACCCCAGAGCCCTTCAGCGCCAAATCCTGCATCCCCAGTTCTGAACATGCAAAACCTGCCTCCCCCCAAGCCCTGCACCCCAAAACCTTGCACTCCAAATCATTTTCCTTCAAATCCCACACCCAAAACTCGTACACCCCAAGATCCTGCACCCCAAAACCCTGCCCTCTAAACTTTGTACCCCCAAACCCTACCCCCCAAACCCTACACCCCAAAACCTGCAGTCCCAAATACTGCACCCCAAAGCCCTGCACCCCAAATCCTGCCCTACCCAACCCTTCACCCCAAACCCCTGCACCACACAGTCTTGCTGCCCCAAATCCTGCAATCCCAAACCCTGCACCCAAAATTCTGCCCCCCAAACCCTGATCCCTGAATCACTCCACCTCCAATCCCTGTACCCCCAAATCCTTCCCCAACACCCTGCACCCCAAACCCAGCACCCCCTTACCCTGAACCCCAAATCCCTCACCTAAAAACCCTGCACCGCTCAAACCCTGCACCCCAAGATCCTGCTCCTTTAAATCTTGAACACCCAAACCTTGCACCCTAAAATCCTGCAACGCCGAAAACCTAAAACACAAATCCTGCACCCCCAGATTCTGTGCCCAAAACCTTCACCTCGAAATTATGTCCCCCAAACCCTTCACCCCCCAACCCTACACCCCTAAATCCTGCACACCCAGATCCTGCCCCCAAAAGCCTTTAACCCTCAAACCCTGAACCCCCAAATCGTGCAGCCCCCAATTCTTCTCTCACAAACTCTGCACCCCCAAATCTTTTCCCCAAAAACAAAGCACCCCAAACCTTGAACGTGCAAACCCTGCACACCCAGGTCCTGAACAGCTGAACCCTGCACCCCCAAACCCTGCACCCCAAATCCTTCACCCCCAAATCCTGCCCTACCAAGCCCTTCAGCCAAACACCCTGCACCCCCAGATCGTGCACCCCTAAACCCTGAAACACAAATCCTGTACCCCCAGATCCTGCCCCCCAAATCCTGCACTTCAAAACACTGCACCCCCAAATCCTTCAACCCCGTTTCCTGAAACCCCAAATCCTGCTGCCTCAGATCCTTCCCTCCCAAACTCTGCACCTCCAAAACCTGCACCCCAAGATCCAGATACTGTAAACACTGAACCCTCAAATCCTGCACCCCAAATGCAGCCCCCCCAATCCTGCCTCCTCACATGCCGTACTCAAACCCTGCACCCCAAAAACCCTGCATCCCCAAATCCTGCACCCCAAAATCCTGCCCTACCAAGCTCTTCACCCAAACCCTCACACCCCCAGATCCTGCACCCCTAAACCCTGCACCCCCAAACCCTGCACCCCCAGACCCTTCCTTTCCTTTTTTCCTTCTTTCCTTCTTTCTTTCCTTCCCAAATCCTGCCCCCCCAAATCCTGCCCTACCATACTCTTCACCCCAAGCCCCTGCACACCAAATTCCTGTTACCCTCAACCCTGAAACCCAAATCCTGCTCCCCAGACCTGCAGCCCCAAAGTGAGCACCCCAAAATCAAGTCCCCCCAAAACCTGTGCTGAAAACACTGCAGCCCCAGATCCTGCACCCTCAGATCCTCCTGCCAAAAACCTTGCACCCCAAACCCTGAACTCCCAACCTCTGCACACAAAGCCCTGCACCCTCAAATCCTGCACCCCTAACCCTGAACACACGAACCCTGCACCCCAAAGAATTCACTCCCAAACCTTGCACCCCAAATCCTGCACCTCAAAGTCCTGGAAACCCAGGCCCTTCAACCCCATCCCTGCAACACCAAATCCTGTACCCCAAAACCCAGCACCCCAGAATCCTGCACCCCAAATCCTGCCCTACCAAACCTTTCACTGCAAACCCCTGCACCCCAAGATTGTGCTACCCTCAACACTGAACCCCCAAATCCTACACCCCCAGATCCTTGCCTCCCAAAACTCTGCACCCCCAAGTGCTGCACCTCAAATCTCTCACCCCCAAATGCTTCCCCCAAACCCTGCACCCTCAAATCGTTCACCCCCAAACCCTGCACCCTTAATTCCTTCACCCCCAGTTCCTGAACTCATGAAACCTGCACCCGCAAACCCTGCACCCCCAAACCCTCCACTCTTAGACGTGACTTCTAAACCCTGTACCCCGAAACGGTGCACCCCCAAATCCTGAAGCCCCAGATCCTTCCCTCCCATACCCTGCAGACCCAAATATTGAACCCCCAAATCCTGAACTCCAGGATCTTGCACCCCCAGACCTCGTACCCCCAAATCAGGCCCCCAAAACCATGCAGCCCCAAGCCTGCACCCCCAAATCCTGCACCTCTAATCCTCCACCCCCTTAGCACTGCACCCCCAAAACCTGCACCACCAAATCTTGCAACCCCAAAACCTCTCTCCTCCAAAACATGCACTTCAAAATGCTGCACCCCGAATCCTTCTCCCCAACACCCTGCACCCCCAAATCCTGACCCCAAAACCCTGCACCCCCAAATCCTGCACCCCATGGCCCTGCACTCTCAAATCATGCACGCCCAAAACATGTGCACCCTAAACCGTGCACCCCCAAATCCTGACTCTCCAGATCCTGCACCCCCAAAACCTGCAACTTCAAAAGCTGCGCCCCAGATCCTGCCTCCTACAACCCCAAATCCTGCACCCCATTAGCCTACACCACCAGAACACTGCACCCCCAAACCCTGCACCCCCAGATCCTGGCCCCAAACACTGCACCCCAAACCCCTGCACCCGAAGATCCTACGGCCCTAAACCCTGAACTCCCAAATCCTGCACCCCCAGACCGTGTAGTCCCAATCAGGCCCCCCAAATCCCTGCCCCCCCATCCTTGCATCCCGAAACCTGCACCACGTAATCCTGCACCCCCTTAACACTGCACCCTTAAAACCTGCACCACCAAATCTTGCACCCCCAAAACCTCCCCACTCCAAAACGTGCACCCCAAAATCCTGCCCTACCCAACCCTTCACCCCAAATCCCTTCACGCCAAGACCCTGCACCCTCAAACCCTTCGCATCAAAATTCTGCACCCCAAACCCTTCACCCCCAAACCCTACACCCCTAAATCCCACACCCCCAGATCCTGCCCCCAAAACCCTACACCCCCAAACCCTGAACCCCCAAATCCTGCACCCCAATTCTGCACCAAAAAATCCTGCAGCCCCAGATCTTGAACCAACAGATACTTCCCCCAACACCCTGCACCCCCAAATCCTGCTCCTCTTAATCCTGCACACCCTAATGCTGCACCCTAAATCCTGCTACCTTAAACACTGAACCCACAAATCCTGCACCCCCAGATCCTTCCTTCCCAAACTCTGCACCAAATCCTGCACCCCCAAATCCTGCCCCTCCAACCCTGCACCTCCCAACCCTACACCCAGACCCTGCAGCCCCAAACTCTTCCAGACCAAGTCCTGGACCCTAAATTCTTCATCCCCAAGTCATGTACCTCTAAAACCTCCACCCTTAAATACAGCACCCCCAGATCTTGCTCCCCCAAACCCTGCACCCCAAGATCCTGCTTCCCTAAACCCTGATCCCCCTAATCCCCCATTCCCTAACACTGGACGCCCACATCCTCCACCCCCAAATCTTTTCCCCTTCAAGCCCCTCTACCCCCACATCCTGCACCCAAACCCTGCACCCCAAACACTGCACCCCAAACCCTGTACCCCCAAATCCTGCACCTAAACCCTGCACCCCAAAGCCCGTACCCACAAATCCTGCACCAACACCCTGTACCCCCAAATCCTTGACACCCACATCCCGAATCCCCAAAAGCAGCAACCCCAAACCTTGCACCCCCAGTCCCTGCACCCCCAAATAATTTGCCTTCGAATCCCAAACCCAAAGCTCGTACACCCCAAGATCTTGCACCCCAAATCCTGCACCCCAAACCCTGCACCCCCAAACTCCTTCACCCCCAAATCCTGCACCCCAAACGCTACTCCCCTAAACTTTCCACCCCCAAACCCTGCCCTACCCTGCACCCCCATATCATCCTTCCCTATACCCTACACCCCAAAACACTGCACTCCAAAACACTGCACCCCTAAATCCTAAACCCCCAAATCCTGTCCCCAAACCCTGCACCCACAAATCCTTCACCTCGAAATCCTGTCCCCCAAAGCCTTCACCCCCCAACCCTACACCCCTAAATCCCGCACCCCCAGATCCTTCCCCAGAATCTCTGCCCCCCCAAACACTGCATCCCCAGGTCCTGAACAGCTGAACCCTGCACCCCCAAGTCCTTCACCCCTAAACCCTACACCCCCAAATCCTTCCTTCCTTCCTTCCTTCCTTCCTTCCTTCCTTCCTTCCTTCCCAAAACCTGCACCCCAAATCCTGCCCTACCCAACCCTTCACCCCAAACCCCTGCACCCACAGTCTTGCTGCCCCAAATCCTGCAATCCCAAAAGCCTGCAGCCTAAAAACCCTGCACCACTACACCTTGCACCCCGAAACCCTGCTCCCCAAATCCTGAACCCCCAAAGCTCTGCACCCCAAAACCGTGTACTCCAAAGCCCTGTCCCCCACAAGTTCCACCCTAAAACCCTGCACCCCAAAACCCTGCACCCGCAGATTCTGGAGCCCCGGTTCCTTAACGTGTGAAACCTGCACCCCCAAGTCCTGCACCCCAAAACCTTGCACCCGAAATCCTGTCCCCCCAGACCGTGTACCCCCAAATCAAGGCCCCTCAAACTTGCACTCAAAAGTCTGCACCACAAAATCCTGCCCCCCCAGTTCCTAAAGACATGAAACCCGCACCCCCAAAGCCTCACCCTAAAGCCCTGCACCCCCAAATCCTGCCCTACCAAACCCTTCAGCCCTGCACCCCCTGCACCCCAAGATCCTGCAACCATAAACCCCGCACCCCCATATCATCCTTCCCCAAGCCTTGCACCCCAGAACCCTGCACCCCCAAACCCCTTCACCCCCAAATCCTGCACGCCAAATCCTGCGTCCCCTAAACTTTCCAACCCCAAATCCTGCCCTACCAAGCCCTCCACCCTGAACCCCTGCACCCTAAGATCCTCCTACCCTAACCCCAACACCCTGCACCCATAAATCCTGGAGCCCCAAATCCTGCACCCAACACCCTGCACCCCCTAACCCTGAACCCCAAATCCCTCACCCAAAACCCCTGCACCCCAAGATCCTACTGCCCTGCATCTTGGATACCCAAACCTTGCACCCTGAAATCATGCACCCCAAACCCTGCACGCCAAAAGCATTCATGCCCAAATACTGCACCCCAAAACCCTGCACCCCCAAACCCTGCACCTCCAAACCCCTGCACCCCAAAATACTGCACCCCAAACGCTGCAGGCTAACCCCTGTAACCCAAAGCCCTGCACCCCAAAATACTGCACCCCCAGTTCCTGAACACGCAAAACCTGCCCCCCAAACCCTGCACCCCAAACCTTGCACCCCAAATCATTTTCCTTCAAATCCCACACCCAAAACTCGTACACCCCAAGATCCTGCACCCCAAAACCCCGTCCCCTAAACTTTGTACCCCCACACCCTGCCCCCCAAACCCTACACCCCACAACCTGCAGTCCAAAATCCTGCCCTACTGAACCCTTCAGCCCAAACCCTTCACCCCAAGACCCTGCACCCTCAAACCCTTCACCTCAAAATTCTGTCCCCCAAACCCTTCACCTCCCAACCCTACACCCCTAAATCCCACATGCCCAGATCCTGCCCCCAAAACCCTACACCCCAACACCCTGCACCCCCAAATCCTGCACCCCCAGATCTTGAACCAACAGATCCTTCCCCCAACACCCTGCACCCCCAAACCCTCTATCCCCCAAATGCTCCACCCTGAAACCCTGCACCCCAAAAACCTTTACCCTAAAACCTGCACCAGCAAATCCTTCCCCCAACAGCCTGCGCCCCCAATTCCTGCCCCACCAAACCCTGCACCCCAAACCCTGCACCTCTGTTCCTGCTCTCCACAACCCTGCACGCCAAAAGCATTCATGCCCAAACCCTGCACCCCAAAACCCTGCACCCCCAACTTCTGCAGCCCCAGTTCCTTAACATGTGAAATCTGCACGCTCAAGTCTTGCACCCCAAAGCATGTACCCCAAAATCAAGGCCCCTCAAACTTGCGCTCAAAAATCTGCAACCCCAGTTCCTTCCCTCCTTCCTTCCTTCCTTCCTTCCTTCCTTCCTTCCCAAATCCTGCACCCCAAATCCTGCCCTACCCAACCCTTCACCCCAAACCCCTGTACCCCACAGTCTTGCTGCCCCAAATCCTGCAATCCCAAACGCTGCACCCAGAATTGTGGCTCCCAAACCCTGACCCCTGAATCACTGCACCTTCCAACCCTGCACCCCCAAATCCTTCCCCAACACCCTGCACCCCAAACCCTGAACCCCAAATCCCTCACCCACAACCCCTGCACCCCTCAAACCCTGCATCCCAAGATCCTGCTCCCCTAAATCTTAGGACCCAAACCTTGCACCGTCAAATCCTGCACCCCCAACACCCTGAACCCCGAAAGCATTCATGCCGAAATCCTGCACCCTAAATTGTGCCCCCCCAAACCCTGAAACCCAAAATCTGTACCCCAACACCCTGCACTCTCAAATCATGCACCCCCAAAAATGTGTACCCCGAAACCATGCACCCCCAAACTATTCAACCCAAACATTGCATCCCCAAATCCTGACTCTCCAGATCCTTCCCGCAACACCCTGTACCCCAAAACCCTTCACACCCCCCTGCCTCCCAGAACCCTTTGTCCCCAAACCTTGCACCCCAAGATCCTGCTACCCTAAACCCTGCACCCCCATGTAATTCTTCCCTAAACACTGCACCCCAAAACACTGCACCCCAAACCTGGCACCCCAGAACCCTGCAATGCCAAATCCTGCCCCCTTAAACTGCACACCCCCATATTCTGCACCCTAAAGTCCTGCACCCCAAGATTCTGCACCCCAAACCACATCCTACCAAAACGTTATATCCCACACCCCTGCAGCCAAGAACCCTGCACCTCCAACCCTGCACCCCCAAATCTTGCACCCCAAAAACCCAGCACCCCAAAGCATTCCCTTCCAAATCCTGCACCCCAAATCATGCAATCCTAAAACCTGCATCCTAAACTCTACCACCAAACCCTGCACCCCCAAACCCTGCACCCCAAACCCTGCACACCAACATCATACACCCTGAAACACTAAAACCTGAAATCCTACCCCCCCACACCCTGCACCCCAAATCCTTCCTCCGGAACACTGTACCCCTAAACCCTGCACCCTATATCCCTGCAGCCCCAAACCTTGTCTAACCTCCCTCCCCCCCCCCAAAACCTTCACCCCCAGGTCCTTCCCCCCAAATGAATGCATCCCCAAAACCTGAACCCCCAGATCCTGCTGCCCCATACCCAGCACCCCCAAACTCCGCCCCTGGAAATCCTGCACTCTCATAACCTTGCATCTCAAGTAATTCCCTCCACCCTGCACCCCCAAAACCTGTACCCCCAAATGCTGCCCCCCCAGATCCTGTCCCCAAACTCTGCACTTCCAGATCCTGCCCCCCTGAACCCTTAAAGCCCAAATATTGCACCCCTAGGTCCTTCCTCAACACCCTCTACCCCCAAATTCCCCACCTGAAAGCCTGCAACCCCAGATCCTGCACCCCAAAATCTCTCCACTGTCAAATCCTGCACCCAAAATCCTGTCCTCCCACACAATGAACCCTAAATTACTGCAGCCCCAGGTCCTGAACACCCGAAGCCTGCACCCCGAAATCCTGCACCACCAAGTCCTGCACCCTAATCCTGCACGTCAAAACCTTGCACCCCAAATCCTGACCCCGCAGAAAATGCCCCCAAAACCCTGCATCCCCAATTCTTCACCCCTAAACTCTGCACCCTCAAAACGTGCATCCTTAAATTCTGCACCCAAAATCCTTCCTCCCAAGCCATGAACCCCCAAAACCTGTAATACCAAATCCTGATCCACCAAGTCTTGCCCCCCCAAATCCTGACCCCATAAACCCTGCACTTCAAAACCCTGCAGCCTCAAATTGTTCCCCACAAGCCCCTGCACCCCTAAACCACGCACCCCAATATTCTTTCCCACAACCCTTCACCCCCAGCCCTACACCCCCAAATCCCGCATCCCCAAATCCTGCACCTTTAAATCCTGCCCTCCTAAAACCCAGGACCCCCATAATTTACCTCCCCAAATCCTGCACCCCAAATGTGGCACCCCCAGGTCCTGAACACCCAAACCTTGCACCCCAAAACCTTGCACCCCCAAACGTGGCACCCACAGATCCTGAACACCCAAACCCTGCACCCCCAAACACAGCACCCCCAGATCCTGAACACCCAAACCCTGCACCCCAAAAGAATTCTCTCCCAAACCTTGCACCCCAAATCCTGCACCTCAAAGTCCTGGAAACCCAGGCCCTTCAACCGCATCCCTGTAACACCAAATCCTGTACCCCAAAACCCAGCACCCCAGAATCCTGCACCCCAAATCCTGCCCCACCAAACCTTTCACTGCAAATCCCTGCACCCCAAGACTGTGCTACCCCCAACACTGAAGCCCCAAATCCTACACCCCCAGATCCTTGCCTCCCAAAACTCTGCACCCCCAAATGCTGCACCTCAGATCTCTCACCCCCAAATCCTTCCCCAACCACCCTGCACCCTCAAATCGTTCACCCCAAACCCTGCACCGCAAAACTCTCCACCTCCAAATCCTGAACCCTGAAACCCTGCACCACCAAATCCTTTGCTCCAGTGCTCTGCACCCCACTCTCTGCAACCTTAAATCCCGCACCCCTTAACCCTGCACCCCCATATTCTGATCCCTACACCCTGCACCCCCAGATCCTTCCCTCCCAAAACCTGCACCCCTATAACCCTGCCCCCGTCAACCCTGCACCCCAAAACCATGCACCCCCAACTTCAGCAGTCCCAGTTCCTTAACGTGTGAAACCTGCACCCCCAAGTCCTGCATCCCAAAACCTTACACCCGAAATCCTGCCCCCCCAACCACATACTCCAAAATCAAAGCCCCTCAGACTTGCACTCAAAAGTCCGCAGCACAAAATCCTGACCCCCCAGTTCCTAAAGACTTGAAACCTGCACCCCCAAAGCCTCACCCTAAAGCCTTGCACCCCCAAATCCAGCCCTACCAAACCCTTCAGCCCTGCACCCCAAGATCCTCCTAACCTAAACCCCAACACCCTGCACCCATAAATCCTGGACCTCCAGATCCTAAACCCTTAAACCCTGCAGCCCCAAATCCTCCCTCCCCAATTCTGCACCCCAAGACTGAACAAGCCCAGATCTTGCACCCCTAAATCTCTGCACTGCACAACGCTGCACCCTCAAATCCTGCACCCCTATATCCTGCCCCCCAAACACCTGCACCTCCAAATCTGAGTCCCACCCCTTACTCTAGAGCCCTGCACCCCAAATCCTGCCTACCAAACCCTTCAGCCCTGCACCCCAAGATCCTCCTACCCTAAACCCCCAACACCCTGCAACCATAAATCCTGCACCCCCAGATCCTGCACCCAACAGCCTGCACCCCAGAACTCTGCACCTCCAGATCCTAAACCCTGAAACCCTGCACCCCAAATCATCCCTCAAAAAGCAGTGCACCCCTCAACTCTGCACCCTGGGATCCTACTGCGCCAAACCCTGCAGCCCCACACTCTGCACCCCAGAACGCTGCACCCCCAAAAACCTCCAGCCCCATATCCTGGACTTGCAAACCCTGCACCCCAGAACCCTGCACCCAATAACCCTGTACCCCCCAAACTTTGCACCCCAAATCCTGCACCCCAAACCCTACCCCCCTAAACTTTGCACCCCCAAATCCTGCCCTACCAAGCCCTCCACCCCAAATCCCTGCACCCCCAGATCCTGCTACCGTAAACCCTGCACGCCCATATCATGCTTCCCTAAACCCTGCACCCCAAAATGATGCACTCCAAAACACTGCACCCCCAAATCCCTGCACCCAGAAAGCATTTATGCCCAAATCCTGCATCCTAAAATCCTGCACCCCAGATCCTGCACCCCAAAACCTTCACCGCAAACCCTGTCCCTCAAACCCTTCACGTTGAAATTCTGTCCCCCAAAAACGTCACCCTTCAACCCTATGCCTTATATCCCGCACCCCGAGATCCTGCCGCCCAAACCCTACACCCCCGAACACTGTACCTCCAAATCCTCCACCCCGAAACCCTACACCCCAATATCCTTTACCCTAAAATCTGCACCAGCAAATCCTTCCCCCAACACCCTGCACTCCCAATTCCTGCCCCACCAAACCCTGCACCGCCATTCCTGCTCTCCACAACCCTGCACCCTGAAAATCTGCGCTCCTAGATCCTGCACCCCCAGTCGCTACCCCCTAAATCTGTCATCCTCAAGTCCCAAAGCTTGAACCCCCAAGCCCTGCAACCCCAAATCCTCCACGCCCACATCCTGAACCCCTAAACCCTGCGCCCCTAAATCCTTGCCCCCCAATCCAAAAGTCGACCAAAAGTCGACACCTCTAAATCCTGCACCCCAATGTCCCCTCCAAAACACTACACCCCCTAAACAGTGCACCCCAAATCTGCACCCCCAAACCCTGCACTCCCAAATCCTTCATCCCCAAGGCCCCCAAGGCCGTCACCCCTCAGATCCTGCACCCCTGAAATCCTGTTCCCTAAGACCCTGCACCCCCAGGTCCTGAAACCCAAACCCCTGCACCCCAAAATACTGCACCCCAAACCCTGCAGGCCAACCCTGGCACCCCAGAGCCCTTCAGCGCCAAATCCTGCACCCCCAGTTCTGAACATGCAAAACCTGCCCCCCCCAAGCCCTGCACCCCAAAACCTTGCACTCCAAATCATTTTCCTTCAAATCCCACACCCAAAACTCGTACACCCCAAGATCCTGCACCCCAAAACCCTGCCCCCTAAACTTTGTACCCCCACACCCTGCCCCCCAAACCCTACACCCCACAACCTGCAGTCCCAAATACTGCACCCCAAACCCTACCCCCCTAAACTTTGCACCCCCAAATCCTTCCCTAGCAAGCGCTCCACCCCAAATCCCTGCACCCCAAGATCCTGCTGCCATAAACCCTGCACACCCATATCATCCTTCCCTAAACCCTGCACCCCAAAATCACAGTATCACAGTATGTTTGGGATTGGAAGGGACCTCAAAAGATCATCCAGTCCAATCCCCCTGCTGGAGCAGGAACGCCCAGGTGAGGTCGCACAGGAACATGTCCAGGTGGGTTTTGAATGTCTCCAGAGAAGGAGACTCCACATCCCCCCTGGGCAGCCTGGTCCAGGCTCTGTCACCCTCACTGAGAAGAAGTTTTTTCTTCAAATTTAAGCGGAACCTCTTGTGTTTCAGCTTGATCCCATTACCCCTTGTCCTATCATTGTTTGCCACTGAGAAGAGCCTGGCTCCATCCTCATGGCACCCACCCTTTATATATTTATAAACATTAATAAGGTCCCCCCTTAGTCTCCTCTTCTCCAAACTAAAGAGCCCCAGCTCCCTCAGCCTTTCTTCATAAGGGAGGTGCTCCACTCCCTTAATCATCTTTGTTGCCCTATGCTGGACCCTCTCCAGCAGTTCCCTGTCCTTCTGGAACTGAGGGGCCCAGAACTGGACACAATATTCCAGATGTGGTCTCACCAGGGCGGAGTAGAGGGGAAGGAGAACCTCTCTCGATCTACTGACCACCCCCCTTCTAATACACCCCAGGATGCCATTGGCCTTCCTGGCCACAAGGGCACAGTGCTGGCTCATGGTCATCCTGTTGTCCACCAGGACCCCCAGGTCCCTTTCCCCTACGCTGCTCTCTAATATGTAATTTCCCAACCTATACTGGAACCTGGGGTTGTTCCTGCCCAGATGCAGGACTCTACACTTTCCCTTGTTAAATTTCATCAGGTTATTCCCTGCCCAACTCTCCAGCCTGTCCAGGTCTCTGGATGGCAGCACAGCCTCTGGCGTGTCAGCCACTCCTCCCAGCTCGGTGTCATCAGCAAACTTGCTGATAGTACACTCTATTGCCTCGTCTAAATCATTAATGAATATATTGAATAACATTGGCCCCAGTACTGACCCCTGAGGCACTGCACTAGAGCCTCCAACCAGACTCCACACCATTGACTACCACTCTCTGGCTTCTCTCCTTAAGCCAGTTTGCAACCCACCTCACTACTCTATTGTCTAGACCACACCTCCTCAACTTAGCTGTGAGGATGCTGTGGGAGACTGTGTCAAAGGCTTTGCTGAAGTCAAGGTAGACCACATCCACCGCTCTGCCATCATCCATCGACCTTGTTACATTCTCATAAAAGGCTATGAGGTTGGTCAAGCACGACTTACCCTTGGTAAAGCCATGCTGACTGCCCCTAATAACCCTCTTATCCTTGATATGCCTTGAGATGGCACCAAGGATAAGCTGTTCCATTACTTTCCCAGGGACAGAGGTGAGGCTGACCGGTCTATAATTACCCGGGTCCTCCTTCTTGCCCTTTTTGAAGACTGGAGTGACATTTGCTTTCCTCCAATCCTCGGGCACCTCCCCCGTTTCCCAAGACTTGGCAAAGATGATGGAGAGCGGTCCAGCAATGACTTCAGCCAGCTCCCTCAGCACCCGCGGATGCATCACATCTGGACCCATGGATTTATGGATGTCCAGACTATTTAATTGCTCCCTAACCCAGTCCTCATCGACTAAAGCAAACTCCTCCATTGACCTGGCTTCATCCGGGGTCTCAGGGGTACAGGGCTCCCCAGGACAGCCTCCGGCAGAGTAGACTGAGACAAAGAATGCATTCAGTAATTCTGCCTTCTCTGTATCTTCTGCCACCAGGGCACCCACCCCGTTCATCAGTGGGCCTACATTGCCTCTGGTATTAGTTTTATCTGCCATGTATTTGAAAAAGTTCTTTTTGCTGTCCTTGACCCCTCTCGCCAGCTGTAATTCTAAGGAGGCCTTGGCTATCCTAACTGCCTTCCTACATCCTCTAACAGCAGCCTTATATTCTTCCCAAGTGGCCAGCCCCTGCTTCCATGACCTGTAAACTCTCCTCTTCTGCTTGAGCATACCCAACAGATCCCTGTTCAACCACGCAGGCCTCCTGGCTCCCTTCCTCGACTTTCTTCGTGTGGGGATGCTCTGATCCTGAGCGTGGAAGAAGCAATCTCTGAATGCAATCCAGCTATCTTGGGCCCCTTTTCCTTCAAGCAGTCTTGCCCATGGGATTTCCCCCAGCAATTGCTTGGAAAGGCCAAAGTTAGCCCTGCTAAAGTCCAGGGTTGCAATTCTACTTGCTATTCTGTTCCTGCCACCCAAGATGCTGAACTCCACCATCTCGTGGTCACTGCAACCCAGGCAGCCCTCAACCTTTACTGCTTCGACCAGACCCTCCTTGTTAGTGAGGATGAGATCCAGCAGTGCACCTCTCCTGGTCGGCTCCTCCACCATCTGCATGAGGAAGTTATCATCAATGCACTGGAGGAACCTCCTGCACTGTGGCTGGCTGGCTGAATGGTCCTTCCAGCAAACACCAGGGAAGTTAAAATCCCCCACAACAACCAGGGCCTGTGACTGTGAGGCCACTCTCAGCTGCCCATAGAAGGCCTCGTCAACTTCCTCAGCCTGATCTGGTGGCCTGTAACAGATGCCACAACAGTGTCACCCCTGCCAGCCTGCCCCTTGATCCTGACCCATACACTCTCAACTCGCTCCTCATCCACTCCTGGGCAGAATTTAGTACATTGTAGTTGCTCTCTCACATAGAGAGCAACTCCACCACCACGCCTGGCTGGCCTGTCTTTCCTGAAAAGGGCATAGCCATCCATGACCACATTCCAGCCATGTGAACTGTCCCACCATGTTTCTGTAATTGCCACCAGATCATAATCTCCCGACCGAACACAGGATTCTAACTCCTCCTGCTTATTCCCCATGCTGCGCGCATTGGTGTACAGGCATTTCAGGGAGCGAGCAGAGCACACCAATTTCTCCCCAGGGGCACAGGAGGCCACCCGGTCCTCATCAGTTTTAGAATGCTGCCCCACAGGGACAAGCCCAGCTACAACCCCATCCCCCTTCGAGCCCAGTTTAAAGCTCTCCAAATGAGCCCAGCTAATTCCTGCCCCAGCATCCTTTTGCCCCTGCGAGATAAACCTTTCCCGCTTGACACTGTCCGGACTGGTGACTTATAAAACCAACCATTATCAAAAAATCCAAAGCCCTGCCTGTAGCACCAGTCTTGGAGCCAATCATTTAGACACTGAACTTTCCTATTGCATCCCACATCGTCCCTTGAAGATGGAAGGAGTGAAGAGAAGATCACTTGAGCCCCTGAGTCTTTCAGCATCCTTCCCAAGACCTTGAAATCGTTCTTCATTCCCCTCAGACTACGGGAAGCAGCTTCCTCCCCATCTGTCTGGAGGACCAGCAGCGGGTAGTAGTCTGTCGGGTGCACCAGTTTGGGGAGCTCTCTAGCGATATCCTTGATCCGGGCTCCAGGTAGACTACAAACTTCCCTAAGATGAGGGTCAACCCTGCATATTGGGCCCTCTGTTCCTTTCAGAAGGGAATTTCCTATTACAATCACCCCTCTCTCTTTCTTATCAGAGGCAGTCTTAAGTTGTGAAGTCAACCGCCTCTTCCTACGTGATCTTGTAGGCAGGCTCGGCACCACCTCCTCACCTACCTCTTCTTCAAGATCCAGGGCCTCAAACCTATTACGGAGGGGCACCTGGGGAGACAAAGCAGGCAGGGAGGGGGGCTGCCCGTGACGCCGAACCGGAATACACTTCCAACCCTCATCGTCTTTCAGGTCCCCTACCTCTGCCCGACAGTGACAAGGGTGGGGCCGTCTCAGGACTTCCGCCTCTGTCCGAGAGGGCAGGAGGTCCATCTCCTTTTGGGGGTACCTCCCTGGGACCTTTCCGACTGGCCCGTCAGGGTGTTACTCCACCAGTCGATCTCCCTTTCGCACTCCGTGATGGTCCTCAGCGTCTCAACCTCCTCCTTAAGTTTCACAACCATGTCAAACAGATCTTGCACCTGCTCACACCTCACACAGGATGATGCACTCCAAAACACTGCACCCCAAACCTGGCACTCCAGAACCCTGCAAACCCAAATCCTGCACCCACAAACACTGCACCCCCAAATCCTGCACCCCCAGATCCATCCTTCCTTCCTTCCCAAAACCTGCACCCCAAATCCTGCCCTACCCAACCCTTCACCCCAAACCCCTGCACCCCACAGTCTTGCTACCCCAAATCCTGCAATCCCAAACCCTGCACCCAAAATTCTGCCCCCCAAACCCTGATCCCTGAATCACTCCACCTCCAAACCGTGCACCCCCAAATCCTTCCCCAACACCCTGCACCCCAAACCCTGCACCCCCAACCCTGAACCCCAAATCTCTAATCAAATACCCTGCACCCCAAGATCCTGCTCCTTTAAATCTTGAACACCCAAACCTTGCACCCTCAAATCTTGCACTCCCAAAACCTGCATCCCAAAAGCATTCATGCCCAAATCCTGTACCCTGAAATCATGCATCCCCAAAATCCTTCTCCCCAACCCTGCACCCCCAAAAACTCCACCCCCACGACCTGAACCCCCAAACCTTGTACCCGTAAAACCAGCAACCACAAACCTGGCACCTCCCAACTCTGCACCTCAAATCCTCCTTCCCCAAAACCTGCACCCCAAAACTGTACAAGCCCAGATCTTGCACCCCTAAATCTCTGCACTCCACAACCCTGCATCTTCAAATCCTGCACCCCTATATCCTGCCCCCCAAACCCCTGCACCTCCAAACCCTTGACCCCCAAATCGTGTAACCCTGTGCCAGGCACCCCCTAACCCTTCCCCACCAAACCCTGTACCCCCAATTCCTCCATCCCCACGTCCTGAACCCCCAAACCCTGCTCCCCACAACTCTGCACCCCCAAACCCTGAATTCCCAAGCCCTGCACCCCAAACTTAGCTGTCCAAATTGTGCACCCCAAAATTCTTCCCCCACCAAACCCTAACCCTAACCCTGCCTCTCCAAACCCTGCACCCCAAACCCTGCACCACTAAACCTTGCACCACAAAACCTGCTCCCCCTAACCCTGCCCTCCCAGATCCTTCTCTCCCAAATCCTGCACCCCCAATTGTGCTGTCCCAACAGTGTACCCCAAAGACCTGACCCCTCCAAACCTGCAGCCCCAAATCCTGTCCTACCCAACCCTTCACCCCAACCCCAAGGTCCTGCTGCCCTACACTCTGCACCCCCAAATCATCCCTCCCAACCCTGCCCCCCAAACCCTGTCCCCATAAAGCCTGACCCATAAACCCTGGTCCCTAAACCCCTGCTACCCCAAACCTTGTACCCACAGATCCTTTCCCCAATATCCTGCAATCTCAAACCCTGCACCCCCAATTCTGCCTCCCCATACCCTGCACCCCCAATACACTGCACCGCTACACCTTGCACCCCAAAACCCTGCTCCCCTAATCCTCCCTCCCAAAACTCTGCACCCCAAAACCCGGCCCACCACAAGTTGCACCCTAAAACCCCGCACCCCAAAACCTGTACTGCCAGATCCTTCCCCCCACAACCTGGCACCCCCAACCCCTCACTCCAAAGCCCTGTACCCCCAAGTCTGGCCCTACCAAACCCTTCAGCCCTGCACCCCAAGATCCTCCTACCCTAAACCCCAACAACCTGCAACCCCAAATCCTGCACCCCAGAACTCTGCACCTCCAGATCCTAAACCCTTAAACCCTGCACCCCAAATCCTCCCTCAAAAAACAGTGCACCCCCAACTCTGCACCCCCAGATCCTGCTGCCCCAAACCCTGCAGCCCCACACTCTGCACCCCAGACCCCTGCACCCCCAAATCCTTCACGTCAAAAACTGGTACCCCAGAATCCTGAACCACCCAATCTTGCACCCCAAAATCCTGCATCTCAAGGTCCCGAACACACGAACACTGCACCCCCAAATCCTGCACCCCCAAGTCCTGAAACTTCAAACTCTGCACCCTCAGAGCCTTCCTTGCCCTACCCTGCACCCCCAAATCCTGCAACCCCCAAATCCTGCAACCCCCAGGTCCTGAACATCTGAACCCTGCACCCTTCACACCCTGCACCCCAAAACTCTTCACCCCTAAACCCTGCACTCTGAGTTCTTGAAAACACGAAACCGCAGCCCCAAAGCCTCACTCCCACCCCTTACTCCAGAGCCCTGCACCCCCAAACCCAGCCATACCAAACCCTTCAGCCCTGCACCCCGAGATCCTCTTACCCTAAACCCCCAACACCCTGCACCCATAAATCCTGCACCCCCAAATCCTGCACCCAACACCCTGCACCCCAGAACTCTGCACCTCCAGATCCTAAACCCTTAAACACTGCACCCCATATCCTCCCCCAAAAAACAATGCACCCCCAAAACCTGAACCCCCAGATCTTGCTGCCCCATACCCAGCACCCCCAAACTCTGCACCCGGAAATCCTGCACTCTCATAACCTTGCATCTCAAGTAATTCCCTCCACCCTGCACCCCCAAAACCTGTAACCCCAAACGCTGCACCCCAAATCCCAACTAACCGTGCCCCGCCAAACACTGCCCCCCAAAATCCTCCACTCCAAAACCCTGCACCCCGAAACCGTGCACCACCAGATCCTTCCCTCAAACCCTGCACCCCCAGTTCCTGAACGTGGAAAACCTGCCCACCCTGCACCCCAAAACCTTGCACTCCAAATCACTTTCCCTCAAATCCCACACCCCAAACTTGTACACCCCAAGATCCTTCATGTCAAAACCCTGCCCCCTGAATTTGTACCCCACACCCTGCCCCCCAGACCCTACACTGCAAAACCTGCAGTCCCAAACCCTGCACCCGAAATCTCTTCACCCCCAAATCCTTCACCCCAAAATCCTGCCATACAAAGCCCTTCATCCAAAGCTCTGCACCCTCAGATCCTGCACCCCAAACTCTGAAACCCAAATCCCGCACCCCAGATCCTGCATTCCAAAACCTTCACTGCAAACCCTTCACCCCCCAACCCTACACCCCTAAATCCCGCACCCCCAGATCCTGTCCCCAAAACCCTACACCCCAGACCCTGCACCCCCAATTCTGCACTGCAAAATCCTGTACCCCCAGATCTTGAACCAACAGATCCTTCCCCCAACATCCAGCACCCCCAATCCTTCACCCCCAAATCCTCCACCCCAAAACCTTGCACCCCAAAACCCTGTACCCTAAAAGCTGCATCAGCAAATCCTTCCCCCCAACACCCTGCACCCCCAATTCCTGCCCCACCAAACCCTGCACCCCCTAACCCTGAACCCGAAATCCCTTCACCCAAAAACCCTGCACCCCTTAAATCTTCACCCCTAAACTCTGCACCCTCAAAACGTGCACCCTTAAATGCTGCACCCCCAAATCCTGCACCCCAAATCCTTCCCCAACACCCTGCTGCCCCAAACCCTGCACCTCATAAACCTGAACCCGAAATCCCTCACCCAAAATCCCTGCACCCCCAAACCCTGTACCCCAAAATCCTGCCTTACCCAACCCTGCACCCCAAACCCTTCACCTCAAAATTGTGTCCCCCTAACCCTTCACCCCCCAACCCTACACCCCTAAATCCCACATCCCCAGATCCTGCTGCTCAAGCCCTGAAACCCCAAATCATGCAGCCCCCGATTCTTCTCTCACAAACCATGCACCCCAAAACTGTGCACCCCCAAATCCTGTCCCCCAAAACAATGCGCCCCAAACCTTGAACCTGCAAACCCTGCACGCCAAGGTCCTGAACACCTGAACCCTGCACCCCCAAATCCTTTAACCCTCAAACCCAGCAACCCCAAACCTTGTATCCCCAGATCCTTCCCCAAACACCCTGCACCCCCAAACCCTACACCCCAAATCCTCCACCAACACCTTGCACCCCCAAAGCCTGCACCCCCTAACTCGGAACCCCCAATCCCTCACTCAAAAACCCTGTAGCCCCCAAACCCTGTACCCCCAGATCCTTCCCCACAACACCCTGCACCCATAAATCCTGTACCCCCAGATCCTGCAACCAACACCTGACCCCCAAAACCCTGAACCTCCAAACTCAGCCCTACCAAACCTTCACCCTAAAATCCTGCACCCTAAGATCCTTCTCCCCAACCCCGAACCCTGTACACCCAAATCCTGCACCCCAAAATACTGCACCCCAAACCCTGCAGGCCAACCCCGGTACCCCAGAGCCCTTCAATGCAAAATTCTGCACCCCCAGTTCTGAAGACACAAAACCTGTCCCCCCCAAACCCTGCACCCCAAACCTTGCACCCCCAAATCATTTTCCTTCAAATCCCACACCCAAAACTCGTACACCCCAAGATCCTGCACCCCAAAACCCTGCCCTCTAAACTTTGTACCCCCAAGTCCTGCCCCCCAAACCCTACACCCCAAAACCTGCAGTCCCAAATACTGCACGTCAAAATCCTGCCCTACCCAACCCCTTCAGTCCAAACCCCTGTACCCCAAGACCCTGAACCCTCAAACATTTCATCTTGAATATCTGCCCCCCAAACCCTTCACCCCCCAACCCTGCACCCCTAAATCCCGCACCCCCAGATCCTGCCCCCAAAACCCTACACCCCACTGCCCAGTACCCCAACACTCTTCATCCCTAAACCCTCTACCCTCAAATCCTCCACCCTGAAGCCCTGCACCCCAAAACCCTTTACCCTAAAACCTGCACCAGCAAATCCTTCCCCCCAACACCCTGCACCCCCAAATCCTGCCCCACCAAATCCTGCAACCCCAAATCCTGCCCTGCCCAACCCTTCACCCCAAATCCCTTCACCCCAAGATCATGCTGCCCTAAACCCTGCACCCCCAAATCCCAAGTAAGCCTGCAGCACAAAAACCCTGAACCCCCAAGCTCAGCCCTACCAAACCTTCACCCTAAAATCCTGAATCCCATAACCCTGCACCCCCAGACCCCTTCAATCCCAAATCCTGCACCCCAAACCCTACCCCACTAAACTTTCCACCCCCAAATCCTGCCCTATCAAGCCCTCCACCCCAAACCCCTGCAGCCCAAGATCCTGCTGCCCTAAGCCCTGTAGCCCCATATCATCCTTCCCTAAACCCTCCACTCCAAAACACTGCACCCCAAAACCCTGCACCCCTAAATCCTGCTCCTCCAAACCCTTCCCCCCCAAATTTTAACCCCCCAAGACCTGCACCCGCAAGCTCTTCACCCTAAAACCCGACACCCCCAGATCCTGCACACTCAAATCTTGCTCCCCCAAATCCTTCCCCCAAACACCCTGCACCCATTAAGCCTGTACCCCCAAATCCTGCACCCCCAAGTGCTGAAACTTCAAACTCTGCACCCTCAGAGCCTTCCTTGTGCCACCGTGCAACCCCAAATCCTTGCACACCCAAATCCCCCAAGTCCTGAAGCCCTGAACCCTGCACCCTTCAAACCCTGCACCCCAAAGCCCTGCACCCCCAAACCCTGCACCCCCAAATCCTCCCCCAAAAAACAATGCACCCCCCAACTCTGCACCCCCAGATCCTGCTGCCCCAAACCCTGGAGCCCCACACTCTGCACCCCAGAACCCTGCACCCCCCAGATCCTCCCACCCTGTGTACCGGACTCCCAAACCCTGCACCCCAGAACCATACACCCCCAAATCCTGCACCCCTATATTCTGCACCCAAAGATTCTACTGCCTTAAACCCTGGACCCCCAAATTCTGCACGCCCAGGTCCCTTCATTCCTTCCTTCCTTCCTTCCTTCCTTCCTTCCTTCCTTCCTTCCCAAAACCTGCACCCCAAATCCTGCCCTACCCAACCCTTCACCTCAAACCCCTGCACCCACAGTCTTGCTGCCCCAAATCCTGCAATCCCAAACCCTGCACCCAAAATTCTGCGCCCCAAACCCTGATCCCTGAATCACTCCACCTCCAAACCCTGCACCCCCAAATCCTTCCCCAACATCCTGCACCCCAAACCCTGCACCGCCAACCATGAACCCCAAAGTCCTCACCCAAAACCCCTGCACCCCCAAATCCCTGCACCCAGAAAGCATTCATACCCAAATCCTGCATCCTAAAATCCTGCACCCCAGATCCTGCACCCCAAAACCTTCACCAAAACCCTGTACCTCAAACCCTTCACCTCGAAATTCTGTCCCCCAAAAACATCACCCTTCAACCCTACGCCTTATATCCCACACCCCGAGATCCTGCCTCCAAAAGCCTACACCCTGAAACCCTGATACCCCAATCTGGCACCCCCAGATGCTGATCCCCAATCCCTGAACTTGCTAACACTGCACCCTAGATTCTGCATCCCCATTAACCCTTCACCCCAAAACCCTGCAACACAAAATCTTGCAGCATCAAACCCTGCACCCCAAATCCTGCACTCCCAATTTCCGCCCTAGCAAACTCTGCACCCCTAAACCCTACAACTGAAATCTTACACCCTCTAATCCTGCCCTCCCAAATCCTGAACCCCCAACCCTGCACCCCCAAACCCTGCATACCCAAATCCTTCCATCCTAAACCCTGCACCCCTAAACCCTGCCCCCAAACTCTGCACCCCCAAATCCTGTCCCCCAACAATGCATCCCCAAACCCTGTACCCCAAATCCTGCCCCTCCAGCTTGAACTCTACCCCCCCAAACCGTGCACTCCCAATCCCTGAACACCTAATCTTCCACCCTCTAATAATGCACCCCTAAACCTCACACCCTGAAACCTGCACCCCCAGGTCCTGAACACCCGAACCCTGCACCCCCAAAGAATTCACTCCCAAACCTTGCACCTCCAAATCCTGCACCTCAAAGTCCTGGAAACCCAAGCCCTTCAACCCCATCCCTGCAACACCCAATCCTGTACCCCAAAACCCAGCACCCCAGAATCCTGCACCCCAAATCCTGCCCTACCAAACCTTTCACTGCAAACCCCTGCACCCCAAGATTGTGCTACCCTCAACTCTGAACCCCCAAATCCTACACCCCCAGATCCTTGCCTCCCAAAACTCTGCACCCCCAAGTGCTGCACCTCACGTGTCTCACCCCAAAATTCTTCCCCCACAACCCTGCACCCTCAAATCGTTTGCCCCCAAACCCTGCACCCCAAAACTCTCCACCTCCAAATCCTGAACCCTGAAACCCTGCACCACCAAATCCTTTGCTCCAGTGCTCTGCACCCCACTCTCTGCAACCTTAAATTTCCCCCTCCAAATCCTGGACTCCGAAACTCTGCATGCCAAAACCCTGCACCCCAAATTCTTCCCCCAAACCCTGCACCCTTAATTCTTGCACCCCCAGTTCCTGAAACCTGCACCCCCAAACCCTGCACCCCCAAACCCTGCACTCTTAGACCTGACTTCTAAACCCTGCATCCCAGAACCCTGCACCCAAAATCCTAAAACCCTTAACTCTGTACCCCCAAATACTGCAGACCCATGTCCTGAACATCCCCCAATTCCAGCACCCCAGACCCTGCCCCCCCAAACCCTACATCCCCAAATCCTGCACCCCCATGTCCTGAACACCCAAAAGCTGCACCCCCTAATCCCTTAACTCCCAAAACCTGCAGCCCCAATTCTGCCTCCCCAAGACCTGCGGCCCCAAACCCCGCACCCCTAAATTCTGCACCCCCAAACCCCTGTACCCCAAATCCTGCCCCCCACAAGTTGCACCCTAAAAACCTGCACCCCCAAATCCTGTCCTACCCAACCCTTCACCCAACCCCCTTCACCCCAAGATCCTGCTGCCCTAAACCCTGCATCCCCAAATCATCCCTCCCAACCCTGCCCCCCAAGCCCTGTTCCCCTAAAGCCTGACCCCTAAACCCTGCTCCCCAAAACCCTGCTACCCCAAATCTTGTACCCCCGGATCCTGCACCCAACATCCTGCAATCCCAAATCTCGCACCCCCAATTCCTCCATCCCCACGTCATGAAGCAGCAAACCCTGCTCCCCAAACCTCTGCACCCCCAACCCTGCCTTTCTAGATTCTGCACCCCAATACCCTGCACCCCCAAACACGGCACCCCCAGGTCCTGAACACCTGAACAACAAGGTTCTGCACCCCCTAATCCTGCACCCCCATATTCTGATCCCTACACCCTGCACCCCCCGATCCTTCCCTCCCAAAACCTGTACCCCTATAACCCTGCACCCTTCAACCCTGCACCCCAAAACCACGCACCCCCAACTTCAGCAGTCCCAGTTCCTTAATGTGTGAAACCTGCACCCCCAAGTCCTGCACCCCAAAACGTTACACCCGAAATCCTGCCCCCCCAAACCACGTACTCCAAAATCAAAGCCCCTCAGACTTGCACTCAAAAGTCCGCAGCACAAAATCCTGCCCCCCCAGTTCCTAAAGACATGAAACCCGCACCCCCAAAGCCTCACCCTAAAGCCTTGCACCCCCAAATCCAGCCCTACCAAACCCTTCAGCCCTGCACCCCAAGATCCTCCTAACCTAAACCCCAACACCCTGCACCCATAAATCCTGTACCTCCAGATCCTAAACCCTTAAACCCTGCAGCCCCAAATCCTCCCTCCCCAACTCTGCACCCCAAGACTGTACAAGCCCAGATCTTGCACCCCTAAATCTCTGCACTCCACAACCCTGCACCCTCAAATCCTGCACCCCTATATCCTGCCCCCAAACCCCTGCACCTCCAAACCCTTGAGTCCCACCCCTTACTCTAGAGCCCTGCACCCCAAATCCTGCCTACCAAACCCTTCAGCCCTGCACCCCAAGATCCTCCTACCCTAAACCCCCAACACCCTGCAACCATAAATCCTGCACCCCCAGATCCTGCAACCAACACCCTGCACCCCAGAACTCTGCACCTCCAGATCCTAAACCCTGAAATCCTGCACCCCAAATCATCCCTCAAAAAGCAGTGCACCCCCCAACTCTGCACCCTGGGATCCTACTGCGCCAAACCCTGCAGCCCCACACTCTGCACCCCAGAACCCTGGAGCCCCAAAAATATCCAGCCGCATATCCCGGACTTGCAAACCCTGCACCCCAGAACCATGCACCCAATAACCCTGCACCCCCAAAACTCTGCACCCCAAATCCTGCACCCCAAACCCTACCCCCCTAAACTTTGCACCCCCAAATCCTGCCCTACCAAGCCCTCCACCCCAAACCCCTGCACCCCAAGATCCTGGTACCCTAAACCCTGCACGCCCATATCATCCTTCCCTAAACCCTGCACCCCAAAATGATGCACTCCAAAATGCTGCACCCCAAACCTGGCACTCCAGAACCCTGCAAACCCAAATCCTGCACCCACAAACACTGCACCCCCAAATCCTGCACCCCCAGATCCTTCCTTCCTTCCTTCCTTTCTTCCTTCCTTCCTTCCTTCCTTCCTTCCTTCCTTCCTTCCTTCCCAAAACCTGCAGCCCAAATCCTGCCCTACCCAACCCTTCACCCCAAACCCCTGCACCCCACAGTCTTGCTGCCCCAAATCCTGCAATCCCAAACCCTGCACCCAGAATTCTGCCTTGATCCCTGAATCACTCCACCTCCAAACCCTGCACCCCCAAATCCTTCCTCAACACCCTGCACCCCAAACCCTGCACCCCTAAAACCCTGAACCCAAAATTCCTCACCCAAAAACCCTGCACCCCCAAATCCCTGCACCCAGAAAGCATTCATGCCCAAATCCTGCATCCTAAAATCCTGCACCCCAGATCCTGCACCCCAAAACCTTCACCAAAACCCTGTACCTCAAACCCTTCACCTCGAAATTCTGTCCCCCAAAAACGTCACCCTTCAACCCTACGCCTTATATCCCACACCCCGAGATCCTGCCTCCAAAAGCCTACACCCCCAAACCCTGATACCCCAATCTGGCACCCCCAGATGCTGAACCCCAATCCCTGCACTCACAAACACTGCACCCTAGATTCTGCATCCCTATTAACCCTTCACCCCAAATCCCTGCAGCACAATATCCTGCAGCACCAAACCCTGCACCCCAAATCCTGCACCTTTAAATCCTGCCCTCCTAAAACCCAGGACCCGCATAATTTGCCTCCCAAAACCCTGCACCCCAAAGCCCTGCACCCCCAAACGCAGGACCCCCAGGTCCTGAACACCCAAAACCCTGCACCCCAAAAGAATTCACTCCCAAACCTTGCATCTCAAAGTCCTGGAAACCCAAGCCTTCAACCCCATCCCTGCAACACCAAATCCTGTACCCCAAAACCCAGCACCCCAAAACCCTGCACCCCCAAATTCTTCCCCCAAACTCTGCAGCCTTTATTCCTGCACCCCAAATTCCTGAAATCATGTAACCTGCACCCCAAAACCCTGCACCCCCAAACCCTGAAGCTCCAGATCCTTCCCTCCCGTACCCTGCAGCCCCAAATCTGAACCCCCAAATCCTGAACTCCAGGATCTTGCACTCCCTGGTCCAGTACCCCCAAATCAGGCCCCCAAAACCCTGCAGCCCCAAGCCTGCACCCCCAAATCCTGCACCTCTCATCCTTCACTCCCTTAACGCTGCACCCCCAAAACATGCACCACCATATCTTGCACCCCCAAAACCTGCCCCGTCCAAACCCTGCACTTCAAAATGCTGCACCCCGAATCCTTCTCCCCAACAACCTGCACCCCCAAATCCTGTCCCCAAAACCCTGCACCCCCAAATCCTGCACCCCATGGCCCTGCACTCTCAAATCATGCACGCCCGAAACATGTGCACCCTAAACCGTGCACCCCCAAATCCTGACTCTCCAGATCCTGCACCCCCAAAACCTGCAACTTCAAAAGCTGCGCCCCAGATCCTGCCTCCTACAGCCCCAAATCCTGCACCCCCAAACGCTGCACCCCCAGGTCCTGAACACCCAAAACTTGCACTCAAAAGTCCGCACCACAAAATCCTGTCCCCCCAGTTCCTAAACACATGACACACGCACCCCCAAAGCCTCACCCTAAAGCCCTGCACCCCCAAATCCGGCCCTACCAAGCCCTCCACCCCAAACCCCTGCACCCCAGGATCCTCCTACCCTAAACCCCAACACCCTGCACCCATAAATCCTGTATCCCCAGATCCTGCACCCAACAGCCTGCACCCCAGAACTCTGCACCTCCAGATCCTAAACCCTTAAACACTGCACCCTAAATCCTCCCCCAAAAACAATGCACCCCCCAACTCTGCACCCCCAGATCCTGCTGCCGCAAACCCTGCAGCCCCACACTCTGCACCCCAGAACCCTGCACCCCCAAATCTTCCAGCCCCATATCCCGGACTTCCAAACCTTGCACCCCATAACCCTGCATCCCCAAAACTCTGCACCCCCAAATCCTGCACCCCAAACCCTACCCCACGAAACTTTCCACCCCCAAATCCTGCCCTACCAAGCCCTCCACCCCAAACCCCTGCACCCCAAGATCCTGCTGCCCTAAACACTGCACCCCCATAACATCCTTCCCTAAACCCTGCAGCCCAAAACACTGCACTCCAAAACACTGCACCCCAAACCTGGCACCCCAGAACCCTGCCAACCCAGATTCTGCACCCCCAAATCCTGCACCCCCATATCCTGCACCCCCAGATCGTTCGTTCGTTCGTTCGTTCGTTCGTTCCTTCCTTCCTTCCTTCCTTCCTTCCTTCCTTCCTTCCCAAAACCTGCACCCCCAATTGCTGCCCCACCAAACCCTGCACCCCCAACCCTGCACCTCTGTTCCTGCTCTCCACAACCCTGCACCCCAAAATCTGTGCCAGTAGATCCTGCAACCCCAATCGCTGCCCTGTAAATCCATCATCCCTCCCCCAAAAACCCTGCATCCCAAAAGCATTCATGCCCAAATCCTGTACCCTAAAATAATGCATCCCCAAAATCCTTCTCCCCAGCCCTACACCCCCAAAAACTCCACCCCCACGACCTGAACCCCCAAACCCTGTACCCCTAAAACCAGCAACCACAAACCTGGCACCTCCAACCTCTGCACCCCAAATTCTCCCTCACCAAAACCTGTACCCCAACACGTACAAGCCCAGATCTTGCACCCCTAAATCTCTGCACTCCACAACCCTGCACCCTCAAATCCTGCACCCCTATATCCTGCCCCCCAAACCCCTGCACCTCCAAACCCTTGACCCCCAAATCCTGTAACCCTGTGCCAGGCACCCCCAAACCCTTCCCCACCAAACCCTGTATCCTCAATTCCTCCATCCCCACGTCATGAACCCCCAAACCCTGCTCGCCACAACTCTGCACCCCCAAACCCTGAAATCCCAAGCTCTGCACCCCAAACTTAGCTGTCCAAATTGTGCACCCCAAAATTCTTCCCCCACCGAACCCTAACCCTAACCCTAACCCTAACCCTAACCCTAACCCTGCCTCCCCAAAACCTGCACTCTGTACCATGCACCACTAAACCTTGCACCCCAAAACCTGCTCCCCCTAACCCTGCTCTCCCAGATCCTTCTCTCCCAAATCCTGCACCCCCAATTGTGCTGTCCCAACTGTGTACCCCAAAGACCTGACCCCTCCAAACCTGCACCCCAAATCCTGTCCTACCCAACCCTTCACCCCAACCCCCTTCACCCCAAGATCCTGCTGCCCTAAACCCTGCACCCCCAAATCATCCCTCCCAACCCTGCCCCCCAAACCCTGTCCCCCTAAAGCCTGACCCCTAAACCCTGCTCCCCAAACCCCTGCTACCCCAAATCTTGTACCCCCAGATCCTTCCCCCAATATCCTGCAATCTCAAACCCTGCACCCCCAGTTCTGCCTCCCCATACCCTGCACCCCCAATACACTGCACCGCTACACCTTGCACCCCAAAACCCTGCTCCCCTAATCCTCCCCCCCAAAACTCTGCACCCCAAAACCCGGCCCAGCACAAGTTGCACCCTAAAACCCCGCACCCCAAAACCTGTACTGCCAGATCCTTCCCCCGCAACCTGGCACCCCCAACCCCTCACCCCAAAGCCCTGTACCCCCAAGTCTGGCCCTACCAAACCCTCCAGCCCTGCACCCCAAGATCCTTCTACCCTAAACCCCCAATACCCCGCAACCCCAAATCCTGCACCCCAGAACCCTGCACCCCCAAAACTCTGCACCCCAAACCCTGCACCCCAAACCCTACCCCCCTAAACTTCCCACCCCCAAATCCTGCCCTACCAAGCCCTCCACCCCAAACCCCTGCACCCCAAGATCCTGCTGCCATAAACCCTGCACCCCCATATCATTCTTCCCTAAACCCTGCACCCCAAAATGATGAACTCCAGAACACTGCAAACCCAAATCCTGCACCCACGAACACTGCACCCCCAATTCTTCCACCCCCAGATCCTTCCTTTCTTCCTTCCTTCCTTCCTTTCTTCCCAAAACTTGCACCCCAAATCCTGCCCTACCCAACCCTTCACCCCAAACCCCTGCACCCCACAGTCTTGCTGCCCCAAATCCTGCAATCCCAAACCCTGCACCCAAAATTCTGCCCCCCAAACCCTGATCCCTGAAGCACTCCACCTCCAAACCCTGTACCCCAAAACCTGCACCCCCTAACCCTGGACCCCAAATCCCTCACCTAAAATCCCTGCACCCCTCAAACCCTGCACCCCAAGATCCCGCTGTCCTAAATCTTGAACACCCAAACCTTTCACCCTCAAATCTTGCACCCCCAAACCCTGCACCCTGAAAGCATTCATGCCCAAATCCCACACTCTAAAATCCTGCACCACAAACCCTGAAACCCAAATGCTGCACCCCCAGATCCTGCACCCCAAAACCTTCACTGCAAACCCTTCACCACAAACCCTTCACCTCACAACTCTGTTCCCCAAACCCTTCACCCCCAACCCTACACCACTAAATCCCGCACCCCCAGATCCTGCACCCAACACCCTGCACCCCAGAACTCTGCACCTCCAGATCCTAAACCCTTAAACCCTCCACCCCAAATCCTCCCCCAAAAAACAATGCACCCCCAACTCTGCACCCCCAGATCCTGCTGCCCCAAACCCTGCAGCCCCACACTCTGCACCCCAGAACCCTGCACCCCCCAATCCTTCACCTCAAAAACTGCAACCCCAGAATCGTGAACCACCAAATCTTGCACCCCCAAATCCTGCCTCCCGAGGTCCCGAACACACGAACACTGCACCCCCAAATCCTGCAACAGAATCCCTCCCCCCACAAATCATGCACCCCAAACCCTGCACCCCACAACCCTACACTCCCCATTTCTGTCCCTCCAAATCCTGCCCCTCCAAACCCTGCACCCGCAAATCCTGCGCCATACATCCCCCCAGATCCTGCACCCCAAAACTCTGCACCCCCAAACCTCCACCCCCTAATCCTGCAGCCTTAAACCCTGCACCCCAGAACCTTGCACCCCCAAATCCTTGCTCCTCCAATCCTACCAACCAAAAGTGGGTTCCTCTAAATCCTGCACCCCAATGTCCTGCCCCTCCAAAACCCTACACCCCCTAAACAGTGCACCCCAAATCTGCACCCCCAAACCCTGCACTCCCAAATCCTTCATCCCCAAGGCCCCCAAGGCCGTCACCCCTCAAATCCTGCACCCCTGAAATCCCGTTCCCTAAGACCCTGCACCCCAGGTCTTGAAACCCAAACCCCTGCACCCCAAAATACTGCACCCCAAACCCTGCAGGCCAACCCTGGCACCCCAGAGCCCTTCAGCGCAAAATCCTGCACCCCCCGTTCCTGAACACACAAAACCTGCCCCCCCCCAAACCCTGCACCCCAAAACCTTGCACTCCAAATCATTTTCCTTCAAATCCCACACCCAAAACTCGTACACCCCAAAAGCCTGCCCCCTAAACTTTCTACCCCCACACCCTGCCCCCAAACCCTACACCCCAAAACCTGCAGTCCCAAGTACTGCACCCCAAAGACCTGCGCCACTCAACCCTACACTCCTAAATCCCGCATCCCCAGATCCTTCCCCCCAACAACCTGCACCCCCAATTGCTGCCCCACCAAACCCTGCACCCTCAACCCTGCACCTCCGTTCCTGCTCTCCACAACCCTGCACCCCAAAATCTGTGCCTCTAGATCCTGCACCCCCAATTGCTGACCCCTAAATCCCATCATCCCTCCCCCAAAAACCCTGCACCCCAAAAGCATTCTGGCCCAAATCCTGCAACCCCAGACCCTGCCCCCCAAATCCTGCACTTCAAAACCCCGCACCCCCCAAATCCTTCAGCCCCATTTCCTGAACCTCCAAACCCTGCAGCCCCAAATCCTGCGCCCCCAAAGAGTGCATCCCCAAACCCTGCACCCCCAGATCCTTCACCCAAAAACCCTGGAACACCAAATCTTGGAACCCGAAATCCCTCCCCTAACATCCTGCCCCCCAAACCCTAAACGCCCAAATCGTCCACCCCCACATCCTGAACCCTCAAACCCTGCTCATCTAAACCCTGCACCTCTTAAATCCTACACCCCAGAATCCTGAACCCCCCAAACCATTCACCCCCATATCCTGCACCGCAAACCCAGTACCTGGAAATCCTGCCCTCTAAATGCTGCAACCCAAAAATCTGCGCCAAACCCTGCCCCCCCAAACCCTGCCCCCCAACAGTGCACCCCCAAACCCCTTCACCCTAAACCTCTGCACCCAAAAATCCTTATACCCTCAACCCTGCACCCCCAATTCATGCTCTAAAACACCCTGCACCCCCAAACCCTGCCCCCCCCAGATCCTTCACCAACACCCTGCACCCCCGAACCCTGAACCCCAAATCCCTCACCCAAAACCCCTGCACCCAAAATCCTGCCCCACAAGCCCTGCAACCCCAAATTCTGACCCAAATCAAGGCACTTACAAACCCTGCACCCGCAGGTCCTTCCCCCCCAGATCTGGCACCCCAAAATCCCTCACCCCAAATCCCTGCACTCTCAAATCTTGCACCCCCAGAAAACGTGCACCCCTAATCGTTCACCCCATATCCTGCCCCTTTAAACCCTGCACTTCAAAACCCTGCACCCCCAAATCCTTCCCCCAAACACCCTGCACCCATTAATCCTGCACCCCCAAATCCTGCACCCCCAAGTGCTGAAACTTCAAACTCTGCACCCTCAGAGCCTTCCTTGCCCTACCCTGCACCCCCAAATCCTGCACTCCAAATCCTGCCCTACCCAACCCTTCACCCCAAACCACTCACCCCACAGTCTTGCTGCCCCAAATCCTGCAATCCCAAACCCTGCACCCAGAATTCTGCCCCCGAACCCTGATCCCTGAAGCACTCCACCTCCAAACCCTGCACCCCCAAATCCTTCCCCAACACCCTGCACCCCAAACTCTGCACCCCCTAACCCTGAACCCCAAATTCCTCACCCAAAAACCCTGCACCCCCATGTCCCTGAACCCAGAAAGCATTTATGCCCAAATCCTGCATCCTAAAATCCTGCACCCCAGATCCTGCACCCCAAAACATTCACCAAAACCCTGTACCTCAAACCCTTCACCTCGAAATTCTGTCCCCCAAAAACGTCACCCTTCAACCCTACGCCTTATATCCCACACCCCGAGATCCTGCCTCCAAAAGCCTACACCCCCAAACCCTGATACCCCAATCTGGCACCCCCAGATGCTGAACCCCAATCCCTGCACTCACAAACACTGCACCCTAGATTCTGCATCCCCATTAACCCTTCACCCCAAAACCCTGCAACACAAAATCCTGCAGCACCAAACCCTGCACCCCAAATCCTGCAACCCCAATTTCGGCCCTACCAAACTCTGCACCCCTATAAGCCTACAACCAAAATCTTGCACCCCCTAATGCTGCCCTCCCAAATCCTGAACCCCCCAACCCTGCATACCCAAATCCTTCCATCCTAAACCCTGCACCCCAGATTCTGCCCCTCCCAGCTTGCACTCTGCCCCCCCAAACCGTGCACTCCCAATCCCTGAACGCCCAAATCCTCCACCCCCACGTCCTTAACGCCCAAAATGTGCACCCCAGATCCTCACCACCCAACCCTGCACCCCCTAATCTTCCACCCTCTAATAATGCACCCCTAAACCTCACACCCTGAAACCTGCACCCCCAGGTCCTGAATCCCCAAACCCTGCACCCCCAAATCCTGCGCCTTTAAATCCTGCCCTCCTAAAACCCAGGACCCCCATAATTTGCCTCCCCAAACGCTGCACCCCAATACCCTGCACCCCCAAACGTGGCACCCCCAGGTCCTGAATACCCAAACCCTGCACCCCCAAAGAATTCACTCCCAAACCTTGCACCTCCAAGTCCTGCACCTCAAAGTCCTGGAAACCCAGGCCCTTGAACCCCATCCCTGCAACACCAAATCCTGTACCCCAAAACCTAGCACCCCAAAACCCTGAACCCCCAAATTCATCCCCCAAACCCTGCAGCCTTTATTCCTTCACCCCCAGTTCCTGAAATCATGTAACCTGCACCCCAAACCCCTGCACCCCCAAACCCTGAAGCTCCAGATCCTTCCCTCCCATACCCTGCAGCCCCAAATCTGAACCCCCAAATCCTGAACTCCAGGATCTTGCACCCCCAGGTGCTGTACCCCCAAATCAGACCCCCAAAACCCTGCGCCCCCAACCCTGCACCCCCAAATCCTGCACCTCTCATCCTTCACTCCCTTAACGCTGCAAGCCCAAAACATGCACCACCATATCTTGCACCCCCAAAACCTCCCCCATCCAAACCCTGCACTTCAAAATGCACCCTAAACCGTGCACCCCCAAATCCTGACTCTCCAGATCCTGCACCCCCAAAACCTGCAACTTCAAAAGCTGCGCCCCAGATCCTGCCTCCTACCACCCGAAATCCTGCACCCCAATAGCCTACACCCCCAGGTCCTGAACACCCAAAACTTGCACTCAAAAGTCCGCACCACAAAATCCTGCCCCCCCCAGTTCCTAAACACATGACACCCGCACCCCCAAAGCCTCACCCCAAACCCCTGCACCCCAAGATCCTCCTACCCTAAACCCCAACACCCTGCACCCATAAATCCTGTGTCCCCAGATCCTGCACCCAACACCCTGCACCCCAGAACTCTGCACCTCCAGATCCTAAACCCTAAAACCCTGCACCCTAAATCCTCCCCCAAAAAACAATGCACCCCCCAACTCTGCACCCCCAGATCCTGCTGCCCCAAACCCTGCAGCCCCACACTCTGCATCCCAGAACCCTGCACCCCCAAATCTTCCAGCCCCATATCCCGGACTTCCAAACCTTGCACCCCATAGCCCTGCATCCCCAAAACTCTGCACCCCCAAATCCTGCACCCCAAACCCTACCCCCCTAAACATTCCACCCCCTAATCCTGCCCTACCAAGCCCTCCACCCCGAACCCCTGCACCCCAAGATCCTGCTGCCCTAAACACTGCACCCCCATAACATCCTTCCCTAAACCCTGCAGCCCAAAACACTGCACTACAAAACAGTGCACCCCAAACCTGGCACCCCAGAACCCTGCACCCCAAATCTGCACCCCCAAATCCTGGCCCCAAACCCTGCACACACAAACACTGAACCCCCAAACCCTTCACCCCAAGATCCTGCTCCTTTAAATCTTGAACACCCAAACCTTGCACCCTCAAATCTTGCACTCCCAAACCCTGCATCCCGAAAGCATTCATGCCCATGTCCTGTACCCTGAAATCATGCATCCCCAAAATCCTTCTCCCCAACCCTTCACCCCCAAAAACTCCACCCCCACGACCTGAACCCCCAAACCCTGTACCCCTAAAACCTGCAACCACAAACCTGGCACCTCTAACCTCTGCACCCCAAACTCTCCTTCACCAAGACCTGCACCCCAAAACCGTACAAGCCCAGATCTTGCACCCCTAAATCTCTGCACTCCACAACCCTGCACCCTCAAATCCTGCACCCCTATGGCCTGCCCCCCAAACCCCTGCACCTCCAAACCCTTGACCCCCAAATCCTGTAACCCTGTGCCAGGCACCCCCAAACCCTTCCCCACCAATCCCTGCACCCCCAATTCCTCCATCCCCACGTCATGAACCCCCAAACCCTCCTCCCCACAACTCTGCACCCCCAAACCCTGAATTCCCAAGCCGTGCACCCCAAAACTTAGCTGTTCAAATTGTGCACCCCAAAATTCTTCCCCCACCGAACCCTAACCCTAACCCTAACCCCAACCCTGCCTCCCCAAAACCTGCACCCCACACCATGCACCACTAAACCTTGCACCCCAAAACCTGCTCCCCCTAACCCTGCCCTCCCAGATCCTTCTCTCCCAAATCCTGCACCCCCAATTGTGCTGTCCAAATGGTGTACCCCAAAGACCTGACCCCTCCAAGCCTGCACCCCAAATCCTGTCCTACCCAACCCTTCACCCCAACCCCCTTCACCCCAAGATCCTGCTGCCCTAAACCCTGCACCCCCAAATCATCCCTCCCAACCCTGCCCCCCAAACCCTGTCCCCATAAAGCCTGACCCATAAACCCTGGTCCCTAAACCCCTGCTACCCCAAACCTTGTACCCCCAGATCCTTCCCCCAATATCCTGCAATCCCAAACCCTGCACCCCCAGTTCTGCCTCCCCGTACCCTGCACCCCCAATACACTGCACCGCTACACCTCGCACCCCAAAACCCTGCTCCCCTAATCCTCTCCCCAAAAACTCTGCACCCCAATACCCGGCCCACCACAAGTTGCACCCCAAAACCCTGCACCCCAAAACCTGTACTGCCAGATCCTTCCCCCTGCAGCCTGGCAACCCCAACCCCTCACCCCAAAGCCCTGTACCCCCAAGTCTGGCCCTACCAAACCCTTCAGCCCTGCACCCCAAGATCCTCCTACCCTAAACCCCCAACACCCTGCAACCCCAAATCCTGCACCCCCAGATCCTGAACCCAACACCCTGAACCCCAGAACTCTGCACCTCCAGATCCTAAACCCTTAAACCCTGCACCCCAAATCCTCCCCCAAAAAACAATGCACCCCACTACTCTGCACCCTGGGATCCTGCTGCCCCAAACCCTGCAGCCCCACACTCTGCACCCCAGAACCCTGCACCCCCATATCCCCCCCCCTGAAATGAATGCACCCTCAAAACCTGAACCCCCAGATCCTGCTACCCCATACCCAGCACCCCCAAACTCTGCACCCGGAAATCCTGCACTCTCATAACCCTGCACCTCAAATGATTCCCTCGACCCTGCACCCCGAAAACCTGTAACCCCAAACACTGTACCCCAAATCCAAACTAACCCTGCCCCGCCAAACACTGCCCCCCAAAATCCTCCACTCCAAAACCCTGCACCCCGAAACCGTGCACCTCCAGATCCTTCCCTCAAACCCTGCACCCCCAGTTCCTGAACATGGAAAACCTGCCCACCCTGCACCCCAAAACCTTGCACCCCAAATCACTTTCCTTCAAATCCCACACCCCAAACTTGTACACCCCAAGATCCTTCACGCCAAAACCCTGCCCCATAAATTTGTACCCCACGCCCTGCCCCCCAGACCCTACACTGCAAAACCTGCAGTCCCAAACCCTGCACCCGAAATCTCTACACCCCCAAATCCTTCAACCCAAAATCCTGCCATACAAAGCCCTTCATCCAAAGCCCTGCATCCTCAGATCCTGCACCCCAAACCCTGAAACCCAAATCCTGCACCCCAGATCCTGCACCCCAAAACCTTCACTGCAAACCCTTCACCCCAAACCCTTCACCTCACAACTCTGTCCCCCAAACCCTTCACCCCAAACCCTTCACCCCCCAACCCTACACCCCTAAATCCCGCACCCCCAGATCCTGTCCCCAAAACCCTACCCACCAGACCCTGCACCCCCAATTCTGCACCGCAAAATCCTGTACCCCCAGATCTTGAACCAACAGATCCTTCCCCCAACATCCTGCACCCCCAAACCTTCACCCCCAAATCCTCCACCCCAAAACCCTGCACCCCAAAACCCTTTACCCTAAAAGCTGCATCAGCAAATCCTTCCCCCCAACACCCTGCTCCCCAATTCCTGCCCCACCAAACCCTGCACCCCCTAACCCTGAACCCAAAATCCCTCACCCAGAAACCCTGCACCCCTCAAATCTTCACCCCTAAACTGTGCACCCTCAAAACGTGCACCCTTAAATTCTGCACCCCCAAATCCTGCACCCCAAATCCTTCCCCAACACCCTGCTGCCCCAAACCCTGCACCTCCTAAACCTGAACTCCAAATCCCTCACCTAAAATCCCTGCACCCCCAAACCCTGTACCCCAAAATCCTGCCTTACCCAACCTACACCCCAAACCCTTCACCTCAAAATTCTGTCCCCCTAACCCTTCACCCCCCAACCCTACACCCCTAAATCCCACACCCCCAGATCCTGCTGCTCAAACCCTGAAACCCCAAATCATGCAGCCCCCGATTCTTCTCTCACAAACCCTGCACCCCAAAACTGTGCACCCCCAAATCCTGTCCCCCAAAACAATGCGCCCCAAACCTTGAACCCACAAACCCTGCACTCCCAGGTCCTGAACACCTGAACCCTGCATCCCCAAATCCTTTAACCCCCAAACCCAGCAACCCCAAACCTTGTATCCCCAGATCCTTCCCCAAACACCCTGCACCCCCAAACCCTACAGCCCAAATCCTCCACCAACACCTTGCACCCCCAAAGCCTGCACCCCCTAACTCTGAACCCCCAATCCCTCACTCAAAAACCCTGCACCCCCCAAAACCTGCACCCCCAGATCCTTCCCCACAACACCCTGCACCCATAAATCCTGTACCCCCAGATCCTGCAACCAACACCCTGCCCCCCAAAACCCTGAACCTCCAAACTCAGCCCTACCAAACCTTCACCCTAAAATCCTGCACCCTAGAATCCTTCTCCCCAACCCCCAACCCTGCACACCCAAATCCTGCACCCCAAAATACTGCACCCCAAACCCTGCAGGCAAACCCTGGCACCCCAGAGCCCTTCAATGCAAAATCCTGCACCCCCAGTTCTGAACACACAAAACCTGTCCCCCCCAAACCCTGCACCCCAAACCTTGCACCCCCAAATCATTTTCCTTCAAATCCCACACCCAAAACTCGTACACCCCAAGATCCTGCACAGCAAAACCCTGCCCTCTAAACTTTGTACCCCCAAACCCTACACCCCAAAACCTATAGTCCCAAACCCTGCACGCCAAAATCCTGCCCTACCCAACCCCTTCACCCCAAACCATTGTACCCCAAGACCCTGAACCCTCAAACACTTCATCTCGAAAATCTGTCCCCCAAACCCTTCACCCTCAACCCTGCACCCCTAAATCCCGCACCCCCAGATCCTGCCCCCAAAACCCTACACCTCACTACCCAGTACCCCAACACTCTTCATCCCTAAACCCTCTACCCTCAAATCCTCCACCCTGAAGCCCTGCACCCCAAAACCCTTTACCCTAAAACCTGCACCAGCAAATCCTTCCCCCAACACCCTGCACCCCCAATTCCTGTCCCACCAAACCCTGCACCCCCAAATCCTGCCCTGCCCAACCCTTCACCCCAAATCCCTTCACCCCAAGATCGTGCTGCCCTAAACCCTGCGCCCCCAAATCCCAAGTAAGCCTGCAGCACAAAAACCCTGAACCCCCAAGCTCAGCCCTACCAAACCTTCACCCTAAAACCCTGAATCCCATAACCCTGCACCCCCAGACCCCTTCACCCCCAAATCCTGCACCCCAAACCCTACCCCACAAAACTCTCCACCCCCAAATCCTGCCCTACCAAGCCCTCCACCCCAAACCCCTGCACCCCAAGATCCTGCTGCCCTAAGCCCTGCAGCCCCATATCATCCTTCTCTAAACCTGCACCCCAAAACCCTGCACCCCTAAATCCTGCTCCTCCAAACCCTTCTCACCCAAATTTTAACCCCCCAAGACCTGCACCCGCAAGCTCTTCACCCTAAAACCCCACATCCCCAGATCCTGCACACCCAAATCTTGCTCCCCCAAATCCTTCCCCCAAACACCCTGCACCCATTAAGCCTGTACCCCCAAATCCTGCACCCCCAAGTGCTGAAATTTCAAACTCTGCACCCTCAGAGCCTTCCTTGCCCTACCCTGCAACCCCAAATCCTTGCACTCCCAAGTCCTGAACCCCTGAACCCTGCACCCTTCAAACCCTGCACCCCTCAAACCCTGCACCCTAAAGCCCTGCATCCCCAAACCCTGCAGCCCCACACTCTGCACCCCAGAACCCTGCACCCCCCAAATCCTCCCATCCTATGTACCGGACTCCCAAACCCTGCACCCCAGAACCATACACCCCCAAATCCTGTACCCCTATATTCTGCACCCAAAGATCCTACTGCCTTAAACCCTGGACCCCCAAATTCTGCACACCCAGGTCCCTTCATTCCTTTCTTCCTTTCTTCCTTCCTTCCTTCCTTCCTTCCTTCCTTCCTTCCTTCCTTCCCAAAACCTGCACCCCAAATCCTGCCCTACCCAACCCTTCACCCCAAACCCCTGCACCCCACAGCCTTGCTACCCCAAATCCTGCAATCCCAAACCGTGCACCCAAAATTCTGCGCCCCAAACCCTTATCCCTGAATCATCCACCTCCAAACCCTGCACCCCCAAATCCTTCCCCAACACCCTGCACCCCAAACCCTGCACCCCCTAACCATGAACCCCAAATCCCTCACCCAAAAACCCTGCACCCCTCAAACCCTGCACCCCTAACCCTGCACCTCCTAACCCTGAACCCCAAATCCCTCCCCACCAAACCCTGCACCCCCAAACCCTGTACCCCATAACCCTGCACCTCAAGATCCTGCACCCCCAGATCCTGCACCCCCAGTTCCTTCCCTCACACACCCTGCACCCTCAACCCCTGCACCCCCCATTCCAACGCTACCAAACCGTGCAAACCCAAATCCTGCCCCCCTCAACTCTGCTCCCCAAACGCCTCACTCCAAACACTGCACCCCAAAACCCTCACGTGAAAGAGCAGGAGTGCGGGGAGCGGCCGGGACAGGAGCCGCCCCACAGAGTGCCCAGAGAGCGGGTTCTGTGACTCTGCCCCGGGAACGAGCGACAGGAGGAGAGGAAACGGCCCCAGTGGTACCAGGTGAGGTTCTGACTGGAGCCTGGAAACTGTTCCTCCCAGCAAGGGCTGTCGGGCACTGGACGGGCTGCCCAGGGCAGTGCTGGAGTCGCCATCCCTGGAGGGGTTTCCGCCTGAGCTCCTGAGGGACGTGGGGCAGTGCCAGGGGGTTGTGCTTGGACTCCAGCATCTTCGAGGCGTTTGCCAACCAGAATGGTTCTCGGATGCCGTCGCACACTCAGTTTTCACATTGTCATGGAGCCCGAAGGTCACCCCAGGGTTTGGCTCAGCGTGTTCTGGAACATTCTCAGTGGGTCGGGTCTGTGTCAGGAGTGTGGTGGAAACGGAAAGAGAGAAGCTGGAGAGAACAGTGGGGAGATGGAGGAGCAAGAGTGAAGGTGAATACCAACCTGCACCCATAAATCCTGCACCCCCAGATCCTGCACCCAACACCCTGCACCCCAGAACTCTGCACCTCCAGATCCTAAACCCTTAAACCCTGCACCCCAAATCCTCCCCCAAAAAACAATGCACCCCCAGATCCTGCTTCTCCAAACCCTGCAGCCCCACACTCTGCACCCCAGAACCCTGCACCCCCAAATCCTCCAGCCCCACAATGCAGACTCCCAAAGCCTGCACCCCAGAACCCTGCACCCCCAAAACTCTGCACACCAAATCCTGCACCCCAAACCCTACCCCATTAAATTTCCCACCCCCAAATCCTGCCCTACCAAGCCCTCCACCCCAAACCCCTGCACCCCAAGATCCTGCTGCCATAAACCCTGCACCCCCATATCATTCTTCCCTAAACCCTGCACCCCAAAATGATGAACTCCAGAACACTGCACCCCAAACCTGGCACTCCAGAACCCTGCAAACCCAAATCCTGTACCATGAACACTGCACCCCCAATTCTTCCACCCCCAGATCCTTCCTTCCTTCCTTCCTTCCTCCCCAAAATCTGCACCCCAAATCCTGCCCTACCCAACCCTTCACCCCAAACCCCTGCACCCCACAGTCTTGCTGCCCCAAATCCTGCAATCCCAAACCCTGCACCCAAAATTCTGCCCCCCAGACCCTGATCCCTGAATCACTCCACCTCCAAACCCTGCACCCCAAAACCTGCACCCCTAACCCTGAACCCCAAATCCCTCACCCAAAAACCCTGCACCCCTAAAACCCTGCACCCCAAGTTCCTGCTCCCCTAAATCTTGAACACTCAAACCTTGCACCCTCAAATCTTGCACCCCCAAACCCTGCACCCTGAAAGCATTCATGCCCAAATCCCACACTCTAAAATCCTGCACCACAAACCCTGAAACCCAAATACTGCAGCCCCAGATCCTGCACCCCAAAACCTTCACTGCAAACCCTTCACCACAAACCCTTCACCTCACAACTCTGTTCCCCAAACCCTTCACCCACCAACCCTACACCACTAAATCCCGCACCCCCAGATCCTGCCGCCCAAACCCTATGCCCCAAAGCCCTGCACCCTCAATTCTGTACCACAAAATCCTGCGCCCCCAGATCTTGAACCACCAAACCCTTCCCCCAGCACCCTGTACCCCAACCCTCTACCCCCAAATCCTCCACCCCAAAACCCTACACGCCAAACCCTTTACCCTAAAACCTGCACCAGCAAATCCTTCCCGCCAGCAGCCTGCACCCCCAGTTCCTGCCCCACCAAACCCTGCACCCCCAGCCCTGCACCTCCGTTCCTGCTCTCCATAGCCCTGCACCCCGAAAATCTGCGCTCCTATATCCTGAACCCCCAATCGCTACACCCTAAATCCGTCATCCTCACGTCCCGAGGCTTGAACCCCCAAGCCCTGCAACCCCAAATCCTCCACGCCCACGTCCTGAACCCCTAAACCCTGCGCCCCCAAATCCTTGCCCCCCAATCCTACCAAACAAAAGTCGACACCTCTAAATCCTGCACCCCAGTATCCTGCCCCTCCAAAACCCTACACCCCCTAAACACTGCACCCCAAATCTGCACCCCCAAACCCTGCACTCCCAAATCCTTCATCCCCAAGGCCCCCAAGGCCGTCACCCCTCAGATCCTGCACCCCTGAAATCCTGTTCCCTAAGACCCTGCACCCCAGGTCCTGAAACCCAAACCCCTGCACCCCAAAATACTGCACCCCAAACCCTGCAGGCCAACCCTGGCACCCCAGAGCCCTTCAGCGCAAAATCCTGCACCCCCAGTTCCTGAACATGCAAAACCTGTCCCCCCGCAAGCCCTGCACCCCAAAACCTTGCACTCCAAATCATTTTCCTTCAAATCCCACACCCAAAACTCGTACACCCCAAAACCCTGCCCCCTAAACTTTCTACCCCCACACCCTGCCCCCAAACCCTACACCACAAAACCTGCAGTCCCAAATACTGCACCCCAAAGCACTGCACCACTCAACCCTACACTCTTAAATCTCGCATCCCCAGATCCTTCCCCCCAACACCCTGCACCCCCAATTCCTGCCCCACCAATCCCTGCACCCCCAACCCTGCACCTCCATTCCTGCTCTCCACAACCCTGCACCCCAAAATCTGTGCCCGTAGATCCTCAACCCCAGTTTTTGCCCCCTAAATCCCGTCATCCCTCCCCCAAAAACCCTGCACCCCAAAAGCATTCAGGCCCAAATCCTGCAACCCCAGATCCTGCCCCCCAAATCCTGCACTTCAAAACCCCGCACCCCCCAAATCCTTCAACCCCATTTCCTGAACCTCCAAACCCTGCAGCCCCAAATCCTGCGCCCCCAAAGAGTGCATCCCCAAACCCTGCACCCCCAGATCCTTCACCCAAAAACCCTGGAACACCAAATCTTGCAACCCGAAATCCCTCCCCTAACATCCTGCCCCCCAAACCCTAAACGCCCAAATCGTCCACCCCCACATCCTGAACCCTCAAACCCTGCTCATCTAAACCCTGCACCTCTTAAATCCTACACCCCAGAATCCTGAACCCCCCAAACGATTCACCCCCATATCCTGCATCCCCAATCCCAGTACCTGAAAATCCTGCCCTCTAAATGCTGCAACCCAAAAATCTGCGCCAAACCCTGCCCCCCCAAACCCTGCCCCCCAACAGTGCACCCCAAATCCCTGCACCCAGAAAGCATTCATGCCCAAATCCTGCATCCTAAAATCCTACACCCCCAAGCCCTAAAACCCAAATCCTGTACCCCCAGATCCTGCACCCTAAACCCTTCACCTTGAAATTCTGTCCCCCAAACCCTTCACCCCTCAACCCTACACCCCTAAATCCTGCACCCCGAGATCCTGCCTCCAAAAGCCTACACCCCAAACCCTGATATGGCAATCCGGCACCGCCAGATGCTGAACCCCAATCCCTACACTCACAAACACTGCACCCCATATCCTGCACCCCAACATCCTGTTACCCTAAACCCTGAACCCCCAAATCCTGCAGCCCCTGATTCTTCTCTCACAAACCCTGCACCCCAAACCCCTGCACCCCCAAACCCTGAAGCCCCAGATCCTTCCCTCCCATACCCTGCAGACCCAAATCTGAATCCCCAAATCCAGAACTCCAGGATCTTGCACCCCCACACCCTGTACCACCAAATCAGGCCCCCAAAACTCTGCACCCCTAACCCTGCACCCCCAAATCCTGCAGCTCTAATCCTCCACCCCCTTAACACTTCACCCCCAAAACCTGCACCACCAAATCTTGAACCCCCAAAACCTCCCCCATCCAAACCCTGCACTTCAAAATGCTGCACCCCGAATCCTTCTCCCCAACACCCTGCACCCCCAGATGCTGACTTCCTTCCTTCCTTCCTTCCCAAATCCTGCCCCCCCAAATCCTGCCCTACCATACTCTTCACCCCATGCCCCTGCACCCCAAATTCCTGTTACCCTCAACCCTGAAACCCCAAATCCTGCACCTCCAGATCCTGCACCCTCAGATCCTCTGCCAAAAACCCTGCACCCCAAACCCTGAACTCCCAAACTCTGCACCCAAAGTCCTGCACCCTCAAATACTGCACCCCCAAACCTCACCCCAAAGTCCTGCACCCCCAGATCCTGCTCTACCAAACCCTTCACTGCAGACCCCTGCACCCCAAGATGCTGAATTCCAAAGTCTGCACCCCATAATCATCCAAACCCTGCCCCCCCAACAGTGCACCCCCAATTCATGCCCTACCAAACCCTGCACCCCCAAAACCTTCACCTCAAGACCCGGCACCCCAGAATCCTGAACCACCAAATCTTGCCCCCACAAATCCTGCACTTCAAAACACTATTCCTGAACGCCCAAGTCCCCCACCCCCACGTCCTTAATGCGCAAAATGTGCACCCCAGATCCTCACCACCCAACCCTGCACCCCCTAATCTTCCACCCTCTAATAATGCACCCCTAAACCTCACACCCTGAAACCTGCACCCCCAGGTCTTGAATCCCCAAACCCTGCACCCCCAAATCCTGCGCCTTTAAATCCTGCCCTCCTAAAACCCAGGACCCCCATAATTTGCCTCCCCAAACCCTGCACCCCAATACCCTGCACCCCCAAACGTGGCACCCCCAGGTCCTGAACACCCAAACCCTGCACCCCCAAAGAATTCACTCCCAAACCTTGCACCTCCAAGTCCTGCACCTCAAAGTCCTGGAAACCCAGGCCCTTCAACCCCATCCCTGCAACACCAAATCCTGTACCCCAAAACCCAGCACCCCAGAATCCTGCACCCCAAATCCTGCCCTACCAAACCTTTCACTGCAAACCCCTGCACCCCAAGACTGTGCTACCCTCAACACTGAAGCCCCAAATCCTACACCCCCAGATCCTTGCCTCCCAAAACTCTGCACCCCCACATGCTGCATCCCAAATCTCTCACCCCCAAATCCTTCCCCACTGAATCACAGCATCCCAGAATGTGAGGGGTTGGAAGGGACCTGGAAAGCTCATGCAGTGCAATCCCCCCATGGAGCAGGAACACCCAGATGAGGTTACACAGGAAGGTGTGTACCCCACCGCCCTGCACCCTCAAAACCTTCACCCCCAAACCCTGCACCCCAAAACTCTCCACCTCCACATCCAGAACTCTGAAACCCCGCACCCCCAAATCCTTTGCTCTAGTGCTCTGCACCCCACACTCTGCAATCTTAAGTTTCCCCCTCCAAATCCTGAACTCCGAAACTCTGCACCCCAAAACCCTGCACCCCCAAATTCTTTCCCCAAACCCTGCACCCTTAATTCCTTCACCCCCAGTTCCTGAACCCATAAGACCTGCACCCCCAAACCCTGCACCCTAAACCTTGCACTCTTAGACCTGACTTCTAAACCCTGTACCCCCAAACGGCACACCCCCAAATCCTGAAGCCCCAGATCCTTCCCTCCCATACCCTGCAGACCCAAATATTGAACCCCCAAATCCTGAACTCCAGGATCTCAAACCCCCAGACCTTGTACCCCCAGATCAGGCCCCCAAAACTCTGCATTCCCAACCCTGCACCCCCAAATCCTGCACCTCTAATTCTCCACCCCCTTAGCACTGCACCCCCAAAACCTGCACCACCAAATCTTGCACCCGCAAATCCTGACTCTCCAGATCCTGCACCCCCAAAACCTGCAACTTCAAAAGCTGCGCCCCAGATCCTGCCTCCTACAACCCCAAATCCTGCACCCCAATAGCCTACACCCCCAGAACACTGCACCCCCAAACCCTGTACACCCATATCCTGCACCTTAACACCCTGCACACCCAAACGCTTCAGCCCCTGACTCCCAAAATCCTGTCTCCTCTAACCCTGCACCCCAGAACCCTGCACCCCAAAATCCTAAACCCCTTAACCCTGCACCCCCAAATCCTGCAGACCCATGTCCCGAACGTCTCCCAATTCCAGCACCCCAGACCCTGCCCCCCCAAAACCTACATCCCCAAATCCTGCACCCCCATGTCCTGAACACCCAAAATCTGCACCCCCAAATCCCTTAACTCCCAAAACCTGCAGCCCCAATTATGCCTCCCCAAGACCTGCACCCCCAAACCCCACACCCCTAAATTCTGCACCCCCAAACCCCTGTACCCCAAATCCTGTCCCCCACAAGTTGCACCCTAAAAACCTGCACCTCCTTATCCTGTCCTACCCAACCCTTCACCTCAACCCCCTTCACCCCAAGATCCTGCTGCCCTAAACCCCGCACCCCCAAATCATCCCTCCCAACCCTGCCCCCCAAACCCTGTCCCCCTAAAGCCTGACCCCTAAACCCTGCTCCCCAAAACCCTGCTACCCCAAATCTTGTACCCCCAGATCCTGCACCCAACACCCTGCACCTACAGATCCTAAATCCTTAAACCCTGCACCCCCAGATCCTGGCCCCAAACGTGCACCCCAAACCCCTGCACCCAAAGATCCTACTGCCCTAAACCCTGAACCCCCAAATTCTGCACCCCCATACCCTGTAGTCCCAAATGAGGCCCCCCAAAACCCTGCTTCCCCAGCCTAGCACCCCGAAATCCTGCACCACGTAATCCTCCACCCCCTTAACACAGAACCCCTAACACCTGCACCACCAAATCTTGCACCCCCAAAACCTCCCCCCTCCAAACCCTGCTGTCACGGTTGAGACGGACAAACGACATAGACCAAATTCTTTCAAGATGAAAGTGAAAGGTGCCATTTATTGCTACAAGTGCATTTTTATACAATTCTACCAGTTCATGTGTCTTTTCACTATTGGTTACAAGTTACAGCACTAACATCTCATTGGTTAATTTTTCTGTCATCCATGTTATTCTTCTATCCCCTTCTCTCTCACAGGTATAACTCCATATCTCCGGATACTCCTTTACTCCCACCCTTCTCAAGGGTAAATCTTAATATCTTCAAGGCTGATCTCTACTCCCGTATTTTCTGTCAAGGATTCCACAGACCCGCTGCAGTTTCCCACAAAAATCTTCCCGGCGCTCATCAGAAGTCCTAGCGGAAATCCTGAAGGAATTGGACAAAGCGGAACATGGTGGGTATATATCGCTCCTAAGCAGAAGATTTGGGAAGCTGAGCTTAGGTGCACGCCTGGACAAGCTGGAGCCTACACGGCAGGAAGGGATCGATCAGAGCAGACTTTTCCTGGGCTGCAGGCCCGGCCTGGCCAGGAGCAGAGCAGCCCCAGCTCCCCGGCCTGGTCCAGCCCGGCTGTTCTTGATGTCTGAGGACTCTCAGTGACACCCTGGGGACAGGGACAGGGCAGGCTGGACACCCAGCCTGAGGCCAGACACCAGACTTAAAGGCAGCTAAGAATGAAGGGCTCTGAGTTCAGACCCAGGCGGTTCAGCTCTCCCTTTCTAGTTGTGTCTTAGATAACCTGGTGGTAGTTTTCCTCTTCTTTTGGGGGACAGTGGGCTCCTAACTGCCACTTGTGAAAGTGCCCAGAATACAATAGCAGAGCTCGCAGTCCAGTCCACCCTGTGTGTCTGTCACCCTTCCCATGGGATGGAGTTGGCGTGATGGGAAGTGCTGCTCACAAGGGCTCTTTCCCTGGCTGAACTGGCTGCAGCACCTTCCTGTCCTCAGGGAGGGAAGTCATTTACCATCATCTTGCAGTTTGCCAAAAGCTCACTGGGTGGAATATGAACAAGATCACATGCAGTCTCCTAGTCCCTCAGCAGGTCAGGATTTGCTGTCTGCTGGTAAACTGGAAAGTGTCGAGCACTTAAATTTTTCTCCATGAATGACATGTTGTTTGGACTACTGACTGGATGCACCCTCAAATGTCCAGGCTTTGTTTCTAAGTGTTATTAATGTATTCTGAGAAGTATTGCCATCTGAAGATATTGTGTCTCTGATGAGAAATGGTTGCTTCTAATTAAACCAACCCAATTCCTTTCTAAAGAGCTGGACCATGAGACTGTGGAGAAGGAGGCATTTCAGAAAGGAGGCGGCCATGCAGTACCAGTCTCTGATGAAAAACCGCGGGCAATTCAATCACCAGGCACTCTAGGTAATTGCTGACCTTCAGTCACGCTGTGTCATAAACCAACGTAACTGACAATTTGGGAATGAGCCCATCTGAACCACGCTCAGCAGATGATGGGGAACACGACTCTTATCGACGGTACCTCCCGCAATCCCTGCATCCCAGAGCTTGCCATGAGTCCCCCCAGGCACAACAGAGGGGGATCCCTCCTGTCAGCTGAGGTCCAAAGGGATGTGCTGAGAGATTGAGCATGGGTTAGAGGGAACCTGCACCATCCTCCCGCATCCTCTGTGCCTGAGCCATGCTGAGAAAGGCTTTACCTTTCTTTGATTCTTGGCAGTGCTGTCCAGCCCCAGGGAAGCCTGAAACACCAAGATACATGACTTTTTTCAAATTTCCAGGCACGGAGCAGCCTTGCAGGGAGCCACAAGTGGGAGACAAGTCCTGAAGGCTGGGGGCATGCAAGCGGTGCAAAGCTGGAGCAAAGGCAAAGAGGGAGAGCGAGGTTCAGGTGCCCCCCGAGAGGGCCCAACTCTGTCCTCCTGGGCTGTGGGTCCCCTGGGGAGGGAGAGCTGGGGGCGGCATTCCCTGACACAGGGATGGTTTTTGTCTGTCTCGCTCAAAGGGACAGCTGGTCAAACAGCTGCGCTCCCCCACCTGCTCTCCCTCTGCCTCGCGCGGTCTGTCCAGTGGGACAGCTTGTCCCAAAGGGTCGGAGGAGCCTCCGTGCAACAGCACAAGTGAGCCTTGGAAAGGGAAGGTGGGCGAGCGCAAAAGAAATGGTGTGCAAATGGGAAGGATCACCAAGAAGGGGGAACAAAGCCCGCACTCTGGGAAAACTGGATTATGGCCATGCCAGAGTGTAAGCAAAGCTGAGAGGAGAAAGAGAGACTCCAGAGTGCATCAGTTTGCGTCAGCTTTGGGAGTTTCATTTGCTTCTTCTGAAACCAAGGAACCGTTGCAGCCCCAGTATGTTCACTGGTTCAGAGATGCTGACAAAGTGAGAAAGCACATTTCCCGGCAATGTCAGACTTCTGTGAGATTACCCGTAGTGTACGGGCACACTAACATATGGAATTGTTCCTCCAGGTCGGGATGACAACAGAAAAATTGTGGAACGTTACGTTTCCCCGACGTACTGTGGAGAAGGCTTCCTGGTGATCTTCCTCTGCGTGCTGTTTGGGGTGATAGTGTGTTGTGTGTTCTGGTTCTGGATCAGGAGACAAAAGTGAGTTGTTGGGGTTGGTGTTGCCCAGCTTCTATATCAGATGGCTACTGTTAGCCATGAGCATTTAGAGGTAGGGTATTCTGAAGTGCCGAGTCAGTTACTGGCCAAACTCCACTGAGAGTTCCGCTGAAAGATGTTTTAACTGGCCTCTCAGTTCCTGGGCACTCTGTCCCGAAACCTGTTCCTACTGTTGCAAGCGTTAGTTACAACTGACTCTGCCTCAACAAGAGCAGCCCTGCAGCCAGACATCGGCAGAACAAGGTCAGGAGCAAAAGCGAAGGATGACATTGCCATGGCAAGTGAGAAGCGCAATGGAGACATCTGCCTACCAGACAACCCACCAGCAGAAATCGCCCTGTTGGGTGCTGCTGCAAATCCCAGATGTTCACCTCAGCCCAGGTGTCCCAGCAGCTCCGGCCGCAGCTCCCCCGTGCAGCGGGTGCCCGCACCCCACCGTGCCCAGCGCCGCCCCGCAGCCTCGCACCCGCCGGCACCGCGGCCACGGCGGCGCCTCAGCAGCCTCTTCTCTCCGCAGGCGCCGCAAGCAGCAGCCATCGCCTGTGCCTGGAAAACTGGGGCAGCAATAAATACGGATCAGCAGCACAATGTCTGGGTCGTAATGGCAGCCAACCCAGGAATTCACCGATTCTGGGCCAAACCTCACATCGGGGCACGCAGGGAGGTGGGCGCCTGCGGGGCCGGCAGCCAGAGAGCTGGGCACGGGACCCGCCGAGAGGCTGGGGGATCCCAGCTTCCCTGCCGGGACCAGCCTGCCAAATTCTGAGCCACAGAGGAACAGACGGGACTCATTAACAGGTCATCATCCCCAGCTCTGCCCCCCGTGCCAGCTCGCTCTACGGTGCACAGGACGGGGGGATGTGTACGGCAATACCAGCCCCAGCCCCTCTGCTGTCCGCACACCATAAGGCAAAGCCGTGGATAAAGCACAGAGTGGCACAACGCTGGTATCAGACATCTGTTCTGGTTGTGGCTGCGATGCGGTTAATTTTCTGCCCAGCAGCCCATGTGGTGCCGAGGGTTGGATTTGTGACCGCACGTGTCGCAGCTGCGAAAGCTGTTTGTGTTCGACTGCGTGGGCAGGAGACGGACCCAGCGTGCGGTGCCTGGGGCCGGGTGCTGAGCTGGGCTGTCCCTTGGGCACTGACAGCTGGAAGGCTCCTGGAAAAGGAACGTATTTTAAGGAGCATGTAAGGAACGTTTAATGAAGATCCGTTGTTTTTACATAACCGAGGACCTGCCGCCTGAGCCCAGCCTGGGGGAAGGACCGAGAGACATCGGACTGTGAAACCTTAATGTAAAACACAGTCTCTTCCCGGAATATGTACTGACACCTGTATACAAACCGACACCTGTATTGACAAGTTAATTTAGGGGGAACTGTAGCCAAAGTACCAGGAATCCATATCTTAAATGGATTGATAAGGGGAAGGGTATTGTGTGCGTCGGGATAGTCTGTAAACCCTGCACTACCAACCAATGGGGAACAGGGGAGGGAAACTGCGGCCAGGATTTTGGGGGATACAAGCAGGGGTTTTTCGCCCTGTTATGTGTGCCGACCTTCAGGTAGAACACCCGGTCTTGCAAAATCTTTATTAAAATGTGCTTTGCCGAGAGATCCTGCCTGGGCCTATTACATTTGCAAAATAATCGTTTCCTACAAGCAGAAACACAACCTCCTCATGTTTTCCTCAGCATCTGCTCCAAACTGAGAGTCCGTGCGAGCCAGGAGGATCTGTCTGAATCCAAGTAGCAAGACAGAGGTGTTATAGATTGCCGAACTAAAGTAAATGTGCTAATCAAACCAAGAATATGTTAGCAGTTGATGATTCACTGATTTGTGTAAATGTTAAACCGCCATATTTTGCCACATTCTATTTCTGCAAGTTTTTGCGGTAAAGATGTTGCACACCGTTCTTTGCAAGTTTTGGCGGGAAAGATGTTGTGTGCTTATGGGGAGGGGGGATGTGCTTTGCTGTGCGGGGAAGAGTGATTGACAGCATAGCAACCCGTCTGACCAATCAGGAAGAAGATCTGGGGTGTGCACTTACAGTCGGTATATAAACACTTTTTTGCTGCAATTCAATTTGTGTGCCTTTGGGTGGAGCAGTGACCCCCCGGCCTCCCAGCGCTGTTTTGCTCATTTATCTTTAATAAAAGTTATTCTAAATTCCTTTGAGTCATACTTGACTATAACAATTTGGTGCCGTGACTGGGATCCAGACCTCTGTGCTGCGGGATCCTATCTCCAGGAAGGGCGCCTCCATCTAGTGATGGTCCTGGGGCTAGGGTCCTGTGTCATAGACCCTGGATATCTGAACCAAAGATAAGTGAGCAAAAGAATAAAACTGCAGTTCTTCATAATCTTTGCGCACGGAGACCCGGGCGAAGACTCAGCAGAGTGTAAGTGATTCCGTTTGGTCGGGAATTGAGAACCCATAATTTTCGCGTGCGAAGAGCCAAACGAAGGAGTGAGGAAAGTGAATCCGTCCGGTCGGGGAAGGGACCCGAAGTGCAGAAAGGCACTTTGGGAAGGCGGGGCAGGAGTCCCCATAGGCGATCCTACATCCTACTCGGTTGGGTGGGAGTTGGTTGTTTGTGTGACAGTGAGAGTGTGACTGAGACGGAACCTGGTTCCGAAGCGAGCGCGGAGGTCTGCTAACCGCGGTTCCAGTCTCCCGCGAGGGACTTGGCCGGTGAAGGACCGAAGCGATTCCTATAGGCTTTGTGGGTGGGTAATAGATCCAAAACCCCTTACAAAACACTTTTATACGAACAATCAGGAACGAGTTAAATGAGGTCAAGGACCCTAGGAGAATGGGGCAAAAGAAGAGTAATTCTTCAGACCCCATAAGGAACCCAAGTGTTAAATTACCTGAGATTCCACCAGATAGTCCTTTAGGTATCATGATAAAATTCTGGGACGACTACCCATCTAGAAGAGGGAAATCGAGAGAAAAGATGGTACACTATTGTATTGAGGTTTGGGGCGGAAAACAGATCAGGAGGGACCATTTATATTGGCCAGCATTTGGATCATTTGAGGATTGGATTTGCCAAGCCTTAAATATCTATGTGAATAGTAAAAAAACGTTTAGCCTGGAAGAAAGCGAACATGCTAGTTTATGGATTAGATCTGACACCAGAATTCATCTATTTACATTATAGGAGAACAAGAAAGAACAGAAGAAAAAGGGCTGGGAGTTAGACAATTCACAATTATCACCCCTGCCCTATATCCCACCTCCAGCTGCATCTGCCCCTATCCCCCCTTCAAATTTTGATCCTCCTACCCTTCGGTTCCCGAATCAATATACCCTAGCCTTGAGCGCCCCCCATCCACTCCATTAGCAAGTGAAAATAAGAGAGTGACCAGGAGCCAAACCAGAGAAAGACTAGAGAATGTGTTACATCCCTTAAGGGAAATTGCTATGGGAGGGCCACAGCCAGGGGTGGGGGTTGTATCAGTCCCCCTGAACTCAGGAGATGTAAAAGAATGTGAAAAGGAAATGGGGAACCTACTAGAGGATCCTTTAGGGGTTTCTGAGAGATTTGATCAATTCCTGGGCCCAAACATATATACTTGGGATGAAACGCAAGCAATTTTAAGAATTTTATTACTATGGAGGAAAGGGATATGATTAGGAGAGCGGGAATGAGGAATTGGGGCCAGAGACATCAGCATGGTCCGGGCACAGACATAAAATGGCCGTTCCAGCGGCCTAATTGGGACAATCAGAATCAAGAACACAGAAATCATATGTCCGATTTACGAGATATGATAATTCAAGGTATTAGGGAATCCGTCCCTAGAGGACAAAATATAAATAAAGCCTGTAATGAACATCAGAAAAAGGATGAGACACCTACTGAGTGGCTGGAGAGATTGAGAAAGAGCTTACAATTACATTCAGGGTTAGACCCCGAATGTCCAGGGGGGCAAGCACTCCTTAAAACACAGTTCATAGCAAAATCTTGGACGGATATTAGAAAGAAATTAGAAAAGATCGAAGGTTGGCAAGAAAGGGGTCTAGATTAACTATTGAGGGAAGCACAAAAAGTATATGTACGGAGAGAAGAGGAGACTCAGAAAAGACAAGCTAGAATATTAGTTGCTGCTGTAAGAGAAGGACAAAAAGGAACCAGGGACCAAAGACCGTGGGCTTCCCAAGGGAATAGAGGACAGGGTACACTAGAGAAATGAGAACAGGCCTTTCCAAAAGAAATAGAGTGCTTCTACTGTAAAAAGAAGGGACATTTACAAAGGCATTGTAGGAAATGTCTGCTTGATGAAAAAGTATTTAGAGAAGATTAGGGGGGGTCAGGGGCTCTACTTGCTGGGGACCCAACGAAATTTTAAACCCTTACTAAACCAAAAACTAAACTAGGAATGGGTCCTCCGCAACAAGAACAATTTAAAGCTGTAAATAATCTTTTTCAGTGAGTATCTGTTTGAATGTGTTGCAGTTTTGTAAGTCTTTACCTGTTGTATGGGATAGTAAAATTTTGTGTGTAAAAGCCTTGCCCAGTCCAGCTTGCTGGAGCAGCGGGGGGGGCAGGTGCAGATGTGGCTCCAGCTGCACTGACCTGATTTGTCAGGGAGACCCAGATGTGCCTTCACCCAGCTGAGCCGTGGGCTCAAAGGCGCAATGCTAAAATGAAGGTATTGTCTTGAATGAATATAATTGTGACCTGTTTGTATGTTTGGACTTGGTACGTGGTCTGTGTGTCTCAGCTCAGTATTTTAGTTTGTATATATTTGGTACCAAAAGTATTTTGTTACAGACGTAATTACAAAATGGGAACAGGTTCTGAGACTAAAAATATCACCTTGCTCTCCCTTTTAAGATGCATCTGTAAATTAGTGGGGGAGAGTGATTTGAATATAGAGTTCTAGGATTCGCTGTATTTCAATTTAGTGTTGTTTCAGGGATACACTGATTCAGATCTAAATCTAATGTAAGAGATCGATGCTTAATATGCTGTTTATTAACATCCATAGGAAATTACACAAGATAGAGGCTGAGGGGTGTGACTTCCAGCCAGAGGATCAAGTATTAATAAAAACTTGGAGAGAGCTCACTGGTCCCTCGTTGGGAAGGGCCTTTTTGTTGTTCTTCTCACCACAGATACTGCGATTCGCACAGCAGAGCGAGGCTGGACTCACGCATTCTGGGTCAAAGGACCAGTAGAATCGACCTCCACCAGGTGGACCGTCACATCTGAACCAGGAAATCTTCGAATGAAAATAAAGAGAAGCGGTCTGGCAAGCGAATCGCCCTAAAAGGGCTGTAAGAAAAATTTTAGGACCAAAACTATAAAACAAATGCACGCAATATATTAAGATAAGGTGCTGTATTCATGATTGTAATTGTTTTCCTTTTGTCTGTTATCGTTATATACTGTAAAGAAAAGTGGTATTACCATTGCAGTTACAATAACATTTCCCGAGGGTTGTGTCCTAAATGTATGCAAGAAGAACTTAAAATAACTCGAACTAGTGGCCGTATTGCTGGCAAGGTAGGACAACTTAAACTAGACTTTGAGGGCCAAGACTATTGGGATTCAAAGGGTTTTTGGGAGCTCTTTGAAAAAGGAGTCAGAGGAGAACTACAAAGTCGTGGTCAACCACTCCGAATGGTGTGTCAGAGAGTAGTCAAGATTCCTTGTAATCTATCCCCGAAAAAAGCTAAAGCGTGGGAATCTGTAGTTAAGAGATACGACAAACGAAAATTCCCACCTGGGGCTCCTGAAGAATATCCTTGCTGCCGAGAAGATGGACCACCTCGCTGCTGGAAGCGACCCAGTAGGCGAAGGAGGCAGAAAGGTAAAACGGTGGGGCATGTTAATCGGGTGGAATTCTATGTTGAGTTTACTACAGATGCTCAGTGGGATTATACATCCATTTTCCAAGAGCTTCCGAAGTGTGAAACGTGGCCATAATAAAGATTATCCTGTAGCTCGACAACAATACTGCACTGCTAAACAAATGTTAAAAATCGGCTTAATTCTTCTTATAAGAATAGATGCAGTATGTGGAATTAATTTTAATAATCCACAACAACCTTATGAATGGATCCTTCAAAGATGGGAAGATCAAACTGTAATTAAGCGAAATATAACCACAGGATCTCCCAGGTTTTTTTTTGTTTCCCTTTGTCAATTAGCATCTATACAACCCTGTTTAGACCAACAAGCTTGCTATTTTTGTCCTGCCTCTAATCCAGGAAAAAGTTATTGTAACTATCCTAATCATTATTATTGTGCCTATTGGGGTTGTGAAACTATTGCCTCTGACTAGGCACCTCCTATGATGGATAGGTTTTTAACCGTAGCCTGGGAACCTGTGAGATGTACCCCCCTGGTAGTTAATTTATTTAGAGGCAAGTTGATAGGGCCTAGTAACTGTAAACATTTAACACTCACAGTTCTACAACCAGAAGATCAAGGATAGCTATTGGGAAAAGCTTGGGGAGTCAGGCTTTGGGAATCCAGGACAGATAGGGGGGGTTTGACACGAATTAATAAACAAGTAATTACCACACAGCCACAAGCTGTGGGGCCAAATATAATAATAAAGAAAGATAAGAAAAGCAAGAAAAATAGTACAGTTGCTCCTCTCCTTAAAGAAACCTTAGCCCCGACCAAGAATCCTAATGTAGATGAGGAAAGGACTCCCCTGTTCAAATTCACGCAGGCAGCACACACCACCTTGAATAATACTGACCTCAACATGACCAAGTCCTGCTGGTTGTGTTATGATGCTAAACCTACATTTTTATGAAGGAATAGCCCTGAATGGTATATATAATCTATCTGAGTCAAGAAACTACTGTAGATGGGAACAAAAGATGGTGGGAATCACTCTTCAACATGTAAAGGGGTAGGGGACATGCCTAGGAAAACTGCCACCTATAAAAGAAAAACTTTGTAGTTATAAAATAAACACAACAATGATACCTTCACAAAAATGGGTAATACCAGAAACGGGTGGTGGATATGTTCCAGAACAGGATTAACCCCATGTGTATCACTGAGAGTGGTTAATAGTAATACTGAATTTTGTATTCAAGTTTTAGTGGTCCCACGAATACTTCATCATTCTGAGGAAAGCATGTATATGCATTGGAGTACTGAAAATCATAAGATCCAGAAGAGAGAACCTATAACAGCTATTACTATAGCCACGTTAATAAGCTTGGGAGTAACTGGGGCTGCAACGGGGATATCATCTTTGGTTCACCAACAACAGGGTTTTGCCTCTCTCCGAGCAGCTGTGGATGAAGACTTAGAAAGGATTGAAAAACCTATTTCTTATCTTGAGAAATCCTTGACTTCCCTCTCTGAGGTAGTCTTACAAAATCAAAGAGGGTTAGATTTATTATTTCTGCAGCAAGGAGGGGTATGTGCAGCTCTAGGAGAAGAATGTTGTTTTTATGCTGACCACACAGGAGTCGTACGAGACTCCTTAGCCAAAGTAAGAGAAGGATTGGCACAAAGAAAGCGAGAGACAGAAGCTCAACAAGGATGGTTCTAATCCTGGTTTAATCAAGCACCCTGGCTAACAACCTTGATTTCCACTCTATTAGGGCCTTTGATAATGTTAATGTTAGTTTTAACGTTTGGACCATGTATTCTCAACAAGCTCTTAACCTTTGTTAAAAATAGAATCGATACAGTACAACTCATGGTAATAAGACAACAGTATTCGGAAAAAGATGAAAATAATCCTGTCTTAAATGCAGCACAAGAAGCTGTAACCCGGTTTGATCAGCAAATTAAAGGATAAAAAGAAAAAGGGGGGGTTGTTATAGATTGCCTAACTAAAGTAAATTTGCTAATCAAACCAAGAATATGTTAGTAGTTGATGATTCACTGAGTTGTTAAACTGCCAGAGTTTTCCATATTCTGTTTTTGCAAGTTTTGGCGGGAAAGATGTTGTGTGCTTATGGGGAGTGGGGATGTGCTTTGCTGTGCGGGGAAGACTGATTGACAGCATAGCAACCCGTCTGACCAATCAGGAAGAAGATCTGGGGTGTGCACTTACAGTCGGTATATAAACACTTTGTTGCTGCAATTCAATTTGTGTGCCTTTGGGTGCAGCAGTGACCCCCCGGCCTCCCAGCGCTGTTTTGCTCATTTATCTTTAATAAAAGTTATTTAAATTTCTTTGAGTCATATTTGACTATAACAACGAGTTGCATACTTTGAACTGTGTGCTGAATGAGCTGAATGGAACGTGTTCTCATACAAAGTAAAAACACGAAGGCCACTATGGCACAGGAAGAAAAGAAGAACATTTGCTTAATCCGCGGTCCTCCAGGTAATCCTGTGTGTAAACCAACACAGGCACGTCACAAGAAGAGCCAAAGGCCACGAATGCAATTGCAAAGAGCCGGTTTTATTTTAGTTACCTCAGATGTCCCTGTCCATAGCAGGCATTGGGAAATATTTCTGTGGGTGGTGGGCAGGGTGCAAGAGAAAGCCCACTGATGGCACAGCCAGGTCTCAGGCCTCCGGCCAAAGGGAGAGCAGCAGAGCTGGAACTCCTGCTCGCAGCAAGGGCAGCAAGCAGAGGGGCCAGAGGCTGCCGCCAGGGTCAGCAGTGGGGCAAATCCCCTGGGAGAGGCTGGGTCAAAGTGGCGGGGGCACGGGGGGCAGGGTAGAACAATGGGACCATTTGTGACCTGCCCTTGTGGCAGCGAGCGATGCACAGCACTGGCACGGCAGCCCCACAGTGTCCAAGACTCTCACGAGGAAAGGACGCGAGTTGTGTGGCTTGTTCAGGAGCCGCTGAACACAGAGGACGTGCTTCCTTGCAAACCCCGGCACACCACGCTCCCAGCGCCAGGGTGTTTCCCCAAAGCTCTGCCGCCTCCACCAGATAAGAACACTGGGGCTGGGTCAGCTCCATAGGGACCCCAGGGGACCTGGGCCTGGCAGGCAGACCCTTCTGGAAGAGGCTGGGGGAAAGAGAACCGGCTCCAGGGCCAGGGTGGCTAGGTGGGGACTGACCACTGGAAAAGAGCATCCTGCAGGAGATGGCCCCGCCGAGGTCTTGTCATTGTTCATTCCTCACAGGGTTTCCCCAGTTCAGGAAACCCTTTGAGTGCTTGGTGCACTGAACCTTGCACACACCTCAGAGGGCCCAAGGACTGAGCAGGGGAACTAGCGGCTGCAGTGGCAGAGGCCAGGGGCTGCGTGGCTGGGCAGCAGATCTGTGGAAATGGCTCTGGTGGTCCCTGAGTTTCATTAGGGAAAACATGAGCCAGCAGCAAAGGCAGCCAACAGCATCCTGGGCTGTATGAGCAGGAGCACAGCCAGAAGTGGTGATTATCCACCCCTGTTTAGCACCTTTTACACCGCACCCTGCACAGTGACAGTGAGACATCGACAAACAGGAACCATTTTACTGGAGAGCCACTAAGGTGCTAATCTTCCAGCTATAGGCACAATAATAATGATTAGGATAGTTACAATAATAATGATTAGGATAGTTACAATAACTTTTAGTTACAATAACTTTTTCCTGGATTAGAGGCAGGACAAAAATAGCAAGCTTGTTGGTCTAAACAGGGTTGTATAGATGCTAATTGACAAAGGGAAACAAAAAAAAAACCTGGGAGATCCTGTGGTTATATTTCGCTTAATTACAGTTTGATCTTCCCATCTTTGAAGGATCCATTCATAAGGTTGTTGTGGATTATTAAAGTGTTTGCATGATTTCCCTAAGGGTATCAGTATCTACAATGAGAACAAAAGCCTAAATGTAAATACAAATATAGATATGAACATAACTATAACTATAACTATAACTATAACTATAACTATAACTATAACTATAACTATAACTATAACTATAACTATAACTATAACTATAACTATAACTATAACTAAACTATAACTGTAGCTATAACTATAACTATCTGCAGCAGAGCCATCTGCACCTGTGGCAGGCCTTCTGGCAATGCCAATGCAATCCGTATTTGCAATACACAGTGTGATCCCAATCCACAAGTACATACTGAAATGGTTGAGATGAAGAGTGCTCTTGCAAAAGTGTGTCCCCGAGGTGCATGGACACTGCCCATGTGCCTCTCCAGAGACTGGCAGGGGCTGGATCCCCTTCTGAGAAAAGACTCCTTGCCAGGGAGCCACATGCATGGGAGAGAGGGTGGAGGGATCACAGAATCAGAGAATGGTTGGGGCTGGAAGACACCTCTGGAGAACATCTGCTACAACCCACCTGGTAAAGCAGGTTCACCTTCAGTAGATGACACAGGAATTCGTCCAGGTGGGTTTTGAATGTCTCCAGAGAAGGAGACTCCACAACTTCTTTGGGAAGGCTGTTCCAGTGCTCTGGCAGCCTCAAAGCAAAGAAGTGGATATCAGTGGGAAACAAAGGGATGGCTGGTGGCTTTAGTGAAACCTTGAAACCATGTCTGAAACCAGCAATGGAAAACAGTTGATGTCTGTGGGTTGACAAAGATGAAGAGGATTAACCTGAGAATGCAGCAGGAAGGAAGGCCCCTCCTGTGCAAATCAGGGATGATAAAGATGTTTTGATCTCGTGTGCATGCCTCAGCCTGGCAGATTGGAATGCCCCCTGCTGGGGGTGGCTGTGCTCAGTCATCCACGTGAGCTCACCTTGCTGACCTGCACCGTTGGTTGAAATCTCTCCAGTCCCATGGATGGGTAAGAGTGTAATTTGCCCAAGTAAGCCCTGGCTTGGTCCCCATCCACCATGGGTTCTTCTGCTCCAGAGTCCCAAGAATCCTGCCTCAAAGCTCACAGGCCTGGGAGCCCTTGCTGGAGGCAAAGAGGTCATAGACCATCTCAGATTTTTCTACTCCTACTGTTACTAAATTCAGCCATGGTCCCACATTCTCTGTTTCTTCTTTCAATGTTCCTGATGTAGCAACAGCTCATCTTGGTTCCCATTGCGTTCCCTTTCCATTTTCAACTGAGTGTTTATAACGATAACTGTTGTGTCAGAAATATGTTCACCTTGAAGAAAAAGTCTATCCAGGCACACTGTGAAAACGATTGGTGTGTTTCTTGACTGTATCATCCTGGGTGTGAGTAAAGACCCCAGTGTGATGAGCTTCGTGTTCACACAATGCCTGCAACTGTTTGATAGAGGAGGGGCAGACCTTGCCTCTCTGATGGTATCTGATGACTGATGGCACCAGTCAATGACACACAGGCAGCAAATCGCAACCCCTGTGTTGTCATCTGGGGTGTCTGTCACACACCTGCCCCGAATGCGAATTGCTTTCCTCTAAGTCCTCTGCTGTTCCTGCAAGCCCTGGCATCCCATGTAGCTCTGTGGGTCTGGATTTTACGTGAAACTGAGTAGGTACCTGAGTTCTGTAAGTCAATGTGGGGATGAACATGAGGAAACTGCCAATGTAGTCAGCTGTGATCTTGTAAGTGCAGCAGAAAAAGAGAGACACTGAGCTCTCTCAGTGCCGCATGGCTCATACAATTAGGGTCAATAGCTGTATAGGCTGCCCTGAACATGATGAGTAGGAGTTAAAGAAATGTAGGAACAGGTTCAGTTGCCCTTATTTTGGGCATCAGCTGCCGCTTCAGTTGGCCAAAGAATATTCCCAGCATCCTCCAAGAGGATGCCCAGAGGTGTTGCCCTGTCTCTATGAACTGCTGCATTTGAGTTTGGAGGTACCTGTGCATATCTTAGACCTCCTCTGGCATGTCACAGCTCCATCCACAGTCCTCCATCTTCATTAATCAGCATGGGAGTTTAGAAAAGGAGCTCACATGCAGATGCCTATTTTGTGAATATCTGAAAACCAAATGAAAGAGGAATCCCACCTCCTGTGGGTTTGTGGAAGGGGTGGGAGGGAGCTGAATGCCCTTTGAGCCCCAGGACTACAAACCCGGTATGAGATGCATCAGTTGACTCAGATAAATTCCTTCTCTCAACAAGGGTAAAGAGATGGCCAAGAGAAAGTGATTCTTGGACCTAATGCATTTCCTGATAGGAGAAATTTCACTGCAGAAACTAGAAGTTTCCCTCCCACTAAGGGAAGAAACATCAGTGATGACTTCAGTCATTTTCACAGCGGGTCCCCCTGGAGCCCCAGAGACACCTGGAGGGAGCCCAGAGGGGACAGAGAAAGGGACATCATGTGCTGCTCCTGTGCTGCTGAGCTGGGCTGGGCTCCTGGCACAGAGGGAGCTCATGGCAACGGCAGCGCTGCAGAGAGACAGCTCTGCCCAGGAGCAGCTCCTCTGCACACGCAGCACGGAGGGGAGAGGAGCCAGGCAGAGAGAGGTTAAAGGCAATTTAGCTTGGTAGGTTGTTGAGGGCTCACTGAGAGAAATTTCTTCACGGTTCTAACATGGTAAGTCTCTGGCTGCAGGAAAATGCAGATGTGGTGCCTGGAGGGATCTCCTAAAGCTGGTGCATCCCCCAGTTTACAGGATCTGTCAGGTTCTCTCACAGTATTTCTGTTGAAGAGAAGAACGTGGTCCAGAGCAGGGCTTCCCTGCTGCCCTCTCACAGGGACAGGGCATGATGGCATCTTCTGCTGAGGGTGATTGCAGGGTGAGCACCCAGGGGTGCCCAGGGCTGTCCTGCAGAGCAGGGTCCCTGCACCCCAGGGCTGTGCCGGGACAGGGACTCTGCCGCCTGCCAGGGTCAGCGCTCAGCCTGCCCGGGGACATCCCCACGGTGCTGTGGGGAGAAGCTCACACTTCCAGCTCAGGTGCAGAATGTTTACAACAGGAGGTTTCAAGGAGAAGATTAAGACAAGGAGTACTATAAAGATTAGGAACTTCCCTGAGTCTGTGTTTTCAGACTCCTACTCCTGGGGAATGGGTGGAGAGAAATGGAAAGGGAGCTCTTAATTTTAAACAAATGCTTGAGACTCACCAACTGCAACTGAGTGGTCAGCAGGTCTTTCAAGTGAACCCTGACGTGCCTTCAGCCTCTCCTTTGCCTATGCAGAACCAGCATCAACTTTGCTGCACCCGTTATGCTTCATCTGACCCATCTGGTTTTCCAGCCTGCAAACAGGAAGATGCTGCCAGGCAGTGCCCTGTAGGGCAGGTTTCTGTAGGGCCAGGGTGAGTGCACAGAGGGTGGGATGGGGTCAGCGAGCACTGAGAGGGAAAAGACATGGGACAGGGAAACACCTCCCAGGAGGAAAATCTCCAGGAATCAGGGATGTGATCTGGGAAGGAGAAGAAACCAAAACCAGAAATGCTGTTGCATGGAAAACACTGAAAACTCCATATGGGCAACGAAGATGATTAAGGGAGTGGAGCATCTCCCTTATGAAGAAAGGCTGAGGGAGCTGGGTCTCTTTAGTTTGGAGAAGAGGAGACTAAGGGGGGACCTCATTAATGTTTATAAATATATAAAGGGTGAGTGCTATGAGGATGGAGCCAGGCTCTTCTCGGTGGCAACCAATGATAGGACAAGGGGTAATGGGATCAAGCTGAAACACAAGAGGTTCCGCTTAAATTTGAGAAAAACTTCTTCTCAGTGAGGGTGGCAGAGCCTGGACCAGGCTGCCCAGGGGGGTTGTGGAGTCTCCTTCTCTGGAGACATTCAAAACCCGCCTGGACATGTTCCTGTGCGACCTCACCTGGGTGTTCCTGCTCCAGCAGGGGGATTGGACTGGATGATCTTTTGAGGTCCCTTCCAATCCCAAACATACTGAGATACTGTGATACTGTGATATGCTCCCCTGCAGTGCAGATCCCTCCTCTGAGCAGCCCCCTCGCCCCCTCTCCCCCCAGCAAAGCCTCTGCCCTCAGGGCCGGGGGCTCCAAGGCATGAAGCAGCTCCTGTGCAGCCAGAGCTCCAGTTCCTCTGCAGAGCACAGGGGCTGAGAGCAGCTGCCCGGCAGTGTTGGTGTCTGGGAGGTGGCTGCACAGCTGGGGAAGGGTGACGCTGTCTGAGTGCCCGGCTGCCTCTGCCCTGGCCTCTCTCACACCCACCCTCACCGCATTTTCCTTCTTGCTCCACTGCTCTGTGTTCTGTTGCTGTGATCCTGTTCTTGCTGTCAGGCTCCCTGGGGATGGGAGTTTCAGCTGCAGAGTCACAGCCTGATCTTGTGGGTCCTTTCCTGCAGGTGTGTCCATGGGAACATGTGTCCCAGCTTTCCTCTGACCTGTGGGGCTGTGGGCAATGCAGTCTGTGGGGCTGGGAAATGAGCTGGGTCTCCCTTAATCAAATGTCATTATTAGAACACTTGGCTCTGTCCTTGAAGTTTCCTTCCAAGCCGTAAGCTTCCCTCCAGGATGCAAACCTGTCCTACAGCATCTTCGTGTTATCTGAAACTCCCATGGAGAAGCACCGAGATGCTACGACAGAGAAAATGCTGTTGGGTTTGTTTGATGAGCCATGTGTGTCGAGGGCTATACGTAGGATGCTGAGATCTTAGGAAAGGGTGAGACTTGTCATGGTCTGAGGTGGATCCCTCTGCTCTCAGCAGTGCCTGGTGGCTTTGCAGGGTAACATGGGGGTGTGATCAGCCTCCATCTCAGAAAGGTGCCAGCCCAGGGCAGCTGGAGCAAGACAGAGGGACAGACCAGCTCCCCTCATTCTGCACTAGGTCACAGACCATGCTCCTGCCTCTTAGGACCTGCTCTGTTCTCCCTGAGTGCAGCAGAAATGCTGATGGTTTCTGACATCCAAGAACACTCTCCAGGATCAGGGAGAAGAAGCTGCTGCAACAAAAACCAAAACAAACTCTCAAGCTGTATTCTGCCATCTCAGTTCCTTATGACTGGGACTGCAGATGCTGACAGGCCCTTCTGCACCAGGAGTGGTCCCATCTGACAAGGTTGAACCCCAGTTCTGTCCCCTGCCCCCCGTTCCCATGCCCCCTGCTGCAGAGCAGGGCTGACTCCTCGGCAGGCAGCGGGCACAGGCCCTGCTCCTCATGGCACCTCCAGCCAGCACCACCCAGGGCTCAGACACGGAGCTGAAGGAAGGTCTGGAAAAGGACAAGGGGGTGTGGAGCAGGGGGAGGGTGCATGAGAAATGGCTTTGATTTTGTTCAGAGAAGTATCCCGTAACTTGTCACTGTCTTTTCCTCCTGTGACAGTGCCATATATCCAGAGGCAGCAAATGTCCAACAGCAGCTCCATCACCCAGTTCCTCCTCCTGGCATTCACAGACACACGGGAGCTGCAGCTCTTGCACTTCTGGCTCTTCCTGGGCATCTACCTGGCTGCCCTCCTGGGCAACGGCCTCATCATCACCACCATAGCCTGTGACCAGCACCTCCACACCCCCATGTACTTCTTCCTCCTCAACCTCTCCCTCCTTGACTTAGGCACCATTTCCAACATTCTTCTTAAAGCCATGGCCAATTCCCTCTGGGACACCAGGGCCATCTCCTACACAGGATGTGCTATACAGGTATTTTTTTTATTTTTCTATGCTGCAGCAGAGTTTTATCTTCTCGCCATCATGTCCTACGACCGCTACGTTGCCATCTGCAAACTCCTGCACTACGGGACCCTCTTGGGCAGCAGAGCTTGTGTCCACATGGCAGCAGCTGCCTGGGCCAGTGGGTTTCTCGTTGCTCTGCTGCACACGGCCAATACATTTTCACTGCCACTGTGCAAGGGCAATGCTGTGGACCAGTTCTTCTGTGAAATCCCCTCAGTCCTTAAGCTCTCCTGCTCACATTCTTGCTTCAGAGAAGTTTGACTTAGTGTGTTTAGTCTTTTCATAGAATTTGGATTTGTTATGTTCATCATACTGTCCTATGTGCAGATCTTCAGGGCCGTGCTGAGGATCCCCTCTGAGCAGGGACGGCACAAAGCCTTTTCCACGTGCCTCCCTCACCTGGCTGTGGTCTTTGTGTTCACCAGCACTGCTGTGTTTGCCTACCTGAAGCCCTCGTTCTTCTCCTCCCTATCCCTGAACCTGGTGCTGGCAGTTCTGTACTCAGTAGTTCCTCCAGCAGTGAACCCCCTCATCTGCAGCATGAGGAACCAGGAGCTCAAGGATGCCCTGTGGAAAGTGATGACTGGATCTTTTTTCTGAAGCTTTAAACTGCCCATCATCTTCTGCATAACAGTTGTAGTGTAAATCATTGCAGACCCAGCCTTTTTTTGTTGTAGTAGTTTTTATTCTTTTAATTGGAATAATGTTATCATCCCATTTGTTACTCACTTCCCGCTTTTATTTTCTGACTGAATGTCTGCAGAAATGAGGAGGGGTGCTCTCTGTGTATTGAAATAAGTTCAAGAGCCCTACAGATACTTTTTTAATTTTTTTTTTTTTAATTCTATGATGCTTCCTCTAAGGTTTTTTTTTTTTTCACAGCCACAGTTCCTGTGTGCATGAGAGGAGGGGAAAAGAGTCCCGCATGTCAGCACTGCCAAGGAGCACCAATGCTTGGTCTTAAGGACTATTCTCTTTCCACTCCCACGCTCTCCTTCTAATCCCTTGTGTTGGTGTAAGACCTGAGTGCTCTGGCAGCTTGGTCAATGTCCTGCTGCGTGTCAGCCCTGTGACTGCAGGCAGGGACAGGCAATGGGCACTTGTGTGACAGAGCTGGCCTCCAGAACAGAATTTCTATGGAGACAGCTGATCTCCTCAGTGCAGTGCCTGAAGGTTTAGGTCTTCTGCCAAAGTTTTCCTCAAGAACATGCCAAATAAATTGACCCACAGATATAAATACCGGTGAAGATCTAATAGTGTGAGTATGCAGGGTTGGGACACACAGCAGTGTGTGGATCTCACTGCCAGGCCTCCTGCCAGAGACCTGAAGGACCAGCAGAGCAGGGTCTGGTTTGTGCCCCTCTGTGTTGGGCACCCTGTGGAAGCTGCCCCAGGACAATCTTAGAATCATAGAATGTCCTGAGCTGGAAAGATCATCGAGTTCAACTCCTGTCCCTGCACAGGACACCCCACAGTTCACACCATGTGTCTGAGGATGCTGTCCAGTCTCTTGAACACTGTCAGGTTAGGGCTGTGACACCTCCCTGAGGAGCCTGTTCAGTGTCCAGCACCCTCTGGGTGAAGAACCTTTTCCTCACGTCCAACCTAAACCTTCCTGGCACATCTTCTTGCCATTCCTTCAGGTCCAATCATTAGTTGCCAGAGAAAATAGCTCAGTGCCTGCCCTTCCTCCTCCCCTTTGAGGAAGAGGTAGCCGCCAGTTTCCTCTTCTTCAGGCTGAACACTTCAGCCGCTTCCCTCCAAACCCTTCACCAACTTCATGGCCCTCTTCTGTAGTAGCTTAATATCCTTTTTATCCTGTGGTGCCCAGAACTGCACACAGTGCTCCAGGGTGCTCCAGGTGAGGCCGCACCAGTGCAGAGTGGAGCAGGACAATCCCCTCCTTGACAGCCATCAGTGCTTTGCTTCCCTCTTGGCTGCTTGGGCACACTGGTGGCTCATGTCCAACTTGCCGTCCACCAGAACCCCCAGATCCCTCTCCATGGAGCTGCTCTCCAGCGTCTTGTCCCCCGGACTGTATGTACAGCCAGGGTTGCCATGTCCCAGGTGCAAAATCCAGCACTTGCCCTTGTTGAATTTCATGCAGTTGGTGATTGCCCAGTTCTCCAATTTGTCCAGGAGGGCCTCTCTGCCCTCCAGAGTGTTGACAGCTCCCCCCAGTTTTGTGTCATTTATGAACTTAGTATTCCCACAAGATGAGTCTAAGCCATTTATAAAGACATTGAAGAGTGCTGGCCCTGGGATGGATGCCTGCAGAACCCGCTAGTGACTGGTCACCAGTCCGACATGACCCCATTTACTAGAACCCTTTGAGCCTGGCCCGTCAGCCAATTGCAGACCTGCTGTATTGTGTGTTTACTCAGCTGTGTGCTGGACACAGCTTTGCTGGAATCCCAAAAGATCACATTGACAGGTTTCCCTTGGTCAACTAGATGGGTAACCTTGTCATAGAAAGAAATTAAGTTGGTCAAGCATCACTTTCCCTTCATAAACCTGTGCTGATTGGGACCAATGCCTGTGGTATTGTGCAGGTGTTTTTCAGTAACTCCCAGAACAATCTTCTCCATGATTTTGTGAGGAACAGAAGTGAGGCTGACAGGTCTATAGTTGCCGCAGTCATCCCTGTTGCCCTTCTTGTAGATTGGGACAATGTTTGTCAGCTTTCAGTCAACTGGGACCTCTCCAGATTCCCAGGAGCATTGAAAAATCACAGAGAGGTGTCTCGCTATGATGTCAGCCAGCTCTTCAGGCAACCTTGGATGAATCCCATCAGTCCCCATCGATTTGTAGGGATCTAACTGGAGTAGCAAATCCCATACAAGTTCCAGATTGATTAGGAGTTTATCATTCTCTCAGCCATGGTTTTGTAGCCCAGAGTTACATGGGCCCCCAAGCCCATCTTTGGTGTTGAAGGCCGAGGCAAAGGAAACATTAAATGTCTCAGCTTTGTCTATCTCCTTGTTAATACGGTGAACATACTCATCAAGTAATGGGCCAATGTTATTTCTAGTTTGCCTTTCACCATTAACATATATTAAATTTCCTTTTTTATTGTCCTTCACAGTACTGGCCAGCTTCAATTCTAATTGAGCTTTGGCAGCACACATTTCCTCCCTGCAGTGGTGAGCAGCATCTCTGTAGCCCTCCCGCATTGTGTGACCTTGCTTCCACTGACCGTGTAATTTCTTTTTTCACTGTATTTCAAGAAGAAGAACCCTGCTCAATCAAGCTGACTTTTTGCCTTGCCTGACATATTTTCGGCATTTTGGAATTGCCTGGTCCTGTGCTCTTAGTAGGCAGTACTTAAAAAGTGACCAACACTGATGGACCCCAACACCTTCAAAAGCTTCTTCCCAGGGAATCTTACTACGTCGTTCTTTGAGCAGCCTGAAGTCTGCTCTTCTCATATCTACTGTTAAGGTCTTGCTGGCAGTTTTCCTCCCGTTAGCAAAGATTTTGAACCTGGCTGCTCCGTGGTCGCTGCGGCCAAGGGAGCCACCAGTCACCACTGACCTTTCCTGGTTGGTTCCCGTAGTACCTGCACCAGAAGTTATTGTCCAGATGCTTTAGGAATCTTCTGGACCTGTTGGTGCCAGCTGTGTGATATTCCCAGTTGACATCTGGCAAGTTGAAGTCCCCCATAAGGATAAGGGCAGATGACTCAGAGGCTTCACTTAGTTCCTTAAAGAATAAGTCATTAGTGTCACCATCCTGGCTGGGTGGCCTTTAGTGACACCCACGACAGCATGCACTTTATTTATCTGTCTCTTAATCCTTACCCAGAGGTTCTCAACTTTGCCATCACCAACTGCCAGCTCCATGCACTCCAGCCTCTCAGCTACATGCAGTGTTGCCCCCCACCTCTCCTACCCTGCCTATCCCTTCTGAACAGCCTGCAGCATCCATCATGGTGCACCAATCACAGGATTCATCCCACCAGGTTTCATTAATGCCAATTATATCATATCCCTGGGACCGGGTCAAGGCTTCTAGTTCATCTTACTTGTTCCTCATGCTGCACACGTCAGTGTAGAAACACTTCAAGTGTGGTTGGTTGTGGCGCAGTCTGAGAAGTATCACTGCCAAGCACCTCCTCAGGTTTTGGTGTCCATCCCACTGCTCATCACTGACTGGCCTGGTACTGCCCCCTTCCCCCTTCCAACTGAGTTTAAAGCCCTGACAATCAGTCCTGTTAACTCCTGAGCAAAGACCCTTTTCTCCCTCTGTGAGAGGTGCATTCCATTGAGTATCAGAAGATCTGGCAAAGGACTGACTATCCCATGGTTGAAAAACCTGAAATTCCATCGATCACACCAGTCACTTAGTCATGTGTTGAATAGTTGGGCGTGCCTGTTCCATTCTGTATTCCTGCCCACTACTGAAGGGATGGAGGAGAAAAGTGCTTGAGCACATGAGCAATTGACCAGCCACCCCAAAACTCTGAAATCCCTTTTGATTTGCTTAATACTACTTTTTCCTATTTCTTCCCTGCCAACATTAAAAACCAATAGCAGGTAATAGTCAGAGCACCTTACCAGCCTGGGGAGTTGTTGAGCCACACCTCTTACCCTGGTCTCAGGAAGGCAGCGACTTCCCTGTGGGTTGGGTCAGGCTGGGACATGGGGTCCTCTGCTCCCTTCAGAAGGGAGTCACCTGTGACAGTTACCCTTCTTTTTCTCTTTACATGTGAAGTTTTAATGGGTTTTCCAGGTTTCATGTGGGTTTCTTAGAGGACCCCTCCTTCCCAGAAGGGTCTTCATCAGTGAAAGCACAGGGTAGTTGAGTAAAGTCCTGATGGACACTGCTGCTTTTCTGACTCTGCACTAAGTCACTGGAAGCTCAGACTTTTTCACTGTTCTCTCTCAAGACTATTCACATTTTCACTCATAAAAATTAGGAATTCTACCCCTAAAACCGTGAGTCACCAGATGTGAGGGTAGAAAATAAAAAGCACAGAAAAAGTTATTATGAAGACATGCTAAACCTTTCCTCTGCAGCCCAAGCTCTTGAGAGTCATGAACTTTTCCATTAACAGTGGATGATATTTGACATTCGCTGTGAATGTCAGAGCTGCCACAACCCAGCTCCCGTGTCCCCATGGCAGCAGAGCAGAGCTGGCTGCTTGGCAGCACACGGGCAGAGGTTCTGCTGCTCACAGCACACTCAGCCAGCACAGACCAGAGAAAGGAAATGCACTTAAATTGGGGCAATTTTTCAAAAAATTGAGTGGCTTTGGTTACTGGAGTCTGTCCTAATTTTAAGCTGTTTTTTTCTTTTTTAAACAGAGCCCACATGCCCATCGGCAGCAAATGTCCAACAGCAGCTCCATCACCCAGTTCCTCCTCCTGGCGTTCGCAGACACACGGGAGCTGCAGCTCTTGCACTTCTGGCTCTTCCTGGGCATCTACCTGGCTGCCCTCCTGGGCAATGGCCTCATCATCACCACCATAGCCTGGGACCAGCACCTCCACACCCCCATGTACTTCTTCCTCCTCAACCTCGCCCTCCTTGACCTGGGCTTTATCTCAACCACTGTCCCCAACTCCATGGCCAATTCCCTCTGGGACACCAGGGCCATCTCCTACACAGGATGTGCTGCACAGGTATTTTTTTTCTTTTTCTGTGCTATAGTAGAGTTATATCTTCTCACCATCATGTCCTACGATCGCTACGTTGCCATCTGCAAACCCCTGCACTACGGGACCCTCCTGGGCAGCAGAGCTTGTGTGCACATGGCAGCAGCTGCCTGGGCCAGTGGGTTTCTCGTTGCTCTGCTGCACACGGCCAATACATTTTCACTGCCACTGTGCAAGGGCAATGCTGTGGACCAGTTCTTCTGTGAAATCCCTTCAGTCCTAAAGCTCTCCTGCTCATGGTCCTACCTCAGGGAAGTCAGGCTTCTTGTGGTTAGTGTATTAGTAACATTTGGGTGTTTTGTTTTCATCATACTGTCCTATGTGCAGATCTTCAGGGCCGTGCTGAGGATCCCCTCTGAGCAGGGACGGCACAAAGCCTTTTCCACGTGTCTCCCTCACCTGGCTGTGGTCTCCGTGTTTTTCATCACTGGCACATTTGCCTACCTGAAGCCGCCCTCTATTTCCTCCCCATCCCTGGACCTGCTGGTGGCAGTTCTGTACTCAGTGGTGCCTCCAGCAGTGAACCCCCTCATCTACAGCATGAGGAACCAGGAGCTCAAGGATGCTGTTTGGAAACAGACAACTGGATTTCTTCGGAAGATATAAACTGTCTCTATCTTCTTCTACATATAAGTTGTAGTCTAACTCATTGCACGTTCTTCCTCTCTGCAGTATTTTTTGTGTCCAGTTGTGGTTTTTTTATTGTGATAATGTTGCAATTCCTTTTGTAATGCATTGCCTGCTTTTCTCACTGAGTGGCTGTGTCAATGAGGAGCCCTGCTCTCTGTGTTTAAGCAAAATAAAGGGCCCTTTAGTGAACTTTTTTCTGCTGACATCCTTCCTTCACAGCCTTTTTGGACCTGCAGGGTCAGTTCCTGTGTGCACGGGTGGAAGGGTAAAGAGCCTTCACATGGCAACACTGACAGGGAGCACCAGTGCTTGGTCTTCCAGAGCTGTTCTCTTTCCTCTTCAACACTCTCCTTCTGATCCCTTGTGTTGGTGCAAGGCCTGAGTGCTCTGGCAGCTTGGTCACTACGACTGCAGGCGGGGACAGGCAATGGGCACTTCTGTGACAGAACAGTCCAAATCAGAACTCCAAATCAGAACTCCAAATCAGTCTTTTCATAAAGAAAGGTGATCTCTTCAAGGTAGTACCTGATGGTTTATATCTTCTTACAACGTTTCTCTCAAGCATATGCCTACAAAAGTGTCCTGCAGATGAAAACACCAGTGTACAGCTGAACAGCGTGTGTGTGCAGGGCTGGCACACAGCAGTGTCCTCTCACAGACAGGCTCCTGCCAGAGACCTGCAGGACCAGCAGAGCAGCGTCTGGGCTGTGCCCAGGTTTACTGGACACCCTGGGGAAGCTGCACCAAGGGCATTGTCATGGACTGGCCCATTACAACCTCCTGCTGGGCTCAGGGCCTGTCTCAGGGAATGGCCAGCCCTGCCCAGCCTCTCTCCTGGCCCGGACCCTGGCAGAGCCTGGGGCAGGGCTGTCTGTGACCCCACAGCTGACACGGCCTCTCCAGCAGCTTGGAGAGGCTGCACAACAGGAGAGCAATGGGGTGACAAAGCACCAAGGACTGATGTGGGCGTCACACTGGGAGACCATTCCCCATCCCGAATGTACCCTGTCCTGTGCTGAGCCTGAACCATGGGGCTGTGGGACCATATGTGGGACAGCAGGGCTGGGCTGTCACAGCACAAGGTGCAGACAGGGGCCACAAAGCAGCTGCCAGGGGAGACAGCAAGAACAGGTACAGGCAAGGAGTTCATGTGCATCGCTTTTGCTGAGCAGGGATGCCTTTGGGAAAGGCAAAGCTCACCTGGAGTTGGTGGCTGCAAGAAAAGTCAAGATCAAAACCAAGAACTTCAACGGCTGAGTCAGGGACTATGGCTGAACAAGGGAAATGTGGGGCTGCTGCTGAGTGGGATGGGGAGTTTAATAACAGCAGACACTGACACTAGTGCTGAGGGACTCAATGCCTTCTGTGCCTGTGTCTGTACTGAAACACCCTACCAGGCCTCTGTGCTCTATGAAGGGGCTCAAGGAGGAGAAAAACACATCTTGGCAAGAACCTCAGGAAACCCCAGCAGGACAAACACCAGTGTCTGCCCCTGCAGGGGACTCACCCAGCAATGGCACAGGCTGGGGCTGCCTGGCTGGGAGCAGCTGTGGGAAAGGTCTGGGTGGGCAGGGATCTGGACAGGAGGCAGCAAGGGAGGTCACCAGAATGCTGTGCTGTGTGACCAGGAACATGGCCAGGAGATTGAGGGAAGGGATTCTCTGGAATTCTCCATCCAGATCTCAGATCCCAATTCAGGAAAGATGCTGACAAGCTGGAATGTGTTGAGGAAAGGGCCTCAGGCCAGCCAGGAACTGGAGCACTTTTCCTGTGAGGAAAGGCTGAGGGAGCCGGGCTTGTCCAGCCCAGGGAAGGGAAGGCTGACAGGGACCTCATCACAGCTTGCCAGTGCCAACAAGGAGGTGATGGAGAATACAGAGCCAGGCTCTTCACTATGGTGTGTGGTACAACAAAAAAATAGTGGAGGTGAAAGAAGAGAGGTTCAGCCAGGAAATAAGGAAAACATTTTTTTTCCCCCAGGAGCTCAGTGCTGTCTCAGGTCACCCAGAGAGGTTGAGCAGTCTCTGTCCTGGGAGGTTTTCAAATTCTGAATCAAGCCTTGAACACCTTAGTCTGAAGCAGTTTGTCACAGGTTGGATGGCAGACTGCTGAGGTCCCTTCTACCTCAGTTCTCTTATGATCATATGATGATGTTGGGCTCTGTTTCTAACTGGAGCAGAGCAGATGTCTATGGGGCATCAATCCTTGTGTGCTGTAGGTGACCATCTAGACCAACATCTAAAGCAGTGAAGAGAGGTTGATACCTCAGTGTGACTCGCTCTGCACAAACTCTGAGGAGTCCTGGGCAGGGAAGGTTTTGGTGGGATGGGGCTCTGTGCAAGACACAAAATTATCTTGCCTTAATGCCTGTAGGCCCATCGAATGTCAGTTAATATCAATGAAAATTAAAATAAGAAGAACTGCAGACAAAGATCCAAAGCAAAGGAAGGTTGGGGGTTTTTTTTAAGTCTTCGCGGTATTTTCTTTTCTTTGAAAAGGGAAGTGTTTTCCTGAACTAGGAATGTATTTGGGACACAAATGTCTTCAGTTACAGGGACACAGGCACGTGGTGCCGGTGTAGATGCCCCGGGAACACCTGCTCAGCCCCCACCTGCAGCTCGCAAGGTGGTCTGGTCTCCCCCAGGTCCTTTGTGGTAGATGCCAATCCCAGACCAGCACCTCAGGGACACTGGGGCCCCTAAAAGTGACACTGGCTCTTTATGGTCAGACAAATAATGTCTGTCTGGAAAGGCGCACAATTTTACATTTTTGGTTTACATTTCAAAAAAGAGACAATCACATTTTCATCAACTGGATAATTTGAGTACTTTTTAAAACTGGCAGTGTATTCCCACCATGACAGAATGGGTATTTCCAGTCTGTACTAATGGCAAGAGAAGAAACTGATCTTCCGCTGTACTTCAATTACCAATACCTATTGTTTCATTTCCCTCGTCATTCAGGAGTTTCTACCTCTACTGAATAAATGTCCATGTCTAAGGACACCTTTCAGCACTGTTTCTGGACATACACCTTTCCCAGGGCTCTCAGTCTCCCTTCTCAGCTTTCTCTTCGATCATTCATATTCCTCACTGCTGTCTGGTTTCTGCTTTGAGCTTCAGGGAATGAGAAACTCCATTTTTCAGAAGTCTGGTGAAGACATTACTCAACATTTTAATTGTGTTTATACCTATTCTTTCCTATTTCTTTGTCTAAAACACTTTTTGTACAGATGTCCCTTGTGGACAATGGGCCTCATTATATCCTTAGACATACAGTTGAGGAAAGTGTTTCACTGCTTATTAAATTGTGTAGTGGTTATGTTTTGTTTGTTGGCCTTTCAGTGCCTGTCTCTAAGGAGAGCAGGCAGGAGCTGGTGTACAGGAGCTGCACCATCTACCTGCAGACCTCAGTGAAGAAGTCTAATGTGAGGAAAAGTGATGTAAGTCCCAGGTGGCCAATGAGGGAACTCATGGGATTTGGGGGATGAGAAGTGAGGTTGTCCATACAGTGTCTGACCTCAAGGGTCTGCTTCTTCTGCCTGTCCAAATGTCTTTAGGAGACCCTGTGGATCAATGTCCATTGTAGAATGCTGCTATCACTTCTTCTATAAAATAAAAAATACCATTGAAATAAAGAACTCCTTTATGAAATTTTCATCATGAAGTATCCCACTGAAACCTCTCCAATTATTTGTACAAGTCTTGAAGACTTGAAGAAAATCACAGGAAGAGATATGGCTCATTAGGGCTTTTTGTATTTTAATGAGCCCCATGGTGTATTTGGTGCTGAGCCCATGAACCTCAGACACCAAGAACAGACTGAAGAATCTTCACAAGAAGCCCAAGTCAGGAGCAAACTCCAAAGTACCTTGAAGCATTAATGGGTCCCACTGAGAGTCCTTACTGAAAAGCCTCACCAAGGACTCATTAGAGCAGATAATCGGAGGCTGTGATTGCATCAGGTAAAGCCAAAGTGCAGCAGCTCTGATGCTGAGAAAACCCTTGGTTTTTTTGATGAAGGAGGATGGTCAAACCTTGACCTCCCGCACCTAGGAAGGGAGATCCTGTTCCTCATGTGTGTCTCAGGGCTCTTGCTGGGAATGTGGGGATTGCGATGCCAAGTGAATGACAATGGTGTGACACCTCCATGTCTCTGTTGGGGCATGCAAGTGGGCAATGAGGCCCCATGGCCATGATGACAATGTGTTTCCTCTTAGGGCTCAGTGGCAGTGACATCAGCCATAGCCAAGGGGACAAAGACCTTGGGTCTTTCAGGGACATTCAGTCTCACCCTTGGCCATCTCCACTGCAGGTCATTCTACACTGTGCCAGGCCTGTGGCTGTTTCCTCACAGGCTGCAGGCACCCCATGCACTTCCCCACCTTGTTCTCACCCCAGTACGTCCCCGCCTGTGCTGCTGTCTCTCCATCCTCACCAGCTGTTGAAACACAAAGTCATAGCTGATCCAGACTCCCTCTGAATGACCACAGCACTGCGCTCAGAATGACATTTCTTTATCCTGAGCTCCACTCTGGACCTCCAGAGCCGCAGTTTCTGATGGTTTTCCTTTCTCATGCTGTTTCCCACTACCAAAAAAAAAAAAATAAATACCACCATCTTGGAAAGCGATTTTCAAAATTTCTCAAGCTACTGCTAGTCTTTCTTGTCATGGTTTTACCACAGCCACCAACTAAGACCGTGATAGCTGCTCACATCCTGCTCCCAGCCCCCCAGGAGGGATAAAGAAGGGAACTGGAAGGGTAAGGAGAAACTTGTGGGTTTAGAAAAAAAATAATAAGAGAATAAAAATAATAATACACCACTACCAAAAATGTACTGATACTAAAATATAGATAAAATATATGATACCCAGTGCAGTCCCCCACGTAACTCCAGTTGTGCTGAACAGCCAGCACAAAAAAGGGAACGCCCTGGTCCCAAACAGCTGATTCCAGCATGAGAAAACAAAAATGTAAATGCAGAAAAGCCCAAGGGCCAACTGAAAAACAATAAAACATCATAAAACTGAACTAACATCAAAATCTCAATGGAATGGAACTTCCAAACAGAACTAACCAAATTAGCCAGAAAACCTGAACTATCTAGCTGGAAAAGGCATCTTCAGCTTTATATCGAGCATGACACTAATGGTAAAGAATAGCTCATTGATTGACCTGGATGTCAATCAAGGTGCTGTCCTGTCTGTGCTCCCTCCTATAATTTGTACCTGCAGCTGGACACCAAAGAAGTCATTGGTATCACTGACAACAGCCAAGGTAAATTAAATAGAGATAGATAGATAGATAGATAGATAGATAGATAGATAGATAGATAGATGTAGTTTAAATTAAGAAAATATACTGAGTGCAATCTCTCATGTAACTCCAGTCACACAGAACAGCCAGTCCTGGAGAAGGGAGCACCGTAGTCCCAAACAGCCAATCCCAGCAAGAAAGAGCAAAAAGGCAAAAGGCAGAAAGGCCCAAGGGCCAACTGCAAAATGGCAGAACAGCAAAAGGCCGAGCTAACATTGAACTCCTGACAGAATGAAAGTTCCGAATGGAACTAACCAAACTAGCTGGAAAACCCAAAGTAATGGATGTAGCAACATATAAAAGCCGGCTCCAGCTTTATACCGAGCATGACGCTAATCATAGGGAATATTTCACTGATCAGTCTGCATGTCAATCTAGGTGCTGTCCTGTCTGTGCCCCCTCCTACCCATTTGCACCAGCAGCTGGATGAACAAAGAAGTCCTTGGTTTCCCTGACAACAGTCGAGATATCAGTGAGTTCTGACAGTCCTTTCACACAAAATGGCAAACACTGTAAAGCTGCTAAAAGAAAAAATTAACTCTGTCCCAGGGAAGAAGGAATGTTATCTCATTGTTCTCATGGTAAATCTAAACAAACAACTGTACTAGCTATGAAGGAGAAGAGACTCAAAATGCATGAAGAAAATTGACTCAATTTCAGTAAAACCAGCATGTTTCCTCAGCCTCCACTTCAACAGGCTAAAGAAGTTAGGGTCTCTCAACATCTCCACACACGACCCAGACTTTCACTGGCCACGTGACAGCTCCTTCGCATTCCTCCAGAATGGGGAACCTCACTCTGGAACATGACACTCCAGATGTGACCACACCAGTGCTGAGTCAAGATGAACAATAGGTGTCCTTGTCTGGTTAGCCACACTCCTCCCAGTGCAGCCCAATAAGTTCATGGTCATATTCCTGCTTAGCACCACTGAGAACTGACTGAAGAGCCAGGCTCAGAGGGTTGTGAGCAGTGGTACAAAGCCCAGCAGGAGGTACAACGAGGAGTACTGAAGGACACCATATCCCTGCCCAACATCTCCTCCCAACAGGTGTCTCTTGGGTCCCTGGAAACATCACAGTGATAAGGAGGAGGGCATTGCCTGTATAGGATGAAGGAGATGGGGTCTGGAATGAGGGTCCTGGGGCAGTTTCTCCTGGGTGTTCATGCAGCAACAAGCTGGGCTGCATATTTGGACAGAGGGAGGCATCCTGAGGGTCCCCAATGGGCATGGGGAAGGTCTACAGTTTCCTAAGTACTGGTGGGGACCACAGAGGCTGCCAGCCCTACAGAGGAGCCAGGAGAGGCCTTATCCTTCCTGTGGTCACAGCTGGAACCCAGTTCTCCAGCTCAGACCGGCTAAAGAGCCTTGCCTAGGGGAGATTTTTGGGGTAAGGGTGACACAAGGGGTAGGGAAGGTTGTCTTAAGGATATGTGCTGGGCATCAGTACTGAAGTGCCAGCGTAAAATGATGTGACTTCTGGATCAATACTTCCTTCAGGGAAGACACAGGGTCCCAGACTTGCTTTCCATACCACCCATCAGTAGGGACAATGGCACTGAGAGGTGGCAAGTGGTGGGCAGCCAGTTCCCAAGCCTGGTGAAGCACCAGGACAGCAAGGACTCCTGGATCTGCACCCTAAACTCTGGGTATTATCTTGGAGTAGATGAACACCAGCATTTTTCTCTCCAAGGCATTGCCAGCCCAGGTCAGCTCCTGTCTGATCTGCCCCCATCCCTTCTCTGCTCTGGCCTGGTGCTCCTGGCCCTTCACCTGTGCTTCCCACAGGGCCCCAACCTGGCAGTGATGCTCTGCAGAGCAAGTTGGCTGCAGGAACATAGGTGACACTGGCTGTGCTGATCAGTGATAGAGGCAGATGCAACTGGATGGGCTGCACTGTCACTGAGCTCTTTCCCATGGGTCTAAAGCTGTGGAAGGGGCTCAGAGCATTTCTCATTACTCGGGATGTTCTCCATTGCCCACACCGGGCTTTTACTGAGGGAGATGTTAATCATCCTCCACTCGCCATTGCACAATCTTGCTGGGTCCCCACGGCCTCCTCTGGGATAGCAGAGACCTTGTGGATACTGTTCTGGTTTTAGCTGAGATAGAGTTAATTTTCTTTCTAGTAGCTGTGGTTTGGATTTAGTATGAGAAGAATGTTGATAATACACTGATGTTTTGGTTGTTGCCAGATGTTAAAAGACTTTTCATTTTCCTATACTCTGCCAGATGCAGAAGAATTTGGGAAGGAGCAAAGCTGACCCAAGCTGTATATAAAATGAAGTTGTATGGAGCTCAGATACCACTACTTGGAAACAATTGGTGTTATCGACAGTAAGTGATTTCATTTTGCATCACTTTTTGGAATATTCCATTATTATTATCATCATCAACATCATCATCATCATCTCTTCCTTTGCTGTTCTACCAAACTGTTCTCATCTCAATCCATGATTTTTTTTCCTTTCCCCCATCTCTCCCCCATCCCACTTGGGGAGGCAGAGTGAGTGCGTGATTGTGTGGTCCTAGCTGATGGTTGGGATTACACCACAACAATCCTTTTTGGTGCCCAACGTGGTGCAAGAAGAATTTGAGATAATAAGTGATTGAGCAGAGCATATTAAAGGATTTATATCTTTTAATAGTTGTGGGTCACAATATTGATTCATCTGTTTTTGATATTAGTTTATTTGATCTGAACTCTGCTCCTGTTTTTGTGGTACAAGTTAAAAATGGGTGCTCAAGTTTGCACCTTGCTGTGTGCTGCAATGATTATTGATGTTTTGCCTGGGAAATTTGTTATTAGAACACTGACCTTGAGTTTTTGAGCTGGTATTTGAGCTTTGTAATGAAGACATTAGTGTTCTTTGGCCACAATCATGTGGAGATAATTATAATTACACCTCTTCTTCCAACTTTTTTTATGGAGGAAATACAGAATAGCACCTTTGCTGCCTTCTTCTGTGATGTTTCCTCCTTCATTACAATAACTTATCAGTAGTACGGTGAACAGCCTTGGGTAGTTAAAATACTTCTATTAGTGTTTCTTGAGAGTATTGTTTCTGTTTTGTCAAAGATTAGCAAGTAATTTGAGAATATCATCCAGATATCTGCCCCAAGGCTGAGAGTATAGCATCAGCAAATACCTAAGACCATGTGTGCCTCAGGTGCTTTGGAACTCCACCCCTGAACAAGAGCAGAATCCTGAAAAATGGTAAGATATTTGGAAGAAGTGTGGTGTCACCCTGGCAATTTTGGGGATACACAGATCACTGCAGTGTGCTGGAGCCTGGCCCATGACTACCAAGCCCTGTTCAACACTGACCAGTACTCCCAAGGGGAAGAGAGGATGTCCCATCCTCAACAGATGGGATGAGGGATGAGTTAATTCTGAACATGACATGCAACCTGTCGCAACAGGTGTGAATTAACTCTGGGTGTTTCTGTACGGTAATGTGAAGTGAATGACAGTCACTCCAGAGGTCCAATTCAATTATGAATTTACTAAAAGCACTTGGTGGAGTACAAATGACAGCGATTAGTGACTTGGCAAAAGTATGTTATAATATCACAAAACTTGTCAATACATTGACAGCAAAAACCCTTCTAAAAATAGTGGACTGATGACAATTAGTAACTGTAATGCAAAGCTTAACAAGACTTTAGCAGTAGAACTTAGAATGATATTACCTTAATTTGTTCAAGAAAAAGGAAAAGAGAGAGAGAGGGAAAACTAAGATATCAGAGAGAGGGAGAGTAAGATATCACCCATCCACAGGTCTATTGATCCTGTAATGTCTTCTAGAGGGGTGGACACATTGAAGATTTGGTACACGCCACCGCCTCATATCACACGTGAGGTGTTTTTATAACCCAGTTCATTTACATGCGAGATAGGAGAGGACGGTTCATCTCCTCCTTCTGTTCGCTCTTCATGCTAATTAGGAAGACTCTTCTGGAAATAGGTCTGGGGTCTTCAAACTAGGGAAAGTTCACAGTATTCAACAGAACTGAGGTTTTTCCCGTCAGGAGTAGCTCTTTGTTAGTGGCTACTTCTGGTGGTTGGCTGTCCAACAGAGGGTTCATCTCTATCGTTCCGATTAGGCCATGAGGCCTTTCACAGCAACACTGTTAATTGCCTTTATCTTACAAGGTGTCTGCCTCCACAGCCATCTATTGTTTTCTCCCTAAGTAATAAAAAGCAGACATTAAAGGCATAACATAGCCCTTTGTTCTGCTAAGGATGTGGGGGAGCACTTCAAAGTTGCTAAAGAGGGTCTCTGGATCTGACAACAATGCAACAATAACTGCATTTCCTCCACCCCCTGCCACAGGTCCTGTTGCTACTCAAACCCTGATGACAGGCACTGCAGATGGGCCAGAGGACAACCCTGTGCCAGTACCAGTTGCATCTGTACAAAAAAAGAAAGCTGGAAGTGAAAGTTGGCCCATTTAGTAAAGGATGATGAAAAAGCAGGACCACCACAAGAATGGGAGGAGGAAGAAGATGAGATGGTAACCTCCCAATCTCTATCCCTGACTTAGCTGTGAGACATGCAAAAATATTTCAGCCATCGTCCAGGAGAGCACATGATCATTGGTTTGCACAGTGATGGGATAATGGGGCCAATAACCTGGAATTGGATGTCTGTCTACGGAAGGAGGTATTGACAGCTTGGATGTCTGTCTAGGGAAGGAGGTATTGACAAAGCAATTGGAAAAGTGGCACAAGGCCTCAGCCTCTGGAGTCCACTCCTGTTGGGCATAAAGGAAAGGTGTCCCTTCAAGGAAGAATTTAACCATCCTCTACTAATGGCTTTGAGGGAGCACAGGCAACCAGGAATGCAGCAAACAGGGCCAGCAAACAAGGCTGAGGCAGTTAGCATGTCAGTTCATGTGCAAGGGCAAGCGGCAAGGGTGAGTGGGGAGGATCCTATCATTTCAAGCGGAGACTAGAACCTGCTAGCAAGGAGCTAAGTACACCAGGAGGCATGGTATCCACCCAGAGAAGGGCCGTACCTTCAGTGGCCCTCACAGTCCCTCTGTTTGCGAGAACTGATGTAGCCACTGAAACTGAGTTTGGGAGGGAAGATGCAGCTGTCCAGGTGCCTGTATAAAACAGGTATGAAGCCCTGGAATTGGATGGGCAAGCAGCTGATGCTGCTGGAGAAGACTCTTCTGGGAAGGAGGCATCCTCTAAGCAATCCAGGCCCCACATGAAAACACAGTAAACCCATTAAAACCTCACATGTTAAGAGAAAATGAAAGTTAATTGTGATAGGCAACTCCCTTCTGAAGGGATCAGAAGGCCTGATATCCTGACCCAACTCAACACACAGGGAAGTCACTACCTCCTTGGGTCCAGGGTAAGAGGTGTGACTCAACAACTCCCCAGGCTGGTAAGGTGCTCTGACTATTACCTGCTATTGGTTTTTAATGTTGGCAGGGAAGAAATAGTAGTAGTATTAAGCAAATCAAAATTTATTTCAGAGTTTTGGTGTGGCTTGTCAATGGCTCAGGTGCTCAAGCACTTTTCTCCTCCATCCCTTCAGTAGTGGGCAGGAATACAGAATGGAACAGGCAGGCCCAACTATTCAACACATGACTAAGTGACTGGTGTGATCGATGGAAGTTCAGGTTTTTCAACCATGGGATAGTCAGTCCTTTGCCAGATCTTCTGATACTCAATGGAATGCACCTCTCACAGAGGGAGAAAAGGGTCTTTGCTCAGGAGTTAACAGGACTGATTGTCAGGGCTTTAAACTCAATTGGAAGGGGGAAGGGGGCAGTACCAGGCCAGTCAGTGATGAGCAGTGGGATGGACACCAAAACCTGAGGAGGTGCTTGGCAGCGATACTTCTCAGACTGCACCATGGGGTGAAGGGCACAACCAACCACACTTGAAGTGTTTCTACACTAACGTGTGCAGCACGAGGAACAAGTAAGATGAACTAGAAGCCTTGACCCGGTCCCAGGGATATGATATAATTGGCATTAATGAAACCTGGTGGGATGAATCCTGTGATTGGTGCACCATGATGGATGCTACAGGCTATTCAGAAGGGATAGGCAGGGTAGGAGAGGTGGGGGGCAACACTGCATGTATCTGAGAGGCTGGAGTGCATGGAGCTGGCAGTTGGTGATGGCAAAGTTGAGAGCTTCTGGGTAAGGACTGAGAGTCAGACAAATAAAGTGCATGTCGTCGTGGGTATCTGCTATAGGCCACCCAGCCAGGATGATGACACTGATAAGTTATTCTTCAAGGAACTAACTGAAGCCTCCAAATAACCTGTCCTTGTCCTTATGGGGGAATTCAACTTGCCAGACGTCAGCACACAGCTGGCACCAACAGGTCCAGAAGATTCCTAAAGCATCTGGATGATAACTTCTTGGTGCAGGTACTACGGGAACCGACCAGGAAAGGTCAGTGGCGACTGGTGGCTCCCTTGGCCACAGCGACCACGGAGCAGCCAGGTTCAATATCTTTGCTAACGGGAGGAAAACTGCCAGCAAGACCTTAACAGTAGATATGAGAAGAGCAGACTTCAGGCTGCTCAGAGAACTACATAGTAAGATTCCCTGGGAAGAAGCTTTTGAAGGTGTTGGGGTCCATCAGTGTCGGTCACTTTTTAAGTACCACCCACCAAAAGCACAGGACCAGGCAATTCCAAAATGCCAAAAATCTAGCAGGCAATGCAAAGACAGATTGGGTGAGCAGGGATCTTCTTTTTGAAATACAGCGAAAAAAGAAATTACATGGTCAGTGGAAGCAAGGTCACACAATGCGGGAGGGCTACAGAGATGCTGCTCACCACTGCAGGGAGGAAATGTGTGCTGCCAAAGCTCAACTAGAATTGAAGCTGGCCAGTACTGTGAAGAACAATAAAAAAGGCTTTTTAAAATATGTCAATGGCAAAAGGCAAACTAGAAATAACATTGGCCCATTACTTGATGAGCATGGTCACCTTATTAACAGAGACATGGAGAAAGCCGAGAAGTTTGATGCTTTCTTTTCCTTGGTCTTCCATGCTGAAGATCGACTTGGGGGCCCTTGTAGCTCTGGGTTAGAAAACCATGGCTCCAAGAATTATAAACTCCCAATCAATCATGAACTTGTACAGGATTTGCTACCCCAGTTAGGTCCCTACAAATCGATGGTGCCTGATGGGATTCATCCAAGGTTGCTTAAAGAGCTGGCTGACTGCTCTGTCCTTCAGGACTACATCCTAAGGGACTCTGCCAAACAGCCTCCTAAACAGATCAAAGTCTGCCCTTTGGAAATCTGAAGTAGCAGTTCTGCTGACCACCCTCCTTACTTCCCCAGGAATAGAAAGCTAGATCATTTCATGATTGCTAAGCCCAAGTTGACATGTAACCAACACATTGCCCATGAGTTCTACTCTATTCATAAACAACAGGTCCAGTGGGGCTCCTTTCCTGGTAGGCTCACTGAACAGCTGTGTCAGAAATTCACAGACTCACAGAATGTCAGAGATTGGAAAGGATCTCAAAAGATCATCTACTCCAATCCCCCTACCGGAGCAGGAACACCCAGATGAGGTTACACAGGAAGGTGTCCATGCGGGTTTGAATGTCTCCAGAGTAGAAGACTCTACAGCCTCCCCGGGCAGCCTGGTCCAGGCTCTGGCACCCTCACTGGGAAGAATTTTCTTCTCAAATTTAAGTGGAACCTCTTGTGTTCCAGCTTGTACCCATTACCCCTTGTCCTATCATCGGTTGTCACCGAGAAGAGCCTGGCTCCATCCTCATGACATTCACCCTTTATATATCTGTAAACATTAATGAGGTCACCCCTTAGTCTCCTCTTCTCCAAGCTCCAGAGCCACAACTCCCTCAGCCTTTCCTCACACGGGAGATGTTCCACTCCCTTCAGCATATTTGTTGCCCTGCGCTGGACCCTCTCCAGCAGTTCCCTGTCCTTCTTGAACGGAGCGGCCCAGAACTGGACACGATATTCCAGGTGTGGTCTCACCAGGGCAGAGTAGAGGGACAGGAGAACCTCCCTCGGTCTACTAACCACAACCCTTCTAATCCACCCCAGGTACCATTGGCCTTTCTGGCCACAAGGGCCAGTGCTGTCCACCAGGACCCCCAGGTCCCTTTTCCCTACGCTGCACTCTAACAGGTTGTTCCCCAACTTATACTGGAACCTGGGGTTGTTCCTGTCCAGATGCAATACTCTACACTTGCCCTTGTTATATTTCATTCAATTATTCCCCGCCTGTCCACGTCTCTGGATGGCAGCACAGCCTCTGGCGTGTCAGCCACTCCTCTCAGTTTGGTGTCATCAGCAAACTTGCTGACAGTCGCTCTATTCCCTCGTCTAAATCGTTAATTAATGTATTGAATAATACAGGCCCCAGCACTGACCCCTGAGGCACTGCACTAGATACAGTCCTCCAACTGGACTCCACCCCATTGACCATGACTCTCTGGCTTCTTCCCTTCAGCCAGTTTGCAGTCACCTCACTACCCGGTGATCCAGACCACACTCCTTCAGTTTAGCTGTAAGGATGCTGTAGGAGACTGTGTCAAATGCCTTACTGAAGTCAAGGTAGACCACGTCCACTGCTCTGTCATCATCCATCCATCTTGTTATGTCCTCATAAAAGTCAATGAGGTTGGTCAAGCATGACTTCCCCTTGGTGAAGACATGCTGACTGCCCCTAATGACCCTCTTATCCTTGATATGCCTTGAGATGGCACCAAGGATAAGTTGTTCCATTGGTTTCCCAGGGATGAAGGTGAGGCTGACCAGTCTATAGTTACCCAGGTCCTCCTTCTTGCCCTTTTTGAAGGCTGTTTTCCATACACTGCAGGAGTCTACTAGACTGCTTCCTCTCTGCTGTGTTGTATTTCCGGCAGACATCTGGTAGGCTGAATTTCCCCACAAGAACAAGGGCTAGCAACCAGGAGACTTTTCCCAGCTACCTGCAAAATATTTCATTTGCTTCTTTGTCCTGGTTGGGTGGTCTGTAACAGATTTACTCTGCCTTTAGGCATAAAAATATAATAGGATTGTTTAGGGGCATCTGACCTTGTTTGTGTCTTAATCTCACTCTTGGAATCGTTTTTGAACCTTCCTGTGCAAAGAGCAAATATGGACAAACAGGTACAAGTAGGCTGTGCTCTGAGGGGTTTTGGCATCTGTGCTTGACATGAAAATGTGTTTTCTGCTGGCATAAGATTTTCCACTGTTGGAACTGGAATTCAAAGGAAATAATGTGGACCTAATGCAGCTGAGGAATGGGCTTGATTTTCCCTGAACTAAATCTGTCTTTTAGATGTGTTGGCAGTTAAGAAATGTCCTCCCGTGCCTCCTGTGCTTCTCCAAGTAAAGCAAATGGGAATTGGTGCCTGCTGAGAAAAATCTCATGGGTCAACATAAAGGCATTTGTGGAGTGGGGGAAGGAAAAAAAACAAAGCAAAACAAAACAAAACACCAAACTAAAAAAAAAAAAAAAATAAAAAAGAAGACACAAAAAGCAAAGGCAACATGCAGAAGCAAAACAGAAACAAAGGATGTTTATTCTTTGCTTCCCATCAGCAGACCATGTCCAGCCACCTCCTGAGAGGCAATGATTCAGTACATGTAGCAGTAACTTTGGAAAACTAATGTCTCAATAACAAATGTCATCCCCTCTCTCTCCCCACTCCTTTCTCTTGGCTTTTGTTGCTGAGCATGATGTCATATGGTTGGAATATCCATTTGGTCAACTGAGGTAAGTTGTCCCATCTATGTCTCCTCCCAAACACCTGCCCACCCCGAGCTGACAGCTTTTGGGGGCTTGGAGAGACAACTAGACACAGCACAATGATGTTCAGGGGTGTCTTGCAACCTACGTTATTTAGGATTCCATTATTCTTTTCCTTGGAGAGCTCTTTCAAATCAGAATACACGGAGGAAGAAGAATAAACAGAGAGGCAGAAGCAGAGATATAAAATGCCCCAGTGTAAATACAGCACGAGGAATGTTTCTCCTCTCAAACCCTTGGTAGGAAATCTATTAGATAAATTTGATGAAACCAGCTTAGTTTTATCTGCTCACACACTGCACCACAAGGGGGGTGGTGGCTGGGTATGATGTCATGTGGTCAGTTGTGTCTCAGGAACTCATAGTCCAGTAGGAAGCCAATGGCTGTGGAAGGGACTGTGATGTCACTTCTGCCTCTGGAAAGGACAGACCTACAGCAGGAACAAGGATGGGAAAGGGACTGTGAGGTCACACATATGAGACAAGCAATAGAGCCCAAGCAGCATGGGTTTATGAAAGGCAGGTCCTGCTTGACCAACCTGATCTCCTTCTATGACAGGGTGACCAGCTTAGCAGATGAGGGAAAGGCTGTTCTGGGGGAGTGAATCCATCATGCAGGTTGTGGATGTTGTGTACTTGAACTTCAGTAAAGCCTTTGATACCATATCCCACAGCATCTCCTAGAGAAGCTGCAGCTCATGGCCTGGATGGTGTATCTGCAATGGATAAAGAACTGGCTGGATGTCTGGGCCCAAAGAGTTGTGGTGAATGGAACCAAATCCAGTTGGTGGCCGGTCACTAGTGGTGTTCCCCAGGGTTTGGTATTGGGGTCAGTTCTGTTTAATCTCTTTATCAATGATCTGGATGAAGGGACTGAGTGCACCCTCAGTAAGTTTGCAGATGACACCGAAATGGGTGGGAGTGTTGATCTGCTGAAGAGTGGGAAGGCTCTACAGAGGGATCTGAACCAGCTGGATCACTGGGCTGAGACCAGTTGTGTGAGGTTTAACAAGGACAAGTGCCAGGTCCTGCACTTGGGTCAGAACAACCCCAGGCAACGCTACAGGCTCAGGAAAGAGTAGCTGGAAAGTTGACTGGCAGAGAGGGATCTGAGGGTGTTGATTGACAGCAGCTGAACATGAGCCAGCATGTGCCCAGATGGCCAAAAAGGCCACCAGTACCCTGACTTGTATCAGGAATAGTGTGGCCAGCAGGACTTGAGAAGTGATCATCACCTTGTACTGTGGTCAGTTTTATGCCCCTCATGACAAGGAAGATGCTGGTGCTGGAGAGAGATCAGAGGAGGGTGGCAAGGCTGGTGAAGGGGCTGGAGCACAAGTCTTATGAGGAGCAGCTGAGGGACCTTGGGGGATTTAGTCTGGAGATAAGGAGGCTGAGGAGAGACCTTATCATTCTCTACAACTATCAGAAAGGAGATTGTAGCATGGAGGGTGTTGGTCTCTTCTCCCAAGTAAAAGTGATAGGACAAGAGGAAATGGCCTCAAGTGGTGCCAGGGAAGGTTCAGATTGGATATTAAGAAACATTTCTTCACAGAAAGGGTTTTGAAGCAGTGGAACAGACTACCCAGTGAGGTGGTAAAGTCACCATCCCTGAAGGTGTTTAAAAGACGTGTAGATGAGGTTCTTAGGGACATGGTTTAGTGCCAGATTTAGGTTACGGTGGGACTCTGATTTTAAGCATCTCTTCCAACCACAATTATTCTATGATAAGTCATTTTTGATATTTTCTTTCTCAGAGGACCATGCAATCTCCCTGAGAACCATGACTTTTCTGAGGTGTTTGAGAGATGTCTCACAGTGACACAAGCCAGTTCCACCAGCACCTTACTGTTCCTTCCCACACCAAGAGTGTTCTCCATATCCTGAACTTCCAGGTGAGTTTCTGGGACACAGCAAATGCTGTCCAGGTCCTCTGGGCCTGTTCAGAAGAGAACAGCAGGCCAACATGTTGATGGGCTCTCTGTGCACCTCCAAGCTTTACTGACCAATTTTCTCTGTGCTCCACTTCTGCCCAACCTTTCTGGTCCTTAAGCTGTGTATGAGGGGATTGAGCATGGATGTGAGGATGGTGTAGAAAAAAAGGCTTTGTCAAACTGTCTTGGGAGGGCTGTTCTGGGCATTCCACAGTGAAGGATGAGATTGCTTTAGAAAACAGTGGCCTTGGTGAGAGGAGGTGGTGGAGGGCCTGTCTACACTGGGGTAGAGAGCAGTGATACATTCATGGGATACCCATGTGAACAGGAAGGGGAGAATCGGCTCTAAAATGTAAACAATGCATGCAAGAGTTGTAGGAAAGAGTCCTAACATGTCTGTGAGCAGAGGCAATGCTGTCATCAGCCACGAAGCTGGGCAGCAACTGGGTCCGGGTGGTGCAGCTGCAGCAGGTCTCCAGGGAGGACACAAGGACCTTGGTTCAAGGAAGCACATTGTAGTGCTACATTTAGGTAGTTTCTCAGGGAAGTTACTCTCAACATGAAGTGACCTGTCCCACAGGCCTCCATGGTCTCTGCAGCAATAGCTGATGGCATTTGTGCTTATTATAGGACATGTTCCCCCACATAGGATGTGCATGCTCACATCTCATCTGGGTGCACACCTGGACTTCTGACCTAGTGTCCTTCCATATAGGTCTCCCAGCTGTGGTGAGAAGACAACGATCAAAATGGTGGTTCCAAGAGAGAACAGCCCCAAGCTGGTACCCAGCAGCATGACAGGCTATTTCATGTCTTTCTTGCACACACACTGTGCCCTGCTCTTCTCCTGGGACATCCCTTCTCCCCACAGAGTGCACCTGGACTGGCCTGGCCAGCCATTCCTGCATCCTCTCCCCATGTCCCCCACAGCCCTGAAGTTGGAGATTTTGCTCTGTAGCTCAAGTGGGCTGTGGTGTGTGGACTGTGGTGACTCTGCAGGGTCATACTGGTCACGCTGGGAGGCAGACCCAACTGACGGTGGCCACTGCCACTGACCGCCTCCACTCAAGCTGGCTATGGAGGGTGCTCAGAGTGACTCAGACTTGTTCACCATCTGCATGGGTGCTGGCTACCAACAAGCAACATCTGAACCAGCCCTAAGTGTCACGAAAAGTGCACTGGGACCCTAATGTCATCACACTGAGCCCACAGAGTAAAAAGCAAAGCAATGAGCCTCTTGAGAGTCTATTTCTTAGGCATGTTCTTTAAAACAACTTTGGAAGAACCTTCAGACACTGTGCAAAGAGACCCTCTTGCTGATAGAGATGCTGATTGTCATGGTTTGATCGTGGGGAGACAATCAAAACCGTGGCAGATGGTTTCCCTTTACCCTTTATCCCCCTTCCCCCTTCAGGCCGCCCCCCCCCCCCCTTCCCCCTCCTTCTCACTAGGATTTCGGGAGGACAGGAAAAGAGAAAAGTAAAGGAAAAGAGAAAAGTAAAGGAAAAGAGAATTGGGAAACCTGAAAACGTTTACTAAGACTAGGAAAATGAACACAGAGAAAAATAACACAGAAACAAATATTGTAAAACCAGTCCTGAAGTCCAGCAGGATCCCACAGTTGAACTGGAAACAGCACGAGATCTCCGCTTGCAGGAACAGCAGAATGAAGGAAAGCGGTCCGATGAAAAAGAACCAACCTACTAAGCAGCCGATGCAAAGAAAGAGAGCAAGCTAGTCCACGTGCTCTGCTTTTATATACACGAAATCGTGAATGGGATGGAATACCCCTATTGGTCAGTTCGTGGCCACATGACTCGGGCCAGTTCCTTCCATTGCTTCCCCCCACCTCGGCTTCAGCCCAAAATGGGGGGGTCACAACACCAGGTCACTGATATGGAATCCAGTTCTGTTACAGAAATGCCCATTGCCTGTCCCTGCCTGCACACATGGGACTGCCACACCACAGGACTGTGACCAAGCCTCAGGAGCACTCAGGCCTTACACCGACACTAGGGCTGAGAAGGAGAGTGGGGAAGGGGAAAGAGAACAAACCAAGAGAGAACAAGGCTGGTGCTCCCTGGCAGAGCTTCTGTGCTGGGATCTTCGTATTCAGTTTCATAAAGGTCTCAGAGGAAGGATCTCAGACAAACAATTCACTGCAGGGTCCTTTATTTTGTTTATATGCACAGAGAGCACGACTTCTCATTTACACAGTCTGTGACTCAAACTGTAAATGTAGATGTTGAATTAGAAGTCAGATGGATAATGACTTTTTTTCGTGGACAATATCATCACATTTTAAAAAAAAAAGCAAAACCAAACAACCCTCTCCCCAGCTACAAAGAGTAATCTACAACTACAAGATATACAAAAGAGAGACTGTCATGAGTTATACCATCAGTGATGTGCAGAAGATGGGCAGTTTATTGCTTTTGAAAAGCATCCAGCCATTAGTTTCCTCAGGGCATCCTTGAGCTCCTGGTTCCTCATGCTGTAGATGAGGGGGTTCACTGCTGGAGGCACCACTGAGTACAGAACAGAAACCACCAGGTTCAGGGATGAGGAAGAGACGGAGGGGGGCTTCAGGTAGGTAAACGTGCCAGTGATGATATCTAGGGAGATCACAGCCAGGTGAGGGAGGCACGTGGAAAAGGCTTTGTGCCGTCCCTGCTCAGAGGGGATCCTCAGCACAGCCCCGAAGATCTGCACATAGGACACCACTATGAAAACAAAAGAGATTAATATTACTGAGATACTAACCAGAAGAAGCCCAAACTCCCTGAGGTAGGAGTCTGAGCAGGAGAGCTTGAGGATCTGGGGGACTTCACAGAAGAACTGGTCCACAGCATTGCTTGTGCACAGTGGCAGTGAAAATGTATTGGCCGTGTGCAGCAGAGCATTGAGAAACCCAGTGGCCCAGGCAGCTGCTGCCATGTGCACACAAGCTCTGCTGCCCAGGAGGGTCCCGTAGTGCAGGGGTTTGCAGATGGCAATGTAGCGGTCGTAGGACATGATGGTGAGAAGAGAAAATTCTGCTGTAGCAGAGAAAAAATAAAAAAAGACCTGTGCAGCACATCCTGCATAGGAGATACCCAGGTGTCCCAGAGGGAATTGGCCATGGACTTGGGGACAGTGGTAGAGATGGAGCCCAGGTCGAGCATGGAGAGGTTGAGCAGGAAGAAGTACATGGGAGTGTGGAGGTGCTGGTCGCAGGCTATGGTGGTGATGATGAGGCTGTTGCCCAGGAGGGCAGCCAGGTAGATGCCCAGGAAGAGCCAGAAGTGCAAGAGCTGCAGCTCCCGTGTGTCTGTGAATGCCAGGAGGAGGAACTCTGTCAAGGAGCTGCTGTTGGACATTTTCCACATTTGAGCATGGGGCACTGTCACAGGAGGAAAAGACAGTGACAAGTTACGGGATACTTCTCTGAACAAAATCAAAGCCATTTCTCATGCACCCTCCCCCTGCTCCACACCCCCTTGTCCTTTTCCAGACCTTCCTTCAGCTCCGTGTCTGAGCCCTGGGTGGTGCTGGCTGGAGGTGCCGTGAGGAGCAGGGCCTGTGCCCGCTGGCTGCCGAGGAGTCAGCCCTGCTCTGCAGCAGGGGGCATGGGAACGGGGGAGCAGCAGCCAGTCCTGGGGTTCAACCTTGTCAGATGGAACGACTCATCATGCAGATGGCTTGTCAACATCTGCACTTCAGTGAAAAGGAGCTGAGATGGCAAGGCAGGCACTTTGAGGGGTTTTGCTTTCTTATGGCTCCTTCTGCCCTCCCACCCAGGAGAGTGTTCTTAGGTGTCAGAAACCCTCAGCATTTCTGTTGCACTCAGGGAGAACAGAGCAAGTCCTGCGAGGCAAGAGGATGCCTGTGGCTTAGTGCAGAGTGAGGGAAGCTGGTTTGTCCCTCCGTATTGCTCCCAGCTGCTCTGGGCTTGCACCTTTCTGAGATGGAGGCTGATCACACCCCCATGTTACCCTGAAAAGCCACCAGGCACTGCTGAGAGAAGAGGAAACCACCTCAGACCATGACATATCTCACCCTTTCCTTAAGGTCTCAGCATCCCACATTCAGCTCATTTCACAAACGCAACAGTGTTTTGTCCATCATAGCATCTCTGTGCTTATGTGTGGGGAATTCAGATAACACAAAGATGCTGTAGGATGGGCTTTCATCCTGGAGTGAAGCTCACAGCTTAGAAGGAAACTTCAAGGAGACAGCAAACTGTCTTAATGATGGCATTTAATTCAGGGAGATTCAGCTCATTCCCCAGCCCCACAGACTGCATTGCCCACAGCCCCACAGGTCAGAGGAAAGCTGGGACACGTGTTCCCATGGACACACCTGCAGGAAAGGACCCACAAGATCAGGCTGTGACTCTGCAGCTGAAACTGCCATCCCCAGAGAGCCTGACAGCAAGAACAGGATCACAGCAACAGAACACAGAGCAGTGGAGCAAGAAGGAAAATGCGGTGAGGGTGGGTGTGAGAGAGGCCAGGGCAGGGGCAGCCGGGCACTCAGACAGCGTCACCCTTCCCCAGCTGTGCAGCCACCTCCCAGACACCAACACTGCCGGGCAGCTGCTCTCAGCCCCTGTGCTCTGCAGAGGAACTGGAGCTCTGGCTGCACAGGAGCTGCTTCATGCCTTGGAGCCCCGGCCCTGAGGGCAGAGACTTTGCTGGGGGTAGAGGGGGCGAGGGGGCTGCTCAGAGGAGGGGTCTGCACTGCAGGGGATCAAAGGGAGTTTTCAGAATTCTTCCTCCCACAACATTTCTGGGTTTAATTCCTTTCCTTCCCATATCACATTCCTGCTGTCTGGAGATTTTCCTCCTTGGAGATGTTTCCCTGTCCCATGTCTTTTGCATGTCAATGCTCACAGAACCCATCCCACCCTCTGTGCCCTCACTCTGGCTCTACCGACACCTGCCTGTTTACAGGACAGTGCCTGGGCACATCTTCTTGTTTGCAGGTTAGAAAAAAACACAGGTCAGACTAAGCTGGATGTGTCCAGCAAATGTGATGCTGGTGCAGGCCACAGGCAGAGGAGTGGCTGAAGGGAGGTTACAAGGCTTCTGGCAAACATATTGATCACTCGGAATTGCAGTTCAGGAGTCTCAGTGACTTCTTAAAACTAGAGAGCTCCTTTTCTATGTATTCTTTTATCCCCAGCCTCTTCCAACCCCAATCCCAACCCTCCTGAAACGACAGAGTCTCTAGAGCTCCTTATCTTCATAGTAATCCCTGCATAGATTTTTCTTTGAAACCTCCTATAGTAAATACTCTGGGGTGATCTTAAGCTGTGAGCAACCTTGACCCACGCAGCACCCTCTTAACAGCAGAAGGACCCTGCCCTGCCAGGGGTCCCTCCTTCCACCCAGAGCTTCTCCCCACAGCACCGTGGGGATCTCCCCCGGCAGGCTGAGCGCTGACCCTGGCAGGTGGCAGAGTCCCTGTCCCGGCACAGCCCTGGGGTGCAGGGACCCTGCTGTGCAGGACAGCCCTGGGCACCCCTGGGTACACATTTACATTTACACCCCTGCAGCTATCCTTGAGAGAAGGCAGCCATCATGCCCTGTCCCTCTGAAGGTGCAGATGACAATGGCCGCTTTGCAGCACATCCTCCTCCTCTACATCAGAGAATCTCTGAGAGTTGTACTTACGTCTCTTGTAGGCTCTGCAATCTGCCAGCTTTAGGAGATCCTACCATGATTTGCAGATGAAATGCCTTCCAGCCACAGAATTAATACCTGTGAAGATTTCATTTCCAGTGAGTTCTCAGCATCCTCCCACCCCACGTTGCCTTTCCCCTCTCTGTCTCTGGCTCCTCTCCCCTCGGTGCTGCAGGCAGAGCCCTCATCCCTGCTGCATGTGCAGAGGAGCTGCTCCTGGGCAGAGCTGTCTCTCTGCAGCGCTGCCGCTTCCATGAGCTCCCTCTGTGCCGGGAGCCCAGCCCAGCTCAGCAGCGCAGGAGCAGCCCATGATGTCCCTTTCTCTGTTCCCTCTGTGCTCCCCTGAGGTGTCCCTGGGGCTCCAGAGGAACCTGCTCTGAAACTGGATGAAGTTATCACTGACGTTCCTTTCGTCAGCGGGGTGGGGGTTGGTGGGGGAGAACACTGGGAAACAGTGGAACTTCTCCTATCAGAAAATGAGTTAGGTCCAAGAATCACTTTCTCTTGGCCATATCTTTACCTCTGCTGAGAGAAGGAATTCATCTGAGTCAATCGAAGCATCTTATCCTGGGTTTGTAGTCCTGGGGCTTGAAAAGTATTCAGATCCCTCCCATACCTGCCAAAATTCCACTTCCATCCAGGTGGGATTCCTCTTGCATCAGGTGTTCAGATGCTCACAAAATAGGCTGTGAGCTCCTTTTCTAAACTCACATGCTAATTGATGAAGTTGGAGGCCAATAGTCAGGTGTTCAGGTACAAATGTATGGTGACGTGACATTTCAGAAGTGGTCTAAGACATGTGCAGGTACCTGCAGACTCAAATGTAGTGATTCACAGAGACAGGGCAACATCCATGGGCATCCTCTTGAAGGATGTTGAGAATTTCCTTTGGCCAACTGAAACCACAACTGATGCTCAAAATAAGGGCAAGTGAACCTTTCCCTACTCATCATGTTCAGGGCAGCCTCTAGAGGTGTTCATGTGAATGATTCAAGTCATGTGCGTAGGGAGAGCTCAGTGTCTCTCTTCTGCAGTTTGTACTAGATCTTGACTGACTATATTGGCAGTTGTCTCATGTCCAGCCTCACACTGACTTACAGAATTCAGCATATCTACTCAATTTAGTATTCAAATCAAGGCCCACAGAGCTACAGGAGATGCAAGGGCTTGCAGGAACAGCAGAGGACTTAGAGAAAAACAATTCCCATTCAGGGCAGGTGTGTGACAGACACCCTAGGTGTCATCACAGGGATTGCAATTCGCTGCCTGTGTGCCATTGGCTGGTGCTATCAGTAAGAGGCATCAGTCATCAGATACCATCAGAGAGGCAAGGTCTGCCCCTCCTCTACCCAAGAGTTGCAGGCATTTTGTGAACAAGAAGCACATCACACTGGGGTCTTTAATCACCCCCATGATGATACAGTCAAGGAACACAAAAATAGTTTTCATAATGTGCCTGGCTACATTTTGTCTTCAGGGACAGTATCTTTCCAACACAGCAATGATCCTTATAAAAACTCAATTGAAAATGGAAAGGGAATGCAATGGGAACCAAAATGAGCTGTTGCTACATTAGGAACAGTTAAAGAAGCAACAGAGAGAATGTGGGGCCTCTGCTTAATTTAGTAAGAGTAGGTGTAGATAAATCTCAAATAGTTTATGACAACTTTGCCTCAGTTACCACCAGCAAGATCTTCCAAGCCTCTGAGCTTCGAGGCAGGACTCTTGGGACTCTGGAGGAGAATAACCCATGGCAGATGGGGATCAAGCCATGGGTTCCTTGAGCAAACTACACTCTTACCTATCCATAGCACTGGAGAGTTTGCATTCAAGGGTATTGGTCAGCAAGTTGAGCTCATGTGGATGACCAAGCACAGCCACCCCCAGCAGTGTGCATTCCCCATGTGGCAGGCTGAGGCATGCACATGAGATTGAAATGTCTGTTATCATACCTGATTTGGACAGGAAGGGCCTTCTTTCCTGCTATATTTCTAGGAAAAACATCCTTCTCCTCTTTTGCCTGCCGATATCAACTGTTTTCCGTTGTTGGTTTTGGATATAGTTTTAAGGATTCACTAAACCCATCAGCTATCCCCTTATTTTTCACTGAAGTCCCCTGACTGTCTCTCTCAGACCTACACATCTCCAGTCACTGCTGCTCAGGGCCTCTCATTCTTGCCTCTTGTCCTTGTGTCTTGTACCACAGACATGAACCTGGCTTATTGTTCCAGGGAACTGTGTAATGCTTCTATATTTTCCCTCCAAAGATCTCTTTTACCAGTTGGTCAAGTCCAGATCTCTAAGCTTCTTCTCACAGTACATGGTTTATCACCCTAAACACCTTGGTAGTCCTCCACTGAATTAGATCCAGATTTTCTAGGTCTCTTTGGCATTGTGGAGTTTCAAAACCCAGGAAATATTCTGAATATGGTGTAAGAAATGCTGAGAAAAGGGGTATAATCTTTTCCTCTCGTTATGCTCCTGCTCATAGAGCCCAGGATGCTGTTGGCCTTAGAATGATAGAATCACAGACTCATTTTGGTTGGAAGAGAACCTCAAGATCATCGAGTCCAACTCGTAACACTGACACTAAACTGTGGTGATGAGAACGATTCATACAGACGCAGATACACACACAGACACAGAGTTCTTGTTAGCAGTGAGAGCACAGCTAGGCAGAGCTGAGCTCACTTTTATTAACAGTTCTCGATTTATAGGTTTACAGATACAGGCCTGTACCAAGAGGTTAGACAGGATGTTTTTTCAATAATTGTTGTTCCAAACATACCACACTCATATTGTGACTGTTATCAGTCACGTTGCCATGCATATCTTGTGGGCGGCATTCCAACCCACTCATTCACAAACCCGGGCCCAACATTCACACATCATACATATGGGGGCAGTTTTTTGACCCAAGATATCATTCTCACTGGCCTGGGCTATCACTGCTTACACTCATAAAAAACATACTTCTATATAACCTGTCCAAGGCCCTTTAGCCAAAACCACACATCCTACCATTCCCACACCAAACCATGTCCCTAAGAACCTCATCTACACGTCTGTTCAACCCCTCTGGGGATGGTGACTCAACCACTTCCCTGGGCAGCCTGTGCCAATGCCTGACAATCCTTTTCAGGAAGAAATTTTTCCTAATATCCAATCAAAATCTCCCCTGACACAACTTGAGGCCATTTCCTCTATCACTTGCTACCTGGGAGAAGAGACAACACCCTCCATGCTACAACTTCATTTCAGGCAGTTGTAGAAAGTGAGAAGGTCTCCCCTCAACCTCCTGTTCTCCAGAGTGAACTCCCCCAGATCCCTCAGGAATGTGTCCAGGCAGGTCTTGAATGTCTCCAGAGAAGGAGACTCCACAATCTCTCTGGGCAGCCTGTTCCAGGCTCTGGCACCCTCAAAGTAAAAAACTTTTGCCTCCTATCCAGATAGAACCTCCTATGCTTCAGTCTGTGCCTGTTGCCCTTCATCCGCTCATTAGGCACCACTGCAAAGAGTCTGGTCCCATCCTCTTGACATCGACCCTTGAGATATTTATAAACATTTATGAGATCCCCTCTCAGCCTCTCTTCTCCAGCTGAACAGACCCAGCTCTCTCAGTCTCTCCTGCTCAAGGTGCTCGAGGCCCCTCATCATCTTCATAGCCTGCCACCGGAGTCTCTCCAGTAATTCCTTGTCCTTCTTAAACTGCAGAGCCCAGAACTGGACACAGTACTCCAGATGCGACCTCACCAGGTCACAGTAGAGGGGGAGGACAACCTCCCTCAACCTGCTGGTCACACTCTTATTAATGAACCTCAAGATACCATTGGCCTTCTTGAGCACAAGGGCACATTGGTGACTCATGGTCAACCAGAACTCCCAGGTCCTTCTCTGTACTGCTACTTTCCAGCAAGTCTGCCCCTCAACGGTACTGGTGTCTGGGGTTATTCCTCCCCAGGTGCAGGACTCTACACTTGCCCTTGTTGAACTTCATTAGGTTCTTTTCTGCCCAGTCCTCCAGCCTGTCCAGGTCCCACTGAATGGCAGCACAGCCGCTGGTGTGTCAACCCTTCCACCCAGTTTCGTATCATCAGCAAACTTGCTGAGAGTGCACTCAGTCTCTTCATCCAGGTCACTGATGAAAAGATTGAACAGCACTGGACCCAGTACTGACCCCTGGGGAACCCCACTAACTACAGGCCTCCAACCAGACTCTGCACCATTGATCACAACCTTCTGGGCTCTGCCATCCAGCCAGTTCATGATCCATCTCACTGTGCACAAGGTCACAGAGCAGCCTCCTCTCTCCTGCACCTGCATGACTTTGATCCCTCCCACAAACCCTGGCTCTGCACCACAACCCCTGGTGTGAGTCTTCACCCTGCATGGCCATGCAGCATGAGATACAGGCTGATGTTTTTCTCTCCCAGGTGCTTCCCAGCATATCCCAGCTCCATCGAGTCTCTCCCACCTCCCCTGCCCTATCTCCACCCCCAATGCCCTCTGCTCAGCAAAGCCCAGTTTGGGCTGGTCCCACACTAGTGCCCATTGCAGGTGCTCTGGGCAGTCACCCCACAGCCTCTGCCCCTCTGAAGGGCACAGCAGCTCCTGGGGGTCAGAGAGGGGTCACCCCAGAGGTGGGTGAACATGCACAGCAATAGGGAAAGGAGGCACCTGTGTCCTTTGCTCTCCTCTCTAGCAGATCCTGAGAGGTCCACAGCCCCTCCATATGATCCCCCAACACAAAAGCCCTGGCCCTTGAGGTCTTCAAGAGCTCTTACTGCTCCAGGCACAGGCAGCCTTCCCAAAGCTGGTGTTGCCAGGAAGGTGTTTTCATTTCCCATTCATCCCTGACACAATGAGGATGAATCTCGGGAAAAAAAAAAGTTGTCACGTGTTCATTTATTTCACTTAAATACGAGAGACTCCCCATTTACACAATGTCTTTGGGTCACACTAAACGGGTGGATAATTAAGCAGGAGGGGATGAATAGTGACATTTCATTCAAGAGAAAAACATCACAAGTGTTAAAAAAGGTAAAAAGTAAAGAAGGAAAGACAGACTTGGCCTGTCATGACATACACTGGGAGCCCTTTGTGGGAGGAAGCAGGCAGTCTATGGCTTTTGAAAACATCCAGTCATCAGCTTCCTCAGAGCACTCTTGAGCTCCTTGCTCCTCATGCTGTAGATGAGGGGGTTCAGTGTAGAAGGTACCAGTGCATACAGTACTGCCACCACCAGATTCAGGTTTGGGGAGGATAAGGAGTAGGTTTTCAGGTAAACGTGCCAGTGCTGACGAGCAGGGAGACCATGGCCAGGTGAGGGAGACACATGGAAAAGGCTTTGTGCCGTCCCTGCTCAGAGGGGATCCTCAGCACGGCCCTGAAGATCTGCACATAGGACACCGCAATGAACACAAAACATCCCCAAAATAGAAAAGCACTAAAAGCAAGAAGGCCAGCTTCCCTGTGGTAGGAGTCTGAGCAGAAGAGCTTGAGTATCAGGAGGATTTCACAGAAGAAGTGGTCCACAGCATTGCCCTTGCAGAGTGGCAGTGAAAATGTATTGGCCGTGTGCAGCAGAGTGTTGAGAAACCCAGTGGCCCAGGCAGCTGCTGCCATGTGGACACAAGCTCTGCTGCCCAGGAGGGTCCTGTAGTGCAGGGGTTTGCAGACGGCAACGTAGTGGTCGTAGGACATGACTGTGAGGAGAAAATACTCTCCTACAATCAGGAAAAGGAAGAACTGTGCAACACATCCCATAAAAGAAATGGCCCTGGTGTCCCAGAGGGAATTGGCCATTGATTTGGGGACAATGGTGGAGATACAGCCCAGGTCAAGGAGGGAGAGGTTGAGGAGGAAGAAGTACATGGGGGTGTGGAGGTGCTGGTCACAGGCTATGGTGGTGATGATGAGGCCGTTGCCCAGGAGGGCAGCCAGGTAGATGCCCAGGAAGAGCCAGAAGTGCAAGAGCTGCAGCTCCCGTGTGTCTGCGAATGGCAAGAGGAGGAACTGGGTGATGGAGCTGCTGTTGGACATTGGTTGTTTATTGGCATGGGGGCTCTGTACAATAAAGGAAATTACAACTTCAAATGAGGGCAGACTCCTCTGACCAAAGCCACTGATTTTTGTAGAAATCATCCCCAACTTAGATACATTTCCTTTCTCTGTTTTTTGCTGGCTGAGTGTGCTGAGGGGAGCAGGACCTTTGCCCATATGCTGCCAAGCAGCCAGCTTTGCTCTGATGCAGTGGGGACATAGGAGCTGGTTTTTGACAGTTCTGACATTCCCAAGGAATGTCAGATATAATCCAGCTTTAATGGAAAAGTTCTGTATATGCACTCATTACTTGAAAAGGTGTGGTCTCCACAGGAAATGTTTCACGTATCTTTGTATGAACTTTTTCTGTATTTTTAACTTTCCACCATGATATCTGTGGAATGTGTTACTTATGGGTAGAAATAGGGATTTATCTGACTGAAACTGTGAAGAGTCTTGAGACAGGACAGTCAAAAGGGCTCAGCTCTCTGTAGCTCAGTGCAGAGTCAGGAGAGCAAAAGTGTCCATCAGGTTTTTTACTCATCTCCCCTGTGCTATCGCTGGTGCTGTGTTGAAGATGTCTTTATATACAAATTGGTCTTTAAAAAAACTCAAACAGCTGGACTCATACAGGAGCAGGGGAGCACTGTTTGAAAGGACAGATCTGAATACTCTCTGTCCCAGCCCAGAGGCGGAGATGTGATGGAGAGAGCAAGGTACGACCCATCACTGAGAGAAGCAAAGGACTCTGAGAGGACAGTGCAGACCCCAAAGAAAGGCTCAGCACTGCTGGGATCCTACAGCAGACCTGAGCCTTTCTGGGGGCAGCTCGTGAGCCCAGCAGGACAGGCAGAGCAGAGTCAGGCTTCTGAAGATGGTATCTGCTAAAGGGACAGTCAGATCATTGTTCAGCAGACAACACCCAGAAGACAGAATGCAGCCTCCCCCCAGCTTGCATGGTCCCTGTGAATCCTCCCCAAATTTGCAGCTATTCAAAGTTGCCTGACAAAAGCCCCTGGCCAAGGAGTCCTCCTGACACATCCTGTGAGCTGTGGCTGTGCCAGCATCAGGAGATGCCTCCAGGAACTGCAGCTGCATTGCCCAGCAACCAGAGACTTACCATGTCAAGGGCTGTGAAGATTTCACTTCCAGTAAACTCTCAATCATCCTTCAACTCCCAGCTGGCCTCTACCCTCTCTCTGCCTGGCTCCTCTGCCCTCGGTGCTGCAGGCAGAGCCCTCATCCCTGCTGTGTGTGCAGAGGAGCTGCTCCTGGGCAGAGCTGTCTCTCTGCAGCGCTGCCGCTGCCATGAGCCCCCTCTGTGCCAGGAGCCCAGCCCAGCTCAGCAGCACAGGAGCAGCACAAGGGGGCACTTTCTCTGTCCCCTCTGGTGTGTTTGGTTCCAAGACTATAGACAGTGATAGGAAGTTGAAGAAGCCTCTCAAGAAGTCAAAGTTGCAAACTCCAATGTTTCTTGTAGTGTTAATGGACCCCACTGAGGGACATATCACTGACAAAGCTTGTGTGCTTGTTAAGGCAGAAAACTGGTGACAGTGAGGACAGCTAGGCAAAGGCAATGGGAAGGTGGCTCTGATGCTGTGTAACCAGCCCCTGGGGAGGCAGATCTTGTCCCTCACACATTGCTCAGGGCTCTTCCTGGGGCAGTGGGATGTGGGGCTGTGCAATGCCAAGAACAGAACTACGGTACAATATCTTCCAGGCTTACAGGTTGTGATGAGCAGGCAATGGAGTACTGGTGCTATAGTGGTGTCTCATAGACATCAACTGCTCAGAGAACAGCCGCAGCCCAGGAGGCAAAGGCCTTGGCTGTGTTGGGGACTTTCAGCCTCGCCAGTGCCTCCAGCTTTCTCCACCACTGGATGCCATACAGTGTTGACCTCCACCCTGCTTACCAACCTTGGTTGCACCTGAGCATCTTCCCACCCTTACCGATATCTCTCCATCCTCACAGACTGTTCATTGAAATGCAAAGCTTTGGCTAATCCAGACTCTTTGTAAGCGGCCTCTTGTACCACAAAACTGCACTTGCAGTGGCATTTTTTTCTCCTTTTGTCAAATCTCAGCCTCCCCATCTGCACTTTGTGGCATTTTTTCTTTCCAAATTCTTCTTTCTCAATTTTGAAAAAAGCTCCATCATCTCTGAAACTACACTTCAAGCAGTCTCAGGCTACTCCTATACTGCACTGAGCCTCTGTGCCACTGAGAAAGAAGAGCCAAATGAGTCCAGGTCTCTCAGTCCCTCTACACAGGGCATCTGCTGAAGGCCCCAAACTCCAGATCTCCTCTGGGCACTCTCCAGCTCCTCTCATCTCCATCAAAATAAGGAGCCAATAACTGTGACACACCCATGTGTGTGGGTCCCTGCCAGTGACCAGTGCTGTGCAAAGAGGGATAATATCTCCTCTGGGTGAACATGCTCAACGTAATGCAGCCCTGTATGCAGGTGGTCTTGTTCATGGTCAGCATAAACCACTGGCTTCTGTGGTATCTCCAACAGTTCCCAGGCTCTTCTCCTCAGAGTCACTCCTCAGCACTCAAAGTCACACAGACTCAGGTCCCAGCTGGACCTGATGTGCAGGTCTTTTATTCCTCTTGAAGCCAGACTGGCCAATTGTCCTTGTAAAGTTCAAGAGGTTTCTGTTGGCCAAACCCCTGAGTATCTCAAGGCCCCTCTGGATTCAAACTCCATTTGCTCATCTGTTAATATCTGCATGCAGGTGACTCACCCTGACTGTGGTGTGGTCTCACAAAGTAACAACATGAGGAGTTGAAGGTCTCTGCAAACCCAGGCAGGATTTACCATGAACACAATCTCCAAGACACCAAAGGAGGGTACAAAGCAAGCAAAAGCAGAGTCAGCAGAGAAAGGATAAATGAAGGTTGGGCTGTTTGTATGCAAGGCTATATTCGTGGAAAATGTACGCAAATATAGACACACAGAAAATGTGGATGCCTGCAGGGGCTGGTCATAGACCCTTTGTCTGTGCGGGAGCTGGCCCCAGAATCCCCTCCTGTCCCCATTTCCCCCCCACACACAGACAAACTCACACATGCAGATGTCTGTCTGCAGCACAGCAGCACAGAACCATTGAGGCCGGAAGGCAGCCAGCTTCTGCCTTCTCTGTGCTTCCTCTGCATGGCTATTTTGGAAGGAGCTCTTTTCAGTTACTCCTTTGTCAAGCATTTCCGTGCCTTTCTCCTGCCACTTTTTCTTAACAATCTACATGTGGGAGTAGACCATTCTGGAGGTTCAACAGGAGATCCTTGACCATCAAATAGCACACTGCAGCCCTCCTCTCTGTAGGGCTGCATCCTATAGAAATCTTAGAGGCAGGTTGCCCAGCAGGCCAAAGCCTGCCTCAGGATCCTGCACTCTACTTTCTTATCCCTGCCTGTTACATCTCTGACCAGTTCTTCCTTGTCTGGAAGTGTCAAGTCCTAAAGGACACCTCACCTCACTGGCTCTTCTTTTTATTTCCACTCTGCTCCCACCACAGAGTAGGTTTGTGGGCAGCGAGGGAACTTGCTAAAACCCGTGTGAATTGGAGTCCAATGGACGGTGACCTGTGGAACAGTTCACACTGGAGTTACATCAGCTGAGGGGATGGTTGCCTTTGGATAAGTCCATGTCAGAACATGCACACCCCTGTAGGGGCTGTGAGGAGTCACCCACATCAGAGCAGAGACAGTTCTGAAGGGTTGTTGAGACAGCCCCAGGTCTCTTAACCTCTCCTCATATGCAAGATGCCCTTTGTGGCCCTTTGCTGGACTCTCTCCAGTTGCTCCAAATCTCTCTTGTCTGTGGTACAGACCCCTCACTCACACACACATGTACTGTGTGTGGCCTCAGACATGCAGCCCATCCTGGAACTTGTCTTGGATTCTTGCTCTGCCCAGGTTCCTTTGTCCTAGAGACACCCATGTCATGGAGTGTCTTTCAACCATATGTGCACACACCATACACACAAACATGCACAGAGAAACACGTCTCCCAGTCACCCCTCAGACCCCACAGCCTTTCCAGCACCTGCAAGGACTCCCCTGGTCCCTCTGCAGCCAGCTCCTCCCATTGTGTCCTCAGCAGAGACCCTCACACAGCCTTGGCTTCCAGGTCACTTCACCTACATTCCAGCTGATCTGGCTTAATCTTCACCACTGATGACACATCTAATATCCCAGAGCCCACTGGATCATTAATGTCTTCAGTGATAATAATCTGTATTCTGTTTTCTTTCCTTTTTTCCAACCTTTAACTTTTCCATCATCTTCCCAGATGCTTTCTGTCACAGCCACCCCTAATGCACCCTCCCACTAGACAGAACATGAATCAAAATAAAAATTCTCCCACTACCTCTAGGTGCTGAGGAACTAACTGTAACCACAACCCTGACTTTACTTCAGGCTGTTGTATCACTGAAGTACCAAAAATTCTCTGGGATCAATGGGGCAACTTCTCTCCAGATCATTAAAAGTTATGTTCATGCGTTGTTTAAGTCTGAACTGCCTCTTTTCAGTGGTTGGTTGGTTGGTTGGGTTTTTGGTTGTTGTTTGGGTTGAGGTTTTTTGTTTGATTGGGTTTGTTTGTGTTGTTTTTTTTGGGGGGGTGTGGGGATGTCATAAATGGAGATTTTTATGAGCTCTCTGAATAACTCCTCTTTTTGTAAGATTTTTGGTGCTTGAAGCCATCTCATCTTTATTGTTTATAAAGATGTCTACTCTTCCTCTTTTTCTTTCTTTTTTTTCACCCACCTGGAGAAGATGATTTTAGGGCTCCTGTTTCTACTTTTTGGGGACAGCCTGCACTAACAGTCATCATTTTCTCAGCTCAGATTTCTTTAACTTCAATGTTCAGTTTGTCCTCGTTTTGTTACACTTTTAGCATCTTCTCTATCTGCATTTACTATTTGAGAGTCACCCATCTCACCTGTATCAGATATAACTGGCCCTTCAAGGATTACTCATTCTATTGAGGGAGGGGTCAGTATCCAGTGGAACACAGGGAAGTCTCTTATTTCCCTAGTTAACTCTTGTATGTACTATATTGAAAAAATTAAAAATTATTATATTTGAGTAAATTCAAGAATTGTTAAATGCTGCCAGTTCTTTTCACCTCTTTCTACTCCCTTTTTTCTGGTCTTACTGTTCATTTCAGCTTTCATAGAACCATAGAATGGTTTAGGTTGAAAGGGACCTTCAGAGCCCATCTAGTCCAGCCCCTGCCATGAGCAGGGACATCTTCACCCAGCTCAGGTTGCTCAGAGCCCCATCCAGCCTGGCCTGGGATGTCTCCAGGGATGTGGCACCTACCACCTCTCTGGCTTCCTGGGCCAGCATTCTGCCACCATCAGTGGAAAAAATGTCTTCCTCATGCCCAGCCTGAATCTCCCTCCTTTAGTTTAAAATCACCACCCCTTGTCCTACCACAGCAGGCCCTGCTAATAAGTCTGTCCCCATCTTTCTTATTAACCCCTTTTAAGTACAGAAAGGCTGCAACAAGATGTCACCAGAGCCTTCTCTTCTCCAGGCTGAACACCCCGACTCTCTCAGCCTGTCCTCACAGCAGAGCTGTTCCGTCCCTCTGATCAATTTTGTGGCCTCCTCTGGCCCCTCTCCAACAGGTCCATGTCTGTCCCGTGCTGAGGACCCTGAGCTGGATGCCGTACTCCAGGTGGAGTCCCACCAGAGTGGAACAGAGGGGCAGAATCGCCTCCCTTGACCTGCTGTCCGTGCTGCTGGTGGTGCAGCCCAAGATACAATTGGCCTTCTGGGCTGCAACAGCACGTTGCTGGCTCATGTCAAATCTTTCATCCACCAGTACCCCCAAGTCCTTCTTGGCAGGGCTGCTCTCCATCCCTTCATCCCCCAGCCTGTACCGATACTGGGCATTGCCCTGACCCAAGTGCAGGACCTTATACTTGGCCTAGTTGAAACTCAAGTTATTCACATGGACCCACGACATGAGCTTGTCCAGGCCCCTCTGGATGACGTCCCGACCCTCAGGCGTGTCAACTGCACCACTCAGCTTGGTGTCATTCATAAACTTTCTGAGGGTGCACCCAATCCCTCTGTCCATGTCATTGATGAAGATATTAAACATCACTGGTCCCAGTACGGAACCCTGAGGGACACCACTTGTCAGCAGTGTCCATCCAGACATTGTGCCACTGACCATTACTCCTGGGGTGTGACCATCCAGCCAGTTCCTCATCCACTGAACAGTCCACCCACCAAATCCACACCTCTCCAGTTTAGAGAGAAGGCTGTTTATGGGGGACTGTGTCAAAGGCTTAACAAAAGTCCAGATAGACGACATCTGTAGCCCTTCCTTTGTCCACTGATGTAGTTACTCCATCACTGAAGGCCCCTAGGACGGTCAGACAGGACTTGCCCTTGGTGAAGCCATGATGGATGTGTCAAATCACCTCCCTGTCCTGCATGTGCCTTAGCACAGCTTCTTACTCTTTACGTCTCTTAGGCATGAACCATTGTTCAACTCTGGGACTAAGTTTAGATCCAGCTGCACCCATACTCCTCACTGAGAAGGAGTTTAGAAAGCAAGGGGGTCCATTCTGAACCTTGTGACTCAATGGGAGGGCCTCCTTCTATTCTTTCATGTGTCCTGTCCCCACAGAAATCACTCTGAAACAACTCTCATCCAATTCTGTTTGACACATTTCCTCCATGCAGTAAGTAATAGAGTGAACCTTGCCATCAAACTCTGTTAACTTGCATTTTTCTTTAAGTGTCCTAAACACTGCCCTGCAGCAAGCAGGACCCTAAACCACTCAGCCGTGCAACTTCTCACAGGGAAACCTGAGCACCAATCCTGACCAGAAGACCATTGTACCTCAAGCAGCGACTGCTGTGCTGTGCTGCATGTACAGCGTGTCCTTCATGCCTGTGCTGGACTGCAGGAATCCCTTGGCCACATGACAACCTCAGCAGCGTATTGTCACACAAGAGTTGCAGGCAAGTCATACTCTGTATCAGACATTATGCCTTCTGCATGGCCTTGCCTGGATCTACCAGTGCAGAAAGAAGATCTAATGAAAGCATAATTTCTGTTTGACTGTAGAGATGATGAATAGAGTTGTTTCAAAGTAATAAAATCCTACAATAGCTTGAATGACCAAAACAGGAGACTGTCTTCTATGGATGGGGTCTACATTGTGTGCTGCATTTAGGTCAGAAGCTTGTTCAATGCTACACCTTCCATAGTTTCCACGAACTGAAAGAACATAAGATTGCCCATGTGACACTCCTCTTACAGTGCTAGACCTAATGAACAACATTTTAAATTATTGTATTATCTTTATTATCTTTAAAAAGCTTATCTTGGTGCCTTTCAATTACTTTTTGAGTTTCAGTTGAGTTTTGATATGAAGCATTGCTGCGCTTGGAGGATGCCATCTTGAAGACAAGATATATCCAGGCACACTGTTAAAGTATTTGATCTTTTCATTGACTATATCAAGAGAATGAGTGAAGATCCCTGTGTGATGTGCTGCTTGTCTGTGCAATGTCTGCAGCTATAGAATAGAGACAGACCTTGCCTCTCTGATGACATCTGATGACCGATGTCTCTGACTGATTGTATCAGCCAACAGCAAACAGGCAGTAAATCCCACTCTGCAATGCTGTCTGGGGCAGTTGTGATGCACCTGCCCTGAGTAGGGTAGATTTCCTGGAGGTCTTGTGTGGTTCTTGTCAGCCTTGGCATCTCATGTCGTTCTATGGGCCTGGATTTGAACATGAAATTGAGTATTTGTCCTGAATTCAGTGAGGCAACGTGGAGATGAACATGGGACAACTGCCAGTGTAGTCATTGGAGAGCTGGTAAATTCAGCTGCTGGACAAGAAAGAGACTGAGCTGTCCCTGTGGCACAGGACTATAATAAATCATTCATATGAATACCTCTGTCAACTACCATGAACACAGTGAGAAGGACAAGGTTCTTTCAGCCTTTATTTGGACATCATCTGTCATTTCACTCAGCCAAAGGGATTCCCCACCAGGCTCATGTATGATCCCAGAGATGTTGCCCAGTCTCTATGGACTTCTCCATTAGATCTTGCAATTACTTGCATATAGCTTGCACCACCTGTGGCAGCTCCAGTGTAACCAGGTATTTGCATCTGAAGGTCTCACTCCTGCATTCTGACTCCATTAATTATCACGGGAGTTGAGAAAAGAGGCTGACATGCCTATTTTATGTCTCTGTTTTGACCACAACTGAACAGATGCAAGAAGAATCCCACCTCCTGTGAGTTTCTGGCAGGCACAGGAGGGAGCTGATTCTCCTCCAAATGCTGGGAATGCAATGCAGGATGAGATGCCTCTACTGACTCAGCTGAATCTCTGTCCTCAACAGGGATAAAGGAGATCCCTCCCTGTCACCGTCCAGCTGTCCTGTCTAATATAAGACCAAAAAAAAAAAAGTGATATTTAGATGTAACAGTGTCTCCAAGAGGGGAAATTACACTTCTGGAAAAGTCTGTCTCTCCCCAGATGAGGGGGAGGGAACATCAGTGATGACTTCTGCCAGTTTCACAGCAGGTTCCCTGGAGCCCCATGGACACCTGGAGGGAGCCCAGAGGGGACAGAGAAAGTGCCCCCTTCTGCTGCTCCTGTGCTGCTGAGCTGGGCTGGGCTCCTGGCACAGAGGGAGCTCATGGAAGCGGCAGCGCTGCAGAGAGACAGCTCTGCCCAGGAGCAGCTCCTCTGCACACGCAGCAGGGATGAGGGCTCTGCCTGGGTATCTCAGGGAGATGAGCAAGCCTGAGAGAGAGCTGAAAGGTCATCAGGATTGAGAGGATGACTGAAAGCTCACTGGAGAAGAAATCTTCACAGCCCTTGACACGGTAAGCCTCTGGTTCAGTGACAAAGCATCTGTGGCTCCTGGAGGCATCTTCTGAAGCTGGCACAGCCACAGCTTGTGGGATCTGTAAGGAAGGGGCTCCTGTCAGGCCATTTTGAACAGTTATGAAGCCGTTTGTGCAGCCAGGGGTGCCCAGGGCTGTCCTGCAGAGCAGGGTCCCTGCACCCCAGGGCTGTGCCGGGACAGGGACTCTGCCACCTGCCAGGGTCAGCGCTCAGCCTGCCTGGGGAGATCCCCACGGTGCTGTGGGGAGAAGCTGTGGGTGGAAGGAGCAACGTCTGGTAGGTCAGGGTCCTGCTGCTGAGAGGGTGCTGCCTGGGTCAGGGCTGCTCACAGCTTCAGATTGCTAAAGAAGATTCCCAGGTGGTGTTTAAAGGAGAATAGCAAGGCAGGGGCTACCTGAAAGGGAAGGATCTTGTTCTTTCAGTCTGCTACTCGGAGTTTTCTGCGTGGGCAATGGGACATAGAAATTAATGTCTCAGTTAATGGGAGGCACTGAAATTCCCAATCTGTTCCTCTTAGCAGTGAATAAATGGGTGAGTATCAGAAATCAACACAACCGTGGCTTACAGACATTGTCAGGATGATTTTTCCAGCCTCATCAGGGTTGGTCTGATGTTCCCATCAGAGCCGGCCCACACCGAGCTGTCCCTGGGCAGTGCCGGCTGCTGGGAGGGGTCTGCAGGGCAGAGCTGAGCACACAGCGAGTGGGATGGGGTCTGTGGCACTGACAGCAGGAGACCTGGGGACACAGACACAGCTGCAGGCAGGGACAGCTCCAGGCAGCAGAGCAGGGGGTGTTCAGGAGCTCTTTCGGTCCTTGTCTGCAGATGATGCTGGGTGTTGTGTGCTGGGCAATGATCTGACTGTCCCTTTAGGACATGTCGCTTTCAGGAGCCTGACTCTGCTCTGCCTGTCCTGCTGGGCTCACGAGCTGCCCCCCGAAAGGCTCAGGTCTGCTGTAGGATCCCAGCAGTGCTGAGCCTTTCCTTGGGGTCCGCACTGTACTCTCAGAATTCTTGGCTTCTCTCAGTGATGGGTCATACCCTGCTCTCTCCACCACATCTCTAACTCTGGGATGAAACAGAAGTTCTGGGATCTGCAAACAGAGGTTTACAGATCTGCCTTTTCAAACAGGACTCCCCTGCTCCCATATTAGCCCAATTGTTTGGGTCTTTCCAGAGTGTATATTCTTTGTGATCAAATCTTCATGACAGCAGAAATGAAAGCACATGGCAGATCAGTAAAAGCCTGATGGATGGTGAGGCTGTCCTGATTCTGCACTAAGCCATAGAGAACTGAGTCCTTTGGCCTGTCCTGTCTCAAGACTCATTGAAGTTTCAGTCATAAAAATGAGAATTTCTAACCCTGAACTCCCACTCACCAGATGTTGTGCTGGAAAAAAAAAAAAAAAAAGACACACCGAAAAAATTACTGTAAAGACATGCTAACCCTCTCCTCTGTAGGCCACACTCCTCAGAGTCATGAGTGCAAATACTCAACTATTTCATTAACAGTGGATGATATTTGACATTCGCTGTGAACGTTGGAGCTGCCACAACCCAGCTCCCGTGTCCCCACTGCAGAGCTTGGCAGCACACGGGCAGAGGTTCTGCTGCTCACAGCACACTCAGCCAGCACAGCCCAGAGAAAGTTAATGCATGCTATTTGGAGGGCTAGGGGCTGGTTTCTGTGGAAAATAGAGTGACTTTGGTAAGAGGATGGTATTCTAATTTTATGTTGTTCTTTCCTTTGCTTTTTAACAGACCCCCCATGCCCACAGCCAGCAAATGTCCAACAGCAGCTCCATCACCCAGTTCCTCCTCTTGCCATTTGCAGACACACGGGAGCTGCAGCTCTTGCACTTCTGGCTCTTCCTGGGCATCTACCTGGCTGCCCTCCTGGGCAACGGCCTCATCATCACCACCATAGCCTGTGACCAGCACCTCCACACCCCCATGTACTTCTTCCTCCTCAACCTCTCCCTCCTTGACCTGGGCTGTATCTCCACCGTTGTCCCCGAATCCATGGCCAATTCCCTCTGGGACACCAGGGCCATTTCCTACGCAGGGTGTGTGTCGCAGATCTTTTTTTTCCCCTACTTCATCACAGCAGAGTATTGTCTTCTCACAGTCATGGCCTATGACCGCTACGTTGCCATCTGCAAACCCCTGCACTACGGGACACTCCTGGGCAGCAGAGGTTGTGTGCACATGGCAGCAGCTGCCTGGGCCAGTGGCTTTCTCAACACTTTTCTACACACGGTCAACACATTTTCACTGCCACTCTGCAAGGGCAATGCTGTGGACCAGTTCTTCTGCGAAATTCCTCATATCCTCAAGCTCTCCTGCTCACACTTTTACCTCAGGGAAGTCTGGGTTATTCTGGTTAGCCTCTTATTAATATTTGGATGTTTTGTTTTCATTGTGGTGTCCTATGTGCAGATCTTCAGGGCTGTGCTGAGGATTCCCTCTGAGCAGGCACAGCACAAAGCCTTTTCCACGTGCCTCCCTCACCTTGCTGTGGTTTTCTTGCTCACCAGTACTGGCACATTTGCCCACCTGTAGCCCGCCTTCATTTCTTTCCCATCCCTGAATCTGGGGGTGTCTGTTGTGTATTCAGTGGTACCTCCAACATTGAATCCCCTCATCTATAGCATGAGGAACAGGGAGCTCAGGGATGATCTGAGGAAGCTCATGACTGGATGTTTTCAGCAACCATAGACTGCTCCCCTGTGCAAAGGGCTCCTAGTGTATGTCATGACAGGCCAAGTTTGTCTTTCCTTCTTTACATTTTTTTTCCTTTTTCCACTTGCACTGTTATTGTCTTCCAAGAAATGTCACTGTTCATCCCTTCCCGCTTAATTATCCACCCATCTTGTGTGAACCAGTGACTTTGTGGAAATGGGAATACGTCATTGTATTTAAGTGAAATAAATGAACTGACAACACCATGTGTTTCTGGGCTCCTCCTGGGGATGTGGGGAGTGCAATGCCACTGAAGGATGATGGTGTGACCTCCTGGTCTCCCGGGGAGATGGGTGTAAAGAGGCAATGAGGGTCCATGCCCATGATGATGATGTGTCTCCTTTTAGGCCTTAGTTGGAGGCACATGAGCTATAGCTAAGGGGACAAAGACTTTGGGCTTTCAGGGACATCCAGCCTTACCAGCACCCTTGGACATCTTCGCTGCAGGCCATTCTACACTGACCCAGGCCTGTGGGTGTTCCCTTGCAGGCTGCAGGCTGCAGACACCCAGTGTGTCGGGAACAGAAGGGAAAGGGAGAAACCCATTGGTTGAGGATAAAAACAGCGTAATAAGACAACTATAAGACTATAATAAGACAAGACTATATTTAATAATATACTACTAAAAATACAGATGTGTAAGATAAAATAATGATATTCAGTGCAATCCCTCATGAAACTCCAGTTGTGCTGAACAGTCCTGGAGCAGGGAACATCCTGGTCTCAAACAGCCAATCCCAGTGAGACAGAGAGCAAAAAGGTAAAGTGCAGAAAGACCCAAGGGCTGACTGCAAACCAGAGGAATGGCAAAAGGCCGAACTAACACCAAACTCGCAGTGGAACAGAACTTCCAAACAGAAATAACTAAAGTAGCCACAAAACCTGAACTAACAGAACTGACTAGCTGGAAAAGCTGGCTGCAGCTTTATACCGAGCATGACGCTAATGGTAGGGAATATTTTGCTGATCAACCTGGATGTCAACATAGGAGCTGTCCTGTCTGTACCTCCTCCTACCAATTTGCACCTGCAGCTGGACAGTCGAAGAAGTCTTTGCTTTCCCTGATAACAGGCAAGGTATCAGTGAGTTCTGACTTTCCTTTCATGAGAAATCCCAAACACTGAAAAGCTACTGGAAGAAAATATTTGTTCCATCCCAGGGAAAAAGCAGTGTTATCTCACGATTCTCAGAGTAAATCTAAAAAAAAAGACTATTAAAGCTATGAAGGAGAGAAGATTCTAGCTACATGAAGAAAATTAACTCAGTTTCAGTCAAACCAGCATGTTCCCTTGACCTTCACACTTCAACAGGCTAGAGAAGACTGTGTCTCTCGGCCTCTCCACAACATGACCCCAACCCTATCTTGCCAGACTTTCTCTGGCCACGTGACAGCTACTCCACATTTCTCCAGAACGGGGAGCCTCACACTGGGACACACCACTCCAGATGTGACCACACCAGTGCTGAGTCAAGATGGACAATAATGGTCCGTGTCTGGTTGGCCACATTTGTGCCAGTGCAGCCCGATATGCTCATGGCCATATTCCTATTTAGCACCACTGGCTGCTATGGCATTACTTGTAATGTCCAAACTCTTCTTGCTGAGACTGCTGCTCAAACAGTCATGCCTGAGTCTACCTTGATGTGTGGGTGTTGTTGTTTAGCCCTGTAGACAGGTAAGTCCCACATAGCCACTTGCTCACTCATGATGTCATATAGTGTGGAACATCCCTTTGGTCATTTGGGGTCAGTTGTCTCAGCTGGGTCCTCTCCCAGATTCTCATGCACCTCCAGCCTACCTGATGTGGAGCAGCATGAGGAGCAGACAAGGCCTTGATGCTGTAAAAGAACTGCTCAGCGATAACTGGAACATTGGTATGTTATCAGTACTGCTTTGTGCACAAATCCAAACCACAGCACAGGGTTGCTATGATGAATATTAATTATACTCTAGCCAAAACCAGTACAACAGGGTGGTTCTGCCCACTGATGCAGTGCATCAGAAGCTCAGAAGGAGAACAAACATTCTCTTTAGAAAACTTCTTGAGGTTTCTGTTGGTCAAATCCCAGAGTTTCACAAGGTCTGCTTGGAGTGAAGCTCCATTATGTCAGTGGTTAAGGTGAGTTTGTAGATGGTTCACCTGTGGCCCCTGACTAGATCAAAGCAATAGGAACTAAAGGATGTGACAGAATAGAAATAAACAGAGGAGTCACTAGGTAAATGAAATTGCAGTGGGAAAGCCTGGAGCTTTGCCTTGGAAGAGATGACAAGTCTGTTGAGAGCTTGTGGGTCAGGATTAGCCAGGCAGACCAACATGGGTGACCTCTTAGTGCATGTCTGTTGTTGACTGCTTGTTGAGGAAGAAGTAGATGAGAACTTCATCAGGCCACTGGAAGAAGCTTCATGTACTCACACCCTGGGCCTCCTGGTCTTGGAAATGGACCACTTTATTAGCTCCCTGAGGGGCAACATAGTAGGGTACAACCCATCCAGAAGGCTTCTGGAGGACATCAGTGATAACTTCCCAGGTGTGCAGAGCTGGGCTTAGGGAAGCCAAAGCCCAGCTCAAGCTCAGTCTACATTGTGACCTGAAGGACAACAAAAAAGGTTTCTACAAGTATATAAAGTGCAAAAAGAAGACTAAGGACATGGTATATGGTCCAGGATATGGAAAAGCCTGAGATAGTCAATGTTTTTATCATCTCAGTATTTACTGATAGGACAGACATTTGAGAATCCCAGGGCCCCAAGAGCAGAGGGAAATCTGGAGCAAGGAAGTCTTACCCTTGGTGAAGGAGTCTCTAGTTAGAGAACATTTAAATAAACCAGACATACTTAAGTCTATGGGAACTGAGGGGATGCACCCATGAGTGCCAAGGGAGCTGGCCGATGTCACTGCAAGGCCACACTTAATTCACTTTTAAAGGTCATTGTTACTGGGAGAGGTTCCTGAGGAGTGGAAAAAGGTAAATGTCAATCCTGTCTCAAAGAAGGGCAAGGAGCAGGATCTGGGGAGCTGTCAGACTGTTTTCTCTAACATCCTGCTGGACATGCTGATGAAGTATAGGGTACATAAGTGGAAAATGTGGTGTACTCAGAACTGACAGAACAGCCAGGCTCAGAGGATTGCGACCAACAGCACAAAGACCAGCAGGAAACACCATGAGGAGTGATGGAGAACATCAAAGCTTGGCTGTTAGTCTGGGAGTTGCGAGCATGCACTGCCAGTGGCTCCAGCCCCAAGAGTACCCCGAACCCCATGAGCAGCAGTGAGTCCTCTTCTGACCAGGGAAAGATGCTCTGGCTGGAGAGGAGATGCTGGGAGCACTGGGTTGGCAATCCCCACCCAACATCTTCCCCACCAGGTGTCTCTTGGGTGCCTGGAACCACTGCAGTGATAATGGGAAGAGTACTGCCTACCTGGGCTGGAGGAGATGGGGTCTGGAATGAGGGTCCTGGAGCAGTTTCTCCTGGCTGTTCATGCAGCAACAAGCAGGGCTGGGTACTAGGACTGAGTGACTCTTCTTGAGGGCCTCCAACTGAGCATGAGGATTGTCTGTTGTTTCCTAAGTTCTCCTTTGTATGCTGCCTCTTCTGGTGGGGATCTCAGAGGCTGCCAGCCCTACAGAGAAGCTGAAAGAGGCCTTGTCCTTCCTGTGGTCACAGCTGGAACTCAGGTCTCTATCACAGCACAACTGAGAAGCCTTGTCTAGGAGTGACTTTTGGGGTAAAGGTGACAAGAGGGGTGAAGAAAGTTGTCTTAAGGACATGTGCTGGGCACCAGGACTGAAGTACCAGAGCAAAATGATGTGTCTTCTGGGTGAATGCTTTCTTCAGTGAAGACACAGGGTCCCATACTTTCTTTCCATGCCACCCTTCAGGAGGGAGAATGGCACTAAGAGTTGGAAAGTAGGGGACACCAATCCTTCTGCAGCCACTTCCCAGGCCTGGTGAAGCACCAGGACAGCAAAGACTTCTGGCTCTGCACCCTAAACTCTGGGTGTTATCTTGGGGCAGCTGAACACCAGCATTTTTCTCTCCAAGGCAATTTCCAGCCCAGGTCAGCTCCTTTCTGATCTCCCCCCATCCCTTCTCTGATCTGGTCTGGTGTTCCTGATCCTTCACCTGTGCTCCCCACAGGGCCCCAACCTGGCAGTGATGCTTTGCAGAGGAAATTGGCTGCAGGACCATAGGTGACACTGGCTGTGCTGATCAGTGATAGAGGCAGATGCAACTGGATGGGCCGCACTGTCACTGAGCTCTTTCCCGGGGGTCTAAAGCTGTGGAAAGGGCTCAGAGCATTTCTCATGACTTGGGGTGTTCTCCAGTGCCCACATTGAACCATCCATGGGTTTTTGCTGAAGGAGATATTAATCATCCTCAGATCTCTTTTTCATGATCTTGCTGGGTCCCCACGGCCTCACCTGGGATAGCAGAGACCTTGTTTACTTGTGGATACCGTCCTGGTTTTAGCTGAGATAGAGTTAATATTCTTTCTAGTAGCTGTGGTTTGGTTTTGGTATGAGAAGAATGTTGATAATACACTGATGTGTTGGTTGTTACTGGTTAGTCAAAGACTTTTTGTCTTCCCAGATGCAGAAGAATCTGTGAGGGAGCAAAGGTAGCTGACCCAAGCTGGCCAAGGGGTATTCCTTACCATATGATGTCATGCTACATATATAAATCAGAGTTCCTCAGGAGGCAAATATTGTTGCTTGGTCATGGATGGACTATTGGTGTTGCAGGTACTAAGCATTGTGCATCACTTGTTTTGCATATTCCGTTGCTATTATTATTATTATTATTATTTTCTCTTCCTTTGCTGTTCTGATAAAATGTTCTTATCTCAATCTATGAGGTTTTTTTCATTTGCAATTCTCTCTGCCATCCCACTTGAGGAGGTGGAGTGAGTGTGAAGTGTAGTCCCAGTTAACACCTGGGATTAAACGGCAACAGTTCTTTCTGGTGCACAACATGGTGCAAGAAGAATTTCAGATAGTAACAGATTGACTAGAGTGTATTAAGGGACTTATATCTGTTAATAGTTGTGGGTCACAATACTGATTCATTGATTGTTGATATTAGTTTATTTGATCTGAACTCTGCTCCTGTTTTTGCGATATATGTTAAAGATTGGTGTTGACTTTTGCGGTTTGCTGTGCTCTGAAATTATTAGTGGTGTTTTGCCTGGGAAATTGGTTATTAGAACACTGACCTTGACTTTGATCTGGTACCTGAGCTTTGTACTGAAGCTATTGCTGTACAAGAATTAGGGAAGGATCAAAGCCAGGACAACTGACCCAAGCTGTATAAAAAGTGGAGTTGCTCAGAGGGCAAATACTGCTGCTTGGAAACAAACAGGCTATTGGTGTCACAGGCAGTAAGTGACTTCACTGTGTATCACTAGTTTTGTGTATTCTATTATTGTTATCATTATCATCATTTTTCTCTTCATTTACTGTTCTAATAAACTGTTCTTTTTTCAATCCATGAGGTTTTTTCCCTTCTGATGCTCTCCTCCATTCCACTTGGAGTGAGTGAGCGATTGTGTGGCCCTAATTGCCAGCTAGTATTAAATGACAACAGTACTTTTTTGTACCCAACCTGGTATAAGAACAATTGGAGATAATAACAGCTACAGTAGAGCATATTATGGAATTTATATATCTTAACAGTTGCAGGTCACTATATTGATTAATCTGTTCTTGACATGAGTTAATTTTGTCTGAACTATACTTCTGTTTCGCTACACATGTCAAAGATGGGTGTTGGAGTTATCAGCTTGCTGTGCTCTGCAGTGATTTGCGGTGTTTGCCCTGGGAAATCTGTTATTAGAAAACTGACCTTGAGTTTAATATGGTATTTGAGTTTCATACCAAAGCCATTACTGTACATCTGGCACCAACTAGTGGAGACAATTAATAATTATACTTCTTGATCTGAGACAATTTCATGGAGGAAATACAGAATGGCAGCATTGTTAGCTTATCCTGTGATGCTTCCTCCTTCATTCAAATAACATCAGTACCTTCAAAATCTTTGGGTACTTAGAATACTCGTATTGGTATCTTTTGGAATATTATTTCAGTTTTGTAGAACAATGCACAAAGAATCTGAAAAACATTTAAAAAGCAGCTGAAAAAAAACAACTCCAAACAATGCACCTCAACAAACCAGTCAGTCTCAACCAGCCTCAAACAACCTAAACCAACCAAAACCAAAAACCCTCAGCAAACCCAAACCAAAACAGCCTGAACCACAAACCTTAAAGAACCAACCTGAGACAATTAAACTCAACTAAAACAACACACTTTCAATGACCTACAAACAACTCAAATGGCAAAGGAGGCACCAGGGACACTCAGCAGCTGTGCCCAGTGCCTGGCCACTAAGGTCAGAGGCAGCCCCCTGGGCCTCTTGTGCACAGGGACCCTCAGGGACAGCAGCACAAGGGCTCCTCCAAAGGGTACTGTGGAAGGTGGTGGTGGGGGAGGCAGAGGTGGGCAGGGCTGCATCCAGGGGTCACCCCCATCTCACAGGGCCACCACCTGGCAACGTAGGCATCACAGTGCTCCAGGGCAGGAGAAACAGCAGCGTCCTCCTGTGCCCACAGCCAGAACTGGCCCGGGCCAGCCCCAAGACGTCCCAGAGGAAGTCCTGGAGGAGACAGTGGCATCACTTGACAGGGCTGAAGGGACCAAGGGAAGCGGCTGGACCAGGCTGCTGCAGCTTCTCTGCTGCAGGGCTCATCTCGTGTGGAAACCCTTTTCAGCTGGACAGCAGAGGCAAGACCAAGGAAATGACTTCTTGAGGAGCACTGCAGAGCTCGCTGTCTTCATCCACTGCAGAGCCCGTGGCAGCAGGCATAATATATAGGATACAGAGACGTTGCAAGTGGTCCTGTTATAGTTGAATTGAATTTTGTGGGCTGTGTTTTGATTCTGTAGACCGTATCCAAGATTCTTAGCTTTGATACTGTATCCAGGTTCAGAATGTGCATTCAAACATGATTTTATATAATCATACCCTATTCTTGAAATTGACATAGATTTATGACATATTCTTTAGAACAGGTAACTTAAACCATACCCTATTCTTAAGATTGATATAGATTTATGATATATTCTTTAAAACAGGTGAAAACAGGTAACTTAGAAATAACTGATAAACATGCGAATGTTACTTAGCATTGCTTAGATAGATAATTTGTGTTAGAATAGGTGTGGAATATGCTAATGGTTGTCAAGAATTGTTATGCATATGTATGTGATCAAATTGTATAAATATGGTGTAGTCTGAATCAGTGGCTGAAGCCAGCTTTGGGTGCGAACCCCTGGTTTCCCAGCGCTGAAATAAAGCACCGCATATAACTGCACCTGTGGTTATGTGTCTTGAATGCTAACAGTCCCAGTGACCTGGATCATCCCCTGGGGTCCTGACAGGCACAGGAAGGACTCTTGTCCCTGAGGTCAGTCAGGTCACAGGAATCTGGGAACTCTCAGAAGCTCCTGAAATGGCTCCAGGTCAAGGGAGAATAAGGCTTGGGAATCTCCTCAGAGGCGTGAGTAGCTTGTGGGATGAGAAGCGAAGCCAAGCCTTGCCTAGGGAATATCCAATCACCATCCCTGAGGTCGGGAAGGAATTTTCCCCCAGGCAGATTGGCACTGGTCCCCAGGGTTGTTTTGCCTTCCTCTGCAGCATTGAGCATGACCACTTCTCAGAGCTTCTCTGGTCCCTCTGGGCTCAGTGAGTGTCTGCTGCTCAAGCACTAACAAGATGGCCTTTCATGCCCTGCAGCTGGGGGTGAAAGGCTTTTATTTTCTTATGCAGGAAAGAAAGTGTCCCCAGGGTTTTTTTTTTTGGCTTCCTCTGCAGTGTTGACCTTGGCCCCTTGACAGAGCTTCTTTGGGCCATTTTGGCTGCCTGCTGCTCCTGCTGCATGTGGGCCCTGGTGCCCCACACAACCTGTCTAAACCAAAACAAGCTACCTAAAAGAAAAGAACCAAACCAAAACAACCTACCTGAAAGAAAAGAACCCACCCAAAACAACCAACATAAAACAAACAAAATAAAACTGGCTAAAAGAAAGAACCTAAACCAAAACAAACTACCTAAGCCAATCTACCTAAAACAACCTACCCTAAGAAACCCTAAACCGAACAACCTAAATGAAACGAAACCAAAAAACCTAAACCAACACATCTTGAAACAACCCAACCTAAAAGCAACACTACCTGACACAGCTTACCTAGGAACAACTAAACCAACCCAAAACAAGTAACCTAAACCAACATCAATGGAAACACTTAAGCCAACCTAAATAACATAAACCAAACCTATTTCACCCAACCTACAAAAAATCACATGCATACACCAAACTTATCAAACCACCAACCAAAAAGAACCAATCTAAAAGACCTTTTGAAGAGAAAATTTCATGCCCTAGTGAGGCCCTCATATTATTATCCATTACTAATTTTTCAAGTGGGCAGTGATGAGACTGCAATGGGAAATGTAAGGGCAATCAAGGGAGACTTCAGGGCATTGGGACAACTGTAGGAGGGGAAAAACCAAAAAGCTCTGTATGATCCCCTGCAGTGCAGACCCCTCCTCTGAGCAGCCCCCTCGCCCCCTCTACCCCCAGCAAAGCCTCTGCCCTCAGGGCCGGGGTCTCCAAGGCATGAAGCAGCTCCTGTGCAGCCAGAGCTCCAGTTCCTCTGCAGAGCACAGGGGCTGAGAGCAGCTGCCCGGCAAGGTTGGTGTCTGGGAGGTGGCTGCACAGCTGGGGAAGGGTGACGCTGTCTGAGTGCCCGGCTGCCCCTGCCCTGGCCTCTCTCACACCCACCCTCACCGCATTTTCCTTCTTGCTCCACTGCTCTGTGTTCTGTTGCTGTGATCCTGTTCTTGCTTGAAAAAGGTAGTTGTCAAACCTGTCTTCAAGAAGGGCAAGAACGAAAATTGTGAGAATTACGTGTTGGTCAGCCTACCTCTGTCCCTGGGAAGGGGATGGGACATGTCCTCCTGCAGCCATGTCTAGGCACTTGGAAAACAAAAAAGGGATTGCTGAACAAAAATGGGCAGGGGAAAGAAAGGTATGTTGTGCACATGGAATTTTCCAAGGTGTCAGACATTGTTTCCTGTGGTGTCCTTATAATGTTATTGGTGCTCTCTGGGCTAAAGAAGTGGATTTTGGGTGGGAAGTTGGTTGGATGATGAAGCCCAAATGTCAGCAGTTACCAGTGGAGTCCCTCAGTGACCAGCACTTGGGCCAACACTGTTGAATGTCTCTATTCTCCCCCTGTATGATGTGATGGAGTAAACCTTCAGCTCCTTTGTGGATGGTGCAAACCTGGGCAGAGACCTATAACAACCTCATCTGATATTCAGGGTTCTCTTCAAACCTGAGTTACTCTGTGATTCAAGGAATTTTTCCCTTGGAGAGGTTTTGGAAGACAGACTAGGTGGAGGAACAAGAAAAAAAAAAAAAAAAAAAGAGGCAGATGAGGAGACATTTCCTCTTGTCCTATCACTTGTTACTTGGGAGAAGAGACCAACATCTTCCATGTTCCAACCTCCTTTCATGTATTTGTAGAGAGTGATCAGCCTCCTTTTTCTCCAGGCTGAACAGCCCCAGTTTCCTCAACTGCTCTTCATCACACTTGTGCTCCAGCCCCTCACCAGCTTTGTCGCTTCCTCTGCACTCTCTCTAGTATTTCGATGTCCTTCTTATAATGAGGGGCCCAAAACTGAACACAGGATTCAAGGTGGGACCTCACCAATGCCGAGTATGGTGGCATGATCACTTCTATAGTCCAGCTGGCCACACTGTTCCTGATACAAACCAAGATGCTGGTGGCCTGGGCACACTGCTGGCTGATATTCAGCCGCCTGTCAATCAACACCCCCACATCCCTCTCTGCCAGGCAGCTTTCCAGCCACTCTTCCCCGAGCCTGTAGCATTCCTGGGGTTGTTGTGACTCAAGTGCAGGACTTGGCAATTGGTCTTGTTCAGCCTCATACAATTGGTCCCAGTCCAATGATCCAGCTGGTCCAGATCCCTCTGTATGGCCATCCTCATGTCCCACATCATAAGGAATGGACATGGGGACCTCACTTCAAGGAAGCACACCCCAGTGTTGCATTCAGGTGGTCTCCCATGGGATGTTGCTGGCAACATGAAGTGACCTCGTGAATGATTGTCCCACGGGCCTTCATGGAACGCGCAGGAATAGCTGATGGCATTTGGTCCCACAGCAGAAAATGGAGGCCAATGAGAATGTTCATCCAGCCGGCATGCTGATGAGATCTCCAGACCAGGTAGTTGGCAACCTCAGGTGCCAAACTTGCACCCTAGGACAGCATGAAAGAATTGACATAGAGAATCCTCAGGAAGGTCCTGCTGCAGCAGTGACAGGGAAGCCTGCCCCGAGCTGCCAATGGCAGCAAAGAGTTTCTCTTTCCATGTCTGCACACACACAGTGCCCTGCTCTTCTCCTGGAACATCCCATCGCCCCACAGAGCCTTCTCCCAAGAGACCTCACCTAGGCTGACCCAGCCAGCCATTCTTGCACCCCCTTCCTATGCTCTGCACAGCCCTGAGCTGGCATTGCTGCTCTGCAGAGCAAGTGGGCTGTGGTGCCCAGGGCCATGGGTGGGTCTGCAGGGTCATGCTGGTCAGGATGGGATGTAGACCCTGCTCAGGTTTGCTACTGGTCTCTCCATCTCAGCACACAGACTTGGCTCCTGCAGCTCCAGAGATCTCGGAGAGAGGATCTTGGACAAACAAGTCAGTGCAGGGTCCTTTTTTTTTTGTTTGAACACACAGAATGAACACCTTCTTATATATACGAAGTCTGTGAGTCACACAAGACAGGTAGATACTCACACAGAAATGGGATAAAGAATGATTTCATTTTTTGTTGACAGCATTCATACAACCAAGAAAAGCTAAAAAGCAAAGAAACCAACCAAGCAACCTACCAAAACTAGGCTGAGCGCATATTGAGTTACACTCTGAATGATATGCACAGAGAAGATATCAGTTCATTACTGCTTCTGAGAAATGAACAATCATCACTTTCCACAGGGCATCCTTGAGCTCCTGGTTCCTCATGCTGTAGATAAGGGGGTTCACTGCTGGAACCACCACCGAGTACAGAACTGCCAGCACCAGATCCATGGAGGGGCAGGAGATGGAGTGGGGTTTCAGGTGAGAAAACACACCAGTGCTGATAAACAGGGAGACCACAGCCAGGTGAGGGAGACACGTGGAAAAGGCTTTGTGCCGTCCCTGCTCAGAGGGGATCCTCAGCACGGCCCTGAAGATCTGCACATAGGACACCACAATGAACACAAAACAGATGAAAACTAAACAGGAACTAAACACAAGAAGCCCAACTTCCCTGAGGTAGTAGTGTGAGTAGGAGAGCTTGAGGATCTGGGGGATTTCACAGAAGAACTTGTCCAGGGCATTGCCCTTGCAGAGCGGCAGTGAAAATGTATTGGCCGTGTGCAGCAGAGCAGTGAGGAACCCACTGGCCCAGGCAGCTGCTGCCATGTGCACACAAGCTCTGCTGCCCAGGAGGGTCCAGTAGTGCAGGGGTTTGCAGATGGCAATGTAGCGGTCATAGGACATGATGGTGAGCAGATAAGTCTCCGAGGAAATGAAAAATACAAACAGAAAGAGCTGGGCTGCACATCCTGCATAAGAAATGGCCCTGGTGTTCCACAGGGAATTGGCCATGGATTTGGGGACAATGGTGGAGATGAAGCCCAGGTCAAGGAGGGCGAGGTTGAGGAGGAAGAAGTACATGGGGGTGTGGAGGTGCTGGTCACAGGCTATGGTGGTGATGATGAGGCCGTTGCCCAGGAGGGCAGCCAGGTAGATGCCCAGAAAGAGCCAGAAGTGCAAGAGCTGCAGCTCCCGTGTGTCTGCGAACGCCAGGAGGAGGAACTCGTTTATGGAGCTGCAGTTGGACATTTAACCTCCCTGTGTATGGAGCACTGTCATAAGAGGAAAAGAGAGTGACAAGTTAGAGGAGCTCTGAGCAAAATCAAAGCCGTTTCTCATTCACTCTCCCCCTGCTCCACACCCCCTTGTCCTTTTCCAGACCTTCCTTCAGCTCGCAGACCGAGCACTGGGTGGTGCTGTCTGGAGGTGCCGTGAGGAGCAGGGCCTGTGCCGCTGGCTGCCGAGGAGTCAGCCCTGCTCTGCACCAGGGGGCATGGGAACGGGGGGCAGGGGCCGGTCCTGGGGTTCAGCTTTGGCAGATGGAACTGCTCTTGGTGCAGAAGGGCCTGCCAGCATATGCACTCCCAGGACTGAGAAACTGAGATGGCAGAAGGTAGTTTGGGATGTTTGGTTTTCTACAGCTCCCTCTCCCCTCCCACCCTGAGGAGTGTTCTTGGGTGTCAGAAACCCTCAGCATTTCTGCTGCACTCAGAAAGAACAGAGTGAGTCCTGTGAGACCAGAGAAGACCTGAGGTTCAGTGCAGAGTGAGGGGAGCTGATCTATACTTCTGTCTTGCTCCAGCTGCCCTGGGCTTGCACTTATCCAGGATGGAGCCTGATCACACTTCCATGTTATTGTGAAACACCACCAGGCACTAATGAGAGCAGAGGGATCCACCTCAGACCACAACATGTCTCACCCTTTCCTAAGGTCTCAGCACCCCACGTTTAACCCAGGACACACACAGCTTATTTCACAAACCCCATTTTCTCTGTCATAGCATCACTGTGCTTCCCCATGGGGCTTTCAGATAACAAAAAGATGCTACAGAACAGGTTGTCATGCTGGAGAATGGAAGGAAGCCTCAAGAGGATATCTTAATATCTGAATGATGGCATTTGATTCAGGGAGATTCAGCTCATTCCCCAGCCCCACAGACTGCATTGCCCACAGCCCCACAGGTCAGAGGAAAGCTGGGACACATGTTCCCATGGACACACCTGCAGGAAAGGACCCACAAGATCAGGCTGTGACCCTGGAGCTGAAACTCCCATCCCCAGAGAGCCTGACAGCAAGAACAGGATCACAGCAACAGAACACAGAGCAGTGGAGCAAGAAGGAAAATGCGGTGAGGGTGGGTGTGAGAGAGGCCAGGGCAGAGGCAGCCGGGCACTCAGACAGCGTCACCCTTCCCCAGCTGTGCAGCCACCTCCCAGACACCAACCTTGCTGGGCAGCTGCTCTCAGCCCCTGTGCTCTGCAGAGGAACTGGAGCTCTGGCTGCACAGGAGCTGCTTCATGCCTTGGAGCCCCCGGCCCTGAGGGCAGAGGCTTTGCTGGGGGGGAGAGGGGGTGAGCGGGCTGCTCAGAGGAGGGGTCTGCACTGCAGGGGATCATACAGAGCTTTCTGTGTTCTCCCTCCCACAACATTTCTTGTTTTGTTTTCCTCTCCTTTCTAGATCATATCCCTGCTGTCTGGAGGTTGTCCTCCTGGGAGGTGTTTCCCTGTCTCATGTCTTCTTCCTGTCAGTGCTCACAGACCCCATCCCAACCTCTTTTCAATAACCCTGGCCCTACAGAAACCTGCCTGTTTGCAGCAAAGTCCAGCAAAGGTGATGGTGGTTCTGCATCAACAGAGGAATGGCTGAAAGCATGCCAGGATTCTCTTGAAAGACCTACCGATCACTCAGTTACAGTCCATGAGTCTCAAGTATTTGTTTAAAATTAAGTATCACCTTTCCATTTATCCTCACCAATTCCCCAAGAGCAGAAGACTGAAAACACAGACTCGAGGAAGTTGCTTATCTTTATAGTACTTCTTGTCTTGATCTTCTCCTTGAATCCTTCCGTTGTAAATATTCTGGGAGTGAGTAGGAGCTGTGAGCAGCTCTGACCCACATAGCACCCCAGGCAGGCTGAGCGCTGACCCTGGCAGGCGGCAGAGTCCCTGTCCCGGCACAGCCCTGGGGTGCGAGGGCGAAAAATCATGGACTCCACACAATCCGATATGAATTCCTTTGGCTAGTTCAGAAATAAATCTCCATCTAATAGAAACCCATCCACACAACAACCTCAAGAAAATCCTTCAAATCTCCCACACTGCGGTGCAGGGACCCTGCTCTGCAGGACAGCCCTGGGCACCCCGGGGTGCTCCCCGCTGCAGTAACCCTGAGCAGAAGATGCCATCATGCCCTGTCTCTCTGATAGTGCAGCAGGGAAGCCCTGCTCTGGAGCACGTTCTTCTCTACAACAGAGATACTGTGAGAGAACCTGACAGATCCTGTAAACTGTGGGATGTAGCAGCTCTAGGAGATCCCTCCAGGAACTGCAGCTGCATTGTCCTACAGCCAGAGACTGACCATGTTAGGACTGTGAAGATATGTCTGCAAGTGAGCCCTCAGAAACCTACTACCCTATATTGCCTTTAATGACTCTCTGCCTGGCTCCTTTCTCCTTGGTGCTGCAGCTGGAAGAAGGCAGCCAACATTCTCTGACCCTCCGGAAGTGCAGCAGGTAAGACGTGCTCCATATCATGTCGGCTTTCTCCTCACCGGAGAATCTGCAAGGGTCCTCCTGGCAGATGCCAGAGGCTGTGGGATGTGCCAGCTTAGAAGATCTTTCCAGGAACCACAGCTGCCTTGCCCTGCACACAGAAACTTACCCTGTTAGAGGCTGCGAAGATATTTTCTCTGAGCTCTCAGCATGCTCCCACCCCAGACTGTGCTTCCCCTCTCTCTTTGGCTCCTCTGCCCTCGGTGATGCAGGCAGAGCCCTCATCCCTGCTGCGTGTGCAGAGGAGCTGCTCCTGGGCAGAGCTGTCTCTCTGCAGTGCTGCCGCTGCCATGAGCTCCCTCTGTGCCAGGAGCCCAGCCCAGCTCAGCAGCACAGGAGCAGCACAAGGGGGCACTTTCTCTGTCCCCTCTGGGTTCCTTCCAGGTGTCCCTGGGGCTCCAGGGAAGCCTCCTTTGAAACAGGCTGAAGTCATCAGTGATGTTCTTTCTCTCACCTCTGCAGAGACACTTCTTTCCAGCCAGCACTGTATTTTTCCTAACAGAAAATAAGCTGCTATACAAGTCACCTTTTCTTGTCCCGTCATTAGACAGGACACCAGGAATGTTACAGCAAAGGATCTAATTTCTCCAAGCTTGGCAGCATATCTTCAGTTGAATTAATTTAGACCTTTTATTCTGGGTTTGTATTGCTAGGGCTAGAAAGACATTCAGCAATGTTTTGACCATGTCATGTCTCTGCTCTGAAGCAAAACCTTTGCTCACACAGGGTATTGGACACTTGGTACCAGGTATTCTTGTGGCAGGTCAGAGCTGGGCTGGTGCCACAGCTGGTGTGGTTCAGCCCAGATGTGAGGCAATGTCCTCAGCCAGGGCACTGTCTGGGTGAGCTGGAACCATCAGTGTTGGAGACAGAGCTGTGACACTAATGGAATAAATTGCCAACGCAGGGTGGCAGAGGTTTGTTCATCTGGTGTTCAAGTTCAGCAGCCTCCAAGCACAGCAGCAGTCCAGATCGAAACTCGGTCTAGACCTGTAAGGCAATTCATGGGCCCCATAACAAACTGTTACTACTTCAGGAAAGGTTAGAGAAGAAACAAAGACACCGTGTGGCCACTGCTGAGTATAATAAGGGAAAGAGGTAAGAGTCTCTTTGTCCTCTTGTTCTCTGTCTTCACCAGCAAGGTCTCATAGACCTCTGTGACTGGAGGCAAGAATCTGGAGGAGAACAACCAGCAGTGGATGGGGATCAAGTCAGGGGTCACTTGAACTAAAACAATCCTGACCAGTCTGTGGGACAGGAGGAGAAGCATCCCAAGAGCTGAGAGAGCAGGGCGATGTCACAGTGAGGCCACTCTCCATCATTTTTGAAAGGCCATGGAGTCTTGGGGAACTCCCTGATGACTGGCAGCTCTCACTGCCAGCTCTCACTGTGGCTGTGCCACAGAACATGTCCACCCTGACCCCATTTCTGGGTGTCTGAAAGAGAAGGTGATGTGGCTTACCCAGAGAAGGTTGTGCCTGTCCATCCTCTTTACTTTCTGTGAGGAAAGGAGAGGGTTGCTGGATGTGAGTAGAACAGTGATGGTCTTTTACCTAGAAGTCAGCAAGGCATTCAGAATCATCCCCCACAATATTCTTCTGTCCAAGGTAGGATATTATGGTCTCCATTGGTGTGCATGTAGATGGGTGAAAAGCAAGCTGGATGATTGGGCTGAGAAAGGTAGTAGATAAAAGGATTAACTTTTAAATCATAAGCATAGTCAAGCACTGGAAGCTGTTTCCCTGTAGTGTGCACTCACTCTGTCCCAGAAAGTGACCAGGATGTACTTAGATAAAGCCCCGAGTAATCTGGTCTGACCCTGCTTTGAGCAGAAAGTTGGTCAAGGCACCCGCTGAGGTCCCTTTGAATCTGAATGATGCTGTCTTTCCTTCCCCTTCTTGTTTTCAAATAAGACAAAGCTCTGAGGTTCTCTTTGACCACAGAAATAATTCACATGCAGTATAGCACTGCTTTACAAGAACCCCCCAAAAAGCCCTGACCACAAGTTTGTATTTTCATTTGCCCCAGCCCAGGTTCTTCTTTTTTGCTGCCCTGATACCCTTACAGAAATAACAGGTGCCCTTGTTAATCCTTTCAGAGCAGGTTGTTCAATAGGTGTCAGCATCCATGTACAGAGTCTGCACATCAGCCAGGCGTGCATCAAAGCCACCCTTACAGAAACGGTGACAAAGCACTTGACCAGTTCCTTGCACTCAGATGCTGACACGCCATGTATGCTGAGATTCCAGGGAACACCTAAACTTTAAGAATACAGAGGTGTGAGTCCTCAATGAGTATCTTGGCTCATCTCCTGACCCATATGGTGCTTCAGGGTGTGAAGAGAATCAAAACTGACCGGGGTGGTTCCATTTTCCATGTGTCACGCAGGGCAGATGAAGGGAGCTCAGAACTCCAGACTCTGCTCACAGGTGGGACTTTGGAGACTGGAAATGCAGGTGATGTTGTGTGCCAGTGCATACCACATGAACATTCTGGATTCCTTTGTACCTTTGCACTGAGCTGGGATTTGTTCATAGAATCATAGAATCATTTCGGTTCGAAGAGATCATCGAGTCCAATCGTAATCTAACCCAACTCTAGCACTAAACCATGTCCCTAAGGACTTCGTCTAAATATCTTTTAAACGCCTCCAGGGACAGCCTGTTCCAATGACTGACAACCTTTTCTGTGAAGAATTTTTTCCTAATATCCAATCTAAACCTCCCCTGGTGCAACTTGAGGCCATTTCCTCTTGTCCTATCACTTGCTGCTTGGGAGGAGAGACCAACACCCTCCATGCTCCAGCCTCCTTTCAGGTATTTGTAGACAGCAAAAAGGTCTCCCTTCCCCAGTGGAAGAGAGGGTCAGGAGATGTGAGACAGAAAAGGGTGATGGCTGATTACTTTAGCAAATCTTTACAACCATGTCTGAGTTGTGGTTGATGTGAATGTGGTTGATGTTTGCAGGTGGAGACAGAATAGGAGGAAGTGGTTTTGGAGGGTTATGGAAAGAAGGCAGGCTTCTCTTGGGCTAATCATACATGGTAGTGACATTTATATGCTGTGGGCATGGCTGTGCCTGGGAGATTGGGCATGGCTGCTGCTGGGGCTCGCAATGCTCAGTCATGGCCCATGAGCTGACCTTACTCTGCTCCTCTCTTACACTCCCCAGACTTTGGTGGTTCTCAGGAATCGTCCATGACCCTGGAGGAAGCACCAACATCCTGGAGTGTTGGCCTGTTACTGGATGACAAGAGTGAAAGTTTTGTGAGACACATGGGAGTGCAGGAAGAGAGTGGTCTATGTGTGGCAGTAAGTGTTTTAAAGGCAAGAAGATCTGAAGAACGTGGGCTGGTCATGCTAATGTGGAATAGGCTGTTTTGTTGTTGGTGGTTGTTGTTGTTTTTTGGTGGGTTTTTTGTTATGTTTGGGGGTTTTGGTTTTGTTTTTTTTTTTGTTTGTTTGTTTTAATTTAATTTTAGGGCAACAGAAGAAGGAACATGTGCAATTTGGTGCTAGGCCATGGATCCAAATTGAGGATTCAAGCAAGTTTGGGACTGGGAGAGTGTCCTGGTTTTGTTAAAAAACAAGTTTCTCTTTTAGTAAATTTGCCTGTCAGCTAAAGCTTCATGTTAGCTGCATTTTCCTGGAGAACCAGATACATGTTTTGGTAAACCTAGCATTGGAATGCAAACTTATTGATAAGCACGGATGGACATCTCGCGAGAGGGGCAACGAGAAACAAGTGACCAAGAAACTGACCAACTGTGTATAACATCCCATTCACGTGAATGCTTCATATAAAAGTGGGAGATCACGAGGATCTCATCCCTTTTCCTTATGGCGACATTAGGAGAGGATCTTGCGAGTTGTCCCTACGAACTGAGGCCTAGTGACAGGCTGAATCCAGCTCTGGTTGGCTGTAGAGTCCAGTCCAGGACGTTGGTTGCCGGCTCTGCAGTTGCTGGGACTTTCAAGATTGGTTTTGTATATTTTTTGTTATTTTCTCTATTCTTATTAGTAGCATTAGTAAAACATTGTTAATTTTTCCAACTCTCTTCTCTCTGTCCTTCTGTCCCTCCCAATCGCCTGTCCTGAGTGGGAAGGAGGAAGAGAGGGGAGAGGAGGTTAACAATACATCTGCCAGGGTTTTATTGTCACCCCGCAGTCTAAACCTTCGACAGACAGCTTAGGTGACTGAGGACCATTGTCGGGTCGATGAAACAAGCTGGATGGGTTTTGGGGTCCTCACAGGCATTGCCAGCTCCTCAGGAAAACAGAGCCTTGTGGTTAAAGTGACAGCACTTGGCATCAAACCCACACCCAAAACACAGAGACACTCACACTGACAACAGGCAGAGCCTTGAGAAACATTTGATTGAAAGGGTCTCCTTTGCCAGACCCTGGGGGTCAGGGCTTGGACTTTCTGATGATAAACCAACATGAAGGGATGACATGGCACCATAGCCACCTCCACGTTGCCTTTACTGCCTGTAACCAGTGAGTCCAGGTTTTTGCTTCACCAGCCTCCAGGGACAGGGACTGTCTGTTTCCTTCACAGCTGTGTCAGTGATGGCCCTTTGTGGGGCCCCAAACACCCTCAGAAACTCAGGTTTTGCTTCTGCCTTTCACTCCCTTAGAGCTTTGTTCATTTTTTCAGTATCTGCAGTTCAGGTTCATGGCAGCAGAGGGCTCATTAACATCCAAAACACCCTTACAAGCCAAGGCTCTCTGAAGCATTTTGCTGAAGGCTTCAAGTCTGGTGTGGATGATTAGGGAGTTTTCAAGAATAGCCAAACAGAGAGCATTTCCATAATAAATAGCTATAAAATAAAATTTCTTCTATTTCCTTCCCCCTCCCCCTGCCCTCATTTACAGAACAGGTGGCATCAGGAATGTTAAATTCATATTGACCAGGAGCATCTCCTGATAAAGACTGAACATGTCAGAAAAGCAGGTTCCTTGAAGCACCACGTGAGTGAAGAGACAGGCCAGTACACCTCAAGAGGAGTCACAATCCTCTGGACCAAGAGGTGGGTGCTCCTGGGAATCTCACATGCCACATCTTACTGATACTTGTGTTCAGGGAGTTGGTCAAATAACCCATCTCCTTTTTTGTAATGGTATCTGAGTTTTCTCAAGTCACCCCTGACTTGAGCCCCATCCACTCCGGGGTGTTCTCCATGCTCTTGCCTTCAGGAACAAAGACCCAGGAGACACTGCTGGTGAAGATGGAGGCAAAGAAGCCACGAAGTACCTCAGTCCTGTCTGATTCTACTCAGCAGCAGGCCCATGTTCTCCCTGTCTATTATTTTACTGTGAGAGAAGCAGTTTCAGCTCCTCTTGCTGCGCTCACCCTCCCCTACAGTGACCACACCCAGAGGAGCTCTGGCATCATCCCCACATCCATGGACAAGGTTTCTAAATTCTTCCTTTGCAGCTTCCACCTCCCATGTGCTGCCTTTTTGCCCTGGAGCTCCATCAGATCAGACAAGCAGCCTCATGAGATAAATTCTTCTTTGCATGGGTACTTGGAGAGATCATTCTTGTGCTTGGAGCAGGCTGTCCTGTAAGGCTTCTCAGATTTCCTGAGCTTCTTCACCCTTCAGACCTACTTCCATGACACCACCTCTATCAGTCTCCATCCCCCAGTTTGACAAAGTCTTCTCCTCTGGAGTCCACCAGTCCACGCTCTGCTGCTGGCCTTCCTCCCTCCTCTCTGGTGCCAGGGACCCCACTGTTTCCTGGTCATGACAGCCAAGGTGGACACTGATGTTCATATTCCTCAAAAGTTCTTCCTTGTTTGCCAATTCCATATCCAGTGAACATCACCCTTATTGGCCCATCAGGCAGCTGTGTTAAGAAGTTGGCCCAAGATCCTCTGAACTGTTGGCACCTGCTGCTTTACCTGGCCAGTGAATGTCAGAGCAATTACAGTTCCCCATAGGAACCTGCTCATTGACAGGAGACATCCTCATGTTGCTGACAGAAGATCTTTTCCACTTGTTTTCCATGACCAAGTAGTTTGTAACATCCAACACTTTGTCGCCCTCTATCGGATTTACATGGCAAAGTCTTGGAACTGGGGGGTGATTGTTCTGGGGGTGAGTGTTCTGCAGTTATCAACTCTCTGAGAAGACAACAGGAGTTGGACGGACATCAGACAGAGAAAATTTCAGCTGGCCCAAGATGGACTCCACTCCTTGCTAAATCTGAGCTTCTCAGTGATGTTGGTGGCACCTCTGTGTTATTGTATTTGAGGAAGGGTAAAAAATGCTGCACAACAGTGGGAGGGAGAGAGGAGAGAGGAAATGTGAGAGAAACAAGTCTGCAGGCACCAAGGTCAGTGAAGAAGGAGGAGGAGGATGTGCTGCAGGTGCCAGAGCAGAGATTTCCCAGCAGTTCATGATAAAGACCATGGTGAGGCAGGTTAGCCCTTGCGTCAGGCAGAGGTGCGTGATGGAGAAGATAACTGACACTGCAACCCTCAGAAGACCCCACACTGGAGCAGGTAGATGTGCCCTGAAGTAAGCTTTAAACCCCATGGACAGACCAAGCAGGAGCAGGCTTCTAGGAGCAACTGCAGCATGTTGAGAGCAGCCCACAGAGAAGCAGGTTTTCTGGCAAGAACTGTGACCCTGTGGGGGGCACATGCTGGATCAGTCTGTTCCTGAAGGACTGCACTGAGGGAAAGGACCCACGCTGGAGCAGTTTGTGAAGAACTGCAGCAAATGGGAAGGACCCATGTTGGAGAGGTTCCTGTGGGAGGAACCCCATGCTGATGCACAGGAAGAGAAGCAGAAGGAAGAAGCAACAGACACAAAGCGTTATCAACTGGATGCAACCTGTGCTGTGTTTGCCTGGTGAGTGCGGCTGTGTTTGTCACCTCAGCCATCTGGCATGGCACTGGAGGCTTCTTTATATGCCATTAAATGAGAGCCCTGATGTGTTCAGTGCAGAGATGTGGATGTGATTGAGCTTTGCAGTGACTGGAGCTCTAGTGAGCACTGAGGATAGAGAAAGATCTGTGTCTCTGTTGGCACAGTCCTCCATCTGGTCAGCTCAACAGCTCTGTATGCTCCATGGGGATATTTGACAAAGGCACATCAGTGGCTGGTGTCATTGTAGGTGGCAAAGGATGTCCCCCTTCCCCCTTTGACCTTCAGCTGATACTCAGGAAGAATGAGGGAATTCTCATAATTTTCCATCAGAGCTCACAAACATTGCCCACATCTTGGACCACCACTGGCCCCTCAGTCATCACCAAGGGGCTGTGCCTGAGCGCCTGAGTTCCCACAGAATAAAGACCAGGGGCTCAGAGCCGGTGCTCACATGCAGACAACCCTTTCCTGCACTTCTGAGCTGAACCAAGAGGATTCCGGGGAGGGTGTGGTGTGCATGGGGGGAGCTGGATCCCAGTTCAGCCCAAGGGCTTCCAGCTTGGAAGGAGATGCCTGTGTTGCCTGGGCTGAATCCTGGCCTTGCACAGGTGAAGCCAACCCCTCCCTTTCCCTGTCTGTGTGTCTTTTTGTTATGGTAGAGTAATGGGGAACAGTTACACCTTGCAGTCAACCATGCTCTGGTATGACAAACCATGCTGCAGGAATCAGTGTCTGCCCACACTTTAGTGAGGGATTGCCCATGATTACTGGAGATGACTTCAAAGCACATTACCCTGGAAAGTCTCTGCTGCGTTTCAGGAGCTGTCAGCCCTTGGAGCCCTAAGGACATCTCAAGGGAGCCCACAGGGGACAGAGAAAGTATTGTCTTTGTGAGTCCTTTGCTGCTGAGCTGAGCTGGGCTCCTGGCACAGAGGGAGCTCATGGCAGCGGCAGCGCTGCAGAGAGACAGCTCTGCCCAGGAGCAGCTCCTCTGCACACACAGCAGGGATGAGGGCTCTGCCTGCAGCACCGAGGGCAGAGGAGCCAGGCAGAGAGAGGCTGAAGGCAGTCTGAGATGGTGAGACAGCTGAGAGCTCAGTGGAGGAGAAACCTTCACAGTCCTTAATGCTGTAAGTCTCTGGGTGCAGGGCGGTGCGGATGAATATCCTGCAATTGTCTCCCAGAGCTGGCACATCCCACGGCTGGTGTGGAGGAGAAGGATGGGCTCCTCAGCAGGGATCCCCTGCATGGACAGGACACAACAGCTGCCTTCTCCCAGCGTCAGGGTGTGAGCTGGGACAGCACCCAGGGGTGCCCAGGGCTGTCCTGCAGAGCAGGGTCCCTGCACCCCAGGGCTGTGCTGGGACAGGGACTCTGCCACCTGCCAGGGTCAGCGCTCAGCCTGCCCAGGGAGATCCCCATGGTGCTGTGGGGAGAAGCTGTGGGTGGAAGGGGATACCACTGTCAGAGAAGGGTCCTGCTGCTTTCAAGAGGGTGCTGTGTGGGTAGGAGCTCCAGATCACCCCCAGAACATCAGCAGAGGTAGCATTTCAAAATAAAAGTCAAGGCATGGGCTACCGTAAAGGTGAAGACCATTTCGTGGTCTGTAGTCTCATCTTTCTTCTAAGATAAAAAGGAAAAGAATTGTCAAGTTGGAAGAAGTCACAGAAGTGTTACAGTGGGAGATCAACCAGAAACCTCACGAAGTCCCTTCACCCACTTCTCTACCCACAACACCAGCATCACCTTTTCTGGCATCATCAGGCTTTATCTGATCTACTCCTCAGTACCTGCAAACAGGGAAATGCCCCTGGGCACTGCTCAGCTACCAGGAGGTGTGAGCAGACCTGAGCACATCGTGAGTGGGTTGTGGTCTGTGACACTGGCAGGAATGAGACACGGGGACAAAGAAATGGTTCCTGGCATTGACAGCTCCAGGCAGCCGAGAGCTACCCCACCCTTCTGCATCCCTCTCTGCTCAGCTGCCCAGGGAAAGAGAAAACAGTTTGGAGAAATGGACTTTGAATCTGGACTTTTCCACACTCACAAAAGTCCATTTTCTTCCTCAAGTATGTTGTTAGGCAGATAATTCTCCAACGAAGAGAGGTGTAAGCACAGGACACGTGCCTGGTGACTCGTGTGCAGACCAGCTTTCCTGATGCTGCAGTAGTGTGCAGGGAGCCCTTCTGTCCCTAAGGGCTCACCTGTGTTCAGGCTTAGAGCAATGTGAAGGAGAAAGACTTCTGCCCCTTCAAAGACAGTGGCCTCAGCAACATAGACCTGATATCACAATATGGATCTGAATGAAATTATTCCAAAGAAAGAGAAGTCATTTTGGGGTTGGTGTTGTGATTTGGGTTTTTTGGTGTTTTGTTTGGTTTGTTTGTTTGTTGTTGTGGTTTGTTTTTTTTTTTCCTGATTTGGCTTTTTTGGTTGATTGTTTGGTTTTTGTTTTTATTTTGGGGGGAACAGCCTAGGATTGCCTTAAATTGCCAATGACTTCTCTTTCAACGGTTCCCCATGCAATGGTCTCTTTGTGGCATTCAGATAACACAAAGATGCTGTAGGACAGGTTTGCATCCTGGAGAGAATCTCACAGCTTGGAAGAAAAACTCAAGGAGATAAACAAGTGTCCATTTGATTAAGGGAGATTCAGCTCACAGAATCACAGAATCACAGAATGTCAGGGACTGGAAGGGACCTCGAAAGATCATCTAGTCCAAGTCCCCTGCCGGAGCAGGAACACCCAGATGAGGTTACACAGGAAGGTGTCCAGGCGGGTTGGAATGTCTGCAGAGAAGGAAACTCCACAACCTCCCTGAGCAGCCTGGGCCAGGCTCTGCCACCCTCACCAGGAACAAGTTTCTTCTCAAATTTAAGTGGAACCTCTTGTGTTCCAGCTTGCAACCATTACCCCTTGTCCTATCATTGGTTGTCACTGAGTAGAGCCTGGCTCCATCCTCCTGACACTCACCTTTTATATATCTGTAAACATTAATGAGTCACCCCTCAGTCTCCTCTTCTCCAAACTAAAGAGAGCCAGCTCCCTCAGCCTTTCCTCACATGGGAGATGCTCCACTCCCTTAATCATCTTCGTTGCCCTGCGCTGGACCCTCTCCAGCAGTTCCCTGTCTTTCTGGAACTGAGGGGCCCAGATTGCCCACAGCCCCACAGATCAGATAAAGCTGGGACACGTGTTCCCATGGACACACCTGCAGGAAAGGACCCACAAGATCAGGCTGTGACTCTGCAGCTGAAACTCCCATCCCCAGGGAGCCTGACAGCAAGAACAGGATCACAGCAACAGAACACAGAGCAGTGGAGCAAGAAGGAAAATGCGGTGAGGGTGGGTGTGAGAGAGGCCAGGGCAGAGGCAGCCGGGCGCTCAGACAGCATCACCCTTCCCCAGCTGTGCAGCCACCTTCCAGACACCAACCTTGCTGGGCAGCTGCTCTCAGCCCCTGTGCTCTGCAGAGGAACTGGAGCTCTGGCTGCACAGGAGCTGCTTCATGCCTTGGAGACCCCGGCCCTGAGGGCAGAGGCTTTGCTGGGGGGAGAGGGGGTGAGGGGGCTGCTCAGAGGAGGGGTCTGCACTGCAGGAGGATCATACAGAGCTTTCTGTGTTCTCCCTCCTACAGCATTTCTTGTTTTGTTTTCCTCTCCTTTCTAGATCATATCCCTGCTGTCTGGAGGTTGTCCTCCTGGGAGGTGTTTCCCTGTCCCATGTCTTTTCTCTGTCAGCACCCTCAGATCCCATCCCAACCTCTGTTCCCTCACCCTGGCCCTACAGAGACCTGGCTGTTTGCAGGGCTCTGCCTGGGGACATGCTCCTATTTGTAGGTTGGAAAAATGGCATGTCAGAACAACACTGGTGGGTCCAGCAAAGGTGATGCGTGTGCTGTCCATAGGTAGAGGAGTGGCCGAAGGCCACTTAAGTTTATGGCTCAGCGGTGTCAGTAAGTTGTTGAAGCATGAGAGCTCCTTTTTCTTTTTTCTTGTCCCATTCCACAAGGGAAGCAAATTGAAAACACAGACTCAGAAAAGCTCCTTAGCATTTCAGTAATCCCTGCCTTTACCTTCCCTGTGATAAGTGCCCTCAGAAATGTCCTGCTGTGATCTGGATCTCTGAGCAGCCCTGATCAGTACAGCACACTCTTGAGAACAGGAGGACCTTCTTCTGCCAGGAGTCCTCACAGTGTTGTTGGGATCTCCCCGGGCAGGCTGAGCGCTGACCCTGGCAGGCGGCAGAGTCCCTGTCCCGGCACAGCCCTGGGGTGCAGGGACCCTGCTCTGCAGGACAGTCCCGGGCACCCCTGGCTGCACACACATCTTCGCAATCTGTAGCTATCCATGTGAGAAAGCAGCCATCCTGTCCTTCTGAAGGTGCAGCAGAAAAGTCATGCTCCAACTACATGCTCCATGCTGGAGGAGAAACGGCAAGGCTCCTGACAGATCCCATAGGATGTAGGACATGCCAGCTTTAGAACATCTTTCCAGGAACTGCTGCATTGCCCTGGAGCAGGAGACTTACCATGCTAAGAGCTGTGAAGATATTTCTGCAAGTGAGGTCCTCTCTTTCTTCCCACCCCAGACTGCCTTTAACCTCTCTCTGCCTGGCTCCTCTGCCCTCGGTGCTGCAGGCAGAGCCCTCATCCCTGCTGCGTGTGCAGAGGAGCTGCTCCTGGGCAGAGCTGTCTCTCTGCAGCGCTGCCGCTGCCATGAGCTCCCTCTGTGCCAGGAGCCCAGCCCAGCTCAGCAGCACAGGAGCAGCACAAGGGGGCACTTTCTCTGTCCCCTCTGGGCTCCCTCCAGGTGTCACTGGGGAAGAACCTGCTGTGAAACTGTCTGAAGTCATCACTGTTGCTTCCTCTCTCAGCTGGCCAGACACACAATTCTAGAAGTGTGATTTCACAGTATCACAGTATGTTTGGGATTGGAAGGGACCTCAAAAGATCATCTAGTCCAATCCCCCTGCTGGAGCAGGAATGTTTAGGTGAGGTCGCACAGGAACATGTCCAGGTGGGTTTTGAATGTCTTCAGAGAAGGAGACTCTACAACCTCCCTGGGCAGACTGTTCCAGTGCTCTGTCACCCTTATTGAGAAGAAGTTTCTTCTCAAATTTAAGTGGAACCTCTTGTGTTCCAGCTTGATCCCATTACCCCTTGTCCTATCATTGGTTGCCACCGAGAAGAGCCTGGCTCCATCCTCATGGCACTCACCCTTTATATATTTATAAACATTAATAAGGTCACCTCTCAGTCTCCTCTTCTCCAAACTAAAGAGACCCAGCTCCCTCACCCTTTCTTCATAAGGGAGATGCTCCACTCCTTTAATCATCTTCGTTGCCCTACGCTGGACCCTCTCCAGCAGTTCCCTGTCCTTCTGGAACTGAGGGGCCCAGAACTGGACACAATATTCCAGATGTGGTCTCACCAGGGCGGAGTAGAGGGGAAGGAGGACCTCTCTCGATCTACTAGCCACCCCCCTTCTAATCCACCCCAGGATGCCATTGGCCTTCCTGGCCACAAGGGCACAGTGCTGGCTCATGGTCATCCTGTTGTCCACCAGGACCCCCAGGTCCCTTTCCCCTACACTGCTCTCTAATATGTAATTTCCCAACCTATACTGGAACCTGGATTTCCCCTCTCAGAGACAAAGTTACCTCTAAATATCATCCTTTTTTGGTTTATTATTACATGGTACAGACAGAGAAAGGGAGGGATCTCCTTTACCCCTGCTGAGGGAAGGAATTCAGCAGACTCAATGGAGGAATCCCATCCTGCATTTCTATTCCCAGAATTTGAAGGAGACTCAGCTCCCTCCCATCTCTGCCACAAACCCACAGGAGGTGGGATTCCTCTTTCCTTTTTTCAGGTGGGCATGGAATAGACAAACAACATAGGCATGTCAGCCTCTTTTCTCAACTCCAGTGCAAATTAATGGAAATGGAAGGCAGGAGTGAGATGTTCAGATGCAAATACCTGGTGACATTTGAGTGTCCAGACGTGGTGCATGGTATGTTCAGGTAACTGCGAGCTATAATGGAGAAGTTCATAAAGACAGGGTAATATCTTAGGGATGATACCTTAGCTTCACTCCACATGTGAAGCTTGGTGTGAAATTCCTTTGACCAAGTGAAAAGACAGCTGATGTCCCAATAAAGGCCAAAAGAACCATTTCCTACTCATTATGTTCACGACAGTTTATAAATATTTTCATATGAACAACTGCAGTCCTATACCATTAGGACAGCTCAGTGTCTCTCTTGTCCATCAGCTGAATTTACCAGCTCTCCAGTGACTACACTGGCAGTTGTCCCATGTTCATCCCCACATTGCCTCATTGAATTCAGGGCAAATATTCAATTTCATGTTCAAATCCAGGCCCATAGAGCTACATGAGATGCCAAGGCTAGCATGGACCACACAGGACCTCCAGGAAATCCATTCCCATTCAGGGCAGCTGTGTCACAAATGCCCCAGACAGCATTGCAGGGTGGGATTTATTGTCTGTGTGCTGTGGGTTGATACAATCAGTGCAAGGCATCAGAGATCAGAGAGGCAAGGTCTGTCTCTTCTCTACCCAACAGCATCAGGCATTGCACAAACAAGCAGCAGATCACACAGGAATCTTTACTCACTCTCCTGATGATACAATCAATGAAAAGACCAAATACTTTAACAGTGTGCCTGGATCCATCTTGTCTGCAAGGTCAGCATCCTCAAGTACAGTGATGGTTCATATCAAAACTCAGTTGAAACTCAAAGAGAAATTCCAGGGCACCCATATAAGCTGTTGCTACTTCAACAACAGCTAAAGAAGAACCCTAAATTCTGTGAGACCACTACTAAATTTAGTAAGACTAGGTGTAGGTAAATCCAAGGTACTTCATGTCTTTGCCTCAGTTACCACCAGCAAGGTCTTCCAGGCCTTTGTGCTTTCAGGCAGGACTCTGGAGTAGAACAACCAGTGGTGGATAGGGATAAAGCCAGGGGTTACATAAGCAAACTGCACCCTTACCAGACCTCGGGACCAGAGGGTTTGCATCCAAGAGTGCTGAGAGAATGCTTTTCCCGAGGACGTGCTGGTCTGTTATGATCCTGGTAAGAAAGGCCCTCAGACTCTTTGAGGTATTTGAAATGTTGTTCTTTAGGTCTAGTACTATAAGAGGAGTCATAAAGACAATCTCACGTCCCTTTAGATGGTGGGAACCCCAGGTGGTGTGGCATTGAGTGAACATCCAAGACAAACACTCTTTCATGGTGCAACAGCTGAGGTAATGTAGCCGAAATGTGTACTGCCAGGAGGTGTCCCTTGTCCTGTCACAGCACTGTGACATTTTTGGATTAAGTGAGATGTGGTGGGACAGCTTGTTTTTCTGGGGTGCTGCAGTGGAGGGATACAGGCTCTGCTGGAGGGTGTAGCAAGGAGGATGAGGACAAGAGGATGCCCCTGTGTGAAGACGGATTTCAGATATATGGAGCTTCTCAATGAGATTGGCAACAAGTTGAGTTAGCCTGTGTGAGTGTGGAGGAGAGGAGAAGTCAGTAAGGGTGACCTGGGATTTCACAGAAGAACTGGTCCACAGCATTGCCCTTGCATAGTGGTAGTGAAAATGTATTGACCATGTGTAGGAAACAGTTGAGAAACCCAGTGCCCCAGGCAGCTGCTGCCATGTGCACACAAGCTCTGCTGCCCAGGAGGGTCCCGTAGTGCAGGGGTTTGCAGATGGCAACATAACGATCATAGGCCATGATGGTGAGAAGGGAATACTCAACGGAGATCAAAGAGAGAAAAGAAAAAAAAAAAAAGAGCTGTGTAGCACATCCTCGATAGGAGACAGTCCTGGTGTCCCAAAGGGAATTGGCCATGTATTTGGGGACAATGGTGGAGATGGAGCCCAAGTCGAGGAGGGAGAGATGAGGAGGAAGAAGTACATGGAGGTGTGGAGGTGCTCATGGAGGGGAGAAGGAGCTCATGTCTGGTGGGGGCTTTCAGCCCTTTTACATCCCTTGATCATCTCCACAACAGCCTGTCCTATGCTGTGGCATCACCTGAACCTCTTTCCCTGCAGGCTGGAGACATCCCCCCTGCTACCCCACCTTGCTCTTGTCTGAGCATCTTCCTTCCTTTGCTGATATCTCTCCATCCTCTCCAACTGTTCCTTGAAGCACAAAGACTTGGGTGATGCTGACTCCCTCTGGGTGACCTGCTCCACCACAGAACTGCCCTTCCAGTCACATTCCTTTCTCTTCATGGCCAGCCTGGACCTCCCAAGCTGCACTTTGTGCCATTATTTCTTTCTCAAGCTCTTTCCCACTATGAAGAAAACTTCCACCATCTCTGAAACCACCCTTCAAGCACTCTCAGGCTACTCCTACACTGCTGCATCCTACCCAGCGCTGCTCAGCCAAAGCAGCCCAGGTCCCTCAGCATCCCACACTATGTGTACTATGTCCCAAACCCTGCCTTGGCAGAGCCCTGCACTCTCCAGTTTCTCCATACTTGTCCAAACTGGGAAGCTGCACACTGGCACACACCCGTGTGTGTGGGTCACACCAGTGCTGAACCGAATGGGATGAGAACTCCAGGTGGCTGGGTGCCCACGCTCCTCCTAATGCGGCCCCATGTGCAGCTGCCTTGTTCATGATGAGTGCACCACTGACATGTGTGGCAGCCTTTGTAGTACCCAGGTCCTTCTCCTCAGGTTCACTACTCAACATGTCAGGTCCTGGCCTGGATGGGGTTGTTCTCCTGTCCCAATACAGAACTCGCCATTTCTCGTTGTAATTCTACAGACCTTTCTGATGGGTAAATCCCACATTTTCTCCTGGTCTGTACTCTCCCTGGACTGAAGCTCCTTTTGCTCAGCCGTTAATGTTTGCATGCAGGTGGCTTATGCTGATAAGGGTGCCTCTCCCAAGATAACAGCACAAGGAGTTACAGGACACTATGAATACCACCTCCTGGAGAAACTGTGGGGTCTTGTGGGTCTGGTTCTCATAATACCAGAGGTCTGGAGTCGGAGGGGAAGGTTCCCTTCATGTGGGAGAGCAGCAGGAATGCATGGAGCTCTGCCTGGGGACAGATAATATGAGCTGAAAGCTGAGGAGACAGCATGAGAGAGCAGAACAACATGGGCAATGTTGTGGTGGGTGGACATCAGCTACTGCCTCACTGATCAGGAAGAGGAATTAGATGAGGCCTCCTTCAGACAAATGAAAGAAGTCTCATGTTTTCAGGGCTCTGTCCTCATGGCAGACCTAAGATATCCCAATACCTGCAAGGTACCAGCCATCCAGGAGGGTTTTGGAGTTTATTGGTGAGAACTTCCTGATGTGATTGACTGAAGAGTCAATGAGATGAGGTGCCCTGTGGGACTTCAGACTTACAAGCCAGAAAGAGTTGGTCAGGGATGCAACAGTCAAGGGACAAGGAAGTAGAGTTGAGGCTCCTGGAAGATGACAACAAGGCAAAGAGCAGGATTTCAGGAGAGCAAGCTTTGGCCTGCTGAGGGACCTACTTGGGTCCTATGGAATATGACCTCGTTGTCTGCAGCATTTTGTCTCTCACATTTCCTCCCTCCTCTCTCCCACCTGCTGTTGTGCAGCGTTTTTTACCCTTTCTCAAATACAGTATCACAGAGGTGCTGCCAACATCATTGAGTGGCTCAGATTTGGCAAGAAGTGGGTCCATCTTGGAGCCAGCTGAAATCGGTTCTGTCTGATGTCAGTCAAAGTCCTGTTGTCTTCTCAGACAGGCGACAACTGTAGCACACTCACACTCACCCCCAGTTCCAAGTCTATGTAAATCCAGTACAGGGTGACAACGTGTTGTATGTTACAAACTACTTGGTCATGGAGAACAAATGGAAATGATCTTCTGTCAGTAACCTGAGGATGTCTCCTGTCAATGAGCAGGTTCCTATGGGGAACTGTAATTGCTCTGACATTCACTGGCCAGGTAAAGCAGCAGGTGCCAACAGTCCAGAGGATCTTGGGCCAACTTCTTAACATGACTGCCTGGTGGACCAACAAGGGAGATGCTCAAAGGGATCTGTTACTGGCAAACAAGGCAGAGCTGCTGAGGGACGTGAACAACAGTGTCCACCTTGGCTGCCGTGACCATGAAACAGTGCGGTCTCAGGCACCAGAGGGAAGGGAGGAAGGCCAGTAGCAGAGCACAGGCTGGTGGGCTCCAGAGGAGAAGACTTTGACATACTGGGGGATGGCAGCCAAGTTGGTGACATGGTGACATGGAAGTAGGTCTGAAGGTTGAAGGAGCTCAGGAAATTTGGTAGGCCTTACAGGACAGCCTGCTCCAAGCACAAGAATGATCTCTCCAAGTACCCATGAAAAGCAGCATTTATCTTGTGAGGTTGCTCATCTGATCTGATGGAGCTCCAGGGCAAAAAGGCAGCACACAGTCTTTATCAGGAGACGCTCCTGGTCAATATGAATCAGATATCGCTGATGCCATCTGTTCTGGAAGTGAGGGCATAGGAAAGGGGAAGGAAATCAAATAAATTTGACTTTATAGCTATTTATTATGGAAATGCTCTCTGTTTGGCTGTTCCTGGAAACTCCCTAATCATCCACACCAAACTTGAAGCCTTTAGGAAAATGCAGCAGAGAGCCTTGGCTTGTAAGGGTATTTTGGATGTTAATGAGCCCTCTGCTGCCATGACCCTGACTGCAGATACTGAAAAAATTAACAAACCTCCAATGAATTAAAAGGCAGAAGCAAACTCAAGTTTCTGAGGGTGTTTGGGATCCCACAAAGGGCCATCGCTGACACAGCTGTGAAGGAAACAAACAGTTCCTGTCCCTGGAGGCTGGTGAAGCAAAAACTCAGGCACTGGTTACAGGTGGTAAAGGCGATGGATGCAGAGGTGGCTCTGATGCCATGTCATCCCTTCATGTTGGTTTATCATCAGAAAGTCCAAGCCCTGACCCCCAGGGTCTGGCAAAGGAGACCCTTTCAATCAAATGTTTCTCAAGGCTCTGCCTGTTGTCAGTGTGAGTGTATCTGTGTTTTGGGTGTGGGTTTGATGCCAAGTGTCACTTTAACCACTAGGCTCTGTTTTTCTGAGGAGCTGGCAATGCCTGTGAGGACCCCAAAGCCCATCCAGCTTCTTTCATAGACCTGACAATGGTCCTCAGTCACCTAAGCCATCCCAGTCCCAAACTTGCTTGAATCCTCAATTTGGATCCATGCCCCAGAACTGAAAGGCACATGTTCTTTCTTCTGCTGTCCTAAAATAAATACATTTAAAAAAAATAAAAATAAAAGAAAAAATAAAAGAAAAAAAATAATAATAAAAAAAAAACAACCAAAAAAAACCACCAACCAAACAACAACAACAAGAACAAACACACACACACACAAATCAGTCTATTCCACATTAGCATGACCAGCACATGGTCTTCTTCGGGTCTTTTTCTTGCCTTTAACACATTTACTGCCACACATAGACCACTCTCTTCCTGCACTCCTATGTGTCTCACAAACCTTTCACTCTTGTCCTCCAGTAATGGGCCAACACTCCAGGAGGGTCATTTCTCTTCCAGTGTCATGGATGACTCCTGAGGACCATCGAAGTGTAGGGACTGTGAGAGGGGAGCAGAGTAAGGTCAGCTCATGGGCCATGACTGAGCATTGCGAGCCCCAGCAGCAGCCATGCCCGATCACCCAGGCACAGCCATGCCCACAGCATATTGATGTCACTACCATATATGATTAGCCCTAGAGAAGCCTGCCTTCTTTCCATAAGCCTCCAAAAACACTTTCTCCTATTCCCCCTCCACCCATAGATATCAACCACATTCCACTTGTGGACTCAGACATGGTTGTAAAGATTTGCTAAAGTCATCAGCCATCACCCTTTTCTACCTCACATCCCCTGACGCTCTCTCCCACTCCTACACATGGCCAGTCACGGCTGCTCAGGGCCTCTTACTCTTCAGAAGAGGCCTTGAACTTATTGGTTCTTCCTGGTGCTTGGTTATAATCTTCCTCGCTCCCTCCAGAGCTCATGGTGAGCTTTCTTGGTCATGACAGGGCCTTTGTATCCATCTCTTATGAAATGGTCGTCTTTTAATGATCACCTGTGCAGAAGGAGCTACCACAGAAAAGCACCAACTATATAAGATCTGATGATGTTGAAGTAAATGCAACAAAACCTTGTTGAGTCACCCCGTAGCTGTGTCTTTCCAGCAAAGAGTTTCTCCTGAAAAAGGGATCCAGCCTCTGTCACTCTCTGGAGAGGCACATGAGAAATGTCCATGTCACCTGGGAACAAAAAGGTTGAATTTTGAAAGACCACTCTTTATCTGAACTTCTTAGGCATGTACTTATGGATGGGGCATCAGGCCTTACAGTGCAGCAGAGACTGGAGTTCTGAGTTCCCTTCTGAGCACCCTACCTTGGCAGTTTATTCCATCCATGTAACAGCTCTGTCTCCAACACTGATGGCTCCAGCAAATCCAGTCAGGTCCCTGGCTGAGGGCATTGCCTTCACATTTGGGCTGAACCAGCCCAGCTCTGACTCATCATAAGGAAACCTGGTACCAAGTGTGCAAGACCCCATATGTGCAAAGGTTTTGTTTCAGAGCACAGACATGACATGGCTAAAAGATTGTTGAATGTCTCTCTAGACCTAGGAGTATAAAAGCAGAATAAAATGTCTAAATTCATTCAACTGAAGATATTCCTCCCCCAGCTTGAAGAAATTAGATCCTTTGCTGTAACATCCCTGGTGTCCTGTCTAATGATGGGACAAGAAAACATTCTTTTCTTGCCAATTTATTTTTTTATACGAAGAATACAATGCTGGAAAGAAGTGTCTCTGCAGAGGAGAGAGAATCAACATCACTGATTACTTCAGGTTGTTTCAAAGGATGTGCCCCTGGAGCCCCAGGGACACCTGGAGGGAGCCCAGAGGGGACAGAGAAAGGGACATCATGTGCTGCTCCTGTGCTGCTGAGCTGGGCTGGGCTCCTGGCACAGAGGGAGCTCATGGCAGCGGCAGCGCTGCAGAGAGACAGCTCTGCCCAGGAGCAGCTCCTCTGCACACGCAGCAGGGATGAGGGCTCTGCCTGCAGCACCGAGGGGAGAGGAGCCAAAGAGAGAGAGGGGAAATGCAGTCTGGGGTGGGAGCATGCTGAGAGCTCACTGGGAGATAAATCTTCACAGATATTGAGTCTGTGGCTGCAGGGCATTGCATTTGCAAATCATGGTAGAATCTCTGAAAACTGTCACATTGCAGAGACTGCAAGAGATGTAAGTACAACGCCCAGAGATACTCTGATGCAGAGGCAAAGGATGTGCTGCAGAGCAGGGATCACCTCCTGCACTGTCAGAGGGACAAGATGTGAATGCTGCCTTCTCCCAAGGATGGCTGTGGGTTGTAAATGTAAATGTGTACCCAGGGGTGCCCAGGGCTGTCCTGCAGAGCAGCGTCCCTGCACCCCAGGGCTGTGCTGGGGCAGGGACTCTGCTGCCTGCCAGGGTCAGCGCTCAGCCTGCCCGGGAAAATCCCCACGGTGCTGTGGGGAGAAGCTGTGGGTGTAAGAAGTGACGCCTTCATAGAAGGGTCCTTCTGCTGTTGAGGAATATTTTGTTGGTTCAGGCTGCTCAGAGCTTCAGCTCACTCCCACAATATTTCCAAAAGTAGGTTTCATAAAGAAGGTCAAGACAAGTGTTAACAGCAATATAAGAAACTTTCCTGAGTCTGTGTTTTAGATTTCCTGCTCTTTGGAAATGGCAAAACATAAATGGAAAAGGAGTTCTTAATTTTAAACAAGTCCTTGTGACTCCTGAACTGTAACTATGGGTGATCAGTAGGATTGCTAGGAGGTTCCTGACATGCCTTCAGCCAGTCCCCAGCCTGTGGGAGACACCAGCATTACCTTGGCTGGATATCAGGCAAAACATCTGGCATGTCCTTTTTTCTGACCTGCAAACAGAAGTATGTGCCCAGGCAGTGCCCTGCAAACAGGCAGGATTCTGTAGGGCCAGGGTGAGTGCACAGTCTGTGGGATGGGGTCTGTGAGCACTGACGGGGATAAAACAGGACACAGGAAAATATCTCCCAGGGGGGGAATCTCCAGAATGCAGGGTTGTGATATGGGAAGGAAAGGAAACTAAAACAAGAAATGTTGTAGGAGTGTCCCGAGGGAGTGTCCATCACAGGGAGGGAGAATTCTGAAAACTCACTTTGATCTCCTCCAATGGAGAGTCCTACTCTGAGCAGCCCCCTCGCCCCCTCTCCCCCCAGCAAAGCCTCTGCCCTCAGGGCCAGGGGCTCCAAGGCATGAAGCAGCTCCTGTGCAGCCAGAGCTCCAGTTCCTCTGCAGAGCACAGGGGCTGAGAGCAGCTGCCCAGTGAGGTTGGTGTCTGGAAGGTGGCTGCACAGCTGGGGAAGGGTGACGCTGTCTGAGTGCCCGGCTGCCTCTGCCCTGGCCTCTCTCACACCCACCCTCACCGCATTTTCCTTCTTGCTCCACTGCTCTGTGTTCTGTTGCTGTGATCCTGTTCTTGCTGTCAGGCTCTCTGGGGATGGCAGTTTCAGCTGCAGAGTCACAGCCTGATCTTGTGGGTCCTTTTCTGCAGGTGCGTCCATGGGAACATGTGTCCCAGCTTTCCTCTGACCTGTGGGGCTGTGGGCAATGCAGTCTGTGGGGCTGGGGAATGAGCTGAATCTCCCTGAATCAAATGCCATCATTAGGACTCTTGGCTGTCTCCTTGAGGCATCCTTCCAAGCTGTGAGCTTCACTCCAGGATAAAAATCTGTCCCACAGAATCCTTGTGTTATCTGAAACCCCAAGGACAGTCACAGAGATACTGCGACAGAGAAAATGCTGTTAGGTTTGTGAGATGAGCCACGTGTGTCCTGGGCTGAACCTGGGATGCTGAGACCTTAGCAAAGGGTGAGACATGTCATGGTCTGAGGTGGATCCCTCTGCTCTCAGCAGTGCCTGATGGCTTTTCAGGTCAACATGGGAGTGTGATCAGCCTCCATCTCAGAAAGGTGCCAGCCCAGGGCAGCTGGAGCAAGACAGAGGGACAGACCAGCTCGTCTCACTGTGCAGTAAGCCACAGACAACGTCTTGCATCACAGGACTCATGCTGTTCTCCCCCAGTGCAGCAGAAACGCTAAGGGTTTCTGACACCCAAGAACCCTCTCAAGGTGAAATTGGGTGGAAGCTATAAAACTCTAGAACTCTGAAACTGCCCTTACCATTCCCGTATCTTATCACAAGGAGTGCAGATGCTGACCGGCCTGTCGGCATTAGCAGTGGTTTGCACTTGACAATGTTGAACACCAGGACTGGCCACCTCCCCTGCCCACTTCTTTAGAGTCAGGCTGACTTATCAGGAACCCATGGTAGAGGGCCAGTTCTTCATCAGATGCTTATCAAGCACCAACCAGGGCTCCAGCTACAAAGCTGAAGGCGGTCTCCAGGAAAAAGAAAAGTGTCTGTGTGTGACAGTGGGGCTTCTATGGGAAATGGCTTTGATTTTGCTCAGAGAATTCTTTTGTAGCTTGTCATTGTCTTTTTCTCCTATGACATTGTCCTCATGCCCAGAGGCAGCAAATGTCCAACAGCAGCTCCATCACCCAGTTCCTCCTCCTGGCGTTCACAGACACACGGGAGCTGCAGCTCTTGCACTTCTGGCTCTTCCTGGGCATCTACCTGGCTGCCCTCCTGGGCAACGGCCTCATCATCACCACCATAGCCTGGGACCAGCACCTCCACACCCCCATGTACTTCTTCCTCCTCAACCTCTCCATGCTCGACCTGGGCTTCATCTCCACCACTGTCCCCAAGTCCATGGCCAATTCCCTCTGGGACACCAGAGCCATCTCCTATCAAGAATGCACTGCCCAAGTTTTAATGGTCGTCTTCTTCTTTGGAGCAGAGCTTTCTCTTCTCACCATCATGTCCTACGACCGCTATGTTGCCATCTGCAAACCCCTGCACTACGGGACCCTCCTGGGCAGCAGAGCTTGTGTGCACATGGCAGCAGCTGCCTGGGCCAGTGGCTTTCTCAATGCTCTGCTGCACACGGCCAATACATTTTCACTGCCGCTCTGCAAGGGCAATGCTGTGGACCAGTTCTTCTGTGAAATCCCCCAGATCCTCAAGCTCTCCTGCTCAGACACCTATTTCAGGGAAGCTGGGCTTCTGGTGGTTAGCGTCTCTTTAGGATTTGGGTGTTTTCTATTAATCATACTGTCCTATGTGCAGATCTTCAGGGCCGTGCTGAGGATCCCCTCTGAGCAGGGACGGCACAAAGCCTTTTCCACGTGCCTCCCTCACCTGGCCGTGGTCTCCCTGTTTATCAGCACTTCCATGTTTTCCTACCTGAAGCCCCCCTCCATCTCCTCCCCAAGCCTGGACCTGGTGGTATCTTTTCTGTACTCAGTGTTGCCTCCAGCAGTGAACCCCGTAATCTACAGCATGAGGAACCAGGAGATGAAAGTGGCACTGGAGAAGCAGATTCAATCATTTTTCTGTCAGCAGTAATAAGTTACCCATGTGTCTTCAGAAGTTATTTCCAGTTCATCTCAGGAATCTCCTGCGCATTGAGCATTTGATCTGTGATAACCATGTTTGTCAAGGAATTTCTTCATCCATGGCACTTCTCCAGAGGCATGAAGCCAGCCTCTCTGACTCAGAGGCCTGTGTCTAACGAATGGTCAGGATCTGTTGATCTAACAACCTGGGGAAGGGGCTCTGCTTGTGTCTCTGCAGGTTCTCAAGTGAAATGGATACTGTCAACATGTGTACGACCTTGTTGCCTTCTCCTTGGAGTCTCTGGGTGGCCCATCAGCAGAGGCCTGATTCAGCAAGAAAACGTATGGCTTACCTTAGCGAACTTAACCCATGCAGCTATTTTCTGTGCTTCTTTATCCACACCAACAGATCCTTTTCGTACATGCTTAGTAGGAGTACCAGCAACAGAACAACATTTAGGTAACTTATACAATGAAACTGTTAGAAGCAATTGCACCAAGCCAGGAGTTATGCAGCCATTGTGGTGGTGTCGGGAAACTTGGAGACAGACTGCCTGGGAAAAAGCTACATGGTACCATGATAAATTGTATAAGTTTAATGATTTTCCTGCATTGCCCCTTGAACCACAGGAATTAGACATCATGGGAACCTTACAGGTACCTATTTGCTTTTATCTAAATTTCACAACATGTCGGTATATAAATAGTTTAGGGTTTGATGTGTCCCCTACAGGGTTGTATGCCAGTCACTCCCTGTGGTGCAACACCACAAATCACTCTTGGAACAGATCCCGTAGGTTTACCTGAGGATTTGGTTTTGATCTGCGGGCAGCGAGCATGGAAGAGCATCCCGGCAAGAGCATTAGGAGGGCCTTGAGACTTCGGACAACTAACATTCTTTCACCCTGACATTTTACCACACAACAGAGCCGTATGGCAAAAACAAGACATACATCAGGTCTCAGAGTCCTGTAACTCAAACACAGAATTTTGGAATAAAGCTCAGAGAGTTTCAGCAAGCCTTTTTTCATCTGTAGGTACTGCACATGCACTTACAACTTTAAAAAAACTAGACTGCTGTCTCACAAAAGAAGCTAAATCTATGAGCCCAGCCCTGGGTTGTCTTTTAACAGATGTCAGTGCTGTCAGACATGCTTCGCTGCAAAACAGAGCTGCCAGTGATTTCTTCTTATTAGCTCAAGGTCATGGCTGTCAGGAGTTCAAAGGAATGTGTTGCATGAACCTCAGTGATCACTCAGAATCCATCCACACCAGCTCCTCCAGGGCTTCTCTGGGATGTCTTGGGGCTGCCCGGGGCCAGCTCTGGCCATGGGCATGGCAGGACGCTGCTGTTTCTCCTGCCCTGGGGCACTGTGACTGCTGCGATGCTGGGTGCTGGCCATGTGACATGGGGGTGATGGGGCCCCCAGGTGCAGCCCCCCTACCGCCCCTCTCCCCAGCACCCTTTGGAGGAGCCCTTGAGGTGCTGTCCCCAAGGGTCTCTGTGCCCATGAGGCCCAGGGGACTGTCCCTGCCCTTAGTGGCCAGGTGCTGGGCACAGCTGCTGGATGTCCCTGACACTTCCTTTGCCATTCACATGGTTTATAGGTTCTTCGTAGGTTGTTTTGGGTTTGTTGGTTTAGTTTGGTTGGTTTGCGGTGGCTCTTTCAGGTTGGTTGGTTCTGGCTGTTTTGGTTTAGGTTGGTTATTTGTCTGGGGTTGGTTTAGGTCATTTGCTTTAGGTTGTCTGAGGCTGGTTGGCTGCTTGAGGTTCGTTGTTTAGAGTCGGTTGACTTTGGAGCCTTTTTTTAACACATTTTCTAGGTTCTTTATAAGTCTTCCTTTTTTTCCAGCTTCTTTGTTTGTAGCTTCTCAGTTTGTAGCTTCTTTGTTTCTACATTCTTTTTCGTCAGCTTTTGTGTTTCTACCTTGTTTGTTTCTACCCTGTTTGAATGCTCATTTAAGTTTGTTTTAGCTCGGTTTATATTACTTAGTTTTGGGTGTTTTTTAAGGCTGGTTGTTTGATGGGTGAATTTTGGGTTGGTTGGTTTATGCTGAATCAGTTACTTTATGGGTGATTTGTAGGGTGTCTGTCTGTAGCCTATTTCCGGTTGGTTGGTTTCTGTTGCTGAAGATTGGTGAAGTTGAGTTTAGGTTGTCTTAGGTTGTTTGGTTTAGCTTTGTTGGGTTAGCTTGGTTTAGGTTCGTTAGTTTAGGATTTATGTAATTTTGTGAAGGTTGATCTGTGTTGTTTCATGCAGGTGGAAGCATAGGGAGCAGATTTCTTCCCCTCTGGGCAGCTGCCTTATATTCTGAAGATGTGGATATAGCTTTATTCTCAATAAGTGTATCCTTGGTATTTAGTTTCAGTAATTTGCTCTCTCAGTAATTATTCCACAGGAGGTCATGTTAACAATGAATTACTTTCCTGAGAATGAGCTCTGGGTGGGGAACGGAACCATCATACGGAACACACGCATGATTAACAGTAATCAACTGAGACTGCGCTCTCAATTCAGAACAAAGTATTAGAGCAGTAAACAAACGGTGACAATGAAAATAATCAACAATATGGGACGATGGATGAATGGGATGAAAATAACACTAGTGCAGGGCATTGCAAAAGACTAATAAAATAATCGAACCTCACCGAGTGAAAGTTAATATTAATTCTAATAATCCAAAGGCAATTAATTAATGATGACTCGCTGACACCGGTTCGATCATCGAAAGCGCCACGGGGAGTCATGGTAGGTTGGGCAGCCGGGTGCCTGTCCAGGAGTGCCCAGGCCAGATCTGCCACAGCACAGCCCGGCCCCACTCCCCAGGGCTGTGATGGGCCCTGGCGAGGCCGCGGGGGCTCCAGCCCCTTCTCATGGACACAGCAGCGCCGGGGCCGGTACCGGGTTCCTCGAGGCGGCAGAACCGGCGCGGCCGCCATGCTCCAAACCCCGCCCACGGCCCACCCCGCGGCCCAGCGCCAGCCAATGAGCGCCAGCAGCGGCGCAGCCCAGGGCTGGGATTGGTCAGCGCTGCTGCAGGGCTCGGTCTGTCAGGGAGTGGCTGCACTCAGCCGCTCAGCCCCGGGACGGGCAGTGGCGGCTCATGGAGAGGCCAGGGAGGGCACAGCGCGGGTCAGGGGCGGCTCCGCTCCCCACCGGGCCTGGGCCGTGTGGCCCGTGGGTCCCCGGGCTGCGCTCTCCGGTGATCCCCCCATGCTGTCCCCTGGGCCAGGGTGGATGTCCGTGTTGTGTCGAGTTGCCGCTGGAGCAGGACGAGGATGTAGGGGGGTGGCCCCCAGAGCCCCCCCAGCCCAAGGCCCCAGGGCCGGGGCAGCCGGCCTCTCCATGAGCCGCCAAGTGAAGGTGAATAACCATGAAAGAAAGAGGAAGACTGCCCCGTCCATGGAGCTCTGCAGAAGGAGCGTGGAGCCGTACATCATGAGGCGATATAGTTGGCATCAGCACGTAGAGAAGACTTTTGTAGGGAAGACTTTGAAGGGAGCGGCCTGACTCCATGCAGCTGAAAACCTGAGAGCTGGCAGTGTGCTGAAGGGATGGGGAGAAGTGTCCTGGGCTGAACAGAAAACTGTGGATGACACAAGGTTGGAGTGATGTGCTTTGCAGAGACTGGCAGGAGTCCTTCCCAGGGATGAGCGGGATGAGCTTTGGACACAAGGAAAAATAAAGCGGCTCTCAAGCATGGTTTGGAATTAGTGCCACTGTCACTAATAAGAGAAAGAGGACCGTGCCATAAGGGAACTCCTTGTTCTTCAGGAGAAAAACTGAAGCTTTTTCATGTCCTTACTTGTCAAAGCAGGTGTAATTTTTCAATAGTTAACTTCTGGTATCACAGAATCCCAGAATGTCAGGGGTTGGAAGGGACCTGGAAAGCTCATCCAGTGCAATCCCCCCATGGAGCAGGAACACCCAGATGAGGTTACACAGGAAGGTGTCCAGGCGGGTTGGAATGTCTGCACAGAAGGAGACTCCACAACCTCCCTGGGCAGCCTGGTCCAGGCTCTGCCACCCTCACCGGGAACAAGTTTCTTCTCATCTTTAAGCGGAACCTCCTGTGTTCCAGTTTGAACCCATTTCCCCTTGTCATACCACTGGTTGTCACCGAGAAGAGCCTGGCTCCATCCTCCTGACACTCCCCCTTTCCATATTGATCCCCATGAAGGACTCACGCCTCAGTCTCCTCTTGTCCAGCTCCAGAGCCCCAGCTCCCTCAGCCTTTCCTCACACGGGAGATGCTCCACTCCCTTCAGCATCTTGGTGGCTGTGCTGGACTCTCTCCAGCAGTTCCATGTCCTGCTGGAACTGAGGGGCCACAACTGGACCCAATATTCCAGGTGAGGTCTCCCCAGGGCAGAGTAGAGGGACAGGAGAACCTCTCTGACCTACTGACCACCCCCCTTCTAATCCACCCCAGGTACCATTGGCCTTCCTGGCCACAAGGGCCCAGTGCTGGCTCATGGTCATCCTGCTGTCCACCAGGACCCCCAGGTCCCTTTTCCCTACGCTGCTCTCTAATAGGTCATTCCTCAACTTATACTGGAACCTGGGGCTGTTCCTACCCAGAAGCAATACTCTACACCTTCCCTTGTTATATTTCATTACATTTTTCCCCGCCCAACTCTCCAGCCTGTCCAGGTCTCTGGATGGCAGCACAGCCTCTGGCGTGTCAGCCACTCCTCCCAGCTCGGTGTCATCAGCAAACTTGCTGAAAGTCACTCTATTCCCTCATCCAAATCATTGATGAATATTTTGAATAATACAGGCCCCAGTACTGACCCCTGAGGCACTGCACTAGATACAGTCCTCCAACTGGACTCTGCCCCATTGACCACGACTCTCTGGCTTCTTCCCTTCAGCCAGTTCGCAGTCACCTCACTACACGGTCATCCAGACGGCACTCCCTCAGTTTAGCTGTGAGGATGCTGTGGGAGACTGTGTCAAATGCCTTACTCAAGTCAAGGTAGATCACGTCCACCGCTCTGCCATCATCCATCCATCTTGTTATGTCCTCAAAAAAGTCAATGAGGTTGGTCAAGCACGACTTCCCCTTGGTGAGGCCATGTTGACTGCCCCTAATGACCCTCTTATCCTTGATATGCCTTGAGATGGCACCAAGCATAAGTCATTCCAGCCGTTTCCCAGGGATGGAGGTGAGCCTGACTGGTCTATAGTTACCCAGGTCCTCCTTCTTGTCCTTTTTGAAGACTACAGTGACATTTGCTTTCCTCCAGTCCTCAGGCACCTCTCCCGTTTCCCAAGACTTGGCAAAGATGATGAAGAGTGGTCCAGCAATGACCTCAGCCAGCTCCCTCAGCATCCGCGCGTGGAGGGGTTTCTGTTAGACGGAGATTTATTGTTGAATTAGTCAGGCCCAAAGGAATCTCAAGGCCACTCCAAAAAGCTGAAAACAGGACCTGCTCTGGGAGAGAGGCATTTCTACAATAACAAGGCCTCAACGTGACGTAAATCAACGGACCTGTCATCAGTGGGACTCCAGCGTGTGGACAGCTCGGGAACATAGATGATATCCAATGAGTGAATACATGCTTGGAGCGTGGACGTGCGATCGGAGAATAGTTGCATATATAAGGAAGCTTGTTTCTGTAATAAATGGCTTTGCGTGATTCACATTAAATTGGAATGCTGAGTCCTTTATCGTTCCAACAGCATGGAAGGGGTTTTGGGAAAGGGACCGATGGGGCAGTCTCTGGTAGGGTATCAGACACCCCAGGGTGAGGCTGGGTGACATTCTGGTGAGCTGAAACCTCCAAAGGCGGGGATCACCGAGAGTCCCCGGGTGTCCTGCTGCAGGGCAGCACCACCCGCCTGCTCAGTTTTTCCCAATGCTCCGTTCAAAGCTCCCTGGAGGGTGTTGGTGGCTGCTGCCTCTGTCCCACCAGCCGCCACTGCAGAAGGGTTTGCCTCCCCCATCATCTCCCCAAGCAGGAGTCGCTGCTTTTCCAGTGCCCTGTGTCCCCTTCAGCAGACTGAAGAGGCCCAATTGACTGAGCTGCTCCACAAAGCTCAAGTGCCCCTGACCCCACTATGACAGATGTTCCTCTGGACCTTCACCCGTGTCGTGGTTTAACCCGAGCTGGCAACACAACCGCGACAGCTGATCACTCACCCCCAACCCCTTCCCCTCCCAATAGGGGAGAGAATCGAAAGTGAAGGGAGAAATTTGGACTGAGAGAAACGCAGTTTAGTAAAATAAAAAAATGCTAACAGACCTCTAGTAAATATAGATAAACCCATCATAACTCCCACGCCCTTCTCCTCAGGACTGCTCAGCCGGTCACATCCCAGCCTGACCCGGGACACCAGGTTTGCTCCGCCCCCAGCGCACACCTTGCGCCTTGGCCTTGTAAGACTTGCAGAGGCTTTTGTTGGCCAAATCCACCACGGTGTCCAGGTTCCCCTGCACGGAAACCATAGTGTGTGACCATTTAATGATTCTGGGGCATGGCCGGAGCGCGATGACGTCACAAACAAGCCCCGCCCCCGGCAGGCTCCGCCCCTGGCGTTGCCGGGACGCGCAGGCGCAGCTCAGTTCTGTTCTGGACGCGGAGCGGAGCGGACGGCGAAGGCGAGGGGAGGAGTCAGTGGGCCGAGCCGAGCGCGAGCGACCGCAGCGAAGGGCGGGACTTGAGGAGGAGGCGCGGGAAGCGTGTGTGGTGGTGGAGAGGGAGAGGCCGAGAGACCGGCGCAACCTCGAGGCGGTGGCACGTGCGGCGACACGCCATGGCGGGCACGGCGAAGCCGAGGGAGCTGCTGAAAGCGCGGCGGGACGCGGGCAATGCCGGGGCGCTGGGCCGGCTGCTGAGCACCTCGGCCACGAAGGTGCTGCTGCACAAGATCGAGTTCCAGCCCGCCAGCCACGGCTTCTCCGGCCAGCCGGAGCTGCTGCGGGCCAAGTACCTGCTGCTCAACCCCCGCACCGAGCCCGCCGAGCACCCCCGCGGCGCTGAGGAGGGACAGCCGGGCAAGCAGGGTGGGTGCAGAGGGCCGGGGGGCTCTCCCTGCGCTGCGCAGCCCGCGGCTCACCCGCCTCTCTCTCCCCGCAGGCAGCGACCGGACCCCGGGGCGCCTCGGGGACAGCGTCCCTGCGCCCCAGAAGGGGCTGTTCCCTGCAGGGCGCCTCGCCATGCAGTGGCAGCGTGTCCAGCGCATCGGCGCCGGGCTGCTCAACCAGGGAAACACCTGTTTCCTCAACGCCACCCTGCAGTGCCTCACGTACACGCCACCGCTCGCCAACTACCTGCTGTCCAGGGAGCACAGCCGCACCTGTGAGTCGGAGGCGAGCGCCCGCCTGTCCCGGGGCTGCGCTCAGCACCCTGCGCACGGCTCTGCCGGGGCTGTGCGGCTGCTGGGATGTGCCTTCTCTGCTCCCTCCTGCCCGTTTCTCGGTGGAGAGGACATTCCTGCATACGGGAGCATCCACTTTTCCTGGCCGTAGCAGTGTTCCCGAGCTCTGCATCCTGCGTCTGAGAGGCTCTGTCTGTGCTGGACACAGCCAGAACTAAGATGGGTCCATGAGGGTCTGAGCAGGTGCCCCAAACAGCCGCAGCCTGTGGGGACCGTGTGAGCGCAGGGCACAAGGCTGCGTACAGGCTGCAGGTGCTGTTCACAGGCGGCTTTGAACGGGAATCTGGTGGGCTCTGCTCCGAGCCGTGACCGAGGGGAGCACGTGGGGCTCACAGCCCTGTCCGTAGGGCTCCGGTGGGATCGACCCCTCAGGGCTGACCCGTGGGCTCATCAGCGAGTCCCTGTGCCCTGTTTCCCCTCCACGTGGATGCTGTCTCATCTGGAGGGTTGCAGCGACTGGTGCTGTGACTGGGGCTGTTCCAGCCGGGGTGGTGTGTGCTGGTCCCTGTGACCCCGGGATGCCCCAGAGCTCTGCTGCAGCACAGAGCTCATAGGAAAACTGAGCGTGGATGAGCCGTGCTGGACCAGAGATTCCCTGTCCCCTGTACTGCCTCCATCTCTCCTGGGTTTGTCCTCAATGTTCTGTCTTCTCCTCTCCCACTCCAGGTCACCAAAGCGGCTTCTGCATGACATGCGTCATGCAGAACCACGTCACGCAGGCGTTCGCGAACAGCGGCAGCGTGATAAAGCCAGTGTCCTTTGTCCGGGACCTCAAGAGTAAGGATGGCTGCCCTCGTGTCCCCTCCTGTAGCTGTGCAGGAGGGCAGAGACTATTGCAGGAGCAGAACCTTTGAGATCAGGGCAGGTCTTGGCAGAGGTTCTTCCGAGACGACTCACTGAGCCTGCCAGGGCCTTCACGGGCCTTGTGGGGCTTCCCCCACGGCCCACATGAGTCTGACGTCTGGTTTGGGCCGAGGGAGCTCAAACCCCGCAGTCGCTGTCCCGAGGGAGGGCGGGAGGACCTGCCTCTGTTGCAGCGCGTGCTGCGGCTGATCCCTCCCTCTCCTGCAGAGATCGCCCCGCACATCCGCTTGGGCAGGCAAGAGGACGCACACGAGTTCCTCCGTTTCACCATCGATGCCATGCAGAAGGCCTGCCTGCCCGACTGCACCGAGTATGTGGGGCCTCTGGTGGCCGTCACTGCCCTTGTCTGCTGGTCCCCTGTGCCCGCGGGAGGGGACTGTGGGGTGAACGTGTCCCCCGGGCTGGGCTCATGGAGGGAGGTGCTGACTCCAGGGTCTGGGGTGGATGGCCCAGCATTCTGCCCCTCTGTGACACAGCCGTGGGCTGCTGTCTGCCTTCTCCTGACACTCCACCCCAGCAAAATGCCGTTCTGTCCCCAAATCCTGTGACTGGGCTGGGTTTGGATCCTGAGGACACAGCGCAGGCACGTGGGGGTGGCTCTTGGGACGGGCGCTGTGTGATCCCAGCTGCCGTCTCTAGGTTGGATCGCCAGACCCAAGCCACCACCCTGATCCACCAGATCTTTGGCGGTTCCCTGCGGTCCCGTGGTGAGTGCTGGCTGCCAGGGCCTGGGCCTGTGACTCTCAGGGCTGCTGTTTCCCCGAGAGCCTTGCAGTAACTTGGGAAAGTCACTAAGCATGTGCAAATTATGCAGAGCTGCAGCTGGTCAGTCTTTTGGTATCTGTGGGCCACGAAGCTGCTGGCTGTGGGTCCCCAGCTCATTGCCACCAGCAAAGGAACCCACGTTGCCAGCTGTCCCGTAACACTTGTTGTCCCAGCACGTACAGACTGCGAATGCTGGTGCTGCCGTCCCAGAGCCCAAACGCGGAAAAGGGCAACACGGCAGCCGCCTGCGCTGTGCTGGGGGTGGTGGTGCCGTGTTGTGCCAGGGGGTGCTCACTGCTCGTTCTCTTGCAGTGAAGTGCTCAATGTGCAAAGCAGTCTCGGACACCTTTGACCCCTGTCTGGACCTGCCGGTGGAGATCACGGTACCGGGGCAGGGTCAGGTGGGGAGGAGCTCTGCTCTGCAGGGGATGTTCCTGCAGCTGCACCGCTACTGCTCGAGGCTGTTTAACCTGCCAGTGTCAGGCACGGTGCAGGCAAGAGGGAATCAGCTTCTGTTGTTGCGCTGCCTCCTCTGCCTGGCCCTGACCTCTCCTCTGTCCTGGCAGCAAGCCGCAAACGTAGAGCAGGCACTGGAGCTGTTTGTGAAGCCAGACCTGCTGGGCGGAGAGAACGCCTACCTGTGTGACAAGTGAGTGTGCGGGGCTGGGGCGGGAAGGGGCCGCGGGTGTGCTGGTGGGAAGCAGGAGGCCAGCTGCAGTACAGGAGGGCTTCTCTACCTGCTCCACCGCTAAACCGTGAGGTGCGTGGCTGTGAAGCCTGCGATGAAGCCTGTCACTCCTCATCTCCCTCGTCTTGAGACGGGGACCTGAGCCAGCAGACCTGGCCGTGAGCAGGTGCCCTGGAGCAGAACCCGCTCTCACCAGGGTCATTTCCGTGGGGTTTGTGGCTTGGCCAGGGCTGGCAAGCACCTGGGTGGCGGAACAGCGTGAACAGCTCAAGCTCTCCCTGTGCAGATGCAAGAAGAAAGTGTCGGCAACCAAACGCTTCACCATCCACCGAGCGCCCAGGGTTCTCACGCTTGCTCTGAAGCGTTTTGCCGACTTCACCGGAGGCAAGATCACAAAGGTGAGTGCTCAGCAATCCAGAGCGGGGCTGTGTCCTGTCCCGAGGCCCTGCTGCCCCGAGCAGGGTGGGAGGCGGTTCTGTGCGCGGTGCGAGCTCTACCGCAGTCCTGCAGCCCTTCCCCAGCTGTGCTGTGCTGCGGTGGGAGTTTGGCTCATCCCGGCATCTTCCTCACCGTGGGCTCTGCCTGGGGAGAGTGGGTTCTCCCTCCCTCACAAGACGGGACTCGTAGTACAGCTGAGCTGCTCTTGCCATCTGCTGTGCAGGCTTCTGAGACATCCTCTCTCTGCAGGACGTGGTCTACCCTGAGCTCCTGAACATCCGCCCGTACATGTCCCAGACCAGCGGGGATCCGGTCATGTACAGGCTCTATGCGGTGCTGGTGCACTCGGGGTACAGCAGCCACGCAGGACACTACTACTGCTACGTGAAGGTGAGCCCAGGGCGCTCTCTTGGCACCTCTCTGTGCTGGGGGCCGGCGGGTGCTCAGGGGTCCGTGTAATGCGCAGACAGGAGGGTGCTCAGCAGAGGTGCGTGGTGTGGAGCACTGGGGGGTACGGGCTGTGCTCCGTCACAGGAAGTGTGGAGTTCTGCTCTTGCAGAGACCCCTCACCTGCCTGGGGTCACCTGGGGGTTTTGGGGAGCGGAGCTCTGCTGACGGGCGCTGTTCCTGCTGCTCCTCAGGCCAGGAGCGTCCCTGGACACAGCCCAACCCCGTTCTCTCTCCCTCCGTAGGCCAGCGACGGGCAGTGGTACCAAATGAATGACAACGTGGTCCGCCCCAGTAACATCAAGGTGGTCCTTAACCAGCAGGCGTATGTGCTGTTCTACCTCAGGTGAGCGTGCCCTGTGTCCCCGGTCCCTCTGTCCCTGCTCAGAGTGTGGGACAGGGCTGGGGGCACATGCCTGGATGTGGGAAGGAGCTTGGCCCAAGTAGCCCCACTGCCCACGTGCGTGTGCTGGCTCAGGGGAGGGCGGCAGCCGTTTGTTGTGGTTTTGCGGCAGCTCAAGAGCTCCTCACCTCCTCGGAGCTTCTGGCTCCTGGTTCTCGTGCGCAGCTATGACGAGAGTGTTGCAGTCGCTCCGACACTGGCAGTTCACACGTGCCCTTCTCTGCCTTCCCCAGGATCCCCAGCCCCGGGAAGAGCTCAGAGGGTCCCGTTTCCAAAGCTGCCTCCAGCCTGCCTGGCCGTGTCAAGCTGCCTTCTGGGTCACCGTCACCCAAGCTGGCCCTGAAAGCCAAACGCGCGGCTGCAGCGTTTCCCGGTGACACAGCCCAGAGGCCCAAGAAGCCGCGCTCCTCGCAGCCGCCACCTGCGCCCAGAGCGGCTCCAGGACTTTGCAGCCCCAGTCACACCAGTGGGGCCAAAGCGCAGGTTCCCCGGAAGCGCTGCTGGGAGCCCGGGCCCCTGCCCGCCTCCCCCGGGCTGCCGGAGCCCATCCCTGGCCAGGAGCCGTGGAGCAGCGGGGAGAACACCGGGACACCGGCAAGGGACCCTCGCAGCAGGGCTTCTGCCAGCCTGGTGCTGGCAAAGCTGAAAGCCTTCTTGTCGGCCAGGGCTGCTCCGCAGCCCAGCAGCACCATGTCACCACCACCGGCCAAGAAGATGGCGCTTTCCGACACATAGGTGAGTCTGAGCTTCTGCCCAGAGACTTCAGTAGGTGCCTCGTGCCTCCGGAGCCGGGGCTTGTGTTGGGGAGTGCAGGAATGATGCTGGTACCTTGCTAAGCAGGAGGCGGGCGGGGAGAGCCCCTAAACCCCAGGGCTCTGCCCTCCCTCTGCGTCGGGGTGCGGGGCCAGGCCCCCGCTCTTGTTCCCATCCCTGCAGAGGCTGGAGAATTGGCTGCTGCCTCCTTGCTCAGGACGGCGGGGTGGCTGCGCCAGTCCCTGGAGCGGGGCGGCCTTGCCAGCCTTGTCAGGGCAGCGTGTCCCCGGGGGCGATGGGAGCTGGTGACACCACAGCTGGAGGCTGCAGAGTCGCCTCCTCCCCAGGCAGCGGCTGCACCGGCTCTCTGGGCGCCGCTGTGCAGCTGGGGCTGGGGACGGATCTGGGGGTTCTGTTCTTAAAGTTTCCTTCCTTTTTTCCTTTCTGCTTCTAAGGGAAAACACTTCTGATTCTTCTACTCCCCCACTTCCCTCTCCCTGTCTGTGTCTTTTCCCCTCCCCTTTCTCTGGGCTCCCCTTTTTGTTTTCTCCTCTTGGCTCACAGCAACCTCTTTTATTTAGACCACCAAGTTGTTCTTTATGTCAATAACTGCAGGGAGGCCCCCCAGGGAAGGAGAGCAGAGGGGACCACCGTGCACGTCCTCACCTGCTGCTGCCGGTTCCTGTGCCCGCCCCAGCCCCGCGCTGGGTCCCTGTGGGGCCGGGGCGCTGCCACCGGGACACCGGGCAAGAAACTGGAGCGTTCCCTCGGGAACCGGCTGGGCTGGCGGGACAGCGGGAGCGGCCAGAGGAGCCACAGGGAGGATCCGAGGCTGGAACAGCTCTGCTGGGAGGAACGGCTGAGAGAGAGTCCTCAGCACTCGGACAACTCCTGGGAGAGCTTTCCGTCAGATACCTCGTGGTGAAGATTTCAGACACGATTTCATAAAAGAGGGGTTTTTCTTTCCGAGTTGTTTTCTATCATTTTTCATCGTATACAAGAAGTGATAGCAGCATTCTACCATGGGTATTGATCCAGGGGGTCTCCTGGAGACATCTGGATGGGCAGGAGAGCAGCCCTGTGAGGCTGGACATTGAATGGATGAATTTGCCCCTCACCCCTCCCCAATCCCACCTGTTCCCTCACCGGCCACCTGGGACTTGGCCTCACCAAGCTGGAGCACAAGTGTGATGGGAGCAGCTGAGGGACCTGGGGGTTCATCTGGAGAACAGGAGCTGAGGGGAGACCTTCTGATCTCTGAACTGCCTGAAAAGAGCTTGGAGCCAGGGGGGTCGGGCTCTGCTCCCCAGGAACAAGCGCCAGGAGCAGAGGAAACGGCCTCAAGTTGCGCCAGGGGAGGTTGAGGTTGGATGTGGGGAACAATTTCTTCCCCAAAGGGCTGTGTGGCATTGGAACAGGCTGCCCAGGGCAGTGCTGGAGTCACCATCCCTGGAGGGTTGAACAGACCTGAGATGAGGTTCTCAGGACACGGGTCAGTGCCGGGGGTGGGGGAGCAGTTGGACTCCATGATCTTAGGGGTGTTTTTCAACCAAACCTTTGCATTGTAATAGTGCCTAAAGGTCACAGCCAGGGTTTCTATTGTCTTGTCCTGGTATTTTTGCAAATGGGTAGAAGTCTGTCTCAAAGCATGTAATAAAAACGAAAAAAAAGAGCATGGGTAGAGCAAACCATGGGAAGGAGGGAGGGCCAAGTATGAAGGTAAATCTCAGCAAGAGCAAGTATTTACACATCACTAGTGATACGCAAAACTTGCAGGCTGTAAATCATTGACACTCTTTTTGTTAGTAATGGAAATGTTTCCTGTGTCCCACAGGATCCTTGTGTCACTGTTGCGAACTGCAGATGCATTTTTGGCATCAAAACAAAGGTGCATCTCAAAGCTGGGTGGGTCAGTTTGAAATGGTTACCGGGTGTATATTGGTAGCATATGAAAGAAAAAGCCTCGCAGTGATTTTTACCATTGGGAGCTTCTGGCAGGTGTTGATCTGCGAGAAGCAGCCTCGGCAGAGGTGAGAAGATTCTAAAAGATGGAAATAAGGAGAGTCAGAGAGAGAGAAGATTCTGAGGGATCTTAAGAGTGAACATGAAATAACCGAATGCAAAAGCAAGTCTTAATGCTGCATTTTGACTGAGCTGGAGGGTAGGAGTCTGGGCTTTGGAAAGCTCAGAGTTTGCACAGGCTGGAAGACAAGAGTCATAACAGCAAAAAGGGAGAAGGGCTGGAGCTGACTTCTGCTGGGAAAAGCATTTTTGCCTCCCCTAGAAAAACAGGTGGCTTCCAGAAACACGTTCAGTACCCATTTTCTCAATCTGGAGGTGTCCTGGTGGAGGAAGCCTTAGCACCGCACTGACACACGCAGGGCAGGCGAGGCAGAAGAAGATGCGCTGTCTGGGTTAACGGCTCAGGCCACTGAACAGCGGCACCGACTGTGATAGAGAAAGCAGCGACTGAGGGGAGCTGGAAGGGGCCTTGGCTGCAGGTAACCGTGCCCTGGGCTGAGAGGGGCTGGCACTGCGTCTAATGAACGTGACTGAGCATCTTCCTTGTCTGTGTGCTGATCTTATTCAATTGTGGTGTTTCACAAGGGAGAGAGAAAGAGAAAGGACATGAAAAGTAAATGTCGTGCTATTGGCATTTCAAAACTGCCTTTCTGTTGTTTTCAAACAGGCTCGGAATATCTCCTTTCGGAACCTGTGTCTTTGGAGATGTTGGAGGAGACAAAGGAGAAGGACACCCAGGAGGAAGACACACGAGGAAGATGTGGAGTCTCTGCACAGCCTTCCTGAGAGTCTGAGGAACCAACCAAGGAAGACGTGGAGACTCCACAGAGCATTCAAGAGGCAAGTCACTGGCGTACGGACCGTTCTGTGTGACTAGGGGACATTTTAGAGACGGAGGGGAAAAACAAACAGCTTATAAAGAACCCAAACCCCAGCCTCCCCAAACCAGGATTATGTTGCAGTGTCCTCAAAAGAAATCCTTTCTAATTTAGCTATTGCTGTGCTTAAGGCTGTGGTAGTTAAAAGCCCTGAAATTTTAATTGTTCAAGCGGTGTGTTCAAGTGCGGATTGGACTAGATGATCTTCTGAGGTCCCTTCCAATCCCAAACATACTGTGTGATACTGTGTGTGATGACCAAACATTAGGCAGTTGCAGGGGACCAGTATATGTATTTCTAAAGTTAATTGTTACCTCATTGTCTACTATTCTCTTGTTCTTTGCTCCTCCCTGCAAATCCAAACAGCGCTGAAAAGAAAGCTGTGGAGGAGAAGTCTGGTTTAATGGTGCCCACTTGGTGCTGTAGCTGGGCTGTGAGAGGGTCTTAAAATCCTTGTAGGATTTGGTGAAATCAGGTAGAATGAAGGTAGCATGAAAGAAAAACAAGAGACCCATAGATAAGCTGAATTCTTGCAACAATGCAATTATTTCCCTTTTAACCCTATGAAGGGAAGAAAAAAGAAGATAACATATTTTAGTCAGATTATTAAAGCCTGTATCTGCCTCAGCATACTCTAGATCACTTCAGTATTACACAGAAAACCTAAATGCACAGCCCAGCAGATCAGATCAGTTCACCTGTGACAACACAGCCCAGTCTTGGTTTTGTAGCTCAAAGCGATGTTCTTGCTTTCATGTGCTCCCTCCTGTTCACAGCTGCAAGTTCCAACAGTCTCTGCACCAGCAGAGCTCCTGAGAGAACTGGTACTAACCCTTGTGGATCAAAATGTTCCTGCAGCGGCTGTTAGTGCTGGGTTCAGGAGATCTGGACACTCTGGTTCAGTTCTTACCTCTTTCATTGGTGTGCACAGTAACTTGTGCACTCAGGTCCTCTCTGCTTTCGTTTGAAGTCCAAAAAAACCCCAGGTAAGTCAAGGCAGCTAAAAGAGCCCGGGAGGGCTCTGCTCCCTGAACACAATATTCCAGGTGTGGTCTCCCCAGGGCAGAGTAGAGGGGCAGGAGAACCTCTCTGACCTACTGACCACCCCCTTCTAACCCACGCCAGGTACCATTGACCACCACTCTCTGGCTTCTTCCCTTCAGCCAGTTCACTGTTGAGTGCACCAGGTTGGGAGTGCCTTGGTGATATCCTTGATCTGGGCTGCAGGTAGACTACAAACTTCCCTTTGATGAGGGTCAACTCTGCATGTTGGGCGCTCTGTCCCTCTCAGAAGGGAATTACCTACTACAATTACCCTTCTTTCTTTCTTATCAGAGTCAGTCTTGAGGTGTGGGGTCAACTGCCTCTTTCTATGTGGCCTTGTAGGTGGACCTTGCACCACATCCTCACCTACCTCTTCTTCAAGTTCCAGGGCCTCAAACTTATTACGGAGGGGCACCTGAGGAAGCAAAGCAGGTAAGGAGTGGGGGTTGCCCGTGACGCTGAACTGGAACTTGCTTCCAACCCTCATCATCTTTGTGGTCCCCTACCTCAGCCCAACAGCAACAGGGCAGGGGCTGTCTCGGGTCTTCCCCCTCTGCCTGACAGGGCAGGGGGTCCATCACCTTTTGGAGGGTATCCCCCTGGGACCTTTCTGACTGGTACATCAGGGAGTTACTCCACCAGTTAATCTCCTTTTCACACTCCCTGATGGACCTCGGTGTCTGGACCTTCTCCCTAAGATTTGCGATCATGCTGAGCAGATCTTGCACCAGCTCACACCTCACACATGTGGGATGCTGGCCATCCTCCCCAAGCAGCAGCAGGCTCTGGCAATCCCTGCAGCCAGAAACCTGAACAGCCACGGGTCGGGGCAAGGCCTCTGTCTGAGTTGTGACAGTCTTTTTGTGACAAGCTCTCTTTCTGGAGACCATGGTCAGCAGCGCTCTGGGACACTGGCAATAGGTGAGAGGGTCTACCAAGCAAGGAGTGACACCCTCTGCACCCTACTACACGAGCTAACACACCTGCTGCTGCAGCAAAGTGTGGGTGGTACTCACCCACTTGACAAGCTGGTTGCTCCCCTCCCAGTGCCTGCTGAGCAGTGACAGTCGCTACCCTCTCGGAGGCTTTTTCAAGGCGAGGGGTCGGGGTGTGATCGCCGACACTGTGGTAACACCATGCCACGTCAGCCACTCTTGCAAGGGCTGCCGGGGGCTTCCAGGTCGAAAAATTGGGATCCGGGGAACCGCAAAACCCCGTGTACCTCAGGATCCGCTGAAACGACTCCAGCTGAGCTGGCGCCAATCAGCTGACCCTGGGGACTGAGATTTAGATTGCATATTAGAAAAATATTCTTCTCAGAAAGGGTTGTCAGGCGTTGGAACAGGCTGCCCAGCGCAGTGGTAGAATCACCATCCATGGAGGGGTTTAAAAGGCATTTAGACAAGGTTATTAGGCACATGGTTTAGTACCAGAGTTAGATTAGGTTATGGTTGCACTTGGTGATCCTGAGGGCCCCTTCGAACTGAAACGATCCTATAATTCTATGATTGTATGATTTATATCTGGTCTTCAGAACTTGTACACTTAATCAGATCAGTTTCAAAAGTGTGGTTGAAGAGGAAGGGATGTAAAGAGAAGAAGTGATAGAGGAATTCTCCAATTGATATTGATACAGAGTTCCTCCTAAAGAGGTGTGTATGGGAAGGAGAAGCCATCTCCTTGGGGTCCATCATTGCATGGACAGTGTTGTTCCTCACCTCCCCAGCCCAACTGTGTCTATTTGTATGTTTGGCTGTGTCAGTGGAAAATATACATCCATATGACACACATAAGGTTTAGAACCCTCCAAGAGCAGGTCTTAGATTTGGAATCTATTCAGAAGTTGACCTTGGGTCACCTCATCTCCCCAGTACCCCAGAGACAGACAAACAGACACACACACAGACAAACTCACTCACACACACACACAAATCAGTCAGGGAAGGACTAATCTGGAGTTTGAAAATCATAGAATAACTTGAGTTGAAAAGGACCCATAAGGATCATTGAATCCAAGTCTCTGCTCCTCACAGGACTACCTAAACTAAACCATAAAACTAAGAGCATCTGCCAGATGCTCCTTGAACTCTGACAGATGTGGTGTCATGACCACTTCCCTGAGGAGCCGGTTCCAGTGACTGACCACCCTCTCAGTGAAGAACCTTTTCCTAATGTCCAATCTGAACTTCCCCCGATGCAGTTTCACTCCATTTACATGTCCTATCACAGGTCATCAGGAAGAAGAGATCAGCGCATCCCCCTCCACTGCCCACCATGAGGAAGGTGCAGACTGCAATGACGTCCCATCCAGCCCCAGCCGTGTCCCATGCAGGGGCTGCTACAGCCCTGCTCTGGCTCTGCCAACCTCTGGGCAAGAAGGGAGGCCGGGCAGGGCTGGCTGTTCCCTGACACAGGCACCGAGTCCCACAGCAGGAAGAAGATGGACAGAGAGCAAACCTCACACGTGAACTTGGGGGAGTGGTCAGTGCTGTAAATGGCAGCGGGAGAGACAAATGTCCTGGGAACCTTCCCAGTCTGGCTGGAGCTGGACATGGCACGAGGACATGGAGACCAGTGCAAACCCAGGACTGCTGGTGTCAGCTCCAGGAGATCCCCAGCACAGACGGCCTGTGCCCCTCAGTGCCAGCCCCTCTCCCCAGCCCAGAACAGGAGTGCTGCTCCAGCAGCAGAGCAGCCGGCCCCAAATGAGTGTCTGCAGAAGGGGGTTTCTCTTCCTCCTGGATTCCTCCCTGCAGGCACAGCAATGCTCCCTTGCTCTTCTCCAGAGACGTCCCTTTCCCTGGGTGACTGTGTCCAGGCTGGGCTGGCCAGGCAGCCTTGGTTCCCACTCTGGGCTCTCCTCAGGGCCCTGAGCTGGCCCCGCTGCTCTGAAAAGACCATGAACTGCTCTTGTCCATGACCATGGCTCCAGGGAGCCCAATGCAAAAGTGGCAGAAAGGATCTGTCCAGTGAGGCGGTGAGGAGCAGCCCTGAGGTCCACAAGTGCCTGATCCTCCTCATGGCAGCTGGGCTCTTGGCTCCTTGACCCCTCCTGCGTGCCAGGACTGAACCCCCAGTTCCAGAGGACATGTACAAGATGAGACACAGACAAATAATTTCCTGCTGGTTTCTTTACTGTGTTTACCTGCACTGGGAGCAATGCTCCATTTGTATATGAGGACTTTACACCACAAAACACTGGTAGAGGGCAATAAATAATATTCTTTCAGTGGGAATATGATTTGAAGTATATTAAACAAAAAGAAAACCAAGACATATATGTTAAAAAAAGCCTCCAAGCTTTCTCCTGAGGATGATAGACTGCTTATTGATACTGCAGTAGTCCTTGGTCAAATAATTTCCTCAGGGAATCCTTGATCTCTTTGTTCCTCATACTGTAAATGAGGGGGTTCACTGCTGGAGGCACCACCGAGTACAGAACGGACACCACCCGATCTAGGTTTGGGGAGAAGATGGAAGGGGCCTTCAGGTGAGCAAAAATACCAGTGCTGACAAACAGGGAGACCACGGCCAGGTGAGGGAGGCACGTGGAAAAGGCTTTGTGCCGTCCCTGCTCAGAGGGGATCCTCAGCACGGCCCTGAAGATCTGCACATAGGACACCACAATGAACACAAAACACCCAAAGACTAAACAGGAGCTAACAACAAGAAGCCACACTTCCCTGAGGTAGGAGTGTGAGCAGGAGAGCTTGAGGATATGAGGAATTTCGCAGAAGAACTGGTCCACAGCATTGCCCTTGCAGAGTGGCAGTGAAAATGTGTTGACCGTGTGTAGAAAAGTGTTGAGAAAGCCACTGGCCCAGGCAGCTGCTGCCATGTGCACACAAGCTCTGCTGCCCAGGAGGGTCCAGTAGTGCAGGGGTTTGCAGATGGCAACGTAGCGGTCATAGGCCATGATGGTGAGAAGGGAATACTCAACAGAGATCAAGGAGAGAAAAAAAAAGAGCTGTGTAGCACATCCTCGATAGGAGATAGTCCTGGTGTCCCAAAGGGAATTGGCCATGGATTTGGGGACAATGGTGGAGATGGAGCCCAAGTCAAGGAGGGAGAGGTTGAGGAGGAAGAAGTACATGGGGGTGTGGAGGTGCTGGTCCCAGGCTATGGTGGTGATGATGAGGCCGTTGCCCAGGAGGGCAGCCAGGTAGATGCCCAGGAAGAGCCAGAAGTGCAAGAGCTGCAGCTCCCGTGTGTCTGTGAATGGCAAGAGGAGGAACTGGGTGATGGAGCTGCTGTTGGACATTGGCTGTTTCTCTGTTCAAAAAAGGAAACAACAACTTAATATTAGGACAGACTCCACGGAGCAAAACTACTCTCTTTTTCATTAACATCACCCCAACTGAAATGCGTTTCCTTTCTCTGGTCTGTGCTGGCTGAGTGTGCTGTGAGCAGCAGAACCTCTGCCCGTGTGCTGCCAAGCAGCCAGCTCTGCTCTGCTGCAGTGGGGACATGGGAGCTGGGTTGTGGCAGCTCCAACGTTCACAAGCGGTGTCCGATTTTATGCATTGTTAATGGAAATCGTCAGTATCTGCACTCTTGACACTGAAAAGCACGGGAAGCAGAGCCGTGTTTTAACATGTCTTTGTAATGATTTTGTCTGTGTTTTTAGTTTTTCACCATCACATCCCGTGACTGGGTTTTTGTAGGGGTCAAAATCTTCATCTTTATGAGGTAAAATGTGAAGAGTCTTGAGAGAGGACAGGCAAAAGGGCTCATCTTTCTGTGGCTCAGTGCAGAGTCAGGACAGCAGAAGAGTCCATCAGTCTTCTTGCCATCGCTCCTGTGCCTTTGCTTGTGCTACTTTGAAGATGACTTCACACACAAATTACTCCTTAAAAAACCCCAAATATTTGGACTCATATGGGAGCGGGGGAGCATTGTTTGAAAGGGCAGATCTGCAAACTGTTCTCTGTTCCAGCCCACTGTCGGAGATGTGATGGAGAGAGCAGGACCCGACCTCTCACCGAGTGAAGCAAAGGACTCTGAGAGGACAGTGCGGACCCCAAGGAAAGGCTCAGCACTGCTGGGATCCTACAGCAGACCTGAGCCTTTCTGGGGGCAGCTCGTGAGCCCAGCAGGACAGGCAGAGCAGGGTCAGGCTCCTGAAAGCGACATGTCCTAAAGGGACAGTCAGATCATTGCCCAGCACACAACACCCAGCATCATCTGCAGACAAGGACCGAAAGAGCTCCTGAACACCCCCTGCTCTGCTGCCTGGAGCTGTCCCTGCCTGCAGCTGTGTCTGTGTCCCCAGGTCTCCTGCTGTCAGTGCCACAGATCCCATCCCACTCGCTGTGTGCTCAGCTCTGCCCTGCAGACCCCTCCCAGCAGCCAGCACTGCCCAGGGACAGCTCTGTGTGACTCCAGGAGCTACAGCTGAATTACCCTGCACCCAGAGACTTACCATGTCAAGGGCTGCAGAGATGTCTCCTCCAGTGAACTCTCAGTTACAGTCCCAGTCCTGAGCCACTTCCTCACTCCTCCCTCCTCAGCAGCTCCAGGCAGAGCCCTCATCCCTGCTGCGTGTGCAGAGGAGCTGCTCCTGGGCAGAGCTGTCTCTCTGCAGCGCTGCCGCTGCCATGAGCTCCCTCTGTGCCAGGAGCCCAGCCCAGCTCAGCAGCACAGGAGCAGCACAAGGCACTTTAATGACCCCTCTGGTGGGTTTGCTGCTGAGTCCATGAACCTCAGGCCCTGAGAGGAAGTTGAAGAAACATCTCAAGAAGTCAATGTCAGATTCAAACTCCAAACTTCCTTGTAGTGCTAATGGGTCCCACCGAGGAACACTACTGAGAAACCAGGTGCAGGGTCTGGGTAGAGAAGAAAACTGGAAGCAGAGATGACATATCAGGAAAAGCAAAGTAAAGGTGGCTCTGATGGGCAGTGAACATGGATGTGCTGCATGAACGCTGCAGGCCGGGGAAGAGCAGCTGGAAAGTGCCTGGAGGAAAAGGCCCTAAGGGTGTTGGTGACAGCGTCTGAACATGAGCCAGTGTGTGCCCAGGTGGCCAAAAAGGCCACCAGCATCCTGGCTTGTATCAGGAATAGTGTGGCCAGCAGGACCAGGGAAGTGAGCGTTCCCTGTCAGTAGATGAAACACTCCCACCCAATTTGTTGTCATCTGCAAATTTACTAAGGGTGCACTCAATCCCTTCATCCAGATCATTGATAAAGAGGTTAAACAGAACTGCCCTTGACGCATCCAGCAGCAGGTACAGCGAGTGATGGCACCACCAGCTGAGGTGCCATCACAGGTGGAGGAACCATGGCACATGAAGCTATTGACACAAATACAGCTGAAGAGAAGGTTACAGAGAGCAGCACAGATGCCAATACAGGTGCTGTTACACCTACAGGTCCACCCCGCAGTGGACACCCTGCCCCTCCCAGCCTGGGTGATGCGTCACAGTGAGGCCCTTTGTGACCCGCTGTGTGACACCACACGGTGCCATATACAGGTGGCGTGACCGCAGCCCTGCACTGTCTGTCAAGACAGCGACGGGACAGGACAGGAGAGCGGAGCTGGCGAGGAGACCCCGAGCACAGCCCACGACTTTCATTGCCAGTCCCGGCACTTCAGAGCACAGAGGCCTTTGCCTGAAGTTCCCCCTTCCCCAATAGTACAGAGGACTTTCCCTTAAGTTCCCGTCCTTTCCCCCCGCTTCCCGGCATTTCACAGGATGGCAAAGAGACCGCCCCCCAGCACCCCAAGGGCGGCCTGGGAAGAGGTGGAGGCTTCCCAGGAGAGCAGTTCTCTGCTGGACGCCTGCAAGGTCCCCACGGTCCAGCTGATGCAGACCGGTGAGTGCAGGGCTGCCTCAGGGCTGGGCAAGGGTCCGGGCCAGTAAACAAATGGGCCAGTGAGAGCGACCAGCTCGATGCCAGGATCACGTTTCCTTGGCACAGCGGCAGTGCAGTCCTGCAGGTGGGGGACATGGCGGTGCTTGACCACCAGGGCTGCCCAGGAGCAGCTGGAAGCCGGCCCCAGCACAGCCGCCCTCCTCAGCCGTGCTGAGCTTCAAGCTCTTTTCATGGTTGCGGAAGCTTGTTGGCAAAGATGCTGTGTCCAACTGACTCCTCTGTGTTTCCCCTCCACGTAGGCGAGACACTGCCAGAGGAGAACCCAAAGCATCCAGAGCTCCAACCTGCATGGGATTCTGTGAGCATCTGGACAATTGCTTCACTCCACCACGGTATCAACATGGCCAAGGTAACGAGCTCCCACCTTGTGTCAGGAGACACCTGTGAGCAAAGCGACCCAGAATCAGCAGAGTTGGCATGGCCTCACTGTCCCTGGTGAGAGGGTTCCTGCTCTCCCCATGTAGGGACTGTCCGAGGGTGGTCCAGCCGTCCTGGACACCAGGGAGCCCTGGTTCCCAGCAGGGCAAACACATAATGCCCATGCTCCCAACCCTCCTCCCTCCACCTGGGGAGCCTCTGCTCTAATCCTCCCCCCTGCAGTGACGGCAGACCCTGTTTCCAGCTTCCCTGCAGGCACTGCTGACAGCGCTGCCGGGCATCTCTGGCCAGAGCTGCTCATGGTGCTCAGCCAAGCAGCACCAGCAGGGTGGTCAGCACGACATGTCTTCCCCATCTTCCTTCCTCCTGTAGGAGTTTGGAGAAAACCGCCAGCCTGCCCAGATGACGGACATTCTCATGGTGGCCATTGAGGCCTTGACAGCAGAGGATATCTGTGACAGGCAGATGGGCAGCAGGGTCCTGGACACGGCCATGGGAGACCCGGCCTCCTGGATGACAGATGTAAGTGCCCTGTGGCTGGATTGTCCTGCCTGTGAGCCCTGTCAGGCCTTGTCCTTCCCTCCTTCCCTAAAGCAGCTCTCTCAGGCACCTGAAGCCATTTCAAGAGAGCGGAGAAGGACGGGGAGGGCAGCAGTTTCAGTGGCAGCTTGGGGAATGGCTGCAGCAGCACCAGGGGCTGCAGCATCCTCACCCGTCTCACATCCAGGTGCCAAAGCTCATGAGATACATCTACAAAAACATCGAGGGCGTCTCCACGGAGCCAGCCCGGCACAGCCTGCACTCACTCCTCCTCCTGCTGACGGAGCGGTGCTCCAGGGAAGTGGTGAGGAGCCTGTTGGAGATCTCTCCAACATGTGACAGGTATTGGCCCTGACAGCCCTGGGGGCTTGTTCCCTGTGGGGAGGAGGGCACAGGGATTCTCTGGCTGCCAGACCCACATCCCCAAGGAGAAGGGCTTCCATCCCACCACGTGTCCCAGCCCCACTGGGTCAGCCAGGCCCGCAGCAGCCCAAACTGGCCAATCTGGAGCCCAGCGCCACCACGCTCCTCCCTGCCCAAAGGGCAACACCACCTCAGGCCCGTCCTGCCTGCCCGGGCAGGGCCCCCGGGCACCCCAAGCAAAAATGGTGGGCAGGGCCAGGGCTGCAGCACCGCCCGGCTCTGGAGGACCTGGCTTGGACACGCTGCCCTGGCCGAGGCAGCCCCGCTGACGGGCGCTCTGGCTCTGCAGCGCTGCCCTGGCCATGTGGGAGGTGATGATCTCCATGCCTGGGACTTTGTGGAGCGTCCTGACCGAGCTGCGCAGCGTGCTCCAGGACCTGCAACTGCACAAGGTGTTCAGCTGTGCCATGGAGGACGCCTGCATCAGTCTCTTGGCTGTGAGTGTCCACGCTCATCTTCAGGGCTGTGCCTGCCCCTGCGGGGAACCAGGCACAGCCCCCTCCCTGTCTGTCAGCTCCGAATGGCCAGCTCCCCCAGGACATACAGACACGGCCTCTCAGGGTCAGCATGGACCTGACCAGTACCACCAGACCCTGTGCCAGACGCCTGGGGCTGCCCCGTGCGGTTTCGGCCCTGGTGAAAACACACCACGTCTGCCCCTGCCCAGGCAGCACTGTGCTCACCCCCGCCTGCATTGCCCTGCCTGGCTCTGCCCCCTGGAAAGCTGGGGCAGGGACAGAGAAAGGGGCAGAAGCCAGAGACAGCCCAGTTGCTGGCCCTGGGGCAGAGGAACGGTCTCTGCACGGGCTGAGGGCCTTCAGCTCTGGGGAGAGGAGACACTTGCCACCGGCCTTGTCATGCCTCCTTCGTGCCAACACACTGGAGGGAGCCCCGCCGGCTCTGCTGTTCTCTCACTGCTGCCTTCACTTTAGCTGCTGCTGCGCACTGACTTTGGATCAGAGAAGTTTGCTGCCCTCTACAAACCCGAGAGTTTCCTGAGGAATCCGAGTTGGATGATGCTCTCGGTGGTGCTCGAGAGCCTCATCACGCTTTCAAAGGCACATATGATGGTGAGTGAGGCACAGTCAGCTGGAGCCATGTTGGCAGCTGGGGGCTGCAGCAGTGGGTAATGCGTTGGCTTGGCCTTGGTGGGAGTCTGAATGTGGAGTGATGGCTCCAGTCCCCCTCTCTGCTATGGAGGGGGCTGGTGGGCGCCTGGGGAGCCCTCCAGGCACAGAGGGTTTCCCATCCTTCCGCCCCTTCAGGCTTGTCAGAAAAGGGGGTGGCTGAGCAGGGGACACTGCTCTCCTGCCCCCCCTTCCCTGCTCCATGCTCTCCCCACATCCCCATCAGTGGCCGCTGCCTGTCAGGAGGCTGCTGCAGCGACTCCTGTGCCACCTGCTGGGAAGCCGGACGGGAGGCTGGTCCTCAGTGGCCAGAGCATTTTTGCCAGGGTGATCTTTCAGCGCTTCACAATAAGGAAACTGTGTTTCTTACAGGCAAGAAAAATACTGGTCCTGCTGCCAGACATCATGGAGACCATGCAGGACACCAACAGTGATGTCAAGAGGAAGGCCCTGCTACTCTTCAGGAACACGATGGGTCACCTGGACCGGGAGGAGGCGAGCCCCATCGCTCTGCAGCTGGCGGAGAAGCTCCTGCCCCTCTTTGATGATGTAAGGCTGCCCTGGGAGCCCCAGCCCGAGCCCTACAGATGGGCACTTGGCAAAGACAGCTGCCCCTCAGCCCAGCCCCGTGGGCAGCCCTCGGGCAGGGGTCCCCTCATGCTCCTCTTGCATGGCCTTTCAGGGCTCTGGGGCCATCCAGCCTCAGCTGTAGATCTGCCCCACGGCTCCTGTGCTCAGGATCCGACCCCTCACATCAGCCACGCTGACGCCCTTTGCTCACCGTGGGCTGGGAGTGCCTGTTGCTGAAGTTCCCCATCCTCCACCCTACCAGGAGTCCAGCCTGGTGCGGGAGTTCTCCATCAGCCTCTTCAGAGATGTGATGGACACTGTGGTGGGGAGAAACAAGAAGATGCTGAGGAAGACAGTGAAGAGGGTCCTGGTCCCACTGTTCCTCCGTATGAATGACCAGAGCAAGAGCGTGGCCAAGGTGCAGTGACCAGAGTTGTTGGGAAGGCTGTGCTGCAGCAGCAGCCCAAGGCCACCCCACACAAGTCCCTACAGGCTTCCCAACTGTTCCTGCACGTGTGGGAGGCCAGGGCTGTGAGTCCCCATCACTGCCCCCAGGTCTTTGAGCCCCCAGCGCTGTCCCCCAGGGCTGTGCCCAAGAGACGCCCAGGTGTTTGGGCCGGAGACAACCCCAGCCCCTGAGGGCAGGATGGCCTCAGGACAAAGTCCTGCTCACCCAGTTCCCCCTGCCTTGGGCCAGCTAACTCGGGCTGTGCAGGGGGCTGCAGCACTTACAAGGGCTGCAGAGCCAGCTTGTTCAGGTGTCCTGCTGGGGGACGCCCGTGGGAGCTGCTGCTGGCTCCGTCCTGCCCCGGGGTCTCTGGGACTCCAGCCCTCACTGCCTGCAGCCGTGGGCCCTCAGCTCCTCTGCCCCTCAGGCTGCCCCCAGCCCCGGTGGAAGCTCAGCAGCTCTTGAGGATCTCTGTTCTGCTGGCCAGCAGCAGGCTACACCTGAGGTGGCGGCTGCCCCGTGTCCCTGCCCTGGGCACTGAACCCACTTCAGACTCCATTCCCTGATGCCTCTTCCCACAAGGGGCTGGGAACAGCTCATGCTGGGCCAAGAGGAGGGAAGGTGCCAGGTGTCTTCCCCCGGGGTGCGGTGCCATCTCCCAACCTCTGCTTCTCTGCAGGCCTCTAGGGACGCCCTGCTGGACTGTGCAGGGTTCCTGGGATGGAGGAACCTCAGCACCCTGGTCCAGACACATCAGATACACCGCATCGGAGAGTGTTTGGTAAGAATTGGACGAGGGCTGCCCCAGGTGCCCCGTGGGGAGGGCTGTGCAGCTGAGCCTCACCTGCCCTGTTCCAGCCCGGAGCCCACAGCCTGGAGCCACATCCTCCTTCCCTGCCTTCAAGCACAGACCCCCCAAGGGCTCTTCTCCAGGCCCCTCTCCCCTCCCTGCCCCCAGGTGCTAAACAAGACCCTGGCACATGTTGGCCCTGGCCGTGGGACAGAGGGCTCTCAGCACTGCCAGGCCCCCTCTGCCCTCTGCTCTCTCTGAACCTCAGCCCCACAGGGCTCCTGTCTGGGAGGGAAGAGGCCACTGGTAGGAGGGACTGGTCCGGGTGGCTGGGCAATGTCTGTACCAGACCCATGCCCTTGTGTTCTCACCAGCTCCAGCAGGACAAGAGCAGGCTGGAAGAACAGCTGTGTCAGAGCCTGCTGTATGTGAAGGACGCTCAGGCCACCGTGCGACTGGAGGCCGTCAGGTTCACCGGTGAGCCACAGCCCCCGGGGACCCTCTGCTGGCAGCCTGGCCCCCGTCCCCACCGCTGCACGGGCAGCGGCCTTGGGTCCTGTCCTGCCCGGGGCCAGCCCTGCCCAGGGGTGCAGGGTGTGCAGCCGAGCCGGCCGGGCCGGGGCCGTGCTGCCGGGAGCGTGCTGGGGAGCAGAGGCCTGACAGGAGCTCTGTGCACAGGGCTTGGCGCGCGGTACCTGAAGAACCGCAGCAATAAGGTGGAGAAGCTGAATGAAATCACCAAAGGTGAGTGGGGGCCGTGCTGTGCTGGTGGGCAGGGGACAGGGCCTGGGCAGGGCGCTGCCATGCCTGGTCCTCCTCCAGGAAAGCGCTTCAGGGGCAGAGGATGTGGCAGGGGCACCTGGCACGTCCCGGAGCAGCAGCTTCCAGCTGGCCTGTTGCTCTCATCTGCTCCTCCCGGCCAGGGGAAGAGACGAGTGGGGCTGGCACAGTTCGGAGGGGACTCCTGGGGGTCTCTGCAGGCAGTGGGGGCTCATCTCTGCTCTGCGTCCCTCTCTTGCAGTCCTCCTGCCCTTGATGGAAGACCCTGATACCTGCGTCAAGCACTTGGCATTTCAGACACTCTACAACCTACTGATAGAGTTCCCAAGACCAAAACAGAGATGGTGGTTGCTGAGCTGCTGGATCTGTGGGAGCCAAAGAGAATAAATTCTCTCTCAAAAATGGCCATATTTGAATATCTTTTTTTCACTAAAGCTGGAAGACAAAGCCCAGTCCCATGGTGTCCTTCCCATGGGGACCACCCTGAGCGTTCCAAGCAGTGTCACTCCTGGCCTCTGCCGCTGCCCGCGGGACAACACAGCTGGACCCAGGGTGTCCTGGCAACAAAGCCCCAGTGACCCGTTGGTCCACATACTTCTGTATAACCTGTCCAAGGCCCTTTAGCTGGAGCCACACGTCCTGCCTTTCCCACATCGCAGAGCTCCAGCCTTGGGGATACATGAAGGTACTGAAAGAAAAGAGACAGGCAGTGTGTGTGGGGAGCAGGGCAGGGGATTGGAGAGGCTAGAGAATGGGAAAAGCTTTGCCTGGAGCAGTCCTAACTCATAAGTGTGCTTCCCTCCCATGGCAGTGCCTCATAAACAAAGGGTCGGATGTCCAACACAGCTTCATCACCCAGTTCCTCCTCCTGGCATTCACAGACACACGGGAGCTGCAGCTCTTGCACTTCTGGCTCTTCCTGGGCATCTACCTGGCTGCCCTCCTGGGCAACGGCTTCATCATCACCACCATAGCCTGTGACCAGCACCTCCACACCCCCATGTACTTCTTCCTCCTCAACCTCTCCCTCCTAGATGTTGGCTTCATCTCCATCAGTGTTCCCAATGCAATGGCCAATTCCCTCACGGACACCAGGGCCACCTCCTACTTGCGTTGCTATGCAAAGTTATTTCTGCTTCATTCTTGATCGTAACAGAGTATTTTCTCCTCGCCATCATGTCCTACGACCGCTATGTTGCCATCTGCAAACCCCTGCACTACGGGACCCTCCTGGGTAGCAGAGCTTGTGTGCACATGGCAGCAGCTGCCTGGGCCAGTGGGTTTCTCGTTGCTCTGCTGCACACGGCCAATACATTTTCACTGCCACTGTGCACGGGCAATGACCTGGAACAGCTGTTCTGTGAAATCCCCCAGATCCTCAAGCTCTCCTGCTTAAACTCCTACCTCAGGGAAGTCTGGCTTCCCTTGGTCAGTGCCTGTTTACAGTTTGGGTGTTTTGTGTTCATTGTGGTGTCCTATGTGCAGATCTTCAGGGCCGTGCTGAGGATCCCCTCTGAGCAGGGACGGCACAAAGCCTTTTCCACGTGCCTCCCTCACCTGGCCGTGGTCTCCCTGTTTGTTAGCACCCCTTTTTTTGCCTACCTGAGTCCCCCTTCCATGTCCTCTCAGTCCCTGGACCTGGTGGTGTCATTTCTGTACCTGGTGGTACCTCCAGCAGTGAACCCCCTCATCTACAGCATGAGGAACAGAGAGATCAAGGATTCCCTGAGGAAAGGATTTGAACGCATACTATTTCAGCATCATTAAGGTACCCATACAACTTAGAAGACTTCCAGGGTATCTCAGGAAAAATCAGGACTATTTTTGGTTTTTTCTTTATTTTATATATTTGCCTTTATACCTATGATAACAAGAAGTGCCATGAAATAGTATTATTCATCCCACCTCTTGACACTGGTGAAACCCCAGTAGGCGGCTCAGCGTCACACAGCTCACTCCTCCAAAGTAGGATGGGGGAGAGAATTGGAACTCTAAAAGTGAGACAACTCAGGAGTTGAGACGAAGGCAATTTGATAGATAAATCTAAAGTTGTGTGCATAAACAAAGCAAAACAAGAACTGCATTTGCTCCTCCCTGTCAGCAGGTGGGTGCCCAGCCACCTCTAGCTAAGCTGGGCTCCAGCACACCTAGCAGTTACTTGGGAAGATAAGCACCATCACTCCAAGTGTCCTGCCCTCCCTTCTTCTGCTCCCGACTTTTACTGCTGAACATGACATCATATGGTGTGGAAGGTCCCTTTGGTCAGCTGTCCCAGCTGTGTCCCCTCCCAGCTCCTTGTGGACCCCCAGCCCACTTGCTGCTGTGGTGTGTGAGAAAAAGAAACGGCCTTGGCGCTGGGTAAGCTCTGCTCAACAGTGACTAAAACATGCGTGTGTTACTAACACTGTTCTCATCCCAAGGGCAATACATAGCGTCATACAAGCATGAAGAAATTGAACTCTATCCCAGATGAAACCAGCACATGTACATACAGAACCAGTCTTCTTGCATAAATAAAGAACCCTGAAGAAAACAATTTGTCTGAGCTCCCATCTCTTCCAATCTTCTCTGGAGCTGGGGATACAGAAAGGGTTAAGGACCCAAAATCCCAGCTGACACGTGGAGGAGCTGCCCATGGGACCCAGAGGCTGCATCCTGCTGACTCAGCAGGCGCTGCCCCTCTGCCGCCTGATTGTCATCACAGCTGCTGCTTCCCTGGAGCCACGGACATGGAGGATGTGGCCTCTTCAATGCTGGCCTCTCCTCACTTCCACTGTCCTCTTGTGCTCTTGCATTTGTGCTGCCGCTAAGGTCTTGTGTACCTTGTGACAGTCCTGGTGTATCTACAGTGGCATCCCTGTGGCTGTGGACAGGAGCAGGCCATGGGAACCACTGTGTGAGATCTGGCCTCACTGCTGGCACCACCAAGAGCACAGGGGCTCCTCAGGGCGGGGTACCCTTCCAAAGCTGGTGTCAGGAATATGCCCGACAAACTGCTCCCTCAAAGGGACTTTTGCTACCTTGGGATGCCTAATGGAGTCACAGCAACAAGCTCAGAGTGCCAGGATGATGTGTGAGGAACCAAAGGATGGGAAAAAAACTTCTCTTTGTGGTGACAAATGTCCATGCAGATAGCACCTGCCTTGGGTCCTATGGCAAATGCTATCCTGAAGAAGAACCACAAGCTGCCAAGTGATGTCAGGAGATTTCCAGGAACAGCATATGAGTCCCAACAGGCAGTGACTGGCACCTCCTAAAATAAGTGACCATCCAAGAAGGAGCCTCCCAGACAAAAAGGTGAAATCAGGAGATCATGGGCTAATGAGAGGAGAGGCTGTGAGGAGCCAGCAGGCAAAGTAACATAAGACTGGAGAGTGTTTCAGGACACCCTCTGGGGAAGGCCCTGGCTGGATCTAGTGCAGCCCTGTCCTGCCCTTTGTGCCATTAGAGACACCCCACGGTCCTGCCCTTGGCTACTGAGCCAGCTGGGAAGATGGAAAGGGCTCAGCAGTGGCGATGCTCATCCAGCTGGGTCTGCTTCCCAGCCCGAACAGCGTGGCCAGTGCAAAGACACCCCACGGCCCCAGGGCAACACAGCCCCTGGCTCTGCAGAGCAGCATCGCCAGATCAGGGCCATGCGGGGAGCATGGAGAGGAAACCAGAGCCAGCCAGAGCAGCCTGGACACCTGGAGAAAGGGATGTCCCTGGAGAAGAGCAGGGGAGCATTTCTGTGCCTGCAGGGGGGAATCCAGGAGGAAGAGAAACCCCTTTTTGCAGACGCTCATTTGGGGCCGGCTGCTCTGCTGCTGGAGCAGCACTCCTGTTCTGGCCTGGGGAGAGGGGCTGGCACTGAGGGGCACAGGCCGTCTGTGCTGGGACTCTACTGGAGCTGACACCAGCAGTCCTGGGTTTGCACTGATCTCCATGCCCTCGTGCCATGTCCAGCTCCAGCCCTGGGGCTGTGGGTGGGGCTGAGACCCGTCTGTGCCCCCAGCAGCTGCTGAGCCCTTCAGAGGGGCTGGGGCTGTGGGCTGAGTGCCCAGAGCTCTGCAGCCCCTGTGCCGGGCACGGCCGTGGGCCAGCCCAGCCTGGGCTGCTCTGCTGGGCTGGGCTGGAGAGAAAGCCGGGGCTGTGGGGAGAGCTGGGCAGGGGCTGGGCTGAGCTGGAAAGTGCTGGCAGAGGACACCCCGGTGCTGGCTGAGCTGTGTGGCCATGCAGGGGGAGGACTCACTCAGCGGGGTGAGCTGCAGAGCCAGGACACGCAGGGGCAGGAGAGAGGAGGCCGCTCTGTGCCCTCGGTGCAGGGACAGGATGGGAAGGTGCCCAGGACATTGGTCTCTCCCGTCGCCATTTCCAGCACTGCGCCACAGTTGCTGGGTCAGGTTTGCTCTCTGTCCATCTCCTTCCTCAAGCGCTGGTGCTCCCTGGCACTGCTGCCATTCCGGGACTGTTTTCCCCTCTACCCACACACAGGAACTGTCCCTGCAGCTCCAAAAAGGCCTTTGAGAAAGGATCTCAGGGAAAAAAATAGTCTCTGAAAGTCCTTTATTTCAGGTAAAGACCCAGAGAGCAGGGCTCCTCGTTTACCCAGCAATTAGGTATGAAAAGAAAAACAGACAGTGAATCAGTAAAGGATGAAAACATTCACACAATTTTAAAATCCCAGCATCACAACAAAATAAAGAAGACATGTCGAGCCTGCAGTGAGTTAAATTAAGACTGCCATGCAGCAGATAAGGGGCAGTTATTGCTTCAGAAAAACATCCAGTCATCAGTTTCCACATGGCGTCCTTGAGATAGGGGGAAATATGGAATTGGTGAAGCTGTGGGGGAAAACTGTGTTGTGTTGCTTCAGAAAATATTTGACAGGCATATCATAATAATAGTAATAACAACAATAACAACAATAATGAAACAAGCAGGCAAACAAATAAACCCAACAACAACAAAACAAAACAAGCGAAGGTGAATAACCATGAAAGAAAGAGGAAGACTGCCCCGTCCATGGAGCTCTGCAGAAGGAGCGTGGAGCCGTACATCGTATGAGGCGATATAGTTGGCATCAGCACGTAGAGAAGACTTTTGTAGGGAAGACTTTGAAGGGAGCGGCCTGACTCCATGCAGCTGAAAACCTGAGAGCTGGCAGTGTGCTGAAGGGATGGGGAGAAGTGTCCTGGGCTGAACAGAAACCTGTGGATGACACAAGGTTGGAGAGATGTGCTTTGCAGAGACTGGCAGGAGTCCTTCCCAGGGATGAGCGGGATGAGCTTTGGACACACGGAAAAATAAATTGGCTCTCAAGCGTGGTTTGGAATTAGTGCCACTGTCACTAGTAGCAGAAAGAGGACCGTGCCGTAAGGGAACTCCTTGTTCTTCAGGAGAAAAACTGAAGCTTTTTCACGTCCTTCCTTGTCAAAGAAGGTGTAATTCTTCAGTAGTTAGCCTCTGGCACCACAGAATCCCAGAATGTCGGGGTTGGAAGGGACCTGGAAAGCTCATCCAGTGCAATCCCCCCATGGAGCAGGAACACCCAGATGAGGTTACACAGGAAGGTGTCCAGGCGGGTTGGAATGTCTGCAGAGAAGGAGACTCCACAACCTCCCAAGACTCTACACTTGCCCTTGTTATATTTATTAAATTTTTCCCCGCCCAACTCTCCAGCCTGTCCAGGTCTCTGGATGGCAGCACAGCCTCTGGCGTGTCAGCCACTGCTCCCAGCTCGGTGTCATCAGCAAACTTGCTGACAGTCACTCTATTCCCTCGTCCAAATTGTTGATGAATATATTAAATAATACAGGCCCCAGCACTGACCCCTGAGGCACTGCACTAGATACAGGCCTCAACTGGACTCCGCCCCGTTGACCACGATTCTCTGGCTTCTTCCCTTCAGCCAGTTCACAGTCACCTCACTACCTGGTCATCTAGACCGCACTCCCTCAGTTTAGCTGTGAGGATGCTGTGTGAAATGCTTTATTTAAATCACGGTAGACCACATCCACCACTCTGCCATCATCCATCCATCTTGTTATGTCCTCATAAAAGTCAATGAGGTTGGTCAAGCATGACTTACCTTTGGTAAAGCCATGTTGACTGCCCCTAATGACCCTCTTATCCCTGATATGACTTGAGATGGTACCAAGCATGAGTCGTTCCAGCAGTTTCCAGGGGATGGAGGTGAGGCTGACCGGCCTACAGTTGCCCGGGTCCTCCTTCTTGCCCTTTTTGAAGACTACAGTGACATTTGCTTTCCTCCAGTCCTGAGGCACCTTTCCTGTTTCTCAAGACTTGGCAAAGATGATGGAGAGCGGTCCAGCAATGACCTCAGCCAGCTCCCTCAGCACCTGCGGGCGCATCCCATCCGGACCCATGGATTTATGGATCTCCAGATTGCCTAACTGCTCCCTAACCCAGTCCTCATCAACCCAGGCAAACTCCTCCATTGTCCTGCCTTCCTCTGGGGCCTCAGCAGTACGGGGCTCCCCAGGACAGCCTCCGGCAGAGCAGACAGAGACAAAGAAGTACTCAGTAACTCTGCCTTCTCTGTATCTTCTGTCACCAGGGCACCCGTCTCATTCATCAGTGGGCCTACATTGCCTCTGCTGTTAGTTTTATCTGCCACATATTTGAAAAAGGTTTTCCTGTTGTTCTTGACCCCTCTCGCCAGGTTTAATTCTAGGGAGGCCTTAGATTTCCTAGTTGCCTCCCTACACTCTCTGACAACAGCCTTACATTCTCCCCAAGTGGCCAGCCCCTCCTTCCATGATCTATAAAACCTCCTCTTCCACTTGAGCTTACCCAGCATCTCCTGTTTGACCACGCAGGTCTCCTGGTTTTGCTCTCAGGGCTATTCCTTTGTTTAAGTTATATTTAAATGATATTTAAAGATTACACCTCTTAGACAGAATTGCCTTTTTATGATGCCTGATCAATGTATTTTCTCCCTGGTTTTGGTAGGTGGCTGAGGGGTAGAATATGGTGGTTGTTTCTCTTTTAGGGTATCAGCCACCCCAGGGTGAGGCTGGGTGACATTTTGGTGAGCTGAAACCTCCAAAGGCGGGGATCACCGAGAGTCCCCGGGTGTCCTGCTGCAGGGCAGCACCACCCGCCTGCTCAGTTTTTCCTAATGCTCCGTTCAAAGCTCCCTGGAGGGTGTTGGTGGCTGCTGCCTCTGTCCCACCAGCCGCCACTGCAGAAGGGTTTGCCTCCCCCATCATCTCCCCAAGCAGGAGTCACTGCTTTTCCAGTGCCCTGTGTCCCCTTCAGCAGACTGAAGAGGCCCAATTGACTGAGCTGCTCCACAAAGCTCAAGTGCCCCTGACCCCACCATGACAGATGTTCCTCTGGACCTTCACCCGTGTCGTGGTTTAACCCGAGCTGGCAACACAACCGCGGCAGCTGATCACTCACCCCCAACCCCTTCCCCTCCCAATAGGGGAGAGAATCGAAAGTGAAGGGAGAAATTTGGACTGAGAGAAACGCAGTTTAATAAAATGACAAAATGCTAAGAGACTTCTAGTAAATATAGATAAACCCATCATAACTCCCACGCCCTTCTCCTCAGGACTGCTCAGCCGGTCACATCCCAGCCTGTCCCGGGACACCAGGTTTGCTCCGCCCCCAGCGCACACGTTGCACCCTGGCCTTGTAAGACTTGCAGAGGCTTTTGTCGGCCAAATCCACCACGGTGTCCAGGTTCCCCTGCACTGAAACCACAGTGTGTGACCATTTAATGATTCTGGGGCGTGGCCGGAGCGCGATGGCGTCACAAACAAGCCCCGCCCCCGGCAGGCTCCGCCCCTGGCGTTGCCGGGACGCGCAGGCGCAGCTCAGTCCTGTTCTGGACGCGGAGCGGAGCGGACGGCGAAGGCGAGGGGAGGAGTCAGTGGGCCGAGCCGAGCGCGAGCGACCGCAGCGAAGGGCGGGACTTGAGGAGGAGGCGCGGGAAGCGTGTGTGGTGGTGGAGAGGGAGAGGCCGAGAGACCGGCGCGACCTCGAGGCGGTGGCACGTGCGGCGACACGCCATGGCGGGCACGGCGAAGCCGAGGGAGCTGCTGAAAGCGCGGCAGGACGCGGGCAAGGACGGGGCGCTGGGCCGGCTGCTGAGCACCTCGGCCACGAAGGTGCTGCTGCACAAGATCGAGTTCCAGCCCGCCAGCCACGGCTTCTCCGGCCAGCCGGAGCTGCTGCGGGCCAAGTACCTGCTGCTCAACCCCCGCACCGAGCCCGCCGAGCACCCCCGCGGCGCTGAGGAGGGACAGCCGGGCAAGCAGGGTGGGTGCAGAGGGCTGGGGGGCTCTCCCTGCGCTGCGCAGCCCGCGGCTCACCCGCCTCTCTCTCCCCGCAGGCAGCGACCGGACCCCGGGGCGCCTCGGGGACGGCGTCCCTGCGCCCCAGAAGGGGCTGTTCCCTGCAGGGCACCTCGCCATGCAGTGGCAGTGTGTCCAGCGCATCGGCGCCGGGCTGCTCAACCTGGGAAACACCTGTTTCCTCAACGCCACCCTGCAGTGCCTCACGTACACACCACCGCTCGCCAACTACCTGCTGTCCAGGGAGCACAGCCGCACCTGTGAGTGGGGAGGGGAGCGCCCGCCTGTCCCGGGGCTGCGCTCAGCACCCTGCGCACGGCTCTGCCGGGGCTGTGCGGCTGCCGGGATGTGCCTTCTCTGCTCCCTCCTGCCCGTTTCTCCGTGGAGAGGACATTCCTGCATACGGGAGCATCCACTTTTCCTGGCCGTAGCAGTGTTCCCGAGCTCTGCATCCTGCGTCTGAGAGGCTCTGTCTGTGCTGGACGCAGCCAGGACTAAGATGAGTTTGTCCTCAACGTTCTGTCTTCTCCTCTCCCACTCCAGGTCACCAAAGCGGCTTCTGCATGATGTGCGTCATGCAGAACCACGTCACGCAGGCGTTCGCGAACAGCGGCAGCGTGATAAAGCCAGTGTCCCTTGTCCGAGACCTCAAGAGTAAGGATGGCTGCCCTCGCGTCCCCTCCTGTAGCCGTGCAGGAGGGCAGAGACTATTGCAGGAGCAGAACCTTTGAGATCAGGGCAGGTCTTGGCAGAGGTTCTTCCGAGACGACTCACTGAGCCTGCCAGGGCCTTCACGGGCCTTGTGGGGCTTCCCCCACGGCCCACATGAGTCTGACGTCTGGTTTGGGCCGAGGGAGCTCAAACCCCGCAGTCGCTGTCCCGAGGGAGGGCGGGAGGACCTGCCTCTGTTGCAGCGCGTGCTGCGGCTGATCCCTCCCTCTCCTGCAGAGATCGCCCCGCACATCCGCTTGGGCAGGCAAGAGGACGCACACGAGTTCCTCCGTTTCACCATCGATGCCATGCAGAAGGCCTGCCTGCCCGACTGCACCGAGTATGTGGGGCCTCTGGTGGTGACAACTGCCCTTGTCTGCTGGTCCCCTGTGCCCGTGGGAGGGGACTGTGGGGTGAACGTGTCCCCCGGGCTGGGCTCATGGAGGGAGGTGCTGACTCCAGGGTCTGGGGTGGATGGCCCAGCTCTCTGCCCCTCTGTGACACAGCCCTGGGCTGCTGTCTGCCTTCTCCTGACACCTCCACCCCAGCACAGCTGCGGTTCTGTCCCCAAATCCTGTGACTGGGCTGGGTTTGGATCCTGAGGACACAGCGCTGGCCCGTGGGGGTGGCTCTTGGGGCGGGCGCTGTGTGATCCGAGCTGCCGTCTCTAGGTTGGATCGCCAGACCCAAGCCACCACCCTGATCCACCAGATCTTTGGCGGTTCCCTGCGGTCCCGTGGTGAGTGCTGGCTGCCAGGGCCTGGGCCTGTGACTCTCAGGGCTGCTGTTTCCCCGAGAGCCTTGCAGTAACTTGGGAAAGTCACTAAGCATGTGCAAATTATGCAGAGCTGCAGCTGGTCAGTCTTTTGGTATCTGTGGGTCACGAAGCTGCTGGCTGTGGGTCCCCAGCTCATTGCCACCAGCAAAGGAACCCACGTTGCCAGCTGTCCCGCAACACTTGTTGTCCCAGCACGTACAGACTGCGAATGCTGGTGCTGCCGTCCCAGAGCCCAAACGCGGAAAAGGGCAACACGGCAGCCGCCTGCGCTGTGCTGGGGGTGGTGGTGCCGTGTTGTGCCAGGGGGTGCTCACTGCTCGTTCTCTTGCAGTGAAGTGCTCGATGTGCAAAGCAGTCTCGGACACCTTTGACCCCTGTCTGGACCTGCCAGTGGAGATCACGGTACCGGGGCAGGGTCAGGTGGGGAGGAGCTCTGCTCTGCAGGGGATGTTCCTGCAGCTGCACCGCTACTGCTCGAGGCTGTTTAACCTGCCAGTGTCAGGCACGGTGCAGGCAAGAGGGAATCAGCTTCTGTTGTTGCGCTGCCTCCTCTGCCTGGCCCTGACCTCTCCTCTGTCCTGGCAGCAAGCCGCAAACGTAGAGCAGGCACTGGAGCTGTTTGTGAAGCCAGACCTGCTGGGCGGAGAGAACGCCTACCTGTGTGACAAGTGAGTGTGCGGGGCTGGGGCGGGAAGGGGCCGCGGGTGTGCTGGTGGGAAGCAGGAGGGCAGCTGCAGTACAGGAGGGCTTCTCTACCTGCTCCACCGCTAAACCGTGACGTGCGTGGCTGTGAAGCCTGCGATGAAGCCTGTCACTCCTCATCTCCCTCGTCTTGAGACGGGGACCTGAGCCAGCAGACCTGGCCGTGAGCAGGTGCCCTGGAGCAGAACCCGCTCTCAGCAGGGTCATTTCCGTGGGGTTTGTGGCTTGGCCAGGGCTGGCAAGCACCTGGGTGGTGGAACAGCATGAACAGCTCAAGCTCTCCCTGTGCAGATGCAAGAAGAAAGTGTCGGCAACCAAACGCTTCACCATCCACCGAGCGCCCAGGGTTCTCACGCTTGCTTTGAAGCGTTTTGCCGACTTCACCGGAGGCAAGATCACAAAGGTGAGTGCTCAGCAATCCAGAGCGGGGCTGTGTCCTGTCCCGAGGCCCTGCTGCCCCGAGCAGGGTGGGAGGTGGTTCTGTGCGCGGTGCGAGCTCTACCGCAGTCCTGCAGCCCTTCCCCAGCTGTGCTGTGCTGTGGTGGGAGTTTGGCTCATCCCGGCATCTTCCTCACCGTGGGCTCTGCCTGGGGAGAGTGGGTTCCCCCTCCCTCGCGAGACGGGACTCGTAGGACAGCTGAGCTGCTCTTGCCATCTGCTGTGCAGGCTTCTGAGACATCCTCTCTCTGCAGGACGTGGGCTACCCTGAGCTCCTGAACATCCGCCCGTACATGTCCCAGACCAGCGGGGATCCGGTCATGTACGGGCTCTACGCGGTGCTGGTGCACTCGGGGTACAGCAGCCACGCAGGACACTACTACTGCTACGTGAAGGTGAGCCCAGGGCGCTCTCTTGGCACCTCTCTGTGCTGGGGGTCGGCAGGAGGGTGCTCAGCAGAGGTGCGTGGTGTGGAGCACTGGGGGGTACGGGCTGTGCTCCATCACAGGAAGCGTGGAGTTCTGCTCTTGCAGAGACCCCTCACCTGCCCGGGGTCACCTGCGGGTTTTGGGGAGCGGAGCTCTGCTGACGGGCGCTGTTCCTGCTGCTCCTCAGGCCAGGAGCGTCCCTGGACACAGCCCAACCCCGTTCTCTCTCCCTCCGCAGGCCAGCGACAGGCAGTGGTACCAAATGAATGACAACGTGGTCCGCCCCAGTAACATCAAGGTGGTCCTTAACCAGCAGGCGTATGTGCTGTTCTACCTCAGGTGAGCGTGCCCTGTGTCCCCGGCCCCTCTGTCCCTGCTCAGAGTGTGGGACAGGGCTGGGGGCACATGCCTGGATGTGGGAAGGAGCTTGGCCCAAGTAGCCCCAGTGCCCACGTGCGTGTGCTGGCTCAGGGGAGGGCGGCAGCCGTTTGTTGTGGTTTTGCGGCAGCTCAAGAGCTCCTCACCTCCTCGGAGCTTCTGGCTCCTGGTTCTCGTGCGCAGCTATGACGAGAGTGTTGCAGTCACTCAGACACTGGCAGTTAACACGTGCCCTGCTCTGCCTTCCCCAGGATCCCCAGCCCCGGGAAGAGCTCAGAGGGTCCCGTTTCCAAAGCTGCCTCCAGCCTGCCTGGCCGTGTCAAGCTGCCTTCTGGGTCACCGTCACCCAAGCTGGCCCTGAAAGCCAAACGCGCGGCTGCAGCATTTCCCGGTGACACAGCCCAGAGGCCCAAGAAGCCGCGCTCCTCGCAGCCGCCACCCGCGCCCAGAGCGGCTCCAGGACTTTGTGGCCCCAGTCACACCAGTGGGGCCAAAGCGCAGGTTCCCCGGAAGCGCTGCTGGGAGCCCGGGCCCCTGCCCGCCTCCCCTGGGCTGCCGGAGCCCATCCCTGGCCAGGAGCCGTGGAGCAGCGGGGAGAACACCGGGACACCGGCAAGGGACCCTCGCAGCAGGGCTTCTGCCAGCCTGGTGCTGGCAAAGCTGAAAGCCTTCTTGTCGGCCAGGGCTGCTCCGCAGCCCAGCAGCACCATGTCACCACCACCGGCCAAGAAGCTGGCGCTTTCCGACACATAGGTGAGTCTGAGCTTCTGCCCAGAGACTTTAGTAGGTGCCTCGTGCCTCCGGAGCCGGGGCTTGTGTTGGGGAGTGCAGGAATGATGCTGGTACCTTGCTAAGCAGGAGGCGGGCGGGGAGAGCCCCTAAACCCCAGGGCTCTGCCCTCCCTCTGGGTTGGGGTGCGGAGCCAGGCCCCCGCTCTTGTTCCCATCCCTGCAGAGGCTGGAGAATTGGCTGCTGCCTCCTTGCTCAGGACGGCGGGGTGGCTGCGCCAGTCCCTGGAGCAGGGCGGCCTTGCCAGCCTTGTCAGGGCAGCGTGTCCCCGGGGGCGATGGGAGCTGGAGACACCACAGCTGGAGGCTGCAGAGTCGCCTCCTCCCCAGGCAGCGGCTGCACCGGCTCTCTGGGCGCCGCTGTGCAGCCGGGGCTGGGGACGGATCTGGGGGTTCTGTTCTTAAAGTTTCCTTCCTTTTTTCCTTTCTGCTTCTAAGGGAAAACCCTTCTGATTCTTCTACTCCCCCACTTCCCTCTCCCTGTCTGTGTCTTTTCCCCTCCCCTTTCTCTGGGCTCCCCTTTTTGTTTTCTCCTCTTGGCTCACAGCAACCTCTTTTATTTAGACCACCAAGTTGTTCTTTATGTCAATAACTGCAGGGCGGCCCCCCAGGGAAGGAGAGCAGAGGGGACCACCGTGCACGTCCTCACCTGCTGCTGCCGGTTCCTGTGCCCGCCCCAGCCCCGCGCTGGGTCCCTGTGGGGCCGGGGCGCTGCCACCGGGACACCGGGCAAGAAACTGGAGCGTTCCCTCGGGAACCGGCTGGGCTGGCGGGACAGCGGGAGCGGCCAGAGGAGCCACAGGGAGGATCCGAGGCTGGAACAGCTCTGCTGGGAGGAACGGCTGAGAGAGAGTCCTCAGCACTCGGACAACTCCTGGGAGAGCTTTCCGTCAGATACTTCTTGGTGAAGATTTCAAACATGATTTCATAAAAGAGGGGTTTTTCTTTCCGAGTTGTTTTCTATCATTTTTCATCGTATACAAGAAGTGATAGCAGCATTCTACAATGGGTATTGATCCAGGGGGTCTCCTGGAGACATCTGGATGGGCAGGAGAGCAGCCCTGTGAGGCTGGACATTGTATGGATGAATTTGCCCCTCACCCCTCCACAATCCCACCTGTTCCCTCACCGGCCACCTGGGACTTGGCCTCACCAAGCTGGAGCACAAGTCTGATGAGGATCGGCTGAGGGACCTGGGGGTTCATCTGGAGAACAGGAGCTGAGGGGAGACCGTCTGATCTCTGAACTGCCTGAAAGGAGCTTGGAGCCAGGGGGGTCGGGCTCTGCTCCCCAGGAACAAGCGCCAGGAGCAGAGGAAACAGCCTCAAGTTGCGCCAGGGGTGGTTGAGGTTGAATCTGGGGAACAATTTCTTCCGCAAAGGGCTGTGGGGCATTGGAACAGACTGCCCAGGGCAGTGCTGGAGTCACCAGCCCTGGAGGGTTGGACAGACCTGAGATGAGGGTCTCAGGACACGGGTCAGTGCCGGGGGTGGGGAACGGTTGGACTCCATGATCTTAGAGGTGTTTTTCAACCAAAATGATTCTATCGCACAGTCTATCTTTGCATTGTAATAGTGCCTCAAGGTCACAGCCAGGGTTTCTATTGTCTTGTCCTGGTATTTTTGCAAACGGGTAGAAGTCTGTCTCAAAGGATGTAATGAAAACAAAACAAAAGAGCGTGGGTAGAGCGAACAATGGGAAGGAGGGAGGGCCAAGTATTAAGGTGAATCCCAGTGAGAGCATGGATTTATAGATCACAAGTGATACGCATCACTTGTAGGCTGTAAATCATTGACACTCTTTTTGTTAGTAATGGAAATGTTTCCTGTGTCCCACAGGATCCTTGTGTCACTGTTGTGAACTGCAGATGCATTTTTGGCATCAAAACGAAGGTGCACCTCATCGGGCGCCAGCAGGCAGACGTGTGCCAGGAGAAGCTCCGGGTCATCTACGAGGAACAGTGAGGACAGTGGGGTGTCTGTGGAGGCTGGCAGGAAGGAGCAAACACCCCAACTCCTGTCCCAGGCCGGGAGGGCTCTGCTCCCTGCGCAGGTGAGGGTCAGTGTGGGCAGAGCAGACAGAGACTTCAGGGGCACGTTGGACACTGGTGGCCAGCACCCTTGGGCTGATCCCGACACCCCTGCCTCCCTCCTGGCCCTGGGAAGAGCTGGGAGGGTAGGGGTGACCCTGACCGGAGGAGCTGCAGAGGTCCCCACAGAACAAATAAACCTGACAACAACAAAACAAAACAAGCAAAGGTGAATAACCATGAAAGAAAGAGGAAGACTGCCCCGTCCATGGAGCTCTGCAGAAGGAGCGTGGAGCCGTACATCATGAGGCGATATAGTTGGCATCAGCACGTAGAGAAGACTTTTGTAGGGAAGACTTTGAAGGGAGCGGCCTGACTCCATGCAGCTGAAAACCTGAGAGCTGGCAGTGTGCTGAAGGGATGGGGAGAAGTGTCCTGGGCTGAACAGAAACCTGTGGATGACACAAGGTTGGAGAGATGTGCTTTGCAGAGACTGGCAGGAGTCCTTCCCAGGGATGAGCGGGATGAGCTTTGGACACAAGGAAAAATAAAGCGGCTCTCAAGCGTGGTTTGGAATTAGTGCCACTGTCACTAATAGCAGAAAGAGGACCGTGCCGTAAGGGAACTCCTTGTTCTTCAGGAAAAAAACTGAAACTTTTTCACGTCCTTACTTGTCAAAGCAGGTGTAATTCTTGAGTAGTTAGCCTGTGGCATCACAGAATCCCAGAATGTCAGGGGTTGGAAGGGACCTGGAAAGCTCATCCAGTGCAATCCCCCCATGGAGCAGGAACACCCAGATGAGGTTACACAGGAAGGTGTCCAGGCGGGTTGGAATGTCTGCAGAGAAGGAGACTCCACAACCTCCCTGGGCAGCCTGGGCCAGTGTTCTGTCACCCTTCCCATGAAGAACTTTCTTCTCAAATGTAAGTGGAATCTCTTGTGTTCCAGTTTGAACGCATTTCCCCTTGTCCTACTGTTGGTTGTCACCGAGAAGAGCCTGGCTCCATCTCCTGACACTCACCCTTTATATATTTGTAAACATTAATAAGGTCACCGCTCAGTCTCCTCTTGTCCAGCTCCAGAGCCCCAGCTCCCTCAGCCTTTCCTCACACGGGAGATGCTCCACTCCCTTCAGCATCTTGGTGGCTGCGCTGGACTCTCTCCAGCAGTTCCCTGTCCTGCTGGAACTGAGGGGCCACAACTGGACACAGTATTCCAGATGTGGTCTCCCCAAGGCAGAGTAGAGGGGCAGGAGAACCTCTCTGACCTACTGACCACCCCCTTCTCATCCACCCCAGGTACCTTCCTGTCCACAAGGGCCCAGTGCTGGCTCGTGCTCATCCTGCTATCCCCAGGACCCCCAGGTCCCTTTCCTCTATGCTGCTCTCTAATAGGTCATTCCCCAACTGTGGCAGAAAGCAACCCCCCCTATCTCCCTCTCCCTCCTTCATCATGGAAGGAGTAGACACATCTCCCTCTCTCTTTGCTACAGTTTCTTTCGTTTGGCCCCAGAGCCCCCTGGCCAGGGCTGTTAGGAGAAGGGAGTGACGAGGTGCCAGGGAGCCGCTGGACGACCGTGGCCAGTGTGGGGGATGTTTGGAGGCTTCAGGAGCACCCCCACAGGCACTGTGGGGGTGCAGAGAAGCTTCTGGAATGCCCACAGTCAGATCTGATCACCCAATAAAAAAACGGGACTCTCGTCGAGAGTCCGCCCATTGTTGCGGGTCTCTTGGAGCACGAGCTGAGCCACTGACACCAGGAGCCACGGCGCCCCCTGCCCGGGACAAAGACTCCGCTTGCCTTGCCGCCACGGGTGTGAGTAAAATTAACCCTCGCAGGATTGTGAGTGCATCTACTTTCCGTGCACATTTTGCACATGTGTTTATACTTTCCGTGCACATTTGCATGTGTCCTCCCGTGCTTCCACATAAGCACGTGTAATATTCCGTGCACATTTGCACGTGTATTTAAAAATAATCCCACGCCGTGTTCAGGCAAGTGTGGACTCTTCCCGGACTCAGGGGTGGCTCCGGCATTGTTTTGGGTGAAGCCACGTGCATGCACTCTGTGGACCTCCTGTTGTATTAGTTGCTGGCCCTTAATAATTTACTCAACTGATATCTGAACCTGTATTCAAGTCACTTTGGAGGGCTAAAACCCTACTTCTCACTTCTTCACCCTCTTGTCCCTCAAACTAACCCCGGGGTGCCTCCGTGACACCAACTTATACTGGAACCTGGGGTTGTTCCTGCCCAGATTCAAGACTCTGCACTTGCCCTTGTTATATTTCATTTAATTTTTCCCCGCCCAACTCTCCAGCCTGTCCAGGTCTCTGGATGGCAGCACAGCCTCTGGCGTGTCAGCCACTCCTCCCAGCTGGGTGTCATCAGCAAACTTGCTGAAATTCGCTCTATTCCCTCGTCTAAATCGTTAATTAATGTATTGAATAATACAGGCCCCAGTACTGACCCCTGAGGCACTGCACTACATACAGTCCTCCAACTGGACTCCGCCCCATTGACCACGAGTTCGCAGTCACCTCACTACCCGCTCATCCAGACCGCACTCCCTCAGTTTAGCTGTGAGGATGCTGTGGGAGACTGTATCAAATGCCTTACTCAAGTCAAGGTAGATCACGTCCACCGCTCTGCCATCATCCATCCATCTTGTTATGTCCTCAAAAAAGTCAATGAGGTTGGTCAAGCACGAGTTCCCCTTGGTGAGGCCATGTTGACTGCCCCTAATGACCTTCTTATCCTTGATATGCCTTGAGATGGCACCAAGCATAAGTCATTCCAGCCGTTTCCCAGGGATGGAGGTGAGCCTGACTGGTCTATAGTTACCCAGGTCCTCCTTCTTGTCCTTTTTGAAGACTACAGTGACATTTGCTTTCCTCCAGTCCTCAGGCACCTCTCCCGTTTCCCAAGACTTGGCAAAGATGATGAAGAGTGGTCCAGCAATGACCTCAGCCAGCTCCCTCAGCATCCGTGTGTGGAGGGGTTTCTGTTAGACGGAGATTTATTGTTGAATTAGTCAGGCCCAAAGGAATCTCAAGGCCACTCCGAAAAGCTGAAAACAGGACCTGCTCTGGGAGAGAGGCATTTCTACCATAACAAGGCCTCAACGTGACGTAAATCAACGGACCTGTCATCAGTGGGACTCCAGCGTGTGGACAGCTCGGGAACATAGATGATATCCAATGAGTGAATACATGCTTGGAGCGTGGACGTGCGATCGGAGAATAGTTGCATATATAAGGAAGCTTGTTTCTGTAGTAAATGGCTTTGCGTGATTCACATTAAATTGGAATGCTGAGTCCTTTATCGTTCCAACAGCATGGAAGGGGTTTTGGGAAAGGGACCGATGGGGCAGTCTCTGGTAGGGTATCAGCCACCCCAGGGTGAGGCTGGGTGACATTCTGGTGAGCTGAAAACCTCCAAAGGCGGGGATCACCGAGAGTCCCCGGGTGTCCTGCTGCAGGGCAGCACCACCCGCCTGCTCAGTTTTTCCTAATGCTCCGTTCAAAGCTCCCTGGAGGGTGTTGGTGGCTGCTGCCTCTGTCCCACCAGCCGCCACTGCAGAAGGGTTTGCCTCCCCCATCATCTCCCCAAGCAGGAGTCGCTGCTTTTCCAGTGCCCTGTGTCCCCTTCAGCAGACTGAAGAGGCCCAATTGACTGAGCTGCTCCACAAAGCTCAAGTGCCCCTGACCCCACCATGACAGATGTTCCTCTGGACCTTCACCCGTGTCGTGGTTTAACCCGAGCTGGCAACACAACCGCGGCAGCTGATCACTCACCCCCAACCCCTTCCCCTCCCAATAGGGGAGGGAATCGAAAGTGAAGGGAGAAATTTGGACTGAGAGAAACACAGTTTAGTAAAATAAAAAAATGCTAAGAGACTTCCAGTAAATATACATAAGCCCATCATAACTCCCACGCCCTTCTCCTCAGGACTGCTCAGCCGGTCACATCCCAGCCTGTCCCGGGACGTTGTCCCTGGCGTTGCCGGGACGCGCAGGCGCAGCTCAGTCCTGTTCTGGATGCGGAGCGGAGCGGACGGCGAAGGCGAGGGGAGGAGTCAGTGGGCCAAGCCGAGCGCGAGCGACCGCAGCGAAGGGCGGGACTTGAGGAGGAGACGCGGGAAGCGTGTGTGGTGTTGGAGAGGGAGAGGCTGAGAGACCGGCGCGACCTCGAGGCGGTGGCACGTGCGGCGACACGCCATGGCGGGCACGGCGAAGCCGAGGGAGCTGCTGAAAGCGCGGCGGGACGCGGGCGAGGCCGGGGCGCTGGGCCGGCTGCTGAGCACCTCGGCCACGAAGGTGCTGCTGCACAAGATCGAGTTCCAGCCCGCCAGCCACGGCTTCTCCGGCCAGCCGGAGCTGCTGCGGGCCAAGTACCTGCTGCTCAACCCCCGCACCGAGCCCGCCGAGCACCCCCGCGGCGCTGAGGAGGGACAGCCGGGCAAGCAGGGTGGGTGCAGAGGGCCGGGGGGCTCTCCCTGCGCTGCGCAGCCCGCGGCTCACCCGCCTCTCTCTCCCCGCAGGCAGCGACCGGACCCCGGGGCGCCTCGGGGACGGCGTCCCTGCGCCCCAGAAGGGGCTGTTCCCTGCAGGGCGCCTCGCCATGCAGTGGCAGCGTGTCCAGCGCATCGGCGCCGGGCTGCTCAACCTGGGAAACACCTGTTTCCTCAACGCCACCCTGCAGTGCCTCACGTACACGCCACCGCTCGCCAACTACCTGCTGTCCAGGGAGCACAGCCGCACCTGTGAGTGGGGAGGGGAGCGCCCGCCTGTCCCGGGGCTGCGCTCAGCACCCTGCGCACGGCTCTGCCGGGGCTGTGCGGCTGCCGGGATGTGCCTTCTCTGCTCCCTCCTGCCCGTTTCTCCATGGAGAGGACATTCCTGCATACGGGAGCATCCACTTTTCCTGGCCGTAGCAGTGTTCCCGAGCTCTGCATCCTGCGTCTGAGAGGCTCTGTCTGTGCTGGACACAGCCAGGACTAAGATGGGTCCATGAGGGTCTGAGCAGGGGTCCCAAACAGCCGCAGCCTGTGGGGACCGTGTGAGCGCAGGGCACAAGGCTGCGTACAGGCTGCAGGTGGTGTTCACAGGCGGCTTTGAACGGGAATCTGGTGGGCTCTGCTCCGAGCCGTGACCGAGGGGAGCACGTGGGGCTCACAGCCCTGTCCGTAGGGCTCCGGTGGGATCGACCCCTCAGGGCTGACCCGTGGGCTCATCAGCGAGTCCCTGTGCCCTGTTTCCCCTCCACGTGGATGCTGTCTCATCTGGAGGGTTGCAGCGACTGGTGCTGTGACTGGGGCTGTTCCAGCCGGGGTGGTGTGTGCTGGTCCCTGTGACCCCGGGATGCCCCAGAGCTCTGCTGCAGCACAGAGCTCATAGGAAAACTGAGCGTGGATGAGCCGTGCTGGACCAGAGATTCCCTGTCCCCTGTACTGCCTCCATCTCTCCTGGGTTTGTCCTCAACGTCCTGTCTTCTCCTCTCCCACTCCAGGTCACCAAAGCGGCTTCTGCCTGACGTGCGTCATGCAGAACCACGTCACGCAGGCGTTCGCGAACAGCGGCAGCGTGATAAAGCCAGTGTCCTTTGTCCGGGACCTCAAGAGTAAGGATGGCTGCCCTCGCGTCCCCTCCTGTAGCCGTGCAGGAGGGCAGAGACTATTGCAGGAGCAGAACCTTTGAGATCAGGGCAGGTCTTGGCAGAGGTTCTTCCAAGACGACTCACTGAGCCTGCCAGGGCCTTCACGGGCCTTGTGGGGCTTCCCCCACGGCCCACATGAGTCTGACGTCTGGTTTGGGCCGAGGGAGCTCAAACCCCGCAGTCGCTGCCCCGAGGGAGGGCGGGAGGACCTGCCTCTGTTGCAGCGCGTGCTGCGGCTGATCCCTCCCTCTCCTGCAGAGATCGCCCCGCACATCCGCTTGGGCAGGCAAGAGGACGCACACGAGTTCCTCCGTTTCACCATCGATGCCATGCAGAAGGCCTGCCTGCCCGACTGCACCGAGTATGTGGGGCCTCTGGTGGCCGTCACTGCCCTTGTCTGCTGGTCCCCTGTGCCCGTGGGAGGGGACTGTGGGGTGAACGTGTCCCCCGGGCTGGGCTCATGGAGGGAGGTGCTGACTCCAGGGTCTGGGGTGGATGGCCCAGCTCTCTGCCCCTCTGTGACACAGCCCTGGGCTGCTGTCTGCCTTCTCCTGACACCTCCACCCCAGCACAGCTGCGGTTCTGTCCCCAAATCCTGTGACTGGGCTGGGTTTGGATCCTGAGGACACAGCGCAGGCACGTGGAGGTGGCTCTTGGGGCGGGCGCTGTGTGATCCCAGCTGCCGTCTCTAGGTTGGATCGCCAGACCCAAGCCACCACCCTGATCCACCAGATCTTTGGCGGTTCCCTGCGGTCCCGTGGTGAGTGCTGGCTGCCAGGGCCTGGGCCTGTGACTCTCAGGGCTGCTGTTTCCCCAAGAGCCTTGCAGTAACTTGGGAAAGTCACTAAGCATGTGCAAATTATGCAGAGCTGCAGCTGGTCAGTCTTTTGGTATCTGTGGGTCACGAAGCTGCTGGCTGTGGGTCCCCAGCTCATTGCCACCAGCAAAGGAACCCACGTTGCCAGCTGTCCCGCAACACTTGTTGTCCCAGCACGTACAGACTGCGAATGCTGGTGCTGCCGTCCCAGAGCCCAAACGCGGAAAAGGGCAACACGGCAGCCGCCTGCGCTGTGCTGGGGGTGGTGGTGCCGTGTTGTGCCAGGGGGTGCTCACTGCTCGTTCTCTTGCAGTGAAGTGCTCGATGTGCAAAGCAGTCTCGGACACCTTTGACCCCTGTCTGGACCTGCCGGTGGAGATCACGGTACCGGGGCAGGGTCAGGTGGGGAGGAGCTCTGCTCTGCAGGGGATGTTCCTGCAGCTGCACCGCTGCTGCTCGAGGCTGTTTAACCTGCCAGTGTCAGGCACGGTGCAGGCAAGAGGGAATCAGCTTCTGTTGTTGCGCTGCCTCCTCTGCCTGGCCCTGACCTCTCCTCTGTCCTGGCAGCAAGCCGCAAACGTAGAGCAGGCACTGGAGCTGTTTGTGAAGCCAGACCTGCTGGGCGGAGAGAACGCCTACCTGTGTGACAAGTGAGTGTGCGGGGCTGGGGCGGGAAGGGGCCGCGGGTGTGCTGGTGGGAAGCAGGAGGGCAGCTGCAGTACAGGAGGGCTTCTCTACCTGCTCCACCGCTAAACCGTGAGGTGCGTGGCTGTGAAGCCTGCAATGAAGCCTGTCACTCCTCATCTCCCCCGTCTTGAGACGGGGACCTGAGCCAGCAGACCTGGCCGTGAGCAGGTGCCCTGGAGCAGAACCCGCTCTCACCAGGGTCATTTCCATGGGGTTTGTGGCTTGGCCAGGGCTGACAAGCACCTGGGTGGTGGAACAGCGTGAACAGCTCAATCTCTCCCTGTGCAGATGCAAGAAGAAAGTGTCGGCAACCAAACGCTTCACCATCCACCGAGCGCCCAGGGTTCTCACGCTTGCTCTGAAGCGTTTTGCCGACTTCACCGGAGGCAAGATCACAAAGGTGAGTGCTCAGCAATCCAGAGCGGGGCTGTGTCCTGTCCCGAGGCCCTGCTGCCCCGAGCAGGGTGGGAGGCGGTTCTGTGCGCGGTGCGAGCTCTACCGCAGTCCTGCAGCCCTTCCCCAGCTGTGCTGTGCTGTGGTGGGAGTTTGGCTCATCCCGGCATCTTCCTCACCGTGGGCTCTGCCTGGGGAGAGTGGGTTCCCCCTCCCTCGCGAGACGGGACTCGTAGGACAGCTGAGCTGCTCTTGCCATCTGCTGTGCAGGCTTCTGAGACATCCTCTCTCTGCAGGACGTGGGCTACCCTGAGCTCCTGAACATCCGCCCGTACATGTCCCATACCAGCGGGGATCCGGTCATGTACGGGCTCTACGCGGTGCTGGTGCACTCGGGGTACAGCAGCCACGCAGGACACTACTACTGCTACGTGAAGGTGAGCCCAGGGCGCTCTCTTGGCACCTCTCTGTGCTGGGGGTCGGCAGGAGGATGCTCAGCAGAGGTGCGTGGTGTGGAGCACTGGGGGGTACGGGCTGTGCTCCGTCACAGGAAGTGTGGAGTTCTGCTCTTGCAGAGACCCCTCACCTGCCTGGGGTCACCTGGGGGTTTTGGGGAGCGGAGCTCTGCTGACGGGCGCTGTTCCTGCTGCTTCTCAGGCCAGGAGCGTCCCTGGACACAGCCCAACCCCGTTCTCTCTCCCTCCGCAGGCCAGCGACGGGCAGTGGTACCAAATGAATGACAACGTGGTCCGCCCCAGTAACATCAAGGTGGTCCTTAACCAGCAGGCGTATGTGCTGTTCTACCTCAGGTGAGCGTGCCCTGTGTCCCCGGTCCCTCTGTCCCTGCTCAGCGTGTGGGACAGGGCTGGGGGCACATGCCTGGGTGTGGGAAGGAGCTTGGCCCAAGTAGCCCCAGTGCCCACGTGTATGTGCTGGCTCGGGGAAGGGTGACAGAGAGAGCTCCAGCCCCTTGTTGTGGTTTTCCTGCAGATCAAGAGCTCCTCACCTCCTTGGAGCTTCTGGCTCCTGGTTCTCGTGCGCAGCTATGATGAGTATGTTGCAGTCACTCAGACACTGGCGGTTCACACGTGCCTTTCTCTGCCTTCCTCAGGATCCCCAGCCCCGGGAAGAGCTCAGAGGGTCCCGTTTCCAAAGCTGCCTCCAGCCTGGCTGGCCGGGTCAAGCTGCCTTCTGGGTCACCGTCACCCAAGCTGGCCCTGAAAGCCAAACGCGCGGCTGCAGCATTTCCCGGTGACACAGCCCAGAGGCCCAAGAAGCCGCGCTCCTCGCAGCCGCCACCCGCGCCCAGAGCGGCTCCAGGACTTTGCAGCCCCAGTCACACCAGTGGGGCCAAAGCGCAGGTTCCCCGGAAGCGCTGCTGGGAGCCCGGGCCCCTGCCCGCCTCCCCTGGGCTGCCGGAGCCCATCCCCAGCCAGGAGCCGTGGGGCAGCGGGGAGAACACCGGGACACCGGCAAGGGACCCTCGCAGCAGGGCTTCTGCCAGCCTGGTGCTGGCAAAGCTGAAAGCCTTCTTGTCGGCCAGGGCTGCTCCGCAGCCCAGCAGCACCATGTCACCACCACCGGCCAAGAAGCTGGCGCTTTCCGACACATAGGTGAGTCTGAGCTTCTGCCCAGAGACTTCAGTAGGTGCCTCGTGCCTCTGGAGCCGGGGCTTGTGTTGGGGAGTGCAGGAATGATGCTGGTACCTTGCTAAGCAGGAGGCGGGCGGGGAGAGCCCCTAAACCCCAGGGCTCTGCCCTCCCTCTGGGTCGGGGTGCAGGGCCAGGCCCCCGCTCTTGTTCCCATCGCAGCAGAGGCTGGAGAATTGGCTGCTGCCTCCTTGCTCAGGACAGCGGGGTGGCTGCGCCAGTCCCTGGAGCAGGGCGGCCTTGCCAGCCTTGTCAGGGCAGTGTGTCCCCGGGGGCGATGGGAGCTGGAGACACCACAGCTGGAGGCTGCAGAGTCGCCTCCTCCCCAGGCAGCGGCTGCACCGGCTCTCTGGGCGCCGCTGTGCAGCCGGGACTGGGGACGGCGCTGGGGGTTCTGTTCTTAAAGTTTCCTTCCTTTTTTCCTTTCTGCTTCTAAGGGAAAACACTTCTGATTCTTCTACTCCCCCACTTCCCTCTCCCTGTCTGTGTCTTTTCCCCTCCCCTTTCTCTGGGCTCCCCTTTTTGTTTTCTCCTCTTGGCTCATAGCAACCTCTTTTATTTAGACCACCAAGTTGTTCTTTATGTCAATAACTGCAGGGCGTCCCCCCAGGGAAGGAGAGCAGAGGAGACCACCGTGCACGTCCTCACCTGCTGCTGCCGGTTCCTGTGCCCGCCCCAGCCCCGCGCTGGGTCCCTGTGGGGCCGGGGCGCTGCCACCGGGACACCGGGCAAGAAACTGGAGCGTTCCCTCGGGAACCGGCTGGGCTGGCGGGACAGTGGGAGCGGCCAGAGGAGCCACAGGGAGGATCCGAGGCTGGAACAGCTCTGCTGGGAGGAACGGCTGAGAGACAGTCCTCAGCACTCGGACAACTCCTGGGAGAGCTTTCCGTCAGATACTTCATGGTGAAGATTTCAAACACGATTTCATAAAAGAGGGGTTTTTCTTTCCGAGTTGTTTTCTATCATTTTTTGGTTTATACAAGATGTGATAGCAGCATTCTACAATGGGTATTGATCCAGGGGGTCTCCTGGAGACATCTGGACAGGCAGGAGAATAGTCCTGTGAGGCTGGACATTATATGGATTACTTTGCCCCTCACCCCTCCCCAATCCCACCTGCTCCCTCACCTGCCACCTGGGACTTGGCCTCACCAAGCTGGAGCACAAGTGTGATGGGAGCAGCTGAGGGACCTGGGGGTTCAGCTGGAGAACAGGAGCTGAGGGGAGACCTTCTGATCTCTGAACTGCCTGAAAAGAGCTTGGAGCCAGGGCGGGTCGGGCTCTGCTCCCCAGGAACAAGCGCCAGGAGCAGAGGAAACGGCCTCAAGTTACGCCAGGGGAGGTTGAGGTTGGATGTGGGGAACAATTTCTTCCGCAAAGGGCTGTGGGGCATTGGAACAGGCTGCCCAGGGCAGTGCTGGAGTCACCATCCCTGGAGGGTTGGACAGACCTGAGATGAGGGTCTCAGGACACGGGTCAGTGCCGGGGGTGGGGGAGCAGTTGGACTCCATGATCTTAGGGGTGTTTTTCAACCAAACCTTTGCATTGTAATAGTGCCTCAAGGTCACAGGCAGGGTTTATATTTTCTTGTCCTGGTATTTTTGCAAATGGGTAGAAGTCTGTCTCAAAGCATGTAATGAGAACGAAAAAAAAGAGCATGGGTAGAGCAAACCATGGGAAGGAGGGAGGGCCAAGTATGAAGGTAAATCTCAGCAAGAGCAAGTATTTACACATCACTAGTGATACGCAAAACTTGCAGGCTGTAAATCATTGACACTTTTTTTGTTACTCATGGAAACATTTCCTGTGTCCCACAGGATCCTTGTGTCACTGTTGCGAACTGCAGATGCATTTTTGGCATCAAAACAAAGGTGCATCTCAAAGCTGGGTGGGTCAGTTTGAAATTGTTACCGAGTGTATATTGGTAGCATATGAAAGAAAAAGCCTGGCAGTGATTTTTACCATTGGGAGCTTCTGGCAGGTGTTGATCTGCGAGAAGCAGCCTTGGCAGAGGTGAGAAGATTCTAAAAGATGGAAATAAGGAGAGTCAGAAGAGAGATTAGATTCTGAGGGATCTTAAGAGTGAACATGAAATAACCGAATGCAAAAGCAAGTCTTAATGCTGCATTTTGACTGAGCTGGAGGGTAGAAGTCTGGGCTTTGGAAAGCTCGGAGTTTGCACAGGGTGGAAGGCAAGAGTCATAACAGCAAAAAGGGAGAAGGGCTGGAGCTGACTTCTGCTGGGAAAAGCATTTTTGCCTCCCCTAGAAAAACAGGTGGCTTCCAGAAACACGTTCAGTACCCATTTTCTCAATCTGGAGGTGTCCTGGTGGAGGAAGCCTTAGCACCGCACTGACACACGCAGGGCAGGCGAGGCAGAAGAAGATGCGCTGTCTGGGTTACCGGCTCAGGCCACTGAACAGCGGCACCGACTGTGATAGAGAAAGCAGCGACCGGGGGGAGCTGGAAGGGGCCTTGGCTGCAGGTAACCGTGCCCTGGGCTGAGAGGGGCTGGCGCTGCGTCTAATGAACGTGACTGAGCATCTTCCTTGTCTGTGTGCTGATCTTTTTCAATTGTTGTGTTTCACAAGGGAGAGAGAAAGAGAAAGGACATGAAAAGTAAATGTCGTGCTATTGGCATTTCAAAACTGCCTTTCTGTTGTTTTCAAACAGGCTCGGAATATCTCCTTTCGGAACCTGTGTCTTTGGAGATGTTGGAGGAGACAAAGGAGAAGGACACCCAGGAGGAAGACACGCGAGGAAGATGTGGAGTCTCTGCACAGCCTTCCTGAGAGTCTGAGGAACCAACCAAGGAAGACGAGGAGACTACACAGAGCGTTCAAGAGGCAAGTCACTGGTGTACGGACCGTTCTGTGTGACTAGGGGATATTTTAGAGACGGAGGAGGTAAAAACAAACAGCTTATAAAGAACCCAAACCCCAGCCTCCCCAAACCAGTATTTTGTTGCAGTGTCCTCAAAAGAAATCCTTTCTAATTTAGCTATTGCTGTGCTTAAGGCTGTGGTAGTTAAAAGCCCTGAAATTTTAATTGTTCAAGCGGTGTGTTCAAGTGCGGATTGGACTAGATGATCTTCTGAGGTCCCTTCCAATCCCAAACATACTGTGTGATACTGTGTGTGATGACCAAACATTAGGCAGTTGCAGGGGACCAGTATATGTATTTCTAAAGTTAATTGTTACCTCATTGTCTACTATTCTCTTGTTCTTTGCTCCTCCCTGCAAATCCAAACAGCGCTGAAAAGAAAGCTGTGGAGGAGAAGTCTGGTTTAATGGTGCCCACTTGGTGCTGTAGCTGGGCTGTGAGAGGGTCTTAAAATCCTTGTAGGATTTGGTGAAATCAGGTAGAATGAAGGTAGCATGAAAGAAAAACAAGAGACCCATAGATAAGCTGAATTCTTGCAACAATGCAATTATTTCCCTTTTAACCCTATGAAGAGAAGAAAAAAGAAGATAACATATTTTAGTCAGATTATTAAAGCCTGTATCTGCCTCAGCATACTCTAGATCACTTCAGTATTACACAGAAAACCTAAATGCACAGCCCAGCAGATCAGATCAGTTCACCTGTGACAACACAGCCCAGTCTTGGTTTTGTAGCTCAAAGCGATGTTCTTGCTTTCATGTGCTCCCTCCTGTTCACAGCTGCAAGTTCCAACAGTCTCTGCACCAGCAGAGCTCCTGAGAGAACTGGTACTAACCCTTGTGGATCAAAATGTTCCTGCAGCGGCTGTTAGTGCTGGGTTGAGGAGATCTGGACACTCTGGTTCAGTTCTTACCTCTTTCATTGGTGTGCACAGTAACTTGTGCACTCAGGTCCTCTCTGCTTTCGTTTGAAGTCCAAAAAAACCCCAGGTAAGTCAAGGCAGCTAAAAAGAGCCCGGGAGGGCTCTGCTCCCTGAACACAATATTCCAGGTGTGGTCTTCCCAGGGCAGAGTAGAGAGGCAGGAGAACCTCTCTGACCTACTGACCACCCCACTTCTAATCCACCCCAGGTACCACTGACCACCACTCTCTGGCTTCTTCTCTTCAGCCAGTTCACTGTTGAGTGCACCAGGTTGGGAGTGCCTTGGTGATATCCTTGATCTGGGCTGCAGGTAGACTACAAACTTCCCTTTGATGAGGGTCAACTCTGCATGTTGGGCGCTCTGTCCCTCTCAGAAGGGAATTACCTACTACAATTACCCTTCTTTCTTTCTTATCAGAGTCAGTCTTGAGGCGTGGGGTCAACTGCCTCTTTCTATGTGGCCTTGTAGGCGGGCCTTGCACCACATCCTCACCTACCTCTACTTCAAGTTCCAGGGCCTCAAACTTATTACGGAGGGGCACCTGAGGAAGCAAAGCAGGTAAGGAGTGGGGGTTGCCCGTGACGCTGAACTGGAACTTGCTTCCAACCCTCATCATCTTTGTGGTCCCCTACCTCAGCCCAACAGCGACAGGGCAGGGGTTGTCTCGGGTCTTCCCCCTCTGCCTGACAGGGCAGGGGGTCCATCACCTTTTGGAGGGTATCCCCCTGGGACCTTTCTGACTGGTACATCAGGGAGTTACTCCACCAGTTAATCTCCTTTTCACACTCCCTGATGGACCTCGGTGTCTGGACCTTCTCCCTAAGATTTGCGATCATGCTGAGCAGATCTTGCACCAGCTCACACCTCACACATGTGGGATGCTGGCCATCCTCCCCAAGCAGCAGCAGGCTCTGGCAATCCCTGCAGCCAGAGACCTGAACAGCCACGGTTCGGGGCAAGGCCTCTGTCTGAGTTGCGACAGTCTTTTTGTGACAAGCTCTCTTTCTGGAGACCATGGTCAGCAGCGCTCTGGGACACTGGCAATAGGTGAGAGGGTCTACCAAGCAAGGAGTGACACCCTCTGCACCCTACTACACGAGCTAACACACCTGCTGCTGCAGCAAAGTGTGGGTGGTACTCACCCACTTGACAAGCTGGTTGCTCCCCTCCCAGTGCCTGCTGAGCAGTGACAGTCGCTACCCTCTCGGAGGCTTTTTCAAGGCCAGGGGTCGGGGTGTGATCGCCGACACTGTGGTAACACCACGCCACGTCAGCCACTCTTGCAAGGGCTGCCGGGGGCTTCCAGGTCGAAAAATTGGGATCCGGGGAACCGCAAAACCCCGTGTACCTCAGGATCCGCTGAAACGACTCCAGCTGAGCTGGCGCCAATCAGCTGACCCTGGGGACTGAGATTTAGATTGCATATTAGAAAAATATTATTCTCAGAAAGGGTTGTCAGGCGTTGGAACAGGCTGCCCAGCGCAGTGGTAGAATCACCATCCATGGAGGGGTTTAAAAGGCATTTAGACAAGGTTATTAGGGACATGGTTTAGTACCAGAGTTAGATTAGGTTATGGTTGCACTTGGTGATCCTGAGGGCCCCTTCGAACTGAAACGATCCTATAATTCTATGATTGTATGATTTATATCTGGTCTTCAGAACTTGTACACTTAATCAGATCAGTTTCAAAAGTGTGGTTGAAGAGGAAGGGATGTAAAGAGAAGAAGTGATAGAGGAATTCTCCAATTGATATTGATACAGAGTTCCTCCTAAAGAGGTGTGTATGGGAAGGAGAAGCCATCTCCTTGGGGTCCATCATTGCATGGACAGTGTTGTTCCTCACCTCCCCAGCCCAACTGTGTCTATTTGTATGTTTGGCTGTGTCAGTGGAAAATATACATCCATATGACACACATAAGGTTTAGAACCCTCCAAGAGCAGGTCTTAGATTTGGAATCTATTCAGAAGTTGACCTTGGGTCACCTCATCTCCCCAGTACCCCAGAGACAGACAAACAGACACACACACAGACAAACTCACTCACACACACACACAAATCAGTCAGGGAAGGACTAATCTGGAGTTTGAAAATCATAGAATAACTTGAGTTGAAAAGGACCCATAAGGATCATTGAATCCAAGTCTCTGCTCCTCACAGGACTACCTAAACTAAACCATAAAACTAAGAGCATCTGCCAGATGCTCCTTGAACTCTGACAGATGTGGTGTCATGACCACTTCCCTGAGGAGCCGGTTCCAGTGACTGACCACCCTCTCAGTGAAGAACCTTTTCCCAATGTCCAATCTGAACTTCCCCCGATGCAGTTTCACTCCATTTACATGTCCTATCACAGGTCATCAGGAAGAAGAGATCAGCGCATCCCCCTCCACTGCCCACCATGAGGAAGGTGCAGACTGCAATGACGTCCCATCCAGCCCCAGCCGTGTCCCATGCAGGGGCTGCTACAGCCCTGCTCTGGCTCTGCCAACCTCTGGGCAAGAAGGGAGGCGGGGCAGGGCTGGCTGTTCCCTGACACAGGCACCGAGTCCCACAGCAGGAAGAAGATGGACAGAGAGCAAACCTCACACGTGAACTTGGGGGAGTGGTCAGTGCTGTAAATGGCAGCGGGAGAGACAAATGTCCTGGGAACCTTCCCAGTCTGGCTGGAGCTGGACATGGCACGAGGACATGGAGACCAGTGCAAAACCAGCACTGCTGGTGTCAGCTCCAGGAGATCCCCAGCACAGACGGCCTGTGCCCCTCAGTGCCAGCCCCTCTCCCCAGCCCAGAACAGGAGTGCTGCTCCAGCAGCAGAGCAGCCGGCCCCAAATGAGTGTCTGCAGAAGGGGGTTTCTCTTCCTCCTGGATTCCTCCCTGCAGGCACAGCAATGCTCCCTTGCTCTTCTCCAGAGACGTCCCTTTCCCTGGGTGACTGTGTCCAGGCTGGGCTGGCCAGGCAGCCTTGGTTCCCACTCTGGGCTCTCCTCAGGGCCCTGAGCTGGCCCCGCTGCTCTGAAAAGACCATGAACTGCTCTTGTCCATGACCATGGCTCCAGGGAGCCCAATGCAAAAGTGGCAGAAAGGATCTGTCCAGTGAGGCGGTGAGGAGCAGCCCTGAGGTCCACAAGTGCCTGATCCTCCTCATGGCAGCTGGGCTCTTGGCTCCTTGACCCCTCCTGCGTGCCAGGACTGAACCCCCAGTTCCAGAGGACATGTACAAGATGAGACACAGACAAATAATTTCCTGCTGGTTTCTTTGCTGTGTTTACCTGCACTGGGAGCAATGCTCCATTTGTATATGAGGACTTTACACCACAAAACACTGGTAGAGGGCAATAAATAATATTCTTTCAGTGGGAATATGATTTGAAGTATATTAAACAAAAAGAAAACCAAGACATATATGTTAAAAAAAGCCTCCAAGCTTTCTCCTGAGGATGATAGACTGCTTATTGATACTGCAGTATTCCTTGGTCAAATAATTTCCTCAGGGAATCCTTGATCTCTTTGTTCCTCATACTGTAAATGAGGGGGTTCACTGCTGGAGGCACCACCGAGTACAGAACGGACACCACCCGATCTAGGTTTGGGGAGAAGATGGAAGGGGGCTTCAGGTGAGCAAAAATACCAGTGCTGACAAACAGGGAGACCACGGCCAGGTGAGGGAGGCACGTGGAAAAGGCTTTGTGCCGTCCCTGCTCAGAGGGGATCCTCAGCACGGCCCTGAAGATCTGCACATAGGACACCACAATGAACACAAAACACCCAAAGACTAAACAGGAGCTAACAACAAGAAGCCACACTTCCCTGAGGTAGGAGTGTGAGCAGGAGAGCTTGAGGATATGAGGAATTTCGCAGAAGAACTGGTCCACAGCATTGCCCTTGCAGAGTGGCAGTGAAAATGTGTTGACCGTGTGTAGAAAAGTGTTGAGAAAGCCACTGGCCCAGGCAGCTGCTGCCATGTGCACACAAGCTCTGCTGCCCAGGAGGGTCCCGTAGTGCAGGGGTTTGCAGATGGCAACGTAGCGGTCATAGGCCATGATGGTGAGAAGGGAATACTCAACAGAGATCAAGGAGAGAAAAAAAAAGAGCTGTGTAGCACATCCTCGATAGGAGATAGTCCTGGTGTCCCAAAGGGAATTGGCCATGGATTTGGGGACAATGGTGGAGATGGAGCCCAAGTCAAGGAGGGAGAGGTTGAGGAGGAAGAAGTACATGGGGGTGTGGAGGTGCTGGTCACAGGCTATGGTGGTGATGATGAGGCCGTTGCCCAGGAGGGCAGCCAGGTAGATGCCCAGGAAGAGCCAGAAGTGCAAGAGCTGCAGCTCCCGTGTGTCTGTGAATGGCAAGAGGAGGAACTGGGTGATGGAGCTGCTGTTCGACATTGGCTGTTTCTCTGTTCAAAAAAGGAAACAACAACTTAATATTAGGACAGACTCCACGGAGCAAAACTACTCTCTTTTTCATTAACATCACCCCAACTGAAATGCGTTTCCTTTCTCTGGTCTGTGCTGGCTGAGTGTGCTGTGAGCAGCAGAACCTCTGCCCGTGTGCTGCCAAGCAGCCAGCTCTGCTCTGCTGCACTGGGGACACGGGAGCTGGGTTGTGGCAGCTCCAACGTTCACAAGCGGTGTCCGATTTTATGCATTGTTAATGGAAATCGTCAGTATCTGCACTCTTGACACTGAAAAGCACGGGAAGCAGAGCCGTGTTTTAACATGTCTTTGTAATGATTTTGTCTGTGTTTTTAGTTTTTCACCATCACATCCCGTGACTGGGTTTTTGTAGGGGTCAAAATCTTCATCTTTATGAGGTAAAATGTGAAGAGTCTTGAGAGAGGACAGGTGAAAGGGCTCATCTTTCTGTGGCTCAGTGCAGAGTCAGGACAGCAGAAGAGTCCATCAGTCTTCTTGTCATCGCTCCTGTGCCTTTGCTTGTGCTACTTTGAAGATGACTTCACACACAAATCACTCCTTAAAAAACCCCAAATATTTGGACTCATATGGGAGCGGGGGAGCATTGTTTGAAAGGGCAGATCTGCAAACTGTTCTCTGTTCCAGCCCACTGTCGGAGATGTGATGGAGAGAGCAGGACCCGACCTCTCACCGAGTGAAGCAAAGGACTCTGAGAGGACAGTGCGGACCCCAAGGAAAGGCTCAGCACTGCTGGGATCCTACAGCAGACCTGAGCCTTTCTGGGGGCAGCTCGTGAGCCCAGCAGGACAGGCAGAGCAGGGTCAGGCTCCTGAAAGCGACATGTCCTAAAGGGACAGTCAGATCATTGCCCAGCACACAACACCCAGCATCATCTGCAGACAAGGACCGAAAGAGCTCCTGAACACCCCCTGCTCTGCTGCCTGGAGCTGTCCCTGCCTGCAGCTGTGTCTGTGTCCCCAGGTCTCCTGCTGTCAGTGCCACAGATCCCATCCCACTCGCTGTGTGCTCAGCTCTGCCCTGCAGACCCCTCCCAGCAGCCGGCACTGCCCAGGGACAGCTCTGTGTGACTCCAGGAGCTACAGCTGAATTACCCTGCACCCAGAGACTTACCATGTCAAGGGCTGCAGAGATGTCTCCTCCAGTGAACTCTCAGTTACGGTCCCAGTCCTGAGCCACTTCCTCACTCCTCCCTCCTCAGCAGCTCCAGGCAGAGCCCTCATCCCTGCTGTGTGTGCAGAGGAGCTGCTCCTGGGCAGAGCTGTCTCTCTGCAGCGCTGCCGCTGCCATGAGCTCCCTCTGTGCCAGGAGCCCAGCCCAGCTCAGCAGCACAGGAGCAGCACAAGGCACTTTAATGACCCCTCTGGTGGGTTTGCTGCTGAGTCCATGAACCTCAGGCCCTGAGAGGAAGTTGAAGAAACATCTCAAGAAGTCAATGTCAGATTCAAACTCCAAACTTCCTTGTAGTGCTAATGGGTCCCACCGAGGAACACTACTGAGAAACCAGGTGCAGGGTCTGGGTAGAGAAGAAAACTGGAAGCAGAGATGACATATCAGGAAAAGCAAAGTAAAGGTGGCTCTGATGGGCAGTGAACATGGATGTGCTGCATGAACGCTGCAGGCCGGGGAAGAGCAGCTGGAAAGTGCCTGGAGGAAAAGGCCCTAAGGGTGTTGGTGACAGCGTCTGAACATGAGCCAGTGTGTGCCCAGGTGGCCAAAAAGGCCACCAGCATCCTGGCTTGTATCAGGAATAGTGTGGCCAGCAGGACCAGGGAAGTGAGCGTTCCCTGTCAGTAGATGAAACACTCCCACCCAATTTGTTGTCATCTGCAAATTTACTAAGGGTGCACTCAATCCCTTCATCCAGATCATTGATAAAGAGGTTAAACAGAACTGCCCTTGACGCATCCAGCAGCAGGTACAGCGAGTGATGGCACCACCAGCTGAGGTGCCATCACAGGTGGAGGAACCATGGCACATGAAGCTATTGACACAAATACAGCTGAAGAGAAGGTTACAGAGAGCAGCACAGATGCCAATACAGGTGCTGTTACACCTACAGGTCCACCCCGCAGTGGACGCCCTGCCCCTCCCAGCCTGGGTGATGCGTCACAGTGAGGCCCTTTGTGACCCGCTGTGTGACACCACACGGTGCCATATACAGGTGGCGTGACCGCAGCCCTGCACTGTCTGTCAAGACAGCGACGGGACAGGACAGGAGAGCGGAGCTGGCGAGGAGACCCCGAGCACAGCCCACGACTTTCATTGCCAGTCCCGGCACTTCAGAGCACAGAGGCCTTTGCCTGAAGTTCCCCCTTCCCCAATAGTACAGAGGACTTTCCCTTAAGTTCCCGTCCTTTCCCCCCGCTTCCCGGCATTTCACAGGATGGCAAAGAGACCGCCCCCCAGCACCCCAAGGGCGGCCTGGGAAGAGGTGGAGGCTTCCCAGGAGAGCAGTTCTCTGCTGGACGCCTGCAAGGTCCCCACGGTCCAGCTGATGCAGACCGGTGAGTGCAGGGCTGCCTCAGGGCTGGGCAAGGGTCCGGGCCAGTAAACAAATGGGCCAGTGAGAGCGACCAGCTCGATGCCAGGATCACGTTTCCTTGGCACAGCGGCAGTGCAGTCCTGCAGGTGGGGGACATGGCGGTGCTTGACCACCAGGGCTGCCCAGGAGCAGCTGGAAGCCGGCCCCAGCACAGCCGCCCTCCTCAGCCGTGCTGAGCTTCAAGCTCTTTTCATGGTTGCGGAAGCTTGTTGGCAAAGATGCTGTGTCCAACTGACTCCTCTGTGTTTCCCCTCCACGTAGGCGAGACACTGCCAGAGGAGAACCCAAAGCATCCAGAGCTCCAACCTGCATGGGATTCTGTGAGCATCTGGACAATTGCTTCACTCCACCACGGTATCAACATGGCCAAGGTAACGAGCTCCCACCTTGTGTCAGGAGACACCTGTGAGCAAAGCGACCCAGAATCAGCAGAGTTGGCATGGCCTCACTGTCCCTGGTGAGAGGGTTCCTGCTCTCCCCACGTAGGGACTGTCCGAGGGTGGTCCGGCCATCCTGGACACCAGGGAGCCCTGGTTCCCAGCAGGGCAAACACATAATGCCCATGCTCCCAACCCTCCTCCCTCCACCTGGGGAGCCTCTGCTCTAATCCTCCCCCCTGCAGTGACGGCAGACCCTGTTTCCAGCTTCCCTGCAGGCACTGCTGACAGCGCTGCCGGGCATCTCTGGCCAGAGCTGCTCATGGTGCTCAGCCAAGCAGCACCAGCAGGGTGGTCAGCACGACATGTCTTCCCCATCTTCCTTCCTCCTGTAGGAGTTTGGAGAAAACCGCCAGCCTGCCCAGATGACGGACATTCTCATGGTGGCCATTGAGGCCTTGACAGCAGAGGATATCTGTGACAGGCAGATGGGCAGCAGGGTCCTGGACACGGCCATGGGAGACCCGGCCTCCTGGATGACAGATGTAAGTGCCCTGTGGCTGGATTGTCCTGCCTGTGAGCCCTGTCAGGCCTTGTCCTTCCCTCCTTCCCTAAAGCAGCTCTCTCAGGCACCTGAAGCCATTTCAAGAGAGCGGAGAAGGACGGGGAGGGCAGCAGTTTCAGTGGCAGCTTGGGGAATGGCTGCAGCAGCACCAGGGGCTGCAGCATCCTCACCCGTCTCACATCCAGGTGCCAAAGCTCATGAGATACATCTACAAAAACATCGAGGGCGTCTCCACGGAGCCAGCCCGGCACAGCCTGCACTCACTCCTCCTCCTGCTGACGGAGCGGTGCTCCAGGGAAGTGGTGAGGAGCCTGTTGGAGATCTCTCCAACATGTGACAGGTATTGGCCCTGACAGCCCTGGGGGCTTGTTCCCTGTGGGGAGGAGGGCACAGGGATTCTCTGGCTGCCAGACCCACATCCCCAAGGAGAAGGGCTTCCATCCCACCACGTGTCCCAGCCCCACTGGGTCAGCCAGGCCCGCAGCAGCCCAAACTGGCCAATCTGGAGCCCAGCGCCACCACGCTCCTCCCTGCCCAAAGGGCAACACCACCTCAGGCCCGTCCAACCTGCCTGGGCAGGGCCCCCGGGCACCCCAAGCAAAAATGGTGGGCAGGGCCAGGGCTGCAGCACCGCCCGGCTCTGGAGGACCTGGCTTGGACATGCTGCCCTGGCCGAGGCAGCCCCGCTGACGGGCGCTCTGGCTCTGCAGCGCTGCCCTGGCCATGTGGGAGGTGATGATCTCCATGCCTGGGACTTTGTGGAGCGTCCTGACCGAGCTGCGCAGCGTGCTCCAGGACCTGCAACTGCACAAGGTGTTCAGCTGTGCCATGGAGGACGCCTGCATCAGTCTCTTGGCTGTGAGTGTCCGCGCTCATCTTCAGGGCTGTGCCTGCCCCTGCGGGGAACCAGGCACAGCCCCCTCCCTGTCTGTCAGCTCCGAATGGCCAGCTCCCCCAGGACATACAGACACGGCCTCTCAGGGTCAGCATGGACCTGACCAGTACCACCAGACCCTGTGCCAGACGCCTGGGGCTGCCCCGTGCGGTTTCGGCCCTGGTGAAAACACACCACGTCTGCCCCTGCCCAGGCAGCACTGTGCTCACCCCCGCCTGCATTGCCCTGCCTGGCTCTGCCCCCTGGAAAGCTGGGGCAGGGACAGAGAAAGGGGCAGAAGCCAGAGACAGCCCAGTTGCTGGCCCTGGGGCAGACGAACGGTCTCTGCACGGGCTGAGGGCCTTCAGCTCTGGGGAGAGGAGACACTTGCCACCGGCCTTGTCATGCCTCCTTCGTGCCAACACACTGGAGGGAGCCCCACCGGCTCTGCTGTTCTCTCACTGCTGCCTTCACTTTAGCTGCTGCTGCGCACTGACTTTGGATCAGAGAAGTTTGCTGCCCTCTACAAACCCGAGAGTTTCCTGAGGAATCCGAGTTGGATGATGCTCTCGGTGGTGCTCGAGAGCCTCATCACGCTTTCAAAGGCACATATGATGGTGAGTGAGGCACAGTCAGCTGGAGCCATGTTGGCAGCTGGGGGCTGCAGCAGTGGGTAATGCGTTGGCTTGGCCTTGGTGGGAGTCTGAATGTGGAGTGATGGCTCCAGTCCCCCTCTCTGCTATGGAGGGGGCTGGTGGGCGCCTGGGGAGCCCTCCAGGCACAGAGGGTTTCCCATCCTTCCGCCCCTTCAGGCTTGTCAGAAAAGGGGGTGGCTGAGCAGGGGACACTGCTCTCCTGCCCCCCCTTCCCTGCTCCATGCTCTCCCCACATCCCCATCAGTGGCCGCTGCCTGTCAGGAGGCTGCTGCAGCGACTCCTGTGCCACCTGCTGGGAAGATGAACGGGAGGCTGGTCCTCAGTGGCCAGAGCATTTTTGCCAGGGTGATCTTTCAGCGCTTCACAATAAGGAAACTGTGTTTCTTACAGGCAAGAAAAATACTGGTCCTGCTGCCAGACATCATGGAGACCATGCAGGACACCAACAGTGATGTCAAGAGGAAGGCCCTGCTACTCTTCAGGAACACGATGGGTCACCTGGACCGGGAGGAGGCGAGCCCCATCGCTCTGCAGCTGGCGGAGAAGCTCCTGCCCCTCTTTGATGATGTAAGGCTGCCCTGGGAGCCCCAGCCCGAGCCCTACAGATGGGCACTCGGCAAAGACAGCTGCCCCTCAGCCCGGCCCCGTGGGCAGCCCTCGGGCAGGGCTCCCCTCATGCTCCTCTTGCATGGCCTTTCAGGGCTCTGGGGCCATCCAGCCTCAGCTGTAGATCTGCCCCACGGCTCCTGTGCTCAGGATCCGACCCCTCACATCAGCCACGCTGACGCCCTTTGCTCACCGTGGGCTGGGAGTGCCTGTTGCTGAAGTTCCCCATCCTCCACCCTACCAGGAGTCCAGCCTGGTGCGGGAGTTCTCCATCAGCCTCTTCAGAGATGTGATGGACACTGTGGTGGGGAGAAACAAGAAGATGCTGAGGAAGACAGTGAAGAGGGTCCTGGTCCCACTGTTCCTCCGTATGAATGACCAGAGCAAGAGCGTGGCCAAGGTGCAGTGACCAGAGTTGTTGGGAAGGCTGTGCTGCAGCAGCAGCCCAAGGCCACCCCACACAAGTCCCTACAGGCTTCCCAACTGTTCCTGCACGTGTGGGAGGCCAGGGCTGTGAGTCCCCATCACTGCCCCCAGGTCTTTGAGCCCCCAGCGCTGTCCCCCAGGGCTGTGCCCAAGAGACCCCCAGGTGTTTGGGCCGGAGACAACCCCAGCCCCTGAGGGCAGGATGGCCTCAGGACAAAGTCCTGCTCACCCAGTTCCCCCTGCCTTGGGCCAGCTAACTCGGGCTGTGCAGGGGGCTGCAGCACTTACAAGGGCTGCAGAGCCAGCTTGTTCAGGTGTCCTGCTGGGGGACGCCCGTGGGAGCTGCTGCTGGCTCCGTCCTGCCCCGGGGTCTCTGGGACTCCAGCCCTCACTGCCTGCAGCCGTGGGCCCTCAGCTCCTCTGCCCCTCAGGCTGCCCCCAGCCCCGGTGGAAGCTCAGCAGCTCTTGAGGATCTCTGTTCTGCTGGCCAGCAGCAGGCTACACCTGAGGTGGCGGCTGCCCCGTGTCCCTGCCCTGGGCACTGAACCCACTTCAGACTCCATTCCCTGATGCCTCTTCCCACAAGGGGCTGGGAACAGCTCATGCTGGGCCAAGAGGAGGGAAGGTGCCAGGTGTCTTCCCCCGGGGTGCGGTGCCATCTCCCAACCTCTGCTTCTCTGCAGGCCTCTAGGGACGCCCTGCTGGACTGTGCAGGGTTCCTGGGATGGAGGAACCTCAGCACCCTGGTCCAGACACATCAGATACACCGCATCGGAGAGTGTTTGGTAAGAATTGGACGAGGGCTGCCCCAGGTGCCCCGTGGGGAGGGCTGTGCAGCTGAGCCTCACCTGCCCTGTTCCAGCCCGGAGCCCACAGCCTGGAGCCACATCCTCCTTCCCTGCCTTCAAGCACAGACCCCCCAAGGGCTCTTCTCCAGGCCCCTCTCCCCTCCCTGCCCCCAGGTGCTAAACAAGACCCTGGCACATGTTGGCCCTGGCCGTGGGACAGAGGGCTCTCAGCACTGCCAGGCCCCCTCGGCCCTCTGCTCTCTCTGAACCTCAGCCCCACGGGGCTCCTGTCTGGGAGGGAAGAGGCCACTGGTAGGAGGGACTGGTCCGGGTGGCTGGGCAATGTCTGTACCAGACCCATGCCCTTGTGTTCTCACCAGCTCCAGCAGGACAAGAGCAGGCTGGAAGAACAGCTGTGTCAGAGCCTGCTGTATGTGAAGGACGCTCAGGCCACCGTGCGACTGGAGGCCGTCAGGTTCACCGGTGAGCCACAGCCCCCGGGGACCCTCTGCTGGCAGCCTGGCCCCCGTCCCCACCGCTGCACGGGCAGCGGCCTTGGGTCCTGTCCTGCCCGGGGCCAGCCCTGCCCAGGGGTGCAGGGTGTGCAGCCGAGCCGGCCGGGCCGGGGCCGTGCTGCCGGGAGCGTGCTGGGGAGCAGAGGCCTGACAGGAGCTCTGTGCACAGGGCTTGGCGCGCGGTACCTGAAGAACCGCAGCAATAAGGTGGAGAAGCTGAATGAAATCACCAAAGGTGAGTGGGGGCCGTGCTGTGCTGGTGGGCAGGGGACAGGGCCTGGGCAGGGCGCTGCCATGCCTGGTCCTCCTCCAGGAAAGCGCTTCAGGGGCAGAGGATGTGGCAGGGGCACCTGGCACGTCCCGGAGCAGCAGCTTCCAGCTGGCCTGTTGCTCTCATCTGCTCCTCCCGGCCAGGGGAAGAGACGAGTGGGGCTGGCACAGTTTGGAGGGGACTCCTGGGGGTCTCTGCAGGCAGTGGGGGCTCATCTCTGCTCTGCGTCCCTCTCTTGCAGTCCTCCTGCCCTTGATGGAAGACCCTGATACCTGCGTCAGGCACTTGGCATTTCAGACACTCTACAACCTACTGATAGAGTTCCCAAGACCAAAACAGAGATGGTGGTTGCTGAGCTGCTGGATCTGTGGGAGCCAAAGAGAATAAATTCTCTCTCAAAAATGGCCATATTTGAATATCTTTTTTTCACTAAAGCTGGAAGACAAAGCCCAGTCCCATGGTGTCCTTCCCATGGGGACCACCCTGAGCGTTCCAAGCAGTGTCACTCCTGGCCTCTGCCGCTGCCCGCGGGACAACACAGCTGGACCCAGGGTGTCCTGGCAACAAAGCCCCAGTGACCCGTTGGTCCACATACTTCTGTATAACCTGTCCAAGGCCCTTTAGCTGGAGCCACACGTCCTGCCTTTCCCACATCGCAGAGCTCCAGCCTTGGGGATACATGAAGGTACTGAAAGAAAAGAGACAGGCAGTGTGTGTGGGGAGCAGGGCAGGGGATTGGAGAGGCTAGAGAATGGGAAAAGCTTTGCCTGGAGCAGTCCTAACTCATAAGTGTGCTTCCCTCCCATGGCAGTGCCTCATAAACAAAGGGTCGGATGTCCAACACAGCTTCATCACCCAGTTCCTCCTCCTGGCATTCACAGACACACGGGAGCTGCAGCTCTTGCACTTCTGGCTCTTCCTGGGCATCTACCTGGCTGCCCTCCTGGGCAACGGCTTCATCATCACCACCATAGCCTGTGACCAGCACCTCCACACCCCCATGTACTTCTTCCTCCTCAACCTCTCCCTCCTAGATGTTGGCTTCATCTCCATCAGTGTTCCCAATGCAATGGCCAATTCCCTCACGGACACCAGGGCCACCTCCTACTTGCGTTGCTATGCAAAGTTATTTCTGCTTCATTCTTGATCGTAACAGAGTATTTTCTCCTCGCCATCATGTCCTACGACCGCTATGTTGCCATCTGCAAACCCCTGCACTACGGGACCCTCCTGGGCAGCAGAGCTTGTGTGCACATGGCAGCAGCTGCCTGGGCCAGTGGGTTTCTCGTTGCTCTGCTGCACACGGCCAATACATTTTCACTGCCACTGTGCACGGGCAATGACCTGGAACAGCTGTTCTGTGAAATCCCCCAGATCCTCAAGCTCTCCTGCTTAAACTCCTACCTCAGGGAAGTCTGGCTTCCCTTGGTCAGTGCCTGTTTACAGTTTGGGTGTTTTGTGTTCATTGTGGTGTCCTATGTGCAGATCTTCAGGGCCGTGCTGAGGATCCCCTCTGAGCAGGGACGGCACAAAGCCTTTTCCACGTGCCTCCCTCACCTGGCCGTGGTCTCCCTGTTTGTTAGCACCCCTTTTTTTGCCTACCTGAGTCCCCCTTCCATGTCCTCTCAGTCCCTGGACCTGGTGGTGTCATTTCTGTACCTGGTGGTACCTCCAGCAGTGAACCCCCTCATCTACAGCATGAGGAACAGAGAGATCAAGGATTCCCTGAGGAAAGGATTTGAACACATACTATTTCAGCATCATTAAGGTACCCATACAACTTAGAAGACTTCCAGGGTATCTCAGGAAAAATCAGGACTATTTTTGGTTTTTTCTTTATTTTATATATTTGCCTTTATACCTATGATAACAAGAAGTGCCATGAAATAGTATTACTCATCCCACCTCTTGACACTGGTGAAACCCCAGTAGGCGGCTCAGCGTCACACAGCTCACTCCTCCAAAGTAGGATGGGGGAGAGAATTGGAACTCTAAAAGTGAGACAACTCAGGAGTTGAGACGAAGGCAATTTGATAGATAAATCTAAAGTTGTGTGCATAAACAAAGCAAAACAAGAACTGCATTTGCTCCTCCCTGTCAGCAGGTGGGTGCCCAGCCACCTCTAGCTAAGCTGGGCTCCAGCACACCTAGCAGTTACTTGGGAAGATAAGCACCATCACTCCAAGTGTCCTGCCCTCCCTTCTTCTGCTCCCAACTTTTACTGCTGAACATGACATCATATGGTGTGGAAGGTCCCTTTGGTCAGCTGTCCCAGCTGTGTCCCCTCCCAGCTCCTTGTGGACCCCCAGCCCACTTGCTGCTGTGGTGTGTGAGAAAAAGAAACGGCCTTGGCGCTGGGTAAGCTCTGCTCAACAGTGACTAAAACATGCGTGTGTTACTAACACTGTTCTCATCCCAAGGGCAAAACATAGCGTCATACAAGCATGAAGAAATTGAACTCTATCCCAGATGAAACCAGCACATGTACATACAGAACCAGTCTTCTTGCATAAATAAAGAACCCTGAAGAAAACAATTTGTCTGAGCTCCCATCTCTTCCAATCTTCTCTGGAGCTGGGGATACAGAAAGGGTTAAGGACCCAAAATCCCAGCTGACACGTGGAGGAGCTGCCCATGGGACCCAGAGGCTGCATCCTGCTGACTCAGCAGGCGCTGCCCCTCTGCCGCCTGATTGTCATCACAGCTGCTGCTTCCCTGGAGCCACGGACATGGAGGATGTGGCCTCTTCAATGCTGGCCTCTCCTCACTTCCACTGTCCTCTTGTGCTCTTGCATTTGTGCTGCCGCTAAGGTCTTGTGTACCTTGTGACAGTCCTGGTGTATCTACAGTGGCATCCCTGTGGCTGTGGACAGGAGCAGGCCATGGGAACCACTGTGTGAGATCTGGCCTCACTGCTGGCACCACCAAGAGCACAGGGGCTCCTCAGGGCGGGGTACCCTTCCAAAGCTGGTGTCAGGAATATGCCCGACAAACTGCTCCCTCAAAGGGACTTTTGCTACCTTGGGATGCCTAATGGAGTCACAGCAACAAGCTCAGAGTGCCAGGATGATGTGTGAGGAACCAAAGGATGGGAAAAAACTTCTCTTTGTGGTGACAAATGTCCATGCAGACAGCACCTGCCTTGGGTCCTATGGCAAATGCTATCCTGGAGAAGAACCACAAGCTGCCAAGTGATGTCAGGAGATTTCCAGGAACAGCATATGAGTCCCAACAGGCAGTGACTGGCACCTCCTAAAATAAGTGACCATCCAAGAAGGAGCCTCCCAGACAAAAAGGTGAAATCAGGAGATCATGGGCTAATGAGAGGAGAGGCTGTGAGGAGCCAGCAGGCAAAGGAACATAAGACTGGAGAGTGTTTCAGGACACCCTCTGGTGAAGGCCCTGGCTGGATCTAGTGCAGCCCTGTCCTGCCCTTTGTGCCATTAGAGACACCCCACGGTCCTGCCCTTGGCTACTGAGCCAGCTGGGAAGATGGAAAGGGCTCAGCAGTGGCGATGCTCATCCAGCTGGGTCTGCTTCCCACCCCGGACAGCGTGGCCAGTGCAAAGACACCCCACGGCCCCAGGGCAACACAGCCCCTGGCTCTGCAGAGCAGCATCGCCAGATCAGGGCCATGCGGGGAGCACGGAGAGGAAACCAGAGCCAGCCAGAGCAGCCTGGACACCTGGAGAAAGGGATGTCCCTGGAGAAGAGCAGGGGAGCATTTCTGTGCCTGCAGGGGGGAATCCAGGAGGAAGAGAAACCCCTTTTTGCAGATGCTCATTTGGGGCCGGCTGCTCTGCTGCTGGAGCAGCACTCCTGTTCTGGCCTGGGGAAAGGGGCTGGCAATGAGGGGCACAGGCCGTCTGTGCTGGGACTCTACTGGAGCTGACACCAGCATTCCTGGGTTTGCACTGGTCTCCATGCCCTCGTGCCATGTCCAGCTCCAGCCCTGGGGCTGTGGGTGGGGCTGAGACCCGTCTGTGCCCCCAGCAGCTGCTGAGCCCTTCAGAGGGGCTGGGGCTGTGGGCTGAGTGCCCAGAGCTCTGCAGCCCCTGCGCCGGGCACGGCCGTGGGCCAGCCCAGCCTGGGCTGCTCTGCTGGGCTGGGCTGGAGAGAAAGCCGGGGCTGTGGGGAGAGCTGGGCAGGGGCTGGGCTGAGCTGGAAAGTGCTGGCAGAGGACACCCCAGTGCTGGCTGAGCTGTGTGACCATGCAGGGGGAGGACACACTCAGCGGGGTGAGCTGCAGAGCCAGGACACGCAGGGGCAGGAGAGAGGAGGCCGCTCTGTGCCCTCGGTGCAGGGACAGGCTGGGAAGGTGCCCAGGACATTGGTCTCTCCCGTCACCATTTCCAGCACTGCGCCCCAGTTGCTGGGTCAGGTTTGCTCTCTGTCCACCTCCTTCCTCAGGCGCTGGTGCTCCCTGGCACTGCTGCCATTCCGGGACTGTTTTCCCCTCTACCCACACACAGGAACTGTCCCTGCAGCTCCAAAAAGGCCTTTGAGAAAGGATCTCAGGGAAAAAAATAGTCTCTGAAAGTCCTTTATTTCAGGTAAAGACCCAGAGAGCAGGGCTCCTCGTTTACCCAGCAATTAGGTATGAAAAGAAAAACAGACAGTGAATCAGTAAAGGATGAAAACATTAACACAATTTTAAAATCCCAGCATCACAACAAAATAAAGAAGACATGTCGAGCCTGCAGTGAGTTAAATTAAGACTGCCATGCAGCAGATAAGGGGCAGTTATTGCTTCAGAAAAACATCCAGTCATCAGTTTCCACATGGCGTCCTTGAGATAGGGGGAAATATGGAATTGGTGAAGCTGTGGGGGAAAACTGTGTTGTGTTGCTTCAGAAAATATTTGACATGCATATCATAATAATAGTAATAACAACAATAACAACAATAATGAAACAAGCAGGCAAACAAATAAACCCAACAACAACAAAACAAAACAAGCGAAGGTGAATAACCATGAAAGAAAGAGGAAGACTGCCCCGTCCATGGAGCTCTGCAGAAGGAGCGTGGAGCCGTACATCGTATGAGGCGATATAGTTGGCATCAGCACGTAGAGAAGACTTTTGTAGGGAAGACTTTGAAGGGAGCGGCCTGACTCCATGCAGCTGAAAACCTGAGAGCTGGCAGTGTGCTGAAGGGATGGGGAGAAGTGTCCTGGGCTGAACAGAAACCTGTGGATGACACAAGGTTGGAGAGATGTGCTTTGCAGAGACTGGCAGGAGTCCTTCCCAGGGATGAGCGGGATGAGCTTTGGACACAAGGAAAAATAAAGCGGCTCTCAAGCGTGGTTTGGAATTAGTGCCACTGTCACTAGTAGCAGAAAGAGGACCGTGCCGTAAGGGAACCCCTTGTTCTTCAGGAGAAAAACTGAAGCTTTTTCACGTCCTTCCTTGTCAAAGAAGGTGTAATTCTTCAGTAGTTAGCCTCTGGCACCACAGAATCCCAGAATGTCGGGGTTGGAAGGGACCTGGAAAGCTCATCCAGTGCAATCCCCCCATGGAGCAGGAACACCCAGATGAGGTTACACAGGAAGGTGTCCAGGCGGGTTGGAATGTCTGCAGAGAAGGAGACTCCACAACCTCCCAAGACTCTACACTTGCCCTTGTTATATTTATTAAATTTTTCCCTGCCCAACTCTCCAGCCTGTCCAGGTCTCTGGATGGCAGCACAGCCTCTGGCGTGTCAGCCACTGCTCCCAGCTCGGTGTCATCAGCAAACTTGCTGACAGTGACTCTATTCCCTCGTCCAAATTGTTGATGAATATATTAAATAATACAGGCCCCAGCACTGACCCCTGAGGCACTGCACTAGATACAGGCCTCAACTGGACTCTGCCCCATTGACCACGACTCGCTGGCTTCTTCCCTTCAGCCAGTTCACAGTCACCTCACTACCTGGTCATCTAGACCGCACTCCCTCAGTTTAGCTGTGAGGATGTTGTGTGAAATGCTTTATTTAAATCACGGTAGACCACATCCACCACTCTGCCATCATCCATCCATCTTGTTATGTCCTCATAAAAGTCAATGAGGTTGGTCAAGCATGACTTACCTTTGGTAAAGCCATGTTGACTGCCCCTAATGACCCTCTTATCCCTGATATGACTTGAGATGGTACCAAGCATGAGTCGTTCCAGCAGTTTCCAGGGGATGGAGGTGAGGCTGACCGGCCTACAGTTGCCCGGGTCCTCCTTCTTGCCCTTTTTGAAGACTGCAGTGACATTTGCTTTCCTCCAGTCCTGAGGCACCTTTCCTGTTTCTCAAGACTTGGCAAAGATGATGGAGAGCGGTCCAGCAATGACCTCAGCCAGCTCCCTCAGCACCTGCGGGCGCATCCCATCCGGACCCATGGATTTATGGATCTCCAGATTGCCTAACTGCTCCCTAACCCAGTCCTCATCAACCCAGGCAAACTCCTCCATTGTCCTGACTTCCTCTGGGGCCTCAGCAGTACGGGGCTCCCCAGGACAGCCTCCGGCAGAGCAGACAGAGACAAAGAAGTACTCAGTAACTCTGCCTTCTCTGTATCTTCTGTCACCAGGGCACCCGTCTCATTCATCAGTGGGCCTACATTGCCTCTGCTGTTAGTTTTATCTGCCACATATTTGAAAAAGGTTTTCCTGTTGTTCTTGACCCCTCTCGCCAGGTTTAATTCTAGGGAGGCCTTAGCTTTCCTAGTTGCCTCCCTACACTCTCTGACAACAGCCTTACATTCTCCCCAAGTGGCCAGCCCCTCCTTCCATGATCTATAAAACCTCCTCTTCCACTTGAGCTTACCCAGCATCTCCTGTTTGACCACGCAGGTCTCCTGGTTTTGCTCTCAGGGCTATTCCTTTGTTTAAGTTATATTTAAATGATATTTAAAGATTACACCTCTTAGACAGAATTGCCTTTTTATGATGCCTGATCAATGTATTTTCTCCCTGGTTTTGGTAGGTGGATGAGGGGTAGAATATGGTGGTTGTTTCTCTTTTAGGGTATCAGCCACCCCAGGGTGAGGCTGGGTGACATTTTGGTGAGCTGAAAACCTCCAAAGGCGGGGATCACCGAGAGTCCCCGGGTGTCCTGCTGCAGGGCAGCACCACCCGCCTGCTCAGTTTTTCCTAATGCTCCGTTCAAAGCTCCCTGGAGGGTGTTGGTGGCTGCTGCCTCTGTCCCACCAGCCGCCACTGCAGAAGGGTTTGCCTCCCCCATCATCTCCCCAAGCAGGAGTCGCTGCTTTTCCAGTGCCCTGTGTCCCCTTCAGCAGACTGAAGAGGCCCAATTGACTGAGCTGCTCCACAAAGCTCAAGTGCCCATGACCCCACCATGACAGATGTTCCTCTGGACCTTCACCCGTGTCGTGGTTTAACCCGAGCTGGCAACACAACCGCGGCAGCTGATCACTCACCCCCTACCCCTTCCCTTCCCAATAGGGGAAAGAATCGAAAGTGAAGGGAGAAATTTGGACTGAGAGAAACACAGTTTAGTAAAATAAAAAAATGCTAAGAGACTTCTAGTAAATATAGATAAACCCATCATAACTCCCACGCCCTTCTCCTCAGGACTGCTCAGCCGGTCACATCCCAGCCTGTCCCGGGACACCAGGTTTGCTCCGCCCCCAGCGCACACGTTGCACCCTGGCCTTGTAAGACTTGCAGAGGCTTTTGTTGGCCAAATCCACCACGGTGTCCAGGTTCCCCTGCACTGAAACCACAGTGTGTGACCATTTAATGATTCTGGGGCGTGGCCGGAGCGCGATGGCGTCACAAACAAGCCCCGCCCCCGGCAGGCTCCGCCCCTGGCGTTGCCGGGACGCGCAGGCGCAGCTCAGTCCTGTTCTGGACGCGGAGCGGAGCGGACGGCGAAGGCGAGGGGAGGAGTCAGTGGGCCGAGCCGAGCGCGAGCGACCGCAGCGAAGGGCGGGACTTGAGGAGGAGGCGTGGGAAGCGTGTGTGGTGGTGGAGAGGGAGAGGCCGAGAGACCGGCGCGACCTCGAGGCGGTGGCACGTGCGGCGACACGCCATGGCGGGCACGGCGAAGCCGAGGGAGCTGCTGAAAGCGCGGCGGGACGCGGGCGAGGCCGGGGCGCTGGGCCGGCTGCTGAGCACCTCGGCCACGAAGGTGCTGCTGCACAAGATCGAGTTCCAGCCCGCCAGCCACGGCTTCTCCGGCCAGCCGGAGCTGCTGCGGGCCAAGTACCTGCTGCTCAACCCCCGCACCGAGCCCGCCGAGCACCCCCGCGGCGCTGAGGAGGGACAGCCGGGCAAGCAGGGTGGGTGCAGAGGGCCGGGGGGCTCTCCCTGCGCTGCGCAGCCCGCGGCTCACCCGCCTCTCTCTCCCCGCAGGCAGCGACCGGACCCCGGGGCGCCTCGGGGACGGCGTCCCTGCGCCCCAGAAGGGGCTGTTCCCTGCAGGGCGCCTCGCCATGCAGTGGCAGCGTGTCCAGCGCATCGGCGCCGGGCTGCTCAACCTGGGAAACACCTGTTTCCTCAACGCCACCCTGCAGTGCCTCACGTACACGCCACCGCTCGCCAACTACCTGCTCTCCAGGGAGCACAGCCGCACCTGTGAGTCGGAGGCGAGCGCCCGCCTGTCCCGGGGCTGCGCTCAGCACCCTGCGCACGGCTCTGCCGGGGCTGTGCGGATGCCGGGATGTGCCTTCTCTGCTCCCTCCTGCCCGTTTCTCCGTGGAGAGGACATTCCTGCATACGGGAGCATCCACTTTTCCTGGCCGTAGCAGTGTTCCCGAGCTCTGCATCCTGCGTCTCAGAGGCTCTGTCTGTGCTGGACACAGCCAGGACTAAGATGGGTCCATGAGGGTCTGAGCAGGGGTCCCAAACAGCCGCAGCCTGTGGGGACCGTGTGAGCGCAGGGCACAAGGCTGCGTACAGGCTGCAGGTGGTGTTCACAGGCGGCTTTGAACGGGAATCTGGTGGGCTCTGCTCCGAGCCGTGACCGAGGGGAGCACGTGGGGCTCACAGCCCTGTCCGTAGGGCTCCGGTGGGATCGACCCCTCAGGGCTGACCCGTGGGCTCATCAGCGAGTCCCTGTGCCCTGTTTCCCCTCCACGTGGATGCTGTCTCATCTGGAGGGTTGCAGCGACTGGTGCTGTGACTGGGGCTGTTCCAGCCGGGGTGGTGTGTGCTGGTCCCTGTGACCCCGGGATGCCCCAGAGCTCTGCTGCAGCACAGAGCTCATAGGAAAACTGATCGTGGATGAGCCGTGCTGGACCAGAGATTCCCTGTCCCCTGTACTGCCTCTATCTCTCCTGGGTTTGTCCTCAATGTTCTGTCTTCTCCTCTCCCACTCCAGGTCACCAAAGCGGCTTCTGCGTGACATGCGTCATGCAGAACCACGTCACGCAGGCGTTCGCGAACAGCGGCAGCGTGATAAAGCCAGTGTCCTTTGTCCGAGACCTCAAGAGTAAGGATGGCTGCCCTCGCGTCCCCTCCTGTAGCCGTGCAGGAGGGCAGAGACTATTGCAGGAGCAGAACCTTTGAGATCAGGGCAGGTCTTGGCAGAGGTTCTTCCGAGACGACTCACTGAGCCTGCCAGGGCCTTCACGGGCCTTGTGGGGCTTCCCCCACGGCCCACATGAGTCTGACGTCTGGTTTGGGCCGAGGGAGCTCAAACCCCGCAGTCGCTGCCCCGAGGGAGGGCGGGAGGACCTGCCTCTGTTGCAGCGCGTGCTGCGGCTGATCCCTCCCTCTCCTGCAGAGATCGCCCCGCACATCCGCTTGGGCAGGCAAGAGGACGCACACGAGTTCCTCCGTTTCACCATCGATGCCATGCAGAAGGCCTGCCTGCCCGACTGCACCGAGTATGTGGGGCCTCTGGTGGTGACAACTGCCCTTGTCTGCTGGTCCCCTGTGCCCGCGGGAGGGGACTGTGGGGTGAACGTGTCCCCCGGGCTGGGCTCATGGAGGGAGGTGCTGACTCCAGGGTCTGGGGTGGATGGCCCAGCTCTCTGCCCCTCTGTGACACAGCCCTGGGCTGCTGTCTGCCTTCTCCTGACACCTCCACCCCAGCACAGCTGCGGTTCTGTCCCCAAATCCTGTGACTGGGCTGGGTTTGGATCCTGAGGACACAGCGCTGGCCCGTGGGGGTGGCTCTTGGGGCGGGCGCTGTGTGATCCCAGCTGCCGTCTCTAGGTTGGATCGCCAGACCCAAGCCACCACCCTGATCCACCAGATCTTTGGCGGTTCCCTGCGGTCCCGTGGTGAGTGCTGGCTGCCAGGGCCTGGGCCTGTGACTCTCAGGGCTGCTGTTTCCCCGAGAGCCTTGCAGTAACTTGGGAAAGTTACTAAGCATGTGCAAATTATGCAGAGCTGCAGCTGGTCAGTCTTTTGGTATCTGTGGGTCACGAAGCTGCTGGCTGTGGGTCCCCAGCTCATTGCCACCAGCAAAGGAACCCACATTGCCAGCTGTCCCGCAACACTTGTTGTCCCAGCACGTACAGACTGCGAATGCTGGTGCTGCCGTCCCAGAGCCCAAACGCGGAAAAGGGCAACACGGCAGCCGCCTGCGCTGTGCTGGGGGTGGTGGTGCCGTGTTGTGCCAGGGGGTGCTCACTGCTCGTTCTCTTGCAGTGAAGTGCTCGATGTGCAAAGCAGTCTCGGACACCTTTGACCCCTGTCTGGACCTGCCGGTGGAGATCACGGTACCGGGGCAGGGTCAGGTGGGGAGGAGCTCTGCTCTGCAGGGGATGTTCCTGCAGCTGCACCGCTACTGCTCGAGGCTGTTTAACCTGCCAGTGTCAGGCACGGTGCAGGCAAGAGGGAATCAGCTTCTGTTGTTGTGCTGCCTCCTCTGCCTGGCCCTGACCTCTCCTCTGTCCTGGCAGCAAGCCGCAAACGTAGAGCAGGCACTGGAGCTGTTTGTGAAGCCAGACCTGCTGGGCGGAGAGAACGCCTACCTGTGTGACAAGTGAGTGTGCGGGGCTGGGGCGGGAAGGGGCCGCGGGTGTGCTGGTGGGAAGCAGGAGGGCAGCTGCAGTACAGGAGGGCTTCTCTACCTGCTCCACCGCTAAACCGTGACGTGCGTGGCTGTGAAGCCTGCGATGAAGCCTGTCACTCCTCATCTCCCCCGTCTTGAGACGGGGACCTGAGCCAGCAGACCTGGCCGTGAGCAGGTGCCCTGGAGCAGAACCCGCTCTCACCAGGGTCATTTCCGTGGGGTTTGTGGCTTGGCCAGGGCTGGCAAGCACCTGGGTGGTGGAACAGCGTGAACAGCTCAAGCTCTCCCTGTGCAGATGCAAGAAGAAAGTGTCGGCAACCAAACGCTTCACCATCCACCGAGCGCCCAGGGTTCTCACGCTTGCTCTGAAGCGTTTTGCCGACTTCACTGGAGGCAAGATCACAAAGGTGAGTGCTCAGCAATCCAGAGCGGGGCTGTGTCCTGTCCCGAGGCCCTGCTGCCCCGAGCAGGGTGGGAGGTGGTTCTGTGCGCGGTGCGAGCTCTACCGCAGTCCTGCAGCCCTTCCCCAGCTGTGCGCTGCGGTGGGAGTTTGGCTCATACCGGCATCTTCCTCACCGTGGGCTCTGCCTGGGGAGAGTGGGTTCTCCCTCCCTCGTGACACGGGACTCATAGGACAGCTGAGCTGCTCTTGCCATCTGCTGTGCAGGCTTCTGAGACATCCTCTCTCTGCAGGACGTGGGCTACCCTGAGCTCCTGAACATCCGCCCGTACATGTCCCAGACCAGCGGGGATCCGGTCATGTACGGGCTCTACGCGGTGCTGGTGCACTCGGGGTACAGCAGCCACTCAGGACACTACTACTGCTACGTGAAGGTGAGCCCAGGGCGCTGTCTTGGCACCTCTCTGTGCTGGGGGTCGGCGGGTGCTCAAGGGTCCGTGTAATGCGCAGACAGGAGGGTGCTCAGCAGAGGTGCGTGGTGTGGAGCACTGGGGGGTACGGGCCGTGCTCCGTCACAGGAAGTGTGGAGTTCTGCTCTTGCAGAGACCCCTCACCTGCCTGGGGTCACCTGCGTGTTTTGCGGAGCGGAGCTGTGCCGACGGGTGCTGTTCCTGCTGCTTCTCAGGCCAGGAGCGTCCCTGGAAACAGCCCAACCCCGTTCTCTCTCCCTCCGCAGGCCAGCGACGGGCAGTGGTACCAAATGAATGACAACGTGGTCCGCCCCAGTAACATCAAGGTGGTCCTTAACCAGCAGGCGTATGTGCTGTTCTACCTCAGGTGAGCGTGCCCTGTGTCCCCGGTCCCTCTGCCCCTGCTCAGCGTGTGGGACAGGGCTGGGGGCACATGCCTGGATGTGGGAAGGAGCTTGGCCCAAGTAGCCCCAGTGCCCACGTGCGTGTGCTGGCTCAGGGGAGGGCGGCAGCCGTTTGTTGTGGTTTTGCGGCAGCTCAAGAGCTCCTCACCTCCTCGGAGCTTCTGGCTCCTGGTTCTCGTGCGCAGCTATGACGAGAGTGTTGCAGTCGCTCCGACACTGGCAGTTAACACGTGCCCTGCTCTGCCTTTCCCAGGATCCCCAGCCCCGGGAAGAGCTCAGAGGGTCCCGTTTCCAAAGCTGCCTCCAGCCTGCCTGGCCGTGTCAAGCTGCCTTCTGGGTCACCGTCACCCAAGCTGGCCCTGAAAGCCAAACGCGTGGCTGCAGCGTTTCCCGGTGACGCAGCCCAGAGGCCCAAGAAGCCGCGCTCCTTGCAGCCGCCACCCGCGCCCAGAGCGGCTCCAGGACTTTGTGGCCCCAGTCACACCAGTGGGGCCAAAGCGCAGGTTCCCCGGAAGCGCTGCTGGGAGCCCGGGCCCCTGCCTGCCTCCCCTGGGCTGCCGGAGCCCATCCCTGGCCAGGAGCCGTGGAGCAGCGGGGAGAACACCGGGACACCGGCAAGGGACCCTCGCAGCAGGGCTTCTGCCAGCCTGGTGCTGGCAAAGCTGAAAGCCTTCTTGTCGGCCAGGGCTGCTCCGCAGCCCAGCAGCACCATGTCACCACCACCGGCCAAGAAGCTGGCGCTTTCCGACACATAGGTGAGTCTGAGCTTCTGCCCAGAGACTTTAGCAGGTGCCTCGTGCCTCCGGAGCTGGGGCTTGTGTTGGGGAGTGCAGGAATGATGCTGGTACCTTGCTAAGCAGGAGGCGGGCGGGGAGAGCCCCTAAACCCCAGGGCTCTGCCCTCCCTCTGGGTCGGGGTGCGGGGCCAGGCCCCCGCTCTTGTTCCCATCCCTGCAGAGGCTGGAGAATTGGCTGCTGCCTCCTTGCTCAGGACGGCGGGGTGGCTGCGCCAGTCCCTGGAGCGGGGCGGCCTTGCCAGCCTTGTCGGGGCAGCCGGTCCCCGGGGGCGATGGGAGCTGGTGACACCACAGCTGGAGTCTGCAGAGTCGCCTCCTCCCCAGGCAGCGGCTGCACCGCCCACTGGGCGCCGCTGTGCAGCTGGGGCTGGGGACGGCGCTGGGGGTTCTGTTCTTAAAGTTTCCTTCCTTTTTCCCTTTCTGCTTCTAAGGGAAAACATTTCTGATTCTTCTATTCCCCCACTTCCCTCTCCCTGTCTGTGTCTTTTCCCCTCCCCTTTCTCTGGGCTCCCCTTTTTGTTTTCTCCTCTTGGCTCACAGCAACCTCTTTTATTTAGACCACCAAGTTGTTCTTTATGTCAATAACTGCAGGGCGGCCCCCCAGGGAAGGAGAGCAGAGGGGACCACCGTGCACGTCCTCACCTGCTGCTGCCGGTTCCTGTGCCCGCCCCAGCCCCGCGCTGGGTCCCTGTGGGGCCGGTGCGCTGCCGCCGGGACACCGGGCAAGAAATTGGAGCGTTCCCTCGGGAACCGGCTGGGCTGGCGGGACAGCGGGAGCGGCCAGAGGAGCCACAGGGAGGATCCGAGGCTGGAACAGCTCTGCTGGGAGGAACGGCTGAGAGAGAGTCCTCAGCACTCGGACGACTCCTGGGAGAGATTTCCGTCAGATACTTCTTGGTGAAGATTTCAAACATGATTTCATAAAAGAGGGGTTTTTTTTCCGAGTTGTTTTCTATCATTTTTCATCGTATACAAGAAGTGATAGCAGCATTCTACCATGGGTATTGATCCAGGGGGTCTCCTGGAGACATCTGGATGGGCAGGAGAGCAGCCCTGTGAGGCTGGACATTGTATGGATGAATTTGCCCCTCACCCCTCCCCAGTCCCACCTGTTCCCTCACCGGCCACCTGGGACTTGGCCTCACCAAGCTGGAGCACAAGTCTGATGAGGAGCGGCTGAGGGACCTGGAGGTTCATCTGGAGAACAGGAGCTGAGGGGAGACCTTCTGATCTCTGAACTGCCTGAAAGGAGCTTGGAGCCAGGGGGGTCGGGCTCTGCTCCCCAGGAACAAGCGCCAGGAGCAGAGGAAACGGCCTCAAGTTGCGCCAGGGGAGGTTGAGGTTGAATCGGGGGAACAATTTCTTCCCCAAAGGGCTGTGGGGCATTGGAACAGGCTGCCCAGGGCAGTGCTGGAGTCACCATCCCTGGAGGGTTGGACAGACCTGAGATGAGGGTCTCAGGACACGGGTCAGTGCCGGGGGTGGGGAACGGTTGGACTCCATGATCTTAGAGGTGTTTTTCAACCAAAATGATTCTATCGCACAGTCTATCTTTGCATTGTAATAGTGCCTCAAGGTCACAGCCAGGGTTTATATTTTCTTGTCCTGGTATTTTTGCAAACGGGTAGAAGTCTGTCTCAAAGGATGTAATGAAAACAAAACAAAAGAGCGTGGGTAGAGCGAACAATGGGAAGGAGGGAGGGCCAAGTATTAAGGTGAATCCCAGTGAGAGCATGGATTTATAGATCACAAGTGATACGCATCACTTGCAGGCTGTAAATCATTGACACTCTTTTTGTTAGTAATGGAAATGTTTCCTGTGTCCCACAGGATCCTTGTGTCACTGTTGTGAACTGCAGATGCATTTTTGGCATCAAAACGAAGGTGCATCTCAAAGCTGGGTGGGTCAGATTGAAATTGTTACCGAGAGTATATTGGTAGCATATGAAAGAAAAAGCCTCGCAGTGATCTTTAGCACTGGGAGCTTCTGGCAGGTGTTGATCTGCGAGAAGCAGCCTCAGCAGGGGTGAGAAGATTCTAAAAGATGGAAATAAGGAGAGTCAGAGAGAGAGAAGATTCTGAGGGATCTTAAGAGTGAACATGAAATAACTGAATGCAAAAGCAAGTGTTAATGCTGCGTTCTGACTGAGCTGGAGGGTAGGAGTCTGGGCTTTGGAAAGCTCGGAGTTTGCACAGGCTGGAAGACAAGAGTCATAACAGCATAAAGGGAGAAGGGCTGGAGCTGACTTCTGCTGGGAAAAGCATTTTTGCCTCCCCTAGAAAAACAGGTGGCTTCCAGAAACATGTTCAGTACCCATTTTCTCAATCTGGAGGTGTCCTGGTGGAGGAAGCCTTAGCACCGCACTGACACACGCAGGGCAGGCGAGGCAGAAGAAGATGCGCTGTCTGGGTTACCGGCTCAGGCCACTGAACAGCAGCACCGACTGTGATAGAGAAAGCAGCGACCGAGGGGAGCTGGAAGGGGCCTTGGCTGCAGGTAATCGTGCCCTGGGCTGAGAGGGGCTGGCGCTGCGTCTAATGAACGTGACTGAGCATCTTCCTTGTCTGTGTGCTGATCTTTTTCAATTGTGGTGTTTCACAAGGGAGAGAGAAAGAGAAAGGACATGAAAAGTAAATGTTGTGCTATCGGCACAACAAGATGTGGAGTCCCTGCACAGCCTTCCTGAGAGTCTGAGGAACCAACCAAGGAAGACGAGGAGACTCCACAGAGCGTTCAAGAGGCAAGTCACTGGCGTACGGACCATTCTGTGTGACTAGGGGATATTTTAGAGACGGCGGGGGTAAAAACAAACAGCTCATAAAGAACCCAAGCCTCAGCCTCCCCAAACCAGGATTTTGTTGCAGTGTCCTCGAAAGAAATCCTTTCTAATTTAGCTATTGCTGTGCTTAATGCTGTGGTACTTAAAAGCCCTGAAATTTTAATTGTTCAAGCGCTGTGTATGACGACCAAACATTATGCGGTTGCAGGGGGACCAGTATATGTATTTCAAAAGTTAATTGGTACCTCATTGTCTACTATTCTCTTGTTCTTTGCTCCTTCCTGCAAATCCAAACAGCGCTGAAAAGCAAGCTGTGAAGGAGGAGTCTGGTTTAATGATGCCCACTTGGCGCTGTAGCAGGGCTGTGAGAGGGTCTTAAAATCCTTGTAGGATTTAGTGAAATCAGATAGAATGAAGGCAGCATGAAAGAAAAACAAGAGACCCACAGATAAGCTGAATTCTTGCAAGACTGCAATTATTTCCCTTTTAACCCAATGAAGAGAAGAAAAAAGAAGACAACACATTTTAGTCAGATTATTCAAGCCTGTATCTGCCTCAGCATATTCTAGATCACTTCAGTATTACACAGAAAACCTAAATGCACAGCCCAGCAGATCAGATCAGTTCACCCGTGGCAACACAGCCCAGTCTTGGTTTTGTAGGTCAAAGCGATGTTCTTGCTTTCATGTGCTCCCTCCTGTTCACAGCTGCAAGTTCCAACAGTCTCTGCACCAGCAGAGCTCCTGAGAGAACTGGTGCTAACCCTTGTGGATCAAAATGTTCATGCAGCGGCCGTCAGTATTGGGTGTTAGTGCCCCTTCTCCTGGCAGGGCACAATTCAGGATGGGGTGAAGAAGCAGAAGAAGGAGCTGTTTACCGTGTCACTCTGAAAAGAGTGCAGATCTAGCAAGCTGCCGACGAAGGAGCAGGATGGCTCCGGGTAAATAAAGCTGGCGCGGTGGCATTTAGGATGGCTGCTAATGGACTCTGACACCCAGACCCCGGCTCCCTCCAGACCGCGGCGCCAGCTGCGTGCTGGGCACTATGGGTGTCTGGGCAGGGGAAGGCAGGCGAGGCCAGTCCTGGGCGTCGGGGGAGGCTTTGCGCCAGCCCTGTCCCCTGGTGCTCTCACCAGCTCAGGGAGGACAGCAGCAGAGTGGAGGACTACCTGCGCCAGAGCCTGCCGTACCTGCAGAGCCCGCAGGAGCCCTTGCGTGAGGCGGCCGTCATGTTCCTGGGTGAGCCACAGCCCTGCCGAGGGACCCTCCCTGCCCCACGGCAGCTTAGCTCCAGCCACGGCTGCTGCCAAATCTGCCGGGCAGCTGCAGAGCCCTGCCTGCCCCATGTGGGGCCCACGGGGAGTCCTGCTGCCCTTTTGCACCTGGGCTCGCACACGGGCTCCCCGTGGGAGCTTTGCTGGGTCTCTCGCAGCCTTCTTGGCCTTCCCATTCGGGGCACCGCCCTGGGCTCAGCCTTGCCCAGGGGCAGGAAGGAGCGTGGCCAGGCCCATGGGGCTGGTGGCAGGAAGCTGGGTCTCTGGGCAGGCAGGCTAGCGGGCTGCGTGACGGGCTGTGTGTGCCTGGGGCTCATCGGGCGCCAGCAGGCAGACGTGTGCCAGGAGAAGCTCCGGGTCATCTACGAGGAACAGTGAGGACAGTGGGGTGTCTGTGGAGGCTGGCAGGAAGGAGGAAACACCCCAACTCCTGTCCCAGGCCAGGAGGGCTCTGCTCCCTGCGCAGGTGAGGGTCAGTGTGGGCAGAGCAGACAGAGACTTCAGGGGCACGTTGGACACTGGTGGCCAACACCCTTGGGCTGATCCCGACACCCCTGCCTCCCTCCTGGCCCTGGGAAGAGCTGGGAGGGTAGGGGTGACCCTGGCCGGAGGAGCTGCAGAGGTCCCCACAGAACAAATAAACCTGACAACAACAAAACAAAACAAGCAAAGGTGAATAACCATGAAAGAAAGAGGAAGACTGCCCCGTCCATGGAGCTCTGCAGAAGGAGCGTGGAGCCGTACATCATGAGGCGATATATTTGGCATCAGCACGTAGAGAAGACTTTTGTAGGGAAGACTTTGAAGGGAGCGGCCTGACTCCATGCAGCTGAAAACCTGAGAGCTGGCAGTGTGCTGAAGGGATGGGGAGAAGTGTCCTGGGCTGAACAGAAACCTGTGGATGACACAAGGTTGGAGAGATGTGCTTTGCAGAGACTGGCAGGAGTCCTTCCCAGGGATGAGCGGGATGAGCTTTGGACACACGGAAAAATAAAGCGGCTCTCAAGCGTGGTTTGGAATTAGTGCCACTGTCACTAATAGCAGAAAGAGGACCGTGCCGTAAGGGAACTCCTTGTTCTTCAGGAAAAAAACTGAAGCTTTTTCACGTCCTTACTTGTCAAAGAAGGTGTAATTCTTGAGTAGTTAGCCTGTGGCATCACAGAATCCCAGAATGTCAGGGGTTGGAAGGGACCTGGAAAGCTCATCCAGTGCAATCCCCCCATGGAGCAGGAACACCCAGATGAGGTTACACAGGAAGGTGTCCAGGCGGGTTGGAATGTCTGCAGAGAAGGAGACTCCACAACCCCCCTGGGCAGCTTGGTCCAGTGTTCTGTCACCCTTCCCATGAAGAACTTTCTTCTCAAATGTAAGTGGAATCTCTTGTGTTCCAGTTTGAACGCATTTCCCCTTGTCCTACTGTTGGTTGTCACCGAGAAGAGCCTGGCTCCATCTCCTGACACTCACCCTTTATATATTTGTAAACATTAATAAGGTCACCGCTCAGTCTCCTCTTCTCTAGCTCCAGAGCCCCAGCTCCCTCAGCCTTTCCTCACAGGGGAGATGCTCCACTCCCTTCAGCATCTTGGTGGCTGCGCTGGACTCTCTCCAGCAGTTCCATGTCCTGCTGGAACTGAGGGGCCACAACTGGACACAGTATTCCAGGTGTGGTCTCCCCAGGGCAGAGTAGAGGGACAGGAGAACCTCTCTGACCTACTGACCACCCGCCTTCTCATCCACCCCAGGTACCTTCCTGTCCACAAGGGCCCAGTGCTGGCTCGTGCTCATCCTGCTGTCCCCAGGACCCCCAGGTCCCTTTCTTCTATGCTGCTCTCTAATAGGTCATTCCCCAACTGTGGCAGAAAGCAAACCCCCCTATCTCCCTCTCCCTCCTTCATCATGGAAGGAGTAGACACATCTCCCTCTCTCTTTGCTACAGTTTCTTTCGTTTGGCCCCAGAGCCCCCTGGCCAGGGCTGTTAGGAGAAGGGAGTGACGAGGTGCCAGGGAGCCGCTGGACGACCGTGGCCAGTGTGGGGGATGTTTGGAGGCTTCAGGGGCACCCCCACAGGCAGTGTGGGGGTGCAGAGAAGCTTCTGGAATGCCCACAGTCAGATCTGATCACCCAATCAAAAAACGGGACTCTCGTCGAGAGTCCGCCCATTGTTGCGGGTCTCTTGGAGCACGAGCTGAGCCACTGACACCAGGAGCCACGGCGCCCCCTGCCCGGGACAAAGACTCCGCTTGCCTTGCCGCCACGGGTGTGAGTAAAATTAACCCTCGCAGGATTGTGAGTGCATCTACTTTCCGTGCACATTTTGCACATGTGTTTATACTTTCCGTGCACATTTGCATGTGTCCTCCCGTGCTTCGACATAAGCACGTGTAATATTCCGTGCACATTTGCACGTGTATTTAAAAATAATCCCACGCCGTGTTCAGGCAAGTGTGGACTCTTCCCGGACTCAGGGGTGGCTCCGGCATTGTTTTGGGTGAAGCCACGTGCATGCACACTGTGGACCTCCTGTTGTATTAGTTGCTGGCCCTTAATAATTTACTCAACTGATATCTGAACCTGTATTCAAGTCACTTTGGAGGGCTAAAACCCTACTTCTCACTTCTTTACCCTCTTGTCCCTCAAACTAACCCCGGGGTGCCTCCGTGACACCAACTTATACTGGAACCTGGGGTTGTTCCTGCCCAGATTCAAGACTCTGCACTTGCCCTTGTTATATTTCATTTAATTTTTCCCCGCCCAACTCTCCAGCCTGTCCAGGTCTCTGGATGGCAGCACAGCCTCTGGCGTGTCAGCCACTCCTCCCAGCTCGGTGTCATCAGCAAACTTGCTGAAAGTCGCTCTATTCCCTCATCTAAATCGTTAATTAATGTATTGAATAATACAGGCCCCAGCACTGACCCCTGAGGCACTGCACTAGATACAGTCCTCCAACTGGACTCCGCCCCATTGACCACGACTCTCTGGCTTCTTCCCTTCAGCCAGTCACCTCACTACCCGGTCATCCAGACGGCATTCCCTCAGTTTAGCTGTGAGGATGCTGTGGGAGACTGTGTCAAATGCCTTACTCAAGTCAAGGTAGATCACGTCCACCGCTCTGCCATCATCCATCCATCTTGTTATGTCCTCAAAAAAGTCAATGAGGTTGGTCAAGCACGACTTCCCCTTGGTGAGGCCATGTTGACTGCCCCTAATGACCCTCTTATCCTTGATATGCCTTGAGATGGCACCAAGCATAAGTCATTCCAGCCGTTTCCCAGGGATGGAGGTGAGCCTGACTGGTCTATAGTTACCCAGGTCCTCCTTCTTGTCCTTTTTGAAGACTACAGTGACATTTGCTTTCCTCCAGTCCTCAGGCACCTCTCCCGTTTCCCAAGACTTGGCAAAGATGATGAAGAGTGGTCCAGCAATGACCTCAGCCAGCTCCCTCAGCATCCGTGTGTGGAGGGGTTTCTGTTAGATGGAGATTTATTGTTGAATTAGTCAGGCCCAAAGGAATCTCAAGGCCACTCCAAAAAGCTGAAAACAGGCCCTGCTCTGGGAGAGAGGCATTTCTACAATAACAAGGCCTCAACGTGACGTAAATCAACGGACCTGTCATCAGTGGGACTCCAGCGTGTGGACAGCTCGGGAACATAGATGATATCCAATGAGTGAATACATGCTTGGAGCGTGGACGTGCGATCGGAGAATAGTTGCATGTATAAGGAAGCTTGTTTCTGTAATAAATGGCTTTGCGTGATTCACATTAAATTGGAATGCTGAGTCCTTTATCGTTCCAACAGCACGGAAGGGGTTTTGGGAAAGGGACCGATGGGGCAGTCTCTGGTAGGGTATCAGACACCCCAGGGTGAGGCTGGGTGACATTTTCGTGAGCTGAAACCTCCAAAGGCGGGGATCACCGAGAGTCCCCGGGTGTCCTGCTGCAGGGCAGCACCACCCGCCTGCTCAGTTTTTCCTAATGCTCCGTTCAAAGCTCCCTGGAGGGTGTTGGTGGCTGCTGCCTCTGTCCCACCAGCCGCCACTGCAGAAGGGTTTGCCTCCCCCATCATCTCCCCAAGCAGGAGTCGCTGCTTTTCCAGTGCCCTGTGTCCCCTTCAGCAGACTGAAGAGGCCCAATTGACTGAGCTGCTCCACAAAGCTCAAGTGCCCCTGACCCCACCATGACAGATGTTCCTCTGGACCTTCACCCGTGTCGTAGTTTAACCCGAGCTGGCAACACAACCGCGGCAGCTGATCACTCACCCCCAACCCCTTCCCCTCCCAATAGGGGAGAGAATCGAAAGTGAAGGGAGAAATTTGGACTGAGAGAAACACAGTTTAGTAAAATAAAAAAATGCTAAGAGACTTCTAGTAAATATAGATAAACCCATCATAACTCCCACGCCCTTCTCCTCAGGACTGCTCAGCCGGTCACATCCCAGCCTGTCCCGGGACACCAGGTTTGCTCCGCCCCCAGCGCACACCTTGCGCCTTGGCCTTGTAAGACTTGCAGAGGCTTTTGTTGGCCAAATCCACCACGGTGTCCAGGTTCCCCTGCACTGAAACCACAGTGTGTGACCATTTAATGATCCTGGGGCGTGGCCGGAGTGCGATGACGTCACAACAAGCCCCGCCCCCGGCAGGCTCCGCTCCCGGCGTTGCCGGGACGCGCAGGCGCAGCTCAGTCCTGTTCTGGACGCGGAGCGGAGCGGACGGCGAAGGCGAGGGGAGGAGTCAGTGGGCCGAGCCGAGTGCGAGCGACCGCAGCGAAGGGCGGGACTTGAGGAGGAGGCGCGGGAAGCGTGTGTGGAGGTGGAGAGGGAGAGGCCGAGAGACCGGCGCGACCTCGAGGCGGTGGCACGTGCGGCGACACGCCATGGCGGGCACGGCGAAGCCGAGGGAGCTGCTGAAAGCGCGGCGGGACGCGGGCGAGGCCGGGGCGCTGGGCCGGCTGCTGAGCACCTCGGCCACGAAGGTGCTGCTGCACAAGATCGAGTTCCAGCCCGCCAGCCACGGCTTCTCCGGCCAGCCGGAGCTGCTGCGGGCCAAGTACCTGCTGCTCAACCCCCGCACCGAGCCCGCCGAGCACCCCCGCGGCGCTGAGGAGGGACAGCCGGGCAAGCAGGGTGGGTGCAGAGGGCCGGGGGGCTCTCCCTGCGCTGCGCAGCCCGCGGCTCACCCGCCTCTCTCTCCCCGCAGGCAGCGACCGGACCCCGGGGCGCCTCGGGGACGGCGTCCCTGCACCCCAGAAGGGGCTGTTCCCTGCAGGGCGCCTCGCCATGCAGTGGCAGCGTGTCCAGCGCATCGGCGCCGGGCTGCTCAACCTGGGAAACACCTGTTTCCTCAACGCCACCCTGCAGTGCCTCACGTACACGCCACCGCTCGCCAACTACCTGCTCTCCAGGGAGCACAGCCGCACCTGTGAGTCGGAGGCGAGCGCCCGCCTGTCCCGGGGCTGCGCTCAGCACCCTGCGCACGGCTCTGCCGGGGCTGTGCGGATGCCGGGATGTGCCTTCTCTGCTCCCTCCTGCCCGTTTCTCCGTGGAGAGGACATTCCTGCATACGGGAGCATCCACTTTTCCTGGCCGTAGCAGTGTTCCTGAGCTCTGCATCCTGCGTCTCAGAGGCTCTGTCTGTGCTGGACACAGCCAGGACTAAGATGGGTCCATGAGGGTCTGAGCAGGGGTCCCAAACAGCCGCAGCCTGTGGGGACCGTGTGAGCGCAGGGCACAAGGCTGCGTACAGGCTGCAGGTGCGGTTCACAGGCGGCTTTGAACGGGAATCTGGTGGGCTCTGCTCCGAGCCGTGACCGAGGGGAGCACGTGGGGCTCACAGCCCTGTCCGTAGGGCTCCGGTGGGATCGACCCCTCAGGGCTGACCCGTGGGCTCATCAGCGAGTCCCTGTGCCCTGTTTCCCCTCCACGTGGATGCTGTCTCATCTGGAGGGTTGCAGCGACTGGTGCTGTGACTGGGGCTGTTCCAGCCGGGGTGGTGTGTGCTGGTCCCTGTGACCCCGGGATGCCCCAGAGCTCTGCTGCAGCACAGAGCTCATAGGAAAACTGAGCGTGGATGAGCCGTGCTGGACCAGAGATTCCCTGTCCCCTGTACTGCCTCTATCTCTCCTGGGTTTGTCCTCAATGTTCTGTCTTCTCCTCTCCCACTCCAGGTCACCAAAGCGGCTTCTGCGTGACATGCGTCATGCAGAACCACGTCACGCAGGCGTTCGCGAACAGCGGCAGCGTGATAAAGCCAGTGTCCTTTGTCCGAGACCTCAAGAGTAAGGATGGCTGCCCTCGCGTCCCCTCCTGTAGCCGTGCAGGAGGGCAGAGACTATTGCAGGAGCAGAACCTTTGAGATCAGGGCAGGTCTTGGCAGAGGTTCTTCCGAGATGACTCACTGAGCCTGCCAGGGCCTTCACGGGCCTTGTGGGGCTTCCCCCACGGCCCACATGAGTCTGACGTCTGGTTTGGGCCGAGGGAGCTCAAACCCCGCAGTCGCTGTCCCGAGGGAGGGCGGGAGGACCTGCCTCTGTTGCAGCGCGTGCTGCGGCTGATCCCTCCCTCTCCTGCAGAGATCGCCCCGCACATCCGCTTGGGCAGGCAAGAGGACGCACACGAGTTCCTCCGTTTCACCATCGATGCCATGCAGAAGGCCTGCCTGCCCGACTGCACCGAGTATGTGGGGCCTCTGGTGGTGACAACTGCCCTTGTCTGCTGGTCCCCTGTGCCCGCGGGAGGGGACTGTGGGGTGAACGTGTCCCCCGGGCTGGGCTCATGGAGGGAGGTGCTGACTCCAGGGTCTGGGGTGGATGGCCCAGCTCTCTGCCCCTCTGTGACACAGCCCTGGGCTGCTGTCTGCCTTCTCCTGACACCTCCACCCCAGCACAGCTGCGGTTCTGTCCCCAAATCCTGTGACTGGGCTGGGTTTGGATCCTGAGGACACAGCGCTGGCCCGTGGGGGTGGCTCTTGGGGCGGGCGCTGTGTGATCCAAGCTGCCGTCTCTAGGTTGGATCGCCAGACCCAAGCCACCACCCTGATCCACCAGATCTTTGGCGGTTCCCTGCGGTCCCGTGGTGAGTGCTGGCTGCCAGGGCCTGGGCCTGTGACTCTCAGGGCTGCTGTTTCCCCGAGAGCCTTGCAGTAACTTGGGAAAGTTACTAAGCATGTGCAAATTATGCAGAGCTGCAGCTGGTCAGTCTTTTGGTATCTGTGGGTCACGAAGCTGCTGGCTGTGGGTCCCCAGCTCATTGCCACCAGCAAAGGAACCCACATTGCCAGCTGTCCCGCAACACTTGTTGTCCCAGCACGTACAGACTGCGAATGCTGGTGCTGCCGTCCCAGAGCCCAAACGCGGAAAAGGGCAACACGGCAGCCGCCTGCGCTGTGCTGGGGGTGGTGGTGCCGTGTTGTGCCAGGGGGTGCTCACTGCTCGTTCTCTTGCAGTGAAGTGCTCGATGTGCAAAGCAGTCTCGGACACCTTTGACCCCTGTCTGGACCTGCCGGTGGAGATCACGGTACCGGGGCAGGGTCAGGTGGGGAGGAGCTCTGCTCTGCAGGGGATGTTCCTGCAGCTGCACCGCTACTGCTCGAGGCTGTTTAACCTGCCAGTGTCAGGCACGGTGCAGGCAAGAGGGAATCAGCTTCTGTTGTTGCGCTGCCTCCTCTGCCTGGCCCTGACCTCTCCTCTGTCCTGGCAGCAAGCCGCAAACGTAGAGCAGGCACTGGAGCTGTTTGTGAAGCCAGACCTGCTGGGCGGAGAGAACGCCTACCTGTGTGACAAGTGAGTGTGCGGGGCTGGGGCGGGAAGGGGCCGCGGGTGTGCTGGTGGGAAGCAGGAGGGCAGCTGCAGTACAGGAGGGCTTCTCTACCTGCTCCACCGCTAAACCGTGACGTGCGTGGCTGTGAAGCCTGCGATGAAGCCTGTCACTCCTCATCTCCCCCGTCTTGAGACGGGGACCTGAGCCAGCAGACCTGGCCGTGAGCAGGTGCCCTGGAGCAGAACCCGCTCTCACCAGGGTCATTTCCGTGGGGTTTGTGGCTTGGCCAGGACTGGCAAGCACCTGGGTGGTGGAACAGCGTGAACAGCTCAAGCTCTCCCTGTGCAGATGCAAGAAGAAAGTGTCGGCAACCAAACGCTTCACCATCCACCGAGCGCCCAGGGTTCTCACGCTTGCTCTGAAGCGTTTTGCCGACTTCACTGGAGGCAAGATCACAAAGGTGAGTGCTCAGCAATCCAGAGCGGGGCTGTGTCCTGTCCCGAGGCCCTGCTGCCCCGAGCAGGGTGGGAGGTGGTTCTGTGCGCGGTGCGAGCTCTACCGCAGTCCTGCAGCCCTTCCCCAGCTGTGCGCTGCGGTGGGAGTTTGGCTCATACCGGCATCTTCCTCACCGTGGGCTCTGCCTGGGGAGAGTGGGTTCTCCCTCCCTCGTGACACGGGACTCGTAGGACAGCTGAGCTGCTCTTGCCATCTGCTGTGCAGGCTTCTGAGACATCCTCTCTCTGCAGGACGTGGGCTACCCTGAGCTCCTGAACATCCGCCCGTACATGTCCCATACCAGCGGGAATCCGGTCATGTACGGGCTCTACGCGGTGCTGGTGCACTCGGGGTACAGCAGCCACGCAGGACACTACTACTGCTACGTGAAGGTGAGCCCAGGGCGCTCTCTTGGCACCTCTCTGTGCTGGGGGTAGGCAGGAGGGTGCTCAGCAGAGGTGCATGGTGTGGAGCACTGGGGTGTACGGGCTGTGCTCCGTCACAGGAAGTGTGGAGTTCTGCTCTTGCAGAGACCCCTCACCTGCCCGGGATCACCTGCGGGTTTTGGGGAGCGGAGCTCTGCCGACGGGCGCTGTTCCTGCTGCTTCTCAGGCCAGGAGCGTCCCTGGACACAGCCCAACCCCGTTCTCTCTCCCTCCCCAGGCCAGCGACGGGCAGTGGTACCAAATGAATGACAACGTGGTCCGCCCCAGTAACATCAAGGTGGTCCTTAACCAGCAGGCGTATGTGTTGTTCTACCTCAGGTGAGCGTGCCCTGTGTCCCCGGCCCCTCTGCCCCTGCTCAACGTGTGGGACAGGGCTGGGGGCACATGCCTGGATGTGGGAAGGAGCTTGGCCCAAGTAGCCCCAGTGCCCACGTGCGTGTGCTGGCTCAGGGGAGGGCGGCAGCCGTTTGTTGTGGTTTTGCGGCAGCTCAAGAGCTCCTCACCTCCTCGGAGCTTCTGGCTCCTGGTTCTCGTGCGCAGCTATGATGAGTGTGTTGCAGTCACTCAGACACTGGCAGTTAACACGTGCCCTGCTCTGCCTTCCCCAGGATCCCCAGCCCCGGGAAGAGCTCAGAGGGTCCCGTTTCCAAAGCTGCCTCCAGCCTGCCTGGCCGTGTCAAGCTGCCTTCTGGGTCACCGTCACCCAAGCTGGCCCTGAAAGCCAAACGCGCGGCTGCAGCGTTTCCCGGTGACGCAGCCCAGAGGCCCAAGAAGCCGCGCTCCTCGCAGCCGCCCCCCGCGCCCAGAGCGGCTCCAGGACTTTGCGGCCCCAGTCACACCAGTGGGGCCAAAGCGCAGGTTCCCCGGAAGCGCTGCTGGGAGCCCGGGCCCCTGCCCGCCTCCCCTGGGCTGCCGGAGCCCATCCCTGGCCAGGAGCCGTGGAGCAGTGGGGAGAACACCGGGACACCGGCAAGGGACCCTCGCAGCAGGGCTTCTGCCAGCCTGGTGCTGGCAAAGCTGAAAGCCTTCTTGTCGGCCAGGGCTGCTCCGCAGCCCAGCAGCACCATGTCACCACCACCGGCCAAGAAGCTGGCGCTTTCCGACACATAGGTGAGTCTGAGCTTCTGCCCAGAGACTTTAGTAGGTGCCTCGTGCCTCCGGAGTCGGGGCTTGTGTTGGGGAGTGCAGGAATGATGCTGGTACCTTGCTAAGCAGGAGGCGGGCGGGGAGAGCCCCTAAACCCCAGGGCTCTGCCCTCCCTCTGGGTCGGGGTGCGGGGCCAGGCCCCCGCTCTTGTTCCCATCCCTGCAGAGGCTGGAGAATTGGCTGCTGCCTCCTTGCTCAGGACGGCGGGGTGGCTGCGCCAGTCCCTGGAGCGGGGCGGCCTTGCCAGCCTTGTCAGGGCAGCGTGTCCCCGGGGGCGATGGGAGCTGGTGACACCACAGCTGGAGGCTGCAGAGTTGCCTCCTCCCCAGGCAGCGGCTGCACCGGCTCTCTGGGCGCCGCTGTGCAGCCGGGGCTGGGGACGGCGCTGGGGGTTCTGTTCTTAAAGTTTCCTTCCTTTTTTCCTTTCTGCTTCTAAGGGAAAACCCTTCTGATTCTTCTACTCCCTCACTTCCCTCTCGCTGTCTGTGTCTTTTCCCCTCCCCTTTCTCTGGGCTCCCCTTTTTGTTTTCTCCTCTTGGCTCACAGCAACCTCTTTTATTTAGACCACCAAGTTGTTCTTTATGTCAATAACTGCAGGGCGGCCCCCCAGGGAAGGAGAGCAGAGGGGACCACCGTGCATGTCCTCACCTGCTGCTGCCGGTTCCTGTGCCCGCCCCAGCCCCACGCTAGGTCTCTGTGGGGCCGGGGCGCTGCCGCCGGGACACCGGGCAAGAAACTGGAGCGTTCCCTCGGGAACCGGCTGGGCTGGCGGGACAGCGGGAGCGGCCAGAGGAGCCACAGGGAGGATCCGAGGCTGGAACAGCTCTGCTGGGAGGAACGGCTGAGAGAGAGTCCTCAGCACTCGGACAACTCCTGGGAGAGCTTTCCGTCAGATACTTCTTGGTGAAGATTTCAAACATGATTTCATAAAAGAGGGGTTTTTCTTTCCGAGTTGTTTTCTATCATTTTTCATCGTATACAAGAAGTGATAGCAGCATTCTACCATGGGTATTGATCCAGGGGGTCTCCTGGAGACATCTGGATGGGCAGGAGAGCAGCCCTGTGAGGCTGGACATTGTATGGATGAATTTGCCCCTCACTCCTCCCCAATCCCACCTGTTCCCTCACCGGCCACCTGGGACTTGGCCTCACCAAGCTGGAGCACAAGTCTGATGAGGAGTGGCTGAGGGACCTGGAGGTTCATCTGGAGAACAGGAGCTGAGGGGAGACCTTCTGATCTCTGAACTGCCTGAAAGGAGCTTGGAGCCAGGGGGGTCGGGCTCTGCTCCCCAGGAACAAGCGCCAGGAGCAGAGGAAACGGCCTCAAGTTGCGCCAGGGGAGGTTGAGGTTGGATGTGGGGAACAATTTCTTCCCCAAAGGGCTGTGGGGCATTGGAACAGGCTGCCCAGGGCAGTGCTGGAGTCACCATCCCTGGAGGGTTGGACAGACCTGAGATGAGGGTCTCAGGACACGGGTCAGTGCCGGGGGTGGGGAACGGTTGGACTCCATGATCTTAGAGGTGTTTTTCAACCAAAATGATTCTATCACACAGTCTATCTTTGCATTGTAATAGTGCCTCAAGGTCACAACCAGGGTTTATATTTTCTTGTCCTGGTATTTTTGCAAACGGGTAGAAGTCTGTCTCAAAGGATGTAATGAAAACAAAACAAAAGAGCGTGGGTAGAGCGAACAATGGGAAGGAGGGAGGGCCAAGTATTAAGGTGAATCCCAGTGAGAGCAAGTATTTACACATCACTAGTGATACGCATCACTTGCAGGCTGTAAATCATTGACACTCTTTTTGTTAGTAATGGAAATGTTTCCTGTGTCCCACAGGATCCTTGTGTCACTGTTGTGAACTGCAGATGCATTTTTGGCATCAAAACGAAGGTGCATCTCAAAGCTGGGTGGGTCAGATTGAAATTGTTACCGAGAGTATATTGGTAGCATATGAAAGAAAAAGCCTCGCAGTGATCTTTAGCACTGGGAGCTTCTGGCAGGTGTTGATCTGCGAGAAGCAGCCTCAGCAGGGGTGAGAAGATTCTAAAAGATGGAAATAAGGAGAGTCAGAGAGAGAGAAGATTCTGAGGGATCTTAAGAGTGAACATGAAATAACTGAATGCAAAAGCAAGTGTTAATGCTGCGTTCTGACTGAGCTGGAGGGTAGGAGTCTGGGCTTTGGAAAGCTCGGAGTTTGCACAGGCTGGAAGGCAAGAGTCATAACAGCATAAAGGGAGAAGGGCTGGAGCTGACTTCTGCTGGGAAAAGCATTTTTGCCTCCCCTAGAAAAACAGGTGGCTTCCAGAAACATGTTCAGTACCCATTTTCTCAATCTGGAGGTGTCCTGGTGGAGGAAGCCTTAGCACCGCACTGACACACGCAGGGCAGGCGAGGCAGAAGAAGATGCGCTGTCTGGGTTACCGGCTCAGGCCACTGAACAGCGGCACCGACTGTGATAGAGAAAGCAGCGACTGAGGGGAGCTGGAAGGGGCCTTGGTTGCAGGTAACCGTGCCCTGGGCTGAGAGGGGCTGGCGCTGCGTCTAATGAATGTGACTGAGCATCTTCCTTGTCTGTGTGCTGATCTTATTCAATTGTTGTGTTTCACAAGGGAGAGAGAAAGAGAAAGGACATGAAAAGTAAATGTTGTGCTATCGGCATTTCAAAACTGCCTTTCTGTTGTTTTCAAACAGGCTCAGAATTTCTCTTTTCGGAACCTGTGTCTTTGGAGATGTTGGAGGAGACAAAGGAGGAGGACACCCAGGAGGAAGACACGCGAGGAAGATGTGGAGTCTCTGCACAGCCTTCCTGAGAGTCTGAGGAACCAACCAAGGAAGACGTGGAGACTCCACAGAGCGTTCCAGAGGCAAGTCGCTGGCATATGGACCATTCTGTGTGACTAGGGGATATTTTAGAGACGGAGGAGGTAAAAACAAACAGCTCATAAAGAACCCAAACCCCAGCCTCCCCAAACCAGGATTTTGTTGCAGTGTCCTCGAAAGAAATCCTTTCTAGTTTAGCTATTGCTGTGCTTAACGCTATGGTACTTAAAAGCCATGAAATTTTAATTGTTCAAGCGCTGTGTATGATGACCAAACATTATGCGGTTGCTGGGGGACCAGTATACGTATTTCAAAAGTTAATTGGTACCTCATTGTCTACTATTCTCTTGTTCTTTGCTCCTCCCTGCAAATCCAAACAGCGCTGAAAAGCAAGCTGTGAAGGAGGAGTCTGGTTTAATGATGCCCACTTGGCACTGTAGCAGGGCTGTGAGAGGGTCTTAAAATCCTTGTAGGATTTAGTGAAATCAGATAGAATGAAGGCAGCATGAAAGAAAAACAAGAGACCCACAGATAAGCTGAATTCTTGCAAGACTGCAATTATTTCCCTTTTAACCCAATGAAGAGAAGAAAAAAGAAGACAACACATTTTAGTCAGATTATTCAAGCCTGTATCTGCCTCAGCCTACTCTAGATCACTTCAGTATTACACAGAAAACCTAAATGCACAGCCCAGCAGATCAGATCAGTTCACCTGTGGCAACACAGCTCAGTCTTGGTTTTGTAGTGCCCCTTCTCCTGGCAGGGCACAATTCAGGATGGGGTGAAGAAGCAAAAGAAGGAGCTGTTTACCGTGTCACTCTGAAAAGAGTGCAGATCTAGCAAGCTGCCGACGAAGGAGCAGGATGGCTCCGGGTAAATAAAGCTGGCGCGGTGGCATTTAGGACGGCTGCTAATGGACTCTGACACCCAGCCTCCGGCTCCCTCCAGACCGCGGCGCCAGCTGCGTGCTGGGCACCATGGGTGTCTGGGCAGGGGAAGGCAGGCGAGGCCAGTCCTGGGCGTCGGGGGAGGCTTTGCGCCAGCCCTGTCCCCTGGTGCTCTCACCAGCTCAGGGAGGACAGCAGCAGAGTGGAGGACTACCTGCGCCAGAGCCTGCCGTACCTGCAGAGCCCACAGGAGCCCTTGCGTGAGGCGGCCGTCATGTTCCTGGGTGAGCCACAGCCCTGCCGAGGGACCCTCCCTGCCCCACGGCAGCTTAGCTCCAGCCACGGCTGCTGCCAAATCTGCCGGGAAGCTGCAGAGCCCTGCCTGCCCCATGTGGGGCCCACGGGGATCCCTGCTGCCCTTTTGCACCTGGGCTCGCACACGGGCTCCCCGTGGGAGCTTTGCTGGGTCTCTCGCAGCCTTCTTGGGCTTCCCATTCGGGGCACCGCCCTGGGCTCAGCCTTGCCCAGGGGCAGGAAGGAGCGTGGCCAGGCCCATGGGGCTGGTGGCAGGAAGCTGGGTCTCTGGGCAGGCAGGCTACGGGCTGCGTGACGGGCTGTGTGTGCCTGGGGCTCATCGGGTGCCAGCAGGCAGACGTGTGCCAGGAGAAGCTCCGGGTCATCTACGAGGAACAGTGAGGACAGTGGGGTGTCTGTGGAGGCTGGCAGGAAGGAGGAAACACCCCAACTCCTGTTCCAGGCCGGAAGGGCTCTGCTCCCTGCGCAGGTGATGGTCAGTGTGGGCAGAGCAGACAGAGACTTCAGGGGCACGTTGGACACTGGTGGCCAGCACCCTTGGGCTGATCCCGACACCCCTGCCTCCCTCCTGGCCCTGGGAAGAGCTGGGAGGGTAGGGGTGACCCTGGCCGGAGGAGCTGCAGAGGTCCCCACAGAACAAATAAATCTGACAACAACAAAACAAAACAAGCAAAGGTGAATAACCATGAAAGAAAGAGGAAGACTGCCCCGTCCATGGAGCTCTGCAGAAGGAGCGTGGAGCCGTACATCATATGAGGCGATATAGTTGGCATCAGCACGTAGAGAAGACTTTTGTAGGGAAGACTTTGAAGGGAGCGGCCTGACTCCATGCAGCTGAAAACCTGAGAGCTGGCAGTGTGCTGAAGGGATGGGGAGAAGTGTCCTGGGCTGAACAGAAACCTGTGGATGACACAAGGTTGGAGAGATGTGCTTTGCAGAGACTGGCAGGAGTCCTTCCCAGGGATGAGCGGGATGAGCTTTGGACACAAGGAAAAATAAAGCGGCTCTCAAGCGTGGCTTGGAATTAGTGCCACTGTCACTAATAGCAGAAAGAGGACCGTGCCGTAAGGGAACTCCTTGTTCTTCAGGAGAAAAACTGAAGCTTTTTCACGTCCTTACTTGTCAAAGCAGGTGTAATTCTTGAGTAGTTAGCCTGTGGCATCACAGAATCCCAGAATGTCAGGGGTTGGAAGGGACCTGGAAAGCTCATCCAGTGCAATCCCCATATGGAGCAGGAACACCCAGATGAGGTTACACAGGAAGGTGTCCAGGCGGGTTGGAATGTCTGCAGAGAAGGAGACTCCACAACCCCCCTGGGCAGCTTGGTCCAGTGTTCTGTCACCCTTCCCATGAAGAACTTTCTTCTCAAATGTAAGTGGAATCTCTTGTGTTCCAGTTTGAACGCATTTCCCCTTGTCCTACTGTTGGTTGTCACCGAGAAGAGCCTGGCTCCATCTCCTGACACTCACCCTTTATATATTTGTAAACATTAATAAGGTCACCGCTCAGTCTCCTCTTCTCTAGTTCCAGAGCCCCAGCTCCCTCAGCCTTTCCTCACACGGGAGATGCTCCACTCCCTTCAGCATCTTTGTTGCCCTGCGCTGGACTCTCTCCAGCAGTTCCCTGTCCTGCTGGAACTGAGGGGCCACAACTGGACACAGTATTCCAGGTGTGGTCTCCCCAGGGCAGAGGAGAGGGGCAGGAGAACCTCTCTGACCTACTGACCACCCGCCTTCTCATCCACCCCAGGTACCTTCCTGGCCACAAGGGCCCAGTGCTGGCTCGTGCTCATCCTGCTGTCCCCAGGACCCCCAGGTCCCTTTCTTCTATGCTGCTCTCTAATAGGTCATTCCCCAACTGTGGCAGAAAGCAAACCCCCTTATCTCACCCTCCCTCCCTCATCATGGAAGGAGTAGACACATCTCCCTCTCTCTTTGCTACAGTTTCTTTCGTTTGGCCCCAGAGCCCCCTGGCCAGGGCTGTTAGGAGAAGGGAGTGACGAGGTGCCAGGGAGCCGCTGGACGACCGTGGCCAGTGTGGGGGATGTTTGGAGGCTTCAGGGGCACCCCCACAGGCAGTGTGGGGGTGCAGAGAAGCTTCTGGAATGCCCACAGTCAGATCTGATCACCCAATCAAAAAACGGGACTCTCGTCGAGAGTCCGCCCATTGTTGCGGGTCTCTTGGAGCACGAGCTGAGCCACTGACACCAGGAGCCACGGCGCCCCCTGCCCGGGACAAAGACTCCGCTTGCCTTGGCGCCACGGGTGTGAGTAAAATTAACCCTCACAGGATTGTGAGTGCATCTACTTTCCGTGCACATTTTGCACATGTGTTTATACTTTCCGTGCACATTTGCATGTGTCCTCACGTGCTTCGACATAAGCACGTGTAATATTCCGTGCACGTTTGCACGTGTATTTAAAAATAATCCCACGCCGTGTTCAGGCAAGTGTGGACTCTTCCCGGACTCAGGGGTGGCTCCGGCATTGTTTTGGGTGAAGCCACGTGCATGCACACTGTGGACCTCCTGTTGTATTAGTTGCTGGCCCTTAATTTACTCAACTGATATCTGAACCTGTATTCAAGTCACTTTGGAGGGCTAAAACCCTACTTCTCACTTCTTTACCCTCTTGTCCCTCAAACTAACCCCGGGGTGCCTCCGTGACACCAACTTATACTGGAACCTGGGGTTGTTCCTGCCCAGATTCAAGACTCTGCACTTGCCCTTGTTATATTTCATTTAATTTTTCCCCGCCCAACTCTCCAGCCTGTCCAGGTCTCTGGATGGCAGCACAGCCTCTGGCGTGTCAGCCACTCCTCCCAGCTCGGTGTCATCAGCAAACTTGCTGAAAGTCGCTCTATTCCCTCGTCTAAATCGTTAATTAATGTATTGAATAATACAGGCCCCAGTACTGACCCCTGAGGCACTGCACTACATACAGTCCTCCAATTGGACTCCGCCCCATTGACCATGACTCTCTGGCTTCTTCCCTTCAGCCAGTCACCTCACTACCCGGTCATCCAGACGGCACTCCCTCAGTTTAGCTGTGAGGATGCTGTGGGAGACTGTGTCAAATGCCTTACTCAAGTCAAGGTAGATCACGTCCACCGCTCTGCCATCATCCATCCATCTTGTTATGTCCTCAAAAAAGTCAATGAGGTTGGTCAAGCACGGCTTCCCCTTGGTGAGGCCATGTTGACTGCCCCTAATGACCCTCTTATCCTTGATATGCCTTGAGATGGCACCAAGCATAAGTCATTCCAGCCGTTTCCCAGGGATGGAGGTGAGCCTGACTGGTCTATAGTTACCCAGGTCCTCCTTCTTGTCCTTTTTGAAGACTACAGTGACATTTGCTTTCCTCCAGTCCTCAGGCACCTCTCCCGTTTCCCAAGACTTGGCAAAGATGATGAAGAGTGGTCCAGCAATGACCTCAGCCAGCTCCCTCAGCATCCGCGTATGGAGGGGTTTCGGTTAGATGGAGATTTATTGTTGAATTAGTCAGGCCCAAAGGAATCTCAAGGCCACTCCGAAAAGCTGAAAACAGGACCTGCTCTGGGAGAGAGGCATTTCTACAATAACAAGGCCTCAACGTGACGTAAATCAACGGACCTGTCATCAGAGGGACTCCAGCGTGTGGACAGCTCGGGAACATAGATGATATCCAATGAGTGAATACATGCTTGGAGCGTGGACGTGCGATCGGAGAATAGTTGCATATATAAGGAAGCTTGTTTCTGTAATAAATGGCTTTGCGTGATTCACATTAAATTGGAATGCTGAGTCCTTTATCGTTCCAACAGCACGGAAGGGGTTTTGGGAAAGGGACCGATGGGGCAGTCTCTGGTAGGGTATCAGACACCCCAGGGTGAGGCTGGGTGACATTCTGGTGAGCTGAAACCTCCAAAGGCGGGGATCACCGAGAGTCCCCGGGTGTCCTGCTGCAGGGCAGCACCACCCGCCTGCTCAGTTTTTCCCAATGCTCCGTTCAAAGCTCCCTGGAGGGTGCTGGTGGCTGCTGCCTCTGTCCCACCAGCCGCCACTGCAGAAGGGTTTGCCTCCCCCATCATCTCCCCAAGCAGGAGTCGCTGCTTTTCCAGTGCCCTGTGTCCCCTTCAGCAGACTGAAGAGGCCCAGTTGACTGAGCTGCTCCACAAAGCTCAAGTACCCCTGACCCCACCATGACAGATGTTCCTCTGGACCTTCACCCGTGTCGTGGTTTAACCCGAGCTGGCAACACAACCACGGCAGCTGATCGCTCACCCACTACCCCTTCCCCTCCCAATAGGGGAAAGAATCGATAGTGAAGGGAGAAATTTGGACTGAGAGAAACACAGTTTAGTAAAATAACAAAATGCTGATAGATTTCTAGTAAATATAGATAAACCCATCATAACTCCCACGCCCTTCTCCTCAGGACTGCTCAGCCGGTCACATCCCAGCCTGTCCCGGGACACCAGGTTTGCTCCGCCCCCAGCGCACACCTTGCGCCTTGGCCTTGTAAGACTTGCAGAGGCTTTTGTTGGCCAAATCCACCACGGTGTCCAGGTTCCCCTGCACTGAAACCACAGTGTGTGACCATTTAATGATTCTGGGGCGTGGCCGGAGCGCGATGACGTCACAACAAGCCTGGCCCCCGGCAGGCTCCGCCCCTGGCGTTGCCGGGACGCGCAGGCGCAGCTCAGTCCTGTTCTGGACGCGGAGCGGAGCGGACGGCGAAGGCGAGGGGAGGAGTCAGTGGGCCGAGCCGAGCGCGAGCGACCGCAGCGAAGGGCGGGACTTGAGGAGGAGGCGCGGGAAGCGTGTGTGGTGGTGGAGAGGGAGAGGCCGAGAGACCGGCGCGACCTCGAGGCGGTGGCACGTGCGGCGACACGCCATGGCGGGCACGGCGAAGCCGAGGGAGCTGCTGAAAGCGCGGCGGGACGCGGGCGAGGCCGGGGCGCTGGGCCGGCTGCTGAGCACCTCGGCCACGAAGGTGCTGCTGCACAAGATCGAGTTCCAGCCCGCCAGCCACGGCTTCTCCGGCCAGCCGGAGCTGCTGCGGGCCAAGTACCTGCTGCTCAACCCCCGCACCGAGCCCGCCGAGCACCCCCGCGGCGCTGAGGAGGGACAGCCGGGCAAGCAGGGTGGGTGCAGAGGGCCGGGGGGCTCTCCCTGCGCTGCGCAGCCCGCGGCTCACCCGCCTCTCTCTCCCCGCAGGCAGCGACCGGACCCCGGGGCGCCTCGGGGACGGCGTCCCTGCGCCCCAGAAGGGGCTGTTCCCTGCAGGGCGCCTCGCCATGCAGTGGCAGCGTGTCCAGCGCATCGGCGCCGGGCTGCTCAACCTGGGAAACACCTGTTTCCTCAACGCCACCCTGCAGTGCCTCACGTACACGCCACCGCTCGCCAACTACCTGCTGTCCAGGGAGCACAGCCGCACCTGTGAGTGGGGAGGGGAGCGCCCGCCTGTCCCAGGGCTGCGCTCAGCACCCTGCGCACGGCTCTGCCGGGGCTGTGCGGATGCCGGGATGTGCCTTCTCTGCTCCCTCCTGCCCGTTTCTCCGTGGAGAGGACATTCCTGCATACGGGAGCATCCACTTTTCCTGGCCGTAGCAGTGTTCCCGAGCTCTGCATCCTGCGTCTCAGAGGCTCTGTCTGTGCTGGACACAGCCAGGACTAAGATGGGTCCATGAGGGTCTGAGCAGGGGTCCCAAACAGCCGCAGCCTGTGGGGACCGTGTGAGCGCAGGGCACAAGGCTGCGTACAGGCTGCAGGTGCTGTTCACAGGCGGCTTTGAACGGGAGTCTGGTGGGCTCTGCTCCGAGCCGTGACCGAGGGGAGCACGTGGGGCTCACAGCCCTGTCCGTAGGGCTCCGGTGGGATCGACCCCTCAGGGCTGACCCGTGGGCTCATCAGCGAGTCCCTGTGCCCTGTTTCCCCTCCACGTGGATGCTGTCTCATCTGGAGGGTTGCAGCGACTGGTGCTGTGACTGGGGCTGTTCCAGCCGGGGTGGTGTGTGCTGGTCCCTGTGACCCCGGGATGCCCCAGAGCTCTGCTGCAGCACAGAGCTCATAGGAAAACTGAGCGTGGATGAGCCGTGCTGGACCAGAGATTCCCTGTCCCCTATACTGCCTCCATCTCTCCTGGGTTTGTCCTCAACGTCCTGTCTTCTCCTCTCCCATTCCAGGTCACCAAAGCGGCTTCTGCGTGACATGCGTCATGCAGAACCACGTCACGCAGGCGTTCGCGAACAGCGGCAGCGTGATAAAGCCAGTGTCCTTTGTCCGGGACCTCAAGAGTAAGGATGGCTGCCCTCGCGTCCCCTCCTGTAGCCGTGCAGGAGGGCAGAGACTATTGCAGGAGCAGAACCTTTGAGATCAGGGCAGGTCTTGGCAGAGGTTCTTCCAAGACGACTCACTGAGCCTGCCAGGGCCTTCACGGGCCTTGTGGGGCTTCCCCCACGGCCCACATGAGTCTGACGTCTGGTTTGGGCCGAGGGAGCTCAAACCCCGCAGTCGCTGCCCCGAGGGAGGGCGGGAGGACCTGCCTCTGTTGCAGCGCGTGCTGCGGCTGATCCCTCCCTCTCCTGCAGAGATCGCCCCGCACATCCGCTTGGGCAGGCAAGAGGACGCACACGAGTTCCTCCGTTTCACCATCGATGCCATGCAGAAGGCCTGCCTGCCCGACTGCACCGAGTATGTGGGGCCTCTGGTGGCCGTCACTGCCCTTGTCTGCTGGTCCCCTGTGCCCGCGGGAGGGGACTGTGGGGTGAACGTGTCCCCCGGGCTGGGCTCATGGAGGGAGGTGCTGACTCCAGGGTCTGGGGTGGATGGCCCAGCATTCTGCCCCTCTGTGACACAGCCATGGGCTGCTGTCTGCCTTCTCCTGACACCTCCACCCCAGCACAGCTGCGGTTCTGTCCCCAAATCCTGTGACTGGGCTGGGTTTGGATCCTGAGGACACAGCGCTGGCCCGTGGGGGTGGCTCTTGGGGCGGGCGCTGTGTGATCCGAGCTGCCGTCTCTAGGTTGGATCGCCAGACCCAAGCCACCACCCTGATCCACCAGATCTTTGGCGGTTCCCTGCGGTCCCGTGGTGAGTGCTGGCTGCCAGGGCCTGGGCCTGTGACTCTCAGGGCTGCTGTTTCCCCGAGAGCCTTGCAGTAACTTGGGAAAGTCACTAAGCATGTGCAAATTATGCAGAGCTGCAGCTGGTCAGTCTTTTGGTATCTGTGGGCCACGAAGCTGCTGGCTGTGGGTCCCCAGCTCATTGCCACCAGCAAAGGAACCCACGTTGCCAGCTGTCCCGCAACACTTGTTGTCCCAGCACGTACAGACTGCGAATGCTGGTGCTGCCGTCCCAGAGCCCAAACGCGGAGAGGGGGAACACGGCAGCCGCCTGCGCTGTGCTGGGGGTGGTGGTGCCGTGTTGTGCCAGGGGGTGCTCACTGCTCGTTCTCTTGCAGTGAAGTGCTCGATGTGCAAAGCAGTCTCGGACACCTTTGACCCCTGTCTGGACCTGCCGGTGGAGATCACGGTACCGGGGCAGGGTCAGGTGGGGAGGAGCTCTGCTCTGCAGGGGATGTTCCTGCAGCTGCACCGCTACTGCTCGAGGCTGTTTAACCTGCCAGTGTCAGGCACGGTGCAGGCAAGAGGGAATCAGCTTCTGTTGTTGCGCTGCCTCCTCTGCCTGGCCCTGACCTCTCCTCTGTCCTGGCAGCAAGCCGCAAACGTAGAGCAGGCACTGGAGCTGTTTGTGAAGCCAGACCTGCTGGGCGGAGAGAACGCCTACCTGTGTGACAAGTGAGTGTGCGGGGCTGGGGCGGGAAGGGGCCGCGGGTGTGCTGGTGGGAAGCAGGAGGGCAGCTGCAGTACAGGAGGGCTTCTCTACCTGCTCCACCGCTAAACCGTGACGTGCGTGGCTGTGAAGCCTGCGATGAAGCCTGTCACTCCTCATCTCCCTCGTCTTGAGACGGGGACCTGAGCCAGCAGACCTGGCCGTGAGCAGGTGCCCTGGAGCAGAACCCGCTCTCACCAGGGTCATTTCCGTGGGGTTTGTGGCTTGGCCAGGGCTGACAAGCACCTGGGTGTCGGAACAGCATGAACAGCTCAAGCTCTCCCTGTGCAGATGCAAGAAGAAAGTGTCGGCAACCAAACGCTTCACCATCCACCGAGCGCCCAAGGTTCTCACGCTTGCTCTGAAGCGTTTTGCCGACTTCACTGGAGGCAAGATCACAAAGGTGAGTGCTCAGCAATCCAGAGCAGGGCTGTGTCCTGTCCCGAGGCCCTGCTGCCCCGAGCAGGGTGGGAGGCGGTTCTGTGCGCGGTGCGAGCTCTACCGCAGTCCTGCAGCCCTTCCCCAGCTGTGCTGTGCTGTGGTGGGAGTTTGGCTCATCCCGGCATCTTCCTCACTGTGGGCTCTGCCTGTGGACAGCGGGTTCCCCCTTCCTCGTGACACAGGACTCGTAGGACAGCTGAGCTGCTCTTGCCATCTGCTGTGCAGGCTTCTGAGACATCCTCTCTCTGCAGGACGTGGGCTACCCTGAGCTCCTGAACATCCGCCCGTACATGTCCCAGACCAGCGGGGATCCGGTCATGTACGGGCTCTACGCGGTGCTGGTGCACTCGGGGTACAGCAGCCACTCAGGACACTACTACTGCTACGTGAAGGTGAGCCCAGGGCGCTCTCTTGGCACCTCTCTGTGCTGGGGGTCGGCAGGAGGGTGCTCAGCAGAGGTGCGTGGTGTGGAGCACTGTGGGGTACGGGCTGTGCTCCGTCACAGGAAGTGTGGAGTTCTGCTCTTGCAGAGACCCCTCAGCTGCCCGGGGTCACCTGGGGGTTTTGGGGAGCGGAGCTCTGCCGACGGGCGCTGTTCCTGCTGCTCCTCAGGCCAGGAGTGTCCCTGGACACAGCCCGACCCCATTCTCTCTCCCTCCGCAGGCCAGCGACGGGCAGTGGTACCAAATGAATGACAACGTGGTCCGCCCCAGTAACATCAAGGTGGTCCTTAACCAGCAGGCGTATGTGCTGTTCTACCTCAGGTGAGCGTGCCCTGTGTCCCCGGTCCCTCTGTCCCTGCTCAGCGTGTGGGACAGGGCTGGGGGCACATGCCTGGATGTGGGAAGGAGCTTGGCCCAAGTAGCCCCAGTGCCCACGTGCGTGTGCTGGCTCAGGGGAAGGTGGCAGCCCCTTGTTGTAGTTTTGCGGCAGCTCAAGAACTCCTCACCTCCTCGGAGCTTCTGGCTCCTGGTTCTCGTGCGCAGCTATGACGAGAGTGTTGCAGTCGCTCCGACACTGGCAGTTAACACGTGCCCTGCTCTGCCTTCCCCAGGATCCCCAGCCCCGGGAAGAGCTCAGAGGGTCCCGTTTCCAAAGCTGCCTCCAGCCTGCCTGGCCGTGTCAAGCTGCCTTCTGGGTCACCGTCACCCAAGCTGGCCCTGAAAGCCAAACGCGCAGCTGCAGCATTTCCCGGTGACGCAGCCCAGAGGCCCAAGAAGCCGCGCTCCTCGCAGCCGCCACCCACGCCCAGAGCGGCTCCAGGACTTTGCAGCCCCAGTCACACCAGTGGGGCCAAAGCGCAGGTTCCCCGGAAGCGCTGCTGGGAGCCCGGGCCCCTGCCCGCCTCCCCCGGGCTGCCGGAGCCCATCCCTGGCCAGGAGCCGTGGAGCAGCGGGGAGAACACCGGGACACCGGCAAGGGACCCTCGCAGCAGGGCTTCTGCCAGCCTGGTGCTGGCAAAGCTGAAAGCCTTCTTGTCGGCCAGGGCTGCTCCGCAGCCCAGCAGCACCATGTCACCACCACCGGCCAAGAAGCTGGCGCTTTCCGACACATAGGTGAGTCTGAGCTTCTGCCCAGAGACTTTAGTAGGTGCCTCGTGCCTCTGGATCCGGCGCTTGTGTTGGGGAGTGCAGGAATGATGCTGGCACCTTGCTAAGCAGGACGCGGGCGGGGAGAGCCCCTAAACCCCAGGGCTCTGCCCTCCCTCTGGGTTGGGGTGCGGGGCCAGGCCCCCGCTCTTGTTCCCATCCCTGCAGAGGCTGGAGAATTGGCTGCTGCCTCCTTGCTCAGGATGGCGGGGTGGCTGCGCCAGTCCCTGGAGCGGGGCGGCCTTGCCAGCCTTGTCAGGGCAGCGTGTCCCCGGGGGCGATGGGAGCTGGTGACACCACAGCTGGAGGCTGCAGAGCCGCCTCCTCCCCAGGCAGCGGCTGCACCGGCTCTCTGGGCGCCGCTGTGCAGCCGGGGCTGGGGATTGCACTGGGGGTTCTGTTCTTAAAGTTTCCTTCCTTTTTTCCTTTCTGCTTCTAAGGGAAAACCCTTCTGATTCTTCTACTCCCCCACTTCCCTCTCCCTCTCTGTGTCTTTTCCCCTCCCCTTTCTCTGGGCTCCCCTTTTTGTTTTCTCCTCTTGGCTCACAGCAACCTCTTTTATTTAGACCACCAAGTTGTTCTTTATGTCAATAACTGCAGGGCGGCCCCCCAGGGGAGGAGAGCAGAGGGGACCACCGTGCACATCCTCACCTGCTGCTGCCGGTTCCTGTGCCCGCCCCAGCCCCGCGCTGGGTCCCTGTGGGGCCGGGGCGCTGCCACCGGGACACCGGGCAAGAAACTGGAGCGTTCCCTCGGGAACCGGCTGGGCTGGCGGGACAGCGGGAGCGGCCAGAGGAGCCACAGGGAGGATCCGAGGCTGGAACAGCTCTGCTGGGAGGAACGGCTGAGAGAGAGTCCTCAGCACTCGGACAACTCCTGGGAGAGCTTTCCGTCAGATACTTCTTGGTGAAGATTTCAGACATGATTTCATAAAAGAGGGGTTTTTCTTTCCGAGTTGTTTTCTATCATTTTTCATCGTATACAAGAAGTGATAGCAGCATTCTACCATGGGTATTGATCCAGGGGGTCTCCTGGAGACATCTGGATGGGCAGGAGAGCAGCCCTGTGAGGCTGGACATTGTATGGACGAATTTGCCCCTCACCCCTCCCCAATCCCACCTGTTCCCTCACCGGCCACCTGGGACTTGGCCTCACCAAGCTGGAGCACAAGTCTGATGAGGAGCGGCTGAGGGACCTGGGGGTTCATCTGGAGAAGAGGAGCTGAGGGGAGACCTTCTGATCTCTGAACTGCCTGAAAGGAGCTTGGAGCCAGGGGGGTCGGGCTCTGCTGCCCAGGAACAAGCGCCAGGAGCAGAGGAAACGGCCTCAAGTTGCGCCAGGGGTGGTTGAGGTTGAATCTGGGGAACAATTTCTTCCCCAAAGGGCTGTGGGGCATTGGAACAGACTGCCCAGGGCAGTGCTGGAGTCCCATCCCTGGAGGGTTGGACAGACCTGAGATGAGGGTCTCAGGACACGGCTCAGTGCCGGGGGTGGGGAACGGTTGGACTCCATGATCTTAGAGGTGTTTTTCAACCAAAATGATTCTATCACACAGTCTATCTTTGCATTGTAATAGTGCCTCAAGGTCACAACCAGGGTTTATATTTTCTTGTCCTGGTATTTTTGCAAACGGGTAGAAGTCTGTCTCAAAGGATGTAATGAAAACAAAACAAAAGAGCGTGGGTAGAGCGAACAATGGGAAGGAGGGAGGGCCAAGTATTAAGGTGAATCCCAGTGAGAGCAAGTATTTACACATCACTAGTGATACGCATCACTTGCAGGCTGTAAATCATTGACACTCTTTTTGTTAGTAATGGAAATGTTTCCTGTGTCCCACAGGATCCTTGTGTCACTGTTGTGAACTGCAGATGCATTTTTGGCATCAAAACGAAGGTGCATCTCAAAGCTGGGTGGGTCAGATTGAAATTGTTACCGAGAGTATATTGGTAGCATATGAAAGAAAAAGCCTCGCAGTGATCTTTAGCACTGGGAGCTTCTGGCAGATGTTGATCTGCGAGAAGCAGCCTCAGCAGGGGTGAGAAGATTCTAAAAGATGGAAATAAGGAGAGTCAGAGAGAGAGAAGATTCTGAGGGATCTTAAGAGTGAACATGAAATAACCGAATGCAAAAGCAAGTGTTAATGCTGCGTTCTGACTGAGCTGGAGGGTAGGAGTCTGGGCTTTGGAAAGCTCAGAGTTTGCACAGGCTGGAAGACAAGAGTCATAACAGCATAAAGGGAGAAGGGCTGGAGCTGACTTCTGCTGGGAAAAGCATTTTTGCCTCCCCTAGAAAAACAGGTGGCTTCCAGAAACATGTTCAGTACCCATTTTTTCAATCTGGAGGTGTCCTGGTGGAGGAAGCCTTAGCACCGCACTGACACACGCAGGGCAGGCGAGGCAGAAGAAGATGCGCTGTCTGGGTTACCGGCTCAGGCCACTGAACAGCGGCACTGACTGTGATAGAGAAAGCAGCGACCGAGGGGAGCTGGAAGGGGCCTTGGCTGCAGGTAACCGTGCCCTGGGCTGAGAGGGGCTGGCGCTGCGTCTAATGAACGTGACTGAGCATCTTCCTTGTCTGTGTGCTGATCTTATTCAATTGTGGTGTTTCACAAGGGAGAGAGAAAGAGAAAGGACATGAAAAGTAAATGTTGTGCTATCGGCATTTCAAAACTGCCTTTCTGTTGTTTTCAAACAGGCTCAGAATTTCTCTTTTCGGAACCTGTGTCTTTGGAGATGTTGGAGGAGACAAAGGAGGAGGACACCCAGGAGGAAGACACGCGAGGAAGATGTGGAGTCCCTGCACAGCCTTCCTGAGAGTCTGAGGAACCAACCAAGGAAGACGAGGAGACTCCACAGAGCATTCAAGAGGCAAGTCACTGGCGTACGGACCATTCTGTGTGACTAGGGGATATTTTAGAGACGGAGGAGGTAAAAACAAACAGCTCATAAAGAACCCAAACCCCAGCCTCCCCAAACCAGGATTTTGTTGCAGTGTCCTCGAAAGAAATCCTTTCTAATTTAGCTATTGCTGTGCTTAACGCTGTGGTACATAAAAGCCCTGAAATTTTAATTGTTCAAGCGCTGTGTATGATGACCAAACATTATGCGGTTGCAGGGGGGCCAGTATACGTATTTCAAAAGTTAATTGGTACCTCATTGTCTACTATTCTCTTGTTCTTTGCTCCTCCCTGCAAATCCAAACAGCGCTGAAAAGCAAGCTGTGAAGGAGGAGTCTGGTTTAATGGTGCCCACTTGGCGCTGTAGCAGGGCTGTGAGAGGGTCTTAAAATCCTTGTAGGATTTAGTGAAATCAGATAGAATGAAGGCAGCATGAAAGAAAAACAAGAGACCCACAGATAAGCTGAATTCTTGCAAGACTGCAATTATTTCCCTTTTAACCCAATGAAGAGAAGAAAAAAGAAGACGACACATTTTAGTCAGATTATTCAAGCCTGTATCTGCCTCAGCCTACTCTAGATCACTTCAGTATTACACAGAAAACCTAAATGCACAGCCCAGCAGATCAGATCAGTTCACCCGTGGCAACACAGCCCAGTCTTGGTTTTGTAGCTCAAAGCGATGTTCTTGCTTTCATGTGCTCCCTCCCGTTCACAGCTGCAAGTTCCAACAGTCTCTGCACCAGCAGAGCTCCTGAGAGAACTGGTACTAACCCTTGTGGATCAAAATGTTCATGCAGCGGCCGTCAGTGCTGGGTGTTAGTGCCCCTTCTCCTGGCAGGGCACAATTCAGGATGGGGTGAAGAAGCAAAAGAAGGAGCTGTTTACCGTGTCACTCTGAAAAGAGTGCAGATCCAGCAAGCTGCCGACGAAGGAGCAGGATGGCTCCGGGTAAATAAAGCTGGCGCGGTGGCATTTAGGACGGCTGCTAATGGACTCTGACACCCAGCCTCCGGCTCCCTCCAGACCGCGGCGCCAGCTGCGTGCTGGGCACCATGGGTGTCTGGGCAGGGGAAGGCAGGCGAGGCCAGTCCTGGGCGTCGGGGGAGGCTTTGCGCCAGCCCTGTCCCCTGGTGCTCTCACCAGCTCAGGGAAGACAGCAGCAGAGTGGAGGACTACCTGCGCCAGAGCCTGCCGTACCTGCAGAGCCCGCAGGAGCCCTTGCGTGAGGCGGACGTCATGTTCCTGGGTGAGCCACAGCCCTGCCGAGGGACCCTCCCTGCCCCACGGCAGCTTAGCCCTAGCCACGGCTGCTGCCAAATCTGCCGGGCAGCTGCAGAGCCCTGCCTGCCCCATGTGGGGCCCACGGGGATTCCTGCTGCCCTTTTGCACCTGGGCTCGCACACGGGCTCCCCGTGGGAGCTTTGCTGGGTCTCTCGCAGCCTTCTTGGGCTTCCCATTCGGGGCACCGCCCTGGGCTCAGCCTTGCCCAGGGGCAGGAAGGAGCGTGGCCAGGCCCATGGGGCTGGTGGCAGGAAGCTGGGTCTCTGGGCAGGCAGGCTAGCGGGCTGCGTGACGGGCTGTGTGTGCCTGGGGCTCATCGGGCGCCAGCAGGCAGACGTGTGCCAGGAGAAACTCCGGGTCATCTACGAGGAACAGTGAGGACAGTGGGGTGTCTGTGGAGGCTGGCAGGAAGGAGGAAACACCCCAACTCCTGTCCCAGGCCGGGAGGGCTCTGCTCCCTGCGCAGGTGAGGGTCAGTGTGGGCAGAGCAGACAGAGACTTCAGGGGCACGTTGGACACTGGTGGCCAGCACCCTTGGGCTGATCCCGACACCCCTGCCTCCCTCCTGGCCCTGGGAAGAGCTGGGAGGGTAGGGGTGACCCTGGCCGGAGGAGCTGCAGAGGTCCCCACAGAACAAATAAACCTGACAACAACAAAACAAAACAAGCGAAGGTGAATAACCATGAAAGAAAGAGGAAGACTGCCCCGTCCATGGAGCTCTGCAGAAGGAGCGTGGAGCCGTACATCATGAGGCGATATAGTTGGCATCAGCACGTAGAGAAGACTTTTGTAGGGAAGACTTTGAAGGGAGCGGCCTGACTCCATGCAGCTGAAAACCTGAGAGCTGGCAGTGTGCTGAAGGGATGGGGAGAAGTGTCCTGGGCTGAAGAGAAACCTGTGGATGACACAAGGTTGGAGAGATGTGCTTTGCAGAGACTGGCAGGAGTCCTTCCCAGGGATGAGCGGGATGAGCTTTGGACACAAGGAAAAATAAAGCGGCTCTCAAGCGTGGTTTCGAATTAGTGCCACTGTCACTAATAGCAGAAAGAGGACCGTGCCGTAAGGGAACTCCTTGTTCTTCAGGAAAAAAACTGAAGCTTTTTCACGTCCTTACTTGTCAAAGCAGGTGTAATTCTTGAGTAGTTAGCCTGTGACATCACAGAATCACAGAATGTCAGGGGTTGGAAGGGACCTGGAAAGCTTCTTCTCAAATGTAAGTGGAATCTCTTGTGTTCCAGTTTGAACGCATTTCCCCTTGTCCTACTGTTGGTTGTCACCGAGAAGAGCCTGGCTCCATCTCCTGACACTCACCCTTTATATATTTGTAAACATTAATAAGGTCACCGCTCAGTCTCCTCTTCTCTAGTTCCAGAGCCCCAGCTCCCTCCACCTTTCCTCACACGGGAGATGCTCCACTCCCTTCAGCATCTTTGTTGCCCTGCGCTGGACTCTCTCCAGCAGTTCCCTGTCCTGCTGGAACTGAGGGGCCACAACTGGACACAATATTCCAGGTGTGGTCTCCCCAGGGCAGAGGAGAGGGGCAGGAGAACCTCTCTGACCTACTGACCACCCGCCTTCTCATCCACCCCAGGTACCTTCCTGGCCACAAGGGCCCAGTGCTGGCTCGTGCTCATCCTGCTGTCTCCAGGACCCCCAGGTCCCTTTCTTCTATGCTGCTCTCTAATAGGTCATTCCCCAACTGTGGCAGAAAGCAAACCCCCCTATCTCCCTCTCCCTCCTTCATCATGGAAGGAGTAGACACATCTCCCTCTCTCTTTGCTACAGTTTCTTTCGTTTGGCCCCAGAGCCCCCTGGCCAGGGCTGTTAGGAGAAGGGAGTGACGAGGTGCCAGGGAGCCGCTGGACGACCGTGGCCAGTGTGGGGGATGTTTGGAGGCTTCAGGGGCACCCCCACAGGCAGTGTGGTGGTGCAGAGAAGCTTCTGGAATGCCCACAGTCAGATCTGATCACCCAATCAAAAAACGGGACTCTCGTCGAGAGTCCGCCCATTGTTGCGGGTCTCTTGGAGCACGAGCTGAGCCACTGACACCAGGAGCCACGGCGCCCCCTGCCCGGGACAAAGACTCCGCTTGCCTTGCCGCCAAGGGTGTAAGTAAAATTAACCCTCGCAGGATTGTGAGTGCATCTACTTTCCGTGCACATTTTGCACATGTGTTTATACTTTCCGTGCACATTTGCATGTGTCCTCCCGTGCTTCGACATAAGCACGTGTAATATTCCGTGCACATTTGCACGTGTATTTAAAAATAATCCCACGCCGTGTTCAGGCAAGTGTGGACTCTTCCCGGACTCAGGGGTGGCTCCGGCATTGTTTTGGGTGAAGCCACGTGCATGCACTCTGTGGACCTCCTGTTGTATTAGTTGCTGGCCCTTAATAATTTACTCAACTGATATCTGAACCTGTATTCAAGTCACTTTGAAGGGCTAAAACCCTACTTCTCACTTCTTCACCCTCTTGTCCCTCAAACTAACCCCGGGGTGCCTCCGTGACACCAACTTATACTGGAACCTGGGGTTGTTCCTGCCCAGATTCAAGACTCTGCACTTGCCCTTGTTATATTTCATTTAATTTTTCCCCGCCCAACTCTCCAGCCTGTCCAGGTCTCTGGATGGCAGCACAGCCTCTGGCGTGTCAGCCACTCCTCCCAGCTTGGTGTCATCAGCAAACTTGCTGAAAGTCGCTCTATTCCCTCGTCTAAATCGTTAATTAATGTATTGAATAATACAGGCCCCAGTACTGACCCCTGAGGCACTGCACTACATACAGTCCTCCAACTGGACTCCGCCCCATTGACCACGAGTTCGCAGTCACCTCACTACCCGCTCATCCAGACCGCACTCCCTCAGTTTAGCTGTGAGGATGCTGTGGGAGACTGTATCAAATGCCTTACTCAAGTCAAGGTAGATCACGTCCACCGCTCTGCCATCATCCATCCATCTTGTTATGTCCTCAAAAAAGTCAATGAGGTTGGTCAAGCACGACTTCCCCTTGGTGAGGCCATGTTGACTGCCCCTAATGACGCTCTTATCCTTGATATGCCTTGAGATGGCACCAAGCATAAGTCATTCCAGCCGTTTCCCAGGGATGGAGGTGAGCCTGACTGGTCTATAGTTACCCAGGTCCTCCTTCTTGTCCTTTTTGAAGACTACAGTGACATTTGCTTTCCTCCAGTCCTCAGGCACCTCTCCCGTTTCCCAAGACTTGGCAAAGATGATGAAGAGTGGTCCAGCAATGACCTCAGCCAGCTCCCTCAGCATCCGTGTGTGGAGGGGCTTCTGTTAGATGGATATTTATTGTTGAATTAGTCAGGCCCAAAGGAATCTCAAGGCCACTCCGAAAAGCTGAAAACAGGACCTGCTCTGGGAGAGAGGCATTTCTACAATAACAAGGCCTCAACGTGACGTAAATCAACGGACCTGTCATCAGTGGGACTCCAGCGTGTGGACAGCTCGGGAACATAGATGATATCCAATGAGTGAATACATGCTTGGAGCGTGGACGTGCGATCGGAGAATAGTTGCATATATAAGGAAGCTTGTTTCTGTAGTAAATGGCTTTGCGTGATTCACATTAAATTGGAATGCTGAGTCCTTTATCGTTCCAACAGCATGGAAGGGGTTTTGGGAAAGGGACCGATGGGGCAGTCTCTGGTAGGGTATCAGCCACCCCAGGGTGAGGCTGGGTGACATTCTGGTGAGCTGAAACCTCCAAAGGCGGGGATCACCGAGAGTCCCCGGGTGTCCTGCTGCAGGGCAGCACCACCCGCCTGCTCAGTTTTTCCCAATGCTCCGTTCAAAGCTCCCTGGAGGGTGTTGGTGGCTGCTGCCTCTGTCCCACCAGCCGCCACTGCAGAAGGGTTTGCCTCCCCCATCATCTCCCCAAGCAGGAGTCGCTGCTTTTCCAGTGCCCTGTGTCCCCTTCAGCAGACTGAAGAGGCCCAATTGACTGAGCTGCTCCACAAAGCTCAAGTGCCCCTGACCCCACCATGACAGATGTTCCTCTGGACCTTCACCCGTGTCGTGGTTTAACCCGAGCTGGCAACACAACCGCGGCAGCTGATCGCTCACCCACTACCCCTTCCCCTCCCAATAGGGGAAAGAATCGAAAGTGAAGGGAGAAATTTGGACTGAGAGAAACACCGTTTAGTAAAATAAAAAAATGCTAAGAGACTTCTAGTAAATATAGATAAACCCATCATAACTCCCACGCCCTTCTCCTCAGGACTGCTCAGCCGGTCACATCCCAGCCTGTCCCAGGACACCAGGTTTGCTCCGCCCCCAGCGCACACCTTGCGCCTTGGCCTTGTAAGACTTGCAGAGGCTTTTGTTGGCCAAATCCACCACGGTGTCTGCACTGAAACCTGCACTGAAACCACAGTGTGTGACCATTTAATGATCCTGGGGCGTGGCCGGAGCGCGATGGCGTCACAAACAAGCCTTGCCCCCGGCAGGCTCCGCCCCTGGCGTTGCCGGGACGCGCAGGCGCAGCTCAGTCCTGTTCTGGACGCGGAGCGGAGCGGACGGCGAAGGCGAGGGGAGGAGTCAGTGGGCCGAGCCGAGCGCGAGCGACCGCAGCGAAGGGCGGGACTTGAGGAGGAGGCGCGGGAAGCGTGTGTGGTGGTGGAGAGGGAGAGGCCGAGAGACCGGCGCGACCTCGAGGCGGTGGCACGTGCGGCGACACGCCATGGCGGGCACGGCGAAGCCGAGGGAGCTGCTGAAAGCGCGGCGGGACGCGGGCAAGGCCGGGGCGCTGGGCCAGCTGCTGAGCACCTCGGCCACGAAGGTGCTGCTGCACAAGATCGAGTTCCAGCCCGCCAGCCACGGCTTCTCCGGCCAGCCGGAGCTGCTGCGGGCCAAGTACCTGCTGCTCAACCCCCGCACCGAGCCCGCCGAGCACCCCCGCGGCGCTGAGGAGGGACAGCCGGGCAAGCAGGGTGGGTGCAGAGGGCCGGGGGGCTCTCCCTGCGCTGCGCAGCCCGCGGCTCACCCGCCTCTCTCTCCCCGCAGGCAGCGACCGGACCCCGGGGCGCCTCGGGGACGGCGTCCCTGCGCCCCAGAAGGGGCTGTTCCCTGCAGGGCGCCTCGCCATGCAGTGGCAGCGTGTCCAGCGCATCGGCGCCGGGCTGCTCAACCTGGGAAACACCTGTTTCCTCAACGCCACCCTGCAGTGCCTCACGTACACGCCACCGCTCGCCAACTACCTGCTGTCCAGGGAGCACAGCCGCACCTGTGAGTGGGGAGGGGAGCGCCCGCCTGTCCCGGGGCTGCGCTCAGCACCCTGCGCACGGCTCTGCCGGGGCTGTGCGGCTGCCGGGATGTGCCTTCTCTGCTCCCTCCTGCCCGTTTCTCCGTGGAGAGGACATTCCTGCATACGGGAGCATCCACTTTTCCTGGCCGTAGCAGTGTTCCCGAGCTCTGCATCCTGCGTCTCAGAGGCTCTGTCTGTGCTGGACACAGCCAGGACTAAGATGGGTCCATGAGGGTCTGAGCAGGGGTCCCAAACAGCCGCAGCCTGTGGGGACCGTGTGAGCGCAGGGCACAAGGCTGCGTACAGGCTGCAGGTGCTGTTCACAGGCGGCTTTGAACGGGAGTCTGGTGGGCTCTGCTCCGAGCCGTGACCGAGGGGAGCACGTGGGGCTCACAGCCCTGTCCGTAGGGCTCCGGTGGGATCGACCCCTCAGGGCTGACCCGTGGGCTCATCAGCGAGTCCCTGTGCCCTGTTTCCCCTCCACGTGGATGCTGTCTCATCTGGAGGGTTGCAGCGACTGGTGCTGTGACTGGGGCTGTTCCAGCCGGGGTGGTGTGTGCTGGTCCCTGTGACCCCGGGATGCCCCAGAGCTCTGCTGCAGCACAGAGCTCATAGGAAAACTGAGCGTGGATGAGCCGTGCTGGACCAGAGATTCCCTGTCCCCTGTACTGCCTCCATCTCTCCTGGGTTTGTCCTCAATGTCCTGTCTTCTCCTCTCCCACTCCAGGTCACCAAAGCGGCTTCTGCGTGACATGCGTCATGCAGAACCACGTCACGCAGGCGTTCGCGAACAGCGGCAGCGTGATAAAGCCAGTGTCCTTTGTCCGGGACCTCAAGAGTAAGGATGGCTGCCCTCGCGTCCCCTCCTGTAGCCGTGCAGGAGGGCAGAGACTATTGCAGGAGCAGAACCTTTGAGATCAGGGCAGGTCTTGGCAGAGGTTCTTCCAAGACGACTCACTGAGCCTGCCAGGGCCTTCACGGGCCTTGTGGGGCTTCCCCCACGGCCCACATGAGTCTGACGTCTGGTTTGGGCCGAGGGAGCTCAAACCCCGCAGTCGCTGCCCCGAGGGAGGGCGGGAGGACCTGCCTCTGTTGCAGCGCGTGCTGCGGCTGATCCCTCCCTCTCCTGCAGAGATCGCCCCGCACATCCGCTTGGGCAGGCAAGAGGACGCACACGAGTTCCTCCGTTTCACCATCGATGCCATGCAGAAGGCCTGCCTGCCCGACTGCACCGAGTATGTGGGGCCTCTGGTGGCCGTCACTGCCCTTGTCTGCTGGTCCCCTGTGCCCGCGGGAGGGGACTGTGGGGTGAACGTGTCCCCCGGGCTGGGCTCATGGAGGGAGGTGCTGACTCCAGGGTCTGGGGTGGATGGCCCAGCATTCTGCCCCTCTGTGACACAGCCGTGGGCTGCTGTCTGCCTTCTCCTGACACCTCCACCCCAGCAAAATGCCGTTCTGTCCCCAAATCCTGTGACTGGGCTGGGTTTGGATCCTGAGGACACAGCGCAGGCACGTGGGGGTGGCTCTTGGGGCGGGCGCTGTGTGATCCGAGCTGCCGTCTCTATGTTGGATCGCCAGACCCAAGCCACCACCCTGATCCACCAGATCTTTGGCGGTTCCCTGCGGTCCCGTGGTGAGTGCTGGCTGCCAGGGCCTGGGCCTGTGACTCTCAGGGCTGCTGTTTCCCCGAGAGCCTTGCAGTAACTTGGGAAAGTCACTAAGCATGCGCAAATTATGCAGAGCTGCAGCTGGTCAGTCTTTTGGTATCTGTGGGTCACGAAGCTGCTGGCTGTGGGTCCCCAGCTCATTGCCACCAGCAAAGGAACCCACGTTGCCAGCTGTCCCGCAACACTTGTTGTCCCAGCACGTACAGACTGCGAATGCTGGTGCTGCCGTCCCAGAGCCCAAACGCGGAAAAGGGCAACACGGCAGCCGCCTGCGCTGTGCTGGGGGTGGTGGTGCCGTGTTGTGCCAGGGGGTGCTCACTGCTCGTTCTCTTGCAGTGAAGTGCTCGATGTGCAAAGCAGTCTCGGACACCTTTGACCCCTGTCTGGACCTGCCGGTGGAGATCACGGTACCGGGGCAGGGTCAGGTGGGGAGGAGCTCTGCTCTGCAGGGGATGTTCCTGCAGCTGCACCGCTACTGCTCGAGGCTGTTTAACCTGCCAGTGTCAGGCACGGTGCAGGCAAGAGGGAATCAGCTTCTGTTGTTGCGCTGCCTCCTCTGCCTGGCCCTGACCTCTCCTCTGTCCTGGCAGCAAGCCGCAAACGTAGAGCAGGCACTGGAGCTGTTTGTGAAGCCAGACCTGCTGGGCGGAGAGAACGCCTACCTGTGTGACAAGTGAGTGTGCGGGGCTGGGGCGGGAAGGGGCCGCGGGTGTGCTGGTGGGAAGCAGGAGGGCAGCTGCAGTACAGGAGGGCTTCTCTACCTGCTCCACCGCTAAACCGTGAGGTGCGTGGCTGTGAAGCCTGCGATGAAGCCTGTCACTCCTCATCTCCCCCGTCTTGAGACAGGGACCTGAGCCAGCAGACCTGGCCGTGAGCAGGTGCCCTGGAGCAGAACCCGCTCTCACCAGGGTCATTTCCGTGGGGTTTGTGGCTTGGCCAGGGCTGACAAGCACCTGGGTGGTGGAACAGCATGAACAGCTCAATCTCTCCCTGTGCAGATGCAAGAAGAAAGTGTCAGCAACCAAACGCTTCACCATCCACCGAGCGCCCAGGGTTCTCACGCTTGCTCTGAAGCGTTTTGCTGACTTCACCGGAGGCAAGATCACAAAGGTGAGTGCTCAGCAATCCAGAGCGGGGCTGTGTCCTGTCCCGAGGCCCTGCTGCCCCGAGCAGGGTGGGAGGTGGTTCTGTGCGCGGTACGAGCTCTACCGCAGTCCTGCAGCCCTTCCCCAGCTGTGCTGTGCTGTGGTGGGAGTTTGGCTCATCCCGGCATCTTCCTCACCGTGGGCTCTGCCTGGAGAGAGTGGGTTCCCCCTCCCTCGCGAGACGGGACTCGTAGGACAGCTGAGCTGCTCTTGCCATCTGCTGTGCAGGCTTCTGAGACATCCTCTCTCTGCAGGACGTGGGCTACCCTGAGCTCCTGAACATTCGCCCGTACATGTCCCAGACCAGTGGGGATCCGGTCATGTACGGGCTCTACGCGGTGCTGGTGCACTCGGGGTACAGCAGCCACGCAGGACACTACTACTGCTACGTGAAGGTGAGCCCAGGGCGCTCTCTTGGCACCTCTCTGTGCTGGGGGTCGGCAGGAGGGTGCTCAGCAGTGGTTCGTGGTGTGGAGCACTTGGGGGTACGGGTTGTGCTCCGTCACAGGAAGTGTGGAGTTCTGCTCTTGCAGAGACCCCTCACCTGCCTGGGGTCACCTGGGGGTTTTGGGGAGCGGAGCTCTGCTGACGGGCGCTGTTCCTGCTGCTTCTCAGGCCAGGAGCGTCCCTGGACACAGCCCAACCCCGTTCTCTCTCCCTCTGCAGGCCAGCGACGGGCAGTGGTACCAAATGAATGACAACGTGGTCCGCCCCAGTAACATCAAGGTGGTCCTTAACCAGCAGGCGTATGTGCTGTTCTACCTCAGGTGAGCGTGCCCTGTGTCCCCGGTCCCTCTGTCCCTGCTCAGCGTGTGGGACAGGGCTGGGGGCACATGCCTGGGTGTGGGAAGGAGCTTGGCCCAAGTAGCCCCAGTGCCCACGTGTATGTGCTGGCTCGGGGGAGGGTGACAGAGAGAGCTCCAGCCCCTTGTTGTGGTTTTCCTGCAGATCAAGAGCTCCTCACCTCCTTGGAGCTTCTGGCTCCTGGTTCTCGTGCGCAGCTATGATGAGTATGTTGCAGTCACTCAGACACTGGCGGTTCACACGTGCCCTTCTCTGCCTTCCTCAGGATCCCCAGCCCCGGGAAGAGCTCAGAGGGTCCCGTTTCCAAAGCTGCCTCCAGCCTGCCTGGCCGTGTCAAGCTGCCTTCTGGGTCACCATCACCCAAGCTGGCCCTGAAAGCCAAACGCGCGGCTGCAGCATTTCCCGGTGACACAGCCCAGAGGCCCAAGAAGCCGCGCTCCTCGCAGCCGCCACCCGCGCCCAGAGCAGCTCCAGGACTTTGTGGCCCCAGTCACACCAGTGGGGCCAAAGCGCAGGTTCCCCGGAAGCGCTGCTGGGAGCCCGGGCCCCTGCCCGCCTCCCCTGGGCTGCCGGAGCCCATCCCTGGCCAGGAGCCGTGGGGCAGCGGGGAGAACACCGGGACACCGGCAAGGGACCCTCACAGCAGGGCTTCTGCCAGCCTGCTGCTGGCAAAGCTGAAAGCCTTCTTGTCGGCCAGGGCTGCTCCGCAGCCCAGCAGCACCATGTCACCACCACCGGCCAAGAAGCTGGCGCTTTCCGACACATAGGTGAGTCTGAGCTTCTGCCCAGAGACTTCAGTAGGTGCCTCGTGCCTCTGGATCTGGCGCTTGTGTTGGGGAGTGCAGGAATGATGCTGGTACCTTGCTAAGCAGGAGGCGGGCGGGGAGAGCCCCTAAACCCCAGGGCTCTGCCCTCCCTCTGGGTTGGGGTGCAGGGCCAGGCCCCCGCTCTTGTTCCCATCCCTGCAGAGGCTGGAGAATTGGCTGCTGCCTCCTTGCTCAGGACAGCGGGGTGGCTGCGCCAGTCCCTGGAGCGGGGCGGCCTTGCCAGCCTTGTCAGGGCAGCGTGTCCCCGGGGGCGATGGGAGCTGGTGACACCACAGTTGGAGGCTGCAGAGTCGCCTCCTCCCCAGGCAGTGGCTGCACCGGCTCTCTGGGCGCCGCTGTGCAGCCGGGACTGGGGACGGCGCTGGGGGTTCTGTTCTTAAAGTTTCCTTCCTTTTTTCCTTTCTGCTTCTAAGGGAAAACCCTTCTGATTCTTCTACTCCCCCACTTCCCTCTCCCTCTCTGTGTCTTTTCCCCTCCCCTTTCTCTGGGCTCCCCTTTTTGTTTTCTCCTCTTGGCTCACAGCAACCTCTTTTATTTAGACCACCAAGTTGTTCTTTATGTCAATAACTGCAGGGCGGCCCCCCAGGGAAGGAGAGCAGAGGGGACCACCGTGCACGTCCTCACCTGCTGCTGCCGGGTCCTGTGCCCGCCCCAGCCCCGCGCTGGGTCCCTGTGGGGCCGGGGCGCTGCCACCGGGACACCGGGCAAGAAACTGGAGCGTTCCCTCGGGAACCGGCTGGGCTGGCGGGACAGCGGGAGCGGCCAGAGGAGCCACAGGGAGGATCCGAGGCTGGAACAGCTCTGCTGGGAGGAACGGCTGAGAGAGAGTCCTCAGCACTCGGACAACTCCTGGGAGAGCTTTCCGTCAGATACTTCATGGTGAAGATTTCAAACACGATTTCATAAAAGAGGGGTTTTTCTTTCCGAGTTGTTTTCTATCATTTTTTGGTTTATACAAGATGTGATAGCAGCATTCTACAATGGGTATTGATCCAGGGGGTCTCCTGGAGACATCTGGACAGGCAGGAGAATAGTCCTGTGAGGCTGGACATTATATGGATTACTTTGCCCCTCACCCCTCCCCAATCCCACCTGCTCCCTCACTGACCACCTGGGACTTGGCCTCACCAAGCTGGAGCACAAGTGTGATGGGAGCAGCTGAGGGACCTGGGGGTTCAGCTGGAGAACAGGAGCTGAGAGGAGACCTTCTGATCTCTGAACTGCCTGAAAAGAGCTTGGAGCCAGGGCGGGTCGGGCTCTGCTCCCCAGGAATAAGTGCCAGGAGCAGAGGAAACAGCCTCAAGTTGCGCCAGGGGAGGTTGAGGTTGGATGTGGGGAACAATTTCTTCCGCAAAGGGCTGTGGGGCATTGGAACAGGCTGCCCAGGGCAGTGCTGGAGTCACCATCCCTGGAGGGTTGAACAGACCTGAGATGAGGGTCTCAGGACACGGGTCAGTGCTGGGGGTGGGGGAGCAGTTGGACTCCATGATCTTAGGGGTGTTTTTCAACCAAACCTTTGCATTGTAATAGTGCCTAAAGGTCACAGCCAGGGTTTCTTTTGTCTTGTCCTGGTATTTTTGCAAATGGGTAGAAGTCTGTCTCAAAGCATGTAATGAAAACGAAAAAAAAGAGCATGGGTAGAGCAAACCATGGGAAGGAGGGAGGGCCAAGTATGAAGGTAAATCTCAGCAAGAGCAAGTATTTACACATCACTAGTGATACGCAAAACTTGCAGGCTGTAAATCATTGACACTTTTTTTGTTACTCATGGAAACATTTCCTGTGTCCCACAGGATCCTTGTGTCACTGTTGCGAACTGCAGATGCATTTTTGGCATCAAAACAAAGGTGCATCTCAAAGCTGGGTGGGTCAGTTTGAAATTGTTACCGAGTGTATATTGGTAGCATATGAAAGAAAAAGCCTCGCAGTGATTTTTACCATTGGGAGCTTCTGGCAGGTGTTGATCTGCAAGAAGCAGCCTTGGCAGAGGTGAGAAGATTCTAAAAGATGGAAATAAGGAGAGTCAGAAGAGAGATTAGATTCTGAGGGATCTTAAGAGTGAACATGAAATAACCGAATGCAAAAGCAAGTCTTAATGCTGCATTTTGACTGAGCTGGAGGGTAGAAGTCTGGGCTTTGGAAAGCTCGGAGTTTGCACAGGGTGGAAGGCAAGAGTCATAACAGCAAAAAGGGAGAAGGGCTGGAGCTGACTTCTGCTGGGAAAAGCATTTTTGCCTCCCCTAGAAAAACAGGTGGCTTCCAGAAACACGTTCAGTACCCATTTTCTCAATCTGGAGGTGTCCTGGTGGAGGAAGCCTTAGCACCGCACTGACACACGCAGGGCAGGCGAGGCAGAAGAAGATGCGCTGTCTGGGTTACCGGCTCAGGCCACTGAACAGCGGCACCGACTGTGATAGAGAAAGCAGCGACCGAGGGGAGCTGGAAGGGGCCTTGGCTGCAGGTAACCGTGCCCTGGGCTGAGAGTGGCTGGCGCTGCGTCTAATGAACGTGACTGAGTGTTGGGACATGGCTAATAGAGAAGGGGCATGGCTCTATTGATCCGTTGTATCAGGAGAATTCTGTTCTAAGTTAGCATGAATAGGCCTCAGTTAGCATGAGTTTGGTGTAGCATAGTGGAAAAGTACTGAGCGTTTGCTCTCTGGTTCAGCTGAGCGTTTAGATAAACAAGCTGGGGAATTATCTCTAGCAGGGTGAGAAGGTTGCATTCCAGAGAAACCACAAGAAGGTTGAGCTCATTATGTATACTATCCAATCAATAGAAGACGAGTAGGCATAATCATTGTATACTATCCAATTAATAGAAGACGAGTAGGCATAATTACTGTATACTATCCAATTAATAGGTGACGAGTATGCATAATTATTGTAAGTCTTATATAAATCAGCTTAGTGCATCAATAAAGTTGAGGTATGCTTATCACTCATATTGGGTCGACCGCATTCCTTCCTCCGTCCGCTCGGGTCTGGAACTCTGATGGAATTTTTCTCTCGGCAATTGGCGCCCGAACCGGCGATCCGAAGCGGCGGATAGAAGCAAAAGGCACCGGGAGAGCAGCGACCGGCGGGCAAGATCGACCGAACACTTTGCTGCGGTGTGTCGTCTCCGAAGCCTGAACCGACTGAAGTTCGCCAGTGCTGGGCTACAGGAAACAAGGGCTGCAAGAGGTCTCTTAATTTAGCAAGAGGTACCGTACTATAATGATGAATAACGGGGAAATAGATTAAAAATGATGAATAACGGAGAGATAGATAACAGAGAAACGGATTAAAAGAGATAGATAACAGAGAAACGGGTTAAAAGCGATAAATAACAGAGAAACGGGTTAAAAGTGATAAATAACAGAGAAACGGATTAAAAGTGATGAATAACGGAGAAACGGGTTAAAATGATGAATAACAGAGAAATGGATTTAGAAGTAGCCCTAGATTTATTACAAAGCTTTTTAGAAAAGCGAGGTGTTGATCATAGTTACGTTAAACAGCTAGCTGGTCTAGTAACATTGGGAAAAACTAAAGGCTGTTTTCAGGATCCTGATTTATTATTTGATGAAGGAGAATGGAGGAAATTGGGGGATGTGTTGTGGGATATGATCATAGACGAGGATAAAACAGCTAAGAAACTGATGAAACCGTGGAGGGAAGTAATTAATAATATTAAGCGTCATAAACTGGAGAAGAATTTAGCCGCGGTAGCTTCACAAAAACTCGGCAAAATGGAGCCTTCCGCTCCTCCGATGGAAACAGGCATATCTGCTTTTTCAGGGGGGCCAACGCTGCCACCCTCAGGACAAGACGATTTGTTATTTAGTACATGTAAGGCTCCTGTTTCTCCGTGCTGGCAATCGGTGTGTGTAAAAAAGAAAGCAGAGTTGAGTTCTAGTTGGAATGTAGATCAAGTACAGCAGTCGCAGCAGCAGAAACAAAGTTGTGAGGAGTATAACGATCGGAAAGCTATAAGTGAGTCAGAGATGGAGAAAGTTGTAAAGGATACATCTAAGAGACCAGTCAGGTGTCCAGCACTAGTTAATTGGAAAAAGGTAATGGAGGATGCTGCAGACAATGGAGATTTTGGGCCAGATTCACCTTTTGCGTTCCCCGCACTATTTGAGCGAGATAGATATGGAGATATGCACGGGCACTATAATCCGATTAGTTGGAAATTATTGTCGCAGTTGAGAGCTACAGTTTCGGAATCAGGGTTGCATGGAGAGCCGACTAAACAGCTTTTAAATTATTTGTTTGGGAGTACGTTATTGTGTCCAGAAGATATTAAGGTAATAATGAGAATGATAATGACACAGTCACAGTTGTTATTGTGGCAAGCACATTGGCAGAGATTTTGTGAGGCTTCTGTACAGCAAGCGAGAAATCCTAATGATCCTTTAAGTGATGTAACGGTAGAACAGTTAATGGGGTTAGGACCATTCCTTCAAGTTCGAGCTCAATTAGAAATGGGCCCCGAAAAATGTGCTGAGGCTATGAGAACAGCTCGAGAAGCCATTGAGCATGTTAAAACATCACAGCCATCTCCGTCGTACATGAGTATTAAGCAAGAAAGGGATGAATCATTTGCACAATTTATAGACAGGATTACTTCAGCAATAGAACAATCAGATGTACCAGGCTGGATGAGGGCAGCTTTGTTAAGACAGTGTGCATTGCAGAATGCAAATTCAGTAACTAGAGGTATCTTAGTGACGTTACCTGCAGACGCTACCATAGAAGCTATGTTAGACAGAATGAGCAGAGTTCCGGTAGGGCCACAAGCCATGATGGTAGAGGCTATGGAGAAGCTAGGGAGAGACCTCCTGCAAGCCCAGCAACAGGCATTTGCTGCATTAGCCCAGCTACGTGCTACTCCTGTGGAAGTAGAAAGACGACCACGCCCGAATGAGGGAAGACAGAGTAATAAATGCTTCAGATGTGGAAAAGAAGGTCACTTTCGCCGTGACTGCCGGGTGCCTCGAGTTTGGTGTGAGAACTGTAAATCTAGCGGTCATAATACTGAAGCATGTTTCTCGGGAAACGGGAGAATGAGCGCGCCGAGCCGCCGCGCTCCGACAAAAGTGGCAGCTCCAGCAATCGAAACACCAGAGGATCTACAGAGAGAGCACCACATGACAGTGACAGCTGCTCCACTGGTACGCTCCAACCTGCAACAGCCGGGAGCCTCGGATTGGACTTGGCAACCTCAGTAGATATCAGTTTGATCGATCAGCGGCCACAAAAGATACCATCCACCTTTAAAGGACCTTTAATAATTAATGGACAATCACAAGGGGCATTGTTAATTGGTCGTTCGTCGAGTGGTATGAAAGGCCTTACGATTATCCCAGGACTTATTGATGCCGATTACAAAGGGATTGTACAAATTATGGTTCAGACACTGTTTCCTCCGATTTTCATTCCGAAGGGTAGTCAAATAGCACAATTGATACCACTTCCGCAATTAACAAAGGACATGACGCCAGCATTATCTTCAGAAAGAGGAGGTGGTGGATTTGGATCGACAGGACCTGCTGTGATGCTAACTATGTCAATGAGCCGGCGACCAACTGCGTCAGTTCGAATGGAATCTAGAGGACAATCTATTTTACTTACAATGTTACTGGACACTGGGGCTGATTTGACCATCGTAGATGAGGGCGCCTGGCCTCAGGATTGGCCAACAAAACCTATGGACGGGGGCGTTGAAGGAGTAGGAGGTCATTCATCAGTACGTCAAAGTATTGAACGTATTCTGTTCATCATAGACGGGAGAAAAGCCAATACATTTGTTACAGTAATGACTCTTCCTGCAGGTGTAAATGGACTAATAGGTCGAGATATACTGGATCAGCTAGGAGTCATTTTGACAACTGAAAGGGCTTTTCGCTAACGGTCACTGCAAAATGGGCTTTCCCGATCCCTCTTAAATGGACTTCAGATGACCCTGTATGGATCGAGCAGTGGCCGTTAAAGATGGAAAGTCTTGCAGCAGCACATCAGTTGGTACAAGAACAGTTTGATCAAGGACATTTGCAACTGTCAACAAGCCCATGGAATACGCCTATATTTGTGATTAAGAAAAAATCAGGAAAGTTCCGACTGCTTCATGATTTGAGAGCTGTAAATGCACAAATGCAACCGATGGGAGCATTACAACCTGGTCTTCCGAATCCGGCAATGCTTCCTGAACACTGGAAGTTGTTAATTGTGGATTTGAAGGATTGCTTTTTTACTATTTCTTTGCACCAGCTTGACACACAGCGATTTGCCTTCACTTTGCCAGCGATTAATAGGGAAGCTCCTGCTCAGCGGTTTGAATGGACTGTGTTACCGCAAGGAATGAAAAATAGTCCGACATTGTGTCAATTGTTTGTGGACAATGCGTTGCGTCCTATTCGTGATGCCTGGCCTACAGCGATGGTGTATCACTACATGGATGATATTCTTATTGCACAAGAACAAGACTTTACTGAGCAACAATTGCAATTTTTACATTGTCAGTTGTATAAGGAGGGTTTAGTAATTGCTAAGGAAAAAATTCAGCGACAAGAACCGTGGTTGTACTTAGGGTGGAAAATTACTGACTCCCAAATTCGACCGCAAAAACCGCATATTACCACAGATATTAGGACACTTCATGATGTTCAGAAACTCATGGGGGATTTACAATGGTTAAGGCCTGTCGTGGGTATTACCAATACGTAGTTAGAGGTGTTACGACCATTGCTGCGTGGAACCGATCCCTCCACTCCGGTGGATCTCTCTATGGAGCAAAAACAAATGATCCAGAATTTAGCTCACTTAATCACATTGGGTTTTACAAGGAGACGTGACCCTGCAATACCTGTAGATTTTTCTGTTTTTCAAACAGATGGTCATTTAATTGGGGCTCTTACACAACATAAAGAGAAAAAGGGGGAGCGGGAGGAATTTGGGATACTTGAATGGGTATTTCCAAAGCTACAGCCAAGAAAGTCAATACAGCAAAAGGTCGAAACCTTAGCAGATTTAATAAGGAAGGGTAGGAAGCGTGTAATTCAGATCACAGGGCAAGAGTTGCAGACAATATATGTTCCGATGAAAAAAGAAGCAATAGAGTGGTACCTTCAGAATAGCGAGGAGTTGTGTGAGTGTTTATTCTCATCAGCTACAACTATATCCTTGTCTCCTGTAAAGGCGGCAATAGTGCAGTTTATTGGTCACAATGAATGGATGCAGAAACCTCTCCGCAGTAAATCACCCCTAGAAGATGCCCAGACAGTGTTTACGGATGCAGGAAAAAGGTCCAGAAGAGCTGCAGTTACCTGGATCGCTTGTGGTGAGTGGCACCACCACTTGCTGGAAGCTGTTCCGGGAGATTCCTTGCAGACATTGGAGCTTGCTGCTGTTGTATGGGCCATGGGGAAGTGGAGAGAGGAAACAATTAATATTGTGACCGATTCGCTGTATGTCGCGGGTGTGTTACACAGGATAGAAGATTCTCAGATTAAGGATGTTAAGCAACTGCGTTTGGGAGAACTGTTTAGACAGTTGCGTACATTAATTCAAGGAAGAACAAAACCATATGCAGTGATTCACATCCGTAGTCATATGTGGGATTGTGGCCTTGGGGAAGGGAATGCTAGAGCAGATAGGTTGGTAGCATGTTCTGCCCCTGTTAGTGATTTTGCCAAGGCTAGAGAATCACATAGTGTGTTCCATCAGAACGCGAAAGGATTACATTCACAGTTTAAGATCACTGTAGAGGAAGCTAAGGGAATTGTACGGACTTGCCCTCAGTGTAGTCATCATGGTTCTGGTCTAGGCGTAGGGGTTAATCCTAGGGGGTTGGGTCCTAATGAGATCTGGCAAATGGACGTGACGCATGTGCCCTCAATGGGTAGGCTCAAATATGTACATATTACAGTTGATACATATAGTCATTTTGTATGGGCAACGCCACAGGCAGGGGAAAAAGCTAGTCATGTAATTCGTCACTTGACGGCGTGTTTTGCTGTAATGGGGGTACCAGCACAGATTAAAACGGATAATGGGCCAGCTTATTGTAGTGAGAAGATGCGTAAATTCTGTCAGTTATGGGGAGTACAACATGTTACAGGGATTCCACATTCCCCAACGGGACAAGCAATTGTAGAGAGAATGAATCAAACGCTGAAGCAATATTTGCAGAAATTTCAAAGTATCACGGACAGTCAAGAAAGGGTTATGAAAACATTGTTTGTTTTAAATTACCTCTGTATATTTGGATCAGATGAGGAGCCACCAGTAAAAGTGCATTCAGGTCTCTCAAAGAAAGTAACTGTTCAAATGAAGGTGTTTTATCGAGACCCAGAAACTGGACAGTGGAAAGGGCCTGCAGAAGTTCAATACATTGGCAGAGGGTACATGTGTGTACTTACTCCTACAGGGCCAAGATGGGTACCTGCAAAATGGACTCGGCCAGCATTAAAGGACTGATGGTGTTTATTTTGACTGCCATTGGTACAACCGCTGTCCCGCATTTGTTGATGAAGCAACAGAACATTTGGTTAACTTGGGCCAATAAGACGCACAATCCTAATTTCTGTCTGAGTCTCGCTTCAGCTCAAGAGCCATTCAAGATGTGTCTAATTGGAATACCTTTATCAGTCAATGAATCTATTGAGATGCTTACAGGACTGTATAATGTGTCTGTTTGGAACAACTGTAATTGTACGGGGGAACCTGATGCTTGTTTAGCTCATTTACCCTTTAATAATGCATCTTGTCGATTAGCTTTCCAATAGCTAGGTGGTGGGCCTCGCTAGGTTTTCCTTCATGGCTGTTGTCATTCTTTAAACCAGTATTGGTAGGAATTGCTTTTATTTTGCTTATATTGCTTATTGGTATGTGTTGTCTTTCATGTATTAGGCAATTATGTTTAAAGATAATTGATGCTACTTTTCGCAAGGAAGTGTTATTAGCCCAAAGAGAAAAAGGGGGAATTGTTGGGACATGGCTAATAGAGAAGGAGCATGGCTCTATTGATCCGTTGTATCAGGAGAATTCTGTTCTAAGTTAGCATGAGTAGGCCTCAGTTAGCATGAGTTTGGTGTAGCATAATGGAAAAGTACTGAGCGGTTGCTCTCTGGTTCAGCTGAGCGTTTAGATAAACAAGCTGGGGAATTATCTCTAGCAGGGTGAGAAGGTTGCATTCCAGAGAAACCACAAGAAGGTTGAGCTCATTATGTATACTATCCAATCAATAGAAGACGAGTAGGCATAATTATTGTATACTATCCAATTAATAGAAGACGAGTAGGCATAATTACTGTATACTATCCAATTAATAGGTGACGAGTATGCATAATTATTGTAAGTCTTATATAAATCAGCTTAGTGCATCAATAAAGTTGAGGTATGCTTATCACTCATATTGGGTCGACCGCATTCCTTCCTCCGTCCGCTCGGGTCTGGAACTCTGATGGAATTTTTCTCTCGGCAACTGAGCATCTTCCTTGTCTGTGTGCTGATCTTTTTCAATTGTGGTGTTTCACAAGGGAGAGAGAAAGAGAAAGGACATGAAAAGTAAATGTCGTGCTATTGGCATTTCAAAACTGCCTTTCTGTTGTTTTCAAACAGGCTCGGAATATCTCCTTTCGGAACCTGTGTCTTTGGAGATGTTGGAGGAGACAAAGGAGAAGGACACCCAGGAGGAAGACACGCGAGGAAGATGTGGAGTCTCTGCACAGCCTTCAGGAGAGTCTGAGGAACCAACCAAGGAAGACGAGGAGACTACACAGAGCATTCAAGAGGCAAGTCACTGGCGTACGGACCGTTCTGTGTGACTAGGGGACATTTTAGAGACGGAGGGGAAAAACAAACAGCTCATAAAGAACCCAAACCCCAGCCTCCCCAAACCAGGATTTTGTTGCAGTGTCCTCAAAAGAAATCCTTTCTAATTTAGCTATTGCTGTGCTTAAGGCTGTGGTAGTTAAAAGCCCTGAAATTTTAATTGTTCAAGCGGTGTGTTCAAGTGCGGATTGGACTAGATGATCTTCTGAGGTCCCTTCCAATCCCAAACATACTGTGTGATACTGTGTGTGATGACCAAACATTAGGCAGTTGCAGGGGACCAGTATATGTATTTCTAAAGTTAATTGTTACCTCATTGTCTACTATTCTCTTTTTCTTTGCTCCTCCCTGCAAATCCAAACAGCGCTGAAAAGAAAGCTGTGGAGGAGAAGTCTGGTTTAATGGTGCCCACTTGGTGCTGTAGCAGGGCTGTGAGAGGGTCTTAAAATCCTTGTAGGATTTGGTGAAATCAGGTAGAATGAAGGTAGCATGAAAGAAAAACAAGAGACCCATAGATAAGCTGAATTCTTGCAACAATGCAATTATTTCCCTTTTAACCCTATGAAGAGAAGAAAAAAGAAGATAACATATTTTAGTCAGATTATTAAAGCCTGTATCTGCCTCAGCATACTCTAGATCACTTCAGTATTACACAGAAAACCTAAATGCACAGCCCAGCAGATCAGATCAGTTCACCCGTGGCAACACAGCTCAGTCTTGGTTTTGTAGCTCAAAGCGATGTTCTTGCTTTCATGTGCTCCCTCCTGTTCACAGCTGCAAGTTCCAACAGTCTCTGCACCAGCAGAGCTCCTGAGAGAACTGGTACTAACCCTTGTGGATCAAAATGTTCCTGCAGCGGCTGTTAGTGCTGGGTTCAGGAGATCTGGACACTCTGGTTCAGTTCTTACCTCTTTCATTGGTGTGCACAGTAACTTGTGCACTCAGGTCCTCTCTGCTTTCGTTTGAAGTCCAAAAAAACCCCAGGTAAGTCAAGGCAGCTAAAAGAGCCCGGGAGGGCTCTGCTCCCTGAACACAATATTCCAGGTGTGGTCTCCCCAGGGCAGAGTAGAGGGGCAGGAGAACCTCTCTGACCTACTGACCACCCCCTTCTAACCCACGCCAGGTACCATTGACCACCACTCTCTGGCTTCTTCCCTTCAGCCAGTTCACTGTTGAGTGCACCAGGTTGGGAGTGCCTTGGTGATATCCTTGATCTGGGCTGCAGGTAGACTACAAACTTCCCTTTGATGAGGGTCAACTCTGCATGTTGGGCGCTCTGTCCCTCTCAGAAGGGAATTACCTACTACAATTACCCTTCTTTCTTTCTTATCAGAGTCAGTCTTGAGGTGTGGGGTCAACTGCCTCTTTCTATGTGGCCTTGTAGGTGGGCCTTGCACCACATCCTCACCTACCTCTTCTTCAAGTTCCAGGGCCTCAAACTTATTACGGAGGGGCACCTGAGGAAGCAAAGCAGGTAAGGAGTGGGGGTTGCCCGTGACGCTGAACTGGAACTTGCTTCCAACCCTCATCATCTTTGTGGTCCCCTACCTCAGCCCAACAGCAACAGGGCAGGGGCTGTCTCGGGTCTTCCCCCTCTGCCTGACAGGGCAGGGGGTCCATCACCTTTTGGAGGGTATCCCCCTGGGACCTTTCTGACTGGTACATCAGGGAGTTACTCCACCAGTTAATCTCCTTTTCACACTCCCTGATGGACCTCGGTGTCTGGACCTTCTCCCTAAGATTTGCGATCATGCTGAGCAGATCTTGCACCAGCTCACACCTCACACATGTGGGATGCTGGCCATCCTCCCCAAGCAGCAGCAGGCTCTGGCAATCCCTGCAGCCAGAAACCTGAACAGCCACGGTTCGGGGCAAGGCCTCTGTCTGAGTTGCGACAGTCTTTTTGTGACAAGCTCTCTTTCTGGAGACCGTGGTCAGCAGCGCTCTGGGACACTGGCAATAGGTGAGAGGGTCTACCAAGCAAGGAGTGACACCCTCTGCACCCTACTACACGAGCTAACACACCTGCTGCTGCAGCAAAGTGTGGGTGGTACTCACCCACTTGACAAGCTGGTTGCTCCCCTCCCAGTGCCTGCTGAGCAGTGACAGTCGCTACCCTCTCGGAGGCTTTTTCAAGGCCAGGGGTCGGGGTGTGATCGCCGACACTGTGGTAACACCACGCCACGTCAGCCACTCTTGCAAGGGCTGCCGGGGGCTTCCAGGTCGAAAAATTGGGATCCGGGGAACCGCAAAACCCCGTGTACCTCAGGATCCGCTGAAACGACTCCAGCTGAGCTGGCGCCAATCAGCTGACCCCGGGGACTGAGATTTAGATTGCATATTAGAAAAATATTATTCTCAGAAAGGGTTGTCAGGCGTTGGAACAGGCTGCCCAGCGCAGTGGTAGAATCACCATCCATGGAGGGGTTTAAAAGGCATTTAGACAAGGTTATTAGGGACATGGTTTAGTACCAGAGTTAGATTAGGTTATGGTTGCACTTGGTGATCCTGAGGGCCCCTTCGAACTGAAACGATCCTATAATTCTATGATTGTATGATTTATATCTGGTCTTCAGAACTTGTACACTTAATCAGATCAGTTTCAAAAGTGTGGCTGAAGAGGAAGGGATGTAAAGAGAAGAAGTGATAGAGGAATTCTCCAATTGATATTGATACAGAGTTCCTCCTAAAGAGGTGTGTATGGGAAGGAGAAGCCATCTCCTTGGGGTCCATCATTGCATGGACAGTGTTGTTCCTCACCTCCCCAGCCCAACTGTGTCTATTTGTATGTTTGGCTGTGTCAGTGGAAAATATACATCCATATGACACACATAAGGTTTAGAACCCTCCAAGAGCAGGTCTTAGATTTGGAATCTATTCAGAAGTTGACCTTGGGTCACCTCATCTCCCCAGTACCCCAGAGACAGACAAACAGACACACACACAGACAAACTCACTCACACACACACACAAATCAGTCAGGGAAGGACTAATCTGGAGTTTGAAAATCATAGAATAACTTGAGTTGAAAAGGACCCATAAGGATCATTGAATCCAAGTCTCTGCTCCTCACAGGACTACCTAAACTAAACCATAAAACTAAGAGCATCTGCCAGATGCTCCTTGAACTCTGACAGATGTGGTGTCATGACCACTTCCCTGAGGAGCCGGTTCCAGTGACTGACCACCCTCTCAGTGAAGAACCTTTTCCTAATGTCCAATCTGAACTTCCCCCGATGCAGTTTCACTCCATTTACATGTCCTATCACAGGTCATCAGGAAGAAGAGATCAGCGCATCCCCCTCCACTGCCCACCATGAGGAAGGTGCAGACTGCAATGACGTCCCATCCAGCCCCAGCCGTGTCCCATGCAGGGGCTGCTACAGCCCTGCTCTGGCTCTGCCAACCTCTGGGCAAGAAGGGAGGCCGGGCAGGGCTGGCTGTTCCCTGACACAGGCACCGAGTCCCACAGCAGGAAGAAGATGGACAGAGAGCAAACCTCACACGTGAACTTGGGGGAGTGGTCAGTGCTGTAAATGGCAGCGGGAGAGACAAATGTCCTGGGAACCTTCCCAGTCTGGCTGGAGCTGGACATGGCACGAGGACATGGAGACCAGTGCAAACCCAGGACTGCTGGTGTCAGCTCCAGGAGATCCCCAGCACAGACGGCCTGTGCCCCTCAGTGCCAGCCCCTCTCCCCAGCCCAGAACAGGAGTGCTGCTCCAGCAGCAGAGCAGCCGGCCCCAAATGAGTGTCTGCAGAAGGGGGTTTCTCTTCCTCCTGGATTCCTCCCTGCAGGCACAGCAATGCTCCCTTGCTCTTCTCCAGAGACGTCCCTTTCCCTGGGTGACTGTGTCCAGGCTGGGCTGGCCAGGCAGCCTTGGTTCCCACTCTGGGCTCTCCTCAGGGCCCTGAGCTGGCCCCGCTGCTCTGAAAAGACCATGAACTGCTCTTGTCCATGACCATGGCTCCAGGGAGCCCAATGCAAAAGTGGCAGAAAGGATCTGTCCAGTGAGGCGGTGAGGAGCAGCCCTGAGGTCCACAAGTGCCTGATCCTCCTCATGGCAGCTGGGCTCTTGGCTCCTTGACCCCTCCTGCGTGCCAGGACTGAACCCCCAGTTCCAGAGGACATGTACAAGATGAGACACAGACAAATAATTTCCTGCTGGTTTCTTTACTGTGTTTACCTGCACTGGGAGCAATGCTCCATTTGTATATGAGGACTTTACACCACAAAACACTGGTAGAGGGCAATAAATAATATTCTTTCAGTGGGAATATGATTTGAAGTATATTAAACAAAAAGAAAACCAAGACATATATGTTAAAAAAAGCCTCCAAGCTTTCTCCTGAGGATGATAGACTGCTTATTGATACTGCAGTATTCCTTGGTCAAATAATTTCCTCAGGGAATCCTTGATCTCTTTGTTCCTCATACTGTAAATGAGGGGGTTCACTGCTGGAGGCACCACTGAGTACAGAACGGACACCACCCGATCTAGGTTTGGGGAGAAGATGGAAGGGGGCTTCAGGTGAGCAAAAATACCAGTGCTGACAAACAGGGAGACCACGGCCAGGTGAGGGAGGCACGTGGAAAAGGCTTTGTGCCGTCCCTGCTCAGAGGGGATCCTCAGCACGGCCCTGAAGATCTGCACATAGGACACCACAATGAACACAAAACACCCAAAGACTAAACAGGAGCTAACAACAAGAAGCCACACTTCCCTGAGGTAGGAGTGTGAGCAGGAGAGCTTGAGGATATGAGGAATTTCGCAGAAGAACTGGTCCACAGCATTGCCCTTGCAGAGTGGCAGTGAAAATGTGTTGACCGTGTGTAGAAAAGTGTTGAGAAACCCACTGGCCCAGGCAGCTGCTGCCATGTGGACACAAGCTCTGCTGCCCAGGAGGGTCCCGTAGTGCAGGGGTTTGCAGATGGCAACGTAGCGGTCATAGGCCATGATGGTGAGAAGGGAATACTCAACAGAGATCAAGGAGAGAAAAAAAAAGAGCTGTGTAGTACATCCTTGATAGGAGATAGTCCTGGTGTCCCAAAGGGAATTTGCCATGGATTTGGGGACAATGGTGGAGATGGAGCCCAAGTCAAGGAGGGAGAGGTTGAGGAGGAAGAAGTACATGGGGGTGTGGAGGTGCTGGTCCCAGGCTATGGTGGTGATGATGAGGCCGTTGCCCAGGAGGGCAGCCAGGTAGATGCCCAGGAAGAGCCAGAAGTGCAAGAGCTGCAGCTCCCGTGTGTCTGTGAATGGCAAGAGGAGGAACTGGGTGATGGAGCTGCTGTTGGACATTGGCTGTTTCTCTGTTCAAAAAAGGAAACAACAACTTAATATTAGGACAGACTCCACGGAGCAAAACTACTCTCTTTTTCATTAACATCACCCCAACTGAAATGCGTTTCCTTTCTCTGGTCTGTGCTGGCTGAGTGTGCTGTGAGCAGCAGAACCTCTGCCCGTGTGCTGCCAAGCAGCCAGCTCTGCTCTGCTGCACTGGGGACACGGGAGCTGGGTTGTGGCAGCTCCAACGTTCACAAGCGGTGTCCGATTTTATGCATTGTTAATGGAAATCGTCAGTATCTGCACTCTTGACACTGAAAAGCACGGGAAGCAGAGCCGTGTTTTAACATGTCTTTGTAATGATTTTGTCTGTGTTTTTAGTTTTTCACCATCACATCCCGTGACTGGGTTTTTGTAGGGGTCAAAATCTTCATCTTTATGAGGTAAAATGTGAAGAGTCTTGAGAGAGGACAGGTGAAAGGGCTCATCTTTCTGTGGCTCAGTGCAGAGTCAGGACAGCAGAAGAGTCCATCAGTCTTCTTGTCATCGCTCCTGTGCCTTTGCTTGTGCTACTTTGAAGATGACTTCACACACAAATCACTCCTTAAAAAACCCCAAATATTTGGACTCATATGGGAGCGGGGGAGCATTGTTTGAAAGGGCAGATCTGCAAACTGTTCTCTGTTCCAGCCCACTGTCGGAGATGTGATGGAGAGAGCAGGACCCGACCTCTCACCGAGTGAAGCAAAGGACTCTGAGAGGACAGTGCGGACCCCAAGGAAAGGCTCAGCACTGCTGGGATCCTACAGCAGACCTGAGCCTTTCTGGGGGCAGCTCGTGAGCCCAGCAGGACAGGCAGAGCAGGGTCAGGCTCCTGAAAGCGACATGTCCTAAAGGGACAGTCAGATCATTGCCCAGCACACAACACCCAGCATCATCTGCAGACAAGGACCGAAAGAGCTCCTGAACACCCCCTGCTCTGCTGCCTGGAGCTGTCCCTGCCTGCAGCTGTGTCTGTGTCCCCAGGTCTCCTGCTGTCAGTGCCACAGATCCCATCCCACTCGCTGTGTGCTCAGCTCTGCCCTGCAGACCCCTCCCAGCAGCCGGCACTGCCCAGGGACAGCTCTGTGTGACTCCAGGAGCTACAGCTGAATTACCCTGCACCCAGAGACTTACCATGTCAAGGGCTGCAGAGATGTCTCCTCCAGTGAACTCTCAGTTACGGTCCCAGTCCTGAGCCACTTCCTCACTCCTCCCTCCTCAGCAGCTCCAGGCAGAGCCCTCATCCCTGCTGCGTGTGCAGAGGAGCTGCTCCTGGGCAGAGCTGTCTCTCTGCAGCGCTGCCGCTGCCATGAGCTCCCTCTGTGCCAGGAGCCCGGCCCAGCTCAGCAGCACAGGAGCAGCACAAGGCACTTTAATGACCCCTCTGGTGGGTTTGCTGCTGAGTCCATGAACCTCAGGCCCTGAGAGGAAGTTGAAGAAACATCTCAAGAAGTCAATGTCAGATTCAAACTCCAAACTTCCTTGTAGTGCTAATGGGTCCCACCGAGGAACACTACTGAGAAACCAGGTGCAGGGTCTGGGTAGAGAAGAAAACTGGAAGCAGAGATGACATATCAGGAAAAGCAAAGTAAAGGTGGCTCTGATGGGCAGTGAACATGGATGTGCTGCATGAACGCTGCAGGCCGGGGAAGAGCAGCTGGAAAGTGCCTGGAGGAAAAGGCCCTAAGGGTGTTGGTGACAGCGTCTGAACATGAGCCAGTGTGTGCCCAGGTGGCCAAAAAGGCCACCAGCATCCTGGCTTGTATCAGGAATAGTGTGGCCAGCAGGACCAGGGAAGTGAGCGTTCCCTGTCAGTAGATGAAACACTCCCACCCAATTTGTTGTCATCTGCAAATTTACTAAGGGTGCACTCAATCCCTTCATCCAGATCATTGATAAAGAGGTTAAACAGAACTGCCCTTGACGCATCCAGCAGCAGGTACAGCGAGTGATGGCACCACCAGCTGAGGTGCCATCACAGGTGGAGGAACCATGGCACATGAAGCTATTGACACAAATACAGCTGAAGAGAAGGTTACAGAGAGCAGCACAGATGCCAATACAGGTGCTGTTACACCTACAGGTCCACCCCGCAGTGGACACCCTGCCCCTCCCAGCCTGGGTGATGCGTCACAGTGAGGCCCTTTGTGACCCGCTGTGTGACACCACACGGTGCCATATACAGGTGGCGTGACCGCAGCCCTGCACTGTCTGTCAAGACAGCGACGGGACAGGACAGGCGAGCAGAGCTGGCGAGGAGACCCCGAGCACAGCCCACGACTTTCATTGCCAGTCCCGGCACTTCAGAGCACAGAGGCCTTTGCCTGAAGTTCCCCCTTCCCCAATAGTACAGAGGACTTTCCCTTAAGTTCCCGTCCTTTCCCCCTGCTTCCCGGCATTTCACAGGATGGCAAAGAGACCGCCCCCCAGCACCCCAAGGGCGGCCTGGGAAGAGGTGGAGGCTTCCCAGGAGAGCAGTTCTCTGCTGGACGCCTGCAAGGTCCCCACGGTCCAGCTGATGCAGACCGGTGAGTGCAGGGCTGCCTCAGGGCTGGGCAAGGGTCCGGGCCAGTAAATAAATGGGCCAGTGAGAGCGACCAGCTCGATGCCAGGATCACGTTTCCTTGGCACAGCGGCAGTGCAGTCCTGCAGGTGGGGGACATGGCGGTGCTTGACCACCAGGGCTGCCCAGGAGCAGCTGGAAGCCGGCCCCAGCACAGCCGCCCTCCTCAGCCGTGCTGAGCTTCAAGCTCTTTTCATGGTTGCGGAAGCTTGTTGGCAAAGATGCTGTGTCCAACTGACTCCTCTGTGTTTCCCCTCCACGTAGGCGAGACACTGCCAGAGGAGAACCCAAAGCATCCAGAGCTCCAACCTGCATGGGATTCTGTGAGCATCTGGACAATTGCTTCACTCCACCACGGTATCAACATGGCCAAGGTAACGAGCTCCCACCTTGTGTCAGGAGACACCTGTGAGCAAAGCGACCCAGAATCAGCAGAGTTGGCATGGCCTCACTGTCCCTGGTGAGAGGGTTCCTGCTCTCCCCACGTAGGGACTGTCCGAGGGTGGTCCGGCCATCCTGGACACCAGGGAGCCCTGGTTCCCAGCAGGGCAAACACATAATGCCCATGCTCCCAACCCTCCTCCCTCCACCTGGGGAGCCTCTGCTCTAATCCTCCCCCCTGCAGTGACGGCAGACCCTGTTTCCAGCTTCCCTGCAGGCACTGCTGACAGCGCTGCCGGGCATCTCTGGCCAGAGCTGCTCATGGTGCTCAGCCAAGCAGCACCAGCAGGGTGGTCAGCACGACATGTCTTCCCCATCTTCCTTCCTCCTGTAGGAGTTTGGAGAAAACCGCCAGCCTGCCCAGATGACGGACATTCTCATGGTGGCCATTGAGGCCTTGACAGCAGAGGATATCTGTGACAGGCAGATGGGCAGCAGGGTCCTGGACACGGCCATGGGAGACCCGGCCTCCTGGATGACAGATGTAAGTGCCCTGTGGCTGGATTGTCCTGCCTGTGAGCCCTGTCAGGCCTTGTCCTTCCCTCCTTCCCTAAAGCAGCTCTCTCAGGCACCTGAAGCCATTTCAAGAGAGCGGAGAAGGACGGGGAGGGCAGCAGTTTCAGTGGCAGCTTGGGGAATGGCTGCAGCAGCACCAGGGGCTGCAGCATCCTCACCCGTCTCACATCCAGGTGCCAAAGCTCATGAGATACATCTACAAAAACATCAAGGGCGTCTCCACGGAGCCAGCCCGGCACAGCCTGCACTCACTCCTCCTCCTGCTGACGGAGCGGTGCTCCAGGGAAGTGGTGAGGAGCCTGTTGGAGATCTCTCCAACATGTGACAGGTATTGGCCCTGACAGCCCTGGGGGCTTGTTCCCTGTGGGGAGGAGGGCACAGGGATTCTCTGGCTGCCAGACCCACATCCCCAAGGAGAAGGGCTTCCATCCCACCACGTGTCCCAGCCCCACTGGGTCAGCCAGGCCCGCAGCAGCCCAAACTGGCCAATCTGGAGCCCAGCGCCACCACGCTCCTCCCTGCCCAAAGGGCAACACCACCTCAGGCCCGTCCAACCTGCCCGGGCAGGGCCCCCGGGCACCCCAAGCAAAAATGGTGGGCAGGGCCAGGGCTGCAGCACCGCCCGGCTCTGGAGGACCTGGCTTGGACATGCTGCCCTGGCCGAGGCAGCCCCGCTGACGGGCGCTCTGGCTCTGCAGCGCTGCCCTGGCCATGTGGGAGGTGATGATCTCCATGCCTGGGACTTTGTGGAGCGTCCTGACCGAGCTGCGCAGCGTGCTCCAGGACCTGCAACTGCACAAGGTGTTCAGCTGTGCCATGGAGGACGCCTGCATCAGTCTCTTGGCTGTGAGTGTCCACGCTCATCTTCAGGGCTGTGCCTGCCCCTGCGGGGAACCAGGCACAGCCCCCTCCCTGTCTGTCAGCTCCGAATGGCCAGCTCCCCCAGGACATACAGACACGGCCTCTCAGGGTCAGCATGGACCTGACCAGTACCACCAGACCCTGTGCCAGACGCCTGGGGCTGCCCCGTGCGGTTTCGGCCCTGGTGAAAACACACCACGTCTGCCCCTGCCCAGGCAGCACTGTGCTCACCCCCGCCTGCATTGCCCTGCCTGGCTCTGCCCCCTGGAAAGCTGGGGCAGGGACAGAGAAAGGGGCAGAAGCCAGAGACAGCCCAGTTGCTGGCCCTGGGGCAGAGGAACGGTCTCTGCACGGGCTGAGGGCCTTCAGCTCTGGGGAGAGGAGACACTTGCCACCGGCCTTGTCATGCCTCCTTCGTGCCAACACACTGGAGGGAGCCCCACCGGCTCTGCTGTTCTCTCACTGCTGCCTTCACTTTAGCTGCTGCTGCGCACTGACTTTGGATCAGAGAAGTTTGCTGTCCTCTACAAACCCGAGAGTTTCCTGAGGAATCCGAGTTGGATGATGCTCTCGGTGGTGCTCGAGAGCCTCATCACGCTTTCAAAGGCACATATGATGGTGAGTGAGGCACAGTCAGCTGGAGCCATGTTGGCAGCTGGGGGCTGCAGCAGTGGGTAATGCGTTGGCTTGGCCTTGGTGGGAGTCTGAATGTGGAGTGATGGCTCCAGTCCCCCTCTCTGCTATGGAGGGGGCTGGTGGGCGCCTGGGGAGCCCTCCAGGCACAGAGGGTTTCCCATCCTTCCGCCCCTTCAGGCTTCTCAGAAAAGGGGGTGGCTGAGCAGGGGACACTGCTCTCCTGCCCCCCCTTCCCTGCTCCATGCTCTCCCCACATCCCCATCAGTGGCCGCTGCCTGTCAGGAGGCTGCTGCAGCGACTCCTGTGCCACCTGCTGGGAAGCTGAACGGGAGGCTGGTCCTCAGTGGCCAGAGCATTTTTGCCAGGGTGATCTTTCAGCGCTTCACAATAAGGAAACTGTGTTTCTTACAGGCAAGAAAAATACTGGTCCTGCTGCCAGACATCATGGAGACCATGCAGGACACCAACAGTGATGTCAAGAGGAAGGCCCTGCTACTCTTCAGGAACACGATGGGTCACCTGGACCGGGAGGAGGCGAGCCCCATCGCTCTGCAGCTGGCGGAGAAGCTCCTGCCCCTCTTTGATGATGTAAGGCTGCCCTGGGAGCCCCAGCCCGAGCCCTACAGATGGGCACTCGGCAAAGACAGCTGCCCCTCAGCCCAGCCCCGTGGGCAGACCTCGGGCAGGGCTCCCCTCATGCTCCTCTTGCATGGCCTTTCAGGGCTCTGGGGCCATCCAGCCTCAGCTGTAGATCTGCCCCACGGCTCCTGTGCTCAGGATCCGACCCCTCACATCAGCCACGCTGACGCCCTTTGCTCACCGTGGGCTGGGAGTGCCTGTTGCTGAAGTTCCCCATCCTCCACCCTACCAGGAGTCCAGCCTGGTGCGGGAGTTCTCCATCAGCCTCTTCAGAGATGTGATGGACACTGTGGTGGGGAGAAACAAGAAGATGCTGAGGAAGACAGTGAAGAGGGTCCTGGTCCCACTGTTCCTCCGTATGAATGACCAGAGCAAGAGCGTGGCCAAGGTGCAGTGACCAGAGTTGTTGGGAAGGCTGTGCTGCAGCAGCAGCCCAAGGCCACCCCACACAAGTCCCTACAGGCTTCCCAACTGTTCCTGCACGTGTGGGAGGCCAGGGCTGTGAGTCCCCATCACTGCCCCCAGGTCTTTGAGCCCCCAGCGCTGTCCCCCAGGGCTGTGCCCAAGAGACGCCCAGGTGTTTGGGCCGGAGACAACCCCAGCCCCTGAGGGCAGGATGGCCTCAGGACAAAGTCCTGCTCACCCAGTTCCCCCTGCCTTGGGCCAGCTAACTCGGGCTGTGCAGGGGGCTGCAGCACTTACAAGGGCTGCAGAGCCAGCTTGTTCAGGTGTCCTGCTGGGGGACGCCCGTGGGAGCTGCTGCTGGCTCCGTCCTGCCCCGGGGTCTCTGGGACTCCAGCCCTCACTGCCTTCAGCCGTGGGCCCTCAGCTCCTCTGCCCCTCAGGCTGCCCCCAGCCCCGGTGGAAGCTCAGCAGCTCTTGAGGATCTCTGTTCTGCTGGCCAGCAGCAGGCTACACCTGAGGTGGCAGCTGCCCCGTGTCCCTGCCCTGGGCACTGAACCCACTTCAGACTCCATTCCCTGATGCCTCTTCCCACAAGGGGCTGGGAACAGCTCATGCTGGGCCAAGAGGAGGGAAGGTGCCAGGTGTCTTCCCCCGGGGTGCGGTGCCATCTCCCAACCTCTGCTTCTCTGCAGGCCTCTAGGGACGCCCTGCTGGACTGTGCAGGGTTCCTGGGATGGAGGAACCTCAGCACCCTGGTCCAGACACATCAGATACACCGCATCGGAGAGTGTTTGGTAAGAATTGGACGAGGGCTGCCCCAGGTGCCCCGTGGGGAGGGCTGTGCAGCTGAGCCTCACCTGCCCTGTTCCAGCCCAGAGCCCACAGCCTGGAGCCACATCCTCCTTCCCTGCCTTCAAGCACAGACCCCCCAAGGGCTCTTCTCCAGGCCCCTCTCCCCTCCCTGCCCCCAGGTGCTAAATAAGACCCTGGCACATGTTGGCCCTGGCCGTGGGACAGAGGGCTCTCAGCACTGCCAGGCCCCCTCTGCCCTCTGCTCTCTCTGAACCTCAGCCCCACAGGGCTCCTGTCTGGGAGGGAAGAGGCCACTGGTAGGAGGGACTGGTCCGGGTGGCTGGGCAATGTCTGTACCAGACCCATGCCCTTGTGTTCTCACCAGCTCCAGCAGGACAAGAGCAGGCTGGAAGAACAGCTGTGTCAGAGCCTGCTGTATGTGAAGGACGCTCAGGCCACCGTGCGACTGGAGGCCGTCAGGTTCACCGGTGAGCCACAGCCCCCGGGGACCCTCTGCTGGCAGCCTGGCCCCCGTCCCCACCGCTGCACGGGCAGCGGCCTTGGGTCCTGTCCTGCCCGGGGCCAGCCCTGCCCAGGGGTGCAGGGTGTGCAGCCGAGCCGGCCGGGCCGGGGCCGTGCTGCCGGGAGCGTGCTGGGGAGCAGAGGCCTGACAGGAGCTCTGTGCACAGGGCTTGGCGCGCGGTACCTGAAGAACCGCAGCAATAAGGTGGAGAAGCTGAATGAAATCACCAAAGGTGAGTGGGGGCCGTGCTGTGCTGGTGGGCAGGGGACAGGGCCTGGGCAGGGCGCTGCCATGCCTGGTCCTCCTCCAGGAAAGCGCTTCAGGGGCAGAGGATGTGGCAGGGGCACCTGGCACGTCCCGGAGCAGCAGCTTCCAGCTGGCCTGTTGCTCTCATCTGCTCCTCCCGGCCAGGGGAAGAGACAAGTGGGGCTGGCACAGTTTGGAGGGGACTCCTGGGGGTCTCTGCAGGCAGTGGGGGCTCATCTCTGCTCTGCGTCCCTCTCTTGCAGTCCTCCTGCCCTTGATGGAAGACCCTGATACCTGCGTCAGGCACTTGGCATTTCAGACACTCTACAACCTACTGATAGAGTTCCCAAGACCAAAACAGAGATGGTGGTTGCTGAGCTGCTGGATCTGTGGGAGCCAAAGAGAATAAATTCTCTCTCAAAAATGGCCATATTTGAATATCTTTTTTTCACTAAAGCTGGAAGACAAAGCCCAGTCCCATGGTGTCCTTCCCATGGGGACCACCCTGAGCGTTCCAAGCAGTGTCACTCCTGGCCTCTGCCGCTGCCCGCGGGACAACACAGCTGGACCCAGGGTGTCCTGGCAACAAAGCCCCAGTGACCCGTTGGTCCACATACTTCTGTATAACCTGTCCAAGGCCCTTTAGCTGGAGCCACACGTCCTGCCTTTCCCACATCGCAGAGCTCCAGCCTTGGGGATACATGAAGGTACTGAAAGAAAAGAGACAGGCAGTGTGTGTGGGGAGCAGGGCAGGGGATTGGAGAGGCTAGAGAATGGGAAAAGCTTTGCCTGGAGCAGTCCTAACTCATAAGTGTGCTTCCCTCCCATGGCAGTGCCTCATAAACAAAGGGTCGGATGTCCAACACAGCTTCATCACCCAGTTCCTCCTCCTGGCATTCACAGACACACGGGAGCTGCAGCTCTTGCACTTCTGGCTCTTCCTGGGCATCTACCTGGCTGCCCTCCTGGGCAACGGCTTCATCATCACCACCATAGCCTGTGACCAGCACCTCCACACCCCCATGTACTTCTTCCTCCTCAACCTCTCCCTCCTAGATGTTGGCTTCATCTCCATCAGTGTTCCCAATGCAATGGCCAATTCCCTCACGGACACCAGGGCCACCTCCTACTTGCGTTGCTATGCAAAGTTATTTCTGCTTCATTCTTGATCGTAACAGAGTATTTTCTCCTCGCCATCATGTCCTACGACCGCTATGTTGCCATCTGCAAACCCCTGCACTACGGGACCCTCCTGGGTAGCAGAGCTTGTGTCCACATGGCAGCAGCTGCCTGGGCCAGTGGGTTTCTCGTTGCTCTGCTGCACACGGCCAATACATTTTCACTGCCACTGTGCACGGGCAATGACCTGGAACAGCTGTTCTGTGAAATCCCCCAGATCCTCAAGCTCTCCTGCTTAAACTCCTACCTCAGGGAAGTCTGGCTTCCCTTGGTCAGTGCCTGTTTACAGTTTGGGTGTTTTGTGTTCATTGTGGTGTCCTATGTGCAGATCTTCAGGGCCGTGCTGAGGATCCCCTCTGAGCAGGGACGGCACAAAGCCTTTTCCACGTGCCTCCCTCACCTGGCCGTGGTCTCCCTGTTTGTTAGCACCCCTTTTTTTGCCTACCTGAGTCCCCCTTCCATGTCCTCTCAGTCCCTGGACCTGGTGGTGTCATTTCTGTACCTGGTGGTACCTCCAGCAGTGAACCCCCTCATCTACAGCATGAGGAACAGAGAGATCAAGGATTCCCTGAGGAAAGGATTTGAACACATCATTAAGGTACCCATACAACTTAGAAGACTTCCAGGGTATCTCAGGAAAAATCAGGACTATTTTTGGTTTTTTCTTTATTTTATATATTTGCCTTTATACCTATGATAACAAGAAGTGCCATGAAATAGTATTATTCATCCCACCTCTTGACACTGGTGAAACCCCAGTAGGCGGCTCAGCGTCACACAGCTCACTCCTCCAAAGTAGGATGGGGGAGAGAATTGGAACTCTAAAAGTGAGACAACTCAGGAGTTGAGACGAAGGCAATTTGATAGATAAATCTAAAGTTGTGTGCATAAACAAAGCAAAACAAGAACTGCATTTGCTCCTCCCTGTCAGCAGGTGGGTGCCCAGCCACCTCTAGCTAAGCTGGGCTCCAGCACACCTAGCAGTTACTTGGGAAGATAAGCACCATCACTCCAAGTGTCCTGCCCTCCCTTCTTCTGCTCCCGACTTTTACTGCTGAACATGACATCATATGGTGTGGAAGGTCCCTTTGGTCAGCTGTCCCAGCTGTGTCCCCTCCCAGCTCCTTGTGGACCCCCAGCCCACTTGCTGCTGTGGTGTGTGAGAAAAAGAAACGGCCTTGGCGCTGGGTAAGCTCTGCTCAACAGTGACTAAAACATGCGTGTGTTACTAACACTGTTCTCATCCCAAGGGCAATACATAGCGTCATACAAGCATGAAGAAATTGAACTCTATCCCAGATGAAACCAGCACATGTACATACAGAACCAGTCTTCTTGCATAAATAAAGAACCCTGAAGAAAACAATTTGTCTGAGCTCCCATCTCTTCCAATCTTCTCTGGAGCTGGGGATACAGAAAGGGTTAAGGACCCAAAATCCCAGCTGACACGTGGAGGAGCTGCCCATGGGACCCAGAGGCTGCATCCTGCTGACTCAGCAGGCGCTGCCCCTCTGCCGCCTGATTGTCATCACAGCTGCTGCTTCCCTGGAGCCACGGACATGGAGGATGTGGCCTCTTCAATGCTGGCCTCTCCTCACTTCCACTGTCCTCTTGTGCTCTTGCATTTGTGCTGCCGCTAAGGTCTTGTGTACCTTGTGACAGTCCTGGTGTATCTACAGTGGCATCCCTGTGGCTGTGGACAGGAGCAGGCCATGGGAACCACTGTGTGAGATCTGGCCTCACTGCTGGCACCACCAAGAGCACAGGGGCTCCTCAGGGCGGGGTACCCTTCCAAAGCTGGTGTCAGGAATATGCCCGACAAACTGCTCCCTCAAAGGGACTTTTGCTACCTTGGGATGCCTAATGGAGTCACAGCAACAAGCTCAGAGTGCCAGGATGATGTGTGAGGAACCAAAGGATGGGAAAAAAACTTCTCTTTGTGGTGACAAATGTCCATGCAGATAGCACCTGCCTTGGGTCCTATGGCAAATGCTATCCTGAAGAAGAACCACAAGCTGCCAAGTGATGTCAGGAGATTTCCAGGAACAGCATATGAGTCCCAACAGGCAGTGACTGGCACCTCCTAAAATAAGTGACCATCCAAGAAGGAGCCTCCCAGACAAAAAGGTGAAATCAGGAGATCATGGGCTAATGAGAGGAGAGGCTGTGAGGAGCCAGCAGGCAAAGTAACATAAGACTGGAGAGTGTTTCAGGACACCCTCTGGGGAAGGCCCTGGCTGGATCTAGTGCAGCCCTGTCCTGCCCTTTGTGCCATTAGAGACACCCCACGGTCCTGCCCTTGGCTACTGAGCCAGCTGGGAAGATGGAAAGGGCTCAGCAGTGGCGATGCTCATCCAGCTGGGTCTGCTTCCCAGCCCGAACAGCGTGGCCAGTGCAAAGACACCCCACGGCCCCAGGGCAACACAGCCCCTGGCTCTGCAGAGCAGCATCGCCAGATCAGGGCCATGCGGGGAGCACGGAGAGGAAACCAGAGCCAGCCAGAGCAGCCTGGACACCTGGAGAAAGGGATGTCCCTGGAGAAGAGCAGGGGAGCATTTCTGTGCCTGCAGGGGGGAATCCAGGAGGAAGAGAAACCCCTTTTTGCAGACGCTCATTTGGGGCCGGCTGCTCTGCTGCTGGAGCAGCACTCCTGTTCTGGCCTGGGGAGAGGGGCTGGCACTGAGGGGCACAGGCCGTCTGTGCTGGGACTCTACTGGAGCTGACACCAGCAGTCCTGGGTTTGCACTGGTCTCCATGCCCTCGTGCCATGTCCAGCTCCAGCCCTGGGGCTGTGGGTGGGGCTGAGACCCGTCTGTGCCCCCAGCAGCTGCTGAGCCCTTCAGAGGGGCTGGGGCTGTGGGCTGAGTGCCCAGAGCTCTGCAGCCCCTGCGCCGGGCACGGCCGTGGGCCAGCCCAGCCTGGGCTGCTCTGCTGGGCTGGGCTGGAGAGAAAGCCGGGGCTGTGGGGAGAGCTGGGCAGGGGCTGGGCTGAGCTGGAAAGTGCTGGCAGAGGACACCCCGGTGCTGGCTGAGCTGTGTGGCCATGCAGGGGGAGGACTCACTCAGCGGGGTGAGCTGCAGAGCCAGGACACGCAGGGGCAGGAGAGAGGAGGCCGCTCTGTGCCCTCGGTGCAGGGACAGGATGGGAAGGTGCCCAGGACATTGGTCTCTCCCGTCGCCATTTCCAGCACTGCGCCACAGTTGCTGGGTCAGGTTTGCTCTCTGTCCACCTCCTTCCTCAGGCGCTGGTGCTCCCTGGCACTGCTGCCATTCCGGGACTGTTTTCCCCTCTACCCACACACAGGAACTGTCCCTGCAGCTCCAAAAAGGCCTTTGAGAAAGGATCTCAGGGAAAAAAATAGTCTCTGAAAGTCCTTTATTTCAGGTAAAGACCCAGAGAGCAGGGCTCCTCGTTTACCCAGCAATTAGGTATGAAAAGAAAAACAGACAGTGAATCAGTAAAGGATGAAAACATTCACACAATTTTAAAATCCCAGCATCACAACAAAATAAAGAAGACATGTCGAGCCTGCAGTGAGTTAAATTAAGACTGCCATGCAGCAGATAAGGGGCAGTTATTGCTTCAGAAAAACATCCAGTCATCAGTTTCCACATGGCGTCCTTGAGATAGGGGGAAATATGGAATTGGTGAAGCTGTGGGGGAAAACTGTGTTGTGTTGCTTCAGAAAATATTTGACATGCATATCATAATAATAGTAATAACAACAATAACAACAATAATGAAACAAGCAGGCAAACAAATAAACCCAACAACAACAAAACAAAACAAGCGAAGGTGAATAACCATGAAAGAAAGAGGAAGACTGCCCCGTCCATGGAGCTCTGCAGAAGGAGCGTGGAGCCGTACATCATGAGGCGATATAGTTGGCATCAGCACGTAGAGAAGACTTTTGTAGGGAAGACTTTGAAGGGAGCGGCCTGACTCCATGCAGCTGAAAACCTGAGAGCTGGCAGTGTGCTGAAGGGATGGGGAGAAGTGTCCTGGGCTGAACAGAAACCTGTGGATGACACAAGGTTGGAGAGATATGCTTTGCAGAGACTGGCAGGAGTCCTTCCCAGGGATGAGCGGGATGAGCTTTGGACACACGGAAAAATAAATTGGCTCTCAAGCGTGGTTTGGAATTAGTGCCACTGTCACTAGTAGCAGAAAGAGGACCGTGCCGTAAGGGAACTCCTTGTTCTTCAGGAGAAAAACTGAAGCTTTTTCACGTCCTTCCTTGTCAAAGAAGGTGTAATTCTTCAGTAGTTAGCCTCTGGCACCACAGAATCCCAGAATGTCGGGGTTGGAAGGGACCTGGAAAGCTCATCCAGTGCAATCCCCCCATGGAGCAGGAACACCCAGATGAGGTTACACAGGAAGGTGTCCAGGCGGGTTGGAATGTCTGCAGAGAAGGAGACTCCACAACCTCCCAAGACTCTACACTTGCCCTTGTTATATTTATTAAATTTTTCCCCGCCCAACTCTCCAGCCTGTCCAGGTCTCTGGATGGCAGCACAGCCTCTGGCGTGTCAGCCACTGCTCCCAGCTCGGTGTCATCAGCAAACTTGCTGACAGTCACTCTATTCCCTCGTCCAAATTGTTGATGAATATATTAAATAATACAGGCCCCAGCACTGACCCCTGAGGCACTGCACTAGATACAGGCCTCAACTGGACTCCGCCCCGTTGACCACGATTCTCTGGCTTCTTCCCTTCAGCCAGTTCACAGTCACCTCACTACCTGGTCATCTAGACCGCACTCCCTCAGTTTAGCTGTGAGGATGCTGTGTGAAATGCTTTATTTAAATCACGGTAGACCACATCCACCACTCTGCCATCATCCATCCATCTTGTTATGTCCTCATAAAAGTCAATGAGGTTGGTCAAGCATGACTTACCTTTGGTAAAGCCATGTTGACTGCCCCTAATGACCCTCTTATCCCTGATATGACTTGAGATGGTACCAAGCATGAGTCGTTCCAGCAGTTTCCAGGGGATGGAGGTGAGGCTGACCGGCCTACAGTTGCCCGGGTCCTCCTTCTTGCCCTTTTTGAAGACTACAGTGACATTTGCTTTCCTCCAGTCCTGAGGCACCTTTCCTGTTTCTCAAGACTTGACAAAGATGATGGAGAGCGGTCCAGCAATGACCTCAGCCAGCTCCCTCAGCACCTGCGGGCGCATCCCATCCGGACCCATGGATTTATGGATCTCCAGATTGCCTAACTGCTCCCTAACCCAGTCCTCATCAACCCAGGCAAACTCCTCCATGGTCCTGCCTTCCTCTGGGGCCTCAGCAGTACGGGGCTCCCCAGGACAGCCTCCGGCAGAGCAGACAGAGACAAAGAAGCATTCAGTAACTCTGCCTTCTCTGTATCTTCTGTCACCAGGGCACCCGTCTCATTCATCAGTGGGCCTACATTGCCTCTGCTGTTAGTTTTATCTGCCACATATTTGAAAAAGGTTTTCCTGTTGTTCTTGACCCCTCTCGCCAGGTTTAATTCTAGGGAGGCCTTAGCTTTCCTAGTTGCCTCCCTACACTCTCTGACAACAGCCTTACATTCTCCCCAAGTGGCCAGCCCCTCCTTCCATGATCTATAAACTCTCCTTTTCCACTTGAGCTTACCCAGCATCTCCTGTTTGACCACGCAGGTCTCCTGGTTTTGCTCTCAGGGCTATTCCTTTGTTTAAGTTATATTTAAATGATATTTAAAGATTACACCTCTTAGACAGAATTGCCTTTTTATGATGCCTGATCAATGTATTTTCTCCCTGGTTTTGGTAGGTGGCTGAGGGGTAGAATATGGTGGTTGTTTCTCTTTTAGGGTATCAGCCACCCCAGGGTGAGGCTGGGTGACATTTTGGTGAGCTGAAAACCTCCAAAGGCGGGGATCACCGAGAGTCCCCGGGTGTCCTGCTGCAGGGCAGCACCACCCGCCTGCTCAGTTTTTCCTAATGCTCCGTTCAAAGCTCCCTGGAGGGTGTTGGTGGCTGCTGCCTCTGTCCCACCAGCCGCCACTGCAGAAGGGTTTGCCTCCCCCATCATCTCCCCAAGCAGGAGTCGCTGCTTTTCCAGTGCCCTGTGTCCCCTTCAGCAGACTGAAGAGGCCCAATTGACTGTACTGCTCCACAAAGCTCAAGTGCCCCTGACCCCACCACGACAGATGTTCCTCTGGACCTTCACCCGTGTCGTGGTTTAACCCGAGCTGGCAACACAACCGCGGCAGCTGATCACTCACCCCCAACCCCTTCCCCTCCCAATAGGGGAGAGAATCGAAAGTGAAGGGAGAAATTTGGACTGAGAGAAACGCAGTTTAATAAAATGACAAAATGCTAAGAGACTTCTAGTAAATATAGATAAACCCATCATAACTCCCACGCCCTACTCCTCAGGACTGCTCAGCCGGTCACATCCCAGCCTGTCCCGGGACACCAGGTTTGCTCCGCCCCCAGCGCACACCTTGCGCCTTGGCCTTGTAAGACTTGCAGAGGCTTTTGTTGGCCAAATCCACCACGGTGTCCAGGTTCCCCTGCACTGAAACCACAGTGTGTGACCATTTAATGATTCTGGGGCGTGGCCGGGGCGCGATGACGTCACAAACAAGCCCCGCCCCCGGCAGGCTCCGCCCCTGGCGTTGCCGGGACGCGCAGGCGCAGCTCAGTCCTGTTCTGGACGCGGAGCAGAGCGGACGGCGAAGGCGAGGGGAGGAGTCAGTGGGCCGAGCCGAGCGCGAGCGACCGCAGCGAAGGGCGGGACATGAGGAGGAGGCGCGGGAAGCGTGTGTGGTGGTGGAGAGGGAGAGGCCGAGAGACCGGCGCGACCTCGAGGCGGTGGCACGTGCGGCGACACGCCATGGCGGGCACGGCGAAGCCGAGGGAGCTGCTGAAAGCGCGGCGGGACGCGGGCGAGGCCGGGGCGCTGGGCCGGCTGCTGAGCACCTCGGCCACGAAGGTGCTGCTGCACAAGATCGAGTTCCAGCCCGCCAGCCACGGCTTCTCCGGCCAGCCGGAGCTGCTGCGGGCCAAGTACCTGCTGCTCAACCCCCGCACCGAGCCCGCCGAGCACCCCCGCGGCGCTGAGGAGGGACAGCCGGGCAAGCAGGGTGGGTGCAGAGGGCCGGGGGGCTCTCCCTGCGCTGCGCAGCCCGCGGCTCACCCGCCTCTCTCTCCCCGCAGGCAGCGACCGGACCCCGGGGCGCCTCGGGGACGGCGTCCCTGCGCCCCAGAAGGGGCTGTTCCCTGCAGGGCGCCTCGCCATGCAGTGGCAGCGTGTCCAGCGCATCGGCGCCGGGCTGCTCAACCTGGGAAACACCTGTTTCCTCAACGCCACCCTGCAGTGCCTCACGTACACGCCACCGCTCGCCAACTTGTGGGGCTTCCCCCGCGGCCCACATGAGTCTGACGTCTGGTTTGGGCTCAGGGAGCTCAAACCCCGCAGTCGCTGCCCCGAGGGAGGGCGGGAGGACCTGCCTCTGTTGCAGCGCGTGCTGCGGCTGATCCCTCCCTCTCCTGCAGAGATCGCCCCGCACATCCGCTTGGGCAGGCAAGAGGACGCACACGAGTTCCTCCGTTTCACCATCGATGCCATGCAGAAGGCCTGCCTGCCCGACTGCACCGAGTATGTGGGGCCTCTGGTGGTGACAACTGCCCTTGTCTGCTGGTCCCCTGTGCCCGTGGGAGGGGACTGTGGGGTGAACGTGTCCCCCGGGCTGGGCTCATGGAGGGAGGTGCTGACTCCAGGGTCTGGGGTGGATGGCCCAGCTCTCTGCCCTTCTGTGATACAGCCGTGGGCTGCTGTCTGCCTTCTCCTGACACCTCCACCGCAGCACAGCTGCGGTTCTGTCCCCAAATCCTGTGACTGGGCTGGGTTTGGATCCTGAGGACACAGCGCTGGCCCGTGGGGGTGGCTCTTGGGGCGGGCGCTGTGTGATCCGAGCTGCCGTCTCTAGGTTGGATCGCCAGACCCAAGCCACCACCCTGATCCACCAGATCTTTGGCGGTTCCCTGCGGTCCCGTGGTGAGTGCTGGCTGCCAGGGCCTGGGCCTGTGACTCTCAGGGCTGCTGTTTCCCCGAGAGCCTTGCAGTAACTTGGGAAAGTCACTAAGCATGTGCAAATTATGCAGAGCTGCAGCTGGTCAGTCTTTTGGTATCTGTGGGCCACGAAGCTGCTGGCTGTGGGTCCCCAGCTCATTGCCACCAGCAAAGGAACCCACGTTGCCAGCTGTCCCGCAACACTTGTTGTCCCAGCACGTACAGGCTGCGAATGCTGGTGCTGCCGTCCCAGAGCCCAAACGCGGAAAAGGGCAACACGGCAGCCGCCTGCGCTGTGCTGGGGGTGGTGGTGCCGTGTTGTGCCAGGGGGTGCTCACTGCTCGTTCTCTTGCAGTGAAGTGCTCAATGTGCAAAGCAGTCTCGGACACCTTTGACCCCTGTCTGGACCTGCCGGTGGAGATCACGGTACCGGGGCAGGGTCAGGTGGGGAGGAGCTCTGCTCTGCAGGGGATGTTCCTGCAGCTGCACCGCTGCTGCTCGAGGCTGTTTAACCTGCCAGTGTCAGGCACGGTGCAGGCAAGAGGGAATCAGCTTCTGTTGTTGCGCTGCCTCCTCTGCCTGGCCCTGACCTCTCCTCTGTCCTGGCAGCAAGCCGCAAACGTAGAGCAGGCACTGGAGCTGTTTGTGAAGCCAGACCTGCTGGGCGGAGAGAACGCCTACCTGTGTGACAAGTGAGTGTGCGGGGCTGGGGCGGGAAGGGGCCGCGGGTGTGCTGGTGGGAAGCAGGAGGGCAGCTGCAGTACAGGAGGGCTTCTCTACCTGCTCCACCGCTAAACCGTGAGGTGCGTGGCTGTGAAGCCTGCGATGAAGCCTGTCACTCCTCATCTCCCCCGTCTTGAGACGGGGACCTGAGCCAGCAGACCTGGCCGTGAGCAGGTGCCCTGGAGCAGAACCCGCTCTCACCAGGGTCATTTCCGTGGGGTTTGTGGCTTGGCCAGGGCTGACAATCACCTGGGTGGTGGAACAGCGTGAACAGCTCAAGCTCTCCCTGTGCAGATGCAAGAAGAAAGTGTCGGCAACCAAACGCTTCACCATCCACCGAGCACCCAGGGTTCTCACGCTTGCTCTGAAGCGTTTTGCTGACTTCACCGGAGGCAAGATCACAAAGGTGAGTGCTCAGCAATCCAGAGCGGGGCTGTGTCCTGTCCCGAGGCCCTGCTGACCCACGCAGGGTGGGAGGTGGTTCTGTGCACTGGCGAGCTCTACCGCAGTCCTGCAGCCCTTCCCCAGCTGTGCTGTGCTGTGGTGGGAGTTTGGCTCATCCCGGCATCTTCCTCACCGTGGGCTCTGCCTGGAGAGAGTGGGTTCCCCCTCCCTCACAAGACGGGACTCGTAGTACAGCTGAGCTGCTCTTGCCATCTGCTGTGCAGGCTTCTGAGACATCCTCTCTCTGCAGGACGTGGGCTACCCTGAGCTCCTGAACATCCGCCCGTACATGTCCCAGACCAGCGGGGATCCGGTCATGTACGGGCTCTACGCGGTGCTGGTGCACTCGGGGTACAGCAGCCACGCAGGACACTTCTACTGCTACGTGAAGGTGAGCCCAGGGCGCTCTCTTGGCACCTCTCTGTGCTGGGGGTCGGCAGGAGGGTGCTCAGCAGTGGTTCGTGGTGTGGAGCACTTGGGGGTACGGGTTGTGCTCCTTCACAGGAAGTGTGGAGTTCTGCTCTTGCAGAGACCCCTCACCTGCCTGGGGTCACCTGGGGGTTTTGGGGAGCGGAGCTCTGCTGACGGGCGCTGTTCCTGCTGCTCCTCAGGCCAGGAGCGTCCCTGGACACAGCCCAACCCCGTTCTCTCTCCATCTGCAGGCCAGCGACGGGCAGTGGTACCAAATGAATGACAACGTGGTCCGCCCCAGTAACATCAAGGTGGTCCTTAACCAGCAGGCGTATGTGCTGTTCTACCTCAGGTGAGCGTGCCCTGTGTCCCCGGTCCCTCTGTCCCTGCTCAGCGTGTGGGACAGGGCTGGGGGCACATGCCTGGGTGTGGGAAGGAGCTTGGCCCAAGTAGCCCCAGTGCCCACGTGTATGTGCTGGCTCAGGGGAGGGTGACAGAGAGAGCTCCAGCCCCTTGTTGTGGTTTTCCTGCAGCTCAAGAGCTCCTCACCTCCTTGGAGCTTCTGGCTCCTGGTTCTCGTGCGCAGCTATGATGAGTATGTTGCAGTCACTCAGACACTGGCGGTTCACAGGTGCCCTTCTCTGCCTTCCTCAGGATCCCCAGCCCCGGGAAGAGCTCAGAGGGTCCCGTTTCCAAAGCTGCCTCCAGCCTGCCTGGCCGTGTCAAGCTGCCTTCTGGGTCACCGTCACCCAAGCTGGCCCTGAAAGCCAAACGCGCGGCTGCAGCGTTTCCCGGTGACGCAGCCCAGAGGCCCAAGAAGCCGCGCTCCTCGCAGCCGCCACCCGCGCCCAGAGCAGCTCCAGGACTTTGCAGCCCCAGTCACACCAGTGGGGCCAAAGCGCAGGTTCCCCGGAAGCGCTGCTGGGAGCCCGGGCCCCTGCCCGCCTCCCCTGGGCTGCCGGAGCCCATCCCCAGCCAGGAGCCGTGGGGCAGCGGGGAGAACACCGGGACACCGGCAAGGGACCCTCGCAGCAGGGCTTCTGCCAGCCTGGTGCTGGCAAAGCTGAAAGCCTTCTTGTCGGCCAGGGCTGCTCCGCAGCCCAGCAGCACCATGTCACCACCACCGGCCAAGAAGCTGGCGCTTTCCGACACATAGGTGAGTCTGAGGCAGAGTCCCTGCAGAGGCTGGAGAATTGGCTGCTGCCTCCTTGCTCAGGACGGCGGGGTGGCTGCGCCAGTCCCTGGAGCGGGGCGGCCTTGCCAGCCTTGTCAGGGCAGCGTGTCCCCGGGGGCGATGGGAGCTGGTGACACCACAGTTGGAGGCTGCAGAGTCGCCTCCTCCCCAGGCAGCGGCTGCACCAGCTCTCTGGGCGCCGCTGTGCAGCCGGGACTGGGGACGGCGCTGGGGGTTCTGTTCTTAAAGTTTCCTTCCTTTTTTCCTTTCTGCTTCTAAGGGAAAACACTTCTGATTCTTCTACTCCCCCACTTCCCTCTCCCTCTCTGTGTCTTTTCCCCTCCCCTTTCTCTGGGCTCCCCTTTTTGTTTTCTCCTCTTGGCTCACAGCAACCTCTTTTATTTAGACCACCAAGTTGTTCTTTATGTCAATAACTGCAGGGCGGCCCCCCAGGGAAGGAGAGCAGAGGGGACCACCGTGCACGTCCTCACCTGCTGCTGCCGGGTCCTGTGCCCGCCCCAGCCCCGCGCTGGGTCCCTGTGGGGCCGGGGCGCTGCCACCGGGACACCGGGCAAGAAACTGGAGCGTTCCCTCGGGAACCGGCTGGGCTGGCGGGACAGCGGGAGCGGCCAGAGGAGCCACAGGGAGGATCCGAGGCTGGAACAGCTCTGCTGGGAGGAACGGCTGAGAGAGAGTCCTCAGCACTCGGACAACTCCTGGGAGAGCTTTCCGTCAGATACTTCTTGGTGAAGATTTCAGACATGATTTCATAAAAGAGGGGTTTTTCTTTCCGAGTTGTTTTCTATCATTTTTTGGTTTATACAAGATGTGATAGCAGCATTCTACAATGGGTATTGATCCAGGGGGTCTCCTGGAGACATCTGGACAGGCAGGAGAATAGTCCTGTGAGGCTGGACATTATATGGATTACTTTGCCCCTCACCCCTCCCCAATCCCACCTGCTCCCTCACTGACCACCTGGGACTTGGCCTCACCAAGCTGGAGCACAAGTGTGATGGGAGCAGCTGAGGGACCTGGGGGTTCAGCTGGAGAACAGGAGCTGAGGGGAGACCTTCTGATCTCTGAACTGCCTGAAAGGAGCTTGGAGCCGGGGGGGTCGGGCTCTGCTCCCCAGGAACAAGTGCCAGGAGCAGAGGAAATGGCCTCAAGTTGCGCCAGGGGAGGTTGAGGTTGGATGTGGGGAACAATTTCTTCCGCAAAGGGCTGTGGGGCATTGGAACAGGCTGCCCAGGGCAGTGCTGGAGTCACCATCCCTGGAGGGTTGAACAGACCTGAGATGAGGGTCTCAGGACACGGGTCAGTGCTGGGGGTGGGGGAGCAGTTGGACTCCATGATCTTAGGGGTGTTTTTCAACCAAACCTTTGCATTGTAATAGTGCCTAAAGGTCACAGCCAGGGTTTCTATTGTCTTGTCCTGGTATTTTTGCAAATGGGTAGAAGTCTGTCTCAAAGCATGTAATGAAAACGAAAAAAAAGAGCATGGGTAGAGCAAACCATGGGAAGGAGGGAGGGCCAAGTATGAAGGTAAATCTCAGCAAGAGCAAGTATTTACACATCACTAGTGATACGCAAAACTTGCAGGCTGTAAATCATTGACACTTTTTTTGTTACTCATGGAAACATTTCCTGTGTCCCACAGGATCCTTGTGTCACTGTTGCGAACTGTAGATGCATTTTTGGCATCATAACAAAGGTGCATCTCAAAGCTGGGTGGGTCAGTTTGAAATTGTTACCGAGTGTATATTGGTAGCATATGAAAGAAAAAGCCTCGCAGTGATTTTTACCATTGGGAGCTTCTGGCAGGTGTTGATCTGCAAGAAGCAGCCTTGGCAGAGGTGAGAAGATCCTAAAAGATGGAAATAAGGAGAGTCAGAAGAGAGATTAGATTCTGAGGGATCTTAAGAGTGAACATGAAATAACCGAATGCAAAAGCAAGTCTTAATGCTGCATTTTGACTGAGCTGGAGGGTAGAAGTCTGGGCTTTGGAAAGCTCGGAGTTTGCACAGGGTGGAAGGCAAGAGTCATAACAGCAAAAAGGGAGAAGGGCTGGAGCTGACTTCTGCTGGGGAAAGCATTTTTGCCTCCCCTAGAAAAACAGGTGGCTTCCAGAAACATGTTCAGTACCCATTTTCTCAATCTGGAGGTGTCCTGGTGGAGGAAGCCTTAGCACCACACTGACACACGCAGGGCAGGCGAGGCAGAAGAAGATGCGCTGTCTGGGTTACCGGCTCAGGCCACTGAACAGCGGCACCGACTGTGATAGAGAAAGCAGCGACCGAGGGGAGCTGGAAGGGGCCTTGGCTGCAGGTAAACGTGCCCTGGGCTGAGAGGGGCTGGCGCTGCGTCTAATGAACGTGACTGAGCATCTTCCTTGTCTGTGTGCTGATCTTATTCAATTGTGGTGTTTCACAATGGAGAGAGAAAGAGAAAGGACATGAAAAGTAAATGTTGTGCTATCGGCATTTCAAAACTGCCTTTCTGTTGTTTTCAAACAGGCTCAGAATTTCTCTTTTCGGAACCTGTGTCTTTGGAGATGTTGGAGGAGACAAAGGAGAAGGACACCCAAGAGGAAGACACGCGAGGAAGATGTGGAGTCTCTGCACAGCCTTCAGGAGAGTCTGAGGAACCAACCAAGGAAGACGTGGAGACTCCACAGAGCGTTCAAGAGGCAAGTCACTGGTGTACGGACCGTTCTGTGTGACTAGGGGACATTTTAGAGACGGAGGGGAAAAACAAACAGCTCATAAAGAACCCAAACCCCAGCCTCCCCAAACCAGGATTTTGTTGCAGTGTCCTCAAAAGAAATCCTTTCTAATTTAGCTATTGCTGTGCTTAAGGCTGTGGTAGTTAAAAGCCCTGAAATTTTAATTGTTCAAGCGGTGTGTTCAAGTGCGGATTGGACTAGATGATCTTCTGAGGTCCCTTCCAATCCCAAACATACTGTGTGATACTGTGTGTGATGACCAAACATTATGCAGTTGCAGGGGACCAGTATATGTATTTCTAAAGTTAATTGTTACCTCATTGTCTACTATTCTCTTGTTCTTTGCTCCTCCCTGCAAATCCAAACAGCGCTGAAAAGAAAGCTGTGGAGGAGAAGTCTGGTTTAATGGTGCCCACTTGGTGCTGTAGCTGGGCTGTGAGAGGGTCTTAAAATCCTTGTAGGATTTGGTGAAATCAGGTAGAATGAAGGTAGCATGAAAGAAAAACAAGAGACCCATAGATAAGCTGAATTCTTGCAACAATGCAATTATTTCCCTTTTAACCCTATGAAGAGAAGAAAAAAGAAGATAACATATTTTAGTCAGATTATTAAAGCCTGTATCTGCCTCAGCATACTCTAGATCACTTCAGTATTACACAGAAAACCTAAATGCACAGCCCAGCAGATCAGATCAGTTCACCTGTGACAACACAGCCCAGTCTTGGTTTTGTAGCTCAAAGCGATGTTCTTGCTTTCATGTGCTCCCTCCTGTTCACAGCTGCAAGTTCCAACAGTCTCTGCACCAGCAGAGCTCCTGAGAGAACTGGTACTAACCCTTGTGGATCAAAATGTTCCTGCAGCGGCTGTTAGTGCTGGGTTCAGGAGATCTGGACACTCTGGTTCAGTTCTTACCTCTTTCATTGGTGTGCACAGTAACTTGTGCACTCAGGTCCTCTCTGCTTTCGTTTGAAGTCCAAAAAAACCCCAGGTAAGTCAAGGCAGCTAAAAGAGCCCGGGAGGGCTCTGCTCCCTGAACACAATATTCCAGGTGTGGTCTCCCCAGGGCAGAGTAGAGGGGCAGGAGAACCTCTCTGACCTACTGACCACCCCCTTCTAACCCACGCCAGGTACCATTGACCACCACTCTCTGGCTTCTTCCCTTCAGCCAGTTCACTGTTGAGTGCACCAGGTTGGGAGTGCCTTGGTGATATCCTTGATCTGGGCTGCAGGTAGACTACAAACTTCCCTTTGATGAGGGTCAACTCTGCATGTTGGGCGCTCTGTCCCTCTCAGAAGGGAATTACCTACTACAATTACCCTTCTTTCTTTCTTATCAGAGTCAGTCTTGAGGTGTGGGGTCAACTGCCTCTTTCTATGTGGCCTTGAAGGTGGGCCTTGCACCACATCCTCACCTACCTCTACTTCAAGTTCCAGGGCCTCAAACTTATTACGGAGGGGCACCTGAGGAAGCAAAGCAGGTAAGGAGTGGGGGTTGCCCGTGACGCTGAACTGGAACTTGCTTCCAACCCTCATCATCTTTGTGGTCCCCTACCTCAGCCCAACAGCAACAGGGCAGGGGCTGTCTCGGGTCTTCCCCCTCTGCCTGACAGGGCAGGGGGTCCATCACCTTTTGGAGGGTATCCCCCTGGGACCTTTCTGACTGGTACATCAGGGAGTTACTCCACCAGTTAATCTCCTTTTCACACTCCCTGATGGACCTCGGTGTCTGGACCTTCTCCCTAAGATTTGCGATCATGCTGAGCAGATCTTGCACCAGCTCACACCTCACACATGTGGGATGCTGGCCATCCTCCCCAAGCAGCAGCAGGCTCTGGCAATCCCTGCAGCCAGAAACCTGAACAGCCACGGTTCGGGGCAAGGCCTCTGTCTGAGTTGCGACAGTCTTTTTGTGACAAGCTCTCTTTCTGGAGACCGTGGTCAGCAGCGCTCTGGGACACTGGCAATAGGTGAGAGGGTCTACCAAGCAAGGAGTGACACCCTCTGCACCCTACTACACGAGCTAACACACCTGCTGCTGCAGCAAAGTGTGGGTGGTACTCACCCACTTGACAAGCTGGTTGCCCCCCTCCCAGTGCCTGCTGAGCAGTGACAGTCGCTACCCTCTCGGAGGCTTTTTCAAGGCCAGGGGTCGGGGTGTGATCGCCGACACTGTGGTAACACCACGCCACGTCAGCCACTCTTGCAAGGGCTGCCGGGGGCTTCCAGGTCGAAAAATTGGGATCCGGGGAACCGCAAAACCCCGTGTACCTCAGGATCCGCTGAAACGACTCCAGCTGAGCTGGCGCCAATCAGCTGACCCCGGGGACTGAGATTTAGATTGCATATTAGAAAAATATTATTCTCAGAAAGGGTTGTCAGGCGTTGGAACAGGCTGCCCAGCGCAGTGGTAGAATCACCATCCATGGAGGGGTTTAAAAGGCATTTAGACAAGGTTATTAGGGACATGGTTTAGTACCAGAGTTAGATTAGGTTATGGTTGCACTTGGTGATCCTGAGGGCCCCTTCGAACTGAAACGATCCTATAATTCTATGATTGTATGATTTATATCTGGTCTTCAGAACTTGTACACTTAATCAGATCAGTTTCAAAAGTGTGGTTGAAGAGGAAGGGATGTAAAGAGAAGAAGTGATAGAGGAATTCTCCAATTGATATTGATACAGAGTTCCTCCTAAAGAGGTGTGTATGGGAAGGAGAAGCCATCTCCTTGGGGTCCATCATTGCATGGACAGTGTTGTTCCTCACCTCCCCAGCCCAACTGTGTCTATTTGTATGTTTGGCTGTGTCAGTGGAAAATATACATCCATATGACACACATAAGGTTTAGAACCCTCCAAGAGCAGGTCTTAGATTTGGAATCTATTCAGAAGTTGACCTTGGGTCACCTCATCTCCCCAGTACCCCAGAGACAGACAAACAGACACACACACAGACAAACTCACTCACACACACACACAAATCAGTCAGGGAAGGACTAATCTGGAGTTTGAAAATCATAGAATAACTTGAGTTGAAAAGGACCCATAAGGATCATTGAATCCAAGTCTCTGCTCCTCACAGGACTACCTAAACTAAACCATAAAACTAAGAGCATCTGCCAGATGCTCCTTGAACTCTGACAGATGTGGTGTCATGACCACTTCCCTGAGGAGCCGGTTCCAGTGACTGACCACCCTCTCAGTGAAGAACCTTTTCCTAGTGTCCAATCTGAACTTCCCCCGATGCAGTTTCACTCCATTTACATGTCCTATCACAGGTCATCAGGAAGAAGAGATCAGCGCATCCCCCTCCACTGCCCCCCATGAGGAAGGTGCAGACTGCAATGACGTCCCACCCAGCCCCAGCCGTGTCCCATGCAGGGGCTGCTACAGCCCTGCTCTGGCTCTGCCAACCTCTGGGCAAGAAGGGAGGCCGGGCAGGGCTGGCTGTTCCCTGACACAGGCACCGAGTCCCACAGCAGGAAGAAGATGGACAGAGAGCAAACCTCACACGTGAACTTGGGGGAGTGGTCAGTGCTGTAAATGGCAGCGGGAGAGACAAATGTCCTGGGAACCTTCCCAGTCTGGCTGGAGCTGGACATGGCACGAGGACATGGAGACCAGTGCAAACCCAGGACTGCTGGTGTCAGCTCCAGGAGATCCCCAGCACAGACGGCCTGTGCCCCTCAGTGCCAGCCCCTCTCCCCAGCCCAGAACAGGAGTGCTGCTCCAGCAGCAGAGCAGCCGGCCCCAAATGAGTGTCTGCAGAAGGGGGTTTCTCTTCCTCCTGGATTCCTCCCTGCAGGCACAGCAATGCTCCCTTGCTCTTCTCCAGAGACGTCCCTTTCCCTGGGTGACTGTGTCCAGGCTGGGCTGGCCAGGCAGCCTTGGTTCCCACTCTGGGCTCTCCTCAGGGCCCTGAGCTGGCCCCGCTGCTCTGAAAAGACCATGAACTGCTCTTGTCCATGACCATGGCTCCAGGGAGCCCAATGCAAAAGTGGCAGAAAGGATCTGTCCAGTGAGGCGGTGAGGAGCAGCCCTGAGGTCCACAAGTGCCTGATCCTCCTCATGGCAGCTGGGCTCTTGGCTCCTTGACCCCTCCTGCGTGCCAGGACTGAACCCCCAGTTCCAGAGGACATGTACAAGATGAGACACAGACAAATAATTTCCTGCTGGTTTCTTTACTGTGTTTACCTGCACTGGGAGCAATGCTCCATTTGTATATGAGGACTTTACACCACAAAACACTGGTAGAGGGCAATAAATAATATTCTTTCAGTGGGAATATGATTTGAAGTATATTAAACAAAAAGAAAACCAAGACATATATGTTAAAAAAAGCCTCCAAGCTTTCTCCTGAGGATGATAGACTGCTTATTGATACTGCAGTATTCCTTGGTCAAATAATTTCCTCAGGGAATCCTTGATCTCTTTGTTCCTCATACTGTAAATGAGGGGGTTCACTGCTGGAGGCACCACTGAGTACAGAACGGACACCACCCGATCTAGGTTTGGGGAGAAGATGGAAGGGGGCTTCAGGTGAGCAAAAATACCAGTGCTGACAAACAGGGAGACCACGGCCAGGTGAGGGAGGCACGTGGAAAAGGCTTTGTGCCGTCCCTGCTCAGAGGGGATCCTCAGCACGGCCCTGAAGATCTGCACATAGGACACCACAATGAACACAAAACACCCAAAGACTAAACAGGAGCTAACAACAAGAAGCCACACTTCCCTGAGGTAGGAGTGTGAGCAGGAGAGCTTGAGGATATGAGGAATTTCGCAGAAGAACTGGTCCACAGCATTGCCCTTGCAGAGTGGCAGTGAAAATGTGTTGACCGTGTGTAGAAAAGTGTTGAGAAAGCCACTGGCCCAGGCAGCTGCTGCCATGTGGACACAAGCTCTGCTGCCCAGGAGGGTCCCGTAGTGCAGGGGTTTGCAGATGGCAACGTAGCGGTCATAGGCCATGATGGTGAGAAGGGAATACTCAACAGAGATCAAGGAGAGAAAAAAAAAGAGCTGTGTAGTACATCCTTGATAGGAGATAGTCCTGGTGTCCCAAAGGGAATTGGCCATGGATTTGGGGACAATGGTGGAGATGGAGCCCAAGTCAAGGAGGGAGAGGTTGAGGAGGAAGAAGTACATGGGGGTGTGGAGGTGCTGGTCCCAGGCTATGGTGGTGATGATGAGGCCGTTGCCCAGGAGGGCAGCCAGGTAGATGCCCAGGAAGAGCCAGAAGTGCAAGAGCTGCAGCTCCCGTGTGTCTGTGAATGGCAAGAGGAGGAACTGGGTGATGGAGCTGCTGTTGGACATTGGCTGTTTCTCTGTTCAAAAAAGGAAACAACAACTTAATATTAGGACAGACTCCACGGAGCAAAACTACTCTCTTTTTCATTAACATCACCCCAACTGAAATGCGTTTCCTTTCTCTGGTCTGTGCTGGCTGAGTGTGCTGTGAGCAGCAGAACCTCTGCCCGTGTGCTGCCAAGCAGCCAGCTCTGCTCTGCTGCACTGGGGACACGGGAGCTGGGTTGTGGCAGCTCCAACGTTCACAAGCGGTGTCCGATTTTATGCATTGTTAATGGAAATCGTCAGTATCTGCACTCTTGACACTGAAAAGCACGGGAAGCAGAGCCGTGTTTTAACATGTCTTTGTAATGATTTTGTCTGTGTTTTTAGTTTTTCACCATCACATCCCGTGACTGGGTTTTTGTAGGGGTCAAAATCTTCATCTTTATGAGGTAAAATGTGAAGAGTCTTGAGAGAGGACAGGCGAAAGGGCTCATCTCTCTGTGGCTCAGTGCAGAGTCAGGACAGCAGAAGAGTCCATCAGTCTTCTTGCCATCGCTCCTGTGCCTTTGCTTGTGCTACTTTGAAGATGACTTCACACACAAATTACTCCTTAAAAAACCCCAAATATTTGGACTCATATGGGAGCGGGGGAGCATTGTTTGAAGGGCAGATCTGCAAACTGTTCTCTGTTCCAGCCCACTGTCGGAGATGTGATGGAGAGAGCAGGACCCGACCTCTCACCGAGTGAAGCAAAGAACTCTGAGAGGACAGTGCGGACCCCAAGGAAAGGCTCAGCACTGCTGGGATCCTACAGCAGACCTGAGCCTTTCTGGGGGCAGCTCGTGAGCCCAGCAGGACAGGCAGAGCAGGGTCAGGCTCCTGAAAGCGACATGTCCTAAAGGGACAGTCAGATCATTGCCCAGCACACAACACCCAGCATCATCTGCAGACAAGGACCGAAAGAGCTCCTGAACACCCCCTGCTCTGCTGCCTGGAGCTGTCCCTGCCTGCAGCTGTGTCTGTGTCCCCAGGTCTCCTGCTGTCAGTGCCACAGATCCCATCCCACTCGCTGTGTGCTCAGCTCTGCCCTGCAGACCCCTCCCAGCAGCCGGCACTGCCCAGGGACAGCTCTGTGTGACTCCAGGAGCTACAGCTGAATTACCCTGCACCCAGAGACTTACCATGTCAAGGGCTGCAGAGATGTCTCCTCCAGTGAACTCTCAGTTACAGTCCCAGTCCTGAGCCACTTCCTCACTCCTCCCTCCTCAGCAGCTCCAGGCAGAGCCCTCATCCCTGCTGCGTGTGCAGAGGAGCTGCTCCTGGGCAGAGCTGTCTCTCTGCAGCGCTGCCGCTGCCATGAGCTCCCTCTGTGCCAGGAGCCCGGCCCAGCTCAGCAGCACAGGAGCAGCACAAGGCACTTTAATGACCCCTCTGGTGGGTTTGCTGCTGAGTCCATGAACCTCAGGCCCTGAGAGGAAGTTGAAGAAACATCTCAAGAAGTCAATGTCAGATTCAAACTCCAAACTTCCTTGTAGTGCTAATGGGTCCCACCGAGGAACACTACTGAGAAACCAGGTGCAGGGTCTGGGTAGAGAAGAAAACTGGAAGCAGAGATGACATATCAGGAAAAGCAAAGTAAAGGTGGCTCTGATGGGCAGTGAACATGGATGTGCTGCATGAACGCTGCAGGCCGGGGAAGAGCGGCTGGAAAGTGCCTGGAGGAAAAGGCCCTAAGGGTGTTGGTGACAGCGTCTGAACATGAGCCAGTGTGTGCCCAGGTGGCCAAAAAGGCCACCAGCATCCTGGCTTGTATCAGGAATAGTGTGGCCAGCAGGACCAGGGAAGTGAGCGTTCCCTGTCAGTAGATGAAACACTCCCACCCAATTTGTTGTCATCTGCAAATTTACTAAGGGTGCACTCAATCCCTTCATCCAGATCATTGATAAAGAGGTTAAACAGAACTGCCCTTGACGCATCCAGCAGCAGGTACAGCGAGTGATGGCACCACCAGCTGAGGTGCCATCACAGGTGGAGGAACCATGGCACATGAAGCTATTGACACAAATACAGCTGAAGAGAAGGTTACAGAGAGCAGCACAGATGCCAATACAGGTGCTGTTACACCTACAGGTCCACCCCGCAGTGGACACCCTGCCCCTCCCAGCCTGGGTGATGCGTCACAGTGAGGCCCTTTGTGACCCGCTGTGTGACACCACACGGTGCCATATACAGGTGGCGTGACCGCAGCCCTGCACTGTCTGTCAAGACAGCGACGGGACAGGACAGGAGAGCGGAGCTGGCGAGGAGACCCCGAGCACAGCCCACGACTTTCATTGCCAGTCCCGGCACTTCAGAGCACAGAGGCCTTTGCCTGAAGTTCCCCCTTCCCCAATAGTACAGAGGACTTTCCCTTAAGTTCCCGTCCTTTCCCCCCGCTTCCCGGCATTTCACAGGATGGCAAAGAGACCGCCCCCCAGCACCCCAAGGGCGGCCTGGGAAGAGGTGGAGGCTTCCCAGGAGAGCAGTTCTCTGCTGGACGCCTGCAAGGTCCCCACGGTCCAGCTGATGCAGACCGGTGAGTGCAGGGCTGCCTCAGGGCTGGGCAAGGGTCCGGGCCAGTAAACAAATGGGCCAGTGAGAGCGACCAGCTCGATGCCAGGATCACGTTTCCTTGGCACAGCGGCAGTGCGGTCCTGCAGGTGGGGGACATGGCGGTGCTTGACCACCAGGGCTGCCCAGGAGCAGCTGGAAGCCGGCCCCAGCACAGCCGCCCTCCTCAGCCGTGCTGAGCTTCAAGCTCTTTTCATGGTTGCGGAAGCTTGTTGGCAAAGATGCTGTGTCCAACTGACTCCTCTGTGTTTCCCCTCCACGTAGGCGAGACACTGCCAGAGGAGAACCCAAAGCATCCAGAGCTCCAACCTGCATGGGATTCTGTGAGCATCTGGACAATTGCTTCACTCCACCACGGTATCAACATGGCCAAGGTAACGAGCTCCCACCTTGTGTCAGGAGACACCTGTGAGCAAAGTGACCCAGAATCAGCAGAGTTGGCATGGCCTCACTGTCCCTGGTGAGAGGGTTCCTGCTCTCCCCACGTAGGGACTGTCCGAGGGTGGTCCAGCCGTCCTGGACACCAGGGAGCCCTGGTTCCCAGCAGGGCAAACACATAATGCCCATGCTCCCAACCCTCCTCCCTCCACCTGGGGAGCCTCTGCTCTAATCCTCCCCCCTGCAGTGACGGCAGACCCTGTTTCCAGCTTCCCTGCAGGCACTGCTGACAGCGCTGCCGGGCATCTCTGGCCAGAGCTGCTCATGGTGCTCAGCCAAGCAGCACCAGCAGGGTGGTCAGCACGACATGTCTTCCCCATCTTCCTTCCTCCTGTAGGAGTTTGGAGAAAACCGCCAGCCTGCCCAGATGACGGACATTCTCATGGTGGCCATTGAGGCCTTGACAGCAGAGGATATCTGTGACAGGCAGATGGGCAGCAGGGTCCTGGACACGGCCATGGGAGACCCGGCCTCCTGGATGACAGATGTAAGTGCCCTGTGGCTGGATTGTCCTGCCTGTGAGCCCTGTCAGGCCTTGTCCTTCCCTCCTTCCCTAAAGCAGCTCTCTCAGGCACCTGAAGCCATTTCAAGAGAGCGGAGAAGGACGGGGAGGGCAGCAGTTTCAGTGGCAGCTTGGGGAATGGCTGCAGCAGCACCAGGGGCTGCAGCATCCTCACCCGTCTCACATCCAGGTGCCAAAGCTCATGAGATACATCTACAAAAACATCAAGGGCGTCTCCACGGAGCCAGCCCGGCACAGCCTGCACTCACTCCTCCTCCTGCTGACGGAGCGGTGCTCCAGGGAAGTGGTGAGGAGCCTGTTGGAGATCTCTCCAACATGTGACAGGTATTGGCCCTGACAGCCCTGGGGGCTTGTTCCCTGTGGGGAGGAGGGCACAGGGATTCTCTGGCTGCCAGACCCACATCCCCAAGGAGAAGGGCTTCCATCCCACCACGTGTCCCAGCCCCACTGGGTCAGCCAGGCCCGCAGCAGCCCAAACTGGCCAATCTGGAGCCCAGCGCCACCACGCTCCTCCCTGCCCAAAGGGCAACACCACCTCAGGCCCGTCCTGCCTGCCCGGGCAGGGCCCCCGGGCACCCCAAGCAAAAATGGTGGGCAGGGCCAGGGCTGCAGCACCGCCCGGCTCTGGAGGACCTGGCTTGGACATGCTGCCCTGGCCGAGGCAGCCCCGCTGACGGGCGCTCTGGCTCTGCAGCGCTGCCCTGGCCATGTGGGAGGTGATGATCTCCATGCCTGGGACTTTGTGGAGCGTCCTGACCGAGCTGCGCAGCGTGCTCCAGGACCTGCAACTGCACAAGGTGTTCAGCTGTGCCATGGAGGACGCCTGCATCAGTCTCTTGGCTGTGAGTGTCCACGCTCATCTTCAGGGCTGTGCCTGCCCCTGCGGGGAACCAGGCACAGCCCCCTCCCTGTCTGTCAGCTCCGAATGGCCAGCTCCCCCAGGACATACAGACACGGCCTCTCAGGGTCAGCATGGACCTGACCAGTACCACCAGACCCTGTGCCAGACGCCTGGGGCTGCCCCGTGCGGTTTCGGCCCTGGTGAAAACACACCACGTCTGCCCCTGCCCAGGCAGCACTGTGCTCACCCCCGCCTGCATTGCCCTGCCTGGCTCTGCCCCCTGGAAAGCTGGGGCAGGGACAGAGAAAGGGGCAGAAGCCAGAGACAGCCCAGTTGCTGGCCCTGGGGCAGAGGAACGGTCTCTGCACGGGCTGAGGGCCTTCAGCTCTGGGGAGAGGAGACACTTGCCACCGGCCTTGTCATGCCTCCTTCGTGCCAACACACTGGAGGGAGCCCCACCGGCTCTGCTGTTCTCTCACTGCTGCCTTCACTTTAGCTGCTGCTGCGCACTGACTTTGGATCAGAGAAGTTTGCTGTCCTCTACAAACCCGAGAGTTTCCTGAGGAATCCGAGTTGGATGATGCTCTCGGTGGTGCTCGAGAGCCTCATCACGCTTTCAAAGGCACATATGATGGTGAGTGAGGCACAGTCAGCTGGAGCCATGTTGGCAGCTGGGGGCTGCAGCAGTGGGTAATGCGTTGGCTTGGCCTTGGTGGGAGTCTGAATGTGGAGTGATGGCTCCAGTCCCCCTCTCTGCTATGGAGGGGGCTGGTGGGCGCCTGGGGAGCCCTCCAGGCACAGAGGGTTTCCCATCCTTCCGCCCCTTCAGGCTTCTCAGAAAAGGGGGTGGCTGAGCAGGGGACACTGCTCTCCTGCCCCCCCTTCCCTGCTCCATGCTCTCCCCACATCCCCATCAGTGGCCGCTGCCTGTCAGGAGGCTGCTGCAGCGACTCCTGTGCCACCTGCTGGGAAGCTGAACGGGAGGCTGGTCCTCAGTGGCCAGAGCATTTTTGCCAGGGTGATCTTTCAGCGCTTCACAATAAGGAAACTGTGTTTCTTACAGGCAAGAAAAATACTGGTCCTGCTGCCAGACATCATGGAGACCATGCAGGACACCAACAGTGATGTCAAGAGGAAGGCCCTGCTACTCTTCAGGAACACGATGGGTCACCTGGACCGGGAGGAGGCGAGCCCCATCGCTCTGCAGCTGGCGGAGAAGCTCCTGCCCCTCTTTGATGATGTAAGGCTGCCCTGGGAGCCCCAGCCCGAGCCCTACAGATGGGCACTCGGCAAAGACAGCTGCCCCTCAGCCCAGCCCCGTGGGCAGCCCTCGGGCAGGGCTCCCCTCATGCTCCTCTTGCATGGCCTTTCAGGGCTCTGGGGCCATCCAGCCTCAGCTGTAGATCTGCCCCACGGCTCCTGTGCTCAGGATCCGACCCCTCACATCAGCCACGCTGACGCCCTTTGCTCACCGTGGGCTGGGAGTGCCTGTTGCTGAAGTTCCCCATCCTCCACCCTACCAGGAGTCCAGCCTGGTGCGGGAGTTCTCCATCAGCCTCTTCAGAGATGTGATGGACACTGTGGTGGGGAGAAACAAGAAGATGCTGAGGAAGACAGTGAAGAGGGTCCTGGTCCCACTGTTCCTCCGTATGAATGACCAGAGCAAGAGCGTGGCCAAGGTGCAGTGACCAGAGTTGTTGGGAAGGCTGTGCTGCAGCAGCAGCCCAAGGCCACCCCACACAAGTCCCTACAGGCTTCCCAACTGTTCCTGCACGTGTGGGAGGCCAGGGCTGTGAGTCCCCATCACTGCCCCCAGGTCTTTGAGCCCCCAGCTCTGTCCCCCAGGGCTGTGCCCAAGAGACGCCCAGGTGTTTGGGCCGGAGACAACCCCAGCCCCTGAGGGCAGGATGGCCTCAGGACAAAGTCCTGCTCACCCAGTTCCCCCTGCCTTGGGCCAGCTAACTCGGGCTGTGCAGGGGGCTGCAGCACTTACAAGGGCTGCAGAGCCAGCTTGTTCAGGTGTCCTGCTGGGGGACGCCCGTGGGAGCTGCTGCTGGCTCCGTCCTGCCCCGGGGTCTCTGGGACTCCAGCCCTCACTGCCTGCAGCCGTGGGCCCTCAGCTCCTCTGCCCCTCAGGCTGCCCCCAGCCCCGGTGGAAGCTCAGCAGCTCTTGAGGATCTCTGTTCTGCTGGCCAGCAGCAGGCTACACCTGAGGTGGCAGCTGCCCCGTGTCCCTGCCCTGGGCACTGAACCCACTTCAGACTCCATTCCCTGATGCCTCTTCCCACAAGGGGCTGGGAACAGCTCATGCTGGGCCAAGAGGAGGGAAGGTGCCAGGTGTCTTCCCCCGGGGTGCGGTGCCATCTCCCAACCTCTGCTTCTCTGCAGGCCTCTAGGGACGCCCTGCTGGACTGTGCAGGGTTCCTGGGATGGAGGAACCTCAGCACCCTGGTCCAGACACATCAGATACACCGCATCGGAGAGTGTTTGGTAAGAATTGGACGAGGGCTGCCCCAGGTGCCCCGTGGGGAGGGCTGTGCAGCTGAGCCTCACCTGCCCTGTTCCAGCCCGGAGCCCACAGCCTGGAGCCACATCCTCCTTCCCTGCCTTCAAGCACAGACCCCCCAAGGGCTCTTCTCCAGGCCCCTCTCCCCTCCCTGCCCCCAGGTGCTAAACAAGACCCTGGCACATGTTGGCCCTGGCCGTGGGACAGAGGGCTCTCAGCACTGCCAGGCCCCCTCTGCCCTCTGCTCTCTCTGAACCTCAGCCCCACAGGGCTCCTGTCTGGGAGGGAAGAGGCCACTGGTAGGAGGGACTGGTCCGGGTGGCTGGGCAATGTCTGTACCAGACCCATGCCCTTGTGTTCTCGCCAGCTCCAGCAGGACAAGAGCAGGCTGGAAGAACAGCTGTGTCAGAGCCTGCTGTATGTGAAGGACGCTCAGGCCACCGTGCGACTGGAGGCCGTCAGGTTCACCGGTGAGCCACAGCCCCCGGGGACCCTCTGCTGGCAGCCTGGCCCCCGTCCCCACCGCTGCACGGGCAGCGGCCTTGGGTCCTGTCCTGCCCGGGGCCAGCCCTGCCCAGGGGTGCAGGGTGTGCAGCCGAGCCGGCCGGGCCGGGGCCGTGCTGCCGGGAGCGTGCTGGGGAGCAGAGGCCTGACAGGAGCTCTGTGCACAGGGCTTGGCGCGCGGTACCTGAAGAACCGCAGCAATAAGGTGGAGAAGCTGAATGAAATCACCAAAGGTGAGTGGGGGCCGTGCTGTGCTGGTGGGCAGGGGACAGGGCCTGGGCAGGGCGCTGCCATGCCTGGTCCTCCTCCAGGAAAGCGCTTCAGGGGCAGAGGATGTGGCAGGGGCACCTGGCACGTCCCGGAGCAGCAGCTTCCAGCTGGCCTGTTGCTCTCATCTGCTCCTCCCGGCCAGGGGAAGAGACGAGTGGGGCTGGCACAGTTTGGAGGGGACTCCTGGGGGTCTCTGCAGGCAGTGGGGGCTCATCTCTGCTCTGCGTCCCTCTCTTGCAGTCCTCCTGCCCTTGATGGAAGACCCTGATACCTGCGTCAAGCACTTGGCATTTCAGACACTCTACAACCTACTGATAGAGTTCCCAAGACCAAAACAGAGATGGTGGTTGCTGAGCTGCTGGATCTGTGGGAGCCAAAGAGAATAAATTCTCTCTCAAAAATGGCCATATTTGAATATCTTTTTTTCACTAAAGCTGGAAGACAAAGCCCAGTCCCATGGTGTCCTTCCCATGGGGACCACCCTGAGCGTTCCAAGCAGTGTCACTCCTGGCCTCTGCCGCTGCCCGCGGGACAACACAGCTGGACCCAGGGTGTCCTGGCAACAAAGCCCCAGTGACCCGTTGGTCCACATACTTCTGTATAACCTGTCCAAGGCCCTTTAGCTGGAGCCACACGTCCTGCCTTTCCCACATCGCAGAGCTCCAGCCTTGGGGATACATGAAGGTACTGAAAGAAAAGAGACAGGCAGTGTGTGTGGGGAGCAGGGCAGGGGATTGGAGAGGCTAGAGAATGGGAAAAGCTTTGCCTGGAGCAGTCCTAACTCATAAGTGTGCTTCCCTCCCATGGCAGTGCCTCATAAACAAAGGGTCGGATGTCCAACACAGCTTCATCACCCAGTTCCTCCTCCTGGCATTCACAGACACACGGGAGCTGCAGCTCTTGCACTTCTGGCTCTTCCTGGGCATCTACCTGGCTGCCCTCCTGGGCAACGGCTTCATCATCACCACCATAGCCTGTGACCAGCACCTCCACACCCCCATGTACTTCTTCCTCCTCAACCTCTCCCTCCTAGATGTTGGCTTCATCTCCATCAGTGTTCCCAATGCAATGGCCAATTCCCTCACGGACACCAGGGCCACCTCCTACTTGCGTTGCTATGCAAAGTTATTTCTGCTTCATTCTTGATCGTAACAGAGTATTTTCTCCTCGCCATCATGTCCTACGACCACTATGTTGCCATCTGCAAACCCCTGCACTACGGGACCCTCCTGGGTAGCAGAGCTTGTGTCCACATGGCAGCAGCTGCCTGGGCCAGTGGGTTTCTCGTTGCTCTGCTGCACACGGCCAATACATTTTCACTGCCACTGTGCACGGGCAATGACCTGGAACAGCTGTTCTGTGAAATCCCCCAGATCCTCAAGCTCTCCTGCTTAAACTCCTACCTCAGGGAAGTCTGGCTTCCCTTGGTCAGTGCCTGTTTACAGTTTGGGTGTTTTGTGTTCATTGTGGTGTCCTATGTGCAGATCTTCAGGGCCGTGCTGAGGATCCCCTCTGAGCAGGGACGGCACAAAGCCTTTTCCACGTGCCTCCCTCACCTGGCCGTGGTCTCCCTGTTTGTTAGCACCCCTTTTTTTGCCTACCTGAGTCCCCCTTCCATGTCCTCTCAGTCCCTGGACCTGGTGGTGTCATTTCTGTACCTGGTGGTACCTCCAGCAGTGAACCCCCTCATCTACAGCATGAGGAACAGAGAGATCAAGGATTCCCTGAGGAAAGGATTTGAACACATACTATTTCAGCATCATTAAGGTACCCATACAACTTAGAAGACTTCCAGGGTATCTCAGGAAAAATCAGGACTATTTTTGGTTTTTTCTTTATTTTATATATTTGCCTTTATACCTATGATAACAAGAAGTGCCATGAAATAGTATTATTCATCCCACCTCTTGACACTGGTGAAACCCCAGTAGGCGGCTCAGCGTCACACAGCTCACTCCTCCAAAGTAGGATGGGGGAGAGAATTGGAACTCTAAAAGTGAGACAACTCAGGAGTTGAGACGAAGGCAATTTGATAGATAAATCTAAAGTTGTGTGCATAAACAAAGCAAAACAAGAACTGCATTTGCTCCTCCCTGTCAGCAGGTGGGTGCCCAGCCACCTCTAGCTAAGCTGGGCTCCAGCACACCTAGCAGTTACTTGGGAAGATAAGCACCATCACTCCAAGTGTCCTGCCCTCCCTTCTTCTGCTCCCGACTTTTACTGCTGAACATGACATCATATGGTGTGGAAGGTCCCTTTGGTCAGCTGTCCCAGCTGTGTCCCCTCCCAGCTCCTTGTGGACCCCCAGCCCACTTGCTGCTGTGGTGTGTGAGAAAAAGAAACGGCCTTGGCGCTGGGTAAGCTCTGCTCAACAGTGACTAAAACATGCGTGTGTTACTAACACTGTTCTCATCCCAAGGGCAATACATAGCGTCATACAAGCATGAAGAAATTGAACTCTATCCCAGATGAAACCAGCACATGTACATACAGAACCAGTCTTCTTGCATAAATAAAGAACCCTGAAGAAAACAATTTGTCTGAGCTCCCATCTCTTCCAATCTTCTCTGGAGCTGGGGATACAGAAAGGGTTAAGGACCCAAAATCCCAGCTGACACGTGGAGGAGCTGCCCATGGGACCCAGAGGCTGCATCCTGCTGACTCAGCAGGCGCTGCCCCTCTGCCGCCTGATTGTCATCACAGCTGCTGCTTCCCTGGAGCCACGGACATGGAGGATGTGGCCTCTTCAATGCTGGCCTCTCCTCACTTCCACTGTCCTCTTGTGCTCTTGCATTTGTGCTGCCGCTAAGGTCTTGTGTACCTTGTGACAGTCCTGGTGTATCTACAGTGGCATCCCTGTGGCTGTGGACAGGAGCAGGCCATGGGAACCACTGTGTGAGATCTGGCCTCACTGCTGGCACCACCAAGAGCACAGGGGCTCCTCAGGGCGGGGTACCCTTCCAAAGCTGGTGTCAGGAATATGCCCGACAAACTGCTCCCTCAAAGGGACTTTTGCTACCTTGGGATGCCTAATGGAGTCACAGCAACAAGCTCAGAGTGCCAGGATGATGTGTGAGGAACCAAAGGATGGGAAAAAACTTCTCTTTGTGGTGACAAATGTCCATGCAGACAGCACCTGCCTTGGGTCCTATGGCAAATGCTATCCTGGAGAAGAACCACAAGCTGCCAAGTGATGTCAGGAGATTTCCAGGAACAGCATATGAGTCCCAACAGGCAGTGACTGGCACCTCCTAAAATAAGTGACCATCCAAGAAGGAGCCTCCCAGACAAAAAGGTGAAATCAGGAGATCATGGGCTAATGAGAGGAGAGGCTGTGAGGAGCCAGCAGGCAAAGTAACATAAGACTGGAGAGTGTTTCAGGACACCCTCTGGTGAAGGCCCTGGCTGGATCTAGTGCAGCCCTGTCCTGCCCTTTGTGCCATTAGAGACACCCCACGGTCCTGCCCTTGGCTACTGAGCCAGCTGGGAAGATGGAAAGGGCTCAGCAGTGGCGATGCTCATCCAGCTGGGTCTGCTTCCCACCCCGAACAGCGTGGCCAGTGCAAAGACACCCCACGGCCCCAGGGCAACACAGCCCCTGGCTCTGCAGAGCAGCATCGCCAGATCAGGGCCATGCGGGGAGCACGGAGAGGAAACCAGAGCCAGCCAGAGCAGCCTGGACACCTGGAGAAAGGGATGTCCCTGGAGAAGAGCAGGGGAGCATTTCTGTGCCTGCAGGGGGGAATCCAGGAGGAAGAGAAACCCCTTTTTGCAGACGCTCATTTGGGGCCGGCTGCTCTGCTGCTGGAGCAGCACTCCTGTTCTGGCCTGGGGAGAGGGGCTGGCACTGAGGGGCACAGGCCGTCTGTGCTGGGACTCTACTGGAGCTGACACCAGCAGTCCTGGGTTTGCACTGGTCTCCATGCCCTCGTGCCATGTCCAGCTCCAGCCCTGGGGCTGTGGGTGGGGCTGAGACCCGTCTGTGCCCCCAGCAGCTGCTGAGCCCTTCAGAGGGGCTGGGGCTGTGGGCTGAGTGCCCAGAGCTCTGCAGCCCCTGCGCCGGGCACGGCCGTGGGCCAGCCCAGCCTGGGCTGCTCTGCTGGGCTGGGCTGGAGAGAAAGCCGGGGCTGTGGGGAGAGCTGGGCAGGGGCTGGGCTGAGCTGGAAAGTGCTGGCAGAGGACACCCCAGTGCTGGCTGAGCTGTGTGACCATGCAGGGGGAGGACACACTCAGCGGGGTGAGCTGCAGAGCCAGGACACGCAGGGGCAGGAGAGAGGAGGCCGCTCTGTGCCCTCGGTGCAGGGACAGGCTGGGAAGGTGCCCAGGACATTGGTCTCTCCCGTCGCCATTTCCAGCACTGCGCCACAGTTGCTGGGTCAGGTTTGCTCTCTGTCCACCTCCTTCCTCAGGCGCTGGTGCTCCCTGGCACTGCTGCCATTCCGGGACTGTTTTCCCCTCTACCCACACACAGGAACTGTCCCTGCAGCTCCAAAAAGGCCTTTGAGAAAGGATCTCAGGGAAAAAAATAGTCTCTGAAAGTCCTTTATTTCAGGTAAAGACCCAGAGAGCAGGGCTCCTCGTTTACCCAGCAATTAGGTATGAAAAGAAAAACAGACAGTGAATCAGTAAAGGATGAAAACATTAACACAATTTTAAAATCCCAGCATCACAACAAAATAAAGAAGACATGTCGAGCCTGCAGTGAGTTAAATTAAGACTGCCATGCAGCAGATAAGGGGCAGTTATTGCTTCAGAAAAACATCCAGTCATCAGTTTCCACATGGCGTCCTTGAGATAGGGGGAAATATGGAATTGGTGAAGCTGTGTGGGATAACTGTGTTGTGTTGCTTCAGAAAATATTTGACATGCATATCATAATAATAGTAATAACAACAATAACAACAATAATGAAACAAGCAGGCAAACAAATAAACCCAACAACAACAAAACAAAACAAGCGAAGGTGAATAACCATGAAAGAAAGAGGAAGACTGCCCCGTCCATGGAGCTCTGCAGAAGGAGCGTGGAGCCGTACATCATATGAGGTGATATAGTTGGCATCAGCACGTAGAGAAGACTTTTGTAGGGAAGACTTTGAAGGGAGCGGCCTGACTCCATGCAGCTGAAAACCTGAGAGCTGGCAGTGTGCTGAAGGGATGGGGAGAAGTGTCCTGGGCTGAACAGAAACCTGTGGATGACACAAGGTTGGAGAGATATGCTTTGCAGAGACTGGCAGGAGTCCTTCCCAGGGATGAGCGGGATGAGCTTTGGACACACGGAAAAATAAATTGGCTCTCAAGCGTGGTTTGGAATTAGTGCCACTGTCACTAGTAGCAGAAAGAGGACCGTGCCGTAAGGGAACTCCTTGTTCTTCAGGAGAAAAACTGAAGCTTTTTCACGTCCTTCCTTGTCAAAGAAGGTGTAATTCTTCAGTAGTTAGCCTCTGGCACCACAGAATCCCAGAATGTGAGGGGTTGGAAGGGACCTGGAAAGCTCATCCAGTGCAATCCCCCCATAGAGCAGGAACACCCAGATGAGGTTACACAGGAAGGTGTCCAGGCGGGTTGGAATGTCTGCAGAGAAGGAGACTCCACAACCTCCCAAGACTCTACACTTGCCCTTGTTATATTTATTAAATTTTTCCCCGCCCAACTCTCCAGCCTGTCCAGGTCTCTGGATGGCAGCACAGCCTCTGGCGTGTCAGCCACTCCTCCCAGCTTGGTGTCATCAGCAAACTTGCTGACAGTCACTCTATTCCCTCGTCCAAATTGTTGATGAATATATTAAATAATACAGGCCCCAGCACTGACCCCTGAGGCACTGCACTAGATACAGGCCTCAACTGGACTCTGCCCCATTGACCACGATTCTCTGGCTTCTTCCCTTCAGCCAGTTCACAGTCACCTCACTACCTGGTCATCTAGACCGCACTCCCTCAGTTTAGCTGTGAGGATGCTGTGTGAAATGCTTTATTTAAATCACGGTAGACCACATCCACCACTCTGCCATCATCCATCCATCTTGTTATGTCCTCATAAAAGTCAATGAGGTTGGTCAAGCATGACTTACCTTTGGTAAAGCCATGTTGACTGCCCCTAATGACCCTCTTATCCCTGATATGACTTGAGATGGTACCAAGCATGAGTCGTTCCAGCAGTTTCCAGGGGATGGAGGTGAGGCTGACCGGCCTACAGTTGCCCGGGTCCTCCTTCTTGCCCTTTTTGAAGACTGCAGTGACATTTGCTTTCCTCCAGTCCTGAGGCACCTTTCCTGTTTCTCAAGACTTGACAAAGATGATGGAGAGCGGTCCAGCAATGACCTCAGCCAGCTCCCTCAGCACCTGCGGGCGCATCCCATCCGGACCCATGGATTTATGGATCTCCAGATTGCCTAACTGCTCCCTAACCCAGTCCTCATCAACCCAGGCAAACTCCTCCATTGTCCTGACTTCCTCTGGGGCCTCAGCAGTACGGGGCTCCCCAGGACAGCCTCCGGCAGAGCAGACAGAGACAAAGAAGTACTCAGTAACTCTGCCTTCTCTGTATCTTCTGTCACCAGGGCACCCGTCTCATTCATCAGTGGGCCTACATTGCCTCTGCTGTTAGTTTTATCTGCCACATATTTGAAAAAGGTTTTCCTGTTGTTCTTGACCCCTCTCGCCAGGTTTAATTCTAGGGAGGCCTTAGCTTTCCTAGTTGCCTCCCTACACTCTCTGACAACAGCCTTACATTCTCCCCAAGTGGCCAGCCCCTCCTTCCATGATCTATAAAACCTCCTCTTCCACTTGAGCTTACCCAGCATCTCCTGTTTGACCACGCAGGTCTCCTGGTTTTGCTCTCAGGGCTATTCCTTTGTTTAAGTTATATTTAAATGATATTTAAAGATTACACCTCTTAGACAGAATTGCCTTTTTATGATGCCTGATCAATGTATTTTCTCCCTGGTTTTGGTAGGTGGCTGAGGGGTAGAATATGGTGGTTGTTTCTCTTTTAGGGTATCAGCCACCCCAGGGTGAGGCTGGGTGACATTTTGGTGAGCTGAAAACCTCCAAAGGCGGGGATCACCGAGAGTCCCCGGGTGTCCTGCTGCAGGGCAGCACCACCCGCCTGCTCAGTTTTTCCTAATGCTCCGTTCAAAGCTCCCTGGAGGGTGTTGGTGGCTGCTGCCTCTGTCCCACCAGCCGCCACTGCAGAAGGGTTTGCCTCCCCCATCATCTCCCCAAGCAGGAGTCGCTGCTTTTCCAGTGCCCTGTGTCCCCTTCAGCAGACTGAAGAGGCCCAGTTGACTGAGCTGCTCCACAAAGCTTAAGTGCCCCTGACCCCACCATGACAGATGTTCCTCTGGACCTTCACTCGTGTCGTGGTTTAACCCGAGCTGGCAACACAACCGCGGCAGCTGATCACTCACCCCCTACCCCTTCCCCTCCCAATAGGGGAGAGAATCGAAAGTGAAGGGAGAAATTTGGACTGAGAGAAACACAGTTTAGTAAAATAAAAAAATGCTAAGAGACTTCTAGTAAATATAGATAAACCCATCATAACTCCCACGCCCTTCTCCTCAGGACTGCTCAGCCGGTCACATCCCAGCCTGTCCCGGGACACCAGGTGTGCTCCGCCCCCAGCGCACACCTTGCGCCTTGGCCTTGTAAGACTTGCAGAGGCTTTTGTCGGCCAAATCCACCACGGTGTCCAGGTTCCCCTGCACTGAAACCACAGTGTGTGACCATTTAATGATTCTGGGGCGCGGCCGGAGCGCGATGACGTCACAACAAGCCCCGCCCCCGGCAGGCTCCGCTCCTGGCGTTGCCGGGACGCACAGGCGCAGCTCAGTCCTGTTCTGGACGCGGAGCGGAGCGGACGGCGAAGGCGAGGGGAGGAGTCAGTGGGCCGAGCCGAGCGCGAGCGACCGCAGCGAAGGGCGGGACTTGAGGAGGAGGCGCGGGAAGCGTGTGTGGTGGTGGAGAGGGAGAGGCCGAGAGACCGGCGCGACCTCGAGGCGGTGGCACGTGCGGCGACACGCCATGGCGGGCACGGCGAAGCCGAGGGAGCTGCTGAAAGCGCGGCGGGATGCGGGCAAGGCCGGGGCGCTGGGCCGGCTGCTGAGCACCTCGGCCACGAAGGTGCTGCTGCACAAGATCGAGTTCCAGCCCGCCAGCCACGGCTTCTCCGGCCAGCCGGAGCTGCTGCGGGCCAAGTACCTGCTGCTCAACCCCCGCACCGAGCCCGCCGAGCACCCCCGCGGCGCTGAGGAGGGACAGCCGGGCAAGCAGGGTGGGTGCAGAGGGCCGGGGGGCTCTCCCTGCGCTGCGCAGCCCGCGGCTCACCCGCCTCTCTCTCCCCGCAGGCAGCGACCGGACCCCGGGGCGCCTCGGGGACGGCGTCCCTGCGCCCCAGAAGGGGCTGTTCCCTGCAGGGCGCCTCGCCATGCAGTGGCAGCGTGTCCAGCGCATCGGCGCCGGGCTGCTCAACCTGGGAAACACCTGTTTCCTCAACGCCACCCTGCAGTGCCTCACGTACACGCCACCGCTCGCCAACTACCTGCTGTCCAGGGAGCACAGCCGCACCTGTGAGTGGGGAGGGGAGCGCCCGCCTGTCCCGGGGCTGCGCTCAGCACCCTGCTCACGGCTCTGCCGGGGCTGTGCGGCTGCCGGGATGTGCCTTCTCTGCTCCCTCCTGCCCGTTTCTCCGTGGAGAGGACATTCCTGCATACGGGAGCATCCACTTTTCCTGGCCGTAGCAGTGTTCCCGAGCTCTGCATCCTGCGTCTGAGAGGCTCTGTCTGTGCTGGACACAGCCAGGACTAAGATGGGTTTGTCCTCAACGGTCTGTCTTCTCCTCTCCCACTCCAGGTCACCAAAGCGGCTTCTGCATGATGTGCGTCATGCAGAACCACGTCACGCAGGCGTTCGCGAACAGCGGCAGCGTGATAAAGCCAGTGTCCTTTGTCCGAGACCTCAAGAGTAAGGATGGCTGCCCTCGCGTCCCCTCCTGTAGCCGTGCAGGAGGGCAGAGACTATTGCAGGAGCAGAACCTTTGAGATCAGGGCAGGTCTTGGCAGAGGTTCTTCCGAGACGACTCACTGAGCCTGCCAGGGCCTTCACGGGCCTTGTGGGGCTTCCCCCACGGCCCACATGAGTCTGACGTCTGGTTTGGGCCGAGGGAGCTCAAACCCCGCAGTCGCTGTCCCGAGGGAGGGCGGGAGGACCTGCCTCTGTTGCAGCGCGTGCTGCGGCTGATCCCTCCCTCTCCTGCAGAGATCGCCCCGCACATCCGCTTGGGCAGGCAAGAGGACGCACACGAGTTCCTCCGTTTCACCATCGATGCCATGCAGAAGGCCTGCCTGCCCGACTGCACCGAGTATGTGGGGCCTCTGGTGGTGACAACTGCCCTTGTCTGCTGGTCCCCTGTGCCCGCGGGAGGGGACTGTGGGGTGAACGTGTCCCCCGGGCTGGGCTCATGGAGGGAGGTGCTGACTCCAGGGTCTGGGTTGGATAGCCCAGCTCTCTGCCCCTCTGTGACACAGCCCTGGGCTGCTGTCTGCCTTCTCCTGACACCTCCACCCCAGCACAGCTGCGGTTCTGTCCCCAAATCGTGTGACTGGGCTGGGTTTGGATCCTGAGGACACAGCGCTGGCCCGTGGGGGTGGCTCTTGGGACGGGCGCTGTGTGATCCGAGCTGCCGTCTCTAGGTTGGATCGCCAGACCCAAGCCACCACCCTGATCCACCAGATCTTTGGCGGTTCCCTGCGGTCCCGTGGTGAGTGCTGGCTGCCAGGGCCTGGGCCTGTGACTCTCAGGGCTGCTGTTTCCCCGAGAACCTTGCAGTAACTTGGGAAAGTCACTAAGCATGTGCAAATTATGCAGAGCTGCAGCTGGTCAGTCTTTTGGTATCTGTGGGCCACCAAGCTGCTGGCTGTGGGTCCCCAGCTCATTGCCACCAGCAAAGGAACCCACGTTGCCAGCTGTCCCGCAACACTTGTTGTCCCAGCACGTACAGGCTGCGAATGCTGGTGCTGCCGTCCCAGAGCCCAAACGCGGAAAAGGGCAACACGGCAGCCGCCTGCGCTGTGCTGGGGGTGGTGGTGCCGTGTTGTGCCAGGGGGTGCTCACTGCTCGTTCTCTTGCAGTGAAGTGCTCGATGTGCAAAGCAGTCTCGGACACCTTTGACCCCTGTCTGGACCTGCCGGTGGAGATCACGGTACCGGGGCAGGGTCAGGTGGGGAGGAGCTCTGCTCTGCAGGGGATGTTCCTGCAGCTGCACCGCTACTGCTCGAGGCTGTTTAACCTGCCAGTGTCAGGCACGGTGCAGGCAAGAGGGAATCAGCTTCTGTTGTTGCGCTGCCTCCTCTGCCTGGCCCTGACCTCTCCTCTGTCCTGGCAGCAAGCCGCAAACGTAGAGCAGGCACTGGAGCTGTTTGTGAAGCCAGACCTGCTGGGCGGAGAGAACGCCTACCTGTGTGACAAGTGAGTGTGCGGGGCTGGGGCGGGAAGGGGCCGCGGGTGTGCTGGTGGGAAGCAGGAGGGCAGCTGCAGTACAGGAGGGCTTCTCTACCTGCTCCACCGCTAAACCGTGAGGTGCGTGGCTGTGAAGCCTGCGGTGAAGCCTGTCACTCCTCATCTCCCCCGTCTTGAGACGGGGACCTGAGCCAGCAGACCTGGCCGTGAGCAGGTGCCCTGGAGCAGAACCCGCTCTCAGCAGGGTCATTTCCGTGGGGTTTGTGGCTTGGCCAGGGCTGACAAGCACCTGGGTGGTGGAACAGCATGAACAGCTCAAGCTCTCCCTGTGCAGATGCAAGAAGAAAGTGTCGGCAACCAAACGCTTCACCATCCACCGAGCGCCCAGGGTTCTCACGCTTGCTTTGAAGCGTTTTGCCGACTTCACCGGAGGCAAGATCACAAAGGTGAGTGCTCAGCAATCCAGAGCGGGGCTGTGTCCTGTCCCGAGGCCCTGCTGCCCCGAGCAGGGTGGGAGGCGGTTCTGTGCGCGGTACGAGCTCTACCGCAGTCCTGCAGCCCTTCCCCAGCTGTGATGTGCTGTGGTGGGAGTTTGGCTCATCCCGGCATCTTCCTCACCGTGGGCTCTGCCTGGAGAGAGTGGGTTCTCCCTCCCTCACAAGACGGGACTCGTAGGACAGCTGAGCTGCTCTTGCCATCTGCTGTGCAGGCTTCTGAGACATCCTCTCTCTGCAGGACGTGGTCTACCCTGAGGTCCTGAACATCCGCCCGTACATGTCCCAGACCAGCGGGGATCCGGTCATGTACGGGCTCTACGCGGTGCTGGTGCACTCGGGGTACAGCAGCCACGCAGGACACTACTACTGCTACGTGAAGGTGAGCCCAGGGCGCTCTCTTGGCACCTCTCTGTGCTGGGGGTCGGCAGGAGGGTGCTCAGCAGAGGTGCGTGGTGTGGAGCACTGTGGGGTACGGGCTGTGCTCCGTCACAGGAAGTGTGGAGTTCTGCTCTTGCAGAGACCCCTCACCTGCCCGGGGTCACCTGCGGGTTTTGGGGAGCGGAGCTCTGCCGACGGGCGCTGTTCCTGCTGCTTCTCAGGCCAGGAGCGTCCCTGGACACAGCCCAACCCCGTTCTCTCTCCCTCCGCAGGCCAGCGACGGGCAGTGGTACCAAATGAATGACAACGTGGTCCGCCCCAGTAACATCAAGGTGGTCCTTAACCAGCAGGCGTATGTGCTGTTCTACCTCAGGTGAGCGTGCCCTGTGTCCCCGGCCCCTCTGTCCCTGCTCAGCGTGTGGGACAGGGCTGGGGGCACATGCCTGGATGTGGGAAGGAGCTTGGCCCAAGTAGCCCCAGTGCCCACGTGCATGTGCTGGCTCAGGGGAGGGCGGCAGCCCCTTGTTGTGGTTTTCCTGCAGATCAAGAGCTCCTCACCTCCTTGGAGCTTCTGGCTCCTGGTTCTCGTGCGCAGCTATGATGAGTATGTTGCAGTCACTCAGACACTGGCGGTTCACACGTGCCCTTCTCTGCCTTCCTCAGGATCCCCAGCCCCGGGAAGAGCTCAGAGGGTCCCGTTTCCAAAGCTGCCTCCAGCCTGCCTGGCCGTGTCAAGCTGCCTTCTGGGTCACCGTCACCCAAGCTGGCCCTGAAAGCCAAACGCGCGGCTGCAGCGTTTCCCGGTGACACAGCCCAGAGGCCCAAGAAGCCGCGCTCCTCGCAGCCGCCACCCGCGCCCAGAGCGGCTCCAGGACTTTGCAGCCCCAGTCACACCAGTGGGGCCAAAGCGCAGGTTCCCCGGAAGCGCTGCTGGGAGCCCGGGCCCCTGCCCGCCTCCCCTGGGCTGCCGGAGCCCATCCCTGGCCAGGAGCCGTGGAGCAGCGGGGAGAACACCGGGACACCGGCAAGGGACCCTCGCAGCAGGGCTTCTGCCAGCCTGGTGCTGGCAAAGCTGAAAGCCTTCTTGTCGGCCAGGGCTGCTCCGCAGCCCAGCAGCACCATGTCACCACCACCGGCCAAGAAGCTGGCGCTTTCCGACACATAGGTGAGTCTGAGCTTCTGCGCAGAGACTTTAGTAGGTGCCTCGTGCCTCCGGAGCCGGGGCTTGTGTTGGGGAGTGCAGGAATGATGCTGGTACCTTGCTAAGCAGGAGGCGGGCGGGGAGAGCCCCTAAACCCCAGGGCTCTGCCCTCCCTCTGGGTCGGGGTGCGGGGCCAGGCCCCCGCTCTTGTTCCCATCCCTGCAGAGGCTGGAGAATTGGCTGCTGCCTCCTTGCTCAGGACGGCGGGGTGGCTGCGCCAGTCCCTGGAGCAGGGCGGCCTTGCCAGCCTTGTCAGGGCAGTGTGTCCCCGGGGGCGATGGGAGCTGGTGACACCACAGCTGGAGGCTGCAGAGTCGCCTCCTCCCCAGGCAGCGGCTGCACCGGCTCTCTGGGCGCCGCTGTGCAGCCGGGGCTGGGGACGGCGCTGGGGGTTCTGTTCTTAAAGTTTCCTTCCTTTTTTCCTTTCTGCTTCTAAGGGAAAACATTTCTGATTCTTCTACTCCCCCACTTCCCTCTCCCTCTCTGTGTCTTTTCCCCTCCCCTTTCTCTGGGCTCCCCTTTTTGTTTTCTCCTCTTGGCTCACAGCAACCTCTTTTATTTAGACCACCAAGTTGTTCTTTATGTCAATAACTGCAGGGCGGCCCCCCAGGGAAGGAGAGCAGAGGGGACCACCGTGCACGTCCTCACCTGCTGCTGCCGGGTCCTGTGCCCGCCCCAGCCCCGCGCTGGGTCCCTGTGGGGCCGGGGCGCTGCCACCGGGACACCGGGCAAGAAACTGGAGCGTTCCCTCGGGAACCGGCTGGGCTGGCGGGACAGCGGGAGCGGCCAGAGGAGCCACAGGGAGGATCCGAGGCTGGAACAGCTCTGCTGGGAGGAACGGCTGAGAGAGAGTCCTCAGCACTCGGACAACTCCTGGGAGAGCTTTCCGTCAGATACTTCTTGGTGAAGATTTCAGACATGATTTCATAAAAGAGGGGTTTTTCTTTCCGAGTTGTTTTCTATCATTTTTCAGTGTATACAAGAAGTGATAGCAGCATTCTACAATGGGTATTGATCCAGGGGGTCTCCTGGAGACATCTGGATGGGCAGGAGAGCAGCCCTGTGAGGCTGGACATTGTATGGATGAATTTGCCCCTCACCCCTCCCCAATCCCACCTGTTCCCTCACCGGCCACCTGGGACTTGGCCTCACCAAGCTGGAGCACAAGTGTGATGGGAGCGGCTGAGGGACCTGGGGGGTTCAGCTGGAGAACAGGAGCTGAGGGGAGACCTTCTGATCTCTGAACTGCCTGAAAGGAGCTTGGAGCCAGGGGGGTCGGGCTCTGCTCCCCAGGAACAAGCGCCAGGAGCAGAGGAAACAGCCTCAAGTTGCGCCAGGGGAGGTTGAGGTTGAATCTGGGGAACAATTTCTTCCCCAAATGGCTGTGGGGCATTGGAACAGGCTGCCCAGGGCAGTGCTGGAGTCACCATCCCTGGAGGGTTGGACAGACCTGAGATGAGGGTCTCAGGACACGGGTCAGTGCCGGGGGTGGGGAACGGTTGGACTCCGTGATCTTAGAGGTGTTTTTCAACCAAAATGATTCTATCGCACAGTCTATCTTTGCATTGTAATAGTGCCTCAAGGTCACAGGCAGGGTTTATATTTTCTTGTCCTGGTATTTTTGCAAACGGGTAGAAGTCTGTCTCAAAGGATGTAATGAAAACAAAACAAAAGAGCGTGGGTAGAGCGAACAATGGGAAGGAGGGAGGGCCAAGTATTAAGGTGAATCCCAGTGAGAGCAAGTATTTATAGATCACAAGTGATACGCATCACTTGCAGGCTGTAAATCATTGACACTCTTTTTGTTAGTAATGGAAATGTTTCCTGTGTCCCACAGGATCCTTGTGTCACTGTTGTGAACTGCAGATGCATTTTTGGCATCAAAACGAAGGTGCATCTCAAAGCTGGGTGGGTCAGATTGAAATTGTTACCGAGAGTATATTGGTAGCATATGAAAGAAAAAGCCTCGCGGTGATCTTTAGCACTGGGAGCTTCTGGCAGGTGTTGATCTGCGAGAAGCAGCCTCAGCAGGGGTGAGAAGATTCTAAAAGATGGAAATAAGGAGAGTCAGAGAGAGAGAAGATTCTGAGGGATCTTAAGAGTGAACATGAAATAACTGAATGCAAAAGCAAGTGTTAATGCTGCGTTCTGACTGAGCTGGAGGATAGAAGTCTGGGCTTTGGAAAGCTCGGAGTTTGCACAGGCTGGAAGACAAGAGTCATAACAGCAAAAAGGGAGAAGGGCTGGAGCTGACTTCTGCTGGGAAAAGCATTTTTGCCTCCCCTAGAAAAACAGGTGGCTTCCAGAAACATGTTCAGTACCCATTTTCTCAATCTGGAGGTGTCCTGGTGGAGGAAGCCTTAGCACCGCACTGACACACGCAGGGCAGGCGAGGCAGAAGAAGATGCGCTGTCTGGGTTACCGGCTCAGGCCACTGAACAGCGGCACCGACTGTGATAGAGAAAGCAGCGACCGAGGGGAGCTGGAAGGGGCCTTGGCTGCAGGTAACCGTGCCCTGGGCTGAGAGTGGCTGGCGCTGCGTCTAATGAACGTGACTGAGCATCTTCCTTGTCTGTGTGCTGATCTTATTCAATTGTGGTGTTTCACAAGGGAGAGAGAAAGAGAAAGGACATGAAAAGTAAATGTTGTGCTATCGACATTTCAAAACTGCCTTTCTGTTGTTTTCAAACAGGCTCAGAATTTCTCTTTTCGGAACCTGTGTCTTTGGAGATGTTGGAGGAGACAAAGGAGGAGGACACCCAGGAGGAAGACACGCGAGGAAGATGTGGAGTCCCTGCACAGCCTTCCTGAGAGTCTGAGGAACCAACCAAGGAAGACGAGGAGACTCCACAGAGCATTCAAGAGGCAAGTCACTGGTGTACGGACCATTCTGTGTGACTAGGGGATATTTTAGAGACGGAGGAGGTAAAAACAAACAGCTCATAAAGAACCCAAACCCCAGCCCCCCCAAACCAGGATTTTGTTGCAGTGTCCTCGAAAGAAATCCTCTCTAATTTAGCTATTGCTGTGCTTAACGCTGTGGTACTTAAAAGCCCTGAAATTTTAATTGTTCAAGCGCTGTGTATGATGACCAAACATTATGCGGTTGCAGGGGGACCAGTATACGTATTTCAAAAGTTAATTGGTACCTCATTGTCTACTATTCTCTTGTTCTTTTCTCCTCCCTGCAAATCCAAACAGCGCTGAAAAGCAAGCTGTGAAGGAGGAGTCTGGTTTAATGATGCCCACTTGGCACTGTAGCAGGGCTGTGAGAGGGTCTTAAAATCCTTGTAGGATTTAGTGAAATCAGATAGAATGAAGGCAGCATGAAAGAAAAACAAGAGACCCACAGATAAGCTGAATTCTTGCAAGACTGCAATTATTTCCCTTTTAACCCAATGAAGAGAAGAAAAAAGAAGACAACACATTTTAGTCAGATTATTCAAGCCTGTATCTGCCTCAGCATACTCTAGATCACTTCAGTATTACACAGAAAACCTAAATGCACAGCCCAGCAGATCAGATCAGTTCACCCGTGGCAACACAGCTCAGTCTTGGTTTTGTAGCTCAAAGCGATGTTCTTGCTTTCATGTGCTCCCTCCCGTTCACAGCTGCAAGTTCCAACAGTCTCTGCACCAGCAGAGCTCCTGAGAGAACTGGTACTAACCCTTGTGGATCAAAATGTTCATGCAGCGGCCGTCAGTGCTGGGTGTTAGTGCCCCTTCTCCTGGCAGGGCACAATTCAGGATGGGGTGAAGAAGCAAAAGAAGGAGCTGTTTACCGTGTCACTCTGAAAAGAGTGCAGATCCAGCAAGCTGCCGACGAAGGAGCAGGATGGCTCCGGGTAAATAAAGCTGGCGCGGTGGCATTTAGGACGGCTGCTAATGGACTCTGACACCCAGACCCCGGCTCCCTCCAGACCGCGGCGCCAGCTGCGTGCTGGGCACCATGGGTGTCTGGGCAGGGGAAGGCAGGCGAGGCCAGTCCTGGGCGTCGGGGGAGGCTTTGCGCCAGCCCTGTCCCCTGGTGCTCTCACCAGCTCAGGGAGGACAGCAGCAGAGTGGAGGACTACCTGCGCCAGAGCCTGCCGTACCTGCAGAGCCCGCAGGAGCCCTTGCGTGAGGCGGACGTCATGTTCCTGGGTGAGCCACAGCCCTGCCGAGGGACCCTCCCTGCCCCACGGCAGCTTAGCTCCAGCCACGGCTGCTGCCAAATCTGCCGGGCAGCTGCAGAGCCCTGCCTGCCCCATGTGGGGCCCACGGGGAGTCCTGCTGCCCTTTTGCACCTGGGCTCGCACACGGGCTCCCCGTGGGAGCTTTGCTGGGTCTCTCGCAGCCTTCTTGGCCTTCCCATTCGGGGCACCGCCCTGGGCTCAGCCTTGCCCAGGGGCAGGAAGGAGCGTGGCCAGGCCCATGGGGCTGGTGGCAGGAAGCTGGGTCTCTGGGCAGGCAGGCTACGGGCTGCGTGGCGGGCTGTGTGTGCCTGGGGCTCATCGGGCGCCAGCAGGCAGACGTGTGCCAGGAGAAGCTCCGGGTCATCTACGAGGAACAGTGAGGACAGTGGGGTGTCTGTGGAGGCTGGCAGGAAGGAGGAAACACCCCAACTCCTGTCCCAGGCCGGGAGGGCTCTGCTCCCTGCGCAGGTGAGGGTCAGTGTGGGCAGAGCAGACAGAGACTTCAGGGGCACGTTGGACCTTGGTAGCCAGCACCCTTGGGCTGATCCCGGCACCCCTGCCTCCCTCCTGGCCCTGGGGAGAGCTGGGAGGGTAGGGGTGACCCTGGCCGGAGGAGCTGCAGAGGTCCCCACAGAACAAATAAATCTGACAACAACAAAACAAAACAAGCAAAGGTGAATAACCATGAAAGAAAGAGGAAGACTGCCCCGTCCATGGAGCTCTGCAGAAGGAGCGTGGAGCCGTACATCATATGAGGCGATATAGTTGGCATCAGCACGTAGAGAAGACTTTTGTAGGGAAGACTTTGAAGGGAGCAGCCTGACTCCATGCAGCTGAAAACCTGAGAGCTGGCAGTGTGCTGAAGGGATGGGGAGAAGTGTCCTGGGCTGAACAGAAACCTGTGGATGACACAAGGTTGGAGAGATGTGCTTTGCAGAGACTGGCAGGAGTCCTTCCCAGGGATGAGCGGGATGAGCTTTGGACACAAGGAAAAATAAAGCGGCTCTCAAGCATGGTTTGGAATGAGTGCCACTGTCACTAATAAGAGAAAGAGGACCGTGCCATAAGGGAACTCCTTGTTCTTCAGGAGAAAAACTGAAGCTATTTCATGTCCTTACTTGTCAAAGCAGGTGTAATTTTTCAATAGTTAACTTCTGGTATCACAGAATCACAGAATGTCAGGGGTTGGAAGGGACCTGGAAAGCTCATCCAGTGCAATCCCCCCATGGAGCAGGAACACCCAGATGAGGTTACACAGGAAGGTGTCCAGGCGGGTTGGAATGTCTGCACAGAAGGAGACTCCACAACCTCCCTGGGCAGCCTGGGCCAGGCTCTGCCACCCTCACCAGGAACAAGTTTCTTCTCATCTTTAAGCGGAAACTCCTGTGTTCCAGTTTGAACCCATTTCCCCTTGTCATACCACTGGTTGTCACCGAGAAGACCCTGGCTCCATCCTCCTGACACTCCCCCTTTCCATATTGATCCCCATGAAGGAGTCACCCCTCAGTCTCCTCTTGTCTAGCTCCAGAGCCCCAGCTCCCTCAGCCTTTCCTCACACGGGAAATGCTCCACTCCCTTCAGCATCTTGGTGGCTGTGCTGGACTCTCTCCAGCAGTTCCATGTCCTGCTGGAACTGAGGGGCCACAACTGGACCCAATATTCCAGGTGAGGTCTCCCCAGGGCAGAGTAGAGGGACAGGAGAACCTCTCTGACCTACTGACCACCCCCCTTCTAATCCACCCCAGGTACCATTGGCCTTCCTGGCCACAAGGGCCCAGTGCTGGCTCATGGTCATCCTGCTGTCCACCAGGACCCCCAGGTCCCTTTCTTCTATGCTGCTCTCTAATAGGTCATTCCTCAACTTATACTGGAACCTGGGGCTGTTCCTACCCAGATGCAATACTCTACACCTTCCCTTGTTATATTTCATTACATTTTTCCCCGCCCAACTCTCCAGCCTGTCCAGGTCTCTGGATGGCAGCACAGCTTCCAGTGTCAGCCACTCCTCCCAGCTTGGTGTCATCACCAAACTTGCTGACAGTCACTCTATTCCCTCATCCAAATCATTGATGAATATTTTGAATAATACAGGCCCCAGTACTGACCCCTGAGGCACTGCACTAGATACAGTCCTCCAACTGGACTCTGCCACATTGACCACGACTCTCTGGCTTCTTCCCTTCAGCCAGTTCACAGTCACCTCACTACCCGGTCATCCAGACCGCACTCCCTCAGTTTAGCTGTGAGGATGCTGTGGGAGACTGTGTCAAATGCCTTACTCAAGTCAAGGTAGATCACGTCCACCGCTCTGCCATCATCCATCCATCTTGTTATGTCCTCAAAAAAGTCAATGAGGTTGGTCAAGCACGACTTCCCCTTGGTGAGGCCATGTTGACTGCCCCTAATGACCCTCTTATCCTTGATATGCCTTGAGATGGCACCAAGCATAAGTCATTCCAGCCGTTTCCCAGGGATGGAGGTGAGCCTGACTGGTCTATAGTTACCCAGGTCCTCCTTCTTGTCCTTTTTGAAGACTACAGTGACATTTGCTTTCCTCCAGTCCTCAGGCACCTCTCCCATTTCCCAAGACTTGGCAAAGATGATGAAGAGTGGTCCAGCAATGACCTCAGCCAGCTTCCTCAGCATCCGCGTGTGGAGGGGTTTCTGTTAGATGGAGATTTATTGTTGAATTAGTCAGGCCCAAAGGAATCTCAAGGCCACTTCGAAAAGCTGAAAACAGGCCCTGCTCTGGGAGAGAGGCATTTCTACAATAACAAGGCCTCAACGTGACGTAAATCAATGGACCTGTCATCAGTGGGACTCCAGCGTGTGGACAGCTCGGGAACATAGATGATATCCAATGAGTGAATACATGCTTGGAGCGTGGACGTGCGATCGGAGAATAGTTGCATATATAAGGAAGCTTGTTTCTGTAATAAATGGCTTTGCGTGATTCACATTAAATTGGAATGCTGAGTCCTTTATCGTTCCAACAGCACGGAAGGGGTTTTGGGAAAGGGACCGATGGGGCAGTCTCTGGTAGGGTATCAGACACCCCAGGGTGAGGCTGGGTGACATTTTCGTGAGCTGAAACCTCCAAAGGCGGGGATCACCGAGAGTCCCCGGGTGTCCTGCTGCAGGGCAGCACCACCCGCCTGCTCAGTTTTTCCTAATGCTCCGTTCAAAGCTCCCTGGAGGGTGTTGGTGGCTGCTGCCTCTGTCCCACCAGCCGCCACTGCAGAAGGGTTTGCCTCCCCCATCATCTCCCCAAGCAGGAGTCGCTGCTTTTCCAGTGCCCTGTGTCCCCTTCAGCAGACTGAAGAGGCCCAATTGACTGAGCTGCTCCACAAAGCTCATGTGCCCCTGACCCCACCATGACAGATGTTCCTCTGGACCTTCACCCGTGTCGTGGTTTAACCCGAGCTGGCAACACAACCGCGGCAGCTGATCACTCACCCCCAACCCCTTCCCCTCCCAATAGGGAAGAGAATCGAAAGTGAAGGGAGAAATTTGGACTGAGAGAAACACAGTTTAGTAAAATAAAAAAATGCTAAGAGACTTCTAGTAAATATAGATAAACCCATCATAACTCCCACGCCCTTCTCCTCAGGACTGCTCAGCCGGTCACATCCCAGCATGTCCCGGGACACCAGGTTTGCTCCGCCCCCAGCGCACACCTTGCGCCTTGGCCTTGTAAGACTTGCAGAGGCTTTTGTTGGCCAAATCCACCACGGTGTCCAGGTTCCCCTGCACTGAAACCACAGTGTGTGACCATTTAATGATTCTGGGGCGTGGCAGGAGTGCGATGACGTCACAACAAGCCCCGCCCCCGGCAGGCTCCGCTCCTGGCGTTGCCGGGACGCGCAGGCGCAGCTCAGTCCTGTTCTGGACGCGGAGCGGAGCGGACGGCGAAGGCGAGGGGAGGAGTCAGTGGGCCGAGCCGAGCGCGAGCGACCGCAGCGAAGGGCGGGACTTGAGGAGGAGGCGCGGGAAGCGTGTGTGGAGGTGGAGAGGGAGAGGCCGAGAGACCGGCGCGACCTCGAGGCGGTGGCACGTGCGGCGACACGCCATGGCGGGCACGGCGAAGCCGAGGGAGCTGCTGAAAGCGCGGCGGGACGCGGGCAAGGCCGGGGCGCTGGGCCGGCTGCTGAGCACCTCGGCCACGAAGGTGCTGCTGCACAAGATCGAGTTCCAGCCCGCCAGCCACGGCTTCTCCGGCCAGCCGGAGCTGCTGCGGGCCAAGTACCTGCTGCTCAACCCCCGCACCGAGCCCGCCGAGCACCCCCGCGGCGCTGAGGAGGGACAGCCGGGCAAGCAGGGTGGGTGCAGAGGGCCGGGGGGCTCTCCCTGCGCTGCGCAGCCCGCGGCTCACCCGCCTCTCTCTCCCCGCAGGCAGCGACCGGACCCCGGGGCGCCTCGGGGACGGCGTCCCTGCGCCCCAGAAGGGGCTGTTCCCTGCAGGGCGCCTCGCCATGCAGTGGCAGCGTGTCCAGCGCATCGGCGCCGGGCTGCTCAACCTGGGAAACACCTGTTTCCTCAACGCCACCCTGCAGTGCCTCACGTACACGCCACCGCTCGCCAACTACTTGCTCTCCAGGGAGCACAGCCGCACCTGTGAGTCGGAGGCGAGCGCCCGCCTGTCCCGGGGCTGCGCTCAGCACCCTGCGCATGGCTCTGCCGGGGCTGTGCGGCTGCCGGGATGTGCCTTCTCTGCTCCCTCCTGCCCGTTTCTCCGTGGAGAGGACATTCCTGCATACGGGAGCATCCACTTTTCCTGGCCGTAGCAGTGTTCCCGAGCTCTGCATCCTGCGTCTCAGAGGCTCTGTCTGTGCTGGACACAGCCAGGACTAAGATGGGTCCATGAGGGTCTGAGCAGGGGTCCCAAACAGCCGCAGCCTGTGGGGACCGTGTGAGCGCAGGGCACAAGGCTGCGTACAGGCTGCAGGTGCTGTTCACAGGCGGCTTTGAACGGGAATCTGGTGGGCTCTGCTCCGAGCCGTGACCGAGGGGAGCACGTGGGGCTCACAGCCCTGTCCGTAGGGCTCCGGTGGGATCGACCCCTCAGGGCTGACCCGTGGGCTCATCAGCGAGTCCCTGTGCCCTGTTTCCCCTCCACGTGGATGCTGTCTCATCTGGAGGGTTGCAGCGACTGGTGCTGTGACTGGGGCTGTTCCAGCCGGGGTGGTGTGTGCTGGTCCCTGTGACCCCGGGATGCCCCAGAGCTCTGCTGCAGCACAGAGCTCATAGGAAAACTGAGCGTGGATGAGCCGTGCTGGACCAGAGATTCCCTGTCCCCTATACTGCCTCCATCTCTCCTGGGTTTGTCCTCAACGTCCTGTCTTATCCTCTCCCCTTCCAGGTCACCAAAGCGGCTTCTGCGTGACATGCGTCATGCAGAACCACGTCACGCAGGCGTTCGCGAACAGCGGCAGCGTGATAAAGCCAGTGTCCTTTGTCCGGGACCTCAAGAGTAAGGATGGCTGCCCTCGCGTCCCCTCCTGTAGCCGTGCAGGAGGGCAGAGACTATTGCAGGAGCAGAACCTTTGAGATCAGGGCAGGTCTTGGCAGAGGTTCTTCCAAGACGACTCACTGAGCCTGCCAGGGCCTTCACGGGCCTTGTGGGGCTTCCCCCACGGCCCACATGAGTCTGACGTCTGGTTTGGGCCGAGGGAGCTCAAACCCCGCAGTCGCTGTCCCGAGGGAGGGCGGGAGGACCTGCCTCTGTTGCAGCGCGTGCTGCGGCTGATCCCTCCCTCTCCTGCAGAGATTGCCCCGCACATCCGCTTGGGCAGGCAAGAGGACGCACACGAGTTCCTCCGTTTCACCATCGATGCCATGCAGAAGGCCTGCCTGCCCGACTGCACCGAGTATGTGGGGCCTCTGGTGGTGACAACTGCCCTTGTCTGCTGGTCCCCTGTGCCCATGGGAGGGGACTGTGGGGTGAACGTGTCCCCCGGGCTGGGCTCATGGAGGGAGGTGCTGACTCCAGGGTCTGGGGTGGATGGCCCAGCTCTCTGCCCCTCTGTGATACAGCCGTGGGCTGCTGTCTGCCTTCTCCTGACACCTCCACCCCAGCACAGCTGCGGTTCTGTCCCCAAATCCTGTGACTGGGCTGGGTTTGGATCCTGAGGACACAGCGCTGGCCCGTGGGGGTGGCTCTTGGGGCGGGCGCTGTGTGATCCGAGCTGCCGTCTCTAGGTTGGATCGCCAGACCCAAGCCACCACCCTGATCCACCAGATCTTTGGCGGTTCCCTGCGGTCCCGTGGTGAGTGCTGGCTGCCAGGGCCTGGGCCTGTGACTCTCAGGGCTGCTGTTTCCCCGAGAGCCTTGCAGTAACTTGGGAAAGTCACTAAGCATGTGCAAATTATGCAGAGCTGCAGCTGGTCAGTCTTTTGGTATCTGTGGGTCACGAAGCTGCTGGCTGTGGGTCCCCAGCTCATTGCCACCAGCAAAGGAACCCACGTTGCCAGCTGTCCCGCAACACTTGTTGTCCCAGCACGTACAGACTGCGAATGCTGGTGCTGCCGTCCCAGAGCCCAAACGTGGAAAAGGGCAACACGGCAGCCGCCTGCGCTGTGCTGGGGGTGGTGGTGCCGTGTTGTGCCAGGGGGTGCTCACTGCTCGTTCTCTTGCAGTGAAGTGCTCGATGTGCAAAGCAGTCTCGGACACCTTTGACCCCTGTCTGGACCTGCCGGTGGAGATCACGGTACCGGGGCAGGGTCAGGTGGGGAGGAGCTCTGCTCTGCAGGGGATGTTCCTGCAGCTGCACCGCTGCTGCTCGAGGCTGTTTAACCTGCCAGTGTCAGGCACGGTGCAGGCAAGAGGGAATCAGCTTCTGTTGTTGCGCTGCCTCCTCTGCCTGGCCCTGACCTCTCCTCTGTCCTGGCAGCAAGCCGCAAACGTAGAGCAGGCACTGGAGCTGTTTGTGAAGCCAGACCTGCTGGGCGGAGAGAACGCCTACCTGTGTGACAAGTGAGTGTGCGGGGCTGGGGCGGGAAGGGGCCGCGGGTGTGCTGGTGGGAAGCAGGAGGGCAGCTGCAGTACAGGAGGGCTTCTCTACCTGCTCCACCGCTAAACCGTGAGGTGCGTGGCTGTGAAGCCTGCGATGAAGCCTGTCACTCCTCATCTCCCTCGTCTTGAGACGGGGACCTGAGCCAGCAGACCTGGCCGTGAGCAGGTGCCCTGGAGCAGAACCCGCTCTCAGCAGGGTCATTTCCGTGGGGTTTGTGGCTTGGCCAGGGCTGACAAGCACCTGGGTGTCGGAACAGCATGAACAGCTCAATCTCTCCCTGTGCAGATGCAAGAAGAAAGTGTCGGCAACCAAACGCTTCACCATCCACCGAGCGCCCAAGGTTCTCACGCTTGCTCTGAAGCGTTTTGCCGACTTCACTGGAGGCAAGATCACAAAGGTGAGTGCTCAGCAATCCAGAGCAGGGCTGTGTCCTGTCCCGAGGCCCTGCTGCCCCGAGCAGGGTGGGAGGCGGTTCTGTGCGCGGTGCGAGCTCTACCGCAGTCCTGCAGCCCTTCCCCAGCTGTGCTGTGCTGTGGTGGGAGTTTGGCTCATCCCGGCATCTTCCTCACTGTGGGCTCTGCCTGTGGACAGCGGGTTCCCCCTTCCTCGTGACACAGGACTCGTAGGACAGCTGAGCTGCTCTTGCCATCTGCTGTGCAGGCTTCTGAGACATCCTCTCTCTGCAGGACGTGGGCTACCCTGAGCTCCTGAACATCCGCCCGTACATGTCCCAGACCAGCGGGGATCCGGTCATGTACGGGCTCTACGCGGTGCTGGTGCACTCGGGGTACAGCAGCCACTCAGGACACTACTACTGCTACGTGAAGGTGAGCCCAGGGCGCTCTCTTGGCACCTCTCTGTGCTGGGGGTCGGCAGGAGGGTGCTCAGCAGAGGTGCGTGGTGTGGAGCACTGTGGGGTACGGGCTGTGCTCCGTCACAGGAAGTGTGGAGTTCTGCTCTTGCAGAGACCCCTCACCTGCCCGGGGTCACCTGCGGGTTTTGGGGAGCGGAGCTCTGCCGACGGGCGCTGTTCCTGCTGCTTCTCAGGCCAGGAGCGTCCCTGGACACAGCCCAACCCCGTTCTCTCTCCCTCCGCAGGCCAGCGACGGGCAGTGGTACCAAATGAATGACAACGTGGTCCGCCCCAGTAACATCAAGGTGGTCCTTAACCAGCAGGCGTATGTGCTGTTCTACCTCAGGTGAGCGTGCCCTGTGTCCCCGGCCCCTCTGTCCCTGCTCAGAGTGTGGGACAGGGCTGGGGGCACATGCCTGGATGTGGGAAGGAGCTTGGCCCAAGTAGCCCCAGTGCCCACGTGCGTGTGCTGGCTCAGGGGAGGGCGGCAGCCGTTTGTTGTGGTTTTGCGGCAGCTCAAGAGCTCCTCACCTCCTCGGAGCTTCTGGCTCCTGGTTCTCGTGCGCAGCTATGACGAGAGTGTTGCAGTCGCTCCGACACTGGCAGTTAACACGTGCCCTGCTCTGCCTTTCCCAGGATCCCCAGCCCCGGGAAGAGCTCAGAGGGTCCCGTTTCCAAAGCTGCCTCCAGCCTGCCTGGCCGTGTCAAGCTGCCTTCTGGGTCACCGTCACCCAAGCTGGCCCTGAAAGCCAAACGCGTGGCTGCAGCGTTTCCCGGTGACGCAGCCCAGAGGCCCAAGAAGCCGCGCTCCTTGCAGCCGCCACCCGCGCCCAGAGCGGCTCCAGGACTTTGCGGCCCCAGTCACACCAGTGGGGCCAAAGCGCAGGTTCCCCGGAAGCGCTGCTGGGAGCCCGGGCCCCTGCCCGCCTCCCCTGGGCTGCCGGAGCCCATCCCTGGCCAGGAGCCGTGGAGCAGCGGGGAGAACACCGGGACACCGGCAAGGGACCCTCGCAGCAGGGCTTCTGCCAGCCTGGTGCTGGCAAAGCTGAAAGCCTTCTTGTCGGCCAGGGCTGCTCCGCAGCCCAGCAGCACCATGTCACCACCACCGGCCAAGAAGCTGGCGCTTTCCGACACATAGGTGAGTCTGAGCTTCTGCCCAGAGACTTCAGTAGGTGCCTCGTGCCTCCGGAGCTGGGGCTTGTGTTGGGGAGTGCAGGAATGATGCTGGTACCTTGCTAAGCAGGAGGCGGGCGGGGAGAGCCCCTAAACCCCAGGGCTCTGCCCTCCCTCTGGGTCGGGGTGCGGGGCCAGGCCCCCGCTCTTGTTCCCATCCCTGCAGAGGCTGGAGAATTGGCTGCTGCCTCCTTGCTCAGGACGGCGGGGTGGCTGCGCCAGTCCCTGGAGCGGGGCGGCCTTGCCAGCCTTGTCGGGGCAGCCGGTCCCCGGGGGCGATGGGAGCTGGTGACACCACAGCTGGAGTCTGCAGAGTCGCCTCCTCCCCAGGCAGCGGCTGCACCGCCCACTGGGCGCCGCTGTGCAGCCGGGGCTGGGGACGGCGCTGGGGGTTCTGTTCTTAAAGTTTCCTTCCTTTTTTCCTTTCTGCTTCTAAGGGAAAACCCTTCTGATTCTTCTACTCCCTCACTTCCCTCTCCCTGTCTGTGTCTTTTCCCCTCCCCTTTCTCTGGGCTCCCCTTTTTGTTTTCTCCTCTTGGCTCACAGCAACCTCTTTTATTTAGACCACCAAGTTGTTCTTTATATCAATAACTGCAGGGCGGCCCCCCAGGGAAGGAGAGCAGAGGGGACCACCGTGCACGTCCTCACCTGCTGCTGCCGGTTCCTGTGCCCGCCCCAGCCCCGCGCTGGGTCCCTGTGGGGCCGGTGCGCTGCCGCCGGGACACCGGGCAAGAAACTGGAGCGTTCCCTCGGGAACCGGCTGGGCTGGCGGGACAGCGGGAGCGGCCAGAGGAGCCACAGGGAGGATCCGAGGCTGGAACAGCTCTGCTGGGAGGAACGGCTGAGAGAGAGTCCTCAGCACTCGGACGACTCCTGGGAGAGATTTCCGTCAGATACTTCTTGGTGAAGATTTCAAACATGATTTCATAAAAGAGGGGTTTTTCTTTCCGAGTTGTTTTCTATCATTTTTCATCGTATACAAGAAGTGATAGCAGCATTCTACCATGGGTATTGATCCAGGGGGTCTCCTGGAGACATCTGGATGGGCAGGAGAGCAGCCCTGTGAGGCTGGACATTGTATGGATGAATTTGCCCCTCACCCCTCCCCAGTCCCACCTGTTCCCTCACCGGCCACCTGGGACTTGGCCTCACCAAGCTGGAGCACAAGTCTGATGAGGAGCGGCTGAGGGACCTGGAGGTTCATCTGGAGAACAGGAGCTGAGGGGAGACCTTCTGATCTCTGAACTGCCTGAAAGGAGCTTGGAGCCAGGGGGGTCAGGCTCTGCTCCCCAGGAACAAGAGCCAGGAGCAGAGGAAACGGCCTCAAGTTGCGCCAGGGGAGGTTGAGGTTGAATCTGGGGAACAATTTCTTCCCCAAAGGGCTGTGGGGCATTGGAACAGGCTGCCCAGGGCAGTGCTGGAGTCACCATCCCTGGAGGGTTGGACAGACCTGAGATGAGGGTCTCAGGACACGGGTCAGTGCCGGGGGTGGGGAACGGTTGGACTCCATGATCTTAGAGGTGTTTTTCAACCAAAATGATTCTATCGCACAGTCTATCTTTGCATTGTAATAGTGCCTCAAGGTCACAGCCAGGGTTTCTATTGTCTTGTCCTGGTATTTTTGCAAACGGGTAGAAGTCTGTCTCAAAGGATGTAATGAAAACAAAACAAAAGAGCGTGGGTAGAGCGAACAATGGGAAGGAGGGAGGGCCAAGTATTAAGGTGAATCCCAGTGAGAGCAAGTATTTATAGATCACAAGTGATACGCATCACTTGCAGGCTGTAAATCATTGACACTCTTTTTGTTAGTAATGGAAATGTTTCCTGTGTCCCACAGGATCCTTGTGTCACTGTTGTGAACTGCAGATGCATTTTTGGCATCAAAACGAAGGTGCATCTCAAAGCTGGGTGGGTCAGATTGAAATTGTTACCGAGAGTATATTGGTAGCATATGAAAGAAAAAGCCTCGCAGTGATCTTTAGCACTGGGAGCTTCTGGCAGGTGTTGATCTGCGAGAAGCAGCCTCAGCAGGGGTGAGAAGATTCTAAAAGATGGAAATAAGGAGAGTCAGAGAGAGAGAAGATTCTGAGGGATCTTAAGAGTGAACATGAAATAACCGAATGCAAAAGCAAGTGTTAATGCTGCGTTCTGACTGAGCTGGAGGGTAGGAGTCAGGCTTTGGAAAGCTCGGAGTTTGCACAGGCTGGAAGACAAGAGTCATAACAGCATAAAGGGAGAAGGGCTGGAGCTGACTTCTGCTGGGAAAAGCATTTTTGCCTCCCCTAGAAAAACAGGTGGCTTCCAGAAACATGTTCAGTACCCATTTTCTCAATCTGGAGGTGTCCTGGTGGAGGAAGCCTTAGCACCGCACTGACACACGCAGGGCAGGCGAGGCAGAAGAAGATGCGCTGTCTGGGTTACCGGCTCAGGCCACTGAACAGCAGCACCGACTGTGATAGAGAAAGCAGCGACCGAGGGGAGCTGGAAGGGGCCTTGGCTGCAGGTAATCGTGCCCTGGGCTGAGAGGGGCTGGCGCTGCGTCTAATGAACGTGACTGAGCATCTTCCTTGTCTGTGTGCTGATCTTTTTCAATTGTGGTGTTTCACAAGGGAGAGAGAAAGAGAAAGGACATGAAAAGTAAATGTTGTGCTATCGGCATTTCGAAACTGCCTTTCTGTTGTTTTCAAACAGGCTCAGAATTTCTCTTTTCGGAACCTGTGTCTTTGGAGATGTTGGAGGAGACAAAGGAGGAGGACACCCAGGAGGAAGACACGCGAGGAAGATGTGGAGTCCCTGCACAGCCTTCCTGAAAGTCTGAGGAACCAACCAAGGAAGACGAGGAGACTCCACAGAGCGTTCAAGAGGCAAGTCACTGGCGTACGGACCATTCTGTGTGACTAGGGGATATTTTAGAGACGGAGGAGGTAAAAACAAACAGCTCATAAAGAACCCAAGCCTCAGCCTCCCCAAACCAGGATTTTGTTGCAGTGTCCTCGAAAGAAATCCTTTCTAATTTAGCTATTGCTGTGCTTAATGCTGTGGTACTTAAAAGCCCTGAAATTTTAATTGTTCAAGCGCTGTGTATGACGACCAAACATTATGCGGTTGCAGGGGGACCAGTATATGTATTTCAAAAGTTAATTGGTACCTCATTGTCTACTATTCTCTTGTTCTTTGCTCCTTCCTGCAAATCCAAACAGCGCTGAAAAGCAAGCTGTGAAGGAGGAGTCTGGTTTAATGATGCCCACTTGGCGCTGTAGCAGGGCTGTGAGAGGGTCTTAAAATCCTTGTAGGATTTAGTGAAATCAGATAGAATGAAGGCAGCATGAAAGAAAAACAAGAGACCCACAGATAAGCTGAATTCTTGCAAGACTGCAATTATTTCCCTTTTAACCCAATGAAGAGAAGAAAAAAGAAGACAACACATTTTAGTCAGATTATTCAAGCCTGTATCTGCCTCAGCATATTCTAGATCACTTCAGTATTACACAGAAAACCTAAATGCACAGCCCAGCAGATCAGATCAGTTCACCCGTGGCAACACAGCCCAGTCTTGGTTTTGTAGCTCAAAGCGATGTTCTTGCTTTCATGTGCTCCCTCCCGTTCACAGCTGCAAGTTCCAACAGTCTCTGCACCAGCAGAGCTCCTGAGAGAACTGGTGCTAACCCTTGTGGATCAAAATGTTCATGCAGCGGCCGTCAGTGCTGGGTGTTAGTGCCCCTTCTCCTGGCAGGGCACAATTCAGGATGGGGTGAAGAAGCAGAAGAAGGAGCTGTTTACCGTGTCACTCTGAAAAGAGTGCAGATCCAGCAAGCTGCCGACGAAGGAGCAGGATAGCTCCGGGTAAATAAAGCTGGCGTGGTGGCATTTAGGACGGCTGCTAATGGACTCTGACACCCAGCCTCCGGCTCCCTCCAGACCGCGGCGCCAGCTGCGTGCTGGGCACCATGGGTGTCTGGGCAGGGGAAGGCAGGCGAGGCCAGTCCTGGGCGTCGGGGGAGGCTTTGCGCCAGCCCTGTCCCCTGGTGCTCTCACCAGCTCAGGGAGGACAGCAGCAGAGTGGAGGACTACCTGCGCCAGAGCCTGCCGTACCTGCAGAGCCCGCAGGAGCCCTTGCGTGAGGCGGCCATCATGTTCCTGGGTGAGCCACAGCCCTGCCGAGGGACCCTCCCTGCCCCACGGCAGCTTAGCTCCAGCCACGGCTGCTGCCAAATCTGCCGGGCAGCTGCAGAGCCCTGCCTGCCCCATGTGGGGCCCACGGGGATCCCTGCTGCCCATTTGAACCTGGGCTCGCACACGGGCTCCCCGTGGGAGCTTTGCTGGGTCTCTCGCAGCCTTCTTGGACTTCCCATTCGGGGCACCCCCCTGGGCTCAGCCTTGCCCAGGGGCAGGAAGGAGCGTGGCCAGGCCCATGGGGCTGGTGGCAGGAAGCTGGGTCTCTGGGCAGGCAGGCTAGCGGGCTGCGTGACGGGCTGTGTGTGCCTGGGGCTCATCGGGTGCCAGCAGGCAGACGTGTGCCAGGAGAAACTCCGGGTCATCTACGAGGAACAGTGAGGACAGTGGGGTGTCTGTGGAGGCTGGCAGGAAGGAGGAAACACCCCAACTCCTGTCCCAGGCCGGGAGGGCTCTGCTCCCTGCGCAGGTGAGGGTCAGTGTGGGCAGAGCAGACAGAGACTTCAGGGGCACGTTGGACACTGGTGGCCAGCACCCTTGGGCTGATCCCGACACCCCTGCCTCCCTCCTGGCCCTGGGAAGAGCTGGGAGGGTAGGGGTGACCCTGGCCGGAGGAGCTGCAGAGGTCCCCACAGAACAAATAAATCTGACAACAACAAAACAAAACAAGCAAAGGTGAATAACCATGAAAGAAAGAGGAAGACTGCCCCGTCCATGGAGCTCTGCAGAAGGAGCGTGGAGCCGTACATCATATGAGGCGATATAGTTGGCATCAGCACGTAGAGAAGACTTTTGTAGGGAAGACTTTGAAGGGAGCGGCCTGACTCCATGCAGCTGAAAACCTGAGAGCTGGCAGTGTGCTGAAGGGATGGGGAGAAGTGTCCTGGGCTGAACAGAAACCTGTGGATGACACAAGGTTGGAGAGATGTGCTTTGCAGAGACTGGCAGGAGTCCTTCCCAGGGATGAGCGGGATGAGCTTTGGACACAAGGAAAAATAAAGCGGCTCTCAAGCGTGGCTTGGAATTAGTGCCACTGTTACTAATAGGAGAAAGAGGACCGTGCCGTAAGGGAACTCCTTGTTCTTCAGGAGAAAAACTGAAGCTTTTTCACGTCCTTACTTGTCAAAGCAGGTGTAATTCTTGAGTAGTTAGCCTGTGGCATCACAGAATCCCAGAATGTCAGGGGTTGGAAGGGACCTGGAAAGGTCATCCAGTGCAATCCCCATATGGAGCAGGAACACCCAGATGAGGTTACACAGGAAGGTGTCCAGGCGGGTTGGAATGTCTGCAGAGAAGGAGACTCCACAACCCCCCTGGGCAGCTTGGTCCAGTGTTCTGTCACCCTTCCCATGAAGAAGTTTCTTCTCAAATGTAAGTGGAATCTCTTGTGTTCCAGTTTGAACGCATTTCCCCTGTCCTACCGTTGGTTGTCACCGAGAAGAGCCTGGCTCCATCTCCTGACACTCACCCTTTATATATTTGTAAACATTAATAAGGTCACCGCTCAGTCTCCTCTTGTCCAGCTCCAGAGCCCCAGCTCCCTCAGCCTTTCCTCACACGGGAGATGCTCCACTCCCTTCAGCATCTTTGTTGCCCTGCGCTGGACTCTCTCCAGCAGTTCCCTGTCCTGCTGGAACTGAGGGGCCACAACTGGACACAGTATTCCAGGTGTGGTCTCCCCAGGGCAGAGGAGAGGGGCAGGAGAACCTCTCTGACCTACTGACCACCCGCCTTCTCATCCACCCCAGGTACCTTCCTGGCCACAAGGGCCCAGTGCTGGCTCGTGCTCATCCTGCTGTCCCCAGGACCCCCAGGTCCCTTTCTTCTATGCTGCTCTCTAATAGGTCATTCCCCAACTGTGGCAGAAAGCAAACCCCCTTATCTCACCCTCCCTCCCTCATCATGGAAGGAGTAGACACATCTCCCTCTCTCTTTGCTACAGTTTCTTTCGTTTGGCCCCAGAGCCCCCTGGCCAGGGCTGTTAGGAGAAGGGAGTGACGAGGTGCCAGGGAGCCGCTGGACGACCGTGGCCAGTGTGGGGGATGTTTGGAGGCTTCAGGGGCACCCCCACAGGCAGTGTGGTGGTGCAGAGAAGCTTCTGGAATGCCCACAGTCAGATCTGATCACCCAATCAAAAAACGGGACTCTCGTCGAGAGTCCGCCCATTGTTGCGGGTCTCTTGGAGCACGAGCTGAGCCACTGACACCAGGAGCCACGGCGCCCCCTGCCCGGGACAAAGACTCCGCTTGCCTTGCCGCCACGGGTGTGAGTAAAATTAACCCTCGCAGGATTGTGAGTGCATCTACTTTCCGTGCACATTTTGCACATGTGTTTATACTTTCCGTGCACATTTGCATGTGTCCTCACGTGCTTCGACATAAGCACGTGTAATATTCCGTGCACGTTTGCACGTGTATTTAAAAATAATCCCACGCTGTGTTCAGGCAAGTGTGGACTCTTCCCGGACTCAGGGGTGGCTCCGGCATTGTTTTGGGTGAAGCCACGTGCATGCACACTGTGGACCTCCTGTTGTATTAGTTGCTGGCCCTTAATTTACTCAACTGATATCTGAACCTGTATTCAAGTCACTTTGGAGGGCTAAAACCCTACTTCTCACTTCTTCACCCTCTTGTCCCTCAAACTAACCCCGGGGTGCCTCCGTGACACCAACTTATACTGGAACCTGGGGTTGTTCCTGCCCAGATTCAAGACTCTGCACTTGCCCTTGTTATATTTCATTTAATTTTTCCCCGCCCAACTCTCCAGCCTGTCCAGGTCTCTGGATGGCAGCACAGCCTCTGGCGTGTCAGCCACTCCTCCCAGCTCGGTGTCATCAGCAAACTTGCTGAAAGTCGCTCTATTCCCTCGTCTAAATCGTTAATTAATGTATTGAATAATACAGGCCCCAGTACTGACCCCTGAGGCACTGCACTAGATACAGTCCTCCAACTGGACTCCGCCCCATTGACCACGACTCTCTGGCTTCTTCCCTTCAGCCAGTCACCTCACTACCCGGTCATCCAGACGGCATTCCCTCAGTTTAGCTGTGAGGATGCTGTGGGAGACTGTGTCAAATGCCTTACTCAAGTCAAGGTAGATCACGTCCACCGCTCTGCCATCATCCATCCATCTTGTTATGTCCTCAAAAAAGTCAATGAGGTTGGTCAAGCACGACTTCCCCTTGGTGAGGCCATGTTGACTGCCCCTAATGACCCTCTTATCCTTGATATGCCTTGAGATGGCACCAAGCATAAGTCATTCCAGCCGTTTCCCAGGGATGGAGGTGAGCCTGACTGGTCTATAGTTACCCAGGTCCTCCTTCTTGTCCTTTTTGAAGACTACAGTGACATTTGCTTTCCTCCAGTCCTCAGGCACCTCTCCCGTTTCCCAAGACTTGGCAAAGATGATGAAGAGTGGTCCAGCAATGACCTCAGCCAGCTCCCTCAGCATCCGTGTGTGGAGGGGTTTCTGTTAGATGGAGATTTATTGTTGAATTAGTCAGGCCCAAAGGAATCTCAAGGCCACTCCAAAAAGCTGAAAACAGGACCTGCTCTGGGAGAGAGGCATTTCTACAATAACAAGGCCTCAACGTGACGTAAATCAACGGACCTGTCATCAGTGGGACTCCAGCGTGTGGACAGCTCGGGAACATAGATGATATCCAATGAGTGAATACATGCTTGGAGCGTGGACGTGCGATCGGAGAATAGTTGCATATATAAGGAAGCTTGTTTCTGTAATAAATGGCTTTGCGTGATTCACATTAAATTGGAATGCTGAGTCCTTTATCGTTCCAACAGCACGGAAGGGGTTTTGGGAAAGGGACCGATGGGGCAGTCTCTGGTAGGGTATCAGACACCCCAGGGTGAGGCTGGGTGACATTTTCGTGAGCTGAAACCTCCAAAGGCGGGGATCACCGAGAGTCCCCGGGTGTCCTGCTGCAGGGCAGCACCACCCGCCTGCTCAGTTTTTCCTAATGCTCCGTTCAAAGCTCCCTGGAGGGTGTTGGTGGCTGCTGCCTCTGTCCCACCAGCCGCCACTGCAGAAGGGTTTGCCTCCCCCATCATCTCCCCAAGCAGGAGTCGCTGCTTTTCCAGTGCCCTGTGTCCCCTTCAGCAGACTGAAGAGGCCCAATTGACTGAGCTGCTCCACAAAGCTCAAGTGCCCCTGACCCCACCATGACAGATGTTCCTCTGGACCTTCACCCGTGTCGTAGTTTAACCCGAGCTGGCAACACAACCGCGGCAGCTGATCACTCACCCCCAACCCCTTCCCCTCCCAATAGGGGAGAGAATCGAAAGTGAAGGGAGAAATTTGGACTGAGAGAAACACAGTTTAGTAAAATAAAAAAATGCTAAGAGACTTCTAGTAAATATAGATAAACCCATCATAACTCCCACGCCCTTCTCCTCAGGACTGCTCAGCCGGTCACATCCCAGCCTGTCCCGGGACACCAGGTTTGCTCCGCCCCCAGCGCACACCTTGCGCCTTGGCCTTGTAAGACTTGCAGAGGCTTTTGTTGGCCAAATCCACCACGGTGTCCAGGTTCCCCTGCACTGAAACCACAGTGTGTGACCATTTAATGATCCTGGGGCGTGGCCGGAGTGCGATGACGTCACAACAAGCCCCGCCCCCGGCAGGCTCCGCCCCTGGCGTTGCCGGGACGCGCAGGCGCAGCTCAGTCCTGTTCTGGACGCGGAGCGGAGCGGACGGCGAAGGCGAGGGGAGGAGTCAGTGGGCCGAGCCGAGCGCGAGCGACCGCAGCGAAGGGCGGGACTTGAGGAGGAGGCGCGGGAAGCGTGTGTGGAGGTGGAGAGGGAGAGGCCGAGAGACCGGCGCGACCTCGAGGCGGTGGCACGTGCGGCGACACGCCATGGCGGGCACGGCGAAGCCGAGGGAGCTGCTGAAAGCGCGGCGGGACGCGGGCGAGGCCGGGGCGCTGGGCCGGCTGCTGAGCACCTCGGCCACGAAGGTGCTGCTGCACAAGATCGAGTTCCAGCCCGCCAGCCACGGCTTCTCCGGCCAGCCGGAGCTGCTGCGGGCCAAGTACCTGCTGCTCAACCCCCGCACCGAGCCCGCCGAGCACCCCCGCGGCGCTGAGGAGGGACAGCCGGGCAAGCAGGGTGGGTGCAGAGGGCCGGGGGGCTCTCCCTGCGCTGCGCAGCCCGCGGCTCACCCACCTCTCTCTCCCCGCAGGCAGCGACCGGACCCCGGGGCGCCTCGGGGACGGCGTCCCTGCGCCCCAGAAGGGGCTGTTCCCTGCAGGGCGCCTCGCCATGCAGTGGCAGCGTGTCCAGCGCATCGGCGCCAGGCTGCTCAACCTGGGAAACACCTGTTTCCTCAACGCCACCCTGCAGTGCCTCACGTACACGCCACCGCTCGCCAACTACCTGCTCTCCAGGGAGCACAGCCGCGCCTGTGAGTCGGAGGCGAGCGCCCGCCTGTCCCGGGGCTGCGCTCAGCACCCTGCGCACGGCTCTGCCGGGGCTGTGCGGCTGCCGGGATGTGCCTTCTCTGCTCCCTCCTGCCCGTTTCTCCGTGGAGAGGACATTCCTGCATACGGGAGCATCCACTTTTCCTGGCCGTAGCAGTGTTCCTGAGCTCTGCATTCTGCGTCTCAGAGGCTCTGTCTGTGCTGGACACAGCCAGGACTAAGATGGGTCCATGAGGGTCTGAGCAGGGGTCCCAAACAGCCGCAGCCTGTGGGGACCGTGTGAGCGCAGGGCACAAGGCTGCGTACAGGCTGCAGGTGCGGTTCACAGGCGGCTTTGAACGGGAATCTGGTGGGCTCTGCTCCGAGCCGTGACCGAGGGGAGCACGTGGGGCTCACAGCCCTGTCCGTAGGGCTCCGGTGGGATCGACCCCTCAGGGCTGATCCGTGGGCTCATCAGCGAGTCCCTGTGCCCTGTTTCCCCTCCACGTGGATGCTGTCTCATCTGGAGGGTTGCAGCGACTGGTGCTGTGACTGGGGCTGTTCCATCCGGGGTGGTGTGTGCTGGTCCCTGTGACCCCGGGATGCCCCAGAGCTCTGCTGCAGCACAGAGCTCATAGGAAAACTGAGCGTGGATGAGCCGTGCTGGACCAGAGATTCCCTGTCCCCTGTACTGCCTCTATCTCTCCTGGGTTTGTCCTCAATGTTCTGTCTTCTCCTCTCCCACTCCAGGTCACCAAAGCGGCTTCTGCGTGACATGCGTCATGCAGAACCACGTCACGCAGGCGTTCGCGAACAGCGGCAGAGTGATAAAGCCAGTGTCCTTTGTCCGAGACCTCAAGAGTAAGGATGGCTGCCCTCGCGTCCCCTCCTGTAGCCGTGCAGGAGGGCAGAGACTATTGCAGGAGCAGAACCTTTGAGATCAGGGCAGGTCTTGGCAGAGGTTCTTCCGAGACGACTCACTGAGCCTGCCAGGGCCTTCACGGGCCTTGTGGGGCTTCCCCCACGGCCCACATGAGTCTGACGTCTGGTTTGGGCCGAGGGAGCTCAAACCCCGCAGTCGCTGTCCCGAGGGAGGGCGGGAGGACCTGCCTCTGTTGCAGCGCGTGCTGCGGCTGATCCCTCCCTCTCCTGCAGAGATCGCCCCGCACATCCGCTTGGGCAGGCAAGAGGACGCACACGAGTTCCTCCGTTTCACCATCGATGCCATGCAGAAGGCCTGCCTGCCCGACTGCACCGAGTATGTGGGGCCTCTGGTGGTGACAACTGCCCTTGTCTGCTGGTCCCCTGTGCCCGCGGGAGGGGACTGTGGGGTGAACGTGTCCCCCGGGCTGGGCTCATGGAGGGAGGTGCTGACTCCAGGGTCTGGGGTGGATGGCCCAGCTCTCTGCCCCTCTGTGATACAGCCGTGGGCTGCTGTCTGCCTTCTCCTGACACCTCCACCCCAGCACAGCTGCGGTTCTGTCCCCAAATCCTGTGACTGGGCTGGGTTTGGATCCTGAGGACACAGCGCTGGCCCGTGGGGGTGGCTCTTGGGGCGGGCGCTGTGTGATCCGAGCTGCCGTCTCTAGGTTGGATCGCCAGACCCAAGCCACCACCCTGATCCACCAGATCTTTGGCGGTTCCCTGCGGTCCCGTGGTGAGTGCTGGCTGCCAGGGCCTGGGCCTGTGACTCTCAGGGCTGCTGTTTCCCCGAGAGCCTTGCAGTAACTTGGGAAAGTTACTAAGCATGTGCAAATTATGCAGAGCTGCAGCTGGTCAGTCTTTTGGTATCTGTGGGTCACGAAGCTGCTGGCTGTGGGTCCCCAGCTCATTGCCACCAGCAAAGGAACCCACATTGCCAGCTGTCCCGCAACACTTGTTGTCCCAGCACGTACAGGCTGCGAATGCTGGTGCTGCCGTCCCAGAGCCCAAACGCGGAAAAGGGCAACACGGCAGCCGCCTGCGCTGTGCTGGGGGTGGTGGTGCCGTGTTGTGCCAGGGGGTGCTCACTGCTCGTTCTCTTGCAGTGAAGTGCTCGATGTGCAAAGCAGTCTCGGACACCTTTGACCCCTGTCTGGACCTGCCGGTGGAGATCACGGTACCGGGGCAGGGTCAGGTGGGGAGGAGCTCTGCTCTGCAGGGGATGTTCCTGCAGCTGCACCGCTACTGCTCGAGGCTGTTTAACCTGCCAGTGTCAGGCACGGTGCAGGCAAGAGGGAATCAGCTTCTGTTGTTGCGCTGCCTCCTCTGCCTGGCCCTGACCTCTCCTCTGTCCTGGCAGCAAGCCGCAAACGTAGAGCAGGCACTGGAGCTGTTTGTGAAGCCAGACCTGCTGGGCGGAGAGAACGCCTACCTGTGTGACAAGTGAGTGTGCGGGGCTGGGGCGGGAAGGGGCTGCGGGTGTGCTGGTGGGAAGCAGGAGGGCAGCTGCAGTACAGGAGGGCTTCTCTACCTGCTCCACCGCTAAACCGTGAGGTGCGTGGCTGTGAAGCCTGCGATGAAGCCTGTCACTCCTCATCTCCCCCGTCTTGAGACGGGGACCTGAGCCAGCAGACCTGGCCGTGAGCAGGTGCCCTGGAGCAGAACCCGCTCTCACCAGGGTCATTTCCGTGGGGTTTGTGGCTTGGCCAGGGCTGGCAAGCACCTGGGTGGTGGAACAGCGTGAACAGCTCAAGCTCTCCCTGTGCAGATGCAAGAAGAAAGTGTCGGCAACCAAACGCTTCACCATCCACCGAGCGCCCAGGGTTCTCACGCTTGCTCTGAAGCGTTTTGCCGACTTCACTGGAGGCAAGATCACAAAGGTGAGTGCTCAGCAATCCAGAGCGGGGCTGTGTCCTGTCCCGAGGCCCTGCTGCCCCGAGCAGGGTGGGAGGTGGTTCTGTGCGCGGTGCGAGCTCTACCGCAGTCCTGCAGCCCTTCCCCAGCTGTGCGCTGCGGTGGGAGTTTGGCTCATACCGGCATCTTCCTCACCGTGGGCTCTGCCTGGGGAGAGTGGGTTCTCCCTCCCTCGTGACACGGGACTCGTAGGACAGCTGAGCTGCTCTTGCCATCTGCTGTGCAGGCTTCTGAGACATCCTCTCTCTGCAGGACGTGGGCTACCCTGAGCTCCTGAACATCCGCCCGTACATGTCCCATACCAGCGGGGATCCGGTCATGTACGGGCTCTACACGGTGCTGGTGCACTCGGGGTACAGCAGCCACGCAGGACACTACTACTGCTACGTGAAGGTGAGCCCAGGGCGCTCTCTTGGCACCTCTCTGTGCTGGGGGTAGGCAGGAGGGTGCTCAGCAGAGGTGCGTGGTGTGGAGCACTGGGGTGTACGGGCTGTGCTCCGTCACAGGAAGTGTGGAGTTCTGCTCTTGCAGAGACCCCTCACCTGCCCGGGATCACCTGCGGGTTTTGGGGAGCGGAGCTCTGCCGACGGGCGCTGTTCCTGCTGCTTCTCAGGCCAGGAGCGTCCCTGGACACAGCCCAACCCCGTTCTCTCTCCCTCCGCAGGCCAGCGACGGGCAGTGGTACCAAATGAATGACAACGTGGTCCGCCCCAGTAACATCAAGGTGGTCCTTAACCAGCAGGCGTATGTGCTGTTCTACCTCAGGTGAGCGTGCCCTGTGTCCCCGGCCCCTCTGTCCCTGCTCAGAGTGTGGGACAGGGCTGGGGGCACATGCCTGGATGTGGGAAGGAGCTTGGCCCAAGTAGCCCCAGTGCCCACGTGCGTGTGCTGGCTCAGGGGAGGGCGGCAGCCGTTTGTTGTGGTTTTGCGGCAGCTCAAGAGCTCCTCACCTCCTCGGAGCTTCTGGCTCCTGGTTCTCGTGCGCAGCTATGATGAGTGTGTTGCAGTCACTCAGACACTGGCAGTTAACACGTGCCCTGCTCTGCCTTCCCCAGGATCCCCAGCCCCGGGAAGAGCTCAGAGGGTCCCGTTTCCAAAGCTGCCTCCAGCCTGCCTGGCCGTGTCAAGCTGCCTTCTGGGTCACCGTCACCCAAGCTGGCCCTGAAAGCCAAACGCGGGGCTGCAGCGTTTCCCGGTGACGCAGCCCAGAGGCCCAAGAAGCCGCGCTCCTCGCAGCCGCCCCCCGCGCCCAGAGCGGCTCCAGGACTTTGCAGCCCCAGTCACACCAGTGGGGCCAAAGCGCAGGTTCCCCGGAAGCGCTGCTGGGAGCCCGGGCCCCTGCCCGCCTCCCCTGGGCTGCCGGAGCCCATCCCTGGCCAGGAGCCGTGGAGCAGTGGGGAGAACACCGGGACACCGGCAAGGGACCCTCGCAGCAGGGCTTCTGCCAGCCTGGTGCTGGCAAAGCTGAAAGCCTTCTTGTCGGCCAGGGCTGCTCCGCAGCCCAGCAGCACCATGTCACCACCACCGGCCAAGAAGCTGGCGCTTTCCGACACATAGGTGAGTCTGAGCTTCTGCCCAGAGACTTTAGTAGGTGCCTCGTGCATCCGGAGTCGGGGCTTGTGTTGGGGAGTGCAGGAATGATGCTGGTACCTTGCTAAGCAGGAGGCGGGCGGGGAGAGCCCCTAAACCCCAGGGCTCTGCCCTCCCTCTGGGTCGGGGTGCGGGGCCAGGCCCCCGCTCTTGTTCCCATCCCTGCAGAGGCTGGAGAATTGGCTGCTGCCTCCTTGCTCAGGACGGCGGGGTGGCTGCGCCAGTCCCTGGAGCGGGGCGGCCTTGCCAGCCTTGTCAGGGCAGCGTGTCCCCGGGGGCGATGGGAGCTGGTGACACCACAGCTGGAGGCTGCAGAGTTGCCTCCTCCCCAGGCAGCGGCTGCACCGGCTCTCTGGGCGCCGCTGTGCAGCCGGGGCTGGGGACGGTGCTGGGGGTTCTGTTCTTAAAGTTTCCTTCCTTTTTTCCTTTCTGCTTCTAAGGGAAAACCCTTCTGATTCTTCTACTCCCTCACTTCCCTCTCGCTGTCTGTGTCTTTTCCCCTCCCCTTTCTCTGGGCTCCCCTTTTTGTTTTCTCCTCTTGGCTCACAGCAACCTCTTTTATTTAGACCACCAAGTTGTTCTTTATGTCAATAACTGCAGGGCGGCCCCCCAGGGAAGGAGAGCAGAGGGGACCACCGTGCATGTCCTCACCTGCTGCTGCCGGTTCCTGTGCCCGCCCCAGCCCCACGCTGGGTCTCTGTGGGGCCGGGGCGCTGCCGCCGGGACACCGGGCAAGAAACTGGAGCGTTCCCTCGGGAACCGGCTGGGCTGGCGGGACAGCGGGAGCGGCCAGAGGAGCCACAGGGAGGATCCGAGGCTGGAACAGCTCTGCTGGGAGGAACGGCTGAGAGAGAGTCCTCAGCACTCGGACAACTCCTGGGAGAGCTTTCCGTCAGATACTTCTTGGTGAAGATTTCAAACATGATTTCATAAAAGAGGGGTTTTTCTTTCCGAGTTGTTTTCTATCATTTTTCATCGTATACAAGAAGTGATAGCAGCATTCTACCATGGGTATTGATCCAGGGGGTCTCCTGGAGACATCTGGATGGGCAGGAGAGCAGCCCTGTGAGGCTGGACATTGTATGGATGAATTTGCCCCTCACCCCTCCCCAATCCCACCTGTTCCCTCACCGGCCACCTGGGACTTGGCCTCACCAAGCTGGAGCACAAGTCTGATGAGGAGCGGCTGAGGGACCTGGAGGTTCATCTGGAGAACAGGAGCTGAGGGGAGACCTTCTGATCTCTGAACTGCCTGAAAGGAGCTTGGAGCCAGGGGGGTCGGGCTCTGCTCCCCAGGAACAAGCGCCAGGAGCAGAGGAAACGGCCTCAAGTTGCGCCAGGGGAGGTTGAGGTTGGATGTGGGGAACAATTTCTTCCCCAAAGGGCTGTGGGGCATTGGAACAGGCTGCCCAGGGCAGTGCTGGAGTCACCATCCCTGGAGGGTTGGACAGACCTGAGATGAGGGTCTCAGGACACGGGTCAGTGCCGGGGGTGGGGAACGGTTGGACTCCGTGATCTTAGAGGTGTTTTTCAACCAAAATGATTCTATCACACAGTCTATCTTTGCATTGTAATAGTGCCTCAAGGTCACAGCCAGGGTTTCTATTGTCTTGTCCTGGTATTTTTGCAAACGGGTAGAAGTCTGTCTCAAAGGATGTAATGAAAACAAAACAAAAGAGCGTGGGTAGAGCGAACAATGGGAAGGAGGGAGGGCCAAGTATTAAGGTGAATCCCAGTGAGAGCAAGTATTTACACATCACTAGTGATACGCATCACTTGCAGGCTGTAAATCATTGACACTCTTTTTGTTAGTAATGGAAATGTTTCCTGTGTCCCACAGGATCCTTGTGTCACTGTTGTGAACTGCAGATGCATTTTTGGCATCAAAACGAAGGTGCATCTCAAAGCTGGGTGGGTCAGATTGAAATTGTTACCGAGAGTATATTGGTAGCATATGAAAGAAAAAGCCTCGCAGTGATCTTTAGCACTGGGAGCTTCTGGCAGGTGTTGATCTGCGAGAAGCAGCCTCAGCAGGGGTGAGAAGATTCTAAAAGATGGAAATAAGGAGAGTCAGAGAGAGAGAAGATTCTGAGGGATCTTAAGAGTGAACATGAAATAACTGAATGCAAAAGCAAGTGTTAATGCTGCGTTCTGACTGAGCTGGAGGGTAGGAGTCTGGGCTTTGGAAAGCTCGGAGTTTGCACAGGCTGGAAGGCAAGAGTCATAACAGCATAAAGGGAGAAGGGCTGGAGCTGACTTCTGCTGGGAAAAGCATTTTTGCCTCCCCTAGAAAAACAGGTGGCTTCCAGAAACATGTTCAGTACCCATTTTCTCAATCTGGAGGTGTCCTGGTGGAGGAAGCCTTAGCACCGCACTGACACACGCAGGGCAGGCGAGGCAGAAGAAGATGCGCTGTCTGGGTTACCGGCTCAGGCCACTGAACAGCGGCACCGACTGTGATAGAGAAAGCAGCGACCGGAGGGAGCTGGAAGGGGCCTTGGTTGCAGGTAACCGTGCCCTGGGCTGAGAGGGGCTGGCGCTGCGTCTAATGAACGTGACTGAGCATCTTCCTTGTCTGTGTGCTGATCTTATTCAATTGTTGTGTTTCACAAGGGAGAGAGAAAGAGAAAGGACATGAAAAGTAAATGTTGTGCTATCGGCATTTCAAAACTGCCTTTCTGTTGTTTTCAAACAGGCTCAGAATTTCTCTTTTCGGAACCTGTGTCTTTGGAGATGTTGGAGGAGACAAAGGAGGAGGACACCCAGGAGGAAGACACGCGAGGAAGATGTGGAGTCTCTGCACAGCCTTCCTGAGAGTCTGAGGAACCAACCAAGGAAGACGTGGAGACTCCACAGAGCGTTCCAGAGGCAAGTCGCTGGCATATGGACCATTCTGTGTGACTAGGGGATATTTTAGAGACGGAGGAGGTAAAAACAAACAGCTCATAAAGAACCCAAACCCCAGCCTCCCCAAACCAGGATTTTGTTGCAGTGTCCTCGAAAGAAATCCTTTCTAGTTTAGCTATTGCTGTGCTTAACGCTATGGTACTTAAAAGCCATGAAATTTTAATTGTTCAAGCGGTGTGTATGATGACCAAACATTATGCGGTTGCTGGGGGACCAGTATACGTATTTCAAAAGTTAATTGGTACCTCATTGTCTACTATTCTCTTGTTCTTTGCTCCTCCCTGCAAATCCAAACAGCGCTGAAAAGCAAGCTGTGAAGGAGGAGTCTGGTTTAATGATGCCCACTTGGCACTGTAGCAGGGCTGTGAGAGGGTCTTAAAATCCTTGTAGGATTTAGTGAAATCAGATAGAATGAAGGCAGCATGAAAGAAAAACAAGAGACCCACAGATAAGCTGAATTCTTGCAAGACTGCAATTATTTCCCTTTTAACCCAATGAAGAGAAGAAAAAAGAAGACAACACATTTTAGTCAGATTATTCAAGCCTGTATCTGCCTCAGCCTACTCTAGATCACTTCAGTATTACACAGAAAACCTAAATGCACAGCCCAGCAGATCAGATCAGTTCACCTGTGGCAACACAGCTCAGTCTTGGTTTTGTAGTGCCCCTTCTCCTGGCAGGGCACAATTCAGGATGGGGTGAAGAAGCAAAAGAAGGAGCTGTTTACCGTGTCACTCTGAAAAGAGTGCAGATCCAGCAAGCTGCCGACGAAGGAGCAGGATGGCTCCGGGTAAATAAAGCTGGCGCGGTGGCATTTAGGACGGCTGCTAATGGACTCTGACACCCAGCCTCCGGCTCCCTCCAGACCGCGGCGCCAGCTGCGTGCTGGGCACCATGGGTGTCTGGGCAGGGGAAGGCAGGCGAGGCCAGTCCTGGGCGTCGGGGGAGGCTTTGCGCCAGCCCTGTCCCCTGGTGCTCTCACCAGCTCAGGGAGGACAGCAGCAGAGTGGAGGACTACCTGCGCCAGAGCCTGCTGTACCTGCAGAGCCCACAGGAGCCCTTGCGTGAGGCGGCCGTCATGTTCCTGGGTGAGCCACAGCCCTGCCGAGGGACCCTCCCTGCCCCACGGCAGCTTAGCTCCAGCCACGGCTGCTGCCAAATCTGCCGGGAAGCTGCAGAGCCCTGCCTGCCCCATGTGGGGCCCACGGGGATCCCTGCTGCCCTTTTGCACCTGGGCTCGCACACGGGCTCCCCGTGGGAGCTTTGCTGGGTCTCTCGCAGCCTTCTTGGGCTTCCCATTCGGGGCACCGCCCTGGGCTCAGCCTTGCCCAGGGGCAGGAAGGAGCGTGGCCAGGCCCATGGGGCTGGTGGCAGGAAGCTGGGTCTCTGGGCAGGCAGGCTAGCGGGCTGCGTGACGGGCTGTGTGTGCCTGGGGCTCATCGGGTGCCAGCAGGCAGACGTGTGCCAGGAGAAGCTCCGGGTCATCTACGAGGAACAGTGAGGACAGTGGGGTGTCTGTGGAGGCTGGCAGGAAGGAGGAAACACCCCAACTCCTGTCCCAGGCCGGGAGGGCTCTGCTCCCTGCGCAGGTGATGGTCAGTGTGGGCAGAGCAGACAGAGACTTCAGGGGCACGTTGGACACTGGTGGCCAGCACCCTTGGGCTGATCCCGACACCCCTGCCTCCCTCCTGGCCCTGGGAAGAGCTGGGAGGGTAGGGGTGACCCTGGCCGGAGGAGCTGCAGAGGTCCCCACAGAACAAATAAATCTGACAACAACAAAACAAAACAAGCAAAGGTGAATAACCATGAAAGAAAGAGGAAGACTGCCCCGTCCATGGAGCTCTGCAGAAGGAGCGTGGAGCCGTACATCATATGAGGCGATATAGTTGGCATCAGCACGTAGAGAAGACTTTTGTAGGGAAGACTTTGAAGGGAGCAGCCTGACTCCATGCAGCTGAAAACCTGAGAGCTGGCAGTGTGCTGAAGGGATGGGGAGAAGTGTCCTGGGCTGAACAGAAACCTGTGGATGACACAAGGTTGGAGAGATGTGCTTTGCAGAGACTGGCAGGAGTCCTTCCCAGGGATGAGCGGGATGAGCTTTGGACACAAGGAAAAATAAAGCGGCTCTCAAGCGTGGCTTGGAATTAGTGCCACTGTCACTAATAGGAGAAAGAGGACCGTGCCGTAAGGGAACTCCTTGTTCTTCAGGAGAAAAACTGAAGCTTTTTCACGTCCTTACTTGTCAAAGCAGGTGTAATTCTTGAGTAGTTAGCCTGTGGCATCACAGAATCCCAGAATGTCAGGGGTTGGAAGGGACCTGGAAAGCTCATCCAGTGCAATCCCCATATGGAGCAGGAACACCCAGATGAGGTTACACAGGAAGGTGTCCAGGCGGGTTGGAATGTCTGCAGAGAAGGAGACTCCACAACCCCCCTGGGCAGCTTGGTCCAGTGTTCTGTCACCCTTCCCATGAAGAACTTTCTTCTCAAATGTAAGTGGAATCTCTTGTGTTCCAGTTTGAACGCATTTCCCCTTGTCCTACTGTTGGTTGTCACCGAGAAGAGCCTGGCTCCATCTCCTGACACTCACCCTTTATATATTTGTAAACATTAATAAGGTCACCGCTCAGTCTCCTCTTGTCCAGCTCCAGAGCCCCAGCTCCCTCAGCCTTTCCTCACACGGGAGATGCTCCACTCCCTTCAGCATCTTTGTTGCCCTGCGCTGGACTCTCTCCAGCAGTTCCCTGTCCTGCTGGAACTGAGGGGCCACAACTGGACACAGTATTCCAGGTGTGGTCTCCCCAGGGCAGAGGAGAGGGGCAGGAGAACCTCTCTGACCTACTGACCACCCGCCTTCTCATCCACCCCAGGTACCTTCCTGGCCACAAGGGCCCAGTGCTGGCTCGTGCTCATCCTGCTGTCCCCAGGACCCCCAGGTCCCTTTCTTCTATGCTGCTCTCTAATAGGTCATTCCCCAACTGTGGCAGAAAGCAAACCCCCTTATCTCACCCTCCCTCCCTCATCATGGAAGGAGTAGACACATCTCCCTCTCTCTTTGCTACAGTTTCTTTCGTTTGGCCCCAGAGCCCCCTGGCCAGGGCTGTTAGGAGAAGGGAGTGACGAGGTGCCAGGGAGCCGCTGGACGACCGTGGCCAGTGTGGGGGATGTTTGGAGGCTTCAGGGGCACCCCCACAGGCAGTGTGGGGGTGCAGAGAAGCTTCTGGAATGCCCACAGTCAGATCTGATCACCCAATCAAAAAACGGGACTCTCGTCGAGAGTCCGCCCATTGTTGCGGGTCTCTTGGAGCACGAGCTGAGCCACTGACACCAGGAGCCACGGCGCCCCCTGCCCGGGACAAAGACTCCGCTTGCCTTGCCGCCACGGGTGTGAGTAAAATTAACCCTCACAGGATTGTGAGTGCATCTACTTTCCGTGCACATTTTGCACATGTGTTTATACTTTCCGTGCACATTTGCATGTGTCCTCACGTGCTTCGACATAAGCACGTGTAATATTCCGTGCACGTTTGCACGTGTATTTAAAAATAATCCCACGCCGTGTTCAGGCAAGTGTGGACTCTTCCCGGACTCAGGGGTGGCTCCGGCATTGTTTTGGGTGAAGCCACGTGCATGCACTCTGTGGACCTCCTGTTGTATTAGTTGCTGGCCCTTAATAATTTACTCAACTGATATCTGAACCTGTATTCAAGTCACTTTGAAGGGCTAAAACCCTACTTCTCACTTCTTCACCCTCTTGTCCCTCAAACTAACCCCGGGGTGCCTCCGTGACACCAACTTATACTGGAACCTGGGGTTGTTCCTGCCCAGATTCAAGACTCTGCACTTGCCCTTGTTATATTTCATTTAATTTTTCCCCGCCCAACTCTCCAGCCTGTCCAGGTCTCTGGATGGCAGCACAGCCTCTGGCGTGTCAGCCACTCCTCCCAGCTTGGTGTCATCAGCAAACTTGCTGAAAGTCGCTCTATTCCCTCGTCTAAATCGTTAATTAATGTATTGAATAATACAGGCCCCAGTACTGACCCCTGAGGCACTGCACTACATACAGTCCTCCAACTGGACTCCGCCCCATTGACCACGAGTTCGCAGTCACCTCACTACCCGCTCATCCAGACCGCACTCCCTCAGTTTAGCTGTGAGGATGCTGTGGGAGACTGTGTCAAATGCCTTACTCAAGTCAAGGTAGATCACGTCCACCGCTCTGCCATCATCCATCCATCTTGTTATGTCCTCAAAAAAGTCAATGAGGTTGGTCAAGCACGACTTCCCCTTGGTGAGGCCATGTTGACTGCCCCTAATGACCCTCTTATCCTTGATATGCCTTGAGATGGCACCAAGCATAAGTCATTCCAGCCGTTTCCCAGGGATGGAGGTGAGCCTGACTGGTCTATAGTTACCCAGGTCCTCCTTCTTGTCCTTTTTGAAGACTACAGTGACATTTGCTTTCCTCCAGTCCTCAGGCACCTCTCCCGTTTCCCAAGACTTGGCAAAGATGATGAAGAGTGGTCCAGCAATGACCTCAGCCAGCTCCCTCAGCATCCGTGTGTGGAGGGGCTTCTGTTAGATGGAGATTTATTGTTGAATTAGTCAGGCCCAAAGGAATCTCAAGGCCACTCCAAAAAGCTGAAAACAGGACCTGCTCTGGGAGAGAGGCATTTCTACAATAACAAGGCCTCAACGTGACGTAAATCAACGGACCTGTCATCAGTGGGACTCCAGCGTGTGGACAGCTCGGGAACATAGATGATATCCAATGAGTGAATACATGCTTGGAGCGTGGACGTGCGATCGGAGAATAGTTGCATATATAAGGAAGCTTGTTTCTGTAGTAAATGGCTTTGCGTGATTCACATTAAATTGGAATGCTGAGTCCTTTATCGTTCCAACAGCATGGAAGGGGTTTTGGGAAAGGGACCGATGGGGCAGTCTCTGGTAGGGTATCAGACACCCCAGGGTGAGGCTGGGTGACATTCTGGTGAGCTGAAACCTCCAAAGGCGGGGATCACCGAGAGTCCCCGGGTGTCCTGCTGCAGGGCAGCACCACCCGCCTGCTCAGTTTTTCCTAATGCTCCGTTCAAAGCTCCCTGGAGGGTGTTGGTGGCTGCTGCCTCTGTCCCACCAGCCGCCACTGCAGAAGGGTTTGCCTCCCCCATCATCTCCCCAAGCAGGAGTCGCTGCTTTTCCAGTGCCCTGTGTCCCCTTCAGCAGACTGAAGAGGCCCAATTGACTGAGCTGCTCCACAAAGCTCAAGTGCCCCTGACCCCACCATGACAGATGTTCCTCTGGACCTTCACCCGTGTCGTGGTTTAACCCGAGCTGGCAACACAACCGCGACAGCTGATCACTCACCCCCAACCCCTTCCCCTCCCAATAGGGGAAAGAATCGAAAGTGAAGGGAGAAATTTGGACTGAGAGAAACACCGTTTAGTAAAATAACAAAATGCTAAGAGACTTCTAGTAAATATAGATAAACCCATCATAACTCCCACGCCCTTCTCCTCAGGACTGCTCAGCCGGTCACATCCCAGCCTGTCCCAGGACACCAGGTTTGCTCCGCCCCCAGCGCACACCTTGCGCCTTGGCCTTGTAAGACTTGCAGAGGCTTTTGTTGGCCAAATCCACCACGGTGTCTGCACTGAAACCTGCACTGAAACCACAGTGTGTGACCATTTAATGATCCTGGGGCGTGGCCGGAGCGCGATGGCGTCACAAACAAGCCCCGCCCCCGGCAGGCTCCGCCCCTGGCGTTGCCGGGACGCGCAGGCGCAGCTCAGTCCTGTTCTGGACGCGGAGCGGAGCGGACGGCGAAGGCGAGGGGAGGAGTCAGTGGGCCGAGCCGAGCGCGAGCGACCGCAGCGAAGGGCGGGACTTGAGGAGGAGGCGCGGGAAGCGTGTGTGGTGGTGGAGAGGGAGAGGCCGAGAGACCGGCGCGACCTCGAGGCGGTGGCACGTGCGGCGACACGCCATGGCGGGCACGGCGAAGCCGAGGGAGCTGCTGAAAGCGCGGCGGGACGCGGGCAAGGCCGGGGCGCTGGGCCGGCTGCTGAGCACCTCGGCCACGAAGGTGCTGCTGCACAAGATCGAGTTCCAGCCCGCCAGCCACGGCTTCTCCGGCCAGCCGGAGCTGCTGCGGGCCAAGTACCTGCTGCTCAACCCCCGCACCGAGCCCGCCGAGCACCCCCGCGGCGCTGAGGAGGGACAGCCGGGCAAGCAGGGTGGGTGCAGAGGGCCGGGGGGCTCTCCCTGCGCTGCGCAGCCCGCGGCTCACCCGCCTCTCTCTCCCCGCAGGCAGCGACCGGACCCCGGGGCGCCTCGGGGACGGCGTCCCTGCGCCCCAGAAGGGGCTGTTCCCTGCAGGGCGCCTCGCCATGCAGTGGCAGCGTGTCCAGCGCATCGGCGCCGGGCTGCTCAACCTGGGAAACACCTGTTTCCTCAACGCCACCCTGCAGTGCCTCACGTACACGCCACCGCTCGCCAACTACCTGCTCTCCAGGGAGCACAGCCGCACCTGTGAGTGGGGAGGGGAGCGCCCGCCTGTCCCGGGGCTGCGCTCAGCACCCTGCGCACGGCTCTGCCGGGGCTGTGCGGCTGCCGGGATGTGCCTTCTCTGCTCCCTCCTGCCCATTTCTCCGTGGAGAGGACATTCCTGCATACGGGAGCATCCACTTTTCCTGGCCGTAGCAGTGTTCCCGAGCTCTGCATCCTGCGTCTCAGAGGCTCTGTCTGTGCTGGACACAGCCAGGACTAAGATGGGTCTATGAGGGTCTGAGCAGGGGTCCCAAACAGCCGCACCCTGTGGGGACCGTGTAAGCGCAGGGCACAAGGCTGCGTACAGGCTGCAGGTGCTGTTCACAGGCGGCTTTGAACGGGAATCTGGTGGGCTCTGCTCCGAGCCGTGACCGAGGGGAGCACGTGGGGCTCACAGCCCTGTCCGTAGGGCTCGGTGGGATCGACCCCTCAGGGCTGACCCGTGGGCTCATCAGCGAGTCCCTGTGCCCTGTTTCCCCTCCACGTGGATGCTGTCTCATCTGGAGGGTTGCAGCGACTGGTGCTGTGACTGGGGCTGTTCCAGCCGGGGTGGTGTGTGCTGGTCCCTGTGACCCCGGGATGCCCCAGAGCTCTGCTGCAGCACAGAGCTCATAGGAAAACTGAGCGTGGATGAGCCGTGCTGGACCAGAGATTCCCTGTCCCCTGTACTGCCTCCATCTCTCCTGGGTTTGTCCTCAATGTCCTGTCTTCTCCTCTCCCACTCCAGGTCACCAAAGCGGCTTCTGCGTGACATGCGTCATGCAGAACCACGTCACGCAGGCGTTCGCGAACAGCGGCAGCGTGATAAAGCCAGTGTCCTTTGTCCGGGACCTCAAGAGTAAGGATGGCTGCCCTCGCGTCCCCTCCTGTAGCCGTGCAGGAGGGCAGAGACTATTGCAGGAGCAGAACCTTTGAGATCAGGGCAGGTCTTGGCAGAGGTTCTTCCAAGACGACTCACTGAGCCTGCCAGGGCCTTCACGGGCCTTGTGGGGCTTCCCCCACGGCCCACATGAGTCTGACGTCTGGTTTGGGCCGAGGGAGCTCAAACCCCGCAGTCGCTGTCCCGAGGGAGGGCGGGAGGACCTGCCTCTGTTGCAGCGCGTGCTGCGGCTGATCCCTCCCTCTCCTGCAGAGATCGCCCCGCACATCCGCTTCGGCAGGCAAGAGGACGCACACGAGTTCCTCCGTTTCACCATCGATGCCATGCAGAAGGCCTGCCTGCCCGACTGCACCGAGTATGTGGGGCCTCTGGTGGTGACAACTGCCCTTGTCTGCTGGTCCCCTGTGCCCGCGTGAGGGGACTGTGGGGTGAACGTGTCCCCCGGGCTGGGCTCATGGAGGGAGGTGCTGACTCCAGGGTCTGGGGTGGATGGCCCAGCATTCTGCCCCTCTGTGACACAGCCGTGGGCTGCTGTCTGCCTTCTCCTGACACCTCCACCCCAGCAAAATGCCGTTCTGTCCCCAAATCCTGTGACTGGGCTGGGTTTGGATCCTGAGGACACAGCGCAGGCACGTGGGGGTGGCTCTTGGGGCGGGCGCTGTGTGATCCGAGCTGCCGTCTCTAGGTTGGATCGCCAGACCCAAGCCACCACCCTGATCCACCAGATCTTTGGCGGTTCCCTGCGGTCCCGTGGTGAGTGCTGGCTGCCAGGGCCTGGGCCTGTGACTCTCAGGGCTGCTGTTTCCCCGAGAGCCTTGCAGTAACTTGGGAAAGTCACTAAGCATGCGCAAATTATGCAGAGCTGCAGCTGGTCAGTGTTTTGGTATCTGTGGGTCACGAAGCTGCTGGCTGTGGGTCCCCAGCTCATTGCCACCAGCAAAGGAACCCACGTTGCCAGCTGTCCCGCAACACTTGTTGTCCCAGCACGTACAGACTGCGAATGCTGGTGCTGCCGTCCCAGAGCCCAAACGCGGAAAAGGGCAACACGGCAGCCGCCTGCGCTGTGCTGGGGGTGGTGGTGCCGTGTTGTGCCAGGGGGTGCTCACTGCTCGTTCTCTTGCAGTGAAGTGCTCGATGTGCAAAGCAGTCTCGGACACCTTTGACCCCTGTCTGGACCTGCCGGTGGAGATCACGGTACCGGGGCAGGGTCAGGTGGGGAGGAGCTCTGCTCTGCAGGGGATGTTCCTGCAGCTGCACCGCTACTGCTCGAGGCTGTTTAACCTGCCAGTGTCAGGCACGGTGCAGGCAAGAGGGAATCAGCTTCTGTTGTTGCGCTGCCTCCTCTGCCTGGCCCTGACCTCTCCTCTGTCCTGGCAGCAAGCCGCAAACGTAGAGCAGGCACTGGAGCTGTTTGTGAAGCCAGACCTGCTGGGCGGAGAGAACGCCTACCTGTGTGACAAGTGAGTGTGCGGGGCTGGGGCGGGAAGGGGCCGCGGGTGTGCTGGTGGGAAGCAGGAGGGCAGCTGCAGTACAGGAGGGCTTCTCTACCTGCTCCACCGCTAAACCGTGAGGTGCGTGGCTGTGAAGCCTGCGATGAAGCCTGTCACTCCTCATCTCCCCCGTCTTGAGACAGGGACCTGAGCCAGCAGACCTGGCCGTGAGCAGGTGCCCTGGAGCAGAACCCGCTCTCACCAGGGTCATTTCCGTGGGTTTTGTGGCTTGGCCAGGGCTGACAAGCACCTGGGTGGTGGAACAGCATGAACAGCTCAATCTCTCCCTGTGCAGATGCAAGAAGAAAGTGTCAGCAACCAAACGCTTCACCATCCACCGAGCGCCCAGGGTTCTCACGCTTGCTCTGAAGCGTTTTGCTGACTTCACCGGAGGCAAGATCACAAAGGTGAGTGCTCAGCAATCCAGAGCGGGGCTGTGTCCTGTCCCGAGGCCCTGCTGCCCCGAGCAGGGTGGGAGGTGGTTCTGTGCGCGGTACGAGCTCTACCGCAGTCCTGCAGCCCTTCCCCAGCTGTGCTGTGCTGTGGTGGGAGTTTGGCTCATCCCGGCATCTTCCTCACCGTGGGCTCTGCCTGGAGAGAGTGGGTTCCCCCTCCCTCGCGAGACGGGACTCGTAGGACAGCTGAGCTGCTCTTGCCATCTGCTGTGCAGGCTTCTGAGACATCCTCTCTCTGCAGGACGTGGGCTACCCTGAGCTCCTGAACATCCGCCCGTACATGTCCCAGACCAGTGGGGATCCGGTCATGTACGGGCTCTACGCGGTGCTGGTGCACTCGGGGTACAGCAGCCACGCAGGACACTACTACTGCTACGTGAAGGTGAGCCCAGGGCGCTCTCTTGGCACCTCTCTGTGCTGGGGGTCGGCAGGAGGGTGCTCAGCAGTGGTTCGTGGTGTGGAGTACGGGTTGTGCTCCGTCACAGGAAGTGTGGAGTTCTGCTCATGCAGAGACCCCTCACCTGCCCGGGGTCACCTGGGGGTTTTGGGGAGCGGAGCTCTGCTGACGGGCGCTGTTCCTGCTGCTTCTCAGGCCAGGAGCGTCCCTGGACACAGCCCAACCCCGTTCTCTCTCCCTCTGCAGGCCAGCGACGGGCAGTGGTACCAAATGAATGACAACGTGGTCCGCCCCAGTAACATCAAGGTGGTCCTTAACCAGCAGGCGTATGTGCTGTTCTACCTCAGGTGAGCGTGCCCTGTGTCCCCGGTCCCTCTGTCCCTGCTCAGCGTGTGGGACAGGGCTGGGGGCACATGCCTGGGTGTGGGAAGGAGCTTGGCCCAAGTAGCCCCAGTGCCCACGTGTATGTGCTGGCTCGGGGGAGGGTGACAGAGAGAGCTCCAGCCCCTTGTTGTGGTTTTCCTGCAGATCAAGAGCTCCTCACCTCCTTGGAGCTTCTGGCTCCTGGTTCTCGTGCGCAGCTATGATGAGTATGTTGCAGTCACTCAGACACTGGCGGTTCACACGTGCCCTTCTCTGCCTTCCTCAGGATCCCCAGCCCCGGGAAGAGCTCAGAGGGTCCCGTTTCCAAAGCTGCCTCCAGCCTGCCTGGCCGTGTCAAGCTGCCTTCTGGGTCACCATCACCCAAGCTGGCCCTGAAAGCCAAACGCGCGGCTGCAGCATTTCCCGGTGACACAGCCCAGAGGCCCAAGAAGCCGCGCTCCTCGCAGCCGCCACCCGCGCCCAGAGCAGCTCCAGGACTTTGCAGCCCCAGTCACACCAGTGGGGCCAAAGCGCAGGTTCCCCGGAAGCGCTGCTGGGAGCCCGGGCCCCTGCCCGCCTCCCCTGGGCTGCCGGAGCCCATCCCCAGCCAGGAGCCGTGGGGCAGCGGGGAGAACACCGGGACACCGGCAAGGGACCCTCGCAGCAGGGCTTCTGCCAGCCTGGTGCTGGCAAAGCTGAAAGCCTTCTTGTCGGCCAGGGCTGCTCCGCAGCCCAGCAGCACCATGTCACCACCACCGGCCAAGAAGCTGGCGCTTTCCGACACATAGGTGAGTCTGAGCTTCTGCCCAGAGACTTTAGTAGGTGCCTCGTGCCTCTGGATCCGGCGCTTGTGTTGGGGAGTGCAGGAATGATGCTGGTACCTTGCTAAGCAGGAGGCGGGCGGGGAGAGCCCCTAAACCCCAGGGCTCTGCCCTCCCTCTGGGTTGGGGTGCAGGGCCAGGCCCCCGCTCTTGTTCCCATCCCTGCAGAGGCTGGAGAATTGGCTGCTGCCTCCTTGCTCAGGACAGCGGGGTGGCTGCGCCAGTCCCTGGAGCGGGGCGGCCTTGCCAGCCTTGTCAGGGCAGCGTGTCCCCGGGGGCGATGGGAGCTGGTGACACCACAGCTGGAGGCTGCAGAGTCGCCTCCTCCCCAGGCAGAGGCTGCACCGGCTCTCTGGGCGCCGCTGTGCAGCCGGGACTGGGGACGGCGCTGGGGGTTCTGTTCTTAAAGTTTCCTTCCTTTTTTCCTTTCTGCTTCTAATGGAAGACACTTCTGATTCTTCTACTCCCCCACTTCCCTCTCCCTCTCTGTGTCTTTTCCCCTCCCCTTTCTCTGGGCTTCCCTTTTTGTTTTCTCCTCTTGGCTCACAGCAACCTCTTTTATTTAGACCACCAAGTTGTTCTTTATGTCAATAACTGCAGGGCGGCCCCCCAGGGGAGGAGAGCAGAGGGGACCACCGTGCATGTCCTCGCCTGCTGCTGCCGGTTCCTGTGCCCGCCCCAGCCCCGCGCTGGGTCCCTGTGGGGCCGGGGCGCTGCCACCGGGACACCGGGCAAGAAACTGGAGCGTTCCCTCGGGAACCGGCTGGGCTGGCGGGACAGCGGGAGCGGCCAGAGGAGCCACAGGGAGGATCCGAGGCTGGAACAGCTCTGCTGGGAGGAACGGCTGAGAGAGAGTCCTCAGCACTCGGACAACTCCTGGGAGAGCTTTCCGTCAGATACTTCTTGGTGAAGATTTCAGACATGATTTCATAAAAGAGGGGTTTTTCTTTCCGAGTTGTTTTCTATCATTTTTTGGTTTATACAAGATGTGATAGCAGCATTCTACAATGGGTATTGATCCAGGGGGTCTCCTGGAGACATCTGGACAGGCAGGAGAATAGTCCTGTGAGGCTGGACATTATATGGATTACTTTGCCCCTCACCCCTCCCCAATCCCACCTGCTCCCTCACTGACCACCTGGGACTTGGCCTCACCAAGCTGGAGCACAAGTGTGATGGGAGCAGCTGAGGGACCTGGGGGTTCAGCTGGAGAACAGGAGCTGAGGGGAGACCTTCTGATCTCTGAACTGCCTGAAAAGAGCTTGGAGCCAGGGCGGGTCGGGCTCTGCTCCCCAGGAATAAGTGCCAGGAGCAGAGGAAACAGCCTCAAGTTGCGCCAGGGGAGGTTGAGGTTGGATGTGGGGAACAATTTCTTCCGCAAAGGGCTGTGGGGCATTGGAACAGGCTGCCCAGGGCAGTGCTGGAGTCACCATCCCTGGAGGGTTGAACAGACCTGAGATGAGGGTCTCAGGACACGGGTCAGTGCTGGGGGTGGGGGAGCAGTTGGACTCCATGATCTTAGGGGTGTTCTTCAACCAAACCTTTGCATTGTAATAGTGCCTAAAGGTCACAGCCAGGGTTTCTATTGTCTTGTCCTGGTATTTTTGCAAATGGGTAGAAGTCTGTCTCAAAGCATGTAATGAAAACGAAAAAAAAGAGCATGGGTAGAGCAAACCATGGGAAGGAGGGAGGGCCAAGTATGAAGGTAAATCTCAGCAAGAGCAAGTATTTACACATCACTAGTGATACGCAAAACTTGCAGGCTGTAAATCATTGACACTTTTTTTGTTACTCATGGAAACATTTCCTGTGTCCCACAGGATCCTTGTGTCACTGTTGCGAACTGCAGATGCATTTTTGGCATCAAAACAAAGGTGCATCTCAAAGCTGGGTGGGTCAGTTTGAAATTGTTACCGAGTGTATATTGGTAGCATATGAAAGAAAAAGCCTGGCAGTGATTTTTACCATTGGGAGCTTCTGGCAGGTGTTGATCTGCGAGAAGCAGCCTTGGCAGAGGTGAGAAGATTCTAAAAGATGGAAATAAGGAGAGTCAGAAGAGAGATTAGATTCTGAGGGATCTTAAGAGTGAACATGAAATAACCGAATGCAAAAGCAAGTCTTAATGCTGCATTTTGACTGAGCTGGAGGGTAGAAGTCTGGGCTTTGGAAAGCTCGGAGTTTGCACAGGGTGGAAGGCAAGAGTCATAACAGCAAAAAGGGAGAAGGGCTGGAGCTGACTTCTGCTGGGAAAAGCATTTTTGCCTCCCCTAGAAAAACAGGTGGCTTCCAGAAACACGTTCAGTACCCATTTTCTCAATCTGCAGGTGTCCTGGTGGAGGAAGCCTTAGCACCGCACTGACACACGCAGGGCAGGCGAGGCAGAAGAAGATGCGCTGTCTGGGTTACCGGCTCAGGCCACTGAACAGCGGCACCGACTGTGATAGAGAAAGCAGCGACCGAGGGGAGCTGGAAGGGGCCTTGGCTGCAGGTAACCGTGCCCTGGGCTGAGAGTGGCTGGCGCTGCGTCTAATGAACGTGACTGAGTGTTGGGACATGGCTAATAGAGAAGGGGCATGGCTCTATTGATCCGTTGTATCAGGAGAATTCTGTTCTAAGTTAGCATGAGTAGGCCTCAGTTAGCATGAGTTTGGTGTAGCATAGTGGAAAAGTACTGAGCGGTTGCTCTCTGGTTCAGCTGAGCGTTTAGATAAACAAGCTGGGGAATTATCTCTAGCAGGGTGAGAAGGTTGCATTCCAGAGAAACCACAAGAAGGTTGAGCTCATTATGTATACTATCCAATCAATAGAAGACGAGTAGGCATAATTATTGTATACTATCCAATTAATAGAAGACGAGTAGGCATAATTACTGTATACTATCCAATTAATAGGTGACGAGTATGCATAATTATTGTAAGTCTTATATAAATCAGCTTAGTGCATCAATAAAGTTGAGGTATGCTTATCACTCATATTGGGTCGACCGCATTCCTTCCTCCGTCCGCTCGGGTCTGGAACTCTGATGGAATTTTTCTCTCGGCAATTGGCGCCCGAACCGGCGATCCGAAGCGGCGGATAGAAGCAAAAGGCACCGGGAGAGCAGCGACCGGCGGGCAAGATCGACCGAACACTTTGCTGCGGTGTGTCGTCTCCGAAGCCTGAACCGACTGAAGTTCGCCAGTGCTGGGCTACAGGAAACAAGGGCTGCAAGAGGTCTCTTAATTTAGCAAGAGGTACCGTACTATAATGATGAATAACGGGGAAATAGATTAAAAATGATGAATAACGGAGAGATAGATAACAGAGAAACGGATTAAAAGAGATAGATAACAGAGAAACGGGTTAAAAGCGATAAATAACAGAGAAACGGGTTAAAAGTGATAAATAACAGAGAAACGGATTAAAAGTGATGAATAACGGAGAAACGGGTTAAAATGATGAATAACAGAGAAATGGATTTAGAAGTAGCCCTAGATTTATTACAAAGCTTTTTAGAAAAGCGAGGTGTTGATCATAGTTACGTTAAACAGCTAGCTGGTCTAGTAACATTGGGAAAAACTAAAGGCTGTTTTCAGGATCCTGATTTATTATTTGATGAAGGAGAATGGAGGAAATTGGGGGATGTGTTGTGGGATATGATCATAGACGAGGATAAAACAGCTAAGAAACTGATGAAACCGTGGAGGGAAGTAATTAATAATATTAAGCGTCATAAACTGGAGAAGAATTTAGCCACGGTAGCTTCACAAAAACTCGGCAAAATGGAGCCTTCCGCTCCGCCGATGGAAACAGGCATATCTGCGTTTTCAGGGGGGCCAACGCTGCCACCCTCAGGACAAGACGATTTGTTATTTAGTACATGTAAGGCTCCTGTTTCTCCGTGCTGGCAATCGGTGTGTGTAAAAAAGAAAGCAGAGTTGAGTTCTAGTTGGAATGTAGATCAAGTACAGCAGTCGCAGCAGCAGAAACAAAGTTGTGAGGAGTATAACGATCGGAAAGCTATAAGTGAGTCAGAGATGGAGAAAGTTGTAAAGGATACATCTAAGAGACCAGTCAGGTGTCCAGCACTAGTTAATTGGAAAAAGGTAATGGAGGATGCTGCAGACAATGGAGATTTTGGGCCAGATTCACCTTTTGCGTTCCCCGCACTATTTGAGCGAGATAGATATGGAGATATGCACGGGCACTATAATCCGATTAGTTGGAAATTATTGTCGCAGTTGAGAGCTACAGTCTCGGAATCAGGGTTGCATGGAGAGCCGACTAAACAGCTTTTAAATTATTTGTTTGGGAGTACGTTATTGTGTCCAGAAGATATTAAGGTAATAATGAGAATGATAATGACACAGTCACAGTTGTTATTGTGGCAAGCACATTGGCAGAGATTTTGTGAGGCTTCTGTACAGCAAGCGAGAAATCCTAATGATCCTTTAAGTGATGTAACGGTAGAACAGTTAATGGGGTTAGGACCATTCCTTCAAGTTCGAGCTCAATTAGAAATGGGCCCCGAAAAATGTGCTGAGGCTATGAGAACAGCTCGAGAAGCCATTGAGCATGTTAAAACATCACAGCCATCTCCGTCGTACATGAGTATTAAGCAAGAAAGGGATGAATCATTTGCACAATTTATAGACAGGATTACTTCAGCAATAGAACAATCAGATGTACCAGGCTGGATGAGGGCAGCTTTGTTAAGACAGTGTGCATTGCAGAATGCAAATTCAGTAACTAGAGGTATCTTAGTGACGTTACCTGCAGACGCTACCATAGAAGCTATGTTAGACAGAATGAGCAGAGTTCCGGTAGGGCCACAAGCCATGATGGTAGAGGCTATGGAGAAGCTAGGGAGAGACCTCCTGCAAGCCCAGCAACAGGCATTTGCTGCATTAGCCCCGCTACGTGCTACTCCTGTGGAAGTAGAAAGACGACCACGCCCGAATGAGGGAAGACAGAGTAATAAATGCTTCAGATGTGGAAAAGAAGGTCACTTTCGCCGTGACTGCCGGGTGCCTCGAGTTTGGTGTGAGAACTGTAAATCTAGCGGTCATAATACTGAAGCATGTTTCTCGGGAAACGGGAGAATGAGCGCGCCGAGCCGCCGCGCTCCGACAAAAGTGGCAGCTCCAGCAATCGAAACACCAGAGGATCTACAGAGAGAGCACCACATGACAGTGACAGCTGCTCCACTGGTACGCTCCAACCTGCAACAGCCGGGAGCCTCGGATTGGACTTGGCAACCTCAGTAGATATCAGTTTGATCGATCAGCGGCCACAAAAGATACCATCCACCTTTAAAGGACCTTTAATAATTAATGGACAATCACAAGGGGCATTGTTAATTGGTCGTTCGTCGAGTGGTATGAAAGGCCTTACGATTATCCCGGGACTTATTGATGCCGATTACAAAGGGATTGTACAAATTATGGTTCAGACACTGTTTCCTCCGATTTTCATTCCGAAGGGTAGTCAAATAGCACAATTGATACCACTTCCGCAATTAACAAAGGACATGACGCCAGCATTATCTTCAGAAAGAGGAGGTGGTGGATTTGGATCGACAGGACCTGCTGTGATGCTAACTATGTCAATGAGCCGGCGACCAACTGCGTCAGTTCGAATGGAATCTAGAGGACAATCTATTTTACTTACAATGTTACTGGACACTGGGGCTGATTTGACCATCGTAGATGAGGGCGCCTGGCCTCAGGATTGGCCAACAAAACCTATGGACGGGGGCGTTGAAGGAGTAGGAGGTCATTCATCAGTACGTCAAAGTATTGAACGTATTCTGTTCATCATAGACGGGAGAAAAGCCAATACATTTGTTACAGTAATGACTCTTCCTGCAGGTGTAAATGGACTAATAGGTCGAGATATACTGGATCAGCTAGGAGTCATTTTGACAACTGAAAGGGCTTTTCGCTAACGGTCACTGCAAAATGGGCTTTCCCGATCCCTCTTAAATGGACTTCAGATGACCCTGTATGGATCGAGCAGTGGCCGTTAAAGATGGAAAGTCTTGCAGCAGCACATCAGTTGGTACAAGAACAGTTTGATCAAGGACATTTGCAACTGTCAACAAGCCCATGGAATACGCCTATATTTGTGATTAAGAAAAAATCAGGAAAGTTCCGACTGCTTCATGATTTGAGAGCTGTAAATGCACAAATGCAACCGATGGGAGCATTACAACCTGGTCTTCCGAATCCGGCAATGCTTCCTGAACACTGGAAGTTGTTAATTGTGGATTTGAAGGATTGCTTTTTTACTATTTCTTTGCACCACCTTGACACACAGCGATTTGCCTTCACTTTGCCAGCGATTAATAGGGAAGCTCCTGCTCAGCGGTTTGAATGGACTGTGTTACCGCAAGGAATGAAAAATAGTCCGACATTGTGTCAATTGTTTGTGGACAATGCGTTGCGTCCTATTCGTGATGCCTGGCCTACAGCGATGGTGTATCACTACATGGATGATATTCTTATTGCACAAGAACAAGACTTTACTGAGCAACAATTGCAATTTTTACATTGTCAGTTGTATAAGGAGGGTTTAGTAATTGCTAAGCAAAAAATTCAGCGACAAGAACCGTGGTTGTACTTAGGGTGGAAAATTACTGACTCCCAAATTCGACCGCAAAAACCGCATATTACCACAGATATTAGGACACTTCATGATGTTCAGAAACTCATGGGGGATTTACAATGGTTAAGGCCTGTCGTGGGTATTACCAATACGCAGTTAGAGGTGTTACGACCATTGCTGCGTGGAACCGATCCCTCCACTCCGGTGGATCTCTCTATGGAGCAAAAACAAATGATCCAGAATTTAGCTCACTTAATCACATTGGGTTTTACAAGGAGACGTGACCCTGCAATACCTGTAGATTTTTCTGTTTTTCAAACAGATGGTCATTTAATTGGGGCTCTTACACAACATAAAGAGAAAAAGGGGGAGCGGGAGGAATTTGGGATACTTGAATGGGTATTTCCAAAGCTACAGCCAAGAAAGTCAATACAGCAAAAGGTCGAAACCTTAGCAGATTTAATAAGGAAGGGTAGGAAGCATGTAATTCAGATCACAGGGCAAGAGTTGCAGACAATATATGTTCCGATGAAAAAAGAAGCAATAGAGTGGTACCTTCAGAATAGCGAGGAGTTGTGTGAGTGTTTATTCTCATCAGCTACAACTATATCCTTGTCTCCTGTAAAGGCGGCAATAGTGCAGTTTATTGGTCACAATGAATGGATGCAGAAACCTCTCCGCAGTAAATCACCCCTAGAAGATGCCCAGACAGTGTTTACGGATGCAGGAAAAAGGTCCAGAAGAGCTGCAGTTACCTGGATCGCTTGTGGTGAGTGGCACCACCACTTGCTGGAAGCTGTTCCGGGAGATTCCTTGCAGACATTGGAGCTTGCTGCTGTTGTATGGGCCATGGGGAAGTGGAGAGAGGAAACAATTAATATTGTGACCGATTCGCTGTATGTCGCGGGTGTGTTACACAGGATAGAAGATTCTCAGATTAAGGATGTTAAGCAACTGCGTTTGGGAGAACTGTTTAGACAGTTGCGTACATTAATTCAAGGAAGAACAAAACCATATGCAGTGATTCACATCCGTAGTCATATGTGGGATTGTGGCCTTGGGGAAGGGAATGCTAGAGCAGATAGGTTGGTAGCATGTTCTGCCCCTGTTAGTGATTTTGCCAAGGCTAGAGAATCACATAGTGTGTTCCATCAGAACGCGAAAGGATTACATTCACAGTTTAAGATCACTGTAGAGGAAGCTAAGGGAATTGTACGGACTTGCCCTCAGTGTAGTCATCATGGTTCTGGTCTAGGCGTAGGGGTTAATCCTAGGGGGTTGGGTCCTAATGAGATCTGGCAAATGGACGTGACGCATGTGCCCTCAATGGGTAGGCTCAAATATGTACATATTACAGTTGATACATATAGTCATTTTGTATGGGCAACGCCACAGGCAGGGGAAAAAGCTAGTCATGTAATTCGTCACTTGACGGCGTGTTTTGCTGTAATGGGGGTACCAGCACAGATTAAAACGGATAATGGGCCAGCTTATTGTAGTGAGAAGATGCGTAAATTCTGTCAGTTATGGGGAGTACAACATGTTACAGGGATTCCACATTCCCCAACGGGACAAGCAATTGTAGAGAGAATGAATCAAACGCTGAAGCAATATTTGCAGAAATTTCAAAGTATCACGGACAGTCAAGAAAGGGTTATGAAAACATTGTTTGTTTTAAATTACCTCTGTATATTTGGATCAGATGAGGAGCCACCAGTAAAAGTGCATTCAGGTCTCTCAAAGAAAGTAACTGTTCAAATGAAGGTGTTTTATCGAGACCCAGAAACTGGACAGTGGAAAGGGCCTGCAGAAGTTCAATACATTGGCAGAGGGTACATGTGTGTACTTACTCCTACAGGGCCAAGATAGGTACCTGCAAAATGGACTCGGCCAGCATTAAAGGACTGATGGTGTTTATTTTGACTGCCATTGGTACAACCGCTGTCCCGCATTTGTTGATGAAGCAACAGAACATTTGGTTAACTTGGGCCAATAAGACGCACAATCCTAATTTCTGTCTGAGTCTCGCTTCAGCTCAAGAGCCATTCAAGATGTGTCTAATTGGAATACCTTTATCAGTCAATGAATCTATTGAGATGCTTACAGGACTGTATAATGTGTCTGTTTGGAACAACTGTAATTGTACGGGGGAACCTGATGCTTGTTTAGCTCATTTACCCTTTAATAATGCATCTTGTCGATTAGCTTTCCAATAGCTAGGTGGTGGGCCTCGCTAGGTTTTCCTTCATGGCTGTTGTCATTCTTTAAACCAGTATTGGTAGGAATTGCTTTTATTTTGCTTGTATTGCTTATTGGTATGTGTTGTCTTTCATGTATTAGGCAATTATGTTTAAAGATAATTGATGCTACTTTTCGCAAGGAAGTGTTATTAGCCCAAAGAGAAAAAGGGGGAATTGTTGAGACATGGCTAATAGAGAAGGGGCATGGCTCTATTGATCCGTTGTATCAGGAGAATTCTGTTCTAAGTTAGCATGAGTAGGCCTCAGTTAGCATGAGTTTGGTGTAGCATAGTGGAAAAGTACTGAGCGGTTGCTCTCTGGTTCAGCTGAGCGTTTAGATAAACAAGCTGGGGAATTATCTCTAGCAGGGTGAGAAGGTTGCATTCCAGAGAAACCACAAGAAGGTTGAGCTCATTATGTATACTATCCAATCAATAGAAGACGAGTAGGCATAATTATTGTATACTATCCAATTAATAGAAGACGAGTAGGCATAATTACTGTATACTATCCAATTAATAGGTGACGAGTATGCATAATTATTGTAAGTCTTATATAAATCAGCTTAGTGCATCAATAAAGTTGAGGTATGCTTATCACTCATATTGGGTCGACCGCATTCCTTCCTCCGTCCGCTCGGGTCTGGAACTCTGATGGAATTTTTCTCTCGGCAACTGAGCATCTTCCTTGTCTGTGTGCTGATCTTTTTCAATTGTGGTGTTTCACAAGGGAGAGAGAAAGAGAAAGGACATGAAAAGTAAATGTCGTGCTATTGGCATTTCAAAACTGCCTTTCTGTTGTTTTCAAACAGGCTCGGAATATCTCCTTTCGGAACCTGTGTCTTTGGAGATGTTGGAGGAGACAAAGGAGAAGGACACCCAGGAGGAAGACACGCGAGGAAGATGTGGAGTCTCTGCACAGCCTTCAGGAGAGTCTGAGGAACCAACCAAGGAAGACGAGGAGACTACACAGAGCATTCAAGAGGCAAGTCACTGGCGTACGGACCATTCTGTGTGACTAGGGGACATTTTAGAGACGGAGGGGAAAAACAAACAGCTCATAAAGAACCCAAACCCCAGCCTCCCCAAACCAGGATTTTGTTGCAGTGTCCTCAAAAGAAATCCTTTCTAATTTAGCTATTGCTGTGCTTAAGGCTGTGGTAGTTAAAAGCCCTGAAATTTTAATTGTTCAAGCGGTGTGTTCAAGTGCGGATTGGACTAGATGATCTTCTGAGGTCCCTTCCAATCCCAAACATACTGTGTGATACTGTGTGTGATGACCAAACATTAGGCAGTTGCAGGGGACCAGTATATGTATTTCTAAAGTTAATTGTTACCTCATTGTCTACTATTCTCTTTTTCTTTGCTCCTCCCTGCAAATCCAAACAGCGCTGAAAAGAAAGCTGTGGAGGAGAAGTCTGGTTTAATGGTGCCCACTTGGTGCTGTAGCTGGGCTGTGAGAGGGTCTTAAAATCCTTGTAGGATTTGGTGAAATCAGGTAGAATGAAGGTAGCATGAAAGAAAAACAAGAGACCCATAGATAAGCTGAATTCTTGCAACAATGCAATTATTTCCCTTTTAACCCTATGAAGGGAAGAAAAAAGAAGATAACATATTTTAGTCAGATTATTAAAGCCTGTATCTGCCTCAGCATACTCTAGATCACTTCAGTATTACACAGAAAACCTAAATGCACAGCCCAGCAGATCAGATCAGTTCACCTGTGGCAACACAGCCCAGTCTTGGTTTTGTAGCTCAAAGCGATGTTCTTGCTTTCATGTGCTCCCTCCTGTTCACAGCTGCAAGTTCCAACAGTCTCTGCACCAGCAGAGCTCCTGAGAGAACTGGTACTAACCCTTGTGGATCAAAATGTTCCTGCAGCGGCTGTTAGTGCTGGGTTCAGGAGATCTGGACACTCTGGTTCAGTTCTTACCTCTTTCATTGGTGTGCACAGTAACTTGTGCACTCAGGTCCTCTCTGCTTTCGTTTGAAGTCCAAAAAAACCCCAGGTAAGTCAAGGCAGCTAAAAGAGCCCGGGAGGGCTCTGCTCCCTGAACACAATATTCCAGGTGTGGTCTCCCCAGGGCAGAGTAGAGGGGCAGGAGAACCTCTCTGACCTACTGACCACCCCCTTCTAACCCACGCCAGGTACCATTGACCACCACTCTCTGGCTTCTTCCCTTCAGCCAGTTCACTGTTGAGTGCACCAGGTTGGGAGTGCCTTGGTGATATCCTTGATCTGGGCTGCAGGTAGACTACAAACTTCCCTTTGATGAGGGTCAACTCTGCATGTTGGGCGCTCTGTCCCTCTCAGAAGGGAATTACCTACTACAATTACCCTTCTTTCTTTCTTATCAGAGTCAGTCTTGAGGTGTGGGGTCAACTGCCTCTTTCTATGTGGCCTTGTAGGTGGGCCTTGCACCACATCCTCACCTACCTCTTCTTCAAGTTCCAGGGCCTCAAACTTATTACGGAGGGGCACCTGAGGAAGCAAAGCAGGTAAGGAGTGGGGGTTGCCCGTGACGCTGAACTGGAACTTGCTTCCAACCCTCATCATCTTTGTGGTCCCCTACCTCAGCCCAACAGCAACAGGGCAGGGGCTGTCTCGGGTCTTCCCCCTCTGCCTGACAGGGCAGGGGGTCCATCACCTTTTGGAGGGTATCCCCCTGGGACCTTTCTGACTGGTACATCAGGGAGTTACTCCACCAGTTAATCTCCTTTTCACACTCCCTGATGGACCTCGGTGTCTGGACCTTCTCCCTAAGATTTGCGATCATGCTGAGCAGATCTTGCACCAGCTCACACCTCACACATGTGGGATGCTGGCCATCCTCCCCAAGCAGCAGCAGGCTCTGGCAATCCCTGCAGCCAGAAACCTGAACAGCCACGGTTCGGGGCAAGGCCTCTGTCTGAGTTGCGACAGTCTTTTTGTGACAAGCTCTCTTTCTGGAGACCGTGGTCAGCAGCGCTCTGGGACACTGGCAATAGGTGAGAGGGTCTACCAAGCAAGGAGTGACACCCTCTGCACCCTACTACACGAGCTAACACACCTGCTGCTGCAGCAAAGTGTGGGTGGTACTCACCCACTTGACAAGCTGGTTGCTCCCCTCCCAGTGCCTGCTGAGCAGTGACAGTCGCTACCCTCTCGGAGGCTTTTTCAAGGCCAGGGGTCGGGGTGTGATCGCCGACACTGTGGTAACACCACGCCACGTCAGCCACTCTTGCAAGGGCTGCCGGGGGCTTCCAGGTCGAAAAATTGGGATCCGGGGAACCGCAAAACCCCGTGTACCTCAGGATCCGCTGAAACGACTCCAGCTGAGCTGGCGCCAATCAGCTGACCCCGGGGACTGAGATTTAGATTGCATATTAGAAAAATATTCTTCTCAGAAAGGGTTGTCAGGCGTTGGAACAGGCTGCCCAGCGCAGTGGTAGAATCACCATCCATGGAGGGGTTTAAAAGGCATTTAGACAAGGTTATTAGGGACATGGTTTAGTACCAGAGTTAGATTAGGTTATGGTTGCACTTGGTGATCCTGAGGGCCCCTTCGAACTGAAACGATCCTATAATTCTATGATTGTATGATTTATATCTGGTCTTCAGAACTTGTACACTTAATCAGATCAGTTTCAAAAGTGTGGCTGAAGAGGAAGGGATGTAAAGAGAAGAAGTGATAGAGGAATTCTCCAATTGATATTGATACAGAGTTCCTCCTAAAGAGGTGTGTATGGGAAGGAGAAGCCATCTCCTTGGGGTCCATCATTGCATGGACAGTGTTGTTCCTCACCTCCCCAGCCCAACTGTGTCTATTTGTATGTTTGGCTGTGTCAGTGGAAAATATACATCCATATGACACACATAAGGTTTAGAACCCTCCAAGAGCAGGTCTTAGATTTGGAATCTATTCAGAAGTTGACCTTGGGTCACCTCATCTCCCCAGTACCCCAGAGACAGACAAACAGACACACACACAGACAAACTCACTCACACACACACACAAATCAGTCAGGGAAGGACTAATCTGGAGTTTGAAAATCATAGAATAACTTGAGTTGAAAAGGACCCATAAGGATCATTGAATCCAAGTCTCTGCTCCTCACAGGACTACCTAAACTAAACCATAAAACTAAGAGCATCTGCCAGATGCTCCTTGAACTCTGACAGATGTGGTGTCATGACCACTTCCCTGAGGAGCCGGTTCCAGTGACTGACCACCCTCTCAGTGAAGAACCTTTTCCTAATGTCCAATCTGAACTTCCCCCGATGCACTTTCACTCCATTTACATGTCCTATCACAGGTCATCAGGAAGAAGAGATCAGCGCATCCCCCTCCACTGCCCACCATGAGGAAGGTGCAGACTGCAATGACGTCCCATCCAGCCCCAGCCGTGTCCCATGCAGGGGCTGCTACAGTCCTGCTCTGGCTCTGCCAACCTCTGGGCAAGAAGGGAGGCCGGGCAGGGCTGGCTGTTCCCTGACACAGGCACCGAGTCCCACAGCAGGAAGAAGATGGACAGAGAGCAAACCTCACATGTGAACTTGGGGGAGTGGTCAGTGCTGTAAATGGCAGCGGGAGAGACAAATGTCCTGGGAACCTTCCCAGTCTGGCTGGAGCTGGACATGGCACGAGGACATGGAGACCAGTGCAAACCCAGGACTGCTGGTGTCAGCTCCAGGAGATCCCCAGCACAGACGGCCTGTGCCCCTCAGTGCCAGCCCCTCTCCCCAGCCCAGAACAGGAGTGCTGCTCCAGCAGCAGAGCAGCCGGCCCCAAATGAGTGTCTGCAGAAGGGGGTTTCTCTTCCTCCTGGATTCCTCCCTGCAGGCACAGCAATGCTCCCTTGCTCTTCTCCAGAGACGTCCCTTTCCCTGGGTGACTGTGTCCAGGCTGGGCTGGCCAGGCAGCCTTGGTTCCCACTCTGGGCTCTCCTCAGGGCCCTGAGCTGGCCCCGCTGCTCTGAAAAGACCATGAACTGCTCTTGTCCATGACCATGGCTCCAGGGAGCCCAATGCAAAAGTGGCAGAAAGGATCTGTCCAGTGAGGCGGTGAGGAGCAGCCCTGAGGTCCACAAGTGCCTGATCCTCCTCATGGCAGCTGGGCTCTTGGCTCCTTGACCCCTCCTGCGTGCCAGGACTGAACCCCCAGTTCCAGAGGACATGTACAAGATGAGACACAGACAAATAATTTCCTGCTGGTTTCTTTACTGTGTTTACCTGCACTGGGAGCAATGCTCCATTTGTATATGAGGACTTTACACCACAAAACACTGGTAGAGGGCAATAAATAATATTCTTTCAGTGGGAATATGATTTGAAGTATATTAAACAAAAAGAAAACCAAGACATATATGTTAAAAAAAGCCTCCAAGCTTTCTCCTGAGGATGATAGACTGCTTATTGATACTGCAGTATTCCTTGGTCAAATAATTTCCTCAGGGAATCCTTGATCTCTTTGTTCCTCATACTGTAAATGAGGGGGTTCACTGCTGGAGGCACCACCGAGTACAGAACGGACACCACCCGATCTAGGTTTGGGGAGAAGATGGAAGGGGGCTTCAGGTGAGCAAAAATACCAGTGCTGACAAACAGGGAGACCACGGCCAGGTGAGGGAGGCACGTGGAAAAGGCTTTGTGCCGTCCCTGCTCAGAGGGGATCCTCAGCACGGCCCTGAAGATCTGCACATAGGACACCACAATGAACACAAAACACCCAAAGACTAAACAGGAGCTAACAACAAGAAGCCACACTTCCCTGAGGTAGGAGTGTGAGCAGGAGAGCTTGAGGATATGAGGAATTTCGCAGAAGAACTGGTCCACAGCATTGCCCTTGCAGAGTGGCAGTGAAAATGTGTTGACCGTGTGTAGAAAAGTGTTGAGAAAGCCACTGGCCCAGGCAGCTGCTGCCATGTGCACACAAGCTCTGCTGCCCAGGAGGGTCCCGTAGTGCAGGGGTTTGCAGATGGCAACGTAGCGGTCATAGGCCATGATGGTGAGAAGGGAATACTCAACAGAGATCAAGGAGAGAAAAAAAAAGAGCTGTGTAGCACATCCTCGATAGGAGATAGTCCTGGTGTCCCAAAGGGAATTGGCCATGGATTTGGGGACAATGGTGGAGATGGAGCCCAAGTCAAGGAGGGAGAGGTTGAGGAGGAAGAAGTACATGGGGGTGTGGAGGTGCTGGTCACAGGCTATGGTGGTGATGATGAGGCCGTTGCCCAGGAGGGCAGCCAGGTAGATGCCCAGGAAGAGCCAGAAGTGCAAGAGCTGCAGCTCCCGTGTGTCTGTGAATGGCAAGAGGAGGAACTGGGTGATGGAGCTGCTGTTGGACATTGGCTGTTTCTCTGTTCAAAAAAGGAAACAACAACTTAATATTAGGACAGACTCCACGGAGCAAAACTACTCTCTTTTTCATTAACATCACCCCAACTGAAATGCGTTTCCTTTCTCTGGTCTGTGCTGGCTGAGTGTGCTGTGAGCAGCAGAACCTCTGCCCGTGTGCTGCCAAGCAGCCAGCTCTGCTCTGCTGCACTGGGGACACGGGAGCTGGGTTGTGGCAGCTCCAACGTTCACAAGCGGTGTCCGATTTTATGCATTGTTAATGGAAATCGTCAGTATCTGCACTCTTGACACTGAAAAGCACGGGAAGCAGAGCCGTGTTTTAACATGTCTTTGTAATGATTTTGTCTGTGTTTTTAGTTTTTCACCATCACATCCCGTGACTGGGTTTTTGTAGGGGTCAAAATCTTCATCTTTATGAGGTAAAATGTGAAGAGTCTTGAGAGAGGACAGGTGAAAGGGCTCATCTTTCTGTGGCTCAGTGCAGAGTCAGGACAGCAGAAGAGTCCATCAGTCTTCTTGTCATCGCTCCTGTGCCTTTGCTTGTGCTACTTTGAAGATGACTTCACACACAAATCACTCCTTAAAAAACCCCAAATATTTGGACTCATATGGGAGCGGGGGAGCATTGTTTGAAAGGGCAGATCTGCAAACTGTTCTCTGTTCCAGCCCACTGTCGGAGATGTGATGGAGAGAGCAGGACCCGACCTCTCACCGAGTGAAGCAAAGGACTCTGAGAGGACAGTGCGGACCCCAAGGAAAGGCTCAGCACTGCTGGGATCCTACAGCAGACCTGAGCCTTTCTGGGGGCAGCTCGTGAGCCCAGCAGGACAGGCAGAGCAGGGTCAGGCTCCTGCAAGCGACATGTCCTAAAGGGACAGTCAGATCATTGCCCAGCACACAACACCCAGCATCATCTGCAGACAAGGACCGAAAGAGCTCCTGAACACCCCCTGCTCTGCTGCCTGGAGCTGTCCCTGCCTGCAGCTGTGTCTGTGTCCCCAGGTGTCCTGCTGTCAGTGCCACAGATCCCATCCCACTCGCTGTGTGCTCAGCTCTGCCCTGCAGACCCCTCCCAGCAGCCGGCACTGCCCAGGGACAGCTCTGTGTGACTCCAGGAGCTACAGCTGAATTACCCTGCACCCAGAGACTTACCATGTCAAGGGCTGCAGAGATGTCTCCTCCAGTGAACTCTCGGTCACGCTCCCAGTCCTGAGCCACTTCCTCACTCCTCCCTCCTCAGCAGCTCCAGGCAGAGCCCTCATCCCTGCTGCGTGTGCAGAGGAGCTGCTCCTGGGCAGAGCTGTCTCTCTGCAGCGCTGCCGCTGCCATGAGCTCCCTCTGTGCCAGGAGCCCAGCCCAGCTCAGCAGCACAGGAGCAGCACAAGGCACTTTAATGACCCCTCTGGTGGGTTTGCTGCTGAGTCCATGAACCTCAGGCCCTGAGAGGAAGTTGAAGAAACATCTCAAGAAGTCAATGTCAGATTCAAACTCCAAACTTCCTTGTAGTGCTAATGGGTCCCACCGAGGAACACTACTGAGAAACCAGGTGCAGGGTCTGGGTAGAGAAGAAAACTGGAAGCAGAGATGACATATCAGGAAAAGCAAAGTAAAGGTGGCTCTGATGGGCAGTGAACATGGATGTGCTGCATGAACGCTGCAGGCCGGGGAAGAGCAGCTGGAAAGTGCCTGGAGGAAAAGGCCCTAAGGGTGTTGGTGACAGCGTCTGAACATGAGCCAGTGTGTGCCCAGGTGGCCAAAAAGGCCACCAGCATCCTGGCTTGTATCAGGAATAGTGTGGCCAGCAGGACCAGGGAAGTGAGCGTTCCCTGTCAGTAGATGAAACACTCCCACCCAATTTGTTGTCATCTGCAAATTTACTAAGGGTGCACTCAATCCCTTCATCCAGATCATTGATAAAGAGGTTAAACAGAACTGCCCTTGACGCATCCAGCAGCAGGTACAGCGAGTGATGGCACCACCAGCTGAGGTGCCATCACAGGTGGAGGAACCATGGCACATGAAGCTATTGACACAAATACAGCTGAAGAGAAGGTTACAGAGAGCAGCACAGATGCCAATACAGGTGCTGTTACACCTACAGGTCCACCCCGCAGTGGACACCCTGCCCCTCCCAGCCTGGGTGATGCGTCACAGTGAGGCCCTTTGTGACCCGCTGTGTGACACCACACGGTGCCATATACAGGTGGCGTGACCGCAGCCCTGCACTGTCTGTCAAGACAGCGACGGGACAGGACAGGAGAGCGGAGCTGGCGAGGAGACCCCGAGCACAGCCCACGACTTTCATTGCCAGTCCCGGCACTTCAGAGCACAGAGGCCTTTGCCTGAAGTTCCCCCTTCCCCAATAGTACAGAGGACTTTCCCTTAAGTTCCCGTCCTTTCCCCCCGCTTCCCGGCATTTCACAGGATGGCAAAGAGACCGCCCCCCAGCACCCCAAGGGCGGCCTGGGAAGAGGTGGAGGCTTCCCAGGAGAGCAGTTCTCTGCTGGACGCCTGCAAGGTCCCCACGGTCCAGCTGATGCAGACCGGTGAGTGCAGGGCTGCCTCAGGGCTGGGCAAGGGTCCGGGCCAGTAAACAAATGGGCCAGTGAGAGCGACCAGCTCGATGCCAGGATCACGTTTCCTTGGCACAGCGGCAGTGCAGTCCTGCAGGTGGGGGACATGGCGGTGCTTGACCACCAGGGCTGCCCAGGAGCAGCTGGAAGCCGGCCCCAGCACAGCCGCCCTCCTCAGCCGTGCTGAGCTTCAAGCTCTTTTCATGGTTGCGGAAGCTTGTTGGCAAAGATGCTGTGTCCAACTGACTCCTCTGTGTTTCCCCTCCACGTAGGCGAGACACTGCCAGAGGAGAACCCAAAGCATCCAGAGCTCCAACCTGCATGGGATTCTGTGAGCATCTGGACAATTGCTTCACTCCACCACGGTATCAACATGGCCAAGGTAACGAGCTCCCACCTTGTGTCAGGAGACACCTGTGAGCAAAGCGACCCAGAATCAGCAGAGTTGGCATGGCCTCACTGTCCCTGGTGAGAGGGTTCCTGCTCTCCCCACGTAGGGACTGTCCGAGGGTGGTCCAGCCGTCCTGGACACCAGGGAGCCCTGGTTCCCAGCAGGGCAAACACATAATGCCCATGCTCCCAACCCTCCTCCCTCCACCTGGGGAGCCTCTGCTCTAATCCTCCCCCCTGCAGTGACGGCAGACCCTGTTTCCAGCTTCCCTGCAGGCACTGCTGACAGCGCTGCCGGGCATCTCTGGCCAGAGCTGCTCATGGTGCTCAGCCAAGCAGCACCAGCAGGGTGGTCAGCACGACATGTCTTCCCCATCTTCCTTCCTCCTGTAGGAGTTTGGAGAAAACCGCCAGCCTGCCCAGATGACGGACATTCTCATGGTGGCCATTGAGGCCTTGACAGCAGAGGATATCTGTGACAGGCAGATGGGCAGCAGGGTCCTGGACACGGCCATGGGAGACCCGGCCTCCTGGATGACAGATGTAAGTGCCCTGTGGCTGGATTGTCCTGCCTGTGAGCCCTGTCAGGCCTTGTCCTTCCCTCCTTCCCTAAAGCAGCTCTCTCAGGCACCTGAAGCCATTTCAAGAGAGCGGAGAAGGACGGGGAGGGCAGCAGTTTCAGTGGCAGCTTGGGGAATGGCTGCAGCAGCACCAGGGGCTGCAGCATCCTCACCCGTCTCACATCCAGGTGCCAAAGCTCATGAGATACATCTACAAAAACATCGAGGGCGTCTCCACGGAGCCAGCCCGGCACAGCCTGCACTCACTCCTCCTCCTGCTGACGGAGCGGTGCTCCAGGGAAGTGGTGAGGAGCCTGTTGGAGATCTCTCCAACATGTGACAGGTATTGGCCCTGACAGCCCTGGGGGCTTGTTCCCTGTGGGGAGGAGGGCACAGGGATTCTCTGGCTGCCAGACCCACATCCCCAAGGAGAAGGGCTTCCATCCCACCACGTGTCCCAGCCCCACTGGGTCAGCCAGGCCCGCAGCAGCCCAAACTGGCCAATCTGGAGCCCAGCGCCACCACGCTCCTCCCTGCCCAAAGGGCAACACCACCTCAGGCCCGTCCAACCTGCCCGGGCAGGGCCCCCGGGCACCCCAAGCAAAAATGGTGGGCAGGGCCAGGGCTGCAGCACCGCCCGGCTCTGGAGGACCTGGCTTGGACATGCTGCCCTGGCCGAGGCAGCCCCGCTGACGGGCGCTCTGGCTCTGCAGCGCTGCCCTGGCCATGTGGGAGGTGATGATCTCCATGCCTGGGACTTTGTGGAGCGTCCTGACCGAGCTGCGCAGCGTGCTCCAGGACCTGCAACTGCACAAGGTGTTCAGCTGTGCCATGGAGGACGCCTGCATCAGTCTCTTGGCTGTGAGTGTCCACGCTCATCTTCAGGGCTGTGCCTGCCCCTGCGGGGAACCAGGCACAGCCCCCTCCCTGTCTGTCAGCTCCGAATGGCCAGCTCCCCCAGGACATACAGACACGGCCTCTCAGGGTCAGCATGGACCTGACCAGTACCACCAGACCCTGTGCCAGACGCCTGGGGCTGCCCCGTGCGGTTTCGGCCCTGGTGAAAACACACCACGTCTGCCCCTGCCCAGGCAGCACTGTGCTCACCCCCGCCTGCATTGCCCTGCCTGGCTCTGCCCCCTGGAAAGCTGGGGCAGGGACAGAGAAAGGGGCAGAAGCCAGAGACAGCCCAGTTGCTGGCCCTGGGGCAGAGGAACGGTCTCTGCACGGGCTGAGGGCCTTCAGCTCTGGGGAGAGGAGACACTTGCCACCGGCCTTGTCATGCCTCCTTCGTGCCAACACACTGGAGGGAGCCCCACCGGCTCTGCTGTTCTCTCACTGCTGCCTTCACTTTAGCTGCTGCTGCGCACTGACTTTGGATCAGAGAAGTTTGCTGTCCTCTACAAACCCGAGAGTTTCCTGAGGAATCCGAGTTGGATGATGCTCTCGGTGGTGCTCGAGAGCCTCATCACGCTTTCAAAGGCACATATGATGGTGAGTGAGGCACAGTCAGCTGGAGCCATGTTGGCAGCTGGGGGCTGCAGCAGTGGGTAATGCGTTGGCTTGGCCTTGGTGGGAGTCTGAATGTGGAGTGATGGCTCCAGTCCCCCTCTCTGCTATGGAGGGGGCTGGTGGGCGCCTGGGGAGCCCTCCAGGCACAGAGGGTTTCCCATCCTTCCGCCCCTTCAGGCTTGTCAGAAAAGGGGGTGGCTGAGCAGGGGACACTGCTCTCCTGCCCCCCCTTCCCTGCTCCATGCTCTCCCCACATCCCCATCAGTGGCCGCTGCCTGTCAGGAGGCTGCTGCAGCGACTCCTGTGCCACCTGCTGGGAAGATGAACGGGAGGCTGGTCCTCAGTGGCCAGAGCATTTTTGCCAGGGTGATCTTTCAGCGCTTCACAATAAGGAAACTGTGTTTCTTACAGGCAAGAAAAATACTGGTCCTGCTGCCAGACATCATGGAGACCATGCAGGACACCAACAGTGATGTCAAGAGGAAGGCCCTGCTACTCTTCAGGAACACGATGGGTCACCTGGACCGGGAGGAGGCGAGCCCCATCGCTCTGCAGCTGGCGGAGAAGCTCCTGCCCCTCTTTGATGATGTAAGGCTGCCCTGGGAGCCCCAGCCCGAGCCCTACAGATGGGCACTCGGCAAAGACAGCTGCCCCTCAGCCCAGCCCCGTGGGCAGCCCTCGGGCAGGGCTCCCCTCATGCTCCTCTTGCATGGCCTTTCAGGGCTCTGGGGCCATCCAGCCTCAGCTGTAGATCTGCCCCACGGCTCCTGTGCTCAGGATCCGACCCCTCACATCAGCCACGCTGACGCCCTTTGCTCACCGTGGGCTGGGAGTGCCTGTTGCTGAAGTTCCCCATCCTCCACCCTACCAGGAGTCCAGCCTGGTGCGGGAGTTCTCCATCAGCCTCTTCAGAGACGTGATGGACACTGTGGTGGGGAGAAACAAGAAGATGCTGAGGAAGACAGTGAAGAGGGTCCTGGTCCCACTGTTCCTCCGTATGAATGACCAGAGCAAGAGCGTGGCCAAGGTGCAGTGACCAGAGTTGTTGGGAAGGCTGTGCTGCAGCAGCAGCCCAAGGCCACCCCACACAAGTCCCTACAGGCTTCCCAACTGTTCCTGCACGTGTGGGAGGCCAGGGCTGTGAGTCCCCATCACTGCCCCCAGGTCTTTGAGCCCCCAGCTCTGTCCCCCAGGGCTGTGCCCAAGAGACCCCCAGGTGTTTGGGCCGGAGACAACCCCAGCCCCTGAGGGCAGGATGGCCTCAGGACAAAGTCCTGCTCACCCAGTTCCCCCTGCCTTGGGCCAGCTAACTCGGGCTGTGCAGGGGGCTGCAGCACTTACAAGGGCTGCAGAGCCAGCTTGTTCAGGTGTCCTGCTGGGGGACGCCCGTGGGAGCTGCTGCTGGCTCCGTCCTGCCCCGGGGTCTCTGGGACTCCAGCCCTCACTGCCTGCAGCCGTGGGCCCTCAGCTCCTCTGCCCCTCAGGCTGCCCCCAGCCCCGGTGGAAGCTCAGCAGCTCTTGAGGATCTCTGTTCTGCTGGCCAGCAGCAGGCTACACCTGAGGTGGCAGCTGCCCTGTGTCCCTGCCCTGGGCACTGAACCCACTTCAGACTCCATTCCCTGATGCCTCTTCCCACAAGGGGCTGGGAACAGCTCATGCTGGGCCAAGAGGAGGGAAGGTGCCAGGTGTCTTCCCCCGGGGTGCGGTGCCATCTCCCAACCTCTGCTTCTCTGCAGGCCTCTAGGGACGCCCTGCTGGACTGTGCAGGGTTCCTGGGATGGAGGAACCTCAGCACCCTGGTCCAGACACATCAGATACACCGCATCGGAGAGTGTTTGGTAAGAATTGGACGAGGGCTGCCCCAGGTGCCCCGTGGGGAGGGCTGTGCAGCTGAGCCTCACCTGCCCTGTTCCAGCCCGGAGCCCACAGCCTGGAGCCACATCCTCCTTCCCTGCCTTCAAGCACAGACCCCCCAAGGGCTCTTCTCCAGGCCCCTCTCCCCTCCCTGCCCCCAGGTGCTAAATAAGACCCTGGCACATGTTGGCCCTGGCCGTGGGACAGAGGGCTCTCAGCACTGCCAGGCCCCCTCTGCCCTCTGCTCTCTCTGAACCTCAGCCCCACAGGGCTCCTGTCTGGGAGGGAAGAGGCCACTGGTAGGAGGGACTGGTCCGGGTGGCTGGGCAATGTCTGTACCAGACCCATGCCCTTGTGTTCTCACCAGCTCCAGCAGGACAAGAGCAGGCTGGAAGAACAGCTGTGTCAGAGCCTGCTGTATGTGAAGGACGCTCAGGCCACCGTGCGACTGGAGGCCGTCAGGTTCACCGGTGAGCCACAGCCCCCGGGGACCCTCTGCTGGCAGCCTGGCCCCCGTCCCCACCGCTGCACGGGCAGCGGCCTTGGGTCCTGTCCTGCCCGGGGCCAGCCCTGCCCAGGGGTGCAGGGTGTGCAGCCGAGCCGGCCGGGCCGGGGCCGTGCTGCCGGGAGCGTGCTGGGGAGCAGAGGCCTGACAGGAGCTCTGTGCACAGGGCTTGGCGCGCGGTACCTGAAGAACCGCAGCAATAAGGTGGAGAAGCTGAATGAAATCACCAAAGGTGAGTGGGGGCCGTGCTGTGCTGGTGGGCAGGGGACAGGGCCTGGGCAGGGCGCTGCCATGCCTGGTCCTCCTCCAGGAAAGCGCTTCAGGGGCAGAGGATGTGGCAGGGGCACCTGGCACGTCCCGGAGCAGCAGCTTCCAGCTGGCCTGTTGCTCTCATCTGCTCCTCCCGGCCAGGGGAAGAGACGAGTGGGGCTGGCACAGTTCGGAGGGGACTCCTGGGGGTCTCTGCAGGCAGTGGGGGCTCATCTCTGCTCTGCGTCCCTCTCTTGCAGTCCTCCTGCCCTTGATGGAAGACCCTGATACCTGCGTCAAGCACTTGGCATTTCAGACACTCTACAACCTACTGATAGAGTTCCCAAGACCAAAACAGAGATGGTGGTTGCTGAGCTGCTGGATCTGTGGGAGCCAAAGAGAATAAATTCTCTCTCAAAAATGGCCATATTTGAATATCTTTTTTTCACTAAAGCTGGAAGACAAAGCCCAGTCCCATGGTGTCCTTCCCATGGGGACCACCCTGAGCGTTCCAAGCAGTGTCACTCCTGGCCTCTGCCGCTGCCCGCGGGACAACACAGCTGGACCCAGGGTGTCCTGGCAACAAAGCCCCAGTGACCCGTTGGTCCACATACTTCTGTATAACCTGTCCAAGGCCCTTTAGCTGGAGCCACACGTCCTGCCTTTCCCACATCGCAGAGCTCCAGCCTTGGGGATACATGAAGGTACTGAAAGAAAAGAGACAGGCAGTGTGTGTGGGGAGCAGGGCAGGGGATTGGAGGGGCTAGAGAATGGGAAAAGCTTTGCCTGGAGCAGTCCTAACTCATAAGTGTGCTTCCCTCCCATGGCAGTGCCTCATAAACAAAGGGTCGGATGTCCAACACAGCTTCATCACCCAGTTCCTCCTCCTGGCATTCACAGACACACGGGAGCTGCAGCTCTTGCACTTCTGGCTCTTCCTGGGCATCTACCTGGCTGCCCTCCCGGGCAACGGCTTCATCATCACCACCATAGCCTGTGACCAGCACCTCCACACCCCCATGTACTTCTTCCTCCTCAACCTCTCCCTCCTAGATGTTGGCTTCATCTCCATCAGTGTTCCCAATGCAATGGCCAATTCCCTCACGGACACCAGGGCCACCTCCTACTTGCGTTGCTATGCAAAGTTATTTCTGCTTCATTCTTGATCGTAACAGAGTATTTTCTCCTCGCCATCATGTCCTACGACCGCTATGTTGCCATCTGCAAACCCCTGCACTACGGGACCCTCCTGGGTAGCAGAGCTTGTGTGCACATGGCAGCAGCTGCCTGGGCCAGTGGGTTTCTCGTTGCTCTGCTGCACACAGCCAATACATTTTCACTGCCACTGTGCACGGGCAATGACCTGGAACAGCTGTTCTGTGAAATCCCCCAGATCCTCAAGCTGTCCTGCTTAAACTCCTACCTCAGGGAAGTCTGGCTTCCCTTGGTCAGTGCCTGTTTACAGTTTGGGTGTTTTGTGTTCATTGTGGTGTCCTATGTGCAGATCTTCAGGGCCGTGCTGAGGATCCCCTCTGAGCAGGGACGGCACAAAGCCTTTTCCACGTGCCTCCCTCACCTGGCCGTGGTCTCCCTGTTTGTTAGCACCCCTTTTTTTGCCTACCTGAGTCCCCCTTCCATGTCCTCTCAGTCCCTGGACCTGGTGGTGTCATTTCTGTACCTGGTGGTACCTCCAGCAGTGAACCCCCTCATCTACAGCATGAGGAACAGAGAGATCAAGGATTCCCTGAGGAAAGGATTTGAACACATACTATTTCAGCATCATTAAGGTACCCATACAACTTAGAAGACTTCCAGGGTATCTCAGGAAAAATCAGGACTATTTTTGGTTTTTTCTTTATTTTATATATTTGCCTTTATACCTATGATAACAAGAAGTGCCATGAAATAGTATTACTCATCCCACCTCTTGACACTGGTGAAACCCCAGTAGGCGGCTCAGCGTCACACAGCTCACTCCTCCAAAGTAGGATGGGGGAGAGAATTGGAACTCTAAAAGTGAGACAACTCAGGAGTTGAGACGAAGGCAATTTGATAGATAAATCTAAAGTTGTGTGCATAAACAAAGCAAAACAAGAACTGCATTTGCTCCTCCCTGTCAGCAGGTGGGTGCCCAGCCACCTCTAGCTAAGCTGGGCTCCAGCACACCTAGCAGTTACTTGGGAAGATAAGCACCATCACTCCAAGTGTCCTGCCCTCCCTTCTTCTGCTCCCGACTTTTACTGCTGAACATGACATCATATGGTGTGGAAGGTCCCTTTGGTCAGCTGTCCCAGCTGTGTCCCCTCCCAGCTCCTTGTGGACCCCCAGCCCACTTGCTGCTGTGGTGTGTGAGAAAAAGAAACGGCCTTGGCGCTGGGTAAGCTCTGCTCAACAGTGACTAAAACATGCGTGTGTTACTAACACTGTTCTCATCCCAAGGGCAATACATAGCGTCATACAAGCATGAAGAAATTGAACTCTATCCCAGATGAAACCAGCACATGTACATACAGAACCAGTCTTCTTGCATAAATAAAGAACCCTGAAGAAAACAATTTGTCTGAGCTCCCATCTCTTCCAATCTTCTCTGGAGCTGGGGATACAGAAAGGGTTAAGGACCCAAAATCCCAGCTGACACGTGGAGGAGCTGCCCATGGGACCCAGAGGCTGCATCCTGCTGACTCAGCAGGCGCTGCCCCTCTGCCGCCTGATTGTCATCACAGCTGCTGCTTCCCTGGAGCCACGGACATGGAGGATGTGGCCTCTTCAATGCTGGCCTCTCCTCACTTCCACTGTCCTCTTGTGCTCTTGCATTTGTGCTGCCGCTAAGGTCTTGTGTACCTTGTGACAGTCCTGGTGTATCTACAGTGGCATCCCTGTGGCTGTGGACAGGAGCAGGCCATGGGAACCACTGTGTGAGATCTGGCCTCACTGCTGGCACCACCAAGAGCACAGGGGCTCCTCAGGGCGGGGTACCCTTCCAAAGCTGGTGTCAGGAATATGCCCGACAAACTGCTCCCTCAAAGGGACTTTTGCTACCTTGGGATGCCTAATGGAGTCACAGCAACAAGCTCAGAGTGCCAGGATGATGTGTGAGGAACCAAAGGATGGGAAAAAACTTCTCTTTGTGGTGACAAATGTCCATGCAGACAGCACCTGCCTTGGGTCCTATGGCAAATGCTATCCTGGAGAAGAACCACAAGCTGCCAAGTGATGTCAGGAGATTTCCAGGAACAGCATATGAGTCCCAACAGGCAGTGACTGGCACCTCCTAAAATAAGTGACCATCCAAGAAGGAGCCTCCCAGACAAAAAGGTGAAATCAGGAGATCATGGGCTAATGAGAGGAGAGGCTGTGAGGAGCCAGCAGGCAAAGTAACATAAGACTGGAGAGTGTTTCAGGACACCCTCTGGTGAAGGCCCTGGCTGGATCTAGTGCAGCCCTGTCCTGCCCTTTGTGCCATTAGAGACACCCCACGGTCCTGCCCTTGGCTACTGAGCCAGCTGGGAAGATGGAAAGGGCTCAGCAGTGGCGATGCTCATCCAGCTGGGTCTGCTTCCCACCCCGAACAGCGTGGCCAGTGCAAAGACACCCCACGGCCCCAGGGCAACACAGCCCCTGGCTCTGCAGAGCAGCATCGCCAGATCAGGGCCATGCGGGGAGCACGGAGAGGAAACCAGAGCCAGCCAGAGCAGCCTGGACACCTGGAGAAAGGGATGTCCCTGGAGAAGAGCAGGGGAGCATTTCTGTGCCTGCAGGGGGGAATCCAGGAGGAAGAGAAACCCCTTTTTGCAGACGCTCATTTGGGGCCGGCTGCTCTGCTGCTGGAGCAGCACTCCTGTTCTGGCCTGGGGAGAGGGGCTGGCACTGAGGGGCACAGGCCGTCTGTGCTGGGACTCTACTGGAGCTGACACCAGCAGTCCTGGGTTTGCACTGGTCTCCATGTCCTCGTGCCATGTCCAGCTCCAGCCCTGGGGCTGTGGGTGGGGCTGAGACCCGTCTGTGCCCCCAGCAGCTGCTGAGCCCTTCAGAGGGGCTGGGGCTGTGGGCTGAGTGCCCAGAGCTCTGCAGCCCCTGCGCCGGGCACGGCCGTGGGCCAGCCCAGCCTGGGCTGCTCTGCTGGGCTGGGCTGGAGAGAAAGCCGGGGCTGTGGGGAGAGCTGGGCAGGGGCTGGGCTGAGCTGGAAAGTGCTGGCAGAGGACACCCCGGTGCTGGCTGAGCTGTGTGACCATGCAGGGGGAGGACACACTCAGCGGGGTGAGCTGCAGAGCCAGGACACGCAGGGGCAGGAGAGAGGAGGCCGCTCTGTGCCCTCGGTGCAGGGACAGGCTGGGAAGGTGCCCAGGACATTGGTCTCTCCCGTCGCCATTTCCAGCACTGCGCCACAGTTGCTGGGTCAGGTTTGCTCTCTGTCCACCTCCTTCCTCAGGCGCTGGTGCTCCCTGGCACTGCTGCCATTCCGGGACTGTTTTCCCCTCTACCCACACACAGGAACTGTCCCTGCAGCTCCAAAAAGGCCTTTGAGAAAGGATCTCAGGGAAAAAAATAGTCTCTGAAAGTCCTTTATTTCAGGTAAAGACCCAGAGAGCAGGGCTCCTCGTTTACCCAGCAATTAGGTATGAAAAGAAAAACAGACAGTGAATCAGTAAAGGATGAAAACATTAACACAATTTTAAAATCCCAGCATCACAACAAAATAAAGAAGACATGTCGAGCCTGCAGTGAGTTACATTAAGACTGCCATGCAGCAGATAAGGGGCAGTTATTGCTTCAGAAAAACATCCAGTCATCAGTTTCCACATGGCGTCCTTGAGATAGGGGGAAATATGGAATTGGTGAAGCTGTGGGGGAAAACTGTGTTGTGTTGCTTCAGAAAATATTTGACATGCATATCATAATAATAGTAATAACAACAATAACAACAATAATGAAACAAGCAGGCAAACAAATAAACCCAACAACAACAAAACAAAACAAGCGAAGGTGAATAACCATGAAAGAAAGAGGAAGACTGCCCCGTCCATGGAGCTCTGCAGAAGGAGCGTGGAGCCGTACATCGTATGAGGCGATATAGTTGGCATCAGCACGTAGAGAAGACTTTTGTAGGGAAGACTTTGAAGGGAGCGGCCTGACTCCATGCAGTTGAAAACCTGAGAGCTGGCAGTGTGCTGAAGGGATGGGGAGAAGTGTCCTGGGCTGAACAGAAACCTGTGGATGACACAAGGTTGGAGAGATGTGCTTTGCAGAGATTGGCAGGAGTCCTTCCCAGGGTTGAGCGGGATGAGCTTTGGACACACGGAAAAATAAAGCGGCTCTCAAGCGTGGTTTGGAATTAGTGCCACTGTCACTAGTAGCAGAAAGAGGACCGTGCCGTAAGGGAACTCCTTGTTCTTCAGGAGAAAAACTGAAGCTTTTTCACGTCCTTCCTTGTCAAAGAAGGTGTAATTCTTCAGTAGTTAGCCTCTGGCACCACAGAATCCCAGAATGTCGGGGTTGGAAGGGACCTGGAAAGCTCATCCAGTGCAATCCCCCCATGGAGCAGGAACACCCAGATGAGGTTACACAGGAAGGTGTCCAGGCGGGTTGGAATGTCTGCAGAGAAGGAGACTCCACAACCTCCCAAGACTCTACACTTGCCCTTGTTATATTTATTAAATTTTTCCCTGCCCAACTCTCCAGCCTGTCCAGGTCTCTGATGGCAGCACAGCCTCTGGCGTGTCAGCCACTGCTCCCAGCTCGGTGTCATCAGCAAACTTGCTGACAGTCACTCTATTCCCTCGTCCAAATTGTTGATGAATATATTAAATAATACAGGCCCCAGCACTGACCCCTGAGGCACTGCACTAGATACAGGCCTCAACTGGACTCTGCCCCATTGACCACGATTCTCTGGCTTCTTCCCTTCAGCCAGTTCACAGTCACCTCACTACCTGGTCATCTAGACCGCACTCCCTCAGTTTAGCTGTGAGGATGCTGTGTGAAATGCTTTATTTAAATCACGGTAGACCACATCCACCACTCTGCCATCATCCATCCATCTTGTTATGTCCTCATAAAAGTCAATGAGGTTGGTCAAGCATGACTTAACTTTGGTAAAGCCATGTTGACTGCCCCTAATGACCCTCTTATCCCTGATATGACTTGAGATGGTACCAAGCATGAGTCGTTCCAGCAGTTTCCAGGGGATGGAGGTGAGGCTGACCGGCCTACAGTTGCCCGGGTCCTCCTTCTTGCCCTTTTTGAAGACTGCAGTGACATTTGCTTTCCTCCAGTCCTGAGGCACCTTTCCTGTTTCTCAAGACTTGGCAAAGATGATGGAGAGCGGTCCAGCAATGACCTCAGCCAGCTCCCTCAGCACCTGCGGGCGCATCCCATCCGGACCCATGGATTTATGGATCTCCAGATTGCCTAACTGCTCCCTAACCCAGTCCTCATCAACCCAGGCAAACTCCTCCATTGTCCTGCCTTCCTCTGGGGCCTCAGCAGTACGGGGCTCCCCAGGACAGCCTCCGGCAGAGCAGACAGAGACAAAGAAGCATTCAGTAACTCTGCCTTCTCTGTATCTTCTGTCACCAGGGCACCCGTCTCATTCATCAGTGGGCCTACATTGCCTCTGCTGTTAGTTTTATCTGCCACATATTTGAAAAAGGTTTTCCTGTTGTTCTTGACCCCTCTCGCCAGGTTTAATTCTAGGGAGGCCTTAGCTTTCCTAGTTGCCTCCCTACACTCTCTGACAACAGCCTTACATTCTCCCCAAGTGGCCAGCCCCTCCTTCCATGATCTATAAAACCTCCTCTTCCACTTGAGCTTACCCAGCATCTCCTGTTTGACCACGCAGGTCTCCTGGTTTTGCTCTCAGGGCTATTCCTTTGTTTAAGTTATATTTAAATGATATTTAAAGATTACACCTCTTAGACAGAATTGCCTTTTTATGATGCCTGATCAATGTATTTTCTCCCTGGTTTTGGTAGGTGGATGAGGGGTAGAATATGGTGGTTGTTTCTCTTTTAGGGTATCAGCCACCCCAGGGTGAGGCTGGGTGACATTTTGGTGAGCTGAAAACCTCCAAAGGCGGGGATCACCGAGAGTCCCCGGGTGTCCTGCTGCAGGGCAGCACCACCCGCCTGCTCAGTTTTTCCTAATGCTCCGTTCAAAGCTCCCTGGAGGGTGTTGGTGGCTGCTGCCTCTGTCCCACCAGCCGCCACTGCAGAAGGGTTTGCCTCCCCCATCATCTCCCCAAGCAGGAGTCGCTGCTTTTCCAGTGCCCTGTGTCCCCTTCAGCAGACTGAAGAGGCCCAATTGACTGAGCTGCTCCACAAAGCTCAAGTGCCCATGACCCCCCCATGACAGATGTTCCTCTGGACCTTCACCCGTGTCGTGGTTTAACCCGAGCTGGCAACACAACCGCGGCAGCTGATCACTCACCCCCAACCCCTTCCCCTACCAATAGGGGAGAGAATCGAAAGTGAAGGGAGAAATTTGGACTGAGAGAAACACAGTTTAGTAAAATAAAAAAATGCTAAGAGACTTCTAGTAAATATAGATAAACCCATCATAACTCCCACGCCCTTCTCCTCAGGACTGCTCAGCCGGTCACATCCCAGCCTGTCCCGGGACACCAGGTTTGCTCCGCCCCCAGCGCACACCTTGCGCCTTGGCCTTGTAAGACTTGCAGAGGCTTTTGTTGGCCAGATCCACCACGGTGTCCAGGTTCCCCTGCACTGAAACCACAGTGTGTGACCATTTAATGATTCTGGGGCGTGGCCGGAGCGCGATGGCGTCACAAACAAGCCCCGCCCCCGGCAGGCTCCACCCCTGGCGTTGCCGGGACGCGCAGGCGCAGCTCAGTCCTGTTCTGGACGCGGAGCGGAGCGGACGGCGAAGGCGAGGGGAGGAGTCAGTGGGCCGAGCCGAGCGCGAGCGACCGCAGCGAAGGGCGGGACTTGAGGAGGAGACGCGGGAAGCGTGTGTGGTGGTGGAGAGGGAGAGGCCGAGAGACCGGCGCGACCTCGAGGCGGTGGCACGTGCGGCGACACGCCATGGCGGGCACGGCGAAGCCGAGGGAGCTGCTGAAAGCGCGGCGGGACGCAGGCAAGGCCGGGGCGCTGGGCCGGCTGCTGAGCACCTCAGCCACGAAGGTGCTGCTGCACAAGATCGAGTTCCAGCCCGCCAGCCACGGCTTCTCCGGCCAGCCGGAGCTGCTGCGGGCCAAGTACCTGCTGCTCAACCCCCGCACCGAGCCCGCCGAGCACCCCCGCGGCGCTGAGGAGGGACAGCCGGGCAAGCAGGGTGGGTGCAGAGGGCCGGGGGGCTCTCCCTGCGCTGCGCAGCCCGCGGCTCACCCGCCTCTCTCTCCCCGCAGGCAGCGACCGGACCCCGGGGCGCCTCGGGGACGGCGTCCCTGCGCCCCAGAAGGGGCTGTTCCCTGCAGGGCGCCTCGCCATGCAGTGGCAGCGTGTCCAGCGCATCGGCGCCGGGCTGCTCAACCTGGGAAACACCTGTTTCCTCAACGCCACCCTGCAGTGCCTCACGTACACGCCACCGCTCGCCAACTACCTGCTGTCCAGGGAGCACAGCCGCACCTGTGAGTGGGGAGGGGAGCGCCCGCCTGTCCCGGGGCTGCGCTCAGCACCCTGCGCACGGCTCTGCCGGGGCTGTGCGGCTGCCGGGATGTGCCTTCTCTGCTCCCTCCTGCCCGTTTCTCCGTGGAGAGGACATTCCTGCATACGGGAGCATCCACTTTTCCTGGCCGTAGCAGTGTTCCCGAGCTCTGCATCCTGCGTCTGAGAGGCTCTGTCTGTGCTGGACACAGCCAGGACTAAGATGAGTTTGTCCTCAACGTTCTGTCTTCTCCTCTCCCACTCCAGGTCACCAAAGCGGCTTCTGCATGATGTGCGTCATGCAGAACCACGTCACGCAGGCGTTCGCGAACAGCGGCAGCGTGATAAAGCCAGTGTCCCTTGTCCGAGACCTCAAGAGTAAGGATGGCTGCCCTCGCGTCCCCTCCTGTAGCCGTGCAGGAGGGCAGAGACTATTGCAGGAGCAGAACCTTTGAGATCAGGGCAGGTCTTGGCAGAGGTTCTTCCGAGACGACTCACTGAGCCTGCCAGGGCCTTCACGGGCCTTGTGGGGCTTCCCCCACGGCCCACATGAGTCTGACGTCTGGTTTGGGCTGAGGGAGCTCAAACCCCGCAGTCGCTGTCCCGAGGGAGGGCGGGAGGACCTGCCTCTGTTGCAGCACGTGCTGCGGCTGATCCCTCCCTCTCCTGCAGAGATCGCCCCGCACATCCGCTTGGGCAGGCAAGAGGACGCACACGAGTTCCTCCGTTTCACCATCGATGCCATGCAGAAGGCCTGCCTGCCCGACTGCACCGAGTATGTGGGGCCTCTGGTGGTGACAACTGCCCTTGTCTGCTGGTCCCCTGTGCCCGTGGGAGGGGACTGTGGGGTGAACGTGTCCCCCGGGCTGGGCTCATGGAGGGAGGTGCTGACTCCAGGGTCTGGGTTGGATGGCCCAGCTCTCTGCCCCTCTGGGACACAGCCCTGGGCTGCTGTCTGCCTTCTCCTGACACCTCCACCCCAGCACAGCTGCGGTTCTGTCCCCAAATCCTGTGACTGGGCTGGGTTTGGATCCTGAGGACACAGCGCTGGCCCGTGGGGGTGGCTCTTGGGGCGGGCGCTGTGTGATCCGAGCTGCCGTCTCTAGGTTGGATCGCCAGACCCAAGCCACCACCCTGATCCACCAGATCTTTGGCGGTTCCCTGCGGTCCCGTGGTGAGTGCTGGCTGCCAGGGCCTGGGCCTGTGACTCTCAGGGCTGCTGTTTCCCCGAGAGCCTTGCAGTAACTTGGGAAAGTCACTAAGCATGTGCAAATTATGCAGAGCTGCAGCTGGTCAGTCTTTTGGTATCTGTGGGTCACGAAGCTGCTGGCTGTGGGTCCCCAGCTCATTGCCACCAGCAAAGGAACCCACGTTGCCAGCTGTCCCGCAACACTTGTTGTCCCAGCACGTACAGACTGCGAATGCTGGTGCTGCCGTCCCAGAGCCCAAACGCGGAAAAGGGCAACACAGCAGCCGCCTGCGCTGTGCTGGGGGTGGTGGTGCCGCGTTGTGCCAGGGGGTGCTCACTGCTCGTTCTCTTGCAGTGAAGTGCTCGATGTGCAAAGCAGTCTCGGACACCTTTGACCCCTGTCTGGACCTGCCGGTGGAGATCACGGTACCGGGGCAGGGTCAGGTGGGGAGGAGCTCTGCTCTGCAGGGGATGTTCCTGCAGCTGCACCGCTACTGCTCGAGGCTGTTTAACCTGCCAGTGTCAGGCACGGTGCAGGCAAGAGGGAATCAGCTTCTGTTGTTGCGCTGCCTCCTCTGCCTGGCCCTGACCTCTCCTCTGTCCTGGCAGCAAGCCGCAAACGTAGAGCAGGCACTGGAGCTGTTTGTGAAGCCAGACCTGCTGGGCGGAGAGAACGCCTACCTGTGTGACAAGTGAGTGTGCGGGGCTGGGGCGGGAAGGGGCCGCGGGTGTGCTGGTGGGAAGCAGGAGGGCAGCTGCAGTACAGGAGGGCTTCTCTACCTGCTCCACCGCTAAACCGTGAGGTGCGTGGCTGTGAAGCCTGCGATGAAGCCTGTCACTCCTCATCTCCCTCGTCTTGAGACGGGGACCTGAGCCAGCAGACCTGGCCGTGAGCAGGTGCCCTGGAGCAGAACCCGCTCTCACTAGGGTCATTTCCGTGGGGTTTGTGGCTTGGCCAGGGCTGGCAAGCACCTGGGTGGTGGAACAGCATGAACAGCTCAAGCTCTCCCTGTGCAGATGCAAGAAGAAAGTGTCGGCAACCAAACGCTTCACCATCCACCGAGCGCCCAAGGTTCTCACGCTTGCTTTGAAGCGTTTTGCCGACTTCACCGGAGGCAAGATCACAAAGGTGAGTGCTCAGCAATCCAGAGCGGGGCTGTGCCCTGTCCCGAGGCCCTGCTGCCCCGAGCAGGGTGGGAGGTGGTTCTGTGCGCTGGTGAGCTCTACCGCAGTCCTGCAGCCCTTCCCCAGCTGTGCTGTGCTGTGGTGGGAGTTTGGCTCATCCCGGCATCTTCCTCACCATGGGCTCTGCCTGGGGAGAGTGGGTTCTCTCTCCCTCGCGAGACGGGACTCGTAGGACAGCTGAGCTGCTCTTGCCATCTGCTGTGCAGGCTTCTGAGACATCCTCTCTCTGCAGGACGTGGGCTACCCTGAGCTCCTGAACATCCGCCCGTACATGTCCCAGACCAGCGGGGATCCGGTCATGTACGGGCTCTACGCGGTGCTGGTGCACTCGGGGTACAGCAGCCACGCAGGACACTACTACTGCTACGTGAAGGTGAGCCCAGGGCGCTCTCTTGGCACCTCTCTGTGCTGGGGGTCGGCAGGAGGATGCTCAGCAGAGGTGCGTGGTGTGGAGCACTGTGGGGTACGGGCTGTGCTCCATCACAGGAAGTGTGGAGTTCTGCTCTTGCAGAGACCCCTCACCTGCCCGGGGTCACCTGCGGGTTTTGGGGAGCGGAGCTCTGCCGACGGGCGCTGTTCCTGCTGCTTCTCAGGCCAGGAGCGTCCCTGGACACAGCCCAACCCCGTTCTCTCTCCCTCCGCAGGCCAGCGACGGGCAGTGGTACCAAATGAATGACAACGTGGTCCGCCCCAGTAACATCAAGGTGGTCCTTAACCAGCAGGCGTATGTGCTGTTCTACCTCAGGTGAGCGTGCCCTGTGTCCCCGGCCCCTCTGTCCCTGCTCAGAGTGTGGGACAGGGCTGGGGACACATGCCTGGATGTGGGAAGGAGCTTGGCCCAAGTAGCCCCAGTGCCCACGTGCGTGTGCTGGCTCGGGGGAGGGTGACAGAGAGAGCTCCAGCCCCTTGTTGTGGTTTTGCGGCAGCTCAAGAGCTCCTCACCTCCTCGGAGCTTCTGGCTCCTGGTTCTCGTGCGCAGCTATGACGAGAGTGTTGCAGTCGCTCCGACACTGGCAGTTAACACGTGCCCTTCTCTGCCTTCCCCAGGATCCCCAGCCCCGGGAAGAGCTCAGAGGGTCCCGTTTCCAAAGCTGCCTCCAGCCTGCCTGGCCGTGTCAAGCTGCCTTCTGGGTCACCGTCACCCAAGCTGGCCCTGAAAGCCAAACGCGCGGCTGCAGCGTTTCCCGGTGACGCAGCCCAGAGGCCCAAGAAGCCGCGCTCCTCGCAGCCGCCACCCGCGCCCAGAGCGGCTCCAGGACTTTGTGGCCCCAGTCACACCAGTGGGGCCAAAGCGCAGGTTCCCCGGAAGCGCTGCTGGGAGCCTGGGCCCCTGCCCGCCTCCCCTGGGCTGCCGGAGCCCATCCCTGGCCAGGAGCCGTGGGGCAGCGGGGAGAACACCGGGACACCGGCAAGGGACCCTCGCAGCAGGGCTTCTGCCAGCCTGGTGCTGGCAAATCTGAAAGCCTTCTTGTCGGCCAGGGCTGCTCCGCAGCCCAGCAGCACCATGTCACCACCACCGGCCAAGAAGCTGGCGCTTTCCGACACATAGGTGAGTCTGAGCTTCTGCCCAGAGACTTTAGTAGGTGCCTCGTGCCTCTGGATCCGGCGCTTGTGTTGGGGAGTGCAGGAATGATGCTGGTACCTTGCTAAGCAGGAGGCGGGCGGGGAGAGCCCCTAAACCCCAGGGCTCTGCCCTCCCTCTGGGTTGGGGTGCAGGGCCAGGCCCCCGCTCTTGTTCCCATCCCTGCAGAGGCTGGAGAATTGGCTGCTGCCTCCTTGCTCAGGACAGCGGGGTGGCTGCGCCAGTCCCTGGAGCGGGGCGGCCTTGCCAGCCTTGTCAGGGCAGCGTGTCCCCGGGGGCGATGGGAGCTGGTGACACCACAGTTGGAGGCTGCAGAGTCGCCTCCTCCCCAGGCAGCGGCTGCACCGGCTCTCTGGGCGCCGCTGTGCAGCCGGGACTGGGGACGGCGCTGGGGGTTCTGTTCTTAAAGTTTCCTTCCTTTTTTCCTTTCTGCTTCTAAGGGAAAACACTTCTGATTCTTCTACTCCCCCACTTCCCTCTCCCTGTCTGTGTCTTTTCCCCTCCCCTTTCTCTGGGCTCCCCTTTTTGTTTTCTCCTCTTGGCTCACAGCAACCTCTTTTATTTAGACCACCAAGTTGTTCTTTATGTCAATAACTGCAGGGCGGCCCCCCAGGGAAGGAGAGCAGAGGGGACCACCGTGCACGTCCTCACCTGCTGCTGCCGGTTCCTGTGCCCGCCCCAGCCCCGCGCTGGGTCCCTGTGGGGCCGGGGCGCTGCCACCGGGACACCGGGCAAGAAACTGGAGCGTTCCCTCGGGAACCGGCTGGGCTGGCGGGACAGCGGGAGCGGCCAGAGGAGCCACAGGGAGGATCCGAGGCTGGAACAGCTCTGCTGGGAGGAACGGCTGAGAGACAGTCCTCAGCACTCGGACAACTCCTGGGAGAGCTTTCCGTCAGATACTTCATGGTGAAGATTTCAAACACGATTTCATAAAAGAGGGGTTTTTCTTTCCGAGTTGTTTTCTATCATTTTTCATCGTATACAAGAAGTGATAGCAGCATTCTACCATGGGTATTGGTCCAGGGGGTCTCCTGGAGACATCTGGATGGGCAGGAGAGCAGCCCTGTGAGGCTGGACATTGAACGGATGAATTTGCCCCTCACCCCTCCCCAATACCACCTGTTCCCTCACCGGCCACCTGGGACTTGTCCTCACCAAGCTGGAGCACAAGTGTGATGGGAGCAGCTGAGGGACCTGGGGGTTCATCTGGAGAACAGGAGCTGAGGGGAGACCTTCTGATCTCTGAACTGCCTGAAAAGAGCTTGGAGCCAGGGCGGTCGGGCTCTGCTCCCCAGGAACAAGTGCCAGGAGCAGAGGAAACGGCCTCAAGTTGCGCCAGGGGAGGTTGAGGTTGGATGTGGGGAACAATTTCTTCCCCAAAGGGCTGTGTGGCATTGGAACAGGCTGTCCAGGGCAGTGCTGGAGTCACCATCCCTGGAGGGTTGAACAGACCTGAGATGAGGTTCTCAGGACACGGGTGAGTGCCGGGTGTGGGGGAGCAGTTGGACTCCATGATCTTAGGGGTGTTTTTCAACCAAACCTTTGCATTGTAATAGTGCCTAAAGGTCACAGCCAGGGTTTCTATTGTCTTGTCCTGGTATTTTTGCAAATGGGTAGAAGTCTGTCTCAAAGCATGTAATGAAAACGAAAAAAAAGAGCATGGGTAGAGCAAACCATGGGAAGGAGGGAGGGCCAAGTATGAAGGTAAATCTCAGCAAGAGCAAGTATTTACACATCACTAGTGATACGCAAAACTTGCAGGCTGTAAATCATTGACACTCTTTTTGTTAGTAATGGAAATGTTTCCTGTGTCCCACAGGATCCTTGTGTCACTGTTGCGAACTGCAGATGCATTTTTGGCATCAAAACAAAGGTGCATCTCAAAGCTGGGTGGGTCAGTTTGAAATGGTTACCGGGTGTATATTGGTAGCATATGAAAGAAAAAGCCTCGCAGTGATTTTTACCATTGGGAGCTTCTGGCAGGTGTTGATCTGCGAGAAGCAGCCTCGGCAGAGGTGAGAAGATTCTAAAAGACGGAAATAAGGAGAGTCAGAGAGAGAGAAGATTCTGAGGGATCTTAAGAGTGAACATGAAATAACCGAATGCAAAAGCAAGTGTTAATGCTGCATTTTGACTGAGCTGGAGGGTAGAAGTCTGGGCTTTGGAAAGCTCGGAGTTTGCACAGGGTGGAAGGCAAGAGTCATAACAGCAAAAAGGGAGAAGGGCTGGAGCTGACTTCTGCTGGGAAAAGCATTTTTGCCTCCCCTAGAAAAACAGGTGGCTTCCAGAAACACGTTCAGTACCCATTTTCTCAATCTGGAGGTGTCCTGGTGGAGGAAGCCTTAGCACCGCACTGACACACGCAGGGCAGGCGAGGCAGAAGAAGATGCGCTGTCTGGGTTACCGGCTCAGGCCACTGAACAGCGGCACCGACTGTGATAGAGAAAGCAGCGACTGAGGGGAGCTGGAAGGGGCCTTGGCTGCAGGTAACCGTGCCCTGGGCTGAGAGGGGCTGGCGCTGCGTCTAATGAACGTGACTGAGCATCTTCCTTGTCTGTGTGCTGATCTTATTCAATTGTGGTGTTTCACAAGGGAGAGAGAAAGAGAAAGGACATGAAAAGTAAATGTCGTGCTATTGGCATTTCAAAACTGCCTTTCTGTTGTTTTCAAACAGGCTCGGAATATCTCCTTTCGGAACCTGTGTCTTTGGAGATGTTGGAGGAGACAAAGGAGAAGGACACCCAGGAGGAAGACACACGAGGAAGATGTGGAGTCTCTGCACAGCCTTCCTGAGAGTCTGAGGAACCAACCAAGGAAGACGTGGAGACTCCACAGAGCGTTCAAGAGGCAAGTCACTGGTGTACGGACCGTTCTGTGTGACTAGGGGACATTTTAGAGACAGAGGGGAAAAACAAACAGCTTATAAAGAACCCAAACCCCAGCCTCCCCAAACCAGGATTTTGTTGCAGTGTCCTCAAAAGAAATCCTTTCTAATTTAGCTATTGCTGTGCTTAAGGCTGTGGTAGTTAAAAGCCCTGAAATTTTAATTGTTCAAGCGGTGTGTTCAAGTGCGGATTGGACTAGATGATCTTCTGAGGTCCCTTCCAATCCCAAACATACTGTGTGATACTGTGTGTGATGACCAAACATTAGGCAGTTGCAGGGGACCAGTATATGTATTTCTAAAGTTAATTGTTACCTCATTGTCTACTATTCTCTTGTTCTTTGCTCCTCCCTGCAAATCCAAACAGCGCTGAAAAGAAAGCTGTGGAGGAGAAGTCTGGTTTAATGGTGCCCACTTGGTGCTGTAGCTGGGCTGTGAGAGGGTCTTAAAATCCTTGTAGGATTTGGTGAAATCAGGTAGAATGAAGGTAGCATGAAAGAAAAACAAGAGACCCATAGATAAGCTGAATTCTTGCAACAATGCAATTATTTCCCTTTTAACCCTATGAAGGGAAGAAAAAAGAAGATAACATATTTTAGTCAGATTATTAAAGCCTGTATCTGCCTCAGCATACTCTAGATCACTTCAGTATTACACAGAAAACCTAAATGCACAGCCCAGCAGATCAGATCAGTTCACCTGTGGCAACACAGCCCAGTCTTGGTTTTGTAGCTCAAAGCGATGTTCTGGCTTTCATGTGCTCCCTCCTGTTCACAGCTGCAAGTTCCAACAGTCTCTGCACCAGCAGAGCTCCTGAGAGAACTGGTACTAACCCTTGTGGATCAAAATGTTCCTGCACCGGCTGTTAGTGCTGGGTTCAGGAGATCTGGACACTCTGGTTCAGTTCTTACCTCTTTCATTGGTGTGCACAGTAACTTGTGCACTCAGGTCCTCTCTGCTTTCGTTTGAAGTCCAAAAAAACCCCAGGTAAGTCAAGGCAGCTAAAAGAGCCCGGGAGGGCTCTGCTCCCTGAACACAATATTCCAGGTGTGGTCTCCCCAGGGCAGAGTAGAGGGGCAGGAGAACCTCTCTGACCTACTGACCACCCCCTTCTAACCCACGCCAGGTACCATTGACCACCACTCTCTGGCTTCTTCCCTTCAGCCAGTTCACTGTTGAGTGCACCAGGTTGGGAGTGCCTTGGTGATATCCTTGATCTGGGCTGCAGGTAGACTACAAACTTCCCTTTGATGAGGGTCAACTCTGCATGTTGGGCGCTCTGTCCCTCTCAGAAGGGAATTACCTACTACAATTACCCTTCTTTCTTTCTTATCAGAGTCAGTCTTGAGGTGTGGGGTCAACTGCCTCTTTCTATGTGGCCTTGTAGGTGGGCCTTGCACCACATCCTCACCTACCTCTTCTTCAAGTTCCAGGGCCTCAAACTTATTACGGAGGGGCACCTGAGGAAGCAAAGCAGGTAAGGAGTGGGGGTTGCCCGTGACGCTGAACTGGAACTTGCTTCCAACCCTCATCATCTTTGTGGTCCCCTACCTCAGCCCAACAGCAACAGGGCAGGGGCTGTCTCGGGTCTTCCCCCTCTGCCTGACAGGGCAGGGGGTCCATCACCTTTTGGAGGGTATCCCCCTGGGACCTTTCTGACTGGTACATCAGGGAGTTACTCCACCAGTTAATCTCCTTTTCACACTCCCTGATGGACCTCGGTGTCTGGACCTTCTCCCTAAGATTTGCGATCATGCTGAGCAGATCTTGCACCAGATCACACCTCACACATGTGGGATGCTGGCCATCCTCCCCCAGCAGCAGCAGGCTCTGGCAATCCCTGCAGCCAGAAACCTGAACAGCCACAGTTCGGGGCAAGGCCTCTGTCTGAGTTGCGACAGTCTTTTTGTGACAAGCTCTCTTTCTGGAGACCATGGTCAGCAGCGCTCTGGGACACTGGCAATAGGTGAGAGGGTCTACCAAGCAAGGAGTGACACCCTCTGCACCCTACTACACGAGCTAACACACCTGCTGCTGCAGCAAAGTGTGGGTGGTACTCACCCACTTGACAAGCTGGTTGCTCCCCTCCCAGTGTCTGCTGAGCAGTGACAGTCGCTACCCTCTCGGAGGCTTTTTCAAGGCGAGGGGTCGGGGTGTGATCGCCGACACTGTGGTAACACCACGCCACGTCAGCCACTCTTGCAAGGGCTGCCGGGGGCTTCCAGGTCGAAAAATTGGGATCCGGGGAACCGCAAAACCCCGTGTACCTCAGGATCCGCTGAAACGACTCCAGCTGAGCTGGCGCCAATCAGCTGACCCCGGGGACTGAGATTTAGATTGCATATTAGAAAAATATTCTTCTCAGAAAGGGTTGTCAGGCGTTGGAACAGGCTGCCCAGCGCAGTGGTAGAATCACCATCCATGGAGGGGTTTAAAAGGCATTTAGACAAGGTTATTAGGGACATGGTTTAGTACCAGAGTTAGATTAGGTTATGGTTGCACTTGGTGATCCTGAGGGCCCCTTCGAACTGAAACGATCCTATAATTCTATGATTGTATGATTTATATCTGGTCTTCAGAACTTGTACACTTAATCAGATCAGTTTCAAAAGTGTGGTTGAAGAGGAAGGGATGTAAAGAGAAGAAGTGATAGAGGAATTCTCCAATTGATATTGATACAGAGTTCCTCCTAAAGAGGTGTGTATGGGAAGGAGAAGCCATCTCCTTGGGGTCCATCATTGCATGGACAGTGTTGTTCCTCACCTCCCCAGCCCAACTGTGTCTATTTGTATGTTTGGCTGTGTCAGTGGAAAATATACATCCATATGACACACATAAGGTTTAGAACCCTCCAAGAGCAGGTCTTAGATTTGGAATCTATTCAGAAGTTGACCTTGGGTCACCTCATCTCCCCAGTACCCCAGAGACAGACAAACAGACACACACACACAGACAAACTCACTCACACACACACACAAATCAGTCAGGGAAGGACTAATCTGGAGTTTGAAAATCATAGAATAACTTGAGTTGAAAAGGACCCATAAGGATCATTGAATCCAAGTCTCTGCTCCTCACAGGACTACCTAAACTAAACCATAAAACTAAGAGCATCTGCCAGATGCTCCTTGAACTCTGACAGATGTGGTGTCATGACCACTTCCCTGAGGAGCCGGTTCCAGTGACTGACCACCCTCTCAGTGAAGAACCTTTTCCTAATGTCCAATCTGAACTTCCCCCGATGCACTTTCACTCCATTTACATGTCCTATCACAGGTCATCAGGAAGAAGAGATCAGCGCATCCCCCTCCACTGCCCACCATGAGGAAGGTGCAGACTGCAATGACGTCCCATCCAGCCCCAGCCGTGTCCCATGCAGGGGCTGCTACAGCCCTGCTCTGGCTCTGCCAACCTCTGGGCAAGAAGGGAGGCGGGGCAGGGCTGGCTGTTCCCTGACACAGGCACCGAGTCCCACAGCAGGAAGAAGATGGACAGAGAGCAAACCTCACACGTGAACTTGGGGGAGTGGTCAGTGCTGTAAATGGCAGCGGGAGAGACAAATGTCCTGGGAACCTTCCCAGTCTGGCTGGAGCTGGACATGGCACGAGGACATGGAGACCAGTGCAAACCCAGGACTGCTGGTGTCAGCTCCAGGAGATCCCCAGCACAGACGGCCTGTGCCCCTCAGTGCCAGCCCCTCTCCCCAGCCCAGAACAGGAGTGCTGCTCCAGCAGCAGAGCAGCCGGCCCCAAATGAGTGTCTGCAGAAGGGGGTTTCTCTTCCTCCTGGATTCCTCCCTGCAGGCACAGCAATGCTCCCTTGCTCTTCTCCAGAGACGTCCCTTTCCCTGGGTGACTGTGTCCAGGCTGGGCTGGCCAGGCAGCCTTGGTTCCCACTCTGGGCTCTCCTCAGGGCCCTGAGCTGGCCCCGCTGCTCTGAAAAGACCATGAACTGCTCTTGTCCATGACCATGGCTCCAGGGAGCCCAATGCAAAAGTGGCAGAAAGGATCTGTCCAGTGAGGCGGTGAGGAGCAGCCCTGAGGTCCACAAGTGCCTGATCCTCCTCATGGCAGCTGGGCTCTTGGCTCCTTGACCCCTCCTGCGTGCCAGGACTGAACCCCCAGCTCCAGAGGACATGTACAAGATGAGACACAGACAAATAATTTCCTGCTGGTTTCTTTACTGTGTTTACCTGCACTGGGAGCAATGCTCCATTTGTATATGAGGACTTTACACCACAAAACACTAGTAGAGGGCAATAAATAATATTCTTTCAGTGGGAATATGATTTGAAGTATATTAAACAAAAAGAAAACCAAGACATATATGTTAAAAAAAGCCTCCAAGCTTTCTCCTGAGGATGATAGACTGCTTATTGATACTGCAGTATTCCTTGGTCAAATAATTTCCTCAGGGAATCCTTGATCTCTTTGTTCCTCATACTGTAAATGAGGGGGTTCACTGCTGGAGGCACCACCGAGTACAGAACGGACACCACCCGATCTAGGTTTGGGGAGAAGATGGAAGGGGGCTTCAGGTGAGCAAAAATACCAGTGCTGACAAACAGGGAGACCACGGCCAGGTGAGGGAGGCACGTGGAAAAGGCTTTGTGCCGTCCCTGCTCAGAGGGGATCCTCAGCACGGCCCTGAAGATCTGCACATAGGACACCACAATGAACACAAAACACCCAAAGACTAAACAGGAGCTAACAACAAGAAGCCACACTTCCCTGAGGTAGGAGTGTGAGCAGGAGAGCTTGAGGATATGAGGAATTTCGCAGAAGAACTGGTCCACAGCATTGCCCTTGCAGAGTGGCAGTGAAAATGTGTTGACCGTGTGTAGAAAAGTGTTGAGAAAGCCACTGGCCCAGGCAGCTGCTGCCATGTGCACACAAGCTCTGCTGCCCAGGAGGGTCCCGTAGTGCAGGGGTTTGCAGATGGCAACGTAGCGGTCATAGGCCATGATGGTGAGAAGGGAATACTCAACAGAGATCAAGGAGAGAAAAAAAAAGAGCTGTGTAGCACATCCTCGATAGGAGATAGTCCTGGTGTCCCAAAGGGAATTGGCCATGGATTTGGGGACAATGGTGGAGATGGAGCCCAAGTCAAGGAGGGAGAGGTTGAGGAGGAAGAAGTACATGGGGGTGTGGAGGTGCTGGTCACAGGCTATGGTGGTGATGATGAGGCCGTTGCCCAGGAGGGCAGCCAGGTAGATGCCCAGGAAGAGCCAGAAGTGTAAGAGCTGCAGCTCCCGTGTGTCTGTGAATGCCAGGAGGAGGACCTGGGTGATGGAGCTGCTGTTGGACATTGGCTGTTTCTCTGTTCAAAAAAGGAAACAACAACTTAATATTAGGACAGACTCCACGGAGCAAAACTACTCTCTTTTTCATTAACATCACCCCAACTGAAATGCGTTTCCTTTCTCTGGTCTGTGCTGGCTGAGTGTGCTGTGAGCAGCAGAACCTCTGCCCGTGTGCTGCCAAGCAGCCAGCTCTGCTCTGCTGCACTGGGGACACGGGAGCTGGGTTGTGGCAGCTCCAACGTTCACAAGCGGTGTCCGATTTTATGCATTGTTAATGGAAATCGTCAGTATCTGCACTCTTGACGCTGAAAAGCACGGGAAGCAGAGCCGTGTTTTAACATGTCTTTGTAATGATTTTGTCTGTGTTTTTAGTTTTTCACCATCACATCCCGTGACTGGGTTTTTGTAGGGGTCAAAATCTTCATCTTTATGAGGTAAAATGTGAAGAGTCTTGAGAGAGGACAGGCGAAAGGGCTCATCTTTCTGTGGCTCAGTGCAGAGTCAGGACAGCAGAAGAGTCCATCAGTCTTCTTGCCATCGCTCCTGTGCCTTTGCTTGTGCTACTTTGAAGATGACTTCACACACAAATTACTCCTTAAAAAACCCCAAATATTTGGACTCATATGGGAGCGGGGGAGCATTGTTTGAAAGGGCAGATCTGCAAACTGTTCTCTGTTCCAGCCCACTGGCGGAGATGTGATGGAGAGAGCAGGACCCGACCTCTCACCGAGTGAAGCAAAGGACTCTGAGAGGACAGTGCGGACCCCAAGGAAAGGCTCAGCACTGCTGGGATCCTACAGCAGACCTGAGCCTTTCTGGGGGCAGCTCGTGAGCCCAGCAGGACAGGCAGAGCAGGGTCAGGCTCCTGAAAGCGACATGTCCTAAAGGGACAGTCAGATCATTGCCCAGCACACAACACCCAGCATCATCTGCAGACAAGGACCGAAAGAGCTCCTGAACACCCCCTGCTCTGCTGCCTGGAGCTGTCCCTGCCTGCAGCTGTGTCTGTGTCCCCAGGTCTCCTGCTGTCAGTGCCACAGATCCCATCCCACTCGCTGTGTGCTCAGCTCTGCCCTGCAGACCCCTCCCAGCAGCCGGCACTGCCCAGGGACAGCTCTGTGTGACTCCAGGAGCTACAGCTGAATTACCCTGCACCCAGAGACTTACCATGTCAAGGGCTGCAGAGATGTCTCCTCCAGTGAACTCTCGGTCACGCTCCCAGTCCTGAGCCACTTCCTCACTCCTCCCTCCTCAGCAGCTCCAGGCAGAGCCCTCATCCCTGCTGCGTGTGCAGAGGAGCTGCTCCTGGGCAGAGCTGTCTCTCTGCAGCGCTGCCGCTGCCATGAGCTCCCTCTGTGCCAGGAGCCCAGCCCAGCTCAGCAGCACAGGAGCAGCACAAGGGGGCACTTTAATGACCCCTCTGGTGGGTTTGCTGCTGAGTCCATGAACCTCAGGCCCTGAGAGGAAGTTGAAGAAACATCTCAAGAAGTCAATGTCAGATTCAAACTCCAAACTTCCTTGTAGTGCTAATGGGTCCCACCGAGGAACACTACTGAGAAACCAGGTGCAGGGTCTGGGTAGAGAAGAAAACTGGAAGCAGAGATGACATATCAGGAAAAGCAAAGTAAAGGTGGCTCTGATGGGCAGTGAACATGGATGTGCTGCATGAACGCTGCAGGCCGGGGAAGAGCAGCTGGAAAGTGCCTGGAGGAAAAGGCCCTAAGGGTGTTGGTGACAGCGTCTGAACATGAGCCAGTGTGTGCCCAGGTGGCCAAAAAGGCCACCAGCATCCTGGCTTGTATCAGGAATAGTGTGGCCAGCAGGACCAGGGAAGTGAGCGTTCCCTGTCAGTAGATGAAACACTCCCACCCAATTTGTTGTCATCTGCAAATTTACTAAGGGTGCACTCAATCCCTTCATCCAGATCATTGATAAAGAGGTTAAACAGAACTGCCCTTGACGCATCCAGCAGCAGGTACAGCGAGTGATGGCACCACCAGCTGAGGTGCCATCACAGGTGGAGGAACCATGGCACATGAAGCTATTGACACAAATACAGCTGAAGAGAAGGTTACAGAGAGCAGCACAGATGCCAATACAGGTGCTGTTACACCTACAGGTCCACCCCGCAGTGGACGCCCTGCCCCTCCCAGCCTGGGTGATGCGTCACAGTGAGGCCCTTTGTGACCCGCTGTGTGACACCACACGGTGCCATATACAGGTGGCGTGACCGCAGCCCTGCACTGTCTGTCAAGACAGCGACGGGACAGGACAGGAGAGCGGAGCTGGCGAGGAGACCCCGAGCACAGCCCACGACTTTCATTGCCAGTCCCGGCACTTCAGAGCACAGAGGCCTTTGCCTGAAGTTCCCCCTTCCCCAATAGTACAGAGGACTTTCCCTTAAGTTCCCGTCCTTTCCCCCCGCTTCCCGGCATTTCACAGGATGGCAAAGAGACCGCCCCCCAGCACCCCAAGGGCGGCCTGGGAAGAGGTGGAGGCTTCCCAGGAGAGCAGTTCTCTGCTGGACGCCTGCAAGGTCCCCACGGTCCAGCTGATGCAGACCGGTGAGTGCAGGGCTGCCTCAGGGCTGGGCAAGGGTCCGGGCCAGTAAACAAATGGGCCAGTGAGAGCGACCAGCTCGATGCCAGGATCACGTTTCCTTGGCACAGCGGCAGTGCAGTCCTGCAGGTGGGGGACATGGCGGTGCTTGACCACCAGGGCTGCCCAGGAGCAGCTGGAAGCCGGCCCCAGCACAGCCGCCCTCCTCAGCCGTGCTGAGCTTCAAGCTCTTTTCATGGTTGCGGAAGCTTGTTGGCAAAGATGCTGTGTCCAACTGACTCCTCTGTGTTTCCCCTCCACGTAGGCGAGACACTGCCAGAGGAGAACCCAAAGCATCCAGAGCTCCAACCTGCATGGGATTCTGTGAGCATCTGGACAATTGCTTCACTCCACCACGGTATCAACATGGCCAAGGTAACGAGCTCCCACCTTGTGTCAGGAGACACCTGTGAGCAAAGCGACCCAGAATCAGCAGAGTTGGCATGGCCTCACTGTCCCTGGTGAGAGGGTTCCTGCTCTCCCCACGTAGGGACTGTCCGAGGGTGGTACAGCCGTCCTGGACACCAGGGAGCCCTGGTTCCCAGCAGGGCAAACACATAATGCCCATGCTCCCAACCCTCCTCCCTCCACCTGGGGAGCCTCTGCTCTAATCCTCCCCCCTGCAGTGACGGCAGACCCTGTTTCCAGCTTCCCTGCAGGCACTGCTGACAGCGCTGCCGGGCATCTCTGGCCAGAGCTGCTCATGGTGCTCAGCCAAGCAGCACCAGCAGGGTGGTCAGCACGACATGTCTTCCCCATCTTCCTTCCTCCTGTAGGAGTTTGGAGAAAACCGCCAGCCTGCCCAGATGACGGACATTCTCATGGTGGCCATTGAGGCCTTGACAGCAGAGGATATCTGTGACAGGCAGATGGGCAGCAGGGTCCTGGACACGGCCATGGGAGACCCGGCCTCCTGGATGACAGATGTAAGTGCCCTGTGGCTGGATTGTCCTGCCTGTGAGCCCTGTCAGGCCTTGTCCTTCCCTCCTTCCCTAAAGCAGCTCTCTCAGGCACCTGAAGCCATTTCAAGAGAGCGGAGAAGGACGGGGAGGGCAGCAGTTTCAGTGGCAGCTTGGGGAATGGCTGCAGCAGCACCAGGGGCTGCAGCATCCTCACCCGTCTCACATCCAGGTGCCAAAGCTCATGAGATACATCTACAAAAACATCGAGGGCGTCTCCACGGAGCCAGCCCGGCACAGCCTGCACTCACTCCTCCTCCTGCTGACGGAGCGGTGCTCCAGGGAAGTGGTGAGGAGCCTGTTGGAGATCTCTCCAACATGTGACAGGTATTGGCCCTGACAGCCCTGGGGGCTTGTTCCCTGTGGGGAGGAGGGCACAGGGATTCTCTGGCTGCCAGACCCACATCCCCAAGGAGAAGGGCTTCCATCCCACCACGTGTCCCAGCCCCACTGGGTCAGCCAGGCCCGCAGCAGCCCAAACTGGCCAATCTGGAGCCCAGCGCCACCACGCTCCTCCCTGCCCAAAGGGCAACACCACCTCAGGCCCGTCCAACCTGCCCGGGCAGGGCCCCCAGGCACCCCAAGCAAAAATGGTGGGCAGGGCCAGGGCTGCAGCACCGCCCGGCTCTGGAGGACCTGGCTTGGACATGCTGCCCTGGCCGAGGCAGCCCCGCTGACGGGCGCTCTGGCTCTGCAGCGCTGCCCTGGCCATGTGGGAGGTGATGATCTCCATGCCTGGGACTTTGTGGAGCGTCCTGACCGAGCTGCGCAGCGTGCTCCAGGACCTGCAACTGCACAAGGTGTTCAGCTGTGCCATGGAGGACGCCTGCATCAGTCTCTTGGCTGTGAGTGTCCGCGCTCATCTTCAGGGCTGTGCCTGCCCCTGCGGGGAACCAGGCACAGCCCCCTCCCTGTCTGTCAGCTCCGAATGGCCAGCTCCCCCAGGACATACAGACACGGCCTCTCAGGGTCAGCATGGACCTGACCAGTACCACCAGACCCTGTGCCAGACGCCTGGGGCTGCCCCGTGCGGTTTCGGCCCTGGTGAAAACACACCACGTCTGCCCCTGCCCAGGCAGCACTGTGCTCACCCCCGCCTGCATTGCCCTGCCCGGCTCTGCCCCCTGGAAAGCTGGGGCAGGGACAGAGAAAGGGGCAGAAGCCAGAGACAGCCCAGTTGCTGGCCCTGGGGCAGAGGAACGGTCTCTGCACGGGCTGAGGGCCTTCAGCTCTGGGGAGAGGAGACACTTGCCACCGGCCTTGTCATGCCTCCTTCGTGCCAACACACTGGAGGGAGCCCCACCGGCTCTGCTGTTCTCTCACTGCTGCCTTCACTTTAGCTGCTGCTGCGCACTGACTTTGGATCAGAGAAGTTTGCTGTCCTCTACAAACCCGAGAGTTTCCTGAGGAATCCGAGTTGGATGATGCTCTCGGTGGTGCTCGAGAGCCTCATCACGCTTTCAAAGGCACATATGATGGTGAGTGAGGCACAGTCAGCTGGAGCCATGTTGGCAGCTGGGGGCTGCAGCAGTGGGTAATGCGTTGGCTTGGCCTTGGTGGGAGTCTGAATGTGGAGTGATGGCTCCAGTCCCCCTCTCTGCTATGGAGGGGGCTGGTGGGCGCCTGGGGAGCCCTCCAGGCACAGAGGGTTTCCCATCCTTCCGCCCCTTCAGGCTTCTCAGAAAAGGGGGTGGCTGAGCAGGGGACACTGCTCTCCTGCCCCCCCTTCCCTGCTCCATGCTCTCCCCACATCCCCATCAGTGGCCGCTGCCTGTCAGGAGGCTGCTGCCGCGACTCCTGTGCCACCTGCTGGGAAGATGAACGGGAGGCTGGTCCTCAGTGGCCAGAGCATTTTTGCCAGGGTGATCTTTCAGCGCTTCACAATAAGGAAACTGTGTTTCTTACAGGCAAGAAAAATACTGGTCCTGCTGCCAGACATCATGGAGACCATGCAGGACACCAACAGTGATGTCAAGAGGAAGGCCCTGCTACTCTTCAGGAACACGATGGGTCACCTGGACCGGGAGGAGGCGAGCCCCATCGCTCTGCAGCTGGCGGAGAAGCTCCTGCCCCTCTTTGATGATGTAAGGCTGCCCTGGGAGCCCCAGCCCGAGCCCTACAGATGGGCACTCGGCAAAGACAGCTGCCCCTCAGCCCAGCCCCGTGGGCAGCCCTCGGGCAGGGCTCCCCTCATGCTCCTCTTGCATGGCCTTTCAGGGCTCTGGGGCCATCCAGCCTCAGCTGTAGATCTGCCCCACGGCTCCTGTGCTCAGGATCCGACCCCTCACATCAGCCACGCTGACGCCCTTTGCTCACCGTGGGCTGGGAGTGCCTGTTGCTGAAGTTCCCCATCCTCCACCCTACCAGGAGTCCAGCCTGGTGCGGGAGTTCTCCATCAGCCTCTTCAGAGATGTGATGGACACTGTGGTGGGGAGAAACAAGAAGATGCTGAGGAAGACAGTGAAGAGGGTCCTGGTCCCACTGTTCCTCCGTATGAATGACCAGAGCAAGAGCGTGGCCAAGGTGCAGTGACCAGAGTTGTTGGGAAGGCTGTGCTGCAGCAGCAGCCCAAGGCCACCCCACACAAGTCCCTACAGGCTTCCCAACTGTTCCTGCACGTGTGGGAGGCCAGGGCTGTGAGTCCCCATCACTGCCCCCAGGTCTTTGAGCCCCCAGCTCTGTCCCCCAGGGCTGTGCCCAAGAGACCCCCAGGTGTTTGGGCCGGAGACAACCCCAGCCCCTGAGGGCAGGATGGCCTCAGGACAAAGTCCTGCTCACCCAGTTCCCCCTGCCTTGGGCCAGCTAACTCGGGCTGTGCAGGGGGCTGCAGCACTTACAAGGGCTGCAGAGCCAGCTTGTTCAGGTGTCCTGCTGGGGGACGCCCGTGGGAGCTGCTGCTGGCTCCGTCCTGCCCCGGGGTCTCTGGGACTCCAGCCCTCACTGCCTGCAGCCGTGGGCCCTCAGCTCCTCTGCCCCTCAGGCTGCCCCCAGCCCCGGTGGAAGCTCAGCAGCTCTTGAGGATCTCTGTTCTGCTGGCCAGCAGCAGGCTACACCTGAGGTGGCAGCTGCCCCGTGTCCCTGCCCTGGGCACTGAACCCACTTCAGACTCCATTCCCTGATGCCTCTTCCCACAAGGGGCTGGGAACAGCTCATGCTGGGCCAAGAGGAGGGAAGGTGCCAGGTGTCTTCCCCCGGGGTGCGGTGCCATCTCCCAACCTCTGCTTCTCTGCAGGCCTCTAGGGACGCCCTGCTGGACTGTGCAGGGTTCCTGGGATGGAGGAACCTCAGCACCCTGGTCCAGACACATCAGATACACCGCATCGGAGAGTGTTTGGTAAGAATTGGACGAGGGCTGCCCCAGGTGCCCCGTGGGGAGGGCTGTGCAGCTGAGCCTCACCTGCCCTGTTCCAGCCCGGAGCCCACAGCCTGGAGCCACATCCTCCTTCCCTGCCTTCAAGCACAGACCCCCCAAGGGCTCTTCTCCAGGCCCCTCTCCCCTCCCTGCCCCCAGGTGCTAAATAAGACCCTGGCACATGTTGGCCCTGGCCGTGGGACAGAGGGCTCTCAGCACTGCCAGGCCCCCTCTGCCCTCTGCTCTCTCTGAACCTCAGCCCCACAGGGCTCCTGTCTGGGAGGGAAGAGGCCACTGGTAGGAGGGACTGGTCCGGGTGGCTGGGCAATGTCTGTACCAGACCCATGCCCTTGTGTTCTCGCCAGCTCCAGCAGGACAAGAGCAGGCTGGAAGAACAGCTGTGTCAGAGCCTGCTGTATGTGAAGGACGCTCAGGCCACCGTGCGACTGGAGGCCGTCAGGTTCACCGGTGAGCCACAGCCCCCGGGGACCCTCTGCTGGCAGCCTGGCCCCCGTCCCCACCGCTGCACGGGCAGCGGCCTTGGGTCCTGTCCTGCCCGGGGCCAGCCCTGCCCAGGGGTGCAGGGTGTGCAGCCGAGCCGGCCGGGCCGGGGCCGTGCTGCCGGGAGCGTGCTGGGGAGCAGAGGCCTGACAGGAGCTCTGTGCACAGGGCTTGGCGCGCGGTACCTGAAGAACCGCAGCAATAAGGTGGAGAAGCTGAATGAAATCACCAAAGGTGAGTGGGGGCCGTGCTGTGCTGGTGGGCAGGGGACAGGGCCTGGGCAGGGCGCTGCCATGCCTGGTCCTCCTCCAGGAAAGCGCTTCAGGGGCAGAGGATGTGGCAGGGGCACCTGGCACGTCCCGGAGCAGCAGCTTCCAGCTGGCCTGTTGCTCTCATCTGCTCCTCCCGGCCAGGGGAAGAGACGAGTGGGGCTGGCACAGTTCGGAGGGGACTCCTGGGGGTCTCTGCAGGCAGTGGGGGCTCATCTCTGCTCTGCGTCCCTCTCTTGCAGTCCTCCTGCCCTTGATGGAAGACCCTGATACCTGCGTCAAGCACTTGGCATTTCAGACACTCTACAACCTACTGATAGAGTTCCCAAGACCAAAACAGAGATGGTGGTTGCTGAGCTGCTGGATCTGTGGGAGCCAAAGAGAATAAATTCTCTCTCAAAAATGGCCATATTTGAATATCTTTTTTTCACTAAAGCTGGAAGACAAAGCCCAGTCCCATGGTGTCCTTCCCATGGGGACCACCCTGAGCGTTCCAAGCAGTGTCACTCCTGGCCTCTGCCGCTGCCCGCGGGACAACACAGCTGGACCCAGGGTGTCCTGGCAACAAAGCCCCAGTGACCCGTTGGTCCACATACTTCTGTATAACCTGTCCAAGGCCCTTTAGCTGGAGCCACACGTCCTGCCTTTCCCACATCGCAGAGCTCCAGCCTTGGGGATACATGAAGGTACTGAAAGAAAAGAGACAGGCAGTGTGTGTGGGGAGCAGGGCAGGGGATTGGAGAGGCTAGAGAATGGGAAAAGCTTTGCCTGGAGCAGTCCTAACTCATAAGTGTGCTTCCCTCCCATGGCAGTGCCTCATAAACAAAGGGTCGGATGTCCAACACAGCTTCATCACCCAGTTCCTCCTCCTGACATTCACAGACACACGGGAGCTGCAGCTCTTGCACTTCTGGCTCTTCCTGGGCATCTACCTGGCTGCCCTCCCGGGCAACGGCTTCATCATCACCACCATAGCCTGTGACCAGCACCTCCACACCCCCATGTACTTCTTCCTCCTCAACCTCTCCCTCCTAGATGTTGGCTTCATCTCCATCAGTGTTCCCAATGCAATGGCCAATTCCCTCACGGACACCAGGGCCACCTCCTACTTGCGTTGCTATGCAAAGTTATTTCTGCTTCATTCTTGATCGTAACAGAGTATTTTCTCCTCGCCATCATGTCCTACGACCGCTATGTTGCCATCTGCAAACCCCTGCACTACGGGACCCTCCTGGGTAGCAGAGCTTGTGTGCACATGGCAGCAGCTGCCTGGGCCAGTGGGTTTCTCGTTGCTCTGCTGCACACGGCCAATACATTTTCACTGCCACTGTGCACGGGCAATGACCTGGAACAGCTGTTCTGTGAAATCCCCCAGATCCTCAAGCTGTCCTGCTTAAACTCCTACCTCAGGGAAGTCTGGCTTCCCTTGGTCAGTGCCTGTTTACAGTTTGGGTGTTTTGTGTTCATTGTGGTGTCCTATGTGCAGATCTTCAGGGCCGTGCTGAGGATCCCCTCTGAGCAGGGACGGCACAAAGCCTTTTCCACGTGCCTCCCTCACCTGGCCGTGGTCTCCCTGTTTGTTAGCACCCCTTTTTTTGCCTACCTGAGTCCCCCTTCCATGTCCTCTCAGTCCCTGGACCTGGTGGTGTCATTTCTGTACCTGGTGGTACCTCCAGCAGTGAACCCCCTCATCTACAGCATGAGGAACAGAGAGATCAAGGATTCCCTGAGGAAAGGATTTGAACACATACTATTTCAGCATCATTAAGGTACCCATACAACTTAGAAGACTTCCAGGGTATCTCAGGAAAAATCAGGACTATTTTTGGTTTTTTCTTTATTTTATATATTTGCCTTTATACCTATGATAACAAGAAGTGCCATGAAATAGTATTACTCATCCCACCTCTTGACACTGGTGAAACCCCAGTAGGCGGCTCAGCGTCACACAGCTCACTCCTCCAAAGTAGGATGGGGGAGAGAATTGGAACTCTAAAAGTGAGACAACTCAGGAGTTGAGACGAAGGCAATTTGATAGATAAATCTAAAGTTGTGTGCATAAACAAAGCAAAACAAGAACTGCATTTGCTCCTCCCTGTCAGCAGGTGGGTGCCCAGCCACCTCTAGCTAAGCTGGGCTCCAGCACACCTAGCAGTTACTTGGGAAGATAAGCACCATCACTCCAAGTGTCCTGCCCTCCCTTCTTCTGCTCCCGACTTTTACTGCTGAACATGACATCATATGGTGTGGAAGGTCCCTTTGGTCAGCTGTCCCAGCTGTGTCCCCTCCCAGCTCCTTGTGGACCCCCAGCCCACTTGCTGCTGTGGTGTGTGAGAAAAAGAAACGGCCTTGGCGCTGGGTAAGCTCTGCTCAACAGTGACTAAAACATGCGTGTGTTACTAACACTGTTCTCATCCCAAGGGCAATACATAGCGTCATACAAGCATGAAGAAATTGAACTCTATCCCAGATGAAACCAGCACATGTACATACAGAACCAGTCTTCTTGCATAAATAAAGAACCCTGAAGAAAACAATTTGTCTGAGCTCCCATCTCTTCCAATCTTCTCTGGAGCTGGGGATACAGAAAGGGTTAAGGACCCAAAATCCCAGCTGACACGTGGAGGAGCTGCCCATGGGACCCAGAGGCTGCATCCTGCTGACTCAGCAGGCGCTGCCCCTCTGCCGCCTGATTGTCATCACAGCTGCTGCTTCCCTGGAGCCACGGACATGGAGGATGTGGCCTCTTCAATGCTGGCCTCTCCTCACTTCCACTGTCCTCTTGTGCTCTTGCATTTGTGCTGCCGCTAAGGTCTTGTGTACCTTGTGACAGTCCTGGTGTATCTACAGTGGCATCCCTGTGGCTGTGGACAGGAGCAGGCCATGGGAACCACTGTGTGAGATCTGGCCTCACTGCTGGCACCACCAAGAGCACAGGGGCTCCTCAGGGCGGGGTACCCTTCCAAAGCTGGTGTCAGGAATATGCCCGACAAACTGCTCCCTCAAAGGGACTTTTGCTACCTTGGGATGCCTAATGGAGTCACAGCAACAAGCTCAGAGTGCCAGGATGATGTGTGAGGAACCAAAGGATGGGAAAAAAACTTCTCTTTGTGGTGACAAATGTCCATGCAGATAGCACCTGCCTTGGGTCCTATGGCAAATGCTATCCTGGAGAAGAACCACAAGCTGCCAAGTGATGTCAGGAGATTTCCAGGAACAGCATATGAGTCCCAACAGGCAGTGACTGGCACCTCCTAAAATAAGTGACCATCCAAGAAGGAGCCTCCCAGACAAAAAGGTGAAATCAGGAGATCATGGGCTAATGAGAGGAGAGGCTGTGAGGAGCCAGCAGGCAAAGTAACATAAGACTGGAGAGTGTTTCAGGACACCCTCTGGTGAAGGCCCTGGCTGGATCTAGTGCAGCCCTGTCCTGCCCTTTGTGCCATTAGAGACACCCCACGGTCCTGCCCTTGGCTACTGAGCCAGCTGGGAAGATGGAAAGGGCTCAGCAGTGGCGATGCTCATCCAGCTGGGTCTGCTTCCCACCCCGAACAGCGTGGCCAGTGCAAAGACACCCCACGGCCCCAGGGCAACACAGCCCCTGGCTCTGCAGAGCAGCATCGCCAGATCAGGGCCATGCGGGGAGCACGGAGAGGAAACCAGAGCCAGCCAGAGCAGCCTGGACACCTGGAGAAAGGGATGTCCCTGGAGAAGAGCAGGGGAGCATTTCTGTGCCTGCAGGGGGGAATCCAGGAGGAAGAGAAACCCCTTTTTGCAGACGCTCATTTGGGGCCGGCTGCTCTGCTGCTGGAGCAGCACTCCTGTTCTGGCCTGGGGAGAGGGGCTGGCACTGAGGGGCACAGGCCGTCTGTGCTGGGACTCTACTGGAGCTGACACCAGCAGTCCTGGGTTTGCACTGGTCTCCATGCCCTCGTGCCATGTCCAGCTCCAGCCCTGGGGCTGTGGGTGGGGCTGAGACCCGTCTGTGCCCCCAGCAGCTGCTGAGCCCTTCAGAGGGGCTGGGGCTGTGGGCTGAGTGCCCAGAGCTCTGCAGCCCCTGTGCCGGGCACGGCCGTGGGCCAGCCCAGCCTGGGCTGCTCTGCTGGGCTGGGCTGGAGAGAAAGCCGGGGCTGTGGGGAGAGCTGGGCAGGGGCTGGGCTGAGCTGGAAAGTGCTGGCAGAGGACACCCCGGTGCTGGCTGAGCTGTGTGGCCATGCAGGGGGAGGACTCACTCAGCGGGGTGAGCTGCAGAGCCAGGACACGCAGGGGCAGGAGAGAGGAGGCCGCTCTGTGCCCTCGGTGCAGGGACAGGATGGGAAGGTGCCCAGGACATTGGTCTCTCCCGTCGCCATTTCCAGCACTGCGCCACAGTTGCTGGGTCAGGTTTGCTCTCTGTCCATCTCCTTCCTCAGGCGCTGGTGCTCCCTGGCACTGCTGCCATTCCGGGACTGTTTTCCCCTCTACCCACACACAGGAACTGTCCCTGCAGCTCCAAAAAGGCCTTTGAGAAAGGATCTCAGGGAAAAAAATAGTCTCTGAAAGTCCTTTATTTCAGGTAAAGACCCAGAGAGCAGGGCTCCTCGTTTACCCAGCAATTAGGTATGAAAAGAAAAACAGACAGTGAATCAGTAAAGGATGAAAACATTCACACAATTTTAAAATCCCAGCATCACAACAAAATAAAGAAGACATGTCGAGCCTGCAGTGAGTTAAATTAAGACTGCCATGCAGCAGATAAGGGGCAGTTATTGCTTCAGAAAAACATCCAGTCATCAGTTTCCACATGGCGTCCTTGAGATAGGGGGAAATATGGAATTGGTGAAGCTGTGGGGGATAACTGTGTTGTGTTGCTTCAGAAAATATTTGACATGCATATCATAATAATAGTAATAACAACAATAACAACAATAATGAAACAAGCAGGCAAACAAATAAACCCAACAACAACAAAACAAAACAAGCGAAGGTGAATAACCATGAAAGAAAGAGGAAGACTGCCCCGTCCATGGAGCTCTGCAGAAGGAGCGTGGAGCCGTACATCGTATGAGGCGATATAGTTGGCATCAGCACGTAGAGAAGACTTTTGTAGGGAAGACTTTGAAGGGAGCGGCCTGACTCCATGCAGCTGAAAACCTGAGAGCTGGCAGTGTGCTGAAGGGATGGGGAGAAGTGTCCTGGGCTGAACAGAAACCTGTGGATGACACAAGGTTGGAGAGATGTGCTTTGCAGAGACTGGCAGGAGTCCTTCCCAGGGATGAGCGGGATGAGCTTTGGACACACGGAAAAATAAATTGGCTCTCAAGCGTGGTTTGGAATTAGTGCCACTGTCACTAGTAGCAGAAAGAGGACCGTGCCGTAAGGGAACTCCTTGTTCTTCAGGAGAAAAACTGAAGCTTTTTCACGTCCTTCCTTGTCAAAGAAGGTGTAATTTTTCAGTAGTTAGCCTCTGGCACCACAGAATCCCAGAATGTCGGGGTTGGAAGGGACCTGGAAAGCTCATCCAGTGCAATCCCCCCATGGAGCAGGAACACCCAGATGAGGTTACACAGGAAGGTGTCCAGGCGGGTTGGAATGTCTGCAGAGAAGGAGACTCCACAACCTCCCAAGACTCTACACTTGCCCTTGTTATATTTATTAAATTTTTCCCCGCCCAACTCTCCAGCCTGTCCAGGTCTCTGGATGGCAGCACAGCCTCTGGCGTGTCAGCCACTGCTCCCAGCTCGGTGTCATCAGCAAACTTGCTGACAGTCACTCTATTCCCTCGTCCAAATTGTTGATGAATATATTAAATAATACAGGCCCCAGCACTGACCCCTGAGGCACTGCACTAGATACAGGCCTCAACTGGACTCCGCCCCGTTGACCACGATTCTCTTGCTTCTTCCCTTCAGCCAGTTCACAGTCACCTCACTACCTGGTCATCTAGACCGCACTCCCTCAGTTTAGCTGTGAGGATGCTGTGTGAAATGCTTTATTTAAATCACGGTAGACCACATCCACCACTCTGCCATCATCCATCCATCTTGTTATGTCCTCATAAAAGTCAATGAGGTTGGTCAAGCATGACTTACCTTTGGTAAAGCCATGTTGACTGCCCCTAATGACCCTCTTATCCCTGATATGACTTGAGATGGTACCAAGCATGAGTCGTTCCAGCAGTTTCCAGGGGATGGAGGTGAGGCTGACCGGCCTACAGTTGCCCGGGTCCTCCTTCTTGCCCTTTTTGAAGACTACAGTGACATTTGCTTTCCTCCAGTCCTGAGGCACCTTTCCTGTTTCTCAAGACTTGACAAAGATGATGGAGAGCAGTCCAGCAATGACCTCAGCCAGCTCCCTCAGCACCTGCGGGCGCATCCCATCCGGACCCATGGATTTATGGATCTCCAGATTGCCTAACTGCTCCCTAACCCAGTCCTCATCAACCCAGGCAAACTCCTCCATTGTCCTGCCTTCCTCTGGGGCCTCAGCAGTACGGGGCTCCCCAGGACAGCCTCCGGCAGAGCAGACAGAGACAAAGAAGCATTCAGTAACTCTGCCTTCTCTGTATCTTCTGTCACCAGGGCACCCGTCTCATTCATCAGTGGGCCTACATTGCCTCTGCTGTTAGTTTTATCTGCCACATATTTGAAAAAGGTTTTCCTGTTGTTCTTGACCCCTCTCGCCAGGTTTAATTCTAGGGAGGCCTTAGCTTTCCTAGTTGCCTCCCTACACTCTCTGACAACAGCCTTACATTCTCCCCAAGTGGCCAGCCCCTCCTTCCATGATCTATAAAACCTCCTCTTCCACTTGAGCTTACCCAGCATCTCCTGTTTGACCACGCAGGTCTCCTGGTTTTGCTCTCAGGGCTATTCCTTTGTTTAAGTTATATTTAAATGATATTTAAAGATTACACCTCTTAGACAGAATTGCCTTTTTATGATGCCTGATCAATGTATTTTCTCCCTGGTTTTGGTAGGTGGATGAGGGGTAGAATATGGTGGTTGTTTCTCTTTTAGGGTATCAGCCACCCCAGGGTGAGGCTGGGTGACATTTTGGTGAGCTGAAAACCTCCAAAGGCGGGGATCACCGAGAGTCCCCGGGTGTCCTGCTGCAGGGCAGCACCACCCGCCTGCTCAGTTTTTCCTAATGCTCCGTTCAAAGCTCCCTGGAGGGTGTTGGTGGCTGCTGCCTCTGTCCCACCAGCCGCCACTGCAGAAGGGTTTGCCTCCCCCATCATCTCCCCAAGCAGGAGTCGCTGCTTTTCCAGTGCCCTGTGTCCCCTTCAGCAGACTGAAGAGGCCCAATTGACTGAGCTGCTCCACAAAGCTCAAGTGCCCATGACCCCACCATGACAGATGTTCCTCTGGACCTTCACCCGTGTCGTGGTTTAACCCGAGCTGGCAACACAACCGCGGCAGCTGATCACTCACCCCCAACCCCTTCCCCTCCCAATAGGGGAGAGAATCGAAAGTGAAGGGAGAAATTTGGACTGAGAGAAACGCAGTTTAATAAAATGACAAAATGCTAAGAGACTTCTAGTAAATATAGATAAACCCATCATAACTCCCACGCCCTTCTCCTCAGGACTGCTCAGCCGGTCACATCCCAGCCTGTCCCGGGACACCAGGTTTGCTCCGCCCCCAGCGCACACGTTGCACCCTGGCCTTGTAAGACTTGCAGAGGCTTTTGTCGGCCAAATCCACCACGGTGTCCAGGTTCCCCTGCACTGAAACCACAGTGTGTGACCATTTAATGATTCTGGGGCGTGGCCGGAGCGCGATGGTGTCACAAACAAGCCCCGCCCCCGGCAGGCTCCGCCCCTGGCGTTGCCGGGACGCGCAGGCGCAGCTCAGTCCTGTTCTGGACGCGGAGCGGAGCGGACGGCGAAGGCGAGGGGAGGAGTCAGTGGGCCGAGCCGAGCGCGAGCGACCGCAGCGAAGGGCGGGACTTGAGGAGGAGACGCGGGAAGCGTGTGTGGTGGTGGAGAGGGAGAGGCCGAGAGACCGGCGCGACCTCGAGGCGGTGGCACGTGCGGCGACACGCCATGGCGGGCATGGCGAAGCCGAGGGAGCTGCTGAAAGCGCGGCGGGACGCGGGCAAGGCCGGGGCGCTGGGCCGGCTGCTGAGCACCTCGGCCACGAAGGTGCTGCTGCACAAGATCGAGTTCCAGCCCGCCAGCCACGGCTTCTCCGGCCAGCCGGAGCTGCTGCGGGCCAAGTACCTGCTGCTCAACCCCCGCACCGAGCCCGCCGAGCACCCCCGCGGCGCTGAGGAGGGACAGCCGGGCAAGCAGGGTGGGTGCAGAGGGCCGGGGGGCTCTCCCTGCGCTGCGCAGCCCGCGGCTCACCCGCCTCTCTCTCCCCGCAGGCAGCGACCGGACCCCGGGGCGCCTCGGGGACGGCGTCCCTGCGCCCCAGAAGGGGCTGTTCCCTGCAGGGCGCCTCGCCATGCAGTGGCAGCGTGTCCAGCGCATCGGCGCCGGGCTGCTCAACCTGGGAAACACCTGTTTCCTCAACGCCACCCTGCAGTGCCTCACGTACACGCCACCGCTCGCCAACTACCTGCTGTCCAGGGAGCACAGCCGCACCTGTGAGTGGGGAGGGGAGCGCCCGCCTGTCCCGGGGCTGCGCTCAGCACCCTGCGCACGGCTCTGCCGGGGCTGTGCGGCTGCCGGGATGTGCCTTCTCTGCTCCCTCCTGCCCGTTTCTCCGTGGAGAGGACATTCCTGCATACGGGAGCATCCACTTTTCCTGGCCGTAGCAGTGTTCCCGAGCTCTGCATCCTGCGTCTGAGAGGCTCTGTCTGTGCTGGACACAGCCAGGACTAAGATGAGTTTGTCCTCAACGTTCTGTCTTCTCCTCTCCCACTCCAGGTCACCAAAGCGGCTTCTGCATGATGTGCGTCATGCAGAACCACGTCACGCAGGCGTTCGCGAACAGCGGCAGCGTGATAAAGCCAGTGTCCCTTGTCCGAGACCTCAAGAGTAAGGATGGCTGCCCTCGCGTCCCCTCCTGTAGCCGTGCAGGAGGGCAGAGACTATTGCAGGAGCAGAACCTTTGAGATCAGGGCAGGTCTTGGCAGAAGTTCTTCCGAGACGACTCACTGAGCCTGCCAGGGCCTTCACGGGCCTTGTGGGGCTTCCCCCACGGCCCACATGAGTCTGACGTCTGGTTTGGGCCGAGGGAGCTCAAACCCCGCAGTCGCTGTCCCGAGGGAGGGCGGGAGGACCTGCCTCTGTTGCAGCGCGTGCTGCGGCTGATCCCTCCCTCTCCTGCAGAGATCGCCCCGCACATCCGCTTGGGCAGGCAAGAGGACGCACACGAGTTCCTCCGTTTCACCATCGATGCCATGCAGAAGGCCTGCCTGCCCGACTGCACCGAGTATGTGGGGCCTCTGGTGGTGACAACTGCCCTTGTCTGCTGGTCCCCTGTGCCCGTGGGAGGGGACTGTGGGGTGAACGTGTCCCCCGGGCTGGGCTCATGGAGGGAGGTGCTGACTCCAGGGTCTGGGGTGGATGGCCCAGCTCTCTGCCCCTCTGTGACACAGCCCTGGGCTGCTGTCTGCCTTCTCCTGACACCTCCACCCCAGCACAGCTGCGGTTCTGTCCCCAAATCCTGTGACTGGGCTGGGTTTGGATCCTGAGGACACAGCGCTGGCCCGTGGGGGTGGCTCTTGGGACGGGCGCTGTGTGATCCCAGCTGCCGTCTCTAGGTTGGATCGCCAGACCCAAGCCACCACCCTGATCCACCAGATCTTTGGCGGTTCCCTGCGGTCCCGTGGTGAGTGCTGGCTGCCAGGGCCTGGGCCTGTGACTCTCAGGGCTGCTGTTTCCCCGAGAGCCTTGCAATAACTTGGGAAAGTCACTAAGCATGTGCAAATTATGCAGAGCTGCAGCTGGTCAGTGTTTTGGTATCTGTGGGCCACGAAGCTGCTGGCTGTGGGTCCCCAGCTCATTGCCACCAGCAAAGGAACCCACGTTGCCAGCTGTCCCGCAACACTTGTTGTCCCAGCACGTACAGGCTGCGAATGCTGGTGCTGCCGTCCCAGAGCCCAAACGCGGAAAAGGGCAACACGGCAGCCGCCTGCGCTGTGCTGGGGGTGGTGGTGCCGTGTTGTGCCAGGGGGTGCTCACTGCTCGTTCTCTTGCAGTGAAGTGCTCGATGTGCAAAGCAGTCTCGGACACCTTTGACCCCTGTCTGGACCTGCCGGTGGAGATCACGGTACCGGGGCAGGGTCAGGTGGGGAGGAGCTCTGCTCTGCAGGGGATGTTCCTGCAGCTGCACCGCTACTGCTCGAGGCTGTTTAACCTGCCAGTGTCAGGCACGGTGCAGGCAAGAGGGAATCAGCTTCTGTTGTTGCGCTGCCTCCTCTGCCTGGCCCTGACCTCTCCTCTGTCCTGGAAGCAAGCCGCAAACGTAGAGCAGGCACTGGAGCTGTTTGTGAAGCCAGACCTGCTGGGCGGAGAGAACGCCTACCTGTGTGACAAGTGAGTGTGCGGGGCTGGGGCGGGAAGGGGCCGCGGGTGTGCTGGTGGGAAGCAGGAGGGCAGCTGCAGTACAGGAGGGCTTCTCTACCTGCTCCACCGCTAAACCGTGAGGTGCGTGGCTGTGAAGCCTGCGATGAAGCCTGTCACTCCTCATCTCCCTCGTCTTGAGACGGGGACCTGAGCCAGCAGACCTGGCTGTGAGCAGGTGCCCTGGAGCAGAACCCGCTCTCAGCAGGGTCACTTCCGTGGGGTTTGTGGCTTGGCCAGGGCTGGCAAGCACCTGGGTGGTGGAACAGCGTGAACAGCTCAAGCTCTCCCTGTGCAGATGCAAGAAGAAAGTGTCGGCAACCAAACGCTTCACCATCCACCGAGCGCCCAAGGTTCTCACGCTTGCTCTGAAGCGTTTTGCCGACTTCACCGGAGGCAAGATCACAAAGGTGAGTGCTCAGCAATCCAGAGCGGGGCTGTGTCCTGTCCCGAGGCCCTGCTGCCCCGAGCAGGGTGGGAGGTGGTTCTGTGCGCGGTGCGAGCTCTACCGCAGTCCTGCAGCCCTTCCCCAGCTGTGCTGTGCTGTGGTGGGAGTTTGGCTCATCCCGGCATCTTCCTCACCGTGGGCTCTGCCTGTGGACAGCGGGTTCCCCCTCCCTCGCGAGACGGGACTCGTAGGACAGCTGAGCTGCTCTTGCCATCTGCTGTGCAGGCTTCTGAGACATCCTCTCTCTGCAGGACGTGGGCTACCCTGAGCTCCTGAACATCCGCCCGTACATGTCCCAGACCAGCGGGGATCCGGTCATGTACGGGCTCTACGCGGTGCTGGTGCACTCGGGGTACAGCAGCCACGCAGGACACTACTACTGCTACGTGAAGGTGAGCCCAGGGCGCTCTCTTGGCACCTCTCTGTGCTGGGGGTCGGCAGGAGGATGCTCAGCAGAGGTGCGTGGTGTGGAGCACTGTGGGGTACGGGCTGTGCTCCATCACAGGAAGCGTGGAGTTCTGCTCTTGCAGAGACCCCTCACCTGCCCGGGGTCACCTGCGGGTTTTGGGGAGCGGAGCTCTGCCGACGGGCGCTGTTCCTGCTGCTTCTCAGGCCAGGAGCGTCCCTGGACACAGCCCAACCCCGTTCTCTCTCCCTCCGCAGGCCAGCGACAGGCAGTGGTACCAAATGAATGACAACGTGGTCCGCCCCAGTAACATCAAGGTGGTCCTTAACCAGCAGGCGTATGTGCTGTTCTACCTCAGGTGAGCGTGCCCTGTGTCCCCGGCCCCTCTGTCCCTGCTCAGAGTGTGGGACAGGGCTGGGGGCACATGCCTGGATGTGGGAAGGAGCTTGGCCCAAGTAGCCCCAGTGCCCACGTGCGTGTGCTGGCTCAGGGGAGGGCGGCAGCCGTTTGTTGTGGTTTTGCGGCAGCTCAAGAGCTCCTCACCTCCTCGGAGCTTCTGGCTCCTGGTTCTCGTGCGCAGCTATGACGAGAGTGTTGCAGTCGCTCCGACACTGGCAGTTAACACGCGCCCTGCTCTGCCTTCCCCAGGATCCCCAGCCCGGGGAAGAGCTCAGAGGGTCCCGTTTCCAAAGCTGCCTCCAGCCTGCCTGGCCGTGTCAAGCTGCCTTCTGGGTCACCGTCACCCAAGCTGGCCCTGAAAGCCAAACGCGCGGCTGCAGCGTTTCCCGGTGACGCAGCCCAGAGGCCCAAGAAGCCGCGCTCCTCGCAGCCGCCACCCGCGCCCAGAGCGGCTCCAGGACTTTGTGGCCCCAGTCACACCAGTGGGGCCAAAGCGCAGGTTCCCCGGAAGCGCTGCTGGGAGCCCGGGCCCCTGCCCGCCTCCCCTGGGCTGCCGGAGCCCATCCCTGGCCAGGAGCCGTGGAGCAGCGGGGAGAACACCGGGACACCGGCAAGGGACCCTCGCAGCAGGGCTTCTCCGAGCCTGGTGCTGGCAAATCTGAAAGCCTTCTTGTCGGCCAGGGCTGCTCCGCAGCCCAGCAGCACCATGTCACCACCACCGGCCAAGAAGCTGGCGCTTTCCGACACATAGGTGAGTCTGAGCTTCTGCCCAGAGACTTTAGTAGGTGCCTCGTGCCTCCGGAGCCGGGGCTTGTGTTGGGGAGTGCAGGAATGATGCTGGTACCTTGCTAAGCAGGAGGCGGGCGGGGAGAGCGCCTAAACCCCAGGGCTCTGCCCTCCCTCTGGGCTGGGGTGCGGAGCCAGGCCCCCGCTCTTGTTCCCATCCCTGCAGAGGCTGGAGAATTGGCTGCTGCCTCCTTGCTCAGGACGGCGGGGTGGCTGCGCCAGTCCCTGGAGCAGGGCAGCCTTGCCAGCCTTGTCAGGGCAGCGTGTCCCCGGGGGCGATGGGAGCTGGAGACACCACAGCTGGAGGCTGCAGAGTCGCCTCCTCCCCAGGCAGCGGCTGCACCGGCTCTCTGGGCGCCGCTGTGCAGCTGGGGCTGGGGACGGATCTGGGGGTTCTGTTCTTAAAGTTTCCTTCCTTTTTTCCTTTCTGCTTCTAAGGGAAAACCCTTCTGATTCTTCTACTCCCCCACTTCCCTCTCCCTGTCTGTGTCTTTTCCCCTCCCCTTTCTCTGGGCTCCCCTTTTTGTTTTCTCCTCTTAGCTCACAGCAGCCTCTTTTATTTAGACCACCAAGTTGTTCTTTATGTCAATAACTGCAGGGCGGCCCCCCAGGGAAGGAGAGCAGAGGGGACCACCGTGCACGTCCTCACCTGCTGCTGCCGGTTCCTGTGCCCGCCCCAGCCCCGCGCTGGGTCCCTGTGGGGCCGGGGCGCTGCCACCGGGACACCGGGCAAGAAACTGGAGCGTTCCCTCGGGAACCGGCTGGGCTGGCGGGACAGCGGGAGCGGCCAGAGGAGCCACAGGGAGGATCCGAGGCTGGAACAGCTCTGCTGGGAGGAACGGCTGAGAGACAGTCCTCAGCACTCGGACAACTCCTGGGAGAGCTTTCCGTCAGATACCTCATGGTGAAGATTTCAAACATGATCTCATAAAAGAGGGGTTTTTCTTTCCGAGTTGTTTTCTATCATTTTTCATCGTATACAAGAAGTGATAGCAGCATTCTACAATGGGTATTGATCCAGGGGGTCTCCTGGAGACATCTGGATGGGCAGGAGAGCAGCCCTGTGAGGCTGGACATTTTATGGATGAATTTGCCCCTCACCCCTCCCCAATCCCACCTGTTCCCTCACCGGCCACCTGGGACTTGGCCTCACCAAGCTGGAGCACATGTCTGATGAGGAGCGGCTGAGGGACCTGGAGGTTCATCTGGAGAACAGGAGCTGAGGGGAGACCTTCTGATCTCTGAACTGCCTGAAAGGAGCTTGGAGCCAGGGGGGTCGGGCTCTGCTCCCCAGGAACAAGCGCCAGGAGCAGAGGAAACGGCCTCAAGTTGCGCCAGGGGAGGTTGAGGTTGGATGTGGGGAACAATTTCTCCCCCAAAGGGCTGTGGGGCATTGGAACAGGCTGCCCAGGGCAGTGCTGGAGTCACCATCCCTGGAGGGTTGGACAGACCTGAGATGAGGGTCTCAGGACACAGGTCAGTGCCGGGGGTGGGGAACGGTTGGACTCCATGATCTTAGAGGTGTTTTTCAACCAAAATGATTCTATCGCACAGTCTATCTTTGCATTGTAATAGTGCCTCAAGGTCACAGCCAGGGTTTATATTTTCTTGTCCTGGTATTTTTGCAAACGGGTAGAAGTCTGTCTCAAAGGATGTAATGAAAACAAAACAAAAGAGCGTGGGTAGAGCGAACAATGGGAAGGAGGGAGGGCCAAGTATTAAGGTGAATCCCAGTGAGAGCAAGGATTTATAGATCACAAGTGATACGCATCACTTGCAGGCTGTAAATCATTGACACTCTTTTTGTTAGTAATGGAAATGTTTCCTGTGTCCCACAGGATCCTTGTGTCACTGTTGTGAACTGCAGATGCATTTTTGGCATCAAAACGAAGGTGCATCTCAAAGCTGGGTGGGTCAGATTGGAATTGTTACCGACAGTAACAATGGTAGCATAGGAAAGAAAAAGCCTCGCAGTGATCTTTAGCACTGGGAGCTTCTGGCAGGTGTTGATCTGCGAGAAGCAGCCTCAGCAGAGGTGAGAAGATTCTAAAAGATGGAAATAAGGAGAGTCAGAGAGAGAGAAGATTCTGAGGGATCTTAAGAGTGAACATGAAATAACTGAATGCAAAAGCAAGTGTTAATGCTGCGTTCTGACTGAGCTGGAGGGTAGGAGTCTGGGCTTTGGAAAGCTCGGAGTTTGCACAGGCTGGAAGACAAGAGTCATAACAGCAAAAAGGGAGAAGGGCTGGAGCTGACTTCTGCTGGGAAAAGCATTTTTGCCTCCCGTAGAAAAACAGGTGGCTTCCAGAAACATGTTCAGTACCCATTTTCTCAATCTGGAAGTGTCCTGGTGGAGGAAGCCTTAGCACCGCACTGACACACGCAGGGCAGGCGAGGCAGAAGAAGATGCGCTGTCTGGGTTACCGGCTCAGGCCACTGAACAGCGGCACCGACTGTGATAGAGAAAGCAGCGACCGAGGGGAGCTGGAAGGGGCCTTGGCTGCAGGTAACCGTGCCCTGGGCTGAGAGGGGCTGGCGCTGCACCTAATGAACGTGACTGAGCATCTTCCTTGTCTGTGTGCTGATCTTTTTCAATTGTTGTGTTTCACAAGGGAGAGAGAAAGAGAAAGGACATGAAAAGTAAATGTTGTGCTATCGGCATTTCAAAACTGCCTTTCTGTTGTTTTCAAACAGGCTCAGAATTTCTCTTTTCGGAACCTGTGTCTTTGGAGATGTTGGAGGAGACAAAGGAGGAGGACACCCAGGAGGAAGACACGCGAGGAAGATGTGGAGTCCCTGCACAGCCTTCAGGAGAGTCTGAGGAACCAACCAAGGAAGACGTGGAGACTCCACAGAGCATTCAAGAGGCAAGTCACTGGCGTACGGACCATTCTGTGTGACTAGGGGATATTTTAGAGACGGAGGAGGTAAAAACAAACAGCTCATAAAGAACCCAAACCCCAGCCTCCCCAAACCAGGATTTTGTTGCAGTGTCCTCGAAAGAAATCCTCTCTAATTTAGCTATTGCTGTGCTTAACGCTGTGGTACTTAAAAGCCCTGATATTTTAATTGTTCAAGCGCTGTGTATGATGACAAACATTATGCGGTTGCAGGGGGACCAGTATACGTATTTCAAAAGTTAATTGGTACCTCATTGTCTACTATTCTCTTGTTCTTTGCTCCTCCCTGCAAATCCAAACAGCGCTGAAAAGCAAGCTGTGAAGGAGGAGTCTGGTTTAATGATGCCCACTTGGCACTGTAGCAGGGCTGTGAGAGGGTCATAAAACCCTTGTAGGATTTAGTGAAATCAGATAGAATGAATGCAGCATGAAAGAAAAACAAGAGACCCACAGATAAGCTGAATTCTTGCAAGACTGCAATTATTTCCCTTTTAACCCAATGAAGAGAAGAAAAAAGAAGACAACACATTTTAGTCAGATTATTCAAGCCTGTATCTGCCTCAGCCTACTCTAGATCACTTCAGTATTACACAGAAAACCTAAATGCACAGCCCAGCAGATCAGATCAGTTCACCCGTGGCAACACAGCTCAGTCTTGGTTTTGTAGCTCAAAGCGATGTTCTTGCTTTCATGTGCTCCCTCCTGTTCACAGCTGCAAGTTCCAACAGTCTCTGCACCAGCAGAGCTCCTGAGAGAACTGGTACTAACCCTTGTGGATCAAAATGTTCATGCAGCGGCCGTCAGTGCTGGGTGTTAGTGCCCCTTCTCCTGGCAGGGCACAATTCAGGATGGGGTGAAGAAGCAAAAGAAGGAGCTGTTTACCGTGTCACTCTGAAAAGAGTGCAGATCCAGCAAGCTGCCGACGAAGGAGCAGGATGGCTCCGGGTAAATAAAGCTGGCGCGGTGGCATTTAGGACGGCTGCTAATGGACTCTGACACCCAGACCCCGGCTCCCTCCAGACCGCGGCGCCAGCTGCGTGCTGGGCACCATGGGTGTCTGGGCAGGGGAAGGCAGGCGAGGCCAGTCCTGGGCGTCGGGGGAGGCTTTGCGACAGCCCTGTCCCCTGGTGCTCTCACCAGCTCAGGGAGGACAGCAGCAGAGTGGAGGACTACCTGCGCCAGAGCCTGCCGTACCTGCAGAGCCCGCAGGAGCCCTTGCGTGAGGAGGACGTCATGTTCCTGGGTGAGCCACAGCCCTGCCGAGGGACCCTCCCTGCCCCACGGCAGCTTAGCTCCAGCCACGGCTGCTGCCAAATCTGCCGGGAAGCTGCAGAGCCCTGCCTGCCCCATGTGGGGCCCACGGGGATTCCTGCTGCCCTTTTGAACCTGGGCTCGCACACGGGCTCCCCGTGGGAGCTTTGCTGGGTCTCTCGCAGCCTTCTTGGGCTTCCCATTCGGGGCACCGCCCTGGGCTCAGCCTTGCCCAGGGGCAGGAAGGAGCGTGGCCAGGCCCATGGGGCTGGTGGCAGGAAGCTGGGTCTCTGGGCAGGCAGGCTAGCGGGCTGCGTGACAGGCTGTGTGTGCCTGGGGCTCATCGGGCGCCAGCAGGCAGACGTGTGCCAGGAGAAGCTCCGGGTCATCTACGAGGAACAGTGAGGACAGTGGGGTGTCTGTGGAGGCTGGCAGGAAGGAGCAAACATCCCAACTCCTGTCCCAGGCCGGGAGGGCTCTGCTCCCTGCGCAGGTGAGGGTCAGTGTGGGCAGAGCAGACAGAGACTTCAGGGGCACGTTGGACACTGGTGGCCAGCACCCTTGGGCTGATCCCGACACCCCTGCCTCCCTCCTGGCCCTGGGAAGAGCTGGGAGGGTAGGGGTGACCCTGGCCGGAGGAGCTGCAGAGGTCCCCACAGAACAAATAAACCTGACAACAACAAAACAAAACAAGCAAAGGTGAATAACCATGAAAGAAAGAGGAAGACTGCCCCGTCCATGGAGCTCTGCAGAAGGAGCGTGGAGCCGTACATCATATGAGGCGATATAGTTGGCATCAGCAAGTAGAGAAGACTTTTGTAGGGAAGACTTTGAAGGGAGCGGCCTGACTCCATGCAGCTGAAAACCTGAGAGCTGGCAGTGTGCTGAAGGGATGGGGAGAAGTGTCCTGGGCTGAACAGAAACCTGTGGATGACACAAGGTTGGAGAGATGTGCTTTGCAGAGACTGGCAGGAGTCCTTCCCAGGGATGAGCGGGATGAGCTTTGGACACAAGGAAAAATAAAGCGGCTCTCAAGCGTGGCTTGGAATTAGTGCCACTGTCACTAATAGGAGAAAGAGGACCGTGCCGTAAGGGAACTCCTTGTTCTTCAGGAGAAAAACTGAAGCTTTTTCACGTCCTTACTTGTCAAAGCAGGTGTAATTCTTGAGTAGTTAGCCTGTGGCATCACAGAATCCCAGAATGTCAGGGGTTGGAAGGGACCTGGAAAGCTCATCCAGTGCAATCCCCCCATGGAGCAGGAACACCCAGATGAGGTTACACAGGAAGGTGTCCAGGCGGGTTGGAATGTCTGCACAGAAGGAGACTCCACAACCCCCCTGGGCAGCTTGGTCCAGTGTTCTGTCACCCTTCCCATGAAGAAGTTTCTTCTCAAATGTAAGTGGAATCTCTTGTGTTCCAGTTTGAAGGCATTTCCCCTGTCCTACCGTTGGTTCTCACCGAGAAGAGCCTGGCTCCATCTCCTGACACTCACCCTTTATATATTTGTAAACATTAATAAGGTCACCGCTCAGTCTCCTCTTCTCTAGTTCCAGAGCCCCAGCTCCCTCAGCCTTTCCTCACACGGGAGATGCTCCACTCCCTTCAGCATCTTTGTTGCCCTGCGCTGGACTCTCTCCAGCAGTTCCCTGTCCTGCTGGAACTGAGGGGCCACAACTGGACACAGTATTCCAGGTGTGGTCTCCCCAGGGCAGAGCAGAGGGGCAGGAGAACCTCTCTGACCTACTGACCACCCGCCTTCTCATCCACCCCAGGTACCTTCCTGGCCACAAGGGCCCAGTGCTGGCTCGTGCTCATCCTGCTGTCCCCAGGACCCCCAGGTCCCTTTCTTCTATGCTGCTCTCTAATAGGTCATTCCCCAACTGTGGCAGAAAGCAAACCCCCTTATCTCCCCCTCCCTCCTTCATCATGGAAGGAGTAGACACATCTCCCTCTCTCTTTGCTACAGTTTCTTTCGTTTGGCCCCAGAGCCCCCTGGCCAGGGCTGTTAGGAGAAGGGAGTGACGAGGTGCCAGGGAGCCGCTGGACGACCGTGGCCAGTGTGGGGGATGTTTGGAGGCTTCAGGGGCACCCCCACAGGCAGTGTGGTGGTGCAGAGAAGCTTCTGGAATGCCCACAGTCAGATCTGATCACCCAATAAAAAAACGGGACTCTCGTCGAGAGTCCGCCCATTGTTGCGGGTCTCTTGGAGCACGAGCTGAGCCACTGACACCAGGAGCCACGGCGCCCCCTGCCCGGGACAAAGACTCCGCTTGCCTTGCCGCCACGGGTGTGAGTAAAATTAACCCTCGCAGGATTGTGAGTGCATCTACTTTCCGTGCACATTTTGCACATGTGTTTATACTTTCCGTGCACATTTGCATGTGTCCTCCCGTGCTTCCACATAAGCACGTGTAATATTCCGTGCACATTTGCACGTGTATTTAAAAATAATCCCACGCCGTGTTCAGGCAAGTGTGGACTCTTCCCGGACTCAGGGGTGGCTCCGGCATTGTTTTGGGTGAAGCCACGTGCATGCACACTGTGGACCTCCTGTTGTATTAGTTGCTGGCCCTTAATAATTTACTCAACTGATATCTGAACCTGTATTCAAGTCACTTTGAAGGGCTAAAACCCTACTTCTCACTTCTTCACCCTCTTGTCCCTCAAACTAACTCCGGGGTGCCTCCGTGACACCAACTTATAAACTTATACTGGAACCTGGGGTTGTTCCTGCCCAGATTCAAGACTCTGCACTTGCCCTTGTTATATTTCATTTAATTTTTCCCCGCCCAACTCTCCAGCCTGTCCAGGTCTCTGGATGGCAGCACAGCCTCTGGCGTGTCAGCCACTCCTCCCAGCTCGGTGTCATCAGCAAACTTGCTGGAAGTCGCTCTATTCCCTCGTCTAAATCGTTAATTAATGTATTGAATAATACAGGCCCCAGTACTGACCCCTGAGGCACTGCACTAGATACAGTCCTCCAACTGGACTCTGCCCCATTGACCACGACTCTCTGGCTTCTTCCCTTCAGCCAGTTCGCAGTCACCTCACTACCCGCTCATCCAGACCGCACTCCCTCAGTTTAGCTGTGAGGATGCTGTGGGAGACTGTGTCAAATGCCTTACTCAAGTCAAGGTAGATCACGTCCACCGCTCTGCCATCATCCATCCATCTTGTTATGTCCTCAAAAAAGTCAATGAGGTTGGTCAAGCACGACTTCCCCTTGGGAGGTCATGTTGACTGCCCCTAATGACCCTCTTATCCTTGATATGCCTTGAGATGGCACCAAGCATAAGTCATTCCAGCCGTTTCCCAGGGATGGAGGTGAGCCTGACTGGTCTATAGTTACCCAGGTCCTCCTTCTTGTCCTTTTTGAAGACTACAGTGACATTTGCTTTCCTCCAGTCCTCAGGCACCTCTCCCGTTTCCCAAGACTTGGCAAAGATGATGAAGAGTGGTCCAGCAATGACCTCAGCCAGCTCCCTCAGCATCCGTGTGTGGAGGGGTTTCTGTTAGATGGAGATTTATTGTTGAATTAGTCAGGCCCAAAGGAATCTCAAGGCCACTCCGAAAAGCTGAAAACAGGACCTGCTCTGGGAGAGAGGCATTTCTACAATAACAAGGCCTCAACGTGACGTAAATCAACGGACCTGTCATCAGTGGGACTCCAGCGTGTGGACAGCTCGGGAACATAGATGATATCCAATGAGTGAATACATGCTTGGAGCGTGGACGTGCGATCGGAGAATAGTTGCATATATAAGGAAGCTTGTTTCTGTAGTAAATGGCTTTGCGTGATTCACATTAAATTGGAATGCTGAGTCCTTTATCGTTCCAACAGCACGGAAGGGGTTTTGGGAAAGGGACCGATGGGGCAGTCTCTGGTAGGGTATCAGACACCCCAGGGTGAGGCTGGGTGACATTTTCGTGAGCTGAAACCTCCAAAGGCGGGGATCACCGAGAGTCCCCGGGTGTCCTGCTGCAGGGCAGCACCACCCGCCTGCTCAGTTTTTCCTAATGCTCCGTTCAAAGCTCCCTGGAGGGTGTTGGTGGCTGCTGCCTCTGTCCCACCAGCCGCCACTGCAGAAGGGTTTGCCTCCCCCATCATCTCCCCAAGCAGGAGTCGCTGCTTTTCCAGTGCCCTGTGTCCCCTTCAGCAGACTGAAGAGGCCCAATTGACTGAGCTGCTCCACAAAGCTCAAGTGCCCCTGACCCCACCACGACAGATGTTCCTCTGGACCTTCACCCGTGTCGTGGTTTAACCCGAGCTGGCAACACAACCGCGGCAGCTGATCACTCACCCCCAACCCCTTCCCCTCCCAATAGGGGAGAGAATCGAAAGTGAAGGGAGAAATTTGGACTGAGAGAAACGCAGTTTAATAAAATGACAAAATGCTAAGAGACTTCTAGTAAATATAGATAAACCCATCATAACTCCCACGCCCTTCTCCTCAGGACTGCTCAGCCGGTCACATCCCAGCCTGTCCCGGGACACCAGGTTTGCTCCGCCCCCAGCGCACACCTTGCGCCTTGGCCTTGTAAGACTTGCAGAGGCTTTTGTTGGCAAATCCACCACGGTGTCCAGGTTCCCCTGCACTGAAACCACAGTGTGTGACCATTTAATGATTCTGGGGCGTGGCCGGAGCGCGATGATGTCACAACAAGCCCGGCCCCCGGCAGGCTCCGCCCCTGCCGTTGCCGGGACGCGCAGGCGCAGCTCAGTCCTGTTCTGGACGCGGAGCGGAGCGGACGGCGAAGGCGAGGGGAGGAGTCAGTGGGCCGAGCCGAGCGCGAGCGACCGCAGCGAAGGGCGGGACTTGAGGAGGAGGCGCGGGAAGCGTGTGTGGTGGTGGAGAGGGAGAGGCCAAGAGACCGGCGCGACCTCGAGGCGGTGGCACGTGCGGCGACACGCCATGGCGGGCACGGCGAAGCCGAGGGAGCTGCTGAAAGCGCGGCGGGACGCGGGCAAGGCCGGGGCGCTGGGCCGGCTGCTGAGCACCTCGGCCACGAAGGTGCTGCTGCACAAGATCGAGTTCCAGCCCGCCAGCCACGGCTTCTCCGGCCAGCCGGAGCTGCTGCGGGCCAAGTACCTGCTGCTCAACCCCCGCACCGAGCCCGCCGAGCACCCCCGCGGCGCTGAGGAGGGACAGCCGGGCAAGCAGGGTGGGTGCAGAGGGCCGGGGGGCTCTCCCTGCGCTGCGCAGCCCGCGGCTCACCTGCCTCTCTCTCCCCGCAGGCAGCGACCGGACCCCGGGGCGCCTCGGGGACGGCGTCCCTGCGCCCCAGAAGGGGCTGTTCCCTGCAGGGCGCCTCGCCATGCAGTGGCAGCGTGTCCAGCGCATCGGCGCCGGGCTGCTCAACCTGGGAAACACCTGTTTCCTCAACGCCACCCTGCAGTGCCTCACGTACACGCCACCGCTCGCCAACTACCTGCTGTCCAGGGAGCACAGCCGCACCTGTGAGTGGGGAGGGGAGCACCCGCCTGTCCCGGGGCTGCGCTCAGCACCCTGCGCACGGCTCTGCCGGGGCTGTGCAGCTGCCGGGATGTGCCTTCTCTGCTCCCTCCTGCCCGTTTCTCTGTGGAGAGGACATTCCTGCATACGGGAGCATCCACTTTTCCTGGCCGTAGCAGTGTTCCTGAGCTCTGCATCCTGCGTCTCAGAGGCTCTGTCTGTGCTGGACACAGCCAGGACTAAGATGGGTCCATGAGGGTCTGAGCAGGGGTCCCAAACAGCCGCAGCCTGTGGGGACCGTGTGAGCGCAGGGCACAAGGCTGCGTACAGGCTGCAGGTGGTGTTCACAGGCGGCTTTGAACGGGAATCTGGTGGGCTCTGCTCCGAGCCGTGACCGAGGGGAGCACGTGGGGCTCACAGCCCTGTCCGTAGGGCTCCGGTGGGATCGACCCCTCAGGGCTGACCCGTGGGCTCATCAGCGAGTCCCTGTGCCCTGTTTCCCCTCCACGTGGATGCTGTCTCATCTGGAGGGTTGCAGCGACTGGTGCTGTGACTGGGGCTGTTCCAGCCGGGGTGGTGTGTGCTGGTCCCTGTGACCCCGGGATGCCCCAGAGCTCTGCTGCAGCACAGAGCTCATAGGAAAACTGAGCGTGGATGAGCCGTGCTGGACCAGAGATTCCCTGTCCCCTGTACTGCCTCCATCTCTCCTGGGTTTGTCCTCAACGTTCTGTCTTCTCCTCTCCCACTCCAGGTCACCAAAGCGGCTTCTGCATGACATGCGTCATGCAGAACCACGTCACGCAGGCGTTCGCGAACAGCGGCAGCGTGATAAAGCCAGTGTCCTTTGTCCGAGACCTCAAGAGTAAGGATGGCTGCCCTCGCGTCCCCTCCTGTAGCCGTGCAGGAGGGCAGAGACTATTGCAGGAGCAGAACCTTTGAGATCAGGGCAGGTCTTGGCAGAGGTTCTTCCGAGACGACTCACTGAGCCTGCCAGGGCCTTCACGGGCCTTGTGGGGCTTCCCCCATGGCCCACATGAGTCTGACGTCTGGTTTGGGCCGAGGGAGCTCAAACCCCGCAGTCGCTGCCCCGAGGAAGGGCGGGAGGACCTGCCTCTGTTGCAGCGCGTGCTGCGGCTGATCCCTCCCTCTCCTGCAGAGATGGCCCCACACATCCGCTTGGGCAGGCAAGAGGACGCATACGAGTTCCTCCGTTTCACCATCGATGCCATGCAGAAGGCCTGCCTGCCCAACTGCACCGAGTATGTGGGGCCTCTGGTGGTGACAGCTGCCCTTGTCTGCTGGTCCCCTGTGCCCGCGGGAGGGGACTGTGGGGTGAACGTGTCCCCCGGGCTGGGCTCATGGAGGGAGGTGCTGACTCCAGGGTCTGGGGTGGATGGCCCAGCTCTCTGCCCCTCTGTGACACAGCCCTGGGCTGCTGTCTGCCTTCTCCTGACACCTCCACCCCAGTACAGCTGCGGTTCTGTCCCCAAATCCTGTGACTGGGCTGGGTTTGGATCCTGAGGACACAGCGCTGGCCCGTGGGGGTGGCTCTTGGGGCGGGCGCTGTGTGATCCCAGCTGCCGTCTCTAGGTTGGATCGCCAGACCCAAGCCACCACCCTGATCCACCAGATCTTTGGCGGTTCCCTGCGGTCCCGTGGTGAGTGCTGGCTGCCAGGGCCTGGGCCTGTGACTCTCAGGGCTGCTGTTACCCCGAGAGCCTTGCAGTAACTTGGGAAAGTCACTAAGCATATGCAAATTATGCAGAGCTGCAGCTGGTCAGTGTTTTGGTATCTGTGGGTCACGAAGCTGCTGGCTGTGGGTCCCCAGCTCATTGCCACCAGCAAAGGAACCCACGTTGCCAGCTGTCCCGCAACACTTGTTGTCCCAGCACGTACAGACTGCGAATGCTGGTGCTGCCGTCCCAGAGCCCAAACGCGGAAAAGGGCAACACGGCAGCCGCCTGCACTGTGCTGGGGGTGGTGGTGCCGTGTTGTGCCAGGGGGTGCTCACTGCTCGTTCTCTTGCAGTGAAGTGCTCGATGTACAAAGCAGTCTCGGACACCTTTGACCCCTGTCTGGACCTGCCGGTGGAGATCACGGTACCGGGGCAGGGTCAGGTGGGGAGGAGCTCTGCTCTGCAGGGGATGTTCCTGCAGCTGCACCGCTACTGCTCGAGACTGTTTAACCTGCCAGTGTCAGGCACGGTGCAGGCAAGAGGGAATCAGCTTCTGTTGTTGCGCTGCCTCCTCTTGCCTGGCCCTGACCTCTCCTCTGTCCTGGCAGCAAGCCGCAAACGTAGAGCAGGCACTGGAGCTGTTTGTGAAGCCAGACCTGCTGGGCGGAGAGAACGCCTACCTGTGTGACAAGTGAGTGTGCGGGGCTGGGGCGGGAAGGGGCCGCCGGTGTGCTGGTGGGAAGCAGGAGGGCAGCTGCAGTACAGGAGGGCTTCTCTACCTGCTCCACCGCTAAACTGTGAGGTGCGTGGCTGTGAAGCCTGCGATGAAGCCTGTCACTCCTCATCTCCCCCGTCTTGAGACGGGGACCTGAGCCAGCAGACCTGGCCGTGAGCAGGTGCCCTGGAGCAGAACCCGCTCTCAGCAGGGTCATTTCCGTGGGGTTTGTGGCTTGGCCAGGGCTGGCAAGCACCTGGGTGGTGGAACAGCATGAACAGCTCAAGCTCTCCCTGTGCAGATGCAAGAAGAAAGTGTTGGCAACCAAACGCTTCACCATCCACCGAGCGCCCAGGGTTCTCACGCTTGCTTTGAAGCGTTTTGCCGACTTCACCGGAGGCAAGATCACAAAGGTGAGTGCTCAGCAATCCAGAGCGGGGCTGTGTCCTGTCCCGAGGCCCTGCTGCCCCGAGCAGGGTGGGAGGTGGTTCTGTGCGCAGTGCGAGCTCTACCGCAGTCCTGCAGCCCTTCCCCAGCTGTGCTGTGCTGTGGTGGGAGTTTGGCTCATCCCGGCATCTTCCTCACCGTGGGCTCTGCCTGGGGAGAGTGGGTTCCCCCTCCCTCGCGAGACGGGACTCGTAGTACAGCTGAGCTGCTCTTGCCATCTGCTGCGCAGGCTTCTGAGACATCCTCTCTCTGCAGGACGTGGGCTACCCTGAGCTCCTGAACATCCGCCCGTACATGTCCCAGACCAGCGGGGATCCGGTCATGTACGGGCTCTACGCGGTGCTGGTGCACTCGGGGTACAGCAGCCACTCAGGACACTACTACTGCTACGTGAAGGTGAGCCCAGGGCGCTCTCTTTGCACCTCTCTGTGCTGGGGGTCGGCGGGTGCTCAAGGGTCCGTGTAATGCGCAGACAGGAGGGTGCTCAGCAGAGGTGCGTGGTGTGGAGCACTGTGGGGTACGGGCTGTGCTCCATCACAGGAAGTGTGGAGTTCTCCTCTTGCAGAGACCCCTCACCTGCCCGGGGTCACCTGCGGGTTTTGGGGAGCGGAGCTCTGCCGACGGGCGCTGTTCCTGCTGCTCCTCAGGCCAGGAGTGTCCCTGGACACAGCCCAACCCCGTTCTCTCTCCCTCCGCAGGCCAGCGACGGGCAGTGGTACCAAATGAATGACAACGTGGTCCGCCCCAGTAACATCAAGGTGGTCCTTAACCAGCAGGCGTATGTGCTGTTCTACCTCAGGTGAGCGTGCCCTGTGTCCCCGGTCCCTCTGCCCCTGCTCAGCGTGTGGGACAGGGCTGGGGGCACATGCCTGGATGTGGGAAGGAGCTTGGCCCAAGTAGCCCCAGTGCCCACGTGCGTGTGCTGGCTCAGGGGAGGGCGGCAGCCGTTTGTTGTGGTTTTGCGGCAGCTCAAGAGCTCCTCACCTCCTCGGAGCTTCTGGCTCCTGGTTCTCGTGCGCAGCTATGACGAGAGTGTTGCAGTCGCTCTGACACTGGCAGTTAACATGTGCCCTGCTCTGCCTTCCCCAGGATCCCCAGCCCCGGGAAGAGCTCAGAGGGTCCCGTTTCCAAAGCTGCCTCCAGCCTGCCTGGCCGTGTCAAGCTGCCTTCTGGGTCACCGTCACCCAAGCTGGCCCTGAAAGCCAAACGCGCGGCTGCAGCGTTTCCCGGTGACGCAGCCCCGAGGCCAAAGAAGCCGCGCTCCTTGCAGCCGCCACCCGCGCCCAGAGCGGCTCCAGGACTTTGCAGCCCCAGTCACACCAGTGGGGCCAAAGCGCAGGTTCCCCGGAAGCGCTGCTGGGAGCCCGGGCCCCTGCCCGCCTCCCCTGGGCTGCCGGAGCCCATCCCCAGCCAGGAGCCGTGGGGCAGCGGGGAGAACACCGGGACACCGGCAAGGGACCCTCGCAGCAGGGCTTCTGCCAGCCTGGTGCTGGCAAAGCTGAAAGCCTTCTTGTCGGCCAGGGCTGCTCCGCAGCCCAGCAGCACCATGTCACCACCACCGGCCAAGAAGCTGGCGCTTTCCGACACATAGGTGAGTCTGAGCTTCTGCCCAGAGACTTTAGTAGGTGCCTCGTGCCTCTGGATCCGGCGCTTGTGTTGGGGAGTGCAGGAATGATGCTGGTACCTTGCTAAGCAGGAGGCGGGCGGGGAGAGCCCCTAAACCCCAGGGCTCTGCCCTCCCTCTGGGTTGGGGTGCAGGGCCAGGCCCCCGCTCTTGTTCCCATCCCTGCAGAGGCTGGAGAATTGGCTGCTGCCTCCTTGCTCAGGACGGCGGGGTGGCTGCGCCAGTCCCTGGAGCGGGGCGGCCTTGCCAGCCTTGTCAGGGCAGCGTGTCCGCGGGGGCGATGGGAGCTGGTGACACCACAGTTGGAGGCTGCAGAGTCGCCTCCTCCCCAGGCAGTGGCTGCACCGGCTCTCTGGGCGCCGCTGTGCAGCCGGGACTGGGGACGGCGCTGGGGGTTCTGTTCTTAAAGTTTCCTTCCTTTTTTCCTTTCTGCTTCTAAGGGAAAACACTTCTGATTCTTCTACTCCCCCACTTCCCTCTCCCTCTCTGTGTCTTTTCCCCTCCCCTTTCTCTGGGCTCCCCTTTTTGTTTTCTCCTCTTGGCTCACAGCAACCTCTTTTATTTAGACCACCAAGTTGTTCTTTATGTCAATAACTGCAGGGCGGCCCCCCAGGGGAGGAGAGCAGAGGGGACCACCGTGCACGTCCTCACCTGCTGCTGCCGGTTCCTGTGCCCGCCCCAGCCCCGCGCTGGGTCCCTGTGGGGCCGGGGCGCTGCCACCGGGACACCGGGCAAGAAACTGGAGCGTTCCCTCGGGAACCGGCTGGGCTGGCGGGACAGCGGGAGCGGCCAGAGGAGCCACAGGGAGGATCCGAGGCTGGAACAGCTCTGCTGGGAGGAACGGCTGAGAGACAGTCCTCAGCACTCGGACAACTCCTGGGAGAGCTTTCCGTCAGATACTTCATGGTGAAGATTTCAAACACGATTTCATAAAAGAGGGGTTTTTCTTTCCGAGTTGTTTTCTATCATTTTTTGGTTTATACAAGATGTGATAGCAGCATTCTACAATGGGTATTGATCCAGGGGGTCTCCTGGAGACATCTGGACAGGCAGGAGAATAGTCCTGTGAGGCTGGACATTATATGGATTACTTTGCCCCTCACCCCTCCCCAATCCCACCTGCTCCCTCACTGACCACCTGGGACTTGGCCTCACCAAGCTGGAGCACAAGTGTGATGGGAGCAGCTGAGGGACCTGGGGGTTCAGCTGGAGAACAGGAGCTGAGGGGAGACCTTCTGATCTCTGAACTGCCTGAAAAGAGCTTGGAGCCAGGGAGGTCGGGCTCTGCTCCCCAGGAATAAGTGCCAGGAGCAGAGGAAACGGCCTCAAGTTGCGCCAGGGGAGGTTGAGGTTGGATGTGGGGAACAATTTCTTCCCCAAAGGGCTGTGGGGCATTGGAACAGGCTGCCCAGGGCAGTGCTGGAGTCACCATCCCTGGAGGGTTGAACAGACCTGAGATGAGGGTCTCAGGACACGGGTCAGTGCTGGGGGTGGGGGAGCAGTTGGACTCCATGATCTTAGGGGTGTTTTTCAACCAAACCTTTGCATTGTAATAGTGCCTAAAGGTCACAGCCAGGGTTTCTATTGTCTTGTCCTGGTATTTTTGCAAATGGGTAGAAGTCTGTCTCAAAGCATGTAATGAAAACGAAAAAAAAGAGCATGGGTAGAGCAAACCATGGGAAGGAGGGAGGGCCAAGTATGAAGGTAAATCTCAGCAAGAACAAGTATTTACACATCACTAGTGATACGCAAAACTTGCAGGCTGTAAATCATTGACACTTTTTTTGTTACTCATGGAAACATTTCCTGTGTCCCACAGGATCCTTGTGTCACTGTTGCGAACTGCAGATGCATTTTTGGCATCAAAACAAAGGTGCATCTCAAAGCTGGGTGGGTCAGTTTGAAATTGTTACCGAGTGTATATTGGTAGCATATGAAAGAAAAAGCCTCGCAGTGATCTTTAGCACTGGGAGCTTCTGGCAGGTGTTGATCTGCGAGAAGCAGACTCAGCAGGGGTGAGAATATTCTAAAAGATGGAAATAAGGAGAGTCAGAAGAGAGATTAGATTCTGAGGGATCTTAAGAGTGAACATGAAATAACCGAATGCAAAAGCAAGTGTTAATGCTGCATTTTGACTGAGCTGGAGGGTAGAAGTCTGGGCTTTGGAAAGCTCGGAGTTTGCACAGGGTGGAAGGCAAGAGTCATAACAGCAAAAAGGGAGAAGGGCTGGAGCTGACTTCTGCTGGGAAAAGCATTTTTGCCTCCCCTAGAAAAACAGGTGGCTTCCAGAAACACGTTCAGTACCCATTTTCTCAATCTGGAGGTGTCCTGGTGGAGGAAGCCTTAGCACCGCACTGACACACGCAGGGCAGGCGAGGCAGAAGAAGATGCGCTGTCTGGGTTACCGGCTCAGGCCACTGAACAGCGGCACCGACTGTGATAGAGAAAGCAGCGACTGAGGGGAGCTGGAAGGGGCCTTGGCTACAGGTAACCGTGCCCTGGGCTGAGAGGGGCTGGCGCTGCGTCTAATGAACGTGACTGAGCATCTTCCTTGTCTGTGTGCTGATCTTATTCAATTGTGGTGTTTCACAAGGGAGAGAGAAAGAGAAAGGACATGAAAAGTAAATGTCGTGCTATTGGCATTTCAAAACTGCCTTTCTGTTGTTTTCAAACAGGCTCGGAATATCTCCTTTCGGAACCTGTGTCTTTGGAGATGTTGGAGGAGACAAAGGAGGAGGACACCCAGGAGGAAGACACACGAGGAAGATGTGGAGTCCCTGCACAGCCTTCCTGAGAGTCTGAGGAACCAACCAAGGAAGACGAGGAGACTCCACAGAGCGTTCAAGAGGCAAGTCACTGGTGTACGGACCGTTCTGTGTGACTAGGGGACATTTTAGAGACGGAGGGGAAAAACAAACAGCTTATAAAGAACCCAAACCCCAGCCTCCCCAAACCAGGATTTTGTTGCAGTGTCCTCAAAAGAAATCCTTTCTAATTTAGCTATTGCTGTGCTTAAGGCTGTGGTAGTTAAAAGCCCTGAAATTTTAATTGTTCAAGCGGTGTGTTCAAGTGCGGATTGGACTAGATGATCTTCTGAGGTCCCTTCCAATCCCAAACATACTGTGTGATACTGTGTGTGATGACCAAACATTAGGCAGTTGCAGGGGACCAGTATATGTATTTCTAAAGTTAATTGTTACCTCATTGTCTACTATTCTCTTGTTCTTTGCTCCTCCCTGCAAATCCAAACAGCGCTGAAAAGAAAGCTGTGGAGGAGAAGTCTGGTTTAATGGTGCCCACTTGGTGCTGTAGCTGGGCTGTGAGAGGGTCTTAAAATCCTTGTAGGATTTGGTGAAATCAGGTAGAATGAAGGTAGCATGAAAGAAAAACAAGAGACCCATAGATAAGCTGAATTCTTGCAACAATGCAATTATTTCCCTTTTAACCCTATGAAGAGAAGAAAAAAGAAGATAACATATTTTAGTCAGATTATTAAAGCCTGTATCTGCCTCAGCATACTCTAGATCACTTCAGTATTACACAGAAAACCTAAATGCACAGCCCAGCAGATCAGATCAGTTCACCTGTGACAACACAGCCCAGTCTTGGTTTTGTAGCTCAAAGCGATGTTCTTGCTTTCATGTGCTCCCTCCTGTTCACAGCTGCAAGTTCCAACAGTCTCTGCACCAGCAGAGCTCCTGAGAGAACTGGTACTAACCCTTGTGGATCAAAATGTTCCTGCAGCGGCTGTTAGTGCTGTGTTCAGGAGATCTGGACACTCTGGTTCAGTTCTTACCTCTTTCATTGGTGTGCACAGTAACTTGTGCACTCAGGTCCTCTCTGCTTTCGTTTGAAGTCCAAAAAAACCCCAGGTAAGTCAAGGCAGCTAAAAGAGCCCGGGAGGGCTCTGCTCCCTGAACACAATATTCCAGGTGTGGTCTCCCCAGGGCAGAGTAGAGGGGCAGGAGAACCTCTCTGACCTACTGACCACCCCCTTCTAACCCACGCCAGGTACCATTGACCACCACTCTCTGGCTTCTTCCCTTCAGCCAGTTCACTGTTGAGTGCACCAGGTTGGGAGTGCCTTGGTGATATCCTTGATCTGGGCTGCAGGTAGACTACAAACTTCCCTTTGATGAGGGTCAACTCTGCATGTTGGGCGCTCTGTCCCTCTCAGAAGGGAATTACCTACTACAATTACCCTTCTTTCTTTCTTATCAGAGTCAGTCTTGAGGTGTGGGGTCAACTGCCTCTTTCTATGTGGCCTTGTAGGTGGGCCTTGCACCACATCCTCACCTACCTCTTCTTCAAGTTCCAGGGCCTCAAACTTATTACGGAGGGGCACCTGAGGAAGCAAAGCAGGCAAGGAGTGGGGGTTGCCCGTGACGCTGAACTGGAACTTGCTTCCAACCCTCATCATCTTTGTGGTCCCCTACCTCAGCCCAACAGCAACAGGGCAGGGGCTGTCTCGGGTCTTCCCCCTCTGCCTGACAGGGCAGGGGGTCCATCACCTTTTGGAGGGTATCCCCCTGGGACCTTTCTGACTGGTACATCAGGGAGTTACTCCACCAGTTAATCTCCTTTTCACACTCCCTGATGGACCTCGGTGTCTGGACCTTCTCCCTAAGATTTGCGATCATGCTGAGCAGATCTTGCACCAGCTCACACCTCACACATGTGGGATGCTGGCCATCCTCCCCAAGCAGCAGCAGGCTCTGGCAATCCCTGCAGCCAGAAACCTGAACAGCCACGGTTCGGGGCAAGGCCTCTGTCTGAGTTGCGACAGTCTTTTTGTGACAAGCTCTCTTTCTGGAGACCGTGGTCAGCAGCGCTCTGGGACACTGGCAATAGGTGAGAGGGTCTACCAAGCAAGGAGTGACACCCTCTGCACCCTACTACACGAGCTAACACACCCGCTGCTGCAGCAAAGTGTGGGTGGTACTCACCCACTTGACAAGCTGGTTGCTCCCCTCCCAGTGTCTGCTGAGCAGTGACAGTCGCTACCCTCTCGGAGGCTTTTTCAAGGCAAGGGGTCGGGGTGTGATCGCCGACACTGTGGTAACACCACGCCACGTCAGCCACTCTTGCAAGGGCTGCCGGGGGCTTCCAGGTCGAAAAATTGGGATCCGGGGAACCGCAAAACCCCGTGTACCTCAGGATCCGCTGAAACGACTCCAGCTGAGCTGGCGCCAATCAGCTGACCCCGGGGACTGAGATTTAGATTGCATATTAGGAAAATATTCTTCTCAGAAAGGGTTGTCAGGCGTTGGAACAGGCTGCCCAGCGCAGTGGTAGAATCACCATCCATGGAGGGGTTTAAAAGGCATTTAGACAAGGTTATTAGGGACATGATTTAGTACCAGAGTTAGATTAGGTTATGGTTGCACTTGGTGATCCTGAGGGCCCCTTCGAACTGAAACGATCCTATAATTCTATGATTGTATGATTTATATCTGGTCTTCAGAACTTGTACACTTAATCAGATCAGTTTCAAAAGTGTGGTTGAAGAGGAAGGGATGTAAAGAGAAGAAGTGATAGAGGAATTCTCCAATTGATATTGATACAGAGTTCCTCCTAAAGAGGTGTGTATGGGAAGGAGAAGCCATCTCCTTGGGGTCCATCATTGCATGGACAGTGTTGTTCCTCACCTCCCCAGCCCAACTGTGTCTATTTGTATGTTTGGCTGTGTCAGTGGAAAATATACATCCATATGACACACATAAGGTTTAGAACCCTCCAAGAGCAGGTCTTAGATTTGGAATCTATTCAGAAGTTGACCTTGGGTCACCTCATCTCCCCAGTACCCCAGAGACAGACAAACAGACACACACACAGACAAACTCACTCACACACACACACAAATCAGTCAGGGAAGGACTAATCTGGAGTTTGAAAATCATAGAATAACTTGAGTTGAAAAGGACCCATAAGGATCATTGAATCCAAGTCTCTGCTCCTCACAGGACTACCTAAACTAAACCATAAAACTAAGAGCATCTGCCAGATGCTCCTTGAACTCTGACAGATGTGGTGTCATGACCACTTCCCTGAGGAGCCGGTTCCAGTGACTGACCACCCTCTCAGTGAAGAACCTTTTCCTAATGTCCAATCTGAACTTCCCCCGATGCAGTTTCACTCCATTTACATGTCCTATCACAGGTCATCAGGAAGAAGAGATCAGCGCATCCCCCTCCACTGCCCACCATGAGGAAGGTGCAGACTGCAATGACGTCCCATCCAGCCCCAGCCGTGTCCCATGCAGGGGCTGCTACAGCCCTGCTCTGGCTCTGCCAACCTCTGGGCAAGAAGGGAGGCCGGGCAGGGCTGGCTGTTCCCTGACACAGGCACCGAGTCCCACAGCAGGAAGAAGATGGACAGAGAGCAAACCTCACACGTGAACTTGGGGAAGTGGTCAGTGCTGTAAATGGCAGCGGGAGAGACAAATGTCCTGGGAACCTTCCCAGTCTGGCTGGAGCTGGACATGGCACGAGGACATGGAGACCAGTGCAAAACCAGCACTGCTGGTGTCAGCTCCAGGAGATCCCCAGCACAGACGGCCTGTGCCCCTCAGTGCCAGCCCCTCTCCCCAGCCCAGAACAGGAGTGCTGCTCCAGCAGCAGAGCAGCCGGCCCCAAATGAGTGTCTGCAGAAGGGGGTTTCTCTTCCTCCTGGATTCCTCCCTGCAGGCACAGCAATGCTCCCTTGCTCTTCTCCAGAGACGTCCCTTTCCCTGGGTGACTGTGTCCAGGCTGGGCTGGCCAGGCAGCCTTGGTTCCCACTCTGGGCTCTCCTCAGGGCCCTGAGCTGGCCCCGCTGCTCTGAAAAGACCATGAACTGCTCTTGTCCATGACCATGGCTCCAGGGAGCCCAATGCAAAAGTGGCAGAAAGGATCTGTCCAGTGAGGCGGTGAGGAGCAGCCCTGAGGTCCACAAGTGCCTGATCCTCCTCATGGCAGCTGGGCTCTTGGCTCCTTGACCCCTCCTGCGTGCCAGGACTGAACCCCCAGTTCCAGAGGACATGTACAAGATGAGACACAGACAAATAATTTCCTGCTGGTTTCTTTGCTGTGTTTACCTGCACTGGGAGCAATGCTCCATTTGTATATGAGGACTTTACACCACAAAACACTGGTAGAGGGCAATAAATAATATTCTTTCAGTGGGAATATGATTTGAAGTATATTAAACAAAAAGAAAACCAAGACATATATGTTAAAAAAAGCCTCCAAGCTTTCTCCTGAGGATGATAGACTGCTTATTGATACTGCAGTATTCCTTGGTCAAATAATTTCCTCAGGGAATCCTTGATCTCTTTGTTCCTCATACTGTAAATGAGGGGGTTCACTGCTGGAGGCACCACCGAGTACAGAACGGACACCACCCGATCTAGGTTTGGGGAGAAGATGGAAGGGGGCTTCAGGTGAGCAAAAATACCAGTGCTGACAAACAGGGAGACCACGGCCAGGTGAGGGAGGCACGTGGAAAAGGCTTTGTGCCGTCCCTGCTCAGAGGGGATCCTCAGCACGGCCCTGAAGATCTGCACATAGGACACCACAATGAACACAAAACACCCAAAGACTAAACAGGAGCTAACAACAAGAAGCCACACTTCCCTGAGGTAGGAGTGTGAGCAGGAGAGCTTGAGGATATGAGGAATTTCGCAGAAGAACTGGTCCACAGCATTGCCCTTGCAGAGTGGCAGTGAAAATGTGTTGACCGTGTGTAGAAAAGTGTTGAGAAAGCCACTGGCCCAGGCAGCTGCTGCCATGTGCACACAAGCTCTGCTGCCCAGGAGGGTCCCGTAGCGCAGGGGTTTGCAGATGGCAACGTAGCGGTCATAGGCCATGATGGTGAGAAGGGAATACTCAACAGAGATCAAGGAGAGAAAAAAAAAGAGCTGTGTAGCACATCCTCGATAGGAGATAGTCCTGGTGTCCCAAAGGGAATTGGCCATGGATTTGGGGACAATGGTGGAGATGGAGCCCAAGTCAAGGAGGGAGAGGTTGAGGAGGAAGAAGTACATGGGGGTGTGGAGGTGCTGGTCACAGGCTATGGTGGTGATGATGAGGCCGTTGCCCAGGAGGGCAGCCAGGTAGATGCCCAGGAAGAGCCAGAAGTGCAAGAGCTGCAGCTCCCGTGTGTCTGTGAATGGCAAGAGGAGGAACTGGGTGATGGAGCTGCTGTTGGACATTGGCTGTTTCTCTGTTCAAAAAAGGAAACAACAACTTAATATTAGGACAGACTCCACGGAGCAAAACTACTCTCTTTTTCATTAACATCACCCCAACTGAAATGCGTTTCCTTTCTCTGGTCTGTGCTGGCTGAGTGTGCTGTGAGCAGCAGAACCTCTGCCCGTGTGCTGCCAAGCAGCCAGCTCTGCTCTGCTGCACTGGGGACACGGGAGCTGGGTTGTGGCAGCTCCAACGTTCACAAGCGGTGTCCGATTTTATGCATTGTTAATGGAAATCGTCAGTATCTGCACTCTTGACACTGAAAAGCACGGGAAGCAGAGCCGTGTTTTAACATGTCTTTGTAATGATTTTGTCTGTGTTTTTAGTTTTTCACCATCACATCCCGTGACTGGGTTTTTGTAGGGGTCAAAATCTTCATCTTTATGAGGTAAAATGTGAAGAGTCTTGAGAGAGGACAGGCGAAAGGGCTCATCTTTCTGTGGCTCAGTGCAGAGTCAGGACAGCAGAAGAGTCCATCAGTCTTCTTGCCATCGCTCCTGTGCCTTTGCTTGTGCTACTTTGAAGATGACTTCACACACAAATTACTCCTTAAAAAACCCCAAATATTTGGACTCATATGGGAGCGGGGGAGCATTGTTTGAAAGGGCAGATCTGCAAACTGTTCTCTGTTCCAGCCCACTGTCGGAGATGTGATGGAGAGAGCAGGACCCGACCTCTCACCGAGTGAAGCAAAGAACTCTGAGAGGACAGTGCGGACCCCAAGGAAAGGCTCAGCACTGCTGGGATCCTACAGCAGACCTGAGCCTTTCTGGGGGCAGCTCGTGAGCCCAGCAGGACAGGCAGAGCAGGGTCAGGCTCCTGAAAGCGACATGTCCTAAAGGGACAGTCAGATCATTGCCCAGCACACAACACCCAGCATCATCTGCAGACAAGGACCGAAAGAGCTCCTGAACACCCCCTGCTCTGCTGCCTGGAGCTGTCCCTGCCTGCAGCTGTGTCTGTGTCCCCAGGTCTCCTGCTGTCAGTGCCACAGATCCCATCCCACTCGCTGTGTGCTCAGCTCTGCCCTGCAGACCCCTCCCAGCAGCCGGCACTGCCCAGGGACAGCTCTGTGTGACTCCAGGAGTTACAGCTGAATTACCCTGCACCCAGAGACTTACCATGTCAAGGGCTGCAGAGATGTCTCCTCCAGTGAACTCTCGGTCACGCTCCCAGTCCTGAGCCACTTCCTCACTCCTCCCTCCTCAGCAGCTCCAGGCAGAGCCCTCATCCCTGCTGCGTGTGCAGAGGAGCTGCTCCTGGGCAGAGCTGTCTCTCTGCAGCGCTGCCGCTGCCATGAGCTCCCTCTGTGCCAGGAGCCCGGCCCAGCTCAGCAGCACAGGAGCAGCACAAGGCACTTTAATGACCCCTCTGGTGGGTTTGCTGCTGAGTCCATGAACCTCAGGCCCTGAGAGGAAGTTGAAGAAACATCTCAAGAAGTCAATGTCAGATTCAAACTCCAAACTTCCTTGTAGTGCTAATGGGTCCCACCGAGGAACACTACTGAGAAACCAGGTGCAGGGTCTGGGTAGAGAAGAAAACTGGAAGCAGAGATGACATATCAGGAAAAGCAAAGTAAAGGTGGCTCTGATGGGCAGTGAACATGGATGTGCTGCATGAACGCTGCAGGCCGGGGAAGAGCAGCTAGAAAGTGCCTGGAGGAAAAGGCCCTAAGGGTGTTGGTGACAGCGTCTGAACATGAGCCAGTGTGTGCCCAGGTGGCCAAAAAGGCCACCAGCATCCTGGCTTGTATCAGGAATAGTGTGGCCAGCAGGACCAGGGAAGTGAGCGTTCCCTGTCAGTAGATGAAACACTCCCACCCAATTTGTTGTCATCTGCAAATTTACTAAGGGTGCACTCAATCCCTTCATCCAGATCATTGATAAAGAGGTTAAACAGAACTGCCCTTGACGCATCCAGCAGCAGGTACAGCGAGTGATGGCACCACCAGCTGAGGTGCCATCACAGGTGGAGGAACCATGGCACATGAAGCTATTGACACAAATACAGCTGAAGAGAAGGTTACAGAGAGCAGCACAGATGACAATACAGGTGCTGTTACACCTACAGGTCCACCCCGCAGTGGACGCCCTGCCCCTCCCAGCCTGGGTGATGCGTCACAGTGAGGCCCTTTGTGACCCGCTGTGTGACACCACACGGTGCCATATACAGGTGGCGTGACCGCAGCCCTGCACTGTCTGTCAAGACAGCGACGGGACAGGACAGGAGAGCGGAGCTGGCGAGGAGACCCCGAGCACAGCCCACGACTTTCATTGCCAGTCCCGGCACTTCAGAGCACAGAGGCCTTTGCCTGAAGTTCCCCCTTCCCCAATAGTACAGAGGACTTTCCCTTAAGTTCCCGTCCTTTCCCCCCGCTTCCCGGCATTTCACAGGATGGCAAAGAGACCGCCCCCCAGCACCCCAAGGGCGGCCTGGGAAGAGGTGGAGGCTTCCCAGGAGAGCAGTTCTCTGCTGGACGCCTGCAAGGTCCCCACGGTCCAGCTGATGCAGACCGGTGAGTGCAGGGCTGCCTCAGGGCTGGGCAAGGGTCCGGGCCAGTAAACAAATGGGCCAGTGAGAGCGACCAGCTCGATGCCAGGATCACGTTTCCTTGGCACAGCGGCAGTGCAGTCCTGCAGGTGGGGGACATGGCGGTGCTTGACCACCAGGGCTGCCCAGGAGCAGCTGGAAGCCGGCCCCAGCACAGCCGCCCTCCTCAGCCGTGCTGAGCTTCAAGCTCTTTTCATGGTTGCGGAAGCTTGTTGGCAAAGATGCTGTGTCCAACTGACTCCTCTGTGTTTCCCCTCCACGTAGGCGAGACACTGCCAGAGGAGAACCCAAAGCATCCAGAGCTCCAACCTGCATGGGATTCTGTGAGCATCTGGACAATTGCTTCACTCCACCACGGTATCAACATGGCCAAGGTAACGAGCTCCCACCTTGTGTCAGGAGACACCTGTGAGCAAAGCGACCCAGAATCAGCAGAGTTGGCATGGCCTCACTGTCCCTGGTGAGAGGGTTCCTGCTCTCCCCACGTAGGGACTGTCCGAGGGTGGTACAGCCGTCCTGGACACCAGGGAGCCCTGGTTCCCAGCAGGGCAAACACATAATGCCCATGCTCCCAACCCTCCTCCCTCCACCTGGGGAGCCTCTGCTCTAATCCTCCCCCCTGCAGTGACGGCAGACCCTGTTTCCAGCTTCCCTGCAGGCACTGCTGACAGCGCTGCCGGGCATCTCTGGCCAGAGCTGCTCATGGTGCTCAGCCAAGCAGCACCAGCAGGGTGGTCAGCACGACATGTCTTCCCCATCTTCCTTCCTCCTGTAGGAGTTTGGAGAAAACCGCCAGCCTGCCCAGATGACGGACATTCTCATGGTGGCCATTGAGGCCTTGACAGCAGAGGATATCTGTGACAGGCAGATGGGCAGCAGGGTCCTGGACACGGCCATGGGAGACCCGGCCTCCTGGATGACAGATGTAAGTGCCCTGTGGCTGGATTGTCCTGCCTGTGAGCCCTGTCAGGCCTTGTCCTTCCCTCCTTCCCTAAAGCAGCTCTCTCAGGCACCTGAAGCCATTTCAAGAGAGCGGAGAAGGACGGGGAGGGCAGCAGTTTCAGTGGCAGCTTGGGGAATGGCTGCAGCAGCACCAGGGGCTGCAGCATCCTCACCCGTCTCACATCCAGGTGCCAAAGCTCATGAGATACATCTACAAAAACATCGAGGGCGTCTCCACGGAGCCAGCCCGGCACAGCCTGCACTCACTCCTCCTCCTGCTGACGGAGCGGTGCTCCAGGGAAGTGGTGAGGAGCCTGTTGGAGATCTCTCCAACATGTGACAGGTATTGGCCCTGACAGCCCTGGGGGCTTGTTCCCTGTGGGGAGGAGGGCACAGGGATTCTCTGGCTGCCAGACCCACATCCCCAAGGAGAAGGGCTTCCATCCCACCACGTGTCCCAGCCCCACTGGGTCAGCCAGGCCCGCAGCAGCCCAAACTGGCCAATCTGGAGCCCAGCGCCACCACGCTCCTCCCTGCCCAAAGGGCAACACCACCTCAGGCCCGTCCTGCCTGCCCGGGCAGGGCCCCCGGGCACCCCAAGCAAAAATGGTGGGCAGGGCCAGGGCTGCAGCACCGCCCGGCTCTGGAGGACCTGGCTTGGATATGCTGCCCTGGCCGAGGCAGCCCCGCTGACGGGCGCTCTGGCTCTGCAGCGCTGCCCTGGCCATGTGGGAGGTGATGATCTCCATGCCTGGGACTTTGTGGAGCGTCCTGACCGAGCTGCGCAGCGTGCTCCAGGACCTGCAACTGCACAAGGTGTTCAGCTGTGCCATGGAGGACGCCTGCATCAGTCTCTTGGCTGTGAGTGTCCACGCTCATCTTCAGGGCTGTGCCTGCCCCTGCGGGGAACCAGGCACAGCCCCCTCCCTGTCTGTCAGCTCAGAATGGCCAGCTCCCCCAGGACATACAGACACGGCCTCTCAGGGTCAGCATGGACCTGACCAGTACCACCAGACCCTGTGCCAGACGCCTGGGGCTGCCCCGTGCGGTTTCGGCCCTGGTGAAAACACACCACGTCTGCCCCTGCCCAGGCAGCACTGTGCTCACCCCCGCCTGCATTGCCCTGCCTGGCTCTGCCCCCTGGAAAGCTGGGGCAGGGACAGAGAAAGGGGCAGAAGCCAGAGACAGCCCAGTTGCTGGCCCTGGGGCAGAGGAACGGTCTCTGCACGGGCTGAGGGCCTTCAGCTCTGGGGAGAGGAGACACTTGCCACCGGCCTTGTCATGCCTCCTTCGTGTCAACACACTGGAGGGAGCCCCACCGGCTCTGCTGTTCTCTCACTGCTGCCTTCACTTTAGCTGCTGCTGCGCACTGACTTTGGATCAGAGAAGTTTGCTGCCCTCTACAAACCCGAGAGTTTCCTGAGGAATCCGAGTTGGATGATGCTCTCGGTGGTGCTCGAGAGCCTCATCACGCTTTCAAAGGCACATATGATGGTGAGTGAGGCACAGTCAGCTGGAGCCATGTTGGCAGCTGGGGGCTGCAGCAGTGGGTAATGCGTTGGCTTGGCCTTGGTGGGAGTCTGAATGTGGAGTGATGGCTCCAGTCCCCCTCTCTGCTATGGAGGGGGCTGGTGGGCGCCTGGGGAGCCCTCCAGGCACAGAGGGTTTCCCATCCTTCCGCCCCTTCAGGCTTGTCAGAAAAGGGGGTGGCTGAGCAGGGGACACTGCTCTCCTGCCCCCCCTTCCCTGATCCATGCTCTCCCCACATCCCCATCAGTGGCCGCTGCCTGTCAGGAGGCTGCTGCAGCGACTCCTGTGCCACCTGCTGGGAAGATGAACGGGAGGCTGGTCCTCAGTGGCCAGAGCATTTTTGCCAGGGTGATCTTTCAGCGCTTCACAATAAGGAAACTGTGTTTCTTACAGGCAAGAAAAATACTGGTCCTGCTGCCAGACATCATGGAGACCATGCAGGACACCAACAGTGATGTCAAGAGGAAGGCCCTGCTACTCTTCAGGAACACGATGGGTCACCTGGACCGGGAGGAGGCGAGCCCCATCGCTCTGCAGCTGGCGGAGAAGCTCCTGCCCCTCTTTGATGATGTAAGGCTGCCCTGGGAGCCCCAGCCCGAGCCCTACAGATGGGCACTTGGCAAAGACAGCTGCCCCTCAGCCCAGCCCCGTGGGCAGCCCTCGGGCAGGGCTCCCCTCATGCTCCTCTTGCATGGCCTTTCAGGGCTCTGGGGCCATCCAGCCTCAGCTGTAGATCTGCCCCACGGCTCCTGTGCTCAGGATCCGACCCCTCACATCAGCCACGCTGACGCCCTTTGCTCACCGTGGGCTGGGAGTGCCTGTTGCTGAAGTTCCCCATCCTCCACCCTACCAGGAGTCCAGCCTGGTGCGGGAGTTCTCCATCAGCCTCTTCAGAGATGTGATGGACACTGTGGTGGGGAGAAACAAGAAGATGCTGAGGAAGACAGTGAAGAGGGTCCTGGTCCCACTGTTCCTCCGTATGAATGACCAGAGCAAGAGCGTGGCCAAGGTGCAGTGACCAGAGTTGTTGGGAAGGCTGTGCTGCAGCAGCAGCCCAAGGCCACCCCACACAAGTCCCTACAGGCTTCCCAACTGTTCCTGCACGTGTGGGAGGCCAGGGCTGTGAGTCCCCATCACTGCCCCCAGGTCTTTGAGCCCCCAGCTCTGTCCCCCAGGGCTGTGCCCAAGAGACCCCCAGGTGTTTGGGCCGGAGACAACCCCAGCCCCTGAGGGCAGGATGGCCTCAGGACAAAGTCCTGCTCACCCAGTTCCCCCTGCTTTGGGCCAGCTAACTCGGGCTGTGCAGGGGGCTGCAGCACTTACAAGGGCTGCAGAGCCAGCTTGTTCAGGTGTCCTGCTGGGGGACGCCCGTGGGAGCTGCTGCTGGCTCCGTCCTGCCCCGGGGTCTCTGGGACTCCAGCCCTCACTGCCTGCAGCCGTGGGCCCTCAGCTCCTCTGCCCCTCAGGCTGCCCCCAGCCCCGGTGGAAGCTCAGCAGCTCTTGAGGATCTCTGTTCTGCTGGCCAGCAGCAGGCTACACCTGAGGTGGCAGCTGCCCCGTGTCCCTGCCCTGGGCACTGAACCCACTTCAGACTCCATTCCCTGATGCCTCTTCCCACAAGGGGCTGGGAACAGCTCATGCTGGGCCAAGAGGAGGGAAGGTGCCAGGTGTCTTCCCCCGGGGTGCGGTGCCATCTCCCAACCTCTGCTTCTCTGCAGGCCTCTAGGGACGCCCTGCTGGACTGTGCAGGGTTCCTGGGATGGAGGAACCTCAGCACCCTGGTCCAGACACATCAGATACACCGCATCGGAGAGTGTTTGGTAAGAATTGGACGAGGGCTGCCCCAGGTGCCCCGTGGGGAGGGCTGTGCAGCTGAGCCTCACCTGCCCTGTTCCAGCCCGGAGCCCACAGCCTGGAGCCACATCCTCCTTCCCTGCCTTCAAGCACAGACCCCCCAAGGGCTCTTCTCCAGGCCCCTCTCCCCTCCCTGCCCCCAGGTGCTAAACAAGACCCTGGCACATGTTGGCCCTGGCCGTGGGACAGAGGGCTCTCAGCACTGCCAGGCCCCCTCTGCCCTCTGCTCTCTCTGAACCTCAGCCCCACAGGGCTCCTGTCTGGGAGGGAAGAGGCCACTGGTAGGAGGGACTGGTCCGGGTGGCTGGGCAATGTCTGTACCAGACCCATGCCCTTGTGTTCTCACCAGCTCCAGCAGGACAAGAGCAGGCTGGAAGAACAGCTGTGTCAGAGCCTGCTGTATGTGAAGGACGCTCAGGCCACCGTGCGACTGGAGGCCGTCAGGTTCACCGGTGAGCCACAGCCCCCGGGGACCCTCTGCTGGCAGCCTGGCCCCCGTCCCCACCGCTGCACGGGCAGCGGCCTTGGGTCCTGTCCTGCCCGGGGCCAGCCCTGCCCAGGGGTGCAGGGTGTGCAGCCGAGCCGGCCGGGCCGGGGCCGTGCTGCCGGGAGCGTGCTGGGGAGCAGAGGCCTGACAGGAGCTCTGTGCACAGGGCTTGGCGCGCGGTACCTGAAGAACCGCAGCAATAAGGTGGAGAAGCTGAATGAAATCACCAAAGGTGAGTGGGGGCCGTGCTGTGCTGGTGGGCAGGGGACAGGGCCTGGGCAGGGCGCTGCCATGCCTGGTCCTCCTCCAGGAAAGCGCTTCAGGGGCAGAGGATGTGGCAGGGGCACCTGGCACGTCCCGGAGCAGCAGCTTCCAGCTGGCCTGTTGCTCTCATCTGCTCCTCCCGGCCAGGGGAAGAGACGAGTGGGGCTGGCACAGTTCGGAGGGGACTCCTGGGGGTCTCTGCAGGCAGTGGGGGCTCATCTCTGCTCTGCGTCCCTCTCTTGCAGTCCTCCTGCCCTTGATGGAAGACCCTGATACCTGCGTCAAGCACTTGGCATTTCAGACACTCTACAACCTACTGATAGAGTTCCCAAGACCAAAACAGAGATGGTGGTTGCTGAGCTGCTGGATCTGTGGGAGCCAAAGAGAATAAATTCTCTCTCAAAAATGGCCATATTTGAATATCTTTTTTTCACTAAAGCTGGAAGACAAAGCCCAGTCCCATGGTGTCCTTCCCATGGGGACCACCCTGAGCGTTCCAAGCAGTGTCACTCCTGGCCTCTGCCGCTGCCCGCGGGACAACACAGCTGGACCCAGGGTGTCCTGGCAACAAAGCCCCAGTGACCCGTTGGTCCACATACTTCTGTATAACCTGTCCAAGGCCCTTTAGCTGGAGCCACACGTCCTGCCTTTCCCACATCGCAGAGCTCCAGCCTTGGGGATACATGAAGGTACTGAAAGAAAAGAGACAGGCAGTGTGTGTGGGGAGCAGGGCAGGGGATTGGAGAGGCTAGAGAATGGGAAAAGCTTTGCCTGGAGCAGTCCTAACTCATAAGTGTGCTTCCCTCCCATGGCAGTGCCTCATAAACAAAGGGTCGGATGTCCAACACAGCTTCATCACCCAGTTCCTCCTCCTGGCATTCACAGACACACGGGAGCTGCAGCTCTTGCACTTCTGGCTCTTCCTGGGCATCTACCTGGCTGCCCTCCTGGGCAACGGCTTCATCATCACCACCATAGCCTGTGACCAGCACCTCCACACCCCCATGTACTTCTTCCTCCTCAACCTCTCCCTCCTAGATGTTGGCTTCATCTCCATCAGTGTTCCCAATGCAATGGCCAATTCCCTCACGGACACCAGGGCCACCTCCTACTTGCGTTGCTATGCAAAGTTATTTCTGCTTCATTCTTGATCGTAACAGAGTATTTTCTCCTTGCCATCATGTCCTACGACCGCTATGTTGCCATCTGCAAACCCCTGCACTACGGGACCCTCCTGGGTATCAGAGCTTGTGTGCACATGGCAGCAGCTGCCTGGGCCAGTGGGTTTCTCGTTGCTCTGCTGCACACGGCCAATACATTTTCACTGCCACTGTGCACGGGCAATGACCTGGAACAGCTGTTCTGTGAAATCCCCCAGATCCTCAAGCTCTCCTGCTTAAACTCCTACCTCAGGGAAGTCTGGCTTCCCTTGGTCAGTGCCTGTTTACAGTTTGGGTGTTTTGTGTTCATTGTGGTGTCCTATGTGCAGATCTTCAGGGCCGTGCTGAGGATCCCCTCTGAGCAGGGACGGCACAAAGCCTTTTCCACGTGCCTCCCTCACCTGGCCGTGGTCTCCCTGTTTGTTAGCACCCCTTTTTTTGCCTACCTGAGTCCCCCTTCCATGTCCTCTCAGTCCCTGGACCTGGTGGTGTCATTTCTGTACCTGGTGGTACCTCCAGCAGTGAACCCCCTCATCTACAGCATGAGGAACAGAGAGATCAAGGATTCCCTGAGGAAAGGATTTGAACACATACTATTTCAGCATCATTAAGGTACCCATACAACTTAGAAGACTTCCAGGGTATCTCAGGAAAAATCAGGACTATTTTTGGTTTTTTCTTTATTTTATATATTTGCCTTTATACCTATGATAACAAGAAGTGCCATGAAATAGTATTATTCATCCCACCTCTTGACACTGGTGAAACCCCAGTAGGCGGCTCAGCGTCACACAGCTCACTCCTCCAAAGTAGGATGGGGGAGAGAATTGGAACTCTAAAAGTGAGACAACTCAGGAGTTGAGACGAAGGCAATTTGATAGATAAATCTAAAGTTGTGTGCATAAACAAAGCAAAACAAGAACTGCATTTGCTCCTCCCTGTCAGCAGGTGGGTGCCCAGCCACCTCTAGCTAAGCTGGGCTCCAGCACACCTAGCAGTTACTTGGGAAGATAAGCACCATCACTCCAAGTGTCCTGCCCTCCCTTCTTCTGCTCCCGACTTTTACTGCTGAACATGACATCATATGGTGTGGAAGGTCCCTTTGGTCAGCTGTCCCAGCTGTGTCCCCTCCCAGCTCCTTGTGGACCCCCAGCCCACTTGCTGCTGTGGTGTGTGAGAAAAAGAAACAGCCTTGGCGCTGGGTAAGCTCTGCTCAACAGTGACTAAAACATGCGTGTGTTACTAACACTGTTCTCATCCCAAGGGCAATACATAGCGTCATACAAGCATGAAGAAATTGAACTCTATCCCAGATGAAACCAGCACATGTACATACAGAACCAGTCTTCTTGCATAAATAAAGAACCCTGAAGAAAACAATTTGTCTGAGCTCCCATCTCTTCCAATCTTCTCTGGAGCTGGGGATACAGAAAGGGTTAAGGACCCAAAATCCCAGCTGACACGTGGAGGAGCTGCCCATGGGACCCAGAGGCTGCATCCTGCTGACTCAGCAGGCGCTGCCCCTCTGCCGCCTGATTGTCATCACAGCTGCTGCTTCCCTGGAGCCACGGACATGGAGGATGTGGCCTCTTCAATGCTGGCCTCTCCTCACTTCCACTGTCCTCTTGTGCTCTTGCATTTGTGCTGCCGCTAAGGTCTTGTGTACCTTGTGACAGTCCTGGTGTATCTACAGTGGCATCCCTGTGGCTGTGGACAGGAGCAGGCCATGGGAACCACTGTGTGAGATCTGGCCTCACTGCTGGCACCACCAAGAGCACAGGGGCTCCTCAGGGCGGGGTACCCTTCCAAAGCTGGTGTCAGGAATATGCCCGACAAACTGCTCCCTCAAAGGGACTTTTGCTACCTTGGGATGCCTAATGGAGTCACAGCAACAAGCTCAGAGTGCCAGGATGATGTGTGAGGAACCAAAGGATGGGAAAAAAACTTCTCTTTGTGGTGACAAATGTCCATGCAGATAGCACCTGCCTTGGGTCCTATGGCAAATGCTATCCTGGAGAAGAACCACAAGCTGCCAAGTGATGTCAGGAGATTTCCAGGAACAGCATATGAGTCCCAACAGGCAGTGACTGGCACCTCCTAAAATAAGTGACCATCCAAGAAGGAGCCTCCCAGACAAAAAGGTGAAATCAGGAGATCATGGGCTAATGAGAGGAGAGGCTGTGAGGAGCCAGCAGGCAAAGTAACATAAGACTGGAGAGTGTTTCAGGACACCCTCTGGTGAAGGCCCTGGCTGGATCTAGTGCAGCCCTGTCCTGCCCTTTGTGCCATTAGAGACACCCCACGGTCCTGCCCTTGGCTACTGAGCCAGCTGGGAAGATGGAAAGGGCTCAGCAGTGGCGATGCTCATCCAGCTGGGTCTGCTTCCCACCCCGAACAGCGTGGCCAGTGCAAAGACACCCCACGGCCCCAGGGCAACACAGCCCCTGGCTCTGCAGAGCAGCATCGCCAGATCAGGGCCATGCGGGGAGCACGGAGAGGAAACCAGAGCCAGCCAGAGCAGCCTGGACACCTGGAGAAAGGGATGTCCCTGGAGAAGAGCAGGGGAGCATTTCTGTGCCTGCAGGGGGGAATCCAGGAGGAAGAGAAACCCCTTTTTGCAGACGCTCATTTGGGGCCGGCTGCTCTGCTGCTGGAGCAGCACTCCTGTTCTGGCCTGGGGAGAGGGGCTGGCACTGAGGGGCACAGGCCGTCTGTGCTGGGACTCTACTGGAGCTGACACCAGCAGTCCTGGGTTTGCACTGGTCTCCATGCCCTCGTGCCATGTCCAGCTCCAGCCCTGAGGCTGTGGGTGGGGCTGAGACCCGTCTGTGCCCCCAGCAGCTGCTGAGCCCTTCAGAGGGGCTGGGGCTGTGGGCTGAGTGCCCAGAGCTCTGCAGCCCCTGCGCCGGGCACGGCCGTGGGCCAGCCCAGCCTGGGCTGCTCTGCTGGGCTGGGCTGGAGAGAAAGCCGGGGCTGTGGGGAGAGCTGGGCAGGGGCTGGGCTGAGCTGGAAAGTGCTGGCAGAGGACACCCCAGTGCTGGCTGAGCTGTGTGACCATGCAGGGGGAGGACTCAGCGGGGTGAGCTGCAGAGCCAGGACACGCAGGGGCAGGAGAGAGGAGGCCGCTCTGTGCCCTCGGTGCAGGGACAGGCTGGGAAGGTGCCCAGGACATTGGTCTCTCCCGTCGCCATTTCCAGCACTGCGCCACAGTTGCTGGGTCAGGTTTGCTCTCTGTCCACCTCCTTCCTCAGGCGCTGGTGCTCCCTGGCACTGCTGCCATTCCGGTACTGTTTTCCCCTCTACCCACACACAGGAACTGTCCCTGCAGCTCCAAAAAGGCCTTTGAGAAAGGATCTCAGGGAAAAAAATAGTCTCTGAAAGTCCTTTATTTCAGGTAAAGACCCAGAGAGCAGGGCTCCTCGTTTACCCAGCAATTAGGTATGAAAAGAAAAACAGACAGTGAATCAGTAAAGGATGAAAACATTAACACAATTTTAAAATCCCAGCATCACAACAAAATAAAGAAGACATGTCGAGCCTGCAGTGAGTTAAATTAAGACTGCCATGCAGCAGATAAGGGGCAGTTATTGCTTCAGAAAAACATCCAGTCATCAGTTTCCACATGGCGTCCTTGAGATAGGGGGAAATATGGAATTGGTGAAGCTGTGGGGGAAAACTGTGTTGTGTTGCTTCAGAAAATATTTGACATGCATATCATAATAATAGTAATAACAACAATAACAACAATAATGAAACAAGCAGGCAAACAAATAAACCCAACAACAACAAAACAAAACAAGCGAAGGTGAATAACCATGAAAGAAAGAGGAAGACTGCCCCGTCCATGGAGCTCTGCAGAAGGAGCGTGGAGCCGTACATCAGGAGGCGATATAGTTGGCATCAGCACGTAGAGAAGACTTTTGTAGGGAAGACTTTGAAGGGAGCGGCCTGACTCCATGCAGCTGAAAACCTGAGACCTGGCAGTGTGCTGAAGGGATGGGGAGAAGTGTCCTGGGCTGAACAGAAACCTGTGGATGACACAAGGTTGGAGAGATGTGCTTTGCAGAGACTGGCAGGAGTCCTTCCCAGGGATGAGCGGGACGAGCTTTGGACACAAGAAAAAATATAGCGGCTCTCAAGCGTGGTTTGGAATTAGCGCCACTGTCACTAATAGCAGAAAGAGGACCGTGCCGTAAGGGAACTCCTTGTTCTTCAGGAGAAAAACTGAAGCTTTTTCACGTCCTTCCTTGTCAAAGAAGGTGTAATTCTTCAGTAGTTAGCCTCTGGCACCACAGAATCCCAGAATGTCGGGGTTGGAAGGGACCTGGAAAGCTCATCCAGTGCAATCCCCCCATGGAGCAGGAACACCCAGATGAGGTTACACAGGAAGGTGTCCAGGCGGGTTGGAATGTCTGCACAGAAGGAGACTCCACAACCTCCCAAGACTCTACACTTGCCCTTGTTCTATTTATTAAATTTTTCCCCGCCCAACTCTCCAGCCTGTCCAGGTCTCTGGATGGCAGCACAGCCTCTGGCGTGTCAGCCACTGCTCCCAGCTCGGTGTCATCAGCAAACTTGCTGACAGTCACTCTATTCCCTCGTCCAAATTGTTGATGAATATATTAAATAATACAGGCCCCAGCACTGACCCCTGAGGCACTGCACTAGATACAGGCCTCAACTGGACTCCGCCCCATTGACCACGATTCTCTGGCTTCTTCCCTTCAGCCAGTTCACAGTCACCTCACTACCTGGTCATCTAGACCGCACTCCCTCAGTTTAGCTGTGAGGATGCTGTGTGAAATGCTTTATTTAAATCACGGTAGACCACATCCACCACTCTGCCATCATCCATCCATCTTGTTATGTCCTCATAAAAGTCAATGAGGTTGGTCAAGCATGACTTACCTTTGGTAAAGCCATGTTGACTGCCCCTAATGACCCTCTTATCCCTGATATGACTTGAGATGGTACCAAGCATGAGTCGTTCCAGCAGTTTCCAGGGGATGGAGGTGAGGCTGACCGGCCTACAGTTGCCCGGGTCCTCCTTCTTGCCCTTTTTGAAGACTACAGTGACATTTGCTTTCCTCCAGTCCTGAGGCACCTTTCCTGTTTCTCAAGACTTGGCAAAGATGATGGAGAGCGGTCCAGCAATGACCTCAGCCAGCTCCCTCAGCACCTGCGGGCGCATCCCATCCGGACCCATGGATTTATGGATCTCCAGATTGCCTAACTGCTCCCTAACCCAGTCCTCATCAACCCAGGCAAACTCCTCCATTGTCCTGACTTCCTCTGGGGCCTCAGCAGTACGGGGCTCCCCAGGACAGCCTCCGGCAGAGCAGACAGAGACAAAGAAGCATTCAGTAACTCTGCCTTCTCTGTATCTTCTGTCACCAGGGCACCCGTCTCATTCATCAGTGGGCCTACATTGCCTCTGCTGTTAGTTTTATCTGCCACATATTTGAAAAAGGTTTTCCTGTTGTTCTTGACCCCTCTCGCCAGGTTTAATTCTAGGGAGGCCTTAGCTTTCCTAGTTGCCTCCCTACACTCTCTGACAACAGCCTTACATTCTGCCCAAGTGGCCAGCCCCTCCTTCCATGATCTATAAAACCTCCTCTTCCACTTGAGCTTACCCAGCATCTCCTGTTTGACCACGCAGGTCTCCTGGTTTTGCTCTCAGGGCTATTCCTTTGTTTAAGTTATATTTAAATGATATTTAAAGATTACACCTCTTAGACAGAATTGCCTTTTTATGATGCCTGATCAATGTATTTTCTCCCTGGTTTTGGTAGGTGGCTGAGGGGTAGAATATGGTGGTTGTTTCTCTTTTAGGGTATCAGCCACCCCAGGGTGAGGCTGGGTGACATTCTGGTGAGCTGAAACCTCCAAAGGCGGGGATCACCGAGAGTCCCCGGGTGTCCTGCTGCAGGGCAGCACCACCCGCCTGCTCAGTTTTTCCTAATGCTCCGTTCAAAGCTCCCTGGAGGGTGTTGGTGGCTGCTGCCTCTGTCCCACCAGCCGCCACTGCAGAAGGGTTTGCCTCCCCCATCATCTCCCCAAGCAGGAGTCGCTGCTTTTCCAGTGCCCTGTGTCCCCTTCAGCAGACTGAAGAGGCCCAATTGACTGAGCTGCTCCACAAAGCTCAAGTGCCCCTGACCCCACCATGACAGATATTCCTCTGGACCTTCACCCGTGTCGTGGTTTAACCCGAGCTGGCAACACAACCGCGGCAGCTGATCACTCACCCCCAACCCCTTCCCCTCCCAATAGGGGAGAGAATCGAAAGTGAAGGGAGAAATTTGGACTGAGAGAAACGCAGTTTAATAAAATGACAAAATGCTAAGAGACTTCTAGTAAATATAGATAAACCCATCATAACTCCCACGCCCTTCTCCTCAGGACTGCTCAGCCGGTCACATCCCAGCCTGTCCCGGGACACCAGGTTTGCTCCGCCCCCAGCGCACACGTTGCACCCTGGCCTTGTAAGACTTGCAGAGGCTTTTGTCGGCCAAATCCACCACGGTGTCCAGGTTACCCTGCACTGAAACCACAGTGTGTGACCATTTAATGATTCTGGGGCGTGGCCGGAGCGCGATGGCGTCACAAACAAGCCCCGCCCCCGGCAGGCTCCGCCCCTGGCGTTGCCAGGACGCGCAGGCGCAGCTCAGTCCTGTTCTGGACGCGGAGCGGAGCGGACGGCGAAGGCGAGGGGAGGAGTCAGTGGGCCGAGCCGAGCGCGAGCGACCGCAGCGAAGGGCGGGACTTGAGGAGGAGGCGCGGGAAGCGTGTGTGGTGGTGGAGAGGGAGAGGCCGAGAGACCGGCGCGACCTCGAGGCGGTGGCACGTGCGGCGACACGCCATGGCGGGCACGGCGAAGCCGAGGGAGCTGCTGAAAGCGCGGCGGGACGCGGGCGAGGCCGGGGCGCTGGGCCGGCTGCTGAGCACCTCGGCCACGAAGGTGCTGCTGCACAAGATCGAGTTCCAGCCCGCCAGCCACGGCTTCTCCGGCCAGCCGGAGCTGCTGCGGGCCAAGTACCTGCTGCTCAACCCCCGCACCGAGCCCGCCGAGCACCCCCGCGGCGCTGAGGAGGGACAGCCGGGCAAGCAGGGTGGGTGCAGAGGGCCGGGGGGCTCTCCCTGCGCTGCGCAGCCCGCGGCTCACCCGCCTCTCTCTCCCCGCAGGCAGCGACCGGACCCCGGGGCGCCTCGGGGACGGCGTCCCTGCGCCCCAGAAGGGGCTGTTCCCTGCAGGGCGCCTCGCCATGCAGTGGCAGCGTGTCCAGCGCATCGGCGCCGGGCTGCTCAACCTGGGAAACACCTGTTTCCTCAACGCCACCCTGCAGTGCCTCACGTACACGCCACCGCTCGCCAACTACCTGCTGTCCAGGGAGCACAGCCGCACCTGTGAGTGGGGAGGGGAGCGCCCGCCTGTCCCGGGGCTGCGCTCAGCACCCTGCGCACGGCTCTGCCGGGGCTGTGCGGCTGCCGGGATGTGCCTTCTCTGCTCCCTCCTGCCCGTTTCTCCGTGGAGAGGACATTCCTGCATACGGGAGCATCCACTTTTCCTGGCCGTAGCAGTGTTCCCGAGCTCTGCATCCTGCGTCTGAGAGGCTCTGTCTGTGCTGGACACAGCCAGGACTAAGATGGGTTTGTCCTCAACGGTCTGTCTTCTCCTCTCCCACTCCAGGTCACCAAAGCGGCTTCTGCGTGACATGCGTCATGCAGAACCACGTCACGCAGGCGTTCGCGAACAGCGGCAGCGTGATAAAGCCAGTGTCCTTTGTCCGAGACCTCAAGAGTAAGGATGGCTGCCCTCGCGTCCCCTCCTGTAGCCGTGCAGGAGGGCAGAGACTATTGCAGGAGCAGAACCTTTGAGATCAGGGCAGGTCTTGGCAGAGGTTCTTCCGAGACGACTCACTGAGCCTGCCAGGGCCTTCACGGGCCTTGTGGGGCTTCCCCCACGGCCCACATGAGTCTGACGTCTGGTTTGGGCCGAGGGAGCTCAAACCCCGCAGTCGCTGTCCCGAGGGAGGGCGGGAGGACCTGCCTCTGTTGCAGCGCGTGCTGCGGCTGATCCCTCCCTCTCCTGCAGAGATCGCCCCGCACATCCGCTTCGGCAGGCAAGAGGACGCACACGAGTTCCTCCGTTTCACCATCGATGCCATGCAGAAGGCCTGCCTGCCCGACTGCACCGAGTATGTGGGGCCTCTGGTGGCCGTCACTGCCCTTGTCTGCTGGTCCCCTGTGCCCGCGGGAGGGGACTGTGGGGTGAACGTGTCCCCCGGGCTGGGCTCATGGAGGGAGGTGCTGACTCCAGGGTCTGGGTTGGATAGCCCAGCTCTCTGCCCCTCTGTGACACAGCCCTGGGCTGCTGTCTGCCTTCTCCTGACACCTCCACCCCAGCACAGCTGCGGTTCTGTCCCCAAATCCTGTGACTGGGCTGGGTTTGGATCCTGAGGATACAGCGCTGGCCCGTGGGGGTGGCTCTTGGGGCGGGCGCTGTGTGATCCCAGCTGCCGTCTCTAGGTTGGATCGCCAGACCCAGGCCACCACCCTGATCCACCAGATCTTTGGCGGTTCCCTGCGGTCCCGTGGTGAGTGCTGGCTGCCAGGGCCTGGGCCTGTGACTCTCAGGGCTGCTGTTTCCCCGAGAGCCTTGCAGTAACTTGGGAAAGTCACTAAGCATGTGCAAATTATGCAGAGCTGCAGCTGGTCAGTCTTTTGGTATCTGTGGGCCACGAAGCTGCTGGCTGTGGGTCCCCAGCTCATTGCCACCAGCAAAGGAACCCATGTTGCCAGCTGTCCCACAACACTTGTTGACCCAGCACGTAGAGGCTGCGAATGCTGGTGCTGCCGTCCCAGAGCCCAAACGCGGAAAAGGGCAACACGGCAGCCGCCTGCGCTGTGCTGGGGGTGGTGGTGCCGTGTTGTGCCAGGGGGTGCTCACTGCTCGTTCTCTTGCAGTGAAGTGCTCGATGTGCAAAGCAGTCTCGGACACCTTTGACCCCTGTCTGGACCTGCCGGTGGAGATCACGGTACCGGGGCAGGGTCAGGTGGGGAGGAGCTCTGCTCTGCAGGGGATGTTCCTGCAGCTGCACCGCTACTGCTCGAGGCTGTTTAACCTGCCAGTGTCAGGCACGGTGCAGGCAAGAGGGAATCAGCTTCTGTTGTTGTGCTGCCTCCTCTGCCTGGCCCTGACCTCTCCTCTGTCCTGGCAGCAAGCCGCAAACGTAGAGCAGGCACTGGAGCTGTTTGTGAAGCCAGACCTGCTGGGCGGAGAGAACGCCTACCTGTGTGACAAGTGAGTGTGCGGGGCTGGGGTGGGAAGGGGCCGCAGGTGTGCTGGTGGGAAGCAGGAGGGCAGCTGCAGTACAGGAGGGCTTCTCTACCTGCTCCACCGCTAAACCGTGAGGTGCGTGGCTGTGAAGCCTGCGATGAAGCCTGTCACTCCTCATCTCCCCCGTCTTGAGACGGGGACCTGAGCCAGCAGACCTGGCCGTGAGCAGGTGCCCTGGAGCAGAACCCGCTCTCAGCAGGGTCATTTCCGTGGGGTTTGTGGCTTGGCCAGGGCTGGCAAGCACCTGGGTGGTGAAACAGCATGAACAGCTCAAGCTCTCCCTGTGCAGATGCAAGAAGAAAGTGTCGGCAACCAAACGCTTCACCATCCACCGAGCGCCCAGGGTTCTCACGCTTGCTCTGAAGCGTTTTGCTGACTTCACCGGAGGCAAGATCACAAAGGTGAGTGCTCAGCAATCCAGAGCGGGGCTGTGTCCTGTCCCGAGGCCCTGCTGCCCCGAGCAGGGTGGGAGGTGGTTCTGTGCGCAGTGCGAGCTCTACCGCAGTCCTGCAGCCCTTCCCCAGCTGTGCTGTGCTGTGGTGGGAGTTTGGCTCATCCCGGCATCTTCCTCACCGTGGGCTCTGCCTGGGGAGAGTGGGTTCCCCCTCCCCCGCGAGACGGGACTCGTAGGACAGCTGAGCTGCTCTTGCCATCTGCTGTGCAGGCTTCTGAGACATCCTCTCTCTGCAGGACGTGGGCTACCCTGAGCTCCTGAACATCCGCCCGTACATGTCCCAGACCAGCGGGGATCCGGTCATGTACGGGCTCTACGCGGTGCTGGTGCACTCGGGGTACAGCAGCCACGCAGGACACTACTACTGCTACGTGAAGGTGAGCCCAGGGCGCTCTCTTGGCACCTCTCTGTGCTGGGGGTCGGCAGGAGGGTGCTCAGCAGAGGTGCGTGGTGTGGAGCACTGGGGGGTACGGGCTGTGCTCCGTCACAGGAAGTGTGGAGTTCTGCTCTTGCAGAGATCCCTCACCTGCCCGGGGTCACCTGCGGGTTTTGGGGAGCGGAGCTCTGCTGACGGGCGCTGTTCCTGCTGCTTCTCAGGCCAGGAGCGTCCCTGGACACAGCCCAACCCCGTTCTCTCTCCCTCCGCAGGCCAGCGACGGGCAGTGGTACCAAATGAATGACAACGTGGTCCGCCCCAGTAACATCAAGGTGGTCCTTAACCAGCAGGCGTATGTGCTGTTCTACCTCAGGTGAGCGTGCCCTGTGTCCCCGGCCCCTCTGTCCCTGCTCAGAGTGTGGGACAGTGCTGGGGGCACATGCCTGGATGTGGGAAGGAGCTTGGCCCAAGTAGCCCCAGTGCCCACGTGCGTGTGCTGGCTCAGGGGAGGGCGGCAGCCGTTTGTTGTGGTTTTGCAGCAGCTCAAGAACTCCTCACCTCCTCGGAGCTTCTGGCTCCTGGTTCTCGTGCGCAGCTATGAGGAGAGTGTTGCAGTCGCTCCGACACTGGCAGTTAACACGTGCCCTGCTCTGCCTTCCCCAGGATCCCCAGCCCCGGGAAGAGCTCAGAGGGTCCCGTTTCCAAAGCTGCCTCCAGCCTGCCTGGCCGTGTCAAGCTGCCTTCTGGGTCACCGTCACCCAAGCTGGCCCTGAAAGCCAAACGCGCAGCTGCAGCATTTCCCGGTGATGCAGCCCAGAGGCCCAAGAAGCCGCGCTCCTCGCAGCCGCCACCCGCGCCCAGAGCGGCTCCAGGACTTTGCGGCCCCAGTCACACCAGTGGGGCCAAAGCGCAGGTTCCCCGGAAGCGCTGCTGGGAGCCCGGGCCCCTGCCCGCCTCCTCCGGGCTGCCGGAGCCCATCCCCAGCCAGGAGCCGTGGGGCAGCGGGGAGAACACCGGGACACCGGCAAGGGACCCTCGCAGCAGGGCTTCTGCCAGCCTGGTGCTGGCAAAGCTGAAAGCCTTCTTGTCGGCCAGGGCTGCTCCGCAGCCCAGCAGCACCATGTCACCACCACCGGCCAAGAAGCTGGCGCTTTCCGACACATAGGTGAGTCTGAGCTTCTGCGCAGAGACTTCAGTAGGTGCCTCGTGCCTCCGGAGCCGGGGCTTGTGTTGGGGAGTGCAGGAATGATGCTGGTACCTTGCTAAGCAGGAGGCGGGCGGGGAGAGCCCCTAAACCCCAGGGCTCTGCCCTCCCTCTGGGTTGGGGTGCGGGGCCAGGCCCCCGCTCTTGTTCCCATCCCTGCAGAGGCTGGAGAATTGGCTGCTGTCTCCTTGCTCAGGACGGCGGGGTGGCTGCGCCAGTCCCTGGAGCGGGGCGGCCTTGCCAGCCTTGTCAGGGCAGCGTGTCACCGGGGACGATGGGAGCTGGTGACACCACAGCTGGAGGCTGCAGAGTCACCTCCTCCCCAGGCAGCGGCTGCACCGGCTCTCTGGGCGCCGCTGTGCAGCCGGGGCTGGGGACGGCGCTGGGGGTTCTGTTCTTAAAGTTTCCTTCCTTTTTTCCTTTCTGCTTCTAAGGGAAAACCCTTCTGATTCTTCTACTCCCCCACTTCCCTCTCCCTGTCTGTGTCTTTTCCCCTCCCCTTTCTCTGGGCTCCCCTTTTTGTTTTCTCCTCTTGGCTCACAGCAACCTCTTTTATTTAGACCACCAAGTTGTGCTTTATGTCAATAACTGCAGGGCGGCCCCCCAGGGAAGGAGAGCAGAGGGGACCACCGTGCACGTCCTCACCTGCTGCTGCCGGTTCCTGTGCCCGCCCCAGCCCCGCGCTGGGTCCCTGTGGGGCCGGGGCGCTGCCACCGCGACACCGGGCAAGAAACTGGAGCGTTCCCTCGGGAACCGGCTGGGCTGGCGGGACAGCGGGAGCGGCCAGAGGAGCCACAGGGAGGATCCGAGGCTGGAACAGCTCTGCTGGGAGGAACGGCTGAGAGAGAGTCCTCAGCACTCGGACAACTCCTGGGAGAGCTTTCCGTCAGATACTTCTTGGTGAAGATTTCAAACATGATTTCATAAAAGAGGGGTTTTTCTTTCCGAGTTGTTTTCCATCATTTTTCATCGTATACAAGAAGTGATAGCAGCATTCTACCATGGGTATTGATCCAGGGGGTCTCCTGGAGACATCTGGATGGGCAGGAGAGCAGCCCTGTGAGGCTGGACATTGTATGGATGAATTTGCCCCTCACCCCTCCCCAATCCCACCTGTTCCCTCACCGGCCACCTGGGACTTGGCCTCACCAAGCTGGAGCACAAGTCTGATGAGGAGCGGCTGAGGGACCTGGAGGTTCATCTGGAGAACAGGAGCTGAGGGGAGACCTTCTGATCTCTGAACTGCCTGAAAGGAGCTTGGAGCCAGGGGGGTCGGGCTCTGCTCCCCAGGAACAAGCACCAGGAGCAGAGGAAACAGCCTCAAGTTGCGCCAGGGGAGGTTGAGGTTGGATGTGGGGAACAATTTCTTCCCCAAAGGGCTGTGGGGCATTGGAACAGGCTGCCCAGGGCAGTGCTGGAGTCACCATCCCTGGAGGGCTGGACAGACCTGAGATGAGGGTCTCAGGACACGGGTCAGTGCCGGGGGTGGGGAACGGTTGGACTCCATGATCTTAGAGGTGTTTTTCAACCAAAATGATTCTATCGCACAGTCTATCTTTGCATTGTAATAGTGCCTCAAGGTCACAACCAGGGTTTATATTTTCTTGTCCTGGTATTTTTGCAAAGGGGTAGAAGTCTGTCTCAAAGGATGTAATGAAAACAAAACAAAAGAGCGTGGGTAGAGCGAACAATGGGAAGGAGGGAGGGCCAAGTATTAAGGTGAATCCCAGTGAGAGCAAGTATCTATAGATCACAAGTGATACGCATCACTTGCAGGCTGTAAATCATTGACACTCTTTTTGTTAGTAATGGAAATGTTTCCTGTGTCCCACAGGATCCTTGTGTCACTGTTGTGAACTGCAGATGCATTTTTGGCATCAAAACAAAGGTGCATCTCAAAGCTGGGTGGGTCAGTTTGAAATTGTTACCGAGAGTATATTGGTAGCATATGAAAGAAAAAGCCTCGCAGTGATCTTTAGCACTGGGAGCTTCTGGCAGGTGTTGATCTGTGAGAAGCAGCCTCGGCAGAGGTGAGAAGATTCTAAAAGACGGAAATAAGGAGAGTCAGAGAGAGAGAAGATTCTGAGGGATCTTAAGAGTGAACATGAAATAACCGAATGCAAAAGCAAGTCTTAATGCTGCATTTTGACTGAGCTGGAGGGTAGAAGTCTGGGCTTTGGAAAGCTCGGAGTTTGCACAGGGTGGAAGGCAAGAGTCATAACAGCATAAAGGGAGAAGGGCTGGAGCTGACTTCTGCTGGGAAAAGCATTTTTGCCTCCCCTAGAAAAACAGGTGGCTTCCAGAAACACGTTCAGTACCCATTTTCTCAATCTGGAGGTGTCCTGGTGGAGGAAGCCTTAGCACCGCACTGACACACGCAGGGCAGGCGAGGCAGAAGAAGATGCGCTGTCTGGGTTACCGGCTCAGGCCACTGAACAGCGGCACCGACTGTGATAGAGAAAGCAGCGACTGAGGGGAGCTGGAAGGGCTGCAGGTAACCGTGCCCTGGGCTGAGAGGGGCTGGCGCTGCGTCTAATGAACGTGACTGAGCATCTTCCTTGTCTGTGTGCTGATCTTATTCAATTGTGGTGTTTCACAAGGGAGAGAGAAAGAGAAAGGACATGAAAAGTAAATGTCGTGCTATTGGCATTTCAAAACTGCCTTTCTGTTGTTTTCAAAGAGGCTCAGAATTTCTCCTTTCGGAACCTGTGTCTTTGGAGATGTTGGAGGAGACAAAGGAGGAGGACACCCAGGAGGAAGACACGCGAGGAAGATGTGGAGTCTCTGCACAGCCTTCCTGAGAGTCTGAGGAACCAACCAAGGAAGATGAGGAGACTACACAGAGCGTTCAAGAGGCAAGTCACTGGTGTACGGACCGTTCTGTGTGACTAGGGGACATTTTAGAGACGGAGGGGAAAAAGAAACAGCTCATAAAGAACCCAAACCCCAGCCTCCCCAAACCAGGATTTTGTTGCAGTGTCCTCAAAAGAAATCCTCTCTAATTTAGCTATTGCTGTGCTTAAGGCTGTGGTAGTTAAAAGCCCTGAAATTTTAATTGTTCAAGCGGTGTGTTCAAGTGCAGATTGGAATAGATGATCTTCTGAGGTCCCTTCCAATCCCAAACATACTGTGTGATACTGTGTGTGATGACCAAACATTAGGCAGTTGAAGGGGACCAGTATATGTATTTCTAAAGTTAATTGTTACCTCATTGTCTACTATTCTCTTGTTCTTTGCTCCTCCCTGCAAATCCAAACAGCGCTGAAAAGAAAGCTGTGGAGGAGAAGTCTGGTTTAATGGTGCCCACTTGGTGCTGTAGCAGGGCTGTAAGAGGGTCTTAAAATCCTTGTAGGATTTGGTGAAATCAGGTAGAATGAAGGTAGCATGAAAGAAAAACAAGAGACCCATAGATAAGCTGAATTCTTGCAACAATGCAATTATTTCCCTTTTAACCCTATGAAGAGAAGAAAAAAGAAGATAACATATTTTAGTCAGATTATTAAAGCCTGTATCTGCCTCAGCATACTCTAGATCACTTCAGTATTACACAGAAAACCTAAATGCACAGCCCAGCAGATCAGATCAGTTCACCTGTGACAACACAGCCCAGTCTTGGTTTTGTAGCTCAAAGCGATGTTCTTGCTTTCATGTGCTCCCTCCTGTTCACAGCTGCAAGTTCCAACAGTCTCTGCACCAGCAGAGCTCCTGAGAGAACTGGTACTAACCCTTGTGGATCAAAATGTTCCTGCAGCGGCTGTTAGTGCTGGGTTCAGGAGATCTGGACACTCTGGTTCAGTTCTTACCTCTTTCATTGGTGTGCACAGTAACTTGTGCACTCAGGTCCTGTCTGCTTTCGTTTGAAGTCCAAAAAAACCCCAGGTAAGTCAAGGCAGCTAAAAGAGCCCGGGAGGGCTCTGCTCCCTGAACACAATATTCCAGGTGTGGTCTCCCCAGGGCAGAGTAGAGGGGCAGGAGAACCTCTCTGACCTACTGACCACCCCCTTCTAACCCACGCCAGGTACCATTGACCACCACTCTCTGGCTTCTTCCCTTCAGCCAGTTCACTGTTGAGTGCACCAGGTTGGGAGTGCCTTGGTGATATCCTTGATCTGGGCTGCAGGTAGACTACAAACTTCCCTTTGATGAGGGTCAACTCTGCATGTTGGGCGCTCTGTCCCTCTCAGAAGGGAATTACCTACTACAATTACCCTTCTTTCTTTCTTATCAGAGTCAGTCTTGAGGTGTGGGGTCAACTGCCTCTTTCTATGTGGCCTTGTAGGTGGGCCTTGCACCACATCCTCACCTACCTCTTCTTCAAGTTCCAGGGCCTCAAACTTATTACGGAGGGGCACCTGAGGAAGCAAAGCAGGTAAGGAGTGGGGGTTGCCCGTGACGCTGAACTGGAACTTGCTTCCAACCCTCATCATCTTTGTGGTCCCCTACCTCAGCCCAACAGCAACAGGGCAGGGGCTGTCTCGGGTCTTCCCCCTCTGCCTGACAGGGCAGGGGGTCCATCACCTTTTGGAGGGTATCCCCCTGGGACCTTTCTGACTGGTACATCAAGGAGTTACTCCACCAGTTAATCTCCTTTTCACACTCCCTGATGGACCTCGGTGTCTGGACCTTCTCCCTAAGATTTGCGATCATGCTGAGCAGATCTTGCACCAGCTCACACCTCACACATGTGGGATGCTGGCCATCCTCCCCAAGCAGCAGCAGGCTCTGGCAATCCCTGCAGCCAGAAACCTGAACAGCCACGGTTCGGGGCAAGGCCTCTGTCTGAGTTGCGACAGTCTTTTTGTGACAAGCTCTCTTTCTGGAGACCATGGTCAGCAGCGCTCTGGGACACTGGCAATAGGTGAGAGGGTCTACCAAGCAAGGAGTGACACCCTCTGCACCCTACTACACGAGCTAACACACCCGCTGCTGCAGCAAAGTGTGGGTGGTACTCACCCACTTGACAAGCTGGTTGCTCCCCTCCCAGTGTCTGCTGAGCAGTGACAGTCGCTACCCTCTCGGAGGCTTTTTCAAGGCAAGGGGTCGGGGTGTGATCGCCGACACTGTGGTAACATCACGCCACGTCAGCCACTCTTGCAAGGGCTGCCGGGGGCTTCCAGGTCGAAAAATTGGGATCCGGGGAACCGCAAAACCCCGTGTACCTCAGGATCCGCTGAAACGACTCCAGCTGAGCTGGCGCCAATCAGCTGACCCCGGGGACTGAGATTTAGATTGCATATTAGGAAAATATTCTTCTCAGAAAGGGTTGTCAGGCGTTGGAACAGGCTGCCCAGCGCAGTGGTAGAATCACCATCCATGGAGGGGTTTAAAAGGCATTTAGACAAGGTTATTAGGGACATGATTTAGTACCAGAGTTAGATTAGGTTATGGTTGCACTTGGTGATCCTGAGGGCCCCTTCGAACTGAAACGATCCTATAATTCTATGATTGTATGATTTATATCTGGTCTTCAGAACTTGTACACTTAATCAGATCAGTTTCAAAAGTGTGGTTGAAGAGGAAGGGATGTAAAGAGAAGAAGTGATAGAGGAATTCTCCAATTGATATTGATACAGAGTTCCTCCTAAAGAGGTGTGTATGGGAAGGAGAAGCCATCTCCTTGGGGTCCATCATTGCATGGACAGTGTTGTTCCTCACCTCCCCAGCCCAACTGTGTCTATTTGTATGTTTGGCTGTGTCAGTGGAAAATATACATCCATATGACACACATAAGGTTTAGAACCCTCCAAGAGCAGGTCTTAGATTTGGAATCTATTCAGAAGTTGACCTTGGGTCACCTCATCTCCCCAGTACCCCAGAGACAGACAAACAGACACACACACAGACAAACTCACTCACACACACACACAAATCAGTCAGGGAAGGACTAATCTGGAGTTTGAAAATCATAGAATAACTTGAGTTGAAAAGGACCCATAAGGATCATTGAATCCAAGTCTCTGCTCCTCACAGGACTACCTAAACTAAACCATAAAACTAAGAGCATCTGCCAGATGCTCCTTGAACTCTGACAGATGTGGTGTCATGACCACTTCCCTGAGGAGCCGGTTCCAGTGACTGACCACCCTCTCAGTGAAGAACCTTTTCCCAATGTCCAATCTGAACTTCCCCCAATGCAGTTTCACTCCATTTACATGTCCTATCACAGGTCATCAGGAAGAAGAGATCAGCGCATCCCCCTCCACTGCCCACCATGAGGAAGGTGCAGACTGCAATGACGTCCCATCCAGCCCCAGCCGTGTCCCATGCAGGGGCTGCTACAGCCCTGCTCTGGCTCTGCCAACCTCTGGGCAAGAAGGGAGGCCGGGCAGGGCTGGCTGTTCCCTGACACAGGCACCGAGTCCCACAGCAGGAAGAAGATGGACAGAGAGCAAACCTCACACGTGAACTTGGGGGAGTCGTCAGTGCTGTAAATGGCAGCGGGAGAGACAAATGTCCTGGGAACCTTCCCAGTCTGGCTGGAGCTGGACATGGCACGAGGACATGGAGACCAGTGCAAACCCAGCACTGCTGGTGTCAGCTCCAGGAGATCCCCAGCACAGACGGCCTGTGCCCCTCAGTGCCAGCCCCTCTCCCCAGCCCAGAACAGGAGTGCTGCTCCAGCAGCAGAGCAGCCGGCCCCAAATGAGTGTCTGCAGAAGGGGGTTTCTCTTCCTCCTGGATTCCTCCCTGCAGGCACAGCAATGCTCCCTTGCTCTTCTCCAGAGACGTCCCTTTCCCTGGGTGACTGTGTCCAGGCTGGGCTGGCCAGGCAGCCTTGGTTCCCACTCTGGGCTCTCCTCAGGGCCCTGAGCTGGCCCCGCTGCTCTGAAAAGACCATGAACTGCTCTTGTCCATGACCATGGCTCCAGGGAGCCCAATGCAAAAGTGGCAGAAAGGATCTGTCCAGTGAGGCGGTGAGGAGCAGCCCTGAGGTCCACAAGTGCCTGATCCTCCTCATGGCAGCTGGGCTCTTGGCTCCTTGACCCCTCCTGCGTGCCAGGACTGAACCCCCAGTTCCAGAGGACATGTACAAGATGAGACACAGACAAATAATTTCCTGCTGGTTTCTTTACTGTGTTTACCTGCACTGGGAGCAATGCTCCATTTGTATATGAGGACTTTACACCACAAAACACTGGTAGAGGGCAATAAATAATATTCTTTCAGTGGGAATATGATTTGAAGTATATTAAACAAAAAGAAAACCAAGACATATATGTTAAAAAAAGCCTCCAAGCTTTCTCCTGAGGATGATAGACTGCTTATTGATACTGCAGTATTCCTTGGTCAAATAATTTCCTCAGGGAATCCTTGATCTCTTTGTTCCTCATACTGTAAATGAGGGGGTTCACTGCTGGAGGCACCACCGAGTACAGAACGGACACCACCCGATCTAGGTTTGGGGAGAAGATGGAAGGGGGCTTCAGGTGAGCAAAAATACCAGTGCTGACAAACAGGGAGACCACGGCCAGGTGAGGGAGGCACGTGGAAAAGGCTTTGTGCCGTCCCTGCTCAGAGGGGATCCTCAGCACGGCCCTGAAGATCTGCACATAGGACACCACAATGAACACAAAACACCCAAAGACTAAACAGGAGCTAACAACAAGAAGCCACACTTCCCTGAGGTAGGAGTGTGAGCAGGAGAGCTTGAGGATATGAGGAATTTCGCAGAAGAACTGGTCCACAGCATTGCCCTTGCAGAGTGGCAGTGAAAATGTGTTGACCGTGTGTAGAAAAGTGTTGAGAAAGCCACTGGCCCAGGCAGCTGCTGCCATGTGCACACAAGCTCTGCTGCCCAGGAGGGTCCCGTAGCGCAGGGGTTTGCAGATGGCAACGTAGCGGTCATAGGCCATGATGGTGAGAAGGGAATACTCAACAGAGATCAAGGAGAGAAAAAAAAAGAGCTGTGTAGCACATCCTCGATAGGAGATAGTCCTGGTGTCCCAAAGGGAATTGGCCATGGATTTGGGGACAATGGTGGAGATGGAGCCCAAGTCAAGGAGGGAGAGGTTGAGGAGGAAGAAGTACATGGGGGTGTGGAGGTGCTGGTCACAGGCTATGGTGGTGATGATGAGGCCGTTGCCCAGGAGGGCAGCCAGGTAGATGCCCAGGAAGAGCCAGAAGTGCAAGAGCTGCAGCTCCCGTGTGTCTGTGAATGGCAAGAGGAGGAACTGGGTGATGGAGCTGCTGTTGGACATTGGCTGTTTCTCTGTTCAAAAAAGGAAACAACAACTTAATATTAGGACAGACTCCACGGAGCAAAACTACTCTCTTTTTCATTAACATCACCCCAACTGAAATGCGTTTCCTTTCTCTGGTCTGTGCTGGCTGAGTGTGCTGTGAGCAGCAGAACCTCTGCCCGTGTGCTGCCAAGCAGCCAGCTCTGCTCTGCTGCACTGGGGACACGGGAGCTGGGTTGTGGCAGCTCCAACGTTCACAAGCGGTGTCCGATTTTATGCATTGTTAATGGAAATCGTCAGTATCTGCACTCTTGACACTGAAAAGCACGGGAAGCAGAGCCGTGTTTTAACATGTCTTTGTAATGATTTTGTCTGTGTTTTTAGTTTTTCACCATCACATCCCGTGACTGGGTTTTTGTAGGGGTCAAAATCTTCATCTTTATGAGGTAAAATGTGAAGAGTCTTGAGAGAGGACAGGCGAAAGGGCTCATCTTTCTGTGGCTCAGTGCAGAGTCAGGACAGCAGAAGAGTCCATCAGTCTTCTTGCCATCGCTCCTGTGCCTTTGCTTGTGCTACTTTGAAGATGACTTCACACACAAATTACTCCTTAAAAAACCCCAAATATTTGGACTCATATGGGAGCGGGGGAGCATTGTTTGAAAGGGCAGATCTGCAAACTGTTCTCTGTTCCAGCCCACTGTCGGAGATGTGATGGAGAGAGCAGGACCCGACCTCTCACCGAGTGAAGCAAAGAACTCTGAGAGGACAGTGCGGACCCCAAGGAAAGGCTCAGCACTGCTGGGATCCTACAGCAGACCTGAGCCTTTCTGGGGGCAGCTCGTGAGCCCAGCAGGACAGGCAGAGCAGAGTCAGGCTCCTGCAAGCGACATGTCCTAAAGGGACAGTCAGATCATTGCCCAGCACACAACACCCAGCATCATCTGCAGACAAGGACCGAAAGAGCTCCTGAACACCCCCTGCTCTGCTGCCTGGAGCTGTCCCTGCCTGCAGCTGTGTCTGTGTCCCCAGGTGTCCTGCTGTCAGTGCCACAGATCCCATCCCACTCGCTGTGTGCTCAGCTCTGCCCTGCAGACCCCTCCCAGCAGCCGGCACTGCCCAGGGACAGCTCTGTGTGACTCCAGGAGCTACAGCTGAATTACCCTGCACCCAGAGACTTACCATGTCAAGGGCTGCAGAGATGTCTCCTCCAGTGAACTCTCGGTCACGCTCCCAGTCCTGAGCCACTTCCTCACTCCTCCCTCCTCAGCAGCTCCAGGCAGAGCCCTCATCCCTGCTGCGTGTGCAGAGGAGCTGCTCCTGGGCAGAGCTGTCTCTCTGCAGCGCTGCCGCTTCCATGAGCTCCCTCTGTGCCAGGAGCCCAGCCCAGCTCAGCAGCACAGGAGCAGCACAAGGGGGCACTTTAATGACCCCTCTGGTGGGTTTGCTGCTGAGTCCATGAACCTCAGGCCCTGAGAGGAAGTTGAAGAAACATCTCAAGAAGTCAATGTCAGATTCAAACTCCAAACTTCCTTGTAGTGCTAATGGGTCCCACCGAGGAACACTACTGAGAAACCAGGTGCAGGGTCTGGGTAGAGAAGAAAACTGGAAGCAGAGATGACATATCAGGAAAAGCAAAGTAAAGGTGGCTCTGATGGGCAGTGAACATGGATGTGCTGCATGAACGCTGCAGGCCGGGGAAGAGCAGCTGGAAAGTGCCTGGAGGAAAAGGCCCTAAGGGTGTTGGTGACAGCGTCTGAACATGAGCCAGTGTGTGCCCAGGTGGCCAAAAAGGCCACCAGCATCCTGGCTTGTATCAGGAATAGTGTGGCCAGCAGGACCAGGGAAGTGAGCGTTCCCTGTCAGTAGATGAAACACTCCCACCCAATTTGTTGTCATCTGCAAATTTACTAAGGGTGCACTCAATCCCTTCATCCAGATCATTGATAAAGAGGTTAAACAGAACTGCCCTTGACGCATCCAGCAGCAGGTACAGCGAGTGATGGCACCACCAGCTGAGGTGCCATCACAGGTGGAGGAACCATGGCACATGAAGCTATTGACACAAATACAGCTGAAGAGAAGGTTACAGAGAGCAGCACAGATGCCAATACAGGTGCTGTTACACCTACAGGTCCACCCCGCAGTGGACGCCCTGCCCCTCCCAGCCTGGGTGATGCGTCACAGTGAGGCCCTTTGTGACCCGCTGTGTGACACCACACGGTGCCATATACAGGTGGCGTGACCGCAGCCCTGCACTGTCTGTCAAGACAGCGACGGGACAGGACAGGAGAGCGGAGCTGGCGAGGAGACCCCGAGCACAGCCCACGACTTTCATTGCCAGTCCCGGCACTTCAGAGCACAGAGGCCTTTGCCTGAAGTTCCCCCTTCCCCAATAGTACAGAGGACTTTCCCTTAAGTTCCCGTCCTTTCCCCCCGCTTCCCGGCATTTCACAGGATGGCAAAGAGACCGCCCCCCAGCACCCCAAGGGCGGCCTGGGAAGAGGTGGAGGCTTCCCAGGAGAGCAGTTCTCTGCTGGACGCCTGCAAGGTCCCCACGGTCCAGCTGATGCAGACCGGTGAGTGCAGGGCTGCCTCGGGGCTGGGCAAGGGTCCGGGCCAGTAAACAAATGGGCCAGTGAGAGCGACCAGCTCGATGCCAGGATCACGTTTCCTTGGCACAGCGGCAGTGCAGTCCTGCAGGTGGGGGACATGGCGGTGCTTGACCACCAGGGCTGCCCAGGAGCAGCTGGAAGCCGGCCCCAGCACAGCCGCCCTCCTCAGCCGTGCTGAGCTTCAAGCTCTTTTCATGGTTGCGGAAGCTTGTTGGCAAAGATGCTGTGTCCAACTGACTCCTCTGTGTTTCCCCTCCACGTAGGCGAGACACTGCCAGAGGAGAACCCAAAGCATCCAGAGCTCCAACCTGCATGGGATTCTGTGAGCATCTGGACAATTGCTTCACTCCACCACGGTATCAACATGGCCAAGGTAACGAGCTCCCACCTTGTGTCAGGAGACACCTGTGAGCAAAGCGACCCAGAATCAGCAGAGTTGGCATGGCCTCACTGTCCCTGGTGAGAGGGTTCCTGCTCTCCCCACGTAGGGACTGTCCGAGGGTGGTCCAGCCGTCCTGGACACCAGGGAGCCCTGGTTCCCAGCAGGGCAAACACATAATGCCCATGCTCCCAACCCTCCTCCCTCCACCTGGGGAGCCTCTGCTCTAATCCTCCCCCCTGCAGTGACGGCAGACCCTGTTTCCAGCTTCCCTGCAGGCACTGCTGACAGCGCTGCCGGGCATCTCTGGCCAGAGCTGCTCATGGTGCTCAGCCAAGCAGCACCAGCAGGGTGGTCAGCACGACATGTCTTCCCCATCTTCCTTCCTCCTGTAGGAGTTTGGAGAAAACCGCCAGCCTGCCCAGATGACGGACATTCTCATGGTGGCCATTGAGGCCTTGACAGCAGAGGATATCTGTGACAGGCAGATGGGCAGCAGGGTCCTGGACACGGCCATGGGAGACCCGGCCTCCTGGATGACAGATGTAAGTGCCCTGTGGCTGGATTGTCCTGCCTGTGAGCCCTGTCAGGCCTTGTCCTTCCCTCCTTCCCTAAAGCAGCTCTCTCAGGCACCTGAAGCCATTTCAAGAGAGCGGAGAAGGACGGGGAGGGCAGCAGTTTCAGTGGCAGCTTGGGGAATGGCTGCAGCAGCACCAGGGGCTGCAGCATCCTCACCCGTCTCACATCCAGGTGCCAAAGCTCATGAGATACATCTACAAAAACATCGAGGGCGTCTCCACGGAGCCAGCCCGGCACAGCCTGCACTCACTCCTCCTCCTGCTGACGGAGCGGTGCTCCAGGGAAGTGGTGAGGAGCCTGTTGGAGATCTCTCCAACATGTGACAGGTATTGGCCCTGACAGCCCTGGGGGCTTGTTCCCTGTGGGGAGGAGGGCACAGGGATTCTCTGGCTGCCAGACCCACATCCCCAAGGAGAAGGGCTTCCATCCCACCACGTGTCCCAGCCCCACTGGGTCAGCCAGGCCCGCAGCAGCCCAAACTGGCCAATCTGGAGCCCAGCGCCACCACGCTCCTCCCTGCCCAAAGGGCAACACCACCTCAGGCCCGTCCTGCCTGCCCGGGCAGGGCCCCCGGGCACCCCAAGCAAAAATGGTGGGCAGGGCCAGGGCTGCAGCACCGCCCGGCTCTGGAGGACCTGGCTTGGATATGCTGCCCTGGCCGAGGCAGCCCCGCTGACGGGCGCTCTGGCTCTGCAGCGCTGCCCTGGCCATGTGGGAGGTGATGATCTCCATGCCTGGGACTTTGTGGAGCGTCCTGACCGAGCTGCGCAGCGTGCTCCAGGACCTGCAACTGCACAAGGTGTTCAGCTGTGCCATGGAGGACGCCTGCATCAGTCTCTTGGCTGTGAGTGTCCACGCTCATCTTCAGGGCTGTGCCTGCCCCTGCGGGGAACCAGGCACAGCCCCCTCCCTGTCTGTCAGCTCAGAATGGCCAGCTCCCCCAGGACATACAGACACGGCCTCTCAGGGTCAGCATGGACCTGACCAGTACCACCAGACCCTGTGCCAGACGCCTGGGGCTGCCCCGTGCGGTTTCGGCCCTGGTGAAAACACACCACGTCTGCCCCTGCCCAGGCAGCACTGTGCTCACCCCTGCCTGCATTGCCCTGCCTGGCTCTGCCCCCTGGAAAGCTGGGGCAGGGACAGAGAAAGGGGCAGAAGCCAGAGACAGCCCAGTTGCTGGCCCTGGGGCAGAGGAACGGTCTCTGCACGGGCTGAGGGCCTTCAGCTCTGGGGAGAGGAGACACTTGCCACCGGCCTTGTCATGCCTCCTTCGTGCCAACACACTGGAGGGAGCCCCACCGGCTCTGCTGTTCTCTCACTGCTGCCTTCACTTTAGCTGCTGCTGCGCACTGACTTTGGATCAGAGAAGTTTGCTGCCCTCTACAAACCCGAGAGTTTCCTGAGGAATCCGAGTTGGATGATGCTCTCGGTGGTGCTCGAGAGCCTCATCACGCTTTCAAAGGCACATATGATGGTGAGTGAGGCACAGTCAGCTGGAGCCATGTTGGCAGCTGGGGGCTGCAGCAGTGGGTAATGCGTTGGCTTGGCCTTGGTGGGAGTCTGAATGTGGAGTGATGGCTCCAGTCCCCCTCTCTGCTATGGAGGGGGCTGGTGGGCGCCTGGGGAGCCCTCCAGGCACAGAGGGTTTCCCATCCTTCCGCCCCTTCAGGCTTGTCAGAAAAGGGGGTGGCTGAGCAGGGGACACTGCTCTCCTGCCCCCCCTTCCCTGATCCATGCTCTCCCCACATCCCCATCAGTGGCCGCTGCCTGTCAGGAGGCTGCTGCAGCGACTCCTGTGCCACCTGCTGGGAAGATGAACGGGAGGCTGGTCCTCAGTGGCCAGAGCATTTTTGCCAGGGTGATCTTTCAGCGCTTCACAATAAGGAAACTGTGTTTCTTACAGGCAAGAAAAATACTGGTCCTGCTGCCAGACATCATGGAGACCATGCAGGACACCAACAGTGATGTCAAGAGGAAGGCCCTGCTACTCTTCAGGAACACGATGGGTCACCTGGACCGGGAGGAGGCGAGCCCCATCGCTCTGCAGCTGGCGGAGAAGCTCCTGCCCCTCTTTGATGATGTAAGGCTGCCCTGGGAGCCCCAGCCCGAGCCCTACAGATGGGCACTTGGCAAAGACAGCTGCCCCTCAGCCCAGCCCCGTGGGCAGCCCTCGGGCAGGGCTCCCCTCATGCTCCTCTTGCATGGCCTTTCAGGGCTCTGGGGCCATCCAGCCTCAGCTGTAGATCTGCCCCACGGCTCCTGTGCTCAGGATCCGACCCCTCACATCAGCCACGCTGACGCCCTTTGCTCACCGTGGGCTGGGAGTGCCTGTTGCTGAAGTTCCCCATCCTCCACCCTACCAGGAGTCCAGCCTGGTGCGGGAGTTCTCCATCAGCCTCTTCAGAGATGTGATGGACACTGTGGTGGGGAGAAACAAGAAGATGCTGAGGAAGACAGTGAAGAGGGTCCTGGTCCCACTGTTCCTCCGTATGAATGACCAGAGCAAGAGCGTGGCCAAGGTGCAGTGACCAGAGTTGTTGGGAAGGCTGTGCTGCAGCAGCAGCCCAAGGCCACCCCACACAAGTCCCTACAGGCTTCCCAACTGTTCCTGCACGTGTGGGAGGCCAGGGCTGTGAGTCCCCATCACTGCCCCCAGGTCTTTGAGCCCCCAGCTCTGTCCCCCAGGGCTGTGCCCAAGAGACCCCCAGGTGTTTGGGCCGGAGACAACCCCAGCCCCTGAGGGCAGGATGGCCTCAGGACAAAGTCCTGCTCACCCAGTTCCCCCTGCTTTGGGCCAGCTAACTCGGGCTGTGCAGGGGGCTGCAGCACTTACAAGGGCTGCAGAGCCAGCTTGTTCAGGTGTCCTGCTGGGGGACGCCCGTGGGAGCTGCTGCTGGCTCCGTCCTGCCCCGGGGTCTCTGGGACTCCAGCCCTCACTGCCTGCAGCCGTGGGCCCTCAGCTCCTCTGCCCCTCAGGCTGCCCCCAGCCCCGGTGGAAGCTCAGCAGCTCTTGAGGATCTCTGTTCTGCTGGCCAGCAGCAGGCTACACCTGAGGTGGCAGCTGCCCCGTGTCCCTGCCCTGGGCACTGAACCCACTTCAGACTCCATTCCCTGATGCCTCTTCCCACAAGGGGCTGGGAACAGCTCATGCTGGGCCAAGAGGAGGGAAGGTGCCAGGTGTCTTCCCCCGGGGTGCGGTGCCATCTCCCAACCTCTGCTTCTCTGCAGGCCTCTAGGGACGCCCTGCTGGACTGTGCAGGGTTCCTGGGATGGAGGAACCTCAGCACCCTGGTCCAGACACATCAGATACACCGCATCGGAGAGTGTTTGGTAAGAATTGGACGAGGGCTGCCCCAGGTGCCCCGTGGGGAGGGCTGTGCAGCTGAGCCTCACCTGCCCTGTTCCAGCCCGGAGCCCACAGCCTGTAGCCACATCCTCCTTCCCTGCCTTCAAGCACAGACCCCCCAAGGGCTCTTCTCCAGGCCCCTCTCCCCTCCCTGCCCCCAGGTGCTAAACAAGACCCTGGCACATGTTGGCCCTGGCCGTGGGACAGAGGGCTCTCAGCACTGCCAGGCCCCCTCTGCCCTCTGCTCTCTCTGAACCTCAGCCCCACAGGGCTCCTGTCTGGGAGGGAAGAGGCCACTGGTAGGAGGGACTGGTCCGGGTGGCTGGGCAATGTCTGTACCAGACCCATGCCCTTGTGTTCTCACCAGCTCCAGCAGGACAAGAGCAGGCTGGAAGAACAGCTGTGTCAGAGCCTGCTGTATGTGAAGGACGCTCAGGCCACCGTGCGACTGGAGGCCGTCAGGTTCACCGGTGAGCCACAGCCCCCGGGGACCCTCTGCTGGCAGCCTGGCCCCCGTCCCCACCGCTGCACGGGCAGCGGCCTTGGGTCCTGTCCTGCCCGGGGCCAGCCCTGCCCAGGGGTGCAGGGTGTGCAGCCGAGCCGGCCGGGCCGGGGCCGTGCTGCCGGGAGCGTGCTGGGGAGCAGAGGCCTGACAGGAGCTCTGTGCACAGGGCTTGGCGCGCGGTACCTGAAGAACCGCAGCAATAAGGTGGAGAAGCTGAATGAAATCACCAAAGGTGAGTGGGGGCCGTGCTGTGCTGGTGGGCAGGGGACAGGGCCTGGGCAGGGCGCTGCCATGCCTGGTCCTCCTCCAGGAAAGCGCTTCAGGGGCAGAGGATGTGGCAGGGGCACCTGGCACGTCCCGGAGCAGCAGCTTCCAGCTGGCCTGTTGCTCTCATCTGCTCCTCCCGGCCAGGGGAAGAGACGAGTGGGGCTGGCACAGTTCGGAGGGGACTCCTGGGGGTCTCTGCAGGCAGTGGGGGCTCATCTCTGCTCTGCGTCCCTCTCTTGCAGTCCTCCTGCCCTTGATGGAAGACCCTGATACCTGCGTCAAGCACTTGGCATTTCAGACACTCTACAACCTACTGATAGAGTTCCCAAGACCAAAACAGAGATGGTGGTTGCTGAGCTGCTGGATCTGTGGGAGCCAAAGAGAATAAATTCTCTCTCAAAAATGGCCATATTTGAATATCTTTTTTTCACTAAAGCTGGAAGACAAAGCCCAGTCCCATGGTGTCCTTCCCATGGGGACCACCCTGAGCGTTCCAAGCAGTGTCACTCCTGGCCTCTGCCGCTGCCCGCGGGACAACACAGCTGGACCCAGGGTGTCCTGGCAACAAAGCCCCAGTGACCCGTTGGTCCACATACTTCTGTATAACCTGTCCAAGGCCCTTTAGCTGGAGCCACACGTCCTGCCTTTCCCACATCGCAGAGCTCCAGCCTTGGGGATACATGAAGGTACTGAAAGAAAAGAGACAGGCAGTGTGTGTGGGGAGCAGGGCAGGGGATTGGAGAGGCTAGAGAATGGGAAAAGCTTTGCCTGGAGCAGTCCTAACTCATAAGTGTGCTTCCCTCCCATGGCAGTGCCTCATAAACAAAGGGTCGGATGTCCAACACAGCTTCATCACCCAGTTCCTCCTCCTGGCATTCACAGACACACGGGAGCTGCAGCTCTTGCACTTCTGGCTCTTCCTGGGCATCTACCTGGCTGCCCTCCTGGGCAACGGCCTCATCATCACCACCATAGCCTGTGACCAGCACCTCCACACCCCCATGTACTTCTTCCTCCTCAACCTCTCCCTCCTAGATGTTGGCTTCATCTCCATCAGTGTTCCCAATGCAATGGCCAATTCCCTCACGGACACCAGGGCCACCTCCTACTTGCGTTGCTATGCAAAGTTATTTCTGCTTCATTCTTGATCGTAACAGAGTATTTTCTCCTCGCCATCATGTCCTACGACCGCTATGTTGCCATCTGCAAACCCCTGCACTACGGGACCCTCCTGGGCAGCAGAGCTTGTGTGCACATGGCAGCAGCTGCCTGGGCCAGTGGGTTTCTCGTTGCTCTGCTGCACACGGCCAATACATTTTCACTGCCACTGTGCACGGGCAATGACCTGGAACAGCTGTTCTGTGAAATCCCCCAGATCCTCAAGCTCTCCTGCTTAAACTCCTACCTCAGGGAAGTCTGGCTTCCCTTGGTCAGTGCCTGTTTACAGTTTGGGTGTTTTGTGTTCATTGTGGTGTCCTATGTGCAGATCTTCAGGGCCGTGCTGAGGATCCCCTCTGAGCAGGGACGGCACAAAGCCTTTTCCACGTGCCTCCCTCACCTGGCCGTGGTCTCCCTGTTTGTTAGCACCCCTTTTTTTGCCTACCTGAGTCCCCCTTCCATGTCCTCTCAGTCCCTGGACCTGGTGGTGTCATTTCTGTACCTGGTGGTACCTCCAGCAGTGAACCCCCTCATCTACAGCATGAGGAACAGAGAGATCAAGGATTCCCTGAGGAAAGGATTTGAACACATACTATTTCAGCATCATTAAGGTACCCATACAAATTAGAAGACTTCCAGGGTATCTCAGGAAAAATCAGGACTATTTTTGCTTTTTCTTTATTTTATATATTTGCCTTTATACCTATGATAACAAGAAGTGCCATGAAATAGTATTATTCATCCCACCTCTTGACACTGGTGAAACCCCAGTAGGCGGCTCAGCGTCACACAGCTCACTCCTCCAAAGTAGGATGGGGGAGAGAATTGGAACTCTAAAAGTGAGACAACTCAGGAGTTGAGACGAAGGCAATTTGATAGATAAATCTAAAGTTGTGTGCATAAACAAAGCAAAACAAGAACTGCATTTGCTCCTCCCTGTCAGCAGGTGGGTGCCCAGCCACCTCTAGCTAAGCTGGGCTCCAGCACACCTAGCAGTTACTTGGGAAGATAAGCACCATCACTCCAAGTGTCCTGCCCTCCCTTCTTCTGCTCCCGACTTTTACTGCTGAACATGACATCATATGGTGTGGAAGGTCCCTTTGGTCAGCTGTCCCAGCTGTGTCCCCTCCCAGCTCCTTGTGGACCCCCAGCCCACTTGCTGCTGTGGTGTGTGAGAAAAAGAAACGGCCTTGGCGCTGGGTAAGCTCTGCTCAACAGTGACTAAAACATGCGTGTGTTACTAACACTGTTCTCATCCCAAGGGCAATACATAGAGTCATACAAGCATGAAGAAATTGAACTCTATCCCAGATGAAACCAGCACATGTACATACAGAACCAGTCTTCTTGCATAAATAAAGAACCCTGAAGAAAACAATTTGTCTGAGCTCCCATCTCTTCCAATCTTCTCTGGAGCTGGGGATACAGAAAGGGTTAAGGACCCAAAATCCCAGCTGACACGTGGAGGAGCTGCCCATGGGACCCAGAGGCTGCATCCTGCTGACTCAGCAGGCGCTGCCCCTCTGCCGCCTGATTGTCATCACAGCTGCTGCTTCCCTGGAGCCACGGACATGGAGGATGTGGCCTCTTCAATGCTGGCCTCTCCTCACTTCCACTGTCCTCTTGTGCTCTTGCATTTGTGCTGCCGCTAAGGTCTTGTGTACCTTGTGACAGTCCTGGTGTATCTACAGTGGCATCCCTGTGGCTGTGGACAGGAGCAGGCCATGGGAACCACTGTGTGAGATCTGGCCTCACTGCTGGCACCACCAAGAGCACAGGGGCTCCTCAGGGCGGGGTACCCTTCCAAAGCTGGTGTCAGGAATATGCCCGACAAACTGCTCCCTCAAAGGGACTTTTGCTACCTTGGGATGCCTAATGGAGTCACAGCAACAAGCTCAGAGTGCCAGGATGATGTGTGAGGAACCAAAGGATGGGAAAAAAACTTCTCTTTGTGGTGACAAATGTCCATGCAGATAGCACCTGCCTTGGGTCCTATGGCAAATGCTATCCTGGAGAAGAACCACAAGCTGCCAAGTGATGTCAGGAGATTTCCAGGAACAGCATATGAGTCCCAACAGGCAGTGACTGGCACCTCCTAAAATAAGTGACCATCCAAGAAGGAGCCTCCCAGACAAAAAGGTGAAATCAGGAGATCATGGGCTAATGAGAGGAGAGGCTGTGAGGAGCCAGCAGGCAAAGTAACATAAGACTGGAGAGTGTTTCAGGACACCCTCTGGTGAAGGCCCTGGCTGGATCTAGTGCAGCCCTGTCCTGCCCTTTGTGCCATTAGAGACACCCCACGGTCCTGCCCTTGGCTACTGAGCCAGCTGGGAAGATGGAAAGGGCTCAGCAGTGGCGATGCTCATCCAGCTGGGTCTGCTTCCCACCCCGAACAGCGTGGCCAGTGCAAAGACACCCCACGGCCCCAGGGCAACACAGCCCCTGGCTCTGCAGAGCAGCATCGCCAGATCAGGGCCATGCGGGGAGCACGGAGAGGAAACCAGAGCCAGCCAGAGCAGCCTGGACACCTGGAGAAAGGGATGTCCCTGGAGAAGAGCAGGGGAGCATTTCTGTGCCTGCAGGGGGGAATCCAGGAGGAAGAGAAACCCCTTTTTGCAGACGCTCATTTGGGGCCGGCTGCTCTGCTGCTGGAGCAGCACTCCTGTTCTGGCCTGGGGAGAGGGGCTGGCACTGAGGGGCACAGGCCGTCTGTGCTGGGACTCTACTGGAGCTGACACCAGCAGTCCTGGGTTTGCACTGGTCTCCATGCCCTCGTGCCATGTCCAGCTCCAGCCCTGGGGCTGTGGGTGGGGCTGAGACCCGTCTGTGCCCCCAGCAGCTGCTGAGCCCTTCAGAGGGGCTGGGGCTGTGGGCTGAGTGCCCAGAGCTCTGCAGCCCCTGCGCCGGGCACGGCCGTGGGCCAGCCCAGCCTGGGCTGCTCTGCTGGGCTGGGCTGGAGAGAAAGCCGGGGCTGTGGGGAGAGCTGGGCAGGGGCTGGGCTGAGCTGGAAAGTGCTGGCAGAGGACACCCCGGTGCTGGCTGAGCTGTGTGACCATGCAGGGGGAGGACACACTCAGCGGGGTGAGCTGCAGAGCCAGGACACGCAGGGGCAGGAGAGAGGAGGCCGCTCTGTGCCCTCGGTGCAGGGACAGGCTGGGAAGGTGCCCAGGACATTGGTCTCTCCCGTCGCCATTTCCAGCACTGCGCCACAGTTGCTGGGTCAGGTTTGCTCTCTGTCCATCTCCTTCCTCAGGCGCTGGTGCTCCCTGGCACTGCTGCCATTCCGGGACTGTTTTCCCCTCTACCCACACACAGGAACTGTCCCTGCAGCTCCAAAAAGGCCTTTGAGAAAGGATCTCAGGGAAAAAAATAGTCTCTGAAAGTCCTTTATTTCAGGTAAAGACCCAGAGAGCAGGGCTCCTCGTTTACCCAGCAATTAGGTATGAAAAGAAAAACAGACAGTGAATCAGTAAAGGATGAAAACATTAACACAATTTTAAAATCCCAGCATCACAACAAAATAAAGAAGACATGTCGAGCCTGCAGTGAGTTAAATTAAGACTGCCATGCAGCAGATAAGGGGCAGTTATTGCTTCAGAAAAACATCCAGTCATCAGTTTCCACATGGCGTCCTTGAGATAGGGGGAAATATGGAATTGGTGAAGCTGTGGGGGAAAACTGTGTTGTGTTGCTTCAGAAAATATTTGACATGCATATCATAATAATAGTAATAACAACAATAACAACAATAATGAAACAAGCAGGCAAACAAATAAACCCAACAACAACAAAACAAAACAAGCGAAGGTGAATAACCATGAAAGAAAGAGGAAGACTGCCCCGTCCATGGAGCTCTGCAGAAGGAGCGTGGAGCCGTACATCAGGAGGCGATATAGTTGGCATCAGCACGTAGAGAAGACTTTTGTAGGGAAGACTTTGAAGGGAGCGGCCTGACTCCATGCAGCTGAAAACCTGAGACCTGGCAGTGTGCTGAAGGGATGGGGAGAAGTGTCCTGGGCTGAACAGAAACCTGTGGATGACACAAGGTTGGAGAGATGTGCTTTGCAGAGACTGGCAGGAGTCCTTCCCAGGGATGAGCGGGATGAGCTTTGGACACACGGAAAAATAAAGCGGCTCTCAAGCGTGGTTTGGAATTAGCGCCACTGTCACTAGTAGCAGAAAGAGGACCGTGCCGTAAGGGAACTCCTTGTTCTTCAGGAGAAAAACTGAAGCTTTTTCACGTCCTTACTTGTCAAAGAAGGTGTAATTCTTCAGTAGTTAGCCTCTGGCACCACAGAATCCCAGAATGTCGGGGTTGGAAGGGACCTGGAAAGCTCATCCAGTGCAATCCCCCCATGGAGCAGGAACACCCAGATGAGGTTACACAGGAAGGTGTCCAGGCGGGTTGGAATGTCTGCAGAGAAGGAGACTCCACAACGTCCCAAGACTCTACACTTGCCCTTGTTATATTTATTAAATTTTTCCCCGCCCAACTCTCCAGCCTGTCCAGGTCTCTGGATGGCAGCACAGCCTCTGGCGTGTCAGCCACTGCTCCCAGCTCGGTGTCATCAGCAAACTTGCTGACAGTCACTCTATTCCCTCGTCCAAATTGTTGATGAATATATTAAATAATACAGGCCCCAGCACTGACCCCTGAGGCACTGCACTAGATACAGGCCTCAACTGGACTCCGCCCCATTGACCACGATTCTCTGGCTTCTTCCCTTCAGCCAGTTCACAGTCACCTCACTACCTGGTCATCTAGACCGCACTCCCTCAGTTTAGCTGTGAGGATGCTGTGTGAAATGCTTTATTTAAATCACGGTAGACCACATCCACCACTCTGCCATCATCCATCCATCTTGTTATGTCCTCATAAAAGTCAATGAGGTTGGTCAAGCATGACTTACCTTTGGTAAAGCCATGTTGACTGCCCCTAATGACCCTCTTATCCCTGATATGACTTGAGATGGTACCAAGCATGAGTCGTTCCAGCAGTTTCCAGGGGATGGAGGTGAGGCTGACCGGCCTACAGTTGCCCGGGTCCTCCTTCTTGCCCTTTTTGAAGACTACAGTGACATTTGCTTTCCTCCAGCCCTGAGGCACCTTTCCTGTTTCTCAAGACTTGGCAAAGATGATGGAGAGCGGTCCAGCAATGACCTCAGCCAGCTCCCTCAGCACCTGCGGGCGCATCCCATCCGGACCCATGGATTTATGGATCTCCAGATTGCCTAACTGCTCCCTAACCCAGTCCTCATCAACCCAGGCAAACTCCTCCATTGTCCTGACTTCCTCTGGGGCCTCAGCAGTACGGGGCTCCCCAGGACAGCCTCCGGCAGAGCAGACAGAGACAAAGAAGCATTCAGTAACTCTGCCTTCTCTGTATCTTCTGTCACCAGGGCACCCGTCTCATTCATCAGTGGGCCTACATTGCCTCTGCTGTTAGTTTTATCTGCCACATATTTGAAAAAGGTTTTCCTGTTGTTCTTGACCCCTCTCGCCAGGTTTAATTCTAGGGAGGCCTTAGCTTTCCTAGTTGCCTCCCTACACTCTCTGACAACAGCCTTACATTCTGCCCAAGTGGCCAGCCCCTCCTTCCATGATCTATAAAACCTCCTCTTCCACTTGAGCTTACCCAGCATCTCCTGTTTGACCACGCAGGTCTCCTGGTTTTGCTCTCAGGGCTATTCCTTTGTTTAAGTTATATTTAAATGATATTTAAAGATTACACCTCTTAGACAGAATTGCCTTTTTATGATGCCTGATCAATGTATTTTCTCCCTGGTTTTGGTAGGTGGCTGAGGGGTAGAATATGGTGGTTGTTTCTCTTTTAGGGTATCAGCCACCCCAGGGTGAGGCTGGGTGACATTCTGGTGAGCTGAAACCTCCAAAGGCGGGGATCACCGAGAGTCCCCGGGTGTCCTGCTGCAGGGCAGCACCACCCGCCTGCTCAGTTTTTCCTAATGCTCCGTTCAAAGCTCCCTGGAGGGTGTTGGTGGCTGCTGCCTCTGTCCCACCAGCCGCCACTGCAGAAGGGTTTGCCTCCCCCATCATCTCCCCAAGCAGGAGTCGCTGCTTTTCCAGTGCCCTGTGTCCCCTTCAGCAGACTGAAGAGGCCCAATTGACTGAGCTGCTCCACAAAGCTCAAGTGCCCCTGACCCCACCATGACAGATATTCCTCTGGACCTTCACCCGTGTCGTGGTTTAACCCGAGCTGGCAACACAACCGCGGCAGCTGATCACTCACCCCCAACCCCTTCCCCTCCCAATAGGGGAGAGAATCGAAAGTGAAGGGAGAAATTTGGACTGAGAGAAACGCAGTTTAATAAAATGACAAAATGCTAAGAGACTTCTAGTAAATATAGATAAACCCATCATAACTCCCACGCCCTTCTCCTCAGGACTGCTCAGCCGGTCACATCCCAGCCTGTCCCGGGACACCAGGTTTGCTCCGCCCCCAGCGCACACCTTGCGCCTTGGCCTTGTAAGACTTGCAGAGGCTTTTGTCGGCCAAATCCACCACGGTGTCCAGGTTCCCCTGCACTGAAACCACAGTGTGTGACCATTTAATGATTCTGGGGCGCGGCCGGAGCGCGATGACGTCACAACAAGCCCCGCCCCCGGCAGGCTCCGCCCCTGGCGTTGCCGGGACGCGCAGGCGCAGCTCAGTCCTGTTCTGGACGCGGAGCGGAGCGGACGGCGAAGGCGAGGGGAGGAGTCAGTGGGCCGAGCCGAGCGCGAGCGACCGCAGCGAAGGGCGGGACTTGAGGAGGAGGCGCGGGAAGCGTGTGTGGTGGTGGAGAGGGAGAGGCCGAGAGACCGGCGCGACCTCGAGGCGGTGGCACGTGCGGCGACACGCCATGGCGGGCACGGCGAAGCCGAGGGAGCTGCTGAAAGCGCGGCGGGACGCGGGCGAGGCCGGGGCGCTGGGCCGGCTGCTGAGCACCTCGGCCACGAAGGTGCTGCTGCACAAGATCGAGTTCCAGCCCGCCAGCCACGGCTTCTCCGGCCAGCCGGAGCTGCTGCGGGCCAAGTACCTGCTGCTCAACCCCCGCACCGAGCCCGCCGAGCACCCCCGCGGCGCTGAGGAGGGACAGCCGGGCAAGCCGGGTGGGTGCAGAGGGCCGGGGGGCTCTCCCTGCGCTGCGCAGCCCGCGGCTCACCCGCCTCTCTCTCCCCGCAGGCAGCGACCGGACCCCGGGGCGCCTCGGGGACGGCGTCCCTGCGCCCCAGAAGGGGCTGTTCCCTGCAGGGCGCCTCGCCATGCAGTGGCAGCGTGTCCAGCGCATCGGCGCCGGGCTGCTCAACCTGGGAAACACCTGTTTCCTCAACGCCACCCTGCAGTGCCTCACGTACACGCCACCGCTCGCCAACTACCTGCTGTCCAGGGAGCACAGCCGCACCTGTGAGTGGGGAGGGGAGCGCCCGCCTGTCCCGGGGCTGCGCTCAGCACCCTGCGCACGGCTCTGCCGGGGCTGTGCGCCTGCCGGGATGTGCCTTCTCTGCTCCCTCCTGCCCGTTTCTCCGTGGAGAGGACATTCCTGCATACGGGAGCATCCACTTTTCCTGGCCGTAGCAGTGTTCCCGAGCTCTGCATCCTGCGTCTGAGAGGCTCTGTCTGTGCTGCACACAGCCAGGACTAAGATGAGTTTGTCCTCAACGTTCTGTCTTCTCCTCTCCCACTCCAGGTCACCAAAGCGGCTTCTGCATGATGTGCGTCATGCAGAACCACGTCACGCAGGCGTTCGCGAACAGCGGCAGCGTGATAAAGCCAGTGTCCCTTGTCCGAGACCTCAAGAGTAAGGATGGCTGCCCTCGCGTCCCCTCCTGTAGCCGTGCAGGAGGGCAGAGACTATTGCAGGAGCAGAACCTTTGAGATCAGGGCAGGTCTTGGCAGAGGTTCTTCCGAGACGACTCACTGAGCCTGCCAGGGCCTTCACGGGCCTTGTGGGGCTTCCCCCACGGCCCACATGAGTCTGACGTCTGGTTTGGGCCGAGGGAGCTCAAACCCCGCAGTCGCTGTCCGGAGGGAGGGCGGGAGGACCTGCCTCTGTTGCAGCGCGTGCTGCGGCTGATCCCTCCCTCTCCTGCAGAGATCGCCCCGCACATCCGCTTGGGCAGGCAAGAGGACGCACACGAGTTCCTCCGTTTCACCATCGATGCCATGCAGAAGGCCTGCCTGCCCGACTGCACCGAGTATGTGGGGCCTCTGGTGGTGACAACTGCCCTTGTCTGCTGGTCCCCTGTGCCCGCGGGAGGGGACTGTGGGGTGAACGTGTCCCCCGGGCTGGGCTCATGGAGGGAGGTGCTGACTCCACGGTCTGGGGTGGATGGCCCAGCTCTCTGCCCCTCTGTGACACAGCCCTGGGCTGCTGTCTGCCTTCTGACACCTCCACCCCAGCACAGCTGCGGTTCTGTCCCCAAATCCTGTGACTGGGCTGGGTTTGGATCCTGAGGACACAGCGCTGGCCCGTGGGGGTGGCTCTTGGGGCGGGCGCTGTGTGATCCGAGCTGCCGTCTCTAGGTTGGATCGCCAGACCCAAGCCACCACCCTGATCCACCAGATCTTTGGCGGTTCCCTGCGGTCCCGTGGTGAGTGCTGGCTGCCAGGGCCTGGGCCTGTGACTCTCAGGGCTGCTGTTTCCCCGAGAGCCTTGCAGTAACTTGGGAAAGTCACTAAGCATGTGCAAATTATGCAGAGCTGCAGCTGGTCAGTCTTTTGGTATCTGTGGGCCACGAAGCTGCTGGCTGTGGGTCCCCAGCTCATTGCCACCAGCAAAGGAACCCACGTTGCCAGCTGTCCCGCAACACTTGTTGTCCCAGCACGTACAGACTGCGAATGCTGGTGCTGCCGTCCCAGAGCCCAAACGCGGAAAAGGGCAACACGGCAGCCGCCTGCGCTGTGCTGGGGGTGGTGGTGCCGTGTTGTGCCAGGGGGTGCTCACTGCTCGTTCTCTTGCAGTGAAGTGCTCGATGTGCAAAGCAGTCTCGGACACCTTTGACCCCTGTCTGGACCTGCCGGTGGAGATCACGGTACCGGGGCAGGGTCAGGTGGGGAGGAGCTCTGCTCTGCAGGGGATGTTCCTGCAGCTGCACCGCTACTGCTCGAGGCTGTTTAACCTGCCAGTGTCAGGCACGGTGCAGGCAAGAGGGAATCAGCTTCTGTTGTTGCGCTGCCTCCTCTGCCTGGCCCTGACCTCTCCTCTGTCCTGGCAGCAAGCCGCAAACGTAGAGCAGGCACTGGAGCTGTTTGTGAAGCCAGACCTGCTGGGCGGAGAGAACGCCTACCTGTGTGACAAGTGAGTGTGCGGGGCTGGGGCGGGAAGGGGCCGCGGGTGTGCTGGTGGGAAGCAGGAGGGCAGCTGCAGTACAGGAGGGCTTCTCTACCTGCTCCACCACTAAACCGTGAGGTGCGTGGCTGTGAAGCCTGCGATGAAGCCTGTCACTCCTCATCTCCCCCGTCTTGAGACGGGGACCTGAGCCAGCAGACCTGGCCGTGAGCAGGTGCCCTGGAGCAGAACCCGCTCTCACCAGGGTCATTTCCGTGGGGTTTGTGGCTTGGCCAGGGCTGGCAAGCACCTGGGTGGTGGAACAGCATGAACAGCTCAAGCTCTCCCTGTGCAGATGCAAGAAGAAAGTGTCGGCAACCAAACGCTTCACCATCCACCGAGCGCCCAGGGTTCTCACGCTTGCTCTGAAGCGTTTTGCCGACTTCACCGGAGGCAAGATCACAAAGGTGAGTGCTCAGCAATCCAGAGCGGGGCTGTGTCCTGTCCCGAGGCCCTGCTGCCCCGAGCAGGGTTGGAGGTGGTTCTGTGCGCGGTGCGAGCTCTACCGCAGTCCTGCAGCCCTTCTCCAGCTGTGCTGTGCTGTGCTGGGAGTTTGGCTCATCCTGGCATCTTCCTCACCGTGGGCTCTGCCTGGGGAGAGTGGGTTCTCCCTCCCTCACAAGACGGGACTCGTAGTACAGCTGAGCTGCTCTTGCCATCTGCTGTGCAGGCTTCTGAGACATCCTCTCTCTGCAGGACGTGGGCTACCCTGAGCTCCTGAACATCCGCCCGTACATGTCCCAGACCAGCGGGGATCCGGTCATGTACGGGCTCTATGCGGTGCTGGTGCACTCGGGGTACAGCAGCCACGCAGGACACTACTACTGCTACGTGAAGGTGAGCCCAGGGCGCTCTCTTGGCACCTCTCTGTGCTGGGGGCCGGCGGGTGCTCAGGGGTCCGTGTAATGCGCAGACAGGAGGGTGCTCAGCAGAGGTGCGTGGTGTGGAGCACTGGGGGGTACGGGCTGTGCTCCGTCACAGGAAGTGTGGAGTTCTGCTCTTGCAGAGACCCCTCACCTGCCCGGGGTCACCTGGGGGTTTTGGGGAGCGGAGCTCTGCTGACGGGCGCTGTTCCTGCTGCTCCTCAGGCCAGGAGCGTCCCTGGACACAGCCCGACCCCGTTCTCTCTCCCTCCGCAGGCCAGCGACGGGCAGTGGTACCAAATGAATGACAACGTGGTCCGCCCCAGTAACATCAAGGTGGTCCTTAACCAGCAGGCGTATGTGCTGTTCTACCTCAGGTGAGCGTGCCCTGTGTCCCCGGTCCCTCTGTCCCTGCTCAGAGTGTGGGACAGGGCTGGGGGCACATGCCTGGATGTGGGAAGGAGCTTGGCCCAAGTAGCCCCAGTGCCCACGTGCGTGTGCTGGCTCGGGGGCGGGTGACAGAGAGAGCTCCAGCCCCTTGTTGTGGTTTTCCTGCAGATCAAGAGCTCCTCACCTCCTTGGAGCTTCTGGCTCCTGGTTCTCGTGCGCAGCTATGATGAGTATGTTGCAGTCACTCAGACACTGGCGGTTCACACGTGCCCTTCTCTGCCTTCCTCAGGATCCCCAGCCCCGGGAAGAGCTCAGAGGGTCCCGTTTCCAAAGCTGCCTCCAGCCTGCCTGGCCGTGTCAAGCTGCCTTCTGGGTCACCATCACCCAAGCTGGCCCTGAAAGCCAAACGCGCGGCTGCAGCGTTTCCCGGTGACGCAGTCCAGAGTCCCAAGAAGCCGCGCTCCTCGCAGCCGCCACCCGCGCCCAGAGCGGCTCCAGGACTTTGTGGCCCCAGTCACACCAGTGGGGCCAAAGCGCAGGTTCCCCGGAAGCGCTGCTGGGAGCCCGGGCCCCTGCCCGCCTCCCCTGGGCTGCCGGAGCCCATCCCCAGCCAGGAGCCGTGGGGCAGCGGGGAGAACACCGGGACACCGGCAAGGGACCCTCGCAGCAGGGCTTCTGCCAGCCTGGTGCTGGCAAAGCTGAAAGCCTTCTTGTCGGCCAGGGCTGCTCCGCAGCCCAGCAGCACCATGTCACCACCACCGGCCAAGAAGCTGGCGCTTTCCGACACATAGGTGAGTCTGAGCTTCTGCCCAGAGACTTTAGTAGGTGCCTCGTGCCTCTGGATCCGGCACTTGTGTTGGGGAGTGCAGGAACGATGTTGGTACCTTGCTAAGCAGGAGGCGGGCGGGGAGAGCCCCTAAACCCCAGGGCTCTGCCCTCCCTCTGGGTTGGGGTGCAGGGCCAGGCCCCCGCTCTTGTTCCCATCCCTGCAGAGGCTGGAGAATTGGCTGCTGCCTCCTTGCTCAGGACGGCGGGGTGGCTGCGCCAGTCCCTGGAGCGGGGCGGCCTTGCCAGCCTTGTCAGGGCAGCGTGTCCCCGGGGGCGATGGGAGCTGGTGACACCACAGTTGGAGGCTGCAGAGTCGCCTCCTCCCCAGGCAGCGGCTGCACCGGCTCTCTGGGCGCCGCTGTGCAGCCGGGACTGGGGACGGCGCTGGGGGTTCTGTTCTTAAAGTTTCCTTCCTTTTTTCCTTTCTGCTTCTAAGGGAAAACACTTCTGATTCTTCTACTCCCCCACTTCCCTCTCCCTCTCTGTGTCTTTTCCCCTCCCCTTTCTCTGGGCTCCCCTTTTTGTTTTCTCCTCTTGGCTCACAGCAACCTCTTTTATTTAGACCACCAAGTTGTTCTTTATGTCAATAACTGCAGGGCGGCCCCCCAGGGAAGGAGAGCAGAGGGGACCACCGTGCACGTCCTCACCTGCTGCTGCCGGTTCCTGTGCCCGCCCCAGCCCCGCGCTGGGTCCCTGTGGGGCCGGGGCGCTGCCACCGCGACACCGGGCAAGAAACTGGAGCGTTCCCTCGGGAACCGGCTGGGCTGGCGGGACAGCGGGAGCGGCCAGAGGAGCCACAGGGAGGATCCGAGGCTGGAACAGCTCTGCTGGGAGGAACGGCTGAGAGAGAGTCCTCAGCACTCGGACAACTCCTGGGAGAGCTTTCCGTCAGATACTTCATGGTGAAGATTTCAAACACGATTTCATAAAAGAGGGGTTTTTCTTTCCGAGTTGTTTTCTATCATTTTTCATCGTATACAAGAAGTGATAGCAGCATTCTACCATGGGTATTGATCCAGGGGGTCTCCTGGAGACATCTGGATGGGCAGGAGAGCAGCCCTGTGAGGCTGGACATTGAATGGATGAATTTGCCCCTCACCCCTCCCCAATACCACCTGTTCCCTCACCGGCCACCTGGGACTTGGCCTCACCAAGCTGGAGCACAAGTGTGATGGGAGCAGCTGAGGGACCTGGGGGTTCATCTGGAGAACAGGAGCTGAGGGGAGACCTTCTGATCTCTGAACTGCCTGAAAAGAGCTTGGAGCCAGGGGGGTCGGGCTCTGCTCCCCAGGAACAAGTGCCAGGAGCAGAGGAAACGGCCTCAAGTTGCGCCAGGGGAGGTTGAGGTTGGATGTGGGGAACAATTTCTTCCCCAAAGGGCTGTGGGGCATTGGAACAGGCTGCCCAGGGCAGTGCTGGAGTCACCATCCCTGGAGGGTTGGACAGACCTGAGATGAGGTTCTCAGGACACGGGTCAGTGCCGGGGGTGGGGGAGCAGTTGGACTCCATGATCTTAGGGGTGTTTTTCAACCAAACCTTTGCATTGTAATAGTGCCTAAAGGTCACAGCCAGGGTTTCTATTGTCTTGTCCTGGTATTTTTGCAAATGGGTAGAAGTCTGTCTCAAAGCATGTAATGAAAACGAAAAAAAAGAGCATGGGTAGAGCAAACCATGGGAAGGAGGGAGGGCCAAGTATGAAGGTAAATCTCAGCAAGAGCAAGTATTTACACATCACTAGTGATACGCAAAACTTGCAGGCTGTAAATCATTGACACTCTTTTTGTTAGTAATGGAAACGTTTCCTGTGTCCCACAGGATCCTTGTGTCACTGTTGCGAACTGCAGATGCATTTTTGGCATCAAAACAAAGGTGCATCTCAAAGCTGGGTGGGTCAGTTTGAAATGGTTACCGGGTGTATATTGGTAGCATATGAAAGAAAAAGCCTCGCAGTGATTTTTACCATTGGGAGCTTCTGGCAGGTGTTGATCTGCGAGAAGCAGCCTCGGCAGAGGTGAGAAGATTCTAAAAGACGGAAATAAGGAGAGTCAGAGAGAGAGAAGATTCTGAGGGATCTTAAGAGTGAACATGAAATAACCGAATGCAAAAGCAAGTCTTAATGCTGCATTTTGACTGAGCTGGAGGGTAGAAGTCTGGGCTTTGGAAAGCTCGGAGTTTGCACAGGGTGGAAGGCAAGAGTCATAACAGCAAAAAGGGAGAAGGGCTGGAGCTGACTTCTGCTGGGAAAAGCATTTTTGCCTCCCCTAGAAAAACAGGTGGCTTCCAGAAACATGTTCAGTACCCATTTTCTCAATCTGGAGGTGTCCTGGTGGAGGAAGCCTTAGCACCGCACTGACACACGCAGGGCAGGCGAGGCAGAAGAAGATGCGCTGTCTGGGTTACCGGCTCAGGCCACTGAACAGCGGCACCGACTGTGATAGAGAAAGCAGCGACCGAGGGGAGCTGGAAGGGGCCTTGGCTGCAGGTAACCGTGCCCTGGGCTGAGAGGGGCTGGCGCTGCGTCTAATGAACGTGACTGAGCATCTTCCTTGTCTGTGTGCTGATCTTATTCAATTGTGGTGTTTCACAAGGGAGAGAGAAAGAGAAAGGACATGAAAAGTAAATGTCGTGCTATTGGCATTTCAAAACTGCCTTTCTGTTGTTTTCAAACAGGCTCGGAATATCTCCTTTCGGAACCTGTGTCTTTGGAGATGTTGGAGGAGACAAAGGAGAAGGACACCCAGGAGGAAGACACACGAGGAAGATGTGGAGTCTCTGCACAGCCTTCAGGAGAGTCTGAGGAACCAACCAAGGAAGACGTGGAGACTACACAGAGCGTTCAAGAGGCAAGTCACTGGTGTACGGACCGTTCTGTGTGACTAGGGGACATTTTAGAGACGGAGGGGAAAAACAAACAGCTTATAAAAAACCCAAACCCCAGCCTCCCCAAACCAGGATTTTGTTGCAGTGTCCTCAAAAGAAATCCTCTCTAATTTAGCTATTGCTGTGCTTAAGGCTGTGGTAGTTAAAAGCCCTGAAATTTTAATTGTTCAAGCGGTGTGTTCAAGTGCGGATTGGACTAGATGATCTTCTGAGGTCCCTTCCAATCCCAAACATACTGTGTGATACTGTGTGTGATGACCAAACATTAGGCAGTTGCAGGGGACCAGTATATGTATTTCTAAAGTTAATTGTTACCTCATTGTCTACTATTCTCTTGTTCTTTGCTCCTCCCTGCAAATCCAAACAGCGCTGAAAAGAAAGCTGTGGAGGAGAAGTCTGGTTTAATGGTGCCCACTTGGTGCTGTAGCTGGGCTGTGAGAGGGTCTTAAAATCCTTGTAGGATTTGGTGAAATCAGGTAGAATGAAGGTAGCATGAAAGAAAAACAAGAGACCCATAGATAAGCTGAATTCTTGCAACAATGCAATTATTTCCCTTTTAACCCTATGAAGAGAAGAAAAAAGAAGATAACATATTTTAGTCAGATTATTAAAGCCTGTATCTGCCTCAGCATACTCTAGATCACTTCAGTATTACACAGAAAACCTAAATGCACAGCCCAGCAGATCAGATCAGTTCACCTGTGACAACACAGCCCAGTCTTGGTTTTGTAGCTCAAAGCGATGTTCTTGCTTTCATGTGCTCCCTCCTGTTCACAGCTGCAAGTTCCAACAGTCTCTGCACCAGCAGAGCTCCTGAGAGAACTGGTACTAACCCTTGTGGATCAAAATGTTCCTGCAGCGGCTGTTAGTGCTGGGTTCAGGAGATCTGGACACTCTGGTTCAGTTCTTACCTCTTTCATTGGTGTGCACAGTAACTTGTGCACTCAGGTCCTCTCTGCTTTCGTTTGAAGTCCAAAAAAACCCCAGGTAAGTCAAGGCAGCTAAAAGAGCCCGGGAGGGCTCTGCTCCCTGAACACAATATTCCAGGTGTGGTCTCCCCAGGGCAGAGTAGAGGGGCAGGAGAACCTCTCTGACCTACTGACCACCCCCTTCTAACCCACGCCAGGTACCATTGACCACCACTCTCTGGCTTCTTCCCTTCAGCCAGTTCACTGTTGAGTGCACCAGGTTGGGAGTGCCTTGGTGATATCCTTGATCTGGGCTGCAGGTAGACTACAAACTTCCCTTTGATGAGGGTCAACTCTGCATGTTGGGCGCTCTGTCCCTCTCAGAAGGGAATTACCTACTACAATTACCCTTCTTTCTTTCTTATCAGAGTCAGTCTTGAGGTGTGGGGTCAACTGCCTCTTTCTATGTGGCCTTGTAGGTGGGCCTTGCACCACATCCTCACCTACCTCTTCTTCAAGTTCCAGGGCCTCAAACTTATTACGGAGGGGCACCTGAGGAAGCAAAGCAGGTAAGGAGTGGGGGTTGCCCGTGACGCTGAACTGGAACTTGCTTCCAACCCTCATCATCTTTTTGGTCCCCTACCTCAGCCCAACAGCAACAGGGCAGGGGCTGTCTCGGGTCTTCCCCCTCTGCCTGACAGGGCAGGGGGTCCATCACCTTTTGGAGGGTATCCCCCTGGGACCTTTCTGACTGGTACATCAGGGAGTTACTCCACCAGTTAATCTCCTTTTCACACTCCCTGATGGACCTCGGTGTCTGGACCTTCTCCCTAAGATTTGCGATCATGCTGAGCAGATCTTGCACCAGCTCACACCTCACACATGTGGGATGCTGGCCATCCTCCCCCAGCAGCAGCAGGCTCTGGCAGTCCCTGCAGCCAGAAACCTGAACAGCCACGGTTCGGGGCAAGGCCTCTGTCTGAGTTGTGACAGTCTTTTTGTGACAAGCTCTCTTTCTGGAGACCGTGGTCAGCAGCGCTCTGGGACACTGGCAATAGGTGAGAGGGTCTACCAAGCAAGGAGTGACACCCTCTGCACCCTACTACACGAGCTAACACACCTGCTGCTGCAGCAAAGTGTGGGTGGTACTCACCCACTTGACAAGCTGGTTGCTCCCCTCCCAGTGCCTGCTGAGCAGTGACAGTCGCTACCCTCTCGGAGGCTTTTTCAAGGCCAGGGGTCGGGGTGTGATCGCCGACACTGTGGTAACACCACGCCACGTCAGCCACTCTTGCAAGGGCTGCCGGGGGCTTCCAGGTCGAAAAATTGGGATCCGGGGAACCGCAAAACCCCGTGTACCTCAGGATCCGCTGAAACGACTCCAGCTGAGCTGGCGCCAATCAGCTGACCCCGGGGACTGAGATTTAGATTGCATATTAGAAAAATATTCTTCTCAGAAAGGGTTGTCAGGCGTTGGAACAGGCTGCCCAGCGCAGTGGTAGAATCACCATCCCTGGAGGGGTTTAAAAGGCATTTAGACAAGGTTATTAGGGACATGGTTTAGTACCAGAGTTAGATTAGGTTATGGTTGCACTTGGTGATCCTGAGGGCCCCTTCGAACTGAAACGATCCTATAATTCTATGATTGTATGATTTATATCTGGTCTTCAGAACTTGTACACTTAATCAGATCAGTTTCAAAAGTGTGGTTGAAGAGGAAGGGATGTAAAGAGAAGAAGTGATAGAGGAATTCTCCAATTGATATTGATACAGAGTTCCTCCTAAAGAGGTGTGTATGGGAAGGAGAAGCCATCTCCTTGGGGTCCATCATTGCATGGACAGTGTTGTTCCTCACCTCCCCAGCCCAACTGTGTCTATTTGTATGTTTGGCTGTGTCAGTGGAAAATATACATCCATATGACACACATAAGGTTTAGAACCCTCCAAGAGCAGGTCTTAGATTTGGAATCTATTCAGAAGTTGACCTTGGGTCACCTCATCTCCCCAGTACCCCAGAGACAGACAAACAGACACACACACAGACAAACTCACTCACACACACACACAAATCAGTCAGGGAAGGACTAATCTGGAGTTTGAAAATCATAGAATAACTTGAGTTGAAAAGGACCCATAAGGATCATTGAATCCAAGTCTCTGCTCCTCACAGGACTACCTAAACTAAACCATAAAACTAAGAGCATCTGCCAGATGCTCCTTGAACTCTGACAGATGTGGTGTCATGACCACTTCCCTGAGGAGCCGGTTCCAGTGACTGACCACCCTCTCAGTGAAGAACCTTTTCCTAATGTCCAATCTGAACTTCCCCCGATGCAGTTTCACTCCATTTACATGTCCTATCACAGGTCATCAGGAAGAAGAGATCAGCGCATCCCCCTCCACTGCCCACCATGAGGAAGGTGCAGACTGCAATGACGTCCCATCCAGCCCCAGCCGTGTCCCATGCAGGGGCTGCTACAGCCCTGCTCTGGCTCTGCCAACCTCTGGGCAAGAAGGGAGGCCGGGCAGGGCTGGCTGTTCCCTGACACAGGCACCGAGTCCCACAGCAGGAAGAAGATGGACAGAGAGCAAACCTCACACGTGAACTTGGGGGAGTGGTCAGTGCTGTAAATGGCAGCGGGAGAGACAAATGTCCTGGGAACCTTCCCAGTCTGGCTGGAGCTGGACATGGCACGAGGACATGGAGACCAGTGCAAACCCAGGACTGCTGGTGTCAGCTCCAGGAGATCCCCAGCACAGACGGCCTGTGCCCCTCAGTGCCAGCCCCTCTCCCCAGCCCAGAACAGGAGTGCTGCTCCAGCAGCAGAGCAGCCGGCCCCAAATGAGTGTCTGCAGAAGGGGGTTTCTCTTCCTCCTGGATTCCTCCCTGCAGGCACAGCAATGCTCCCTTGCTCTTCTCCAGAGACGTCCCTTTCCCTGGGTGACTGTGTCCAGGCTGGGCTGGCCAGGCAGCCTTGGTTCCCACTCTGGGCTCTCCTCAGGGCCCTGAGCTGGCCCCGCTGCTCTGAAAAGACCATGAACTGCTCTTGTCCATGACCATGGCTCCAGGGAGCCCAATGCAAAAGTGGCAGAAAGGATCTGTCCAGTGAGGCGGTGAGGAGCAGCCCTGAGGTCCACAAGTGCCTGATCCTCCTCATGGCAGCTGGGCTCTTGGCTCCTTGACCCCTCCTGCGTGCCAGGACTGAACCCCCAGTTCCAGAGGACATGTACAAGATGAGACACAGACAAATAATTTCCTGCTGGTTTCTTTACTGTGTTTACCTGCACTGGGAGCAATGCTCCATTTGTATATGAGGACTTTACACCACAAAACACTGGTAGAGGGCAATAAATAATATTCTTTCAGTGGGAATATGATTTGAAGTATATTAAACAAAAAGAAAACCAAGACATATATGTTAAAAAAAGCCTCCAAGCTTTCTCCTGAGGATGATAGACTGCTTATTGATACTGCAGTATTCCTTGGTCAAATAATTTCCTCAGGGAATCCTTGATCTCTTTGTTCCTCATACTGTAAATGAGGGGGTTCACTGCTGGAGGCACCACCGAGTACAGAACGGACACCACCCGATCTAGGTTTGGGGAGAAGATGGAAGGGGGCTTCAGGTGAGCAAAAATACCAGTGCTGACAAACAGGGAGACCACGGCCAGGTGAGGGAGGCACGTGGAAAAGGCTTTGTGCCGTCCCTGCTCAGAGGGGATCCTCAGCACGGCCCTGAAGATCTGCACATAGGACACCACAATGAACACAAAACACCCAAAGACTAAACAGGAGCTAACAACAAGAAGCCACACTTCCCTGAGGTAGGAGTGTGAGCAGGAGAGCTTGAGGATATGAGGAATTTCGCAGAAGAACTGGTCCACAGCATTGCCCTTGCAGAGTGGCAGTGAAAATGTGTTGACCGTGTGTAGAAAAGTGTTGAGAAAGCCACTGGCCCAGGCAGCTGCTGCCATGTGCACACAAGCTCTGCTGCCCAGGAGGGTCCCGTAGCGCAGGGGTTTGCAGATGGCAACGTAGCGGTCATAGGCCATGATGGTGAGAAGGGAATACTCAACAGAGATCAAGGAGAGAAAAAAAAAGAGCTGTGTAGCACATCCTCGATAGGAGATAGTCCTGGTGTCCCAAAGGGAATTGGCCATGGATTTGGGGACAATGGTGGAGATGGAGCCCAAGTCAAGGAGGGAGAGGTTGAGGAGGAAGAAGTACATGGGGGTGTGGAGGTGCTGGTCACAGGCTATGGTGGTGATGATGAGGCCGTTGCCCAGGAGGGCAGCCAGGTAGATGCCCAGGAAGAGCCAGAAGTGCAAGAGCTGCAGCTCCCGTGTGTCTGTGAATGGCAAGAGGAGGAACTGGGTGATGGAGCTGCTGTTGGACATTGGCTGTTTCTCTGTTCAAAAAAGGAAACAACAACTTAATATTAGGACAGACTCCACGGAGCAAAACTACTCTCTTTTTCATTAACATCACCCCAACTGAAATGCGTTTCCTTTCTCTGGTCTGTGCTGGCTGAGTGTGCTGTGAGCAGCAGAACCTCTGCCCGTGTGCTGCCAAGCAGCCAGCTCTGCTCTGCTGCACTGGGGACACGGGAGCTGGGTTGTGGCAGCTCCAACGTTCACAAGCGGTGTCCGATTTTATGCATTGTTAATGGAAATCGTCAGTATCTGCACTCTTGACACTGAAAAGCACGGGAAGCAGAGCCGTGTTTTAACATGTCTTTGTAATGATTTTGTCTGTGTTTTTAGTTTTTCACCATCACATCCCGTGACTGGGTTTTTGTAGGGGTCAAAATCTTCATCTTTATGAGGTAAAATGTGAAGAGTCTTGAGAGAGGACAGGCGAAAGGGCTCATCTTTCTGTGGCTCAGTGCAGAGTCAGGACAGCAGAAGAGTCCATCAGTCTTCTTGCCATCGCTCCTGTGCCTTTGCTTGTGCTACTTTGAAGATGACTTCACACACAAATTACTCCTTAAAAAACCCCAAATATTTGGACTCATATGGGAGCGGGGGAGCATTGTTTGAAAGGGCAGATCTGCAAACTGTTCTCTGTTCCAGCCCACTGTCGGAGATGTGATGGAGAGAGCAGGACCCGACCTCTCACCGAGTGAAGCAAAGAACTCTGAGAGGACAGTGCGGACCCCAAGGAAAGGCTCAGCACTGCTGGGATCCTACAGCAGACCTGAGCCTTTCTGGGGGCAGCTCGTGAGCCCAGCAGGACAGGCAGAGCAGAGTCAGGCTCCTGCAAGCGACATGTCCTAAAGGGACAGTCAGATCATTGCCCAGCACACAACACCCAGCATCATCTGCAGACAAGGACCGAAAGAGCTCCTGAACACCCCCTGCTCTGCTGCCTGGAGCTGTCCCTGCCTGCAGCTGTGTCTGTGTCCCCAGGTGTCCTGCTGTCAGTGCCACAGATCCCATCCCACTCGCTGTGTGCTCAGCTCTGCCCTGCAGACCCCTCCCAGCAGCCGGCACTGCCCAGGGACAGCTCTGTGTGACTCCAGGAGCTACAGCTGAATTACCCTGCACCCAGAGACTTACCATGTCAAGGGCTGCAGAGATGTCTCCTCCAGTGAACTCTCAGTTACAGTCCCAGTCCTGAGCCACTTCCTCACTCCTCCCTCCTCAGCAGCTCCAGGCAGAGCCCTCATCCCTGCTGCGTGTGCAGAGGAGCTGCTCCTGGGCAGAGCTGTCTCTCTGCAGCGCTGCCGCTGCCATGAGCTCCCTCTGTGCCAGGAGCCCAGCCCAGCTCAGCAGCACAGGAGCAGCACAAGGGGGCACTTTAATGACCCCTCTGGTGGGTTTGCTGCTGAGTCCATGAACCTCAGGCCCTGAGAGGAAGTTGAAGAAACATCTCAAGAAGTCAATGTCAGATTCAAACTCCAAACTTCCTTGTAGTGCTAATGGGTCCCACCGAGGAACACTACTGAGAAACCAGGTGCAGGGTCTGGGTAGAGAAGAAAACTGGAAGCAGAGATGACATATCAGGAAAAGCAAAGTAAAGGTGGCTCTGATGGGCAGTGAACATGGATGTGCTGCATGAACGCTGCAGGCCGGGGAAGAGCAGCTGGAAAGTGCCTGGAGGAAAAGGCCCTAAGGGTGTTGGTGACAGCGTCTGAACATGAGCCAGTGTGTGCCCAGGTGGCCAAAAAGGCCACCAGCATCCTGGCTTGTATCAGGAATAGTGTGGCCAGCAGGACCAGGGAAGTGAGCGTTCCCTGTCAGTAGATGAAACACTCCCACCCAATTTGTTGTCATCTGCAAATTTACTAAGGGTGCACTCAATCCCTTCATCCAGATCATTGATAAAGAGGTTAAACAGAACTGCCCTTGACGCATCCAGCAGCAGGTACAGCGAGTGATGGCACCACCAGCTGAGGTGCCATCACAGGTGGAGGAACCATGGCACATGAAGCTATTGACACAAATACAGCTGAAGAGAAGGTTACAGAGAGCAGCACAGATGCCAATACAGGTGCTGTTACACCTACAGGTCCACCCCGCAGTGGACACCCTGCCCCTCCCAGCCTGGGTGATGCGTCACAGTGAGGCCCTTTGTGACCCGCTGTGTGACACCACACGGTGCCATATACAGGTGGCGTGACCGCAGCCCTGCACTGTCTGTCAAGACAGCGACGGGACAGGACAGGAGAGCGGAGCTGGCGAGGAGACCCCGAGCACAGCCCACGACTTTCATTGCCAGTCCCGGCACTTCAGAGCACAGAGGCCTTTGCCTGAAGTTCCCCCTTCCCCAATAGTACAGAGGACTTTCCCTTAAGTTCCCGTCCTTTCCCCCCGCTTCCCGGCATTTCACAGGATGGCAAAGAGACCGCCCCCCAGCACCCCAAGGGCGGCCTGGGAAGAGGTGGAGGCTTCCCAGGAGAGCAGTTCTCTGCTGGACGCCTGCAAGGTCCCCACGGTCCAGCTGATGCAGACCGGTGAGTGCAGGGCTGCCTCGGGGCTGGGCAAGGGTCCGGGCCAGTAAACAAATGGGCCAGTGAGAGCGACCAGCTCGATGCCAGGATCACGTTTCCTTGGCACAGCGGCAGTGCAGTCCTGCAGGTGGGGGACATGGCGGTGCTTGACCACCAGGGCTGCCCAGGAGCAGCTGGAAGCCGGCCCCAGCACAGCCGCCCTCCTCAGCCGTGCTGAGCTTCAAGCTCTTTTCATGGTTGCGGAAGCTTGTTGGCAAAGATGCTGTGTCCAACTGACTCCTCTGTGTTTCCCCTCCACGTAGGCGAGACACTGCCAGAGGAGAACCCAAAGCATCCAGAGCTCCAACCTGCATGGGATTCTGTGAGCATCTGGACAATTGCTTCACTCCACCACGGTATCAACATGGCCAAGGTAACGAGCTCCCACCTTGTGTCAGGAGACACCTGTGAGCAAAGCGACCCAGAATCAGCAGAGTTGGCATGGCCTCACTGTCCCTGGTGAGAGGGTTCCTGCTCTCCCCACGTAGGGACTGTCCGAGGGTGGTCCAGCCGTCCTGGACACCAGGGAGCCCTGGTTCCCAGCAGGGCAAACACATAATGCCCATGCTCCCAACCCTCCTCCCTCCACCTGGGGAGCCTCTGCTCTAATCCTCCCCCCTGCAGTGACGGCAGACCCTGTTTCCAGCTTCCCTGCAGGCACTGCTGACAGCGCTGCCGGGCATCTCTGGCCAGAGCTGCTCATGGTGCTCAGCCAAGCAGCACCAGCAGGGTGGTCAGCACGACATGTCTTCCCCATCTTCCTTCCTCCTGTAGGAGTTTGGAGAAAACCGCCAGCCTGCCCAGATGACGGACATTCTCATGGTGGCCATTGAGGCCTTGACAGCAGAGGATATCTGTGACAGGCAGATGGGCAGCAGGGTCCTGGACACGGCCATGGGAGACCCGGCCTCCTGGATGACAGATGTAAGTGCCCTGTGGCTGGATTGTCCTGCCTGTGAGCCCTGTCAGGCCTTGTCCTTCCCTCCTTCCCTAAAGCAGCTCTCTCAGGCACCTGAAGCCATTTCAAGAGAGCGGAGAAGGACGGGGAGGGCAGCAGTTTCAGTGGCAGCTTGGGGAATGGCTGCAGCAGCACCAGGGGCTGCAGCATCCTCACCCGTCTCACATCCAGGTGCCAAAGCTCATGAGATACATCTACAAAAACATCGAGGGCGTCTCCACAGAGCCAGCCCGGCACAGCCTGCACTCACTCCTCCTCCTGCTGACGGAGCGGTGCTCCAGGGAAGTGGTGAGGAGCCTGTTGGAGATCTCTCCAACATGTGACAGGTATTGGCCCTGACAGCCCTGGGGGCTTGTTCCCTGTGGGGAGGAGGGCACAGGGATTCTCTGGCTGCCAGACCCACATCCCCAAGGAGAAGGGCTTCCATCCCACCACGTGTCCCAGCCCCACTGGGTCAGCCAGGCCCGCAGCAGCCCAAACTGGCCAATCTGGAGCCCAGCGCCACCACGCTCCTCCCTGCCCAAAGGGCAACACCACCTCAGGCCCGTCCTGCCTGCCCGGGCAGGGCCCCCGGGCACCCCAAGCAAAAATGGTGGGCAGGGCCAGGGCTGCAGCACCGCCCGGCTCTGGAGGACCTGGCTTGGACATGCTGCCCTGGCCGAGGCAGCCCCGCTGACGGGCGCTCTGGCTCTGCAGCGCTGCCCTGGCCATGTGGGAGGTGATGATCTCCATGCCTGGGACTTTGTGGAGCGTCCTGACCGAGCTGCGCAGCGTGCTCCAGGACCTGCAACTGCACAAGGTGTTCAGCTGTGCCATGGAGGACGCCTGCATCAGTCTCTTGGCTGTGAGTGTCCACGCTCATCTTCAGGGCTGTGCCTGCCCCTGCGGGGAACCAGGCACAGCCCCCTCCCTGTCTGTCAGCTCCGAATGGCCAGCTCCCCCAGGACATACAGACACGGCCTCTCAGGGTCAGCATGGACCTGACCAGTACCACCAGACCCTGTGCCAGACGCCTGGGGCTGCCCCGTGCGGTTTCGGCCCTGGTGAAAACACACCACGTCTGCCCCTGCCCAGGCAGCACTGTGCTCACCCCCGCCTGCATTGCCCTGCCTGGCTCTGCCCCCTGGAAAGCTGGGGCAGGGACAGAGAAAGGGGCAGAAGCCAGAGACAGCCCAGTTGCTGGCCCTGGGGCAGAGGAACGGTCTCTGCACGGGCTGAGGGCCTTCAGCTCTGGGGAGAGGAGACACTTGCCACCGGCCTTGTCATGCCTCCTTCGTGCCAACACACTGGAGGGAGCCCCACCGGCTCTGCTGTTCTCTCACTGCTGCCTTCACTTTAGCTGCTGCTGCGCACTGACTTTGGATCAGAGAAGTTTGCTGTCCTCTACAAACCCGAGAGTTTCCTGAGGAATCCGAGTTGGATGATGCTCTCGGTGGTGCTCGAGAGCCTCATCACGCTTTCAAAGGCACATATGATGGTGAGTGAGGCACAGTCAGCTGGAGCCATGTTGGCAGCTGGGGGCTGCAGCAGTGGGTAATGCGTTGGCTTGGCCTTGGTGGGAGTCTGAATGTGGAGTGATGGCTCCAGTCCCCCTCTCTGCTATGGAGGGGGCTGGTGGGCGCCTGGGGAGCCCTCCAGGCACAGAGGGTTTCCCATCCTTCCGCCCCTTCAGGCTTCTCAGAAAAGGGGGTGGCTGAGCAGGGGACACTGCTCTCCTGCCCCCCCTTCCCTGCTCCATGCTCTCCCCACATCCCCATCAGTGGCCGCTGCCTGTCAGGAGGCTGCTGCAGCGACTCCTGTGCCACCTGCTGGGAAGATGAACGGGAGGCTGGTCCTCAGTGGCCAGAGCATTTTTGCCAGGGTGATCTTTCAGCGCTTCACAATAAGGAAACTGTGTTTCTTACAGGCAAGAAAAATACTGGTCCTGCTGCCAGACATCATGGAGACCATGCAGGACACCAACAGTGATGTCAAGAGGAAGGCCCTGCTACTCTTCAGGAACACGATGGGTCACCTGGACCGGGAGGAGGCGAGCCCCATCGCTCTGCAGCTGGCGGAGAAGCTCCTGCCCCTCTTTGATGATGTAAGGCTGCCCTGGGAGCCCCAGCCCGAGCCCTACAGATGGGCACTTGGCAAAGACAGCTGCCCCTCAGCCCAGCCCCGTGGGCAGCCCTCGGGCAGGGCTCCCCTCATGCTCCTCTTGCATGGCCTTTCAGGGCTCTGGGGCCATCCAGCCTCAGCTGTAGATCTGCCCCACGGCTCCTGTGCTCAGGATCCGACCCCTCACATCAGCCACGCTGACGCCCTTTGCTCACCGTGGGCTGGGAGTGCCTGTTGCTGAAGTTCCCCATCCTCCACCCTACCAGGAGTCCAGCCTGGTGCGGGAGTTCTCCATCAGCCTCTTCAGAGATGTGATGGACACTGTGGTGGGGAGAAACAAGAAGATGCTGAGGAAGACAGTGAAGAGGGTCCTGGTCCCACTGTTCCTCCGTATGAATGACCAGAGCAAGAGCGTGGCCAAGGTGCAGTGACCAGAGTTGTTGGGAAGGCTGTGCTGCAGCAGCAGCCCAAGGCCACCCCACACAAGTCCCTACAGGCTTCCCAACTGTTCCTGCACGTGTGGGAGGCCAGGGCTGTGAGTCCCCATCACTGCCCCCAGGTCTTTGAGCCCCCAGCGCTGTCCCCCAGGGCTGTGCCCAAGAGACGCCCAGGTGTTTGGGCCGGAGACAACCCCAGCCCCTGAGGGCAGGATGGCCTCAGGACAAAGTCCTGCTCACCCAGTTCCCCCTGCCTTGGGCCAGCTAACTCGGGCTGTGCAGGGGGCTGCAGCACTTACAAGGGCTGCAGAGCCAGCTTGTTCAGGTGTCCTGCTGGGGGACGCCCGTGGGAGCTGCTGCTGGCTCCGTCCTGCCACGGGGTCTCTGGGACTCCAGCCCTCACTGCCTTCAGCCGTGGGCCCTCAGCTCCTCTGCCCCTCAGGCTGCCCCCAGCCCCGGTGGAAGCTCAGCAGCTCTTGAGGATCTCTGTTCTGCTGGCCAGCAGCAGGCTACACCTGAGGTGGCAGCTGCCCCGTGTCCCTGCCCTGGGCACTGAACCCACTTCAGACTCCATTCCCTGATGCCTCTTCCCACAAGGGGCTGGGAACAGCTCATGCTGGGCCAAGAGGAGGGAAGGTGCCAGGTGTCTTCCCCCGGGGTGCGGTGCCATCTCCCAACCTCTGCTTCTCTGCAGGCCTCTAGGGACGCCCTGCTGGACTGTGCAGGGTTCCTGGGATGGAGGAACCTCAGCACCCTGGTCCAGACACATCAGATACACCGCATCGGAGAGTGTTTGGTAAGAATTGGACGAGGGCTGCCCCAGGTGCCCCGTGGGGAGGGCTGTGCAGCTGAGCCTCACCTGCCCTGTTCCAGCCCAGAGCCCACAGCCTGGAGCCACATCCTCCTTCCCTGCCTTCAAGCACAGACCCCCCAAGGGCTCTTCTCCAGGCCCCTCTCCCCTCCCTGCCCCCAGGTGCTAAACAAGACCCTGGCACATGTTGGCCCTGGCCGTGGGACAGAGGGCTCTCAGCACTGCCAGGCCCCCTCTGCCCTCTGCTCTCTCTGAACCTCAGCCCCACAGGGCTCCTGTCTGGGAGGGAAGAGGCCACTGGTGGGAGGGACTGGTCCGGGTGGCTGGGCAATGTCTGTACCAGACCCATGCCCTTGTGTTCTCGCCAGCTCCAGCAGGACAAGAGCAGGCTGGAAGAACAGCTGTGTCAGAGCCTGCTGTATGTGAAGGACGCTCAGGCCACCGTGCGACTGGAGGCCGTCAGGTTCACCGGTGAGCCACAGCCCCCGGGGACCCTCTGCTGGCAGCCTGGCCCCCGTCCCCACCGCTGCACGGGCAGCGGCCTTGGGTCCTGTCCTGCCCGGGGCCAGCCCTGCCCAGGGGTGCAGGGTGTGCAGCCGAGCCGGCCGGGCCGGGGCCGTGCTGCCGGGAGCGTGCTGGGGAGCAGAGGCCTGACAGGAGCTCTGTGCACAGGGCTTGGCGCGCGGTACCTGAAGAACCGCAGCAATAAGGTGGAGAAGCTGAATGAAATCACCAAAGGTGAGTGGGGGCCGTGCTGTGCTGGTGGGCAGGGGACAGGGCCTGGGCAGGGCGCTGCCATGCCTGGTCCTCCTCCAGGAAAGCGCTTCAGGGGCAGAGGATGTGGCAGGGGCACCTGGCACGTCCCGGAGCAGCAGCTTCCAGCTGGCCTGTTGCTCTCATCTGCTCCTCCCGGCCAGGGGAAGAGACGAGTGGGGCTGGCACAGTTCGGAGGGGACTCCTGGGGGTCTCTGCAGGCAGTGGGGGCTCATCTCTGCTCTGCGTCCCTCTCTTGCAGTCCTCCTGCCCTTGATGGAAGACCCTGATACCTGCGTCAAGCACTTGGCATTTCAGACACTCTACAACCTACTGATAGAGTTCCCAAGACCAAAACAGAGATGGTGGTTGCTGAGCTGCTGGATCTGTGGGAGCCAAAGAGAATAAATTCTCTCTCAAAAATGGCCATATTTGAATATCTTTTTTTCACTAAAGCTGGAAGACAAAGCCCAGTCCCATGGTGTCCTTCCCATGGGGACCACCCTGAGCGTTCCAAGCAGTGTCACTCCTGGCCTCTGCCGCTGCCCGCGGGACAACACAGCTGGACCCAGGGTGTCCTGGCAACAAAGCCCCAGTGACCCGTTGGTCCACATACTTCTGTATAACCTGTCCAAGGCCCTTTAGCTGGAGCCACACGTCCTGCCTTTCCCACATCGCAGAGCTCCAGCCTTGGGGATACATGAAGGTACTGAAAGAAAAGAGACAGGCAGTGTGTGTGGGGAGCAGGGCAGGGGATTGGAGAGGCTAGAGAATGGGAAAAGCTTTGCCTGGAGCAGTCCTAACTCATAAGTGTGCTTCCCTCCCATGGCAGTGCCTCATAAACAAAGGGTCGGATGTCCAACACAGCTTCATCACCCAGTTCCTCCTCCTGACATTCACAGACACACGGGAGCTGCAGCTCTTGCACTTCTGGCTCTTCCTGGGCATCTACCTGGCTGCCCTCCTGGGCAACGGCTTCATCATCACCACCATAGCCTGTGACCAGCACCTCCACACCCCCATGTACTTCTTCCTCCTCAACCTCTCCCTCCTAGATGTTGGCTTCATCTCCATCAGTGTTCCCAATGCAATGGCCAATTCCCTCACGGACACCAGGGCCACCTCCTACTTGCGTTGCTATGCAAAGTTATTTCTGCTTCATTCTTGATCGTAACAGAGTATTTTCTCCTCGCCATCATGTCCTACGACCGCTATGTTGCCATCTGCAAACCCCTGCACTACGGGACCCTCCTGGGTAGCAGAGCTTGTGTGCACATGGCAGCAGCTGCCTGGGCCAGTGGGTTTCTCGTTGCTCTGCTGCACACGGCCAATACATTTTCACTGCCACTGTGCACGGGCAATGACCTGGAACAGCTGTTCTGTGAAATCCCCCAGATCCTCAAGCTCTCCTGCTTAAACTCCTACCTCAGGGAAGTCTGGCTTCCCTTGGTCAGTGCCTGTTTACAGTTTGGGTGTTTTGTGTTCATTGTGGTGTCCTATGTGCAGATCTTCAGGGCCGTGCTGAGGATCCCCTCTGAGCAGGGACGGCACAAAGCCTTTTCCACGTGCCTCCCTCACCTGGCCGTGGTCTCCCTGTTTGTTAGCACCCCTTTTTTTGCCTACCTGAGTCCCCCTTCCATGTCCTCTCAGTCCCTGGACCTGGTGGTGTCATTTCTGTACCTGGTGGTACCTCCAGCAGTGAACCCCCTCATCTACAGCATGAGGAACAGAGAGATCAAGGATTCCCTGAGGAAAGGATTTGAACACATACTATTTCAGCATCATTAAGGTACCCATACAACTTAGAAGACTTCCAGGGTATCTCAGGAAAAATCAGGACTATTTTTGTTTTTTTCTTTATTTTATATATTTGCCTTTATACCTATGATAACAAGAAGTGCCATGAAATAGTATTATTCATCCCACCTCTTGACACTGGTGAAACCCCAGTAGGCAGCTCAGCGTCACACAGCTCACTCCTCCAAAGTAGGATGGGGGAGAGAATTGGAACTCTAAAAGTGAGACAACTCAGGAGTTGAGACGAAGGCAATTTGATAGATAAATCTAAAGTTGTGTGCATAAACAAAGCAAAACAAGAACTGCATTTGCTCCTCCCTGTCAGCAGGTGGGTGCCCAGCCACCTCTAGCTAAGCTGGGCTCCAGCACACCTAGCAGTTACTTGGGAAGATAAGCACCATCACTCCAAGTGTCCTGCCCTCCCTTCTTCTGCTCCCGACTTTTACTGCTGAACATGACATCATATGGTGTGGAAGGTCCCTTTGGTCAGCTGTCCCAGCTGTGTCCCCTCCCAGCTCCTTGTGGACCCCCAGCCCACTTGCTGCTGTGGTGTGTGAGAAAAAGAAACGGCCTTGGCACTGGGTAAGCTCTGCTCAACAGTGACTAAAACATGCGTGTGTTACTAACACTGTTCTCATCCCAAGGGCAATACATAGCGTCATACAAGCATGAAGAAATTGAACTCTATCCCAGATGAAACCAGCACATGTACATACAGAACCAGTCTTCTTGCATAAATAAAGAACCCTGAAGAAAACAATTTGTCTGAGCTCCCATCTCTTCCAATCTTCTCTGGAGCTGGGGATACAGAAAGGGTTAAGGACCCAAAATCCCAGCTGACACGTGGAGGAGCTGCCCATGGGACCCAGAGGCTGCATCCTGCTGACTCAGCAGGCGCTGCCCCTCTGCCGCCTGATTGTCATCACAGCTGCTGCTTCCCTGGAGCCACGGACATGGAGGATGTGGCCTCTTCAATGCTGGCCTCTCCTCACTTCCACTGTCCTCTTGTGCTCTTGCATTTGTGCTGCCGCTAAGGTCTTGTGTACCTTGTGACAGTCCTGGTGTATCTACAGTGGCATCCCTGTGGCTGTGGACAGGAGCAGGCCATGGGAACCACTGTGTGAGATCTGGCCTCACTGCTGGCACGACCAAGAGCACAGGGGCTCCTCAGGGCGGGGTACCCTTCCAAAGCTGGTGTCAGGAATATGCCCGACAAACTGCTCCCTCAAAGGGACTTTTGCTACCTTGGGATGCCTAATGGAGTCACAGCAACAAGCTCAGAGTGCCAGGATGATGTGTGAGGAACCAAAGGATGGGAAAAAACTTCTCTTTGTGGTGACAAATGTCCATGCAGACAGCACCTGCCTTGGGTCCTATGGCAAATGCTATCCTGGAGAAGAACCACAAGCTGCCAAGTGATGTCAGGAGATTTCCAGGAACAGCATATGAGTCCCAACAGGCAGTGACTGGCACCTCCTAAAATAAGTGACCATCCAAGAAGGAGCCTCCCAGACAAAAAGGTGAAATCAGGAGATCATGGGCTAATGAGAGGAGAGGCTGTGAGGAGCCAGCAGGCAAAGTAACATAAGACTGGAGAGTGTTTCAGGACACCCTCTGGGGAAGGCCCTGGCTGGATCTAGTGCAGCCCTGTCCTGCCCTTTGTGCCATTAGAGACACCCCACGGTCCTGCCCTTGGCTACTGAGCCAGCTGGGAAGATGGAAAGGGCTCAGCAGTGGCGATGCTCATCCAGCTGGGTCTGCTTCCCAGCCCGAACAGCGTGGCCAGTGCAAAGACACCCCACGGCCCCAGGGCAACACAGCCCCTGGCTCTGCAGAGCAGCATCGCCAGATCAGGGCCATGCGGGGAGCACGGAGAGGAAACCAGAGCCAGCCAGAGCAGCCTGGACACCTGGAGAAAGGGATGTCCCTGGAGAAGAGCAGGGGAGCATTTCTGTGCCTGCAGGGGGGAATCCAGGAGGAAGAGAAACCCCTTTTTGCAGACGCTCATTTGGGGCCGGCTGCTCTGCTGCTGGAGCAGCACTCCTGTTCTGGCCTGGGGAGAGGGGCTGGCACTGAGGGGCACAGGCCGTCTGTGCTGGGACTCTACTGGAGCTGACACCAGCAGTCCTGGGTTTGCACTGGTCTCCATGCCCTCGTGCCATGTCCAGCTCCAGCCCTGGGGCTGTGGGTGGGGCTGAGACCCGTCTGTGCCCCCAGCAGCTGCTGAGCCCTTCAGAGGGGCTGGGGCTGTGGGCTGAGTGCCCAGAGCTCTGCAGCCCCTGTGCCGGGCACGGCCGTGGGCCAGCCCAGCCTGGGCTGCTCTGCTGGGCTGGGCTGGAGAGAAAGCCGGGGCTGTGGGGAGAGCTGGGCAGGGGCTGGGCTGAGCTGGAAAGTGCTGGCAGAGGACACCCCGGTGCTGGCTGAGCTGTGTGGCCATGCAGGGGGAGGACTCACTCAGCGGGGTGAGCTGCAGAGCCAGGACACGCAGGGGCAGGAGAGAGGAGGCCGCTCTGTGCCCTCGGTGCAGGGACAGGATGGGAAGGTGCCCAGGACATTGGTCTCTCCCGTCGCCATTTCCAGCACTGCGCCACAGTTGCTGGGTCAGGTTTGCTCTCTGTCCACCTCCTTCCTCAGGCGCTGGTGCTCCCTGGCACTGCTGCCATTCCGGAACTGTTTTCCCCTCTACCCACACACGGGAACTGTCCCTGCAGCTCCAAAAAGGCCTTTGAGAAAGGATCTCAGGGAAAAAAATAGTCTCTGAAAGTCCTTTATTTCAGGTAAAGACCCAGAGAGCAGGGCTCCTCGTTTACCCAGCAATTAGGTATGAAAAGAAAAACAGACAGTGAATCAGTAAAGGATGAAAACATTCACACAATTTTAAAATCCCAGCATCACAACAAAATAAAGAAGACATGTCGAGCCTGCAGTGAGTTAAATTAAGACTGCCATGCAGCAGATAAGGGGCAGTTATTGCTTCAGAAAAACATCCAGTCATCAGTTTCCACATGGCGTCCTTGAGATAGGGGGAAATATGGAATTGGTGAAGCTGTGGGGGATAACTGTGTTGTGTTGCTTCAGAAAATATTTGACATGCATATCATAATAATAGTAATAACAACAATAACAACAATAATGAAACAAGCAGGCAAACAAATAAACCCAACAACAACAAAACAAAACAAGCGAAGGTGAATAACCATGAAAGAAAGAGGAAGACTGCCCCGTCCATGGAGCTCTGCAGAAGGAGCGTGGAGCCGTACATCGTATGAGGCGATATAGTTGGCATCAGCACGTAGAGAAGACTTTTGTAGGGAAGACTTTGAAGGGAGCGGCCTGACTCCATGCAGCTGAAAACCTGAGAGCTGGCAGTGTGCTGAAGGGATGGGGAGAAGTGTCCTGGGCTGAACAGAAACCTGTGGATGACACAAGGTTGGAGAGATGTGCTTTGCAGAGACTGGCAGGAGTCCTTCCCAGGGATGAGCGGGATGAGCTTTGGACACACGGAAAAATAAATTGGCTCTCAAGCGTGGTTTGGAATTAGTGCCACTGTCACTAGTAGCAGAAAGAGGACCGTGCCGTAAGGGAACTCCTTGTTCTTCAGGAGAAAAACTGAAGCTTTTTCACGTCCTTCCTTGTCAAAGAAGGTGTAATTCTTCAGTAGTTAGCCTCTGGCACCACAGAATCCCAGAATGTCGGGGTTGGAAGGGACCTGGAAAGCTCATCCAGTGCAATCCCCCCATGGAGCAGGAACACCCAGATGAGGTTACACAGGAAGGTGTCCAGGCGGGTTGGAATGTCTGCAGAGAAGGAGACTCCACAACCTCCCAAGACTCTACACTTGCCCTTGTTATATTTATTAAATTTTTCCCCGCCCAACTCTCCAGCCTGTCCAGGTCTCTGGATGGCAGCACAGCCTCTGGCGTGTCAGCCACTGCTCCCAGCTCGGTGTCATCAGCAAACTTGCTGACAGTCACTCTATTCCCTCGTCCAAATTGTTGATGAATATATTAAATAATACAGGCCCCAGCACTGACCCCTGAGGCACTGCACTAGATACAGGCCTCAACTGGACTCCGCCCCGTTGACCACGATTCTCTGGCTTCTTCCCTTCAGCCAGTTCACAGTCACCTCACTACCTGGTCATCTAGACCGCACTCCCTCAGTTTAGCTGTGAGGATGCTGTGTGAAATGCTTTATTTAAATCACGGTAGACCACATCCACCACTCTGCCATCATCCATCCATCTTGTTATGTCCTCATAAAAGTCAATGAGGTTGGTCAAGCATGACTTACCTTTGGTAAAGCCATGTTGACTGCCCCTAATGACCCTCTTATCCCTGATATGACTTGAGATGGTACCAAGCATGAGTCGTTCCAGCAGTTTCCAGGGGATGGAGGTGAGGCTGACCGGCCTACAGTTGCCCGGGTCCTCCTTCTTGCCCTTTTTGAAGACTGCAGTGACATTTGCTTTCCTCCAGTCCTGAGGCACCTTTCCTGTTTCTCAAGACTTGACAAAGATGATGGAGAGCGGTCCAGCAATGACCTCAGCCAGCTCCCTCAGCACCTGCGGGCGCATCCCATCCGGACCCATGGATTTATGGATCTCCAGATTGCCTAACTGCTCCCTAACCCAGTCCTCATCAACCCAGGCAAACTCCTCCATTGTCCTGCCTTCCTCTGGGGCCTCAGCAGTACGGGGCTCCCCAGGACAGCCTCCGGCAGAGCAGACAGAGACAAAGAAGTACTCAGTAACTCTGCCTTCTCTGTATCTTCTGTCACCAGGGCACCCGTCTCATTCATCAGTGGGCCGACATTGCCTCTGCTGTTAGTTTTATCTGCCACATATTTGAAAAAGGTTTTCCTGTTGTTCTTGACCCCTCTCGCCAGGTTTAATTCTAGGGAGGCCTTAGCTTTCCTAGTTGCCTCCCTACACTCTCTGACAACAGCCTTACATTCTCCCCAAGTGGCCAGCCCCTCCTTCCATGATCTATAAAACCTCCTCTTCCACTTGAGCTTACCCAGCATCTCCTGTTTGACCACGCAGGTCTCCTGGTTTTGCTCTCAGGGCTATTCCTTTGTTTAAGTTATATTTAAATGATATTTAAAGATTACACCTCTTAGACAGAATTGCCTTTTTATGATGCCTGATCAATGTATTTTCTCCCTGGTTTTGGTAGGTGGCTGAGGGGTAGAATATGGTGGTTGTTTCTCTTTTAGGGTATCAGCCACCCCAGGGTGAGGCTGGGTGACATTTTGGTGAGCTGAAAACCTCCAAAGGCGGGGATCACCGAGAGTCCCCGGGTGTCCTGCTGCAGGGCAGCACCACCCGCCTGCTCAGTTTTTCCTAATGCTCCGTTCAAAGCTCCCTGGAGGGTGTTGGTGGCTGCTGCCTCTGTCCCACCAGCCGCCACTGCAGAAGGGTTTGCCTCCCCCATCATCTCCCCAAGCAGGAGTCGCTGCTTTTCCAGTGCCCTGTGTCCCCTTCAGCAGACTGAAGAGGCCCAGTTGACTGAGCTGCTCCACAAAGCTTAAGTGCCCCTGACCCCACCATGACAGATGTTCCTCTGGACCTTCACTCGTGTCGTGGTTTAACCCGAGCTGGCAACACAACCGCGGCAGCTGATCACTCACCCCCTACCCCTTCCCCTCCCAATAGGGGAGAGAATCGAAAGTGAAGGGAGAAATTTGGACTGAGAGAAACGCAGTTTAGTAAAATGACAAAATGCTAAGAGACTTCTAGTAAATATAGATAAACCCATCATAACTCCCACGCCCTTCTCCTCAGGACTGCTCAGCCGGTCACATCCCAGCCTGTCCCGGGACACCAGGTTTGCTCCGCCCCCAGCGCACACCTTGCGCCTTGGCCTTGTAAGACTTGCAGAGGCTTTTGTCGGCCAAATCCACCACGGTGTCCAGGTTCCCCTGCACTGAAACCACAGTGTGTGACCATTTAAAGATTCTGGGGCGCGGCCGGAGCGCGATGACGTCACAACAAGCCCCGCCCCCGGCAGGCTCCGCCCCTGGCGTTGCCGGGACGCACAGGCGCAGCTCAGTCCTGTTCTGGACGCGGAGCGGAGCGGACGGCAAAGGCGAGGGGAGGAGTCAGTGGGCCGAGCCGAGCGCGAGCGACCGCAGCGAAGGGCGGGACTTGAGGAGGAGGCGCGGGAAGCGTGTGTGGTGGTGGAGAGGGAGAGGCCGAGAGACCGGCGCGACCTCGAGGCGGTGGCACGTGCGGCGACACGCCATGGCGGGCACGGCGAAGCCGAGGGAGCTGCTGAAAGCGCGGCGGGACGCGGGCAAGGCCGGGGCGCTGGGCCGGCTGCTGAGCACCTCGGCCACGAAGGTGCTGCTGCACAAGATCGAGTTCCAGCCCGCCAGCCACGGCTTCTCCGGCCAGCCGGAGCTGCTGCGGGCCAAGTACCTGCTGCTCAACCCCCGCACCGAGCCCGCCGAGCACCCCCGCGGCGCTGAGGAGGGACAGCCGGGCAAGCAGGGTGGGTGCAGAGGGCCGGGGGGCTCTCCCTGCGCTGCGCAGCCCGCGGCTCACCCGCCTCTCTCTCCCCGCAGGCAGCGACCGGACCCCGGGGCGCCTCGGGGACGGCGTCCCTGCGCCCCAGAAGGGGCTGTTCCCTGCAGGGCGCCTCGCCATGCAGTGGCAGCGTGTCCAGCGCATCGGCGCCGGGCTGCTCAACCTGGGAAACACCTGTTTCCTCAACGCCACCCTGCAGTGCCTCACGTACACGCCACCGCTCGCCAACTACCTGCTGTCCAGGGAGCACAGCCGCACCTGTGAGTGGGGAGGGGAGCGCCCGCCTGTCCCGGGGCTGCGCTCAGCACCCTGCGCACGGCTCTGCCGGGGCTGTGCGGCTGCCGGGATGTGCCTTCTCTGCTCCCTCCTGCCCGTTTCTCCGTGGAGAGGACATTCCTGCATACGGGAGCATCCACTTTTCCTGGCCGTAGCAGTGTTCCCGAGCTCTGCATCCTGCGTCTGAGAGGCTCTGTCTGTGCTGGACACAGCCAGGACTAAGATGGGTTTGTCCTCAACGGTCTGTCTTCTCCTCTCCCACTCCAGGTCACCAAAGCGGCTTCTGCGTGACATGCGTCATGCAGAACCACGTCACGCAGGCGTTCGCGAACAGCGGCAGCGTGATAAAGCCAGTGTCCTTTGTCCGAGACCTCAAGAGTAAGGATGGCTGCCCTCGCGTCCCCTCCTGTAGCCGTGCAGGAGGGCAGAGACTATTGCAGGAGCAGAACCTTTGAGATCAGGGCAGGTCTTGGCAGAGGTTCTTCCGAGACGACTCACTGAGCCTGCCAGGGCCTTCACGGGCCTTGTGGGGCTTCCCCCACGGCCCACATGAGTCTGACGTCTGGTTTGGGCCGAGGGAGCTCAATCCCCGCAGTCGCTGTCCCGAGGGAGGGCGGGAGGACCTGCCTCTGTTGCAGCGCGTGCTGCGGCTGATCCCTCCCTCTCCTGCAGAGATCGCCCCGCACATCCGCTTCGGCAGGCAAGAGGACGCACACGAGTTCCTCCGTTTCACCATCGATGCCATGCAGAAGGCCTGCCTGCCCGACTGCACCGAGTATGTGGGGCCTCTGGTGGCCGTCACTGCCCTTGTCTGCTGGTCCCCTGTGCCCGCGGGAGGGGACTGTGGGGTGAACGTGTCCCCCGGGCTGGGCTCATGGAGGGAGGTGCTGACTCCAGGGTCTGGGGTGGATGGCCCAGCTCTCTGCCCCTCTGTGACACAGCCCTGGGCTGCTGTCTGCCTTCTCCTGACACCTCCACCCCAGCACAGCTGCGGTTCTGTCCCCAAATCGTGTGACTGGGCTGGGTTTGGATCCTGAGGACACAGCGCTGGCCCGTGGGGGTGGCTCTTGGGGCGGGCGCTGTGTGATCCCAGCTGCCGTCTCTAGGTTGGATCGCCAGACCCAAGCCACCACCCTGATCCACCAGATCTTTGGCGGTTCCCTGCGGTCCCGTGGTGAGTGCTGGCTGCCAGGGCCTGGGCCTGTGACTCTCAGGGCTGCTGTTTCCCCGAGAACCTTGCAGTAACTTGGGAAAGTCACTAAGCATGTGCAAATTATGCAGAGCTGCAGCTGGTCAGTCTTTTGGTATCTGTGGGCCACCAAGCTGCTGGCTGTGGGTCCCCAGCTCATTGCCACCAGCAAAGGAACCCACGTTGCCAGCTGTCCCGCAACACTTGTTGTCCCAGCACGTACAGACTGCGAATGCTGGTGCTGCCGTCCCAGAGCCCAAACGCGGAAAAGGGCAACACGGCAGCCGCCTGCGCTGTGCTGGGGGTGGTGGTGCCGTGTTGTGCCAGGGGGTGCTCACTGCTCGTTCTCTTGCAGTGAAGTGCTCGATGTGCAAAGCAGTCTCGGACACCTTTGACCCCTGTCTGGACCTGCCGGTGGAGATCACGGTACCGGGGCAGGGTCAGGTGGGGAGGAGCTCTGCTCTGCAGGGGATGTTCCTGCAGCTGCACCGCTACTGCTCGAGGCTGTTTAACCTGCCAGTGTCAGGCACGGTGCAGGCAAGAGGGAATCAGCTTCTGTTGTTGCGCTGCCTCCTCTGCCTGGCCCTGACCTCTCCTCTGTCCTGGCAGCAAGCCGCAAACGTAGAGCAGGCACTGGAGCTGTTTGTGAAGCCAGACCTGCTGGGCGGAGAGAACGCCTACCTGTGTGACAAGTGAGTGTGCGGGGCTGGGGCGGGAAGGGGCCGCGGGTGTGCTGGTGGGAAGCAGGAGGGCAGCTGCAGTACAGGAGGACTTCTCTACCTGCTCCACCGCTAAACCGTGAGGTGCGTGGCTGTGAAGCCTGCGATGAAGCCTGTCACTCCTCATCTTCCCCGTCTTGAGACGGGGACCTGAGCCAGCAGACCTGGCCGTGAGCAGGTGTCCTGGAGCAGAACCCACTCTCACTAGGGTCATTTCCGTGGGGTTTGTGGCTTGGCCAGGGCTGGCAAGCACCTGGGTGGTGGAACAGCATGAACAGCTCAAGCTCTCCCTGTGCAGATGCAAGAAGAAAGTGTCGGCAACCAAACGCTTCACCATCCACCGAGCGCCCAGGGTTCTCACGCTTGCTTTGAAGCGTTTTGCCGACTTCACCGGAGGCAAGATCACAAAGGTGAGTGCTCAGCAATCCAGAGCGGGGCTGTGCCCTGTCCCGAGGCCCTGCTGCCCCGAGCAGGGTGGGAGGTGGTTCTGTGCGCGGTGCGAGCTCTACCGCAGTCCTGCAGCCCTTCCCCAGCTGTGCTGTGCTGTGGTGGGAGTTTGGCTCATCCCGGCATCTTCCTCACCGTGGGCTCTGCCTGGGGAGAGTGGGTTCTCCCTCCCTCACAAGACGAGACTCGTAGGACAGCTGAGCTGCTCTTGCCATCTGCTGTGCAGGCTTCTGAGACATCCTCTCTCTGCAGGACGTGGGCTACCCTGAGGTCCTGAACATCCGCCCGTACATGTCCCAGACCAGCGGGGATCCGGTCATGTACGGGCTCTACGCGGTGCTGGTGCACTCGGGGTACAGCAGCCACGCAGGACACTACTACTGCTACGTGAAGGTGAGCCCAGGGCGCTCTCTTGGCACCTCTCTGTGCTGGGGGTCGGCAGGAGGGTGCTCAGCAGAGGTGCGTGGTGTGGAGCACTGTGGGGTACGGGCTGTGCTCCGTCACAGGAAGTGTGGAGTTCTGCTCTTGCAGAGACCCCTCACCTGCCCGGGGTCACCTGCGGGTTTTGGGGAGCGGAGCTCTGCCGACGGGCGCTGTTCCTGCTGCTTCTCAGGCCAGGAGCGTCCCTGGACACAGCCCAACCCCGTTCTCTCTCCCTCCGCAGGCCAGCGACAGGCAGTGGTACCAAATGAATGACAACGTGGTCCGCCCCAGTAACATCAAGGTGGTCCTTAACCAGCAGGCGTATGTGCTGTTCTACCTCAGGTGAGCGTGCCCTGTGTCCCCGGCCCCTCTGTCCCTGCTCAGAGTGTGGGACAGGGCTGGGGGCACATGCCTGGATGTGGGAAGGAGCTTGGCCCAAGTAGCCCCAGTGCCCACGTGTATGTGCTGGCTCGGGGGAGGGCGGCAGCCGTTTGTTGTGGTTTTGCGGCAGCTCAAGAGCTCCTCACCTCCTCGGAGCTTCTGGCTCCTGGTTCTCGTGCGCAGCTATGATGAGTGTGTTGCAGTCGCTCCGACACTGGCAGTTAACACGTGCCCTTCTCTGCCTTCCCCAGGATCCCCAGCCCCGGGAAGAGCTCAGAGGGTCCCGTTTCCAAAGCTGCCTCCAGCCTGCCTGGCCGTGTCAAGCTGCCTTCTGGGTCACCGTCACCCAAGCTGGCCCTGAAAGCCAAACGCGCGGCTGCAGCATTTCCCGGTGACGCAGCCCAGAGGCCCAAGAAGCCGCGCTCCTCGCAGCCGCCACCCGCGCCCAGAGCGGCTCCAGGACTTTGTGGCCCCAGTCACACCAGTGGGGCCAAAGCGCAGGTTCCCCGGAAGCGCTGCTGGGAGCCCGGGCCCCTGCCCGCCTCCCCTGGGCTGCCGGAGCCAATCCCTGGCCAGGAGCCGTGGAGCAGCGGGGAGAACACCGGGACACCGGCAAGGGACCCTCGCAGCAGGGCTTCTGCCAGCCTGGTGCTGGCAAAGCTGAAAGCCTTCTTGTCGGCCAGGGCTGCTCCGCAGCCCAGCAGCACCATGTCACCACCACCGGCCAAGAAGCTGGCGCTTTCCGACACATAGGTGAGTCTGAGCTTCTGCCCAGAGACTTTAGTAGGTGCCTCGTGCCTCCGGAGCCGGGGCTTGTGTTGGGGAGTGCAGGAATGATGCTGGTACCTTGCTAAGCAGGAGGCGGGCGGGGAGAGCCCCTAAACCCCAGGGCTCTGCCCTCCCTCTGGGTCGGGGTGCGGGGCCAGGCCCCCGCTCTTGTTCCCATCCCTGCAGAGGCTGGAGAATTGGCTGCTGCCTCCTTGCTCAGGACGGCGGGGTGGCTGCGCCAGTCCCTGGAGCGGGGCGGCCTTGCCAGCCTTGTCAGGGCAGTGTGTCCCCGGGGGCGATGGGAGCTGGTGACACCACAGCTGGAGGCTGCAGAGTCGCCTCCTCCCCAGGCAGCGGCTGCACCGGCTCTCTGGGCGCCGCTGTGCAGCCGGGGCTGGGGACGGCGCTGGGGGTTCTGGTCTTAAAGTTTCCTTCCTTTTTTCCTTTCTGCTTCTAAGGGAAAACATTTCTGATTCTTCTACTCCCCCACTTCCCTCTCCCTGTCTGTGTCTTTTCCCCTCCCCTTTCTCTGGGCTCCCCTTTTTGTATTCTCCTCTTGGCTCACAGCAACCTCTTTTATTTAGACCACCAAGTTGTTCTTTATGTCAATAACTGCAGGGCGGCCCCCCAGGGAAGGAGAGCAGAGGGGACCACCATGCATGTCCTCACCTGCTGCTGCCGGGTCCTGTGCCCGCCCCAGCCCCGCGCTGGGTCCCTGTGGGGCCGGGGCGCTGCCACCGGGACACCGGGCAAGAAACTGGAGCGTTCCCTCGGGAACCGGCTGGGCTGGCGGGACAGCGGGAGCGGCCAGAGGAGCCACAGGGAGGATCCGAGGCTGGAACAGCTCTGCTGGGAGGAACGGCTGAGAGACAGTCCTCAGCACTCGGACAACTCCTGGGAGAGCTTTCCGTCAGATACCTCGTGGTGAAGATTTCAGACATGATTTCATAAAAGAGGGGTTTTTCTTTCCGAGTTGTTTTCTATCATTTTTCAGTGTATACAAGAAGTGATAGCAGCATTCTACAATGGGTATTGATCCAGGGGGTCTCCTGGAGACATCTGGATGGGCAGGAGAGCAGCCCTGTGAGGCTGGACATTTTATGGATGAATTTGCCCCTCACCCCTCCCCAATCCCACCTGTTCCCTCACCGGCCACCTGGGACTTGGCCTCACCAAGCTGGAGCACAAGTCTGATGAGGAGCGGCTGAGGGACCTGGAGGTTCATCTGGAGAACAGGAGCTGAGGGGAGACCTTCTGATCTCTGAACTGCCTGAAAGGAGCTTGGAGCCAGGGGGGTCGGGCTCTGCTCCCCAGGAACAAGCGCCAGGAGCAGAGGAAACAGCCTCAAGTTGCGCCAGGGGAGGTTGAGGTTGAATCTGGGGAACAATTTCTTCCCCAAATGGCTGTGGGGCATTGGAACAGGCTGCCCAGGGCAGTGCTGGAGTCACCATCCCTGGAGGGTTGGACAGACCTGAGATGAGGGTCTCAGGACACGGGTCAGTGCCGGGGGTGGGGAACGGTTGGACTCCATGATCTTAGAGGTGTTTTTCAACCAAAATGATTCTATCGCACAGTCTATCTTTGCATTGTAATAGTGCCTCAAGGTCACAGCCAGGGTTTCTATTGTCTTGTCCTGGTATTTTTGCAAACGGGTAGAAGTCTGTCTCAAAGGATGTAATGAAAACAAAACAAAAGAGCGTGGGTAGAGCGAACAATGGGAAGGAGGGAGGGCCAAGTATTAAGGTGAATCCCAGTGAGAGCAAGTATTTATAGATCACTAGTGATACGCATCACTTGCAGGCTGTAAATCATTGACACTCTTTTTGTTAGTAATGGAAATGTTTCCTGTGTCCCACAGGATCCTTGTGTCACTGTTGTGAACTGCAGATGCATTTTTGGCATCAAAACGAAGGTGAATCTCAAAGCTGGGTGGGTCAGATTGAAATTGTTACCGAGAGTATATTGGTAGCATATGAAAGAAAAAGCCTCGCAGTGATCTTTAGCACTGGGAGCTTCTGGCAGGTGTTGATCTGCGAGAAGCAGCCTCAGCAGGGGTGAGAAGATTCTAAAAGATGGAAATAAGGAGAGTCAGAGAGAGAGAAGATTCTGAGGGATCTTAAGAGTGAACATGAAATAACTGAATGCAAAAGCAAGTGTTAATGCTGCGTTCTGACTGAGCTGGAGGGTAGGAGTCTGGGCTTTGGAAAGCTCGGAGTTTGCACAGGGTGGAAGGCAAGAGTCATAACAGCAAAAAGGGAGAAGGGCTGGAGCTGACTTCTGCTGGGAAAAGCATTTTTGCCTCCCCTAGAAAAACAGGTGGCTTCCAGAAACACGTTCAGTACCCATTTTCTCAATCTGGAGGTGTCCTGGTGGAGGAAGCCTTAGCACCGCACTGACACACGCAGGGCAGGCGAGGCAGAAGAAGATGCGCTGTCTGGGTTACCGGCTCAGGCCACTGAACAGCGGCACCGACTGTGATAGAGAAAGCAGCGACCGAGGGGAGCTGGAAGGGGCCTTGGCTGCAGGTAACCGTGCCCTGGGCTGAGAGTGGCTGGCGCTGCGTCTAATGAACGTGACTGAGCATCTTCCTTGTCTGTGTGCTGATCTTATTCAATTGTGGTGTTTCACAAGGGAGAGAGAAAGAGAAAGGACATGAAAAGTAAATGTTGTGCTATCGGCATTTCAAAACTGCCTTTCTGTTGTTTTCAAACAGGCTCAGAATTTCTCTTTTCGGAACCTGTGTCTTTGGAGATGTTGGAGGAGACAAAGGAGGAGGACACCCAGGAGGAAGACACGCGAGGAAGATGTGGAGTCCCTGCACAGCCTTCCTGAGAGTCTGAGGAACCAACCAAGGAAGACGAGGAGACTACACAGAGCATTCAAGAGGCAAGTCACTGGTGTACGGACCGTTCTGTGTGACTAGGGGATATTTTAGAGACGGAGGAGGTAAAAGCAAACAGCTCATAAAGAACCCAAACCCCAGCCCCCCCAAACCAGGATTTTGTTGCAGTGTCCTCGAAAGAAATTCTTTCTAATTTAGCTATTGCTGTGCTTAACGCTGTGGTACTTAAAAGCCCTGAAATTTTAATTGTTCAAGCGCTGTGTATGATGACCAAACATTATGCGGTTGCAGGGGGACCAGTATACGTATTTCAAAAGTTAATTGGTACCTCATTGTCTACTATTCTCTTGTTCTTTTCTCCTCCCTGCAAATCCAAACAGCGCTGAAAAGCAAGCTGTGAAGGAGGAGTCTGGTTTAATGATGCCCACTTGGCACTGTAGCAGGGCTGTGAGAGGGTCTTAAAATCCTTGTAGGATTTAGTGAAATCAGATAGAATGAAGGCAGCATGAAAGAAAAACAAGAGACCCACAGATAAGCTGAATTCTTGCAAGACTGCAATTATTTCCCTTTTAACCCAATGAAGAGAAGAAAAAAGAAGACAACACATTTTAGTCAGATTATTCAAGCCTGTATCTGCCTCAGCCTACTCTAGATCACTTCAGTATTACACAGAAAACCTAAATGCACAGCCCAGCAGATCAGATCAGTTCACCCGTGGCAACACAGCTCAGTCTTGGTTTTGTAGCTCAAAGCGATGTTCTTGCATTCATGTGCTCCGTCCCGTTCACAGCTGCAAGTTCCAACAGTCTCTGCACCAGCAGAGCTCCTGAGAGAACTGGTACTAACCCTTGTGGATCAAAATGTTCATGCAGCGGCCGTCAGTATTGGGTGTTAGTGACCCTTCTCCTGGCAGGGCACAATTCAGGATGGGGTGAAGAAGCAGAAGAAGGAGCTGTTTACCGTGTCACTCTGAAAAGAGTGCAGATCCAGCAAGCTGCCGACGAAGGAGCAGGATGGCTCCGGGTAAATAAAGCTGGCGCGGTGGCATTTAGGACGGCTGCTAATGGACTCTGACACCCAGCCTCCGGCTCCCTCCAGACCGCGGCGCCAGCTGCGTGCTGGGCACCATGGGTGTCTGGGCAGGGGAAGGCAGGCGAGGCCAGTCCTGGGCGTCGGGGGAGGCTTTGCGCCAGCCCTGTTCCCTGGTGCTCTCACCAGCTCAGGGAGGACAGCAGCAGAGTGGAGGACTACCTGCGCCAGAGCCTGCCGTACCTGCAGAGCCCGCAGGAGCCCTTGCGTGAGGCGGCCGTCATGTTCCTGGGTGAGCCACAGCACTGCCGAGGGACCCTCCCTGCCCCACGGCAGCTTAGCTCCAGCCACGGCTGCTGCCAAATCTGCCGGGCAGCTGCAGAGCCCTGCCTGCCCCATGTGTGGCCCACGGTGATTCCTGCTGCCCTTTTGAACCTGGGCTCGCACACGGGCTCCCCGTGGGAGCTTTGCTGGGTCTCTCGCAGCCTTCTTGGGCTTCCCATTCGGGGCACCGCCCTGGGCTCAGCCTTGCCCAGGGGCAGGAAGGAGCGTGGCCAGGCCCATGGGGCTGGTGGCAGGAAGCTGGGTCTCTGGGCAGGCAGGCTACGGGCTGCGTGGCGGGCTGTGTGTGCCTGGGGCTCATCGGGCGCCAGCAGGCAGACGTGTGCCAGGAGAAGCTCCGGGTCATCTACGAGGAACAGTGAGGACAGTGGGGTGTCTGTGGAGGCTGGCAGGAAGGAGGAAACACCCCAACTCCTGTCCCAGGCCGGGAGGGCTCTGCTCCCTGCGCAGGTGAGGGTCAGTGTGGGCAGAGCAGACAGAGACTTCAGGGGCACGTTGGACCTTGGTAGCCAGCACCCTTGGGCTGATCCCGGCACCCCTGCCTCCCTCCTGGCCCTGGGGAGAGCTGGGAGGGTAGGGGTGACCCTGGCCGGAGGAGCTGCAGAGGTCCCCACAGAACTGGGCTCTGACCTCAGCTCTGTTCCTTTCCGTCCCAGCCCTTCAAGTCCAGGCAAACGACGACAGTCTCTCAGTCTCTTCCCTGGCTGCTCAAACCCTGCTGATCCTGGAGTCTGCAGTGAAACAGCCTCCCTCTGGATTTTGCCTGCCAGCCCTGTTCCACGAGCTCCAGAGGGCATGGGGGAGGAGGAGGACCCCTGCCCTGGGAAACGGCTGACGATGCTGCTGGAGCTGTGTGTCCTTTTGGTCCTTCTGGGTGACCGGCCCAGGCAGCACTTACTACCTCAGCAAGAAGAAACCCAAAAGGGAGGACAAATGCTATAGCTGCATTGAGCAGAATCACCACGCCAAAGAACTTCACTGACACCTTGCAAAGATAATAATCCTTGGTGCGTCCTTGGGTGAACTAGATTACAGAAACTTGGGCACAGCACAGGAGATACGCCAGTTTTAACCACCTCAGCAGTCTGAGATCCAACCAACTCATCACACTGGACCGAAGGCGGCCGTGTACAGACAAAAACACCAGCAGCCACGAAGGCACGGAACCGCTATTGCCGCCAACTGCCTGGAGCCGCGCCACCCCCTTTATCACTTCGTTGTCCCGCCCTCCGCCCGCCCTCCGACCAATGGGCAAGCCGCCCGCCTCAGCAGCGCTGGCCAATCAGCGTCTCGTTGCTGCGGGCGAACGTCAGCATCTTCCTCCCCTCAGCGACGAGGTGACCAATCAGCGCGTTTCTCCACCCTCGGAGAAGCCCGCGCGGAGATTAGCCAATGGGCGGCTTTCGCACGCGGTGCTGGCAGCCAATCAGCAGGCGCCTCCTCCCTCCTTCAGTATAGAATAGGGACGGAGAAGAGGAGGGGGAGACAAGATGGCGGAGGAGGGGGCGTGTCGGCGGTGGTTATTGCGGTAGCAGCGGCGATTGAGGGGCGGGCCGGAAAAGCGGCGGCTCCTCCGGCAGTGCCCGCCTCTCAGGCAGCGGCAGCAACGGCGGTCGAAGGGGATGGGGGGGGGGGGGAGTGGGGACGGGGGCGGGGGCGGAAAAGCGGCAGCTCCTCCGGCCGCAGCCAGGACGTGTCTTCACCGGCACCGGGGGCTGCGGGCGGGTGTGGGACCGGGGGACTCCGTGGGTCCTGCAGCGGTGGCCGTGGGGCGGGTTGGGGCGGCTGTGGCGTTACCTGTGGGGCGCTTATGGGGCTGTTATAGGGGCTCTTAAGTGGCGTGTCTGGAGCGGTTATGGGGCAGGTACAGGGCTGCTACGGCGGTACCTGTGGGTCAGCCATAGAAACTGGAAAACGCTAGAAACTGGCTGGAAGGATTATATTTTTATTGCATATTTGAATGCCTGGCCCTAAATGCAGGTTGAAGATGCTAAATAGGAAACACTCTTTTGAGGGGATTTAATGTAGCATGTTTATTACTACTTGTTTATATAGCTTTTTTATAATTTCCATCCCATTATTCTCAGTGCCTTCTTCCTAATAATAGTGATTTCCACCAATGCAGACAAGAGCAACACCAACTAAATGTGGAAGAAAAGTCACTTTGGTAATACAGGAGTATTGACCTTGAGAAGACAGATGGATTTGAAACGCTTCTCATTTTGTTTTGCCTTCCCCGGCATAGCGGGCCGTGCGTATGGAATTTCTTGAGACAGTGTGTGAGCTGCTGCATGGTGAATGTTGTACTGGGGTGAGTCTGTCCAAATTCTGAACCCATGCACTGTGAGCTGTGTGTGTATGGGTATCCTTATGGTAAATAAAAGGCACCAGGGGAATTCCCCATGTGGCATAAGGCATAAACACCTCAAAAGGGTCACAGGGCCTACATAAACACATGACATGCTGGCAAAATAATCCTGGTGTTTGAAGTATTGTTTCCATTTCGTTTACCTTCCTCATGCTTAGTTCTCAGGTGTAATGAAATTAATAAACAACAACTGTTCGCTATGTGTGCTCCATTGCTTCCTATTTTTGCGGCTCTGTGGCTGTTTAACCAGCTCACAACCGGGGTTTAACCATGTGTATCATGTGCTGACCCCTTGGTGTATTCGTCATGAGGGTACGGTACAGAAACCTAAGGTTTTGAGGGATGGTTCCGTTTTTGTAAAGGCCTGAGTACCCAGGGCTTTTCAGCGACTTAGTGAAAACACAAAACATATTCAGTCATATAAATGACTCCTTTTGGTGCTTCAGGATAGGCCGTGCTTCACAGAGGAGCCTGTGTACTCGATTGTGTAAGGCACTGCTGAGTGTGCTAGCGCCCGTCCTACCAAATACTCTGTAGAAGTACCATGGGTTTTCATTATGTTTGTTAAGTTTTGAGGATTTCTAGGAACTTTTGTTTGGGTTTTTTTTGTTTTGGTTGTTTTGAGTTGGTTTTTTTGTGTGTGTTGTTTTTTTTTGGTTTTTTTTGGTGAGAATTATGACCAGAGCGCCTGTCACAGATGTTATCGTTCCAGTTTTACATTCCTTTTCACAGTATCACAGTATGTTTGGGATTGGAAGGGACCTCAAAAGATCATCCAGTCCAATCCCCCTGCTGGAGCAGGAACACCCAGGTGAGGTCGCACAGGAACATGTCCAGGCGGGTTTTGAATGTCTCCAGAGAAGGAGACTCCACAACCTCCCTGGGCAGCCTGTTCCAGGCTCTGTCACCCTCACTGAGAAGAAGTTTTTTCTCAAATTTAAGCGGAACCTCTTGTATTTCAGCTTGATCCCATTACCCCTTGTCCTATCATTGGTTGCCACCGAGAAGAGCCTGGCTCCATCCTCATGGCACTCACCCTTTATACATTTATAAACGTTAATAAGGTCACCCCTTAGTCTCCTCTTCTCCAAACTAAAGAGACCCAGCTCCCTCAGCCTTTCTTCATAAGGGAGGTGCTCCACTCCCTTAATCATCTTGGTTGCCCTACGCTGGACCCTCTCCAGCAGTTCCCTGTCCTTCTGGAACTGAGGGGCCCAGAACTGGACACAATATTCCAGATGTGGTCTCACCAGGGTGGAGTAGAGGGAAAGTTGAGCCTCGGTTTCTTAGGTTGATAAGTACTCAGAACAGGTTCTCGACCTTTACTGTGCATGTTGCTTTGTCACAGAGCAGGAGCAATGCCTTCCCTCGCTGAGCACAGTCCAAAGCCTGGTTTTGTGTGAAACCAAATCCAGTCTGCCCTAGCATGGGGTGGAGCAGTGAAATATCCTCTGTGGTGTTACGGGGGGACAGCCTGGCTGCTCACAGCAGCTCTCTGCTGCTTTTCTCTCCATGAATCCTGATGTCTGTGCTTCAAATACTTCACTGACCTATATACCAGACTAAAGCTTCCTGTTGTAATATTGATTTAAGACTTGAGTATCAGCAGCTTATTTTTCTACATTATAATTCTCTTTACTATTTAGCGGTCCCCTGGGATATGCAGAGGGCCAAAGTCTGACCTTCCTGGCAGTCGAGATGAGGCTGGGGGGAAAGGCATGTGCTGAACATTGACGAGAAGAGGCAGAGCTTGAATTACAGCGCATCACGTAGAGAATTTTGGTTCAGCAATCCAGTTGTCTGCTGTACTACTTGCCAAAATTGAAGAAACACAGCTCTCGCTCTCTTGCAAGCCGTCTCCTATATTTGTTAGCTTACCTTAAAGCTTCACCTTATTTATAAGCTCTGACCCAGACTCCTCATTAACTGTTTCCAAAACACTAGAAAAGGAAAGTAGGAATTAGTTCCTGCTTTGTGTAGCTCTCTGATTAACAGCTGTGCCTCTTAGAGAAGAGACAAAATAGCCAGTGGTGATTAAAAACTAGACCAGGCTCTCAAAGAAGTGCAGCCTGCTCAGAGGCCATTGCGTTCTTTGCTCAGATACCATTTGCTGCAGCAGTCATGAGCTCTTGTGGAAGTGTGAGACGTCGTTTGTTAATACACTGCCTCTGTACGTGATCCTTGTACGCTCATTAAAGGCTCATTATTTGACGCTTTTCTCTGTGACATTGAAGACCAGGAGTGTGTATCTTCCAGTGCTGCTGAGACTGCTTCCCCTTCACGTGGAAATAGGGTTTAGGATCCACATGAGGCACGACAACAATCACAGGAGCCGATAACTGTGCTTGCTCGTGTTTGCAGGTGGAAATGATGCATGAGCTAGCTGACCAATTCTGCCTGTGAAAACAAGAAAGGCCCTTAGATCTTGTCATCTGTGTCCTGGCGTTTGAGATTCTCTTTTCCTTTTCATAAATATTCCTGCTTTAAGGAGGTGGTGGCATGCTTATCCAGGCTGCACTTGGTAAGACAGAGCCACCTAATGGCAGTTCTGCCAGCTGCTGTCTCCTGAGGCTTAAACCTTTCCGCCTTTACTGGTTAAGGGAGATTTTAAAATACTATAAGTAGTTTACCCTGTGTGCTTTCTTCAGTGCTATTTAGGAAGGGGAAGCAATTTCTAATCCTCCCAGCCCAGCAGAATTTGAAAGCATGGGGAACATTGACAGTGTCTCACTATTCCCTTTCAACATACATTTTATATATAACTATTAACAAAATTCCCCACTGCTTACTAAAACTACATCTTCTGTAAGGCCAGAATTCATAATAGTCCCTTGGGTATAAGCAACATCAGCACCCAACTGTTAGTTTTTCTGGTCGGTAGCTCAGAGTGCAGGAGGATGTTCTTGTATGGCAAACAGCTGCTCAAAATGTTTGATGTATGTGCATATGGGGAAAAAAGTTCCTTTATATTTAATTACCAAGTTTGTATCCCCCTATCTAGATTATTCTAGACAGTTTTTGTAATCATCAGAGAATTTACTTCTCACTCTATGAAAAGTAGGCTATGCAACAAAACTGGATCACTCCTTTTCAGCGAACAGAAAATCTTGAGCAGTTTAGTCCCTGCCCTAGAATAAAACCTGTATAGTTCACTTCTACTCACATGTGCATATACACTTAGATCTGTGGAAGGCTGGAGGAATTAACAAGGATTCTGAAGCAATATAGGGAATTTAAAAAAATAAATTCCTAACCTTCAGCTTGCCTGTTACCTGGAATTTGGTACCACTTCTGGAGATTTGACTGAAAGAGACAGGCTCCAAACTGAAAAATGGTTTATTTGGGATGGCTTAAGGTAACTGGGATCAAATTATTAAGAATGTTATTACCAGTTAATGTGAGGGGGTACCTTGATGACTGTAGGGCTGTGCTCCTGCCTGCCTGAATAAGTGAATGTACCTATATGGAGGTCCTTGTGTCACTGGTTTAATTACACTTGAACTTGCAGTTGGTAAATCTCTTTGGTGTCTCTCTCTTCAAAAGCCATCTTACTGTCTTATATTTATTCCTTTAAAAAAAAAAAAAAAAAAAAAAGCTCCTTTTTTTTCTCTTTATTTCTACAAGACAGTTTTTTTCTGGCCGCTTATTTTAGCATTACCCATTTAAGACGCTCGTGGGGAGGATGTTGCCGAGAAACCCTGGGTGGAAGTGTTGGTTTGAAGCTCTCTGCCAGTCGCAGTCCTGGGGTTTGAGATGGGAAGTTTCAACCTGTGCCAGACCAACACTCTCTTCTGACCTCTAACAGTTTGGTTTGTGGTAAGTAGGTCAGAACAGCCGTGCCGTGTGTCTACTCCCTGCTCTTCGTGTGGTGAGGCAGCACAAGCAAGGAATGGACTATTTTTTGCATGATTCTCCCAAATGACTCCCTGTAATTAGACCGTGTTGGCTCAGGCTGAAGGAGAAAGAGAATCTTGCAAGCCAGTTTGGAAAGTTTTTATTGTTTCTGTATGGGTAGCATGTGTTTTTCCTTAGCATCACGTTTCCATTCTGTGAGTCTGCATGCCCTGACTTACCAGAGTGCTCGTGCAGCCTATGAAATGCTCCCTGGGGGTAGCGTTTACTCACTCCTGTTTCCTTCCAGGGAAATGAATTCCCTTTTTAGTAAGCATTATTCCTGGAGTTGGAAGTATTGGGGAAGAGGAGCTTGTGGGTGGGCCCTTTAATATTCCCTGACTCTGCAAAATGTCTTTGTGCCACGTGTGTAAAAGATGGTACTTGTGTTCTTGCTCAGAAGGGCACACTGGAAAATACCTCGGAAATGTATGACCTGGCAGCGAGGCACCGTGGTATTTGCCCTTCGTAATGTCATGATGAATAGCACAGGACGACGATGCAAAGCTGAAGTCTATCTTTCTGCCAAGGCTTTTCCCTAAACTAATATTTTTGTTGTTCCCTGTACAAGCAGTTGCTATGAATCCTGCACAGTCACCTGTCACTTCAGACTGAGGGGCGTGATTGTCCATAGTGAACAATGATGCCAACATCGTGAACTGTCCAATGCTAGCTTCTTTTGTTCATTTGCTTGCGTTAGGAGATGAATGAAGCTCATTTCCATAATAAAACATCTATTTGAATCAGGCAGAGGGCACCAATCACTGTCTTTGACTTCAGATTTCAAAAATATCGAACTCTGGATGAATGGATGTGCACATGACTCTTTCATTACTTTGTATTAAAATGCAGGTGGTTTTAATTTAGACCAAAATAAGCTTTGCTGTACCTGAGAGAGAACTTTAGCCTTGTGTGTTTCTGGAGTGAGCCTGTAGCTAATCCTTGCTGATGCTAGGAAAAGGTATGCAAGCACTGAAGTAGCTTAACCAAAAATAAGTAACGTAATTTGCTGGTTTGATAACCACTGTCCTTTTCCACCACAGTGAAGAATCATCTTATGAACCTTTGATGTTTGATGGTCACAATGTCAAAAGCCTCATGGCATAAGTAACGCAGACGACTTAGCTTTCCCATAGCACTTTCTCACTTAACAGCATACACTTATTATAGGGGAAGAATGTAACTTGGATATTATTTTAAAGTTTATCTCTGTAGGCTTATCTCTGCTGATCAGTGTGTGAAAATTAAAAAGCCAGTTAAAGGGAAATTGGTTCATTGTTCTCTTCCCATACCAGCCACTTCAAAGTTCTTTATATTGCTTCCATTACACAAAGCTGTAGATGCCCAGAAAACAGAAGTACAATCATCTGCTTTATTGAGTGACCTGTCACAGATGTCAGATAATTGCTAGTGGTCTTGTTACCATGAACTAAATGGTTTTATACCTGAGCAATGGTGATAATTTATTTATAGAAAACATATTTAATTCAGAGAAAATTAATTTTAAAAAAATCTGCTGTTTTGTTTTGTTCCAAGTGACTTATAGCTGTAGACATTTACAAAAGTGCTTATAAATGGCTACAAACTAATACTTTTCTGACAAAATTTGGTAAGGATAATCTGACTTTGATCTTGGAGATTTTTTGTAATCACTAAAGTTGAAAGGGATTATTTCTTCCTTCTGTGTGAATAATATTAGAAACAGTTTCATAAAGCAATGCAACTGTTTAGAAAAGGAAATGCTGTGTCATTGCAGAAATCATAGGCAAAATGTAAGTTGGCAGACAGCTCTCACTGCAGGTTGAAATGTGGCAAGGTCACTATGTCCTTCCTGCCTAATACTTGCTGAAAGAATGATCCTTGATTGTGGTTAGAAACATGAACCTTCTTATCTGAAAACCAAAATGTGTCAGTGTGATACCTTTACATTATGTTTTGGGATTAGATCTTGATGAAAAGGGAGAAAGAGCTGAAGACTCATCTTAATAAAAAGCTTTCATTTACTTTCTTCTCCCAGATATTTGGTGAAATACATTTCTAAAATGTGTCTTTACCTAAAACTCATCTCCTCGTAATAATGTGTTATAAATAAGTTTTAAAAACTCAAACGCTGGCGAGGAGAGTAGGCTTGAGCCAAGTGTTTTTTGCTTTCTCTGGGTTTATGTGGAAGAAATATATCTATTGCTGTGGATCCATATGCCTGACAGCAGTTCATAAACGTTTTCTAGGAATCCTCTTCAGAATTGCGTGTTGCACACTGGTCCTGCCGTGTTCTCGAAACCGCCCAAGTACAGGAAATAAAATGTACTTCACCAGGCTCTGGATGTTCATGAGGAATAATGATTTTAGACCAGTGCATTCCATCCCCAGCCAGAGAGCAGCTCTAGAGACGGGCTTGGTGATCTGGGAGCACATGGTGCCTCTTTAAAATCCCTTCTCGGAGAAAAATGATGCTTAAAATAGACCCCTGTTCTGTAGCACCATGTGTAAGCTATTATCAATCAAAACTCTTCCAAAGCCATTGTTCAGCGCTCTGTAAAGGGAACCTTCTCAAACAGCAGGGGAAATATGCTCCCAAGGGAGGAGTTTTAAAAGCCAGAGAAGGGTTTAGAGGGACAAGCAAACCCTCAGGTCTCTATCACTATTGCCGCTGCATTTTTTTCTTCACAGCTGTGGTAACAGTGTTTGTTTCCATCTTAGAAGTTGGCTGCAGAGGAAGCAATTTTGGAGGTATCAGGTAAATAAGAGTGGTCTCGCACAGTGTATTGCATAACCATTGCTTATCTCTTCTTGACAAAACTTGCAGTGCAAACACACTATTACCCTCCTCAGCGTTAGGGAAGTTCCTTTTCCCCAGGTTTCCTGTAGCAGAGACTCAGGCATGGATTCCAGAAATTCTTCTGAAATAAATGATTTACCAAGGCCCAGCACAGAGCAGCTCGAGCTGGTGCCTCCTGAGGAGGGACCCTCAGCAGCACAAACCTGGGGCAATGACGCCCCCCAGTCCAAGCCCCCAGCACTGAGCGGCACTCGAAGCCAGTTGCAGAATGCGCGGCTGGGGTCTCCCTGTTCTCCATTGCATCTCTGCATTGTTGTCAGGTGGGCCGGCAAGTAAAGTTCTGACATTCGGTGGTTATTTTGCACCCACAGCTGGAGAAAACAAGTTCTTGGTAATGGCCAAAACATTCTTCTGGTCCGTCTCCTGTCAGACCCGTTCTGGCCCTTCACTTATCTCCAGAGCCACAGCTCATGGATCTTCCAGCCTGGAGCCTCTGAGGCCTTTTTACTTAACGAAGCAGAAAGTTCAGAGGTTCACAGCTTGCGGAAGTTATGCTGAGCACACTGACTTATGCTGAGTGAGTTCTATATACATATAAGCAATTTCTAAACAAGTTCTATGAGAGGCAGTACAGCCAAGTTGCAGGTCTAGACTTCGGAAAAAAAAAAACACGTTTCAGACCAGCATTCCTTCTTTCTGCTTTCAATTGTGGCTTTTTTGAAGGTACATAAACCTCCAATACGTTAAACTAGTGTCCTTTAAAGCACCAGGGGCAGTCTGCTTGGCAAGGCCATGTCCCGAATGGGGCCTCTGGCCACACCTTCCAGGTAAATACAAGATTTTGGATGTGTTTTGCATTTAATTTCGTGGCTAAATGACATTTTTTTGCTAGGGACTCTAGGGTTTCTAGGAACGTTCTCTCAACAGTGTGGGTTGTCCAACATGTATTTATTCTTCAGTATGAGCTCTGTCCATGTTGTACGTAGTGTAAACCAATGAAGAACAGCAGACGGGGTTTCTTTGCACCAAATGTGCTTAACCCTCAGACTCTACAGGGCTGGACTTGGACTGTGCTGGAAAATCCAGTGTGTGTGCTGCTTTCTTGGGAGAGCAGCAGGGATGAAACGGTTTGGCTTTTAGCTGCAAGATCTGCAATTGGACATTACACAGTTCTTGGTCACGGAATGAAGCTGGTGTTAGCCTTGCAAATTTTTCAGATGTACTCGAAAATCCAATTTTTTCCACTGAACTTTAAGTCCAAAACCTATCTGAGTGCTCTTAGAAGTCTCAGTAGATACCTAAACAGCTTTATATGTCTGAGCCCCTGATCTTTGGATAGAAGCGGCAAGGGCATGTGCTTCTGTATTCGAGGATCCTGGGCTTAGTCTTGAAATGATGTGATCTAGGGCTTTGTGTTGTTCTTGTGAAGTGACTAATGGCTTGAGACCTTTTTGATTTTTTTTGTAAAAGTTCATATATTGAGAATTGCTATGCCAGTTTTCTGTGCTTTGATATTGTGTTCGGTTGAGACAGAGTGAAGGTGTGAGTTTTATAAATAGTACTTCGGCTCTAAAATGCCACGCGTAGCTCTCCAGGATGTCTTTTCTGTAACTGCTCAGCAAGAAACGCCATTGAGACTGGCCTGGTTTATGAAGTGATCTCTGTGTATCGACTCGCTTAATCCTTTCTGTTCTTGATAGCTGGTAACTGACGTTAGTTATATGACCATCCAGGAGATATGTCTCACCCAAGATGAAGGAGAAAGAGCGGTGTGAGAGGCTTTGTCTGAAATAATGTACCAAAAAGCTTCTGGCTGAATTCTGCCGTACTTCCAATGCCGTGTCCTGGAACACGCTAAAAACTGATTCCACTGCAGCTGGGAACAGCATTTTAAAAGTAAAATTCTGAGCTTTGCAGGTTCTCATCAATGATTGACTGATTTAATTGTGAGTGCATGATGGTGAACTGAGAACCGAACAAAGTTCACACTCTGCTTGCAGAATTTGATCAGTTGTAAATGGAAAAAGTAAATTCACTGTTGTGAAGAGTCATGCTTTAAAGCCACCACTCCACCCTTGAAGGGAATAACATGTCATTACTTTTGGAAATGGTGAATAACAAAAATAACAAATTGGGTCAGTGGAGAGAGAAAGCTCAAATGGGAAAATAATGTGAATCAAGGAAGTTCTTTAATACATTACTTTGGACAGCAGCCCAGTTAAAAAAAGCACTTGGATCAGATTCACAAATCAGAGTGTTGCGTTTTTCCCCAGAGCTGAATCCTTGCAAAGAGGCGCAGTGACAGCTTGGGAGTACCTGCGTCCTCTCAAACCCTGCCAGCCTCTGAAAACTCCAGGGCCTGCTTTATTTCAGTGTCGATTTTATTGAGCCCCTGCGGGATTTTCCTAAATTAGGAATCCCCCCTCTAGGGAGTCTTTTCTTTTGGATCCGTGTTGTAGGCAGTTAAGCGAAGCCAGGTTGGTGGTGGGGCGCGCTGTGGAGTGAGCCGGAAAGGGGAAGCCCAGATGTTTGCGTGTCATGCTGTGAGTAGGTTGGGTATAATTGGGACATTTGTTTGATGAGCACTAAAGAGCAGTTCAAAAAGTCAAGCTCCTGTCTTTTGGGGTTTTTTTGGTCTTCCAATCCTGTCCTGGTAGGAGTTGCAAATGATGTACTTAAGTGAATCTTGACAGACTGCACAGGCAGCACAGCCTGTGCTGGGGCTTTACAGCCACAACCCCAGGCTGTGATTGCTGAAGGTTTTGTGGCAAGAAGTCACAGCTGGTTTTGCTCACATAACCCTCGAGCCAGTTGGGATTTTTAACAAGCTTTCCCTCCTCCCTGTTTGTCCACTGTAAATTAGAGCAGGTCTGAGGCTGGTTTGAAGGTACATTTGCTGCCCACCTATGGGCTGCATGTCTGGTTATGGTTGGCTGGGACGTTTCTCCTCTGGACTTGAGCCAAAGCGAGTAGGCTGGGTAAAGCCCAGCCTAAAAATGTGTTGATAATGTTTGACTAAGTAGAAACTGTCCAGTCCACCTGACTCTCCTGACAAGAGGTGTCACCAACAAAAAGTCAGTGTATGGTCCCTGTTGTTGTGAACATTAGAAATACCAACATGACTTGTAGCATGCCAAATTAAACCTTTCCTTCCAAATACATGCATTTTCTGTGCTTCAAAGGGGACTGTTACTAGCTTTTAATATGCACTGCATATTTAGATCAATTTACGCTCACCAAAAAAAAAAAAAATGAGGCTGAGAGCACTAGTCAAGAACTGCATAATGCAACCTGCTTGTCCAAACACAGTCCTCCTAACTTACACCTGTCCTTTTAGTCCCTTCCTAGAGCTTGTATGAATGAGTAAAGCAGGCTGGAGGTCAGCAGCACCCTAAGCTTTTTCCAAAAGTCTGGTCATGAGTAGACAAGATCCAGGCTGGGATGACACGTGCTGAGATGGGAGTTACGATGAAGACAGCAGTGGCAGCTGCTTAATCAGCAGAGTCATTTCCACCTTTCATCTGTATTTCCACCTTTCATCTGTATTTCCACCTTTCATCTGTATTTCGTACAACAGAAGTGAGACGTGTCACCAGTAAGCGCATGGCAGGAGTTTTGGTTAGAATAAGGAGAGCAAAAAATAAGTTCTGCTCTAGTCCTTAGAAGTATATTTTAGACTCATTCCTCTTCTCTCCATTCCCACCCTTCCCCAAATTCAGTCTAAGCAATCCCATGATGGTTTATTTCATAAATAATCATTCTTCTTTTTGCATGCTTTCTCTTCATTCATTTTTGGACATAACCCTCAGATTGTCACAGAGCTGTACGTATTGATCGTTGTGGCATTTGAAAGTGTGGAAATGACTTGCAGATGCTCTGCCACACTGTAACCAAACTTGGCTGTGTCAGTTTTAACATACACAAAACCACACTGGCACTTAACAGGACTCAGCATAATAAGGTCTCTAGGTTCTCCTTCTATGTAAACACGTTTATGTCCTTGCTAATTAGAAACAGGAGCCTGCTTCTTTCAAAGTTCATGTGATAGCAGTCAGGCCAAAGAATGAGGCACATGCAATATCCGAATGGTTTTATGATAATATTGTCAGGGATCTGAAGTTTATTTTTTGGGAAATATATGTGTGTATGCATATACATATGTATATGTGTGTGTGTATATATATATATACACACCCATATATAAAAGTTAAACAAGTGTAACCAGTAAAGCTTCCTGGAATATTTAATGTGGTACATTTGCAGTTCATGCATTTCAGTATATGTTTCACATGGCATGTCACTGACTTTACATTTAAGTGAATATTTTCTGGCCCTTTTGTCTTAATGTCTTCCGGCATGAGCAGATCTTGAGGCTGTGACCTTGTTGTATTCCCCTAAAATGCCCAAACCGTAAAATCAAAGCTGATTGACTCTTTTGGTATCCTTGTAACTCATCTTAAATGGCAGTAGTATTACCTAGAGCGAGAGTCGACAGCATAAAGGAACAACTTAAGAGCTCTTCTGATAAAGAGCTGCACCAATTTTTGCTGTGTGAGAATCTAACCCATTGTATGGGAATGTTCTGTATTTTTCTAGGTGTACCATAAGGCCTGGGTCCTGTGAACGTGTGCACGTGCAGAATTTTACTTGCTGGTTGGTGCCATTGTTCTGTGATTGTCTGTCCTCTTAGTTGAACAGAACAACATTATAAAAAGTATTTCTGAATAAAGAGCTGTAAAATCTATGGTAAAAGGGGCATCCGATCTCTATCTCCCCCAAAATTATAGGACCCATCCAAATCGTCTAGAAATGCCCATGGTCATTGTTATTGTGTTGAGTGATCTGATGGATGAACACACACAGAGCTACGTATTCTGTGCTTTTAAATAGTCTCAGTTTATGACAGCTTTTGTCCGTCAGCACCAAACGTCATTGTCTCGAGAGGCAGCTTATATTGGGAGTAATTAAAAAAGGTTACTGTTAGTGTTGAAATCGAGTTGATTATGTTGTAGCACAAAGCAGATTTTTCTTCTTGTGGCAAGACCCGTCCAGATCAAGCCCTTAGGCCCTGATCCAGGCTTTGCAGTGCTTTTGCTGGCAGCTGGAATGGGCCGTCAGAGCTCACTTCTTGGCCTGCTACCTGCTAAGTCCTTGGCTTCTCCATTTTCTGGCATCTTCTGCAATAGATTAGATGATACAAAAAATGCTTTGGCTTCTAGTTGCAATTTCACATATGGTAAAGTGAGCTCAGCATTTAGTTATATTTTTTTTCCCCTCAATTCTTCCTCCTGGTGACACTTCCAAGAGCATATTTGGAAAATGGAAGTGGAAAATAGGAAAAATTGAAGCAAGTAGTGGAGATCTGAAAGTATGGAGGTCTTGATACACGTATGATATGTCAAACAGAAAAACCTCTTCAAAACATCTCTGCAAACTCGCAGAAGAAAATGTATGCATGAGGTTTGTGCAAGAGTTGAAGAACCTGGAATGTTAATGCTCTGAGCCGATCTGGAAGTGTCTGTGCTGGCCTGATACAGAGGCAATAGCACAAATGTGAAGGATTAAAGCCTGTTGGTTAGCCAGCACTTGTTGGAAATGTAGACATTGAGGGAAGCAGTAACCAAGCCAACAGGACAGGAAATATCTGTCATGCTGGCACAGTTAGCACTGTAACCGAAAAAGACCTTACCTTGCAGTCTTTGCTAGGGCAGAATTTTAACTTGAACTATATAGTTGTGATTTAACCCCAGCCAGCAACTCAGGCCCATGCAGCTGCTCGCTCACCCCACCCCGAGGGGACTGGGGAGAGAATCAGAAGAGTAAAAGCAAGAAAACTGGGCTGAGATAAAGACAGTCTAATAGGTAAAGCAAAAGCCACACACACAGGCAAAGCGCAACAAGGGGTTCAGTCCCTGCTCCCCATGGCAGGCTTAGCCACCTCCAGGAAAGCCGGGATGCATCATGCACAACGGTGACTGGGGAACACAAATGCCATCACTCTGAACGTCCCTCCCCTTCTTTCTTCTTCCCCCCAAAATACATACTGAGCACAACATCGCATGGGATGGAATGTGCCTTGGCCACTGGGGTCAGCGTCCCCTCCCAGCTCCTTGTGCACCTGCAGCCTCCTCTGGAAAGTCCTTGACGTGGTACAAACATTGCTTGGAGACAACCAAAACATCAGTGTGTTACCAACCTTCTTCTTGTACAAAATCCAAAACACAGTGCTACACCAGCTACTAGGAAGAAAATTGACTCTATCCCATGCAAAACCAGGACAACAGTTAACATTTTAGAGAGCAAATTCCAACTTTTTGAATCAGTGACAACTATGTGTTATTTTAAGCTCATCTTTGATGAGGCAGAACTTATTTGAGTCTGAGTATTTGGTGGGATTTTTTTTTAAGCTATCCTCTTGATAAAACACTACTTAAAACCTTTCTTACTCATTTGCAGTTCAGCCACTGACTTAAAAAGAAAAATTTGTCTGTAGTCATCACCATTGTGTCTAAACAGTAATCTCTTTTTAAATGCCAACAGGTGTGGGTCTTTTTAAGTGACAGAAAAAGCAGAATTGCTGCTGGAAGTCAGGCACTGGATTTATAGCGACACATTAAAGCTCAGTGACCATGGTGAGTCTGCGTCCATCCCCAGTTCCTCTCAGGGGCAGCCATAGGAAGGAACTCGCTTGTTAAGACCATCGGCAGGTGGGATTGCCAGGTCGCTTTACGCAGGTTTACCGAGCAATTATCTCGGCTTTACATGTAATTACCACTCCACTCTCAGCATCTGTCAGGATGTGTATGGTTCTGACAAAGCTTACAACAGACAAGTATCTGCCTCTGAGCCCACTCCCAGTTTCCTTCTCTTGCATAACCGCTGCTGCTGCTTTATGCTTCATGATCACATTGCTGGAGCTGAAGGTAACAAAATTAGCATCAGGATATGGTTTGGAAGAATAAAAGAGCTTTTAAGATGACAAACATTGAAATGCTCCCTAACAAACATCTCTGTTATGAAGCTTTGTTTGCGTGTTCCATGTAACAGGCAAATGATTAACCAGCGATCTGCATCAAGAACCTTTTTGTTCAGCTTGCTCCTCCTGGCTTTGGAGTGATTTAGGAAAGTGCTGCTGGCTGTTCTGAGAGGCTGAAACAGACCCAGAAGCTTTCAGGGACACCAGCAAGCTCCTGGTAGCTGTAAATACAAAAAGTACTATAACATCTTCACGTTAGGTTGTGTTTAGAGCTCCAAATATATCCCTGTGTGGGAGACGTGCCTCTCCTGCTCATCTCCCCGAGGCCTCGCTCATGAACGCAGAGATTGAACAGCCACGGATACCAGCTGGGCGATTCTTTGGCATCCCTAAACTCACTTCTACGAGATAGATACCTACGTTTCCTGGAACTCCTTGGCAATGATGGCTGGGGATTTCTTGAAATTGAATCTCATCAGCCTCAGGATTTCCTTTTACTGGATTAGTATTACCTGGGTGCATCCTGGGACTGTGAAAACTTACTAATGCAAAAATTAAATCGGACTGATACTTTTTGAACCAACATTTCTATCTGCACATGCCCGCTTCTTTTGTGGTATAGCGCTAGCATGTGCAGTGTGATTTTTATTAATTTTCATGGGGAGGATGGGCTGGAGCACAGTCATTTGTGAGACTTCAGCATGACTTTTGCATACAAATGTCTTAAAATACAGGAATTGTTGTTCTTGAAGCTTATGATTGCTGGAACTGCTGAGGCTGGTTAATGCCAAGTTTGTGCCACACTTGTGCAGCAGCAGAATGAACTCTTGTTGTCTGTTACCCAGCAAAAGGTGGTTGTTTTAAACAGGTGCCATGAGCATCTAAGAATTATTGAAGTTTCAGTAATTATTGTAGATTCAGGTGGAAGAGAAAAATTTTGTCCTTGCAGATTGTTCTTTAGAATGAACGATATAATTGGTACTTACTGGGAGTTAATTGAGTAGTTAAAAGCATTGGTACTGACAACACAAGAGTTGGATTATTTTTATTGTGGCCAAAGTGATTGAGTTTAAGCTATTTATGTTCCTGTTGTGAGAACTGTCGGTATGTTTGATGCCTCCGACACCCTATTGAAAGCAGTCCGGACTCGGTGGGGTACAAGCTGTGTTTAACAGATCACCCAGTAAGCTGCTGTTTCCCACAGGGACTTGGTGACAGGAGAAAAGCTTTTGTTGTGTGGGTTTGCACGAGGTATCTGATTGTTTAGTGGAGAACTGTGCAAGAACTCTGTGAAATGAGCCGCTAGTGAAAGGGGTTCTGAGGATGGATATAACTGAACCGCTGAGAGCTGTAAAACCACTGTGTTAAAGTACAACATGTACTTACTGTAAAGGAGGAGCTGTAAAGTTTCTGGAATAGAATCTAGCTACAAATTGCCAGTAGTTTTTTAAACTCTTGTGCCAAGTGGCTTCATATTTGGAAATTTTCATAGTTGGGGGTTGGCAGTAGCTTCCTTTTGAAAAATGATGGGTCTGTCCTCTCTCAATACAAACTATTTGCATTTATCCAGTGGAAGTTAAAGCTATTAAGCAAGACATGGATCTGAGGTTGCTTTTCTTGCTTCTAATGCACCAAAATTTTTGGTACAGCTAAACAATGAAGTGTTAGTTTATAACGTGATGCATCACTAAGTATTTAAAGCTTTGCCATGAATTTCTGTGCCCGGTGTTCCATGATGCAGGTCTCAGAGGTGGATCTTTGTGGGTCTGTAGGGAAGGTTGTGGAGACAGGGGAACCACGACAACTGAGCTGCTCCGCAAGTGGCCGGGAGGAGGATTCCTCATTCCAGCACCCTGATACAAACTCATACAAAGCTTATTCCAGTTTTTACACAGGGAGAAGAAACCTGGATCATCAGTACCCACACAGCAGTATTCTATTGCCTTTTGCCACCTTTACCTGCCACCAAGCAAAGTAATAAATTCCAGGTTTCCAGTAAGTCAGCTCACGGACCAGGACACAATCTAAGACGTGTGTGTTTTCCTGAATCCAGCCACTAAATGTTTAACAGAGGTTTTAGATAAAAGGCAACGTGTAGTGAGGCTGCCTTGTTTTTCTTGAGCCACAGAACTGGAATAACAGGACATTTTTGTCACCATTCACTGCTGGTTTGCATGTGGAATTCATTTGCATGCATTGACATTTGGGGAGAGCGCTGGGAAGTGTCGGGAGGATCCGTGCTCCGTGCACAGCACAGCCCGGCTGCGCTGGATGGGAACAAAACCAGCCTGGCCCTTGGGAAAAACAGACAAATTAAACCTGGCTTCACAAAAATGTCTCTCAGTTGTACAGTTTTGCTTGGAAAGACACAGCAGTGCCACGTAGGTACGGCAGAGATGTTTAGGTATAGGTAGGAAGGAGAATTTCATTGCAGATCACTTTCTGGGCTGCACAGCCACCTTCCATCATTGGGAAGTTTTGGGCATTTGCTTTTTCCTCCCTTCAAAACACTTTTCTGGTTTGCTGAAAGGCTGTGTAGAGTCCAAAGTTCTGTTCCTCACTGCCGACCTGGTTTGTGATCTTGTATGAACGGGACCTTTTTCCAAAGCAGCCTGTGAATGCTTCCTGGGGTTCTGGAATGCTCCAGCTACACCCTTGTCAGCATAACCTTCCTTTGGTTCAACAACTGCAGGAGCCAGGAAAACTCGCCTGGTGTTTACCAGGACCAAACAGGCTGGTGCAATGTGAGTGTTCAAGGTAGTGAACCGTGGCTAGAGTGAATAAATGTGTGCGGACACTCTCAAAGCTGCTTTTTTGCTTGGGGTGAATGTTAATGACACTTCTGTGTTTCCTGATGGATTCATTCAGATGTTAAGTCACTGGAAAAAATACTCTCTGAAAAATATGCGCATGTTCCTACTGAGTCAAAATCTTCTAATAGCAAAATGCTCTGACTGAATATGTGTTTATTTCACCCTGGCGTTGGGCACCCCTGAACAGTCTGGTCCGTCCTCTGACACCCACCCTGAGATATTGATCCCACTGATCAGATCCCTCTCAGCTTCTCTCTGGCTGAACAGCCCCAGCTCTCCCAGTCTCTCCTCGGCAGAAGGATAAGGCCCCACATTCTGCAGCATCACTGACCGAAATGAGTTATTTGGCTTCAGAGACGAGCAGGGCTACGAACACAGAAAAATAGTGCTGGAAATGGAGTTTCTGCCAAATTCGAAATTAGCAACTGTGAGTGACAATTGTTAGCAGATGTCACACTTCTATTTATTTACTTGTTTTCTGGAATGTTTATAGGTTTCGTTTCCATCTTTTTTTGGTGTGTTGGTCTTTCAAATTTTCTCATGTGAGGTGTGGAGAATTTGTGTGCCAGCTCTTTAAAATGGCAATGTTGAAGCATCTGCATGAGATTATACCTCACAAGGAAAAATTCCGTGTTTATTGCTGCTGTAGATCCTGCATGTTTACAGACTGAAACGTGGGTCTCTCTGCTGATTCTCCACATTTGCAAGGAAAGCATGAAGGAAAAGCAAGAGCTGTATAATTTTCCTTCCAAGACAGTCCTTTCACTGGTGGCTGTGGCCACTGCTCTTGGTCCAGCGAATGCTGTGGAATCCGTGTTAGCAGCTGGTTTTCCCTATCAAAGTGTTTTCCTTGGGTGACAGTGTCAGCTGGCTGAAAGCGGCCTCCAGCCGCTTGACTTTCCAGTGCGGGTGTTACTTTTATCACCAATAAAATATGAGCCCCTTTGGATGTGGTATTACCTGGCTTACTCACACATCCTGGTAACATTTCCAACAGCTTTTCTCTTTTTGTGTGTGACTGTCAGCTTAATTCGAATCTTTTAATTTTTCTGTGCAGGGGAGTCTGCAATACAAGCTGAAGGGTGGATTTTCAATGTGCTTCTTCCCCAAAAGGGCATATACTTTATCTCCTGAGCTGGAGGCAGGTGGAATGGGATGGGACACAAGCTTCTCTGTAGTTTCAACTCCTTTGTGTGGGCAGCTGGAGCCTTGGCAAGGATTTAGTGTCCTCCTTCACTTCAGGGGTCTTGAGAATTTTACTTGTTGACTCTCTGGTTTAATTCCATTTTAGAAAGATATGGAAGAGAGGGGAAAAACACAGAGTTCAACAGAGTACTTCAAGAAAACAGACATCTGCCATTCCTCACCCAGTCCCATTGGGGGCAGCTTGGTTTTCTTACCTGTGTTGTTGGACCAAAAGAAAAAGTAAATTTCAGTGCTCCAGAAGAAGTTCTGCATAGTGAACACTTTGGCCAGCACCTGGATCCAGGTCACTCTGCGCAGCCTTCCCACGCTGGTGACATTGTCCTCAGGTTTAACCCGCCGCTCACGTGCTCTTTGACACCTTAGTTCTCTCCTCAATAAAAGGTGTTACGAAGATCTCCCACATCTCCAAAGATCTCCTGGATGTGTGCCCAGGTCAGTGCTCTGTTTCACGTTCCACCACGTGTTTGACATTGCCATGCAGTATTTGGAGAACAACTGCTAATCTTCCTGAGGCCTCTTTATGGCAAAATAATGAAGCGCTCCATAACGCTCCTTTCTTTTGGTGGGCGTTGAGACGAAATGGTGGAATTAACATTTGACAAATATCTTCTTTTATCTTTATGGGTGAAGCCATAACTCCAAGCCAGACAGCAAATATGTTAAACAGTTAACTGAGAGCTTGTGTTCTGACTGAAGTCTTGTTTCAAAACAGAAATTTGAGGCTGCAGGGAACTGTCTGCAGTGATTTCTGGTTCTGCCCATTCCGTGCTCTAATATCTTGCAGAGAATAGAAGGCAGTTCCGTATTTTTCAGGATACGGGTGCTGAAAAGCCTGTCTGCACTGCAGTGCTGGATTTCTCTCAGCCGTTGCCCACCACTGTCCGTGCCTGGCCACAGAAAGACACCGTCCGTCTGTCCCGTCCATCTGCTCGGCTTAGCGGGCTCTGACGCTTTCAGGGGCCTCCCGTGAGTTACGTCAGAGATGGACTTTGTCCCGGGATTCAGCCGTCATTCCAGTTTCCCACCTGGCCTCCCAGAAGCTGGGCTCCGCAACCACTTGTGAGTGTGCATGGATGTGTGACAATTCTCGTGTTTGTCTCAGCAGTCCAACAGACTCTTTTCTTTATTTTCCATCTTTGACGTAATGAATTGTAGCCGCAACTGCATAAAGCCATCTACTAACTCATTTTTTCCCATGATGACTTTATTTTTTTCCAGAAGGTCATGGACTACACCGCTGCTCACTGCTTACTTAAAGAGAAAAAATGTAGTCACATATGTAAACCATAACTGCTCTGATGCTGTTCTGTGTGCAATGGATTTTTTTTTTAAATAACTGAAAACAGACCGGCACACGTAAATTCAAAAGTTGAGTGTGCATGCAAAAAGGAGGAAAAAAGCTGGGGGCTTTTTTGTTGTTGGGGTTTTTTGCTTGGCTGGTTTTGCTTTGGTTTGTGTGCATGGTTTTTGGGTTTTTTAATCTTTTCCTGAGTGTTGTGGGTACTGTATAGCAAATAACTGGGTAAGTTGTTTGAAGTTCCTGCCCAGTCAGGACATGGCTAACTGATAAAACCTTTGGCAAGGCGGTTTACACTGACATGAGATCCCCTGGGATGGTGTAACTGCAGCGTACCCAGAGTTGGTGGGGTCAGGGACTCTTGATGGTCTTCTTGTTGGTCTTGATGGTCTTCTTGTTCAGAAGCGTTTGGTGTTTGAGCTGAGTGCAGCGGTGCCAGCTCTGCTCCAATGCGAGGAGCGCGGGACATTGCCAGCTCTGCTCCGGGACTCTCAAGTCACTCGTCTCATGTGGTCCTGGGGACCTGGCAGAAGCTTCTTTTTGTGTAAAAATTGGCTGGAGTGATTGCTGCGGCTTTTGGTTTAAAGTGCAGGACACAAGCGGGTCTGTGGTGGAAAACATCAGGTTATGGATAAGACACTGAGTGGAGATGTGGAGGAAAATAAGCCATGAAACCTTCTAAAGGACCAAACACAGAAAGTAACACGTGGTGAAAATAGCCCATTGTGATCTCTGCAAACATTAATTTTCTGTTTCTGTTTTTCCAAGGCTTAGAAAAGATTTATGTGCGTTGAGATATGCTAAATATATGGACGTTGTTGCAAGTGTACATATCAATAACCACAGAGGTATGCAAATAATTATTCATGCGCAGTTGCGAATGCGCTGTACTAGGAGCACGTACCCTGGCAGTAATGTACATTTCTTGTTCAATATTTGTGTTGCTGTACCTGTGTTTCCATAGGTGGCCTAGTGTTTGCTTTGGAGCTATGGGACTGCACTGGCGATTGTTTCCCTGACCGAGTATTATGTGGTAGATGTCATTTTGTGTGTAATAGAGAATAACTTTTAAGTCAGTAGAAAACTAAACAAAGCTTGTGGTGTCATCCAAAGTCCACTGGATTGAATCGCATGATTTGTATCGGGCCCAAAGTAACTTAAATTTGTAGGTGATCAACGTGTTTATTTTCTTACTGACTTTCTAAGGGAGAAGATTTTTTCCGATAAAGCTGAAAACTGAGGGGAAAGGAATAACCTCAGGTTAGAAGATTATTCCTGTATGCACAATGCTAAGCAGTCATTTGAAATTACTGAACATTTTCCAGAGGAAAAGTGCCGTTCACATGCTTAGAAAGTAAGGCAATTTTAAAGATAATTTATCTGCTGTCAAATTTGAAGAAGAAATCCACAAAAGCTGCTAGTGAAAAAGAATAAATAGTGGATGAGGAACACTTCAGAAGTGTAGCGTTCCTGTTCCACATCATGAGCTATCACTGGAAAAGGCTGTTAAAACAAATCTGATTTCTGTAAATGTAAACCAGGCATCTCGTGTCACGTTTTTCAGCTGCAGTTTGCAATCTAATCTTAGGCCCTTTTAAGAGACTGATTTAGTAGTAACGTAACCAAGGTTACACCATCTGTGTGTACGGAGTCACTGGATTCATAGTAATCGGTGCTACATAATACAGTGTGGATTACTGTGAGTTCAGGGAGTATGAGGAATCTTGCTTAAAATAGAAGTGCAAGCGCTGTCTGAACTACGTGGATCTGTGCCCTTTGCAGGAGCTGTGCTGGAGGAGCGTCCATTGTTCAGCTGCTGTGAAACCCCACATTCCAAACCCTCAGCGCGTCCGCGTTCTTCCGCACAAGCTGACGCGCTCTCCGAGGATATTGTGTCCACTTACCCTAATGCGAACAGCAAAAGCATGTTAAGGCGACTTATTAAGGGGAGCAGACTCATGAGAAAAATGTTGGATCACATCCTGTAAAATTAGCTTCAGCTTAACTGGAAAAAAATAGGTCATTGTTTTCTAAAATGGATACGTAGCAATAGATTCTGATATTCATATTTGGGCAATTCTATGAAAGAAAGTGCCGAGAACTGAATTCTCCTACTCATACTAGTGGAATTTCTGCATAGTCAGCATCCTGATCTGCCAGCCCAGGAAGAAAATGAGTGCTTAACTTTCTGAAGAACAAGAACAGGCCCCTATTAGTCAGTGTAAATCCCTAAACTGAGTTAAGTTCCCAACCGTTTAACATTGCCACTGCTCAGAATTGAGGATTGTACCTGACTCTGGGATATGGAGCCAGATCGTTGTGGGCATTGCAGACCCGTGAGCAATGGTGTGTTTGTTTGGTGCTCAAAGCCAAGTCCTGCTGGTGCTGACACCAGGGGCAGCTCTGTCTGATCGGCAGCTCTGAACCCTTCAGAAGCAGAGCATCTCCCATATGAGGAAAGGCTGAGGGAGCTGGAGAAGAGGAGACTGAGGGGTGACTCATTCCTGGGGATCAATATGGAAAGGGGGAGTGTCAGGAGGATGGAGCCAGGCTCTTCTCGGTGACAACCAGTAATAGGACAAGGGGAAATGGGTTCAAACTGGAACACAGGAGGTTCCACTTAAATATGAGAAGAAACCTCTTCCTGGTGAGGGTGGCAGAGCCTGGCCCAGGCTGCCCAGGGAGGTTGTGGAGTCTCCTTCTGTGCAGACATTCCAACCCGCCTGGACACCTTCCTGTGTAACCTCATCTGGGTGTTCCTGCTCCATGGGGGGATTGCACTGGATGAGCTTTCCAGGTCCCTTCCAACCCCTGATATCCTGGGATTCTGTGATTCCATGGGTAGAATTCCACGATTGCACACCCCTCGCTGGAGGGGCAGCGATGTTGGGCCTTCAGCAGTGAACCTCAGCCAGGCGGAGGGTCCTGCGGCTTCTTCCAGAGCTGATGCCTTCTGTGCAAGGAGAAATTTCACTGGGGTTTAGTCTGTCTTGCCCAAGGAATATGTCCAACTGTTAATTCTTGCTTAATTACTTCAAAGCAACCTAGAGTGACTTCACGACCTTGGGCTGCAAGGAAGCTGGTGATCTTTGATCTTTTCCCGCCTGCACATTACATGCCATGTTGCAGCAGAGGCAAATGCACAATGAAGTACGGCAATACAGTAAAAAACTTGCTGAAAAGGCTCTAAACCCAGTTGCTATCACTGTTTTCTGTCCCAAAATCTCATTACCCAGGAGGACCCTGGAGCTGTGGTCGGCCCGGCCACTGCGCCAAGGGTTCCATGAGCAGGGCGGTCACCTATGAAATGCAGTAACTGGATGCTTGGAGTCTGTGGTTGTATTTTATACGTAAATTTCATTTGGCTCATATCATAAGTACCTCTCCAGGCTTATCTGCATATTCCATTATAATTCATAGTTTTCTGCTAAGGTAGCCCTAAACTAATCAGCGCTTTACAAGCTAATCAGCTCATACCATCACATGTGGCATAACGCAAATAATTATGCTTTAATTCAACTTCCAAACAAGGAGGAGAAAAAAATGAGCTTGAACAAAAAGAGGCTTATTGTGAACTCATGAACTGGTAATCGCAATTAACGGAGGATCTCTGGGAAGAGATGTGGTTAAATCTCTTGCCTTTAATTTGGAGATGGTAGAAAAGGAAGCACGCGTACTCCTGTGGTGTAAATGTTTTGGTTTTCTATATATCACATACGCATCCTAGTGAAAGGACAGAATGTTCCTCTAAAAACGCGGAATCATGACACCGAGCAAGGATTCCCAGGTCCTGTTCTTCGCTGTGTTCTTGAATCACGGTAAACATATGGACAAGAATTGTCTCTGTCTAATATTTAGATAGAGACCTGCAAGGAAAGATGATATAAGCACAAAATCATTTTGCTAAAGAAGGCAGCCTTTAGTAGGGCTTTGTTTTAGAAAAATGCTTCAGTATTTGGGCTGAGAATTCCACATATATATAGTATATAATACATATATGCCAGACAAGGCAGGTGAGAGAGGAACCTTTGAGGGTGAAGTAGGAAAGGCTCTACCATTGTGTCAAAAATGGCTAATATAGTGCCTGCTCCATGTCACAAATCACAAAGCAAATAAACCTGCTTTCCCTGGAAAGTGCATCAATATCAAGGCAGAAGCTCCATTTGACTTAGCCCAGGTATTAATTATTTCTAGGATGCAGTCACTATTTCAATTATTATATAATAATTGAATAATTATATAATATACCTACATTATAATGTATTATAGAACTTCTGTCACATTAAAATTGGTGTTTGAGGAATGGCTGGATTAGACTTCACTTGTATTCTGCGGACATAATGAATGGCTTCAAAAGCACAAATCAGGCACACGCACTCTGTCAGCTCTGCAGCTTAACTTTCTTGGGAATGAAACTGAGATCCAATGTGGCGTGGGGTTGCGCACACTAACACTTTCCTGTCGGGGATTGGCTCAAGGACCACAGACATGAGTCCACCAAGCAACTGTACGAGCAGAGCCCATTTTAGTTGACATAAGTAGGCCTTAGTTAGCTTGTCTATTAGGCCGTGGGAAAGGGGGGAACGGAAAAGTACTGACTAAAGCAGGGTCAGGATATTTTTGAAGAGATAAGAGTCAGAAGAATGTGGGATGCGCATAGCTAGCTAAACCCAAGTAGGTGGAGTAAGTAAATGTGCTTAGCCTATTAGATAGAGACAAGTATGCATAATTATGGTATTTGGTATAAATGCACGCTATCTCGGGCAATAAAGTTGAAGTATGCTTTATCACTCATATAGAGTCGGCTGCATTTCTTCCTCCGTCCGCTCGGGTCTGGAACTCTGATGGGATTTCTCTCTGCAATTGGCGCCCGAACCGGCGATCCGAAGCGGCGGATAGAAGCAAAAGGCGCCGGGAGAGCAGCGACCGGCGGGCAAGAGCGACCGAACACTGTGCTGCGGTGTGTCGACTCCGAAGCCTGAACCGACTGAAGTTCGCCAGTGCTGGGCTACAGGAAACAAGGGCTGCAAGAGGTCTCTTAATTTAGCAAGAGGTACCGTACTATAATGATGAATAACGGGGAAATAGATTAAAAATGATGAATAACGGAGAGATAGATAACAGAGAAACGGATTAAAAGTGATAGATAATAGAGAAACGGATTAAAAGTGATAGATAACAGAGAAACGGGTTAAAAGTGATAAATAACAGAGAAACGGATTAAAAGTGATGAATAACGGAGAAACGGGTTAAAATGATGAATAACAGAGAAATGGATTTAGAAGTAGCCCTAGATTTATTACAAAGCTTTTTAGAAAAGCGGGGGGTTGATTATAGTTGCGTTAAACAGCTAGCTGGTCTAGTAGCAACGGGGAAAACTAAGGGGTGTTTTCAGGATCCTGATTTATTGTTTGATGAAGGAGAGTGGAGGAAATTGGGGGACGTGTTGTGGGATATGGTCATAGACGAGGATAAAACAGCTAAGAAACTGATGAAACCGTGGAGGGAAGTAATTAATAATATTAAGCGTCATAAAGTGGAAAAGAATTTAGCCGCGGTAGCTTCACAGAAACTCGGCAAAATGGAGCCTTCCGCTCCGCCGATGGAAACGCGCATATCTGCGTTATCAGCGAAGAACCTTAAAAGACTATTAACTTGGTGCAGAGGCAATAGGTATCCTGCTGACCTGTCAGGAGTTTTTCAAATAGAGACTTGGAAAAAGATGGGAACTGTGTTGTGGAAGGCAATTAGTCACCGCGAAAGATATATTCTCGGCCTTGTAACCATCTGGAAACTGATAAATACTACAGTGAAGCAATTAAAACCTGAAAAGACTGTTACGAGCATTAGTGACTCAAAACTTGAACTTTGGGACAGTATAGAGCAGAAATTATGGGATAAAGTCAGCAATGGACATACAGAAGCTAAATCATTAGTAACTACATGGAAGCTTGAACGGTCTGCTGCTGCCGGAATTTTTGCAGCGTTGCAGCCTGATGCATTTTAACCCTCTAACTTCCACGAGAGAACAGAAGAAGTCACTGAAAATAGAACTGGACAACAGAACTGTGTGACAGATTAGATCAGCTAACAGCAAGTGAATCTGGCAGTCGGCAATGTGGTCATGATAATCGTGACGGGAAACGGGGTGCTTCTGGGGACTCAGGGTATAAAACTTAGAAGTTAAGGAAGCACTGGTTTTGGAATTGGCAGTAGGGAATGCTAAAGTTTGCTATCAACATGTTATTTGTGAGTTTTACAGTGCATATTATGTGCTCCTGTTTATTGCCTCTCTGAAAGTCAAGCAGCTTGTCAGGAATGTGAGTTAATTGTTTTACTGGTTGTTGTTAGAATTGTTTCTTTGTGGTATAAGTGCACCGTAAAACTTTCTCTCCACTTTTCCCACTCACGCTGCAAGCAGCCCTGTGCTTTTCCATGGGGTCAGAAATTACTGTTTTCAGTCATGTTCATAAAAAATCGGTATTGGGAGGTGTTTCAAAACATAGGGAAGCACTTGGAAATATGAGGAAAGAAGATCTTGTAAAATATTGTAATTAATGGTGGCTGCTGTATAAGTTAAATGATTGGGAAAAGTGTCCGGGGAATAGAATCTTGGAGTATAACACCTTGTTGCAATTAATGTTGTTTTTAGGGTGAGAAGAGTAAGACAAAATAAATCCCTACAAGAGATCATTAAATCATTTCAGACAGCTGAGAGAGAGTTAACTGATAACACGCAGGTCACAGTAAACTTGCCGAAGTCTGCACAATGTTTTCCTTATTAGCCTGTTTTCTTTGTGGGTATCTGTTTAAGCATGTTGCAATTTTGGTAGGTCTTTGTTATATGGTACAGTAAGTTCACAGACTGTTAAATCATGAGAATCGGTTGACTCAAAAGGTGCGTTTTGTGATAGTACAAAAGATCATGAGTAATTTAGTTCCTTACTGCGTGAATGTGATGTTAAGATTTTATGTGTAGTAGCTGTTATATTTTTTTTTCTAGCGTACTAGCTTTATTCCAATATCCAGACTTGCGCAACTCTGTGACAGGCTGTCTCTCATCTCGGTGCACTAAATTTGGCCTTTTTGTATGCACATCAAGTGAAGAATCATGGTTTTAGAATAACAGTTGTAGCACACCAGATGAGACACTATAAAAAAAAAAAAAGGCCTTGCCCAGTCCAGCTCGCTGCGGGGGGGGCGGATGCCAAATGGGCCTCCAGCGCGCACTGACCCATTTTGTCAGGAGACCCAGAGGTATCGCCACCTGGCTGAGCAGTAAGCGGTTCAAGGTGCAATGCAAAAAATTGAGATATTGTCTTAAATTGGTGTAAGTGTGATCCATCTGCTTATTTGAACTTGGTATATGGTTTTCGTATCTGAGCTCAGTATTTTAGTTTGTATATTCATATTCAGTACCAAAAGAATCTTGTTTGGGGAGATAATTACAAAATGGGAACCGGTTCCACTGCTAAAATTCCACCTTGCTCCCCCTTAGGATGCATCCTTACACATTAAAGTAATCGCTTATATTGTTAGAAAAGCATTTAAATTGTTAAAATACTATGATAGATGTGAACTTGGGGTATTGTATGAAGTTATGAAGTTGTATTTAAAGGTTGCTGGAATGTGAACTGATTTGGATCTAGGACAATAGAATAATGGATTTATGTTTATTATACTGGTTTATACTGTTTTTTGACATCTCTAAATTGTAAAAGGCAAATGGAGATATTGCTGAGCTACTTGAAATTGCATATAAAGTGTATTATGGCTGGAATGAAATGGGAAAACAAAAGAGCAAAATATCCCAGGCCTGTGTGCAGCTCATTGTAACTGAGAAGTTTCCCAGAGCCTCCTACTTCGTACCAGCCAGTGTGCCAGCTGCGTGACCCTGGTTATATCTACACTGCACAGAAAGAAAAAACAACTGGAAAAACCTGGCTGCCTGCTTTTAAAGCAGTGAAAGGGGGGGTTCTCTCTCCCCAGACTGCAGCGATGTAATAGAATGGAGCCGTCCGAGGGTGAAGTTTAAAGGCATCCTGAGCAGACCCATAGTTTTAATTAAACTGGACAATTAAACCAAAATTTGTTGATGGACTTATCCTATGGTAATTAATTGTACGAGACTTCTTAGTAAATTCACCATGCTAGAGACAACGAAAGAAAGGCCGTTTTTTGAGACAAATGGAATGCCAGATTTGGAACAAAGTTTTAATACATGAATTCTTGTATTTGCCCAAAAGTCCTATACCTCTCTTGGGTCAGGATTTGTTAAGTAAATTGTAAGCTCAAATAACGTTTTCTGAGAATTCTGTTTAGTTGCATATCCTACAAGAAGGTGCTTGGATGGTGCAGATCTGCTTGTGCAAGTGAGAAATCTTCAAGGAACTTTTGAATGCTGTATTTCCACTAGTATTAACAGCCAATGTTTTTGATAAAGCAAATACTACACTGAGAAATCTGAAACAGGACTTCAATCCGGTAAGGAAAAAAAAAAAATCCAATAAATATGACAGCCAAAATGGAGTTAGAAACTTTGAGGGATGAATTTATGACAACTTTACAGGATGACTGCATTTGATTGGACTTACAGATTTGTCTATGAAACACTTTGTAACTATGACACAAAACCATGCTAAATCAGAAAGAACCTGCATTAGTTATGGTCAAATCACTAGTTAACGTTCAATGGAAAAGGCCACACCAATTGATAACCTGGGGTAGAGGTTATGCTTATGTTTTTACAGATCAGGAGCTGCAATGGTTGCCAGCACGAAACATGAAACCTGTGTTGTCTTCCTGACAATGATTGTTGCAGCTGCTGTGTTTTGGATGCCTGCACAGACAAAGACTAACATGTGGAGTACTTTAGCCAACACGACTGACCATCTATATGCCTAACTACGATGTCTCTGGAAAAAACGTTCCACACATGCTTGGTTGGTGTCTTCCTTGATGACTACAGCAGCATCACACGACTGTTTCAAATAGTGGTTGATGCAGAGGCATTGCAACGAACTGTAATAATACTAACACGGCACTTTGGATTAATCGCCACCTGGAAGCAGATATCGAACCACAGGAACTGGAATTGCTGGCATCTATGCCCATGGATGCTTGTATTCAGCCGGTTTGTGAAAAGTGTCAGAACAGTATACAAGAACATGAATGGACAAAACTACAAAATGTTAATGCTACTCTTGGTGACTACAGAAATGAAACTCGACGGTGTAATGCTTCACAAAAGAATGCAAGGGATGTCATTGACAGCGACCCTAAAACCTCCTGTATGGTGCATTCTTGATCTGTGAAGATAGAGCCTGACCAGGAATTCCTTCTAACGCTGTTGGAGGACTGTGTATTTTGGGACTATTAACTCTCTTAACGCCCAATGTATCTATGATAATAGATCACAAAAGAGCAAGACGAGAAAAACACTTTTATGGATTTACAGAATAAGTCGAGATCCATCCACGAGGAGATTAAACAACTTACGGACCATTCACAGAAGATCAGAGAGGATGAGGGCCTCTTTGGCTTAGAGGGCCTCATGAACTGGTTTGGACTAGGAGGATGGGTAAAAGGGCTTTTGCAGAGTGCTCTGGCTCTCTTAATCATAGTAGTAGTTGCATTAATATGCCTGAGTTGTGCTATATCATGTATTAAGAAGATTTTAGAGCAGACACTTGGGCAGGCTCTGCTCATTAATAAAAGAAAAGGGGGGAGATGTCGGGGATTGGCTCAAGGAGCACAGACATGAGTCCACCAAGCAACTGTACGAGCAGAGCCCATTTTAGTTGACATAAGTAGGCCTTAGTTAGCTTGTCTATTAGGCCGTGGGAAAGGGGGGAACGGAAAAGTACTAACTAAGGCAGGGTCAGGATATTTTTGAAGAGATAAGAGTCAGAAGAATGTGGGATGCGCATAGCTAGCTAAACCCAAGTAGGTGGAGTAAGTAAATGTGCTTAGCCTATTAGATAGAGACAAGTATGCATAATTATGGTATTTGGTATAAATGCACGCTATCTCGGGCAATAAAGTTGAAGTATGCTTTATCACTCATATTGAGTCGGCTGCATTTCTTCCTCCGTCCGCTCGGGTCTGGAACTCTGATGGGATTTCTCTCTGCATTTGGGGATGCAATGTTTGGGTTGAATAGTTTGGGGGTGCATGGTTTCGGGGTACACATTTTTGGGGTGCATGATTTGAGAGTGCAGGGTGTTGGGGTGCAGGATTTGGGGGGCAGGATTTTAGGGTGCAGGATTTGGGCATGAATGCTTTCGGGGTTCAGGGTGTTGGGGGTGCAGGATTTGACGGTGCAGGGTTTGGGTCTTAAGATTTAGGGGAGCAGGATCTTGGGATGCAGGGTTTGAGGGGTGCAGGGGTTTTGGGTGAGGGATTTGGGGCTCAGGGTTTGGGGTGCAGGGTGTTGGGGAAGGATTTGGGGGTGCAGGGTTTGGAGGTGGAGTGATTCAGGGGTCAGAGTTTGGGAGCCACAATTTTGGGTGCAGGGTTTGGGATTGCAGGATTTGGGGCAGCAAGACTGTGGGTGCAGGGGTTTGGGGTGAAGGGTTGGGTAGGGCAGGATTTGGGGTGCAGGTTTTGGGAAGGAAGGAAGGAAGGAAGGAAGGAAGGAAGGAAGGAAGGAAGGAAGGAGGGAAGGAACTGGGGTTGCAGATTTTTGAGCGCAAATTTGAGGGGCCTTGATTTTGGGGTACATGGTTTGGGGTGCAAGACTTGAGCGTGCAGATTTCACATGTTAAGGAACTGGGGCTGCAGTAGTTGGGGGTGCAGGGTTTTGGGGTGCAGGGTTTGGGCATGAATGCTTTTGGGGTGCAGGGTTGTGGAGAGCAGGAACGGAGGTGCAGGGTTGGGGGTGCAGGGTTTGGTGGGGCAGGAATTGGGGTGCAGGCTGTTGGGGGAAGGATTTGCTGGTGCAGGTTTTAGGGTAAAGGTTTTTGGGGTGCAGGGTTTCAGGGTGGAGCATTTGGAGGATAGAGGGTTTGGGGGTGCAGGGTGTTGGGGGAAGGATCTGTTGGTTCAAGATCTGGGGGTGCAGGGTTTGGGGGTGCAGGGTGTTGGGGTGTAGGGTTTTGGGGGCAGGATCTGGGCATGCGGGATTTAGGGGTGTAGGGTTGGGAGGTGAATGGTTTGGGGGACAGAATTTTGAGGTGAAGGGTTTGAGGGTGCAGGGTGTTGGGGTGAAGGGTTTGGGCTGAAGGGTTCAGTAGGGCAGGATTTTGGACTGCAGGTTTTGGGGTGTAGGGTTTGGGGGTGTACGAGTTTTGGGTGTGGGATTTGAAGGAAAATGATTTGGGGTGCAAGGTTTGGGGTGCAGGGTTTGGGGGGCAGGTTTTGCGTGTTCAGGAACTGGGGGTGCAGTATTTTGGGGTGCAGGGCTTTGGGTTACAGGGGTTAGCCTGCAGCGTTTGGGGTGCAGTATTTTGGGGTGCAGGGGTTTGGAGGTGCAGGGTTTGGGGGTGCAGGGTTTTGGGGTGCAGTATTTGGGCATGAATGCTTTTGGCGTACAGGGTTTGGGGTGCAAGATTTCAGGGTGCAAGGTTTGGGTATCCAAGATGCAGGGCAGTAGGATCTTGGGGTGCAGGGGTTTTGGGTGAGGGATTTGGGGTTCAGGTTTAGGGGGTGCAGGGTGTTGGGTGCAGGATTTGGGGCTCCAGGATTTATGGGTGCAGGCTGTTGGGGTTAGGGTAGGAGGATCTTAGGGTGCAGGGGTTCAGGGTGGAGGGCTTGGTAGGGCAGGATTTGGGGTTGGAAAGTTTAGGGGACGCAGGATTTGGCGTGCAGGATTTGGGGGTGAAGGGGTTTGGGGGTGCAGGGTTCTGGGGTGCAAGGCTTGGGGAAGGATGATATGGGGGTGCGGGGTTTATGGTTGCAGGATCTTGGGGTGCAGGGGGTGCAGGGCTGAAGGGTTTGGTAGGGCAGGATTTGGGGGTGCAGGGCTTTAGGGTGAGGCTTTGGGGGTGCGGGTTTCATGTCTTTAGGAACTGGGGGGGCAGGATTTTGTGGTGCAGACTATTGAGTGCAAGTTTGAGGGGCCTTGATTTTGGGGTACACGGTCTGGGGGGACAGGATTTCGGGTGCAAGGTTTTGGGGTGCAGGACTTGGGGGTGCAGGTTTCACACGTTAAGGAACCGGGGCTCTAGAATTTGCGGGTGCAGGGTTTTGGGGTGCAGGGTTTTAGGGTGGAACTTGTGGGGGACAGGGCTTTGGAGTACACAGTTTTGGGGTGCAGAGCTTTGGGGGTTCAGGATTTGGGAAGCAGGGTTTCGGGGTGCAAGGTGTAGTGGTGCAGGGTTTTTAGGCTGCAGGCTTTTGGGATTGCAGAATTTGGGGCAGCAAGACTGTGGGTGCAGGGGTTTGGGGTGAAGGGTTGGGTAGGGCAGGATTTGGAGTGCAGGTTTTGGGAAGGAAGGAAGGAAGGAAGGAAGGAAGGAAGGAAGGAAGGAAGGAAGGAAGGAAGGATTTGGGGGTGTAGGGTTTAGGGGTGAAGCACTTGGGGGTGCAGGGTTCAGCTGTTCAGGACCTGGGCGTGCAGGGTTTGCGCGTTCAAGGCTTGGGGCACATTCTTTTGGAGAACAGGATTCGGGGGTACAGAGTTTTGGGGTGCATGGTTTGTGAGAGAAGAATTGGGGGTGTACAGGGGGTTCAGGGTTTAGTGTAGCAGGATCTTGGGGTGCAGGATATGGGGATGCAGTGTTTGGGGGGGCAGAGATTCTGGGGAAGGATCTGGGTGTGCGGGATTTAGGGGTTTAGGGTTGGGGGGTGAAGGCTTTGGGGGACAGGATTTCGAGGTGAAGGATTTGTGGGTGCAGGGTTTGGGGACAGGATTTGGGGGTTTAGGATTTAGGGGTGCAGGGTTCTGGGGTGCCAGGTTTTGGGGTGCAGTGTTTTGGAGTGCAGTGTTTTGGGGTGTAGGGTATAGGGAAGGATGATATGGGGGTGCAGGGTTTAGGGCAGCAGGATCTTGGGGTGCAGGGGTTTGGCGTGGAGGGCTTGGTAGGGCAGGGTTTGGGGGTGGAAAATTTAGGGGAGTAGCGTTTGGGGTGCAGGATTTGGGGGTGAAGGAGTTTGGGGGTGCAGGGTTTGGGGTGCAGGATTTGGGGTGCAAGATCTTGGGGTGTACGAGCTTTGGGTTTGGGATTCGAAGGCAAATGATTTGGGGGTGCAGGGACTGGGGGTGCAAGGTTTGGAGTTGCTGCTTTTGGAGATTCAGGACGTGGGTGTCAAGGATTTGGGGGTACAGGGTTTTGGTGCAGGATTTGGGGGTACGGGCTTTGGGGTGCAGTGTTTGGGGTGCAGGGTTTGGGTGCAGGATTTGGGGGTACAGGGTTTGGGGTGCAGTGTTTGGGGTGCAGGGTTTGGGTGCAGGATTTGGGGGTAGAGGGGCTTGAAGGGGACAGGATTTGGAGGTGCAAGAATTGGTGGTCTGGGGTACTGGGGTGCAGGATTTGGGGTGCTTGGCTTTGGGGTGAGGGTTTGGGGGTGCAAATTTTTCATCTTTAGGAACTGGGGGTGCAGGATTTGGGGAAAAATTTTCAAGCGGAAGGATTTGGGGGTGCAGGGCTGGGGCCAGAATCTGGGGGTGCAGCTTTTGGGGTTGTGGGTTTTCAACGTGCAGGTTTGGGGATGCCGGGTTTTGAACTGCAGGGTTTGGGGGGACAAGATTTGGGGGTGGAGGATGTTGGGGGTCCAGTGTTAGGGAATGGGGGATTAGGGGGATCAGGGTTTAGGGAAGCAGGATCTTGGGGTGCAGGGTTTGGGGGAGCAAGATCTGGGGGTGCTGTGTTTAAGGGTGGAGGTTTTAGAGGTACATGACTTTGGGGTGAAGAATTTAGGGTCCAGGACTTGGTCTGGAAGAGTTTGGGGCTGCAGGGTCTGGGTGTAGGGTTGGGAGGTGCAGGGTTGGAGGGGCAGGATTTGGGGGTGCAGGATTTGGTGCAGAGTTTGGGAAGGAAGGATCTGGGGGTGCAGGATTTGGGGGTTCAGGGTTTAAGGTAGCAGGATTTAGGGTGCAGCATTAGGGTGTGCAGGATTAAGAGGAGCAGGATTTGGGGGCGCAGGCTGTTGGGGGAAGGATTTGCTGGTGCAGGTTTTAGGGTAAAGGGTTCTGGGGTGCAGGGTTTGGGGTGGAGCATTTGGGGGTAGAGGATTTGGGGGTGCAGGGTGTTGGGGGAAGGATCTGTTGGTTCAAGATCTGGGGGTGCAGGATTTTGTGGTGCAGAATTGGGGTGCAAGATTTGGGGGTTCAGGGTTTGGGGGGCAGGATCTGGGGGTGTGGGATTTAGGGGTGTAGGGTTTGGGGGTGAAGGGTTTGGGGTGCAGAATTTTGAGGCGAAGGGTTTGAGGGTGCATGGTCTTGGCGTGAAGGGGTTTGGGGTGAAGGGTTGGGTAGGGCAGGATTTTGGGGTGCACGTTTTGGAGTGGGGAGGTTTTGGGGGTGCAAGATTTGGTGGTGCAGGTTTTAAGGGTGCAGTGTTAAGGGGGTGCAGGATTACGTGGTGCAGGTTTCGGGATGCAAGGATGGGGGGGCAGGGATTTGGGGGGCCTGATTGGGACTACATGGTCTGGGGGTGCAGTATTTGGGAGTTCAGGGTTTAGGGCCGTAGGATCAGGATTTGGGGGTTCTATATTTGGGTCTGCAGGGTATGGGAGGGTAGGATCTGGGGCTTCAGGATTTGGGGGTGCGCCGTTTGGGTGTACAGGGTTTAGAAGTCAGGTCTAAGAGTGGAGGGTTTGGGGGTGCAGGGTTTGCGGGTGCAGGTTTCATGAGTTCAGGAACTGGGGGTGAAGGAATTAAGGGTGCAGGGTTTGGGGGTGAAGGATTTGAGGGTGCAGGGTTTGGGGGAAGCATTTGGGGGTGAGAGATTTGAGGTGCAGCACTTGGGGGTGCCGAGTTTTGGGAGGCAAGGATCTGGGGGTGTAGGATTTGGGGGTTCAGTGTTGAGGGTAGCACAGTCTTGGGGTGCAGGGGTTTGCAGTGAAAGGTTTGGTAGGGCAGGATTTGGGGTGCAGGATTCTGGGGTGCTGGGTTTTGGGGTACAGGATTTGGTGTTGCAGGGATGGGGTTGAAGGGCCTGGGTTTCCAGGACTTTGAGGTGCAGGATTTGGGGTGCAAGGTTTGGGAGTGAATTCTTTGGGGGTGCAGGGTTCGTGTGTTCAGGGTTAGGGGTGCAGGATTTGAGGGTGCAGGGCTTTGTGTGCAGAGGTTGGGAGTTCAGGGTTTGGGGTGCAAGGTTTTTGGCAGGAGGATCTGAGGGTGCAGGATCTGGGGCTGCAGTGTTTTCAGCGCAGGTTTTGGGGGGACTTGATTTTGGGGTGCTCACTTTGGGGCTGCAGGTCTGGGGAGCAGGATTTGGGGTTTCAGGGTTGAGGTAACAGGAATTTGGGGTGCAGGGGCTTGGGGTGAAGAGTATGGTAGGGCAGGATTTGGGGGGGCAGGATTTGGGAAGGAAAGAAAGAAGGAAAGAAGGAAAAAAGGAAAGGAAGGGTCTGGGGGTGCAGGGTTTGGGGGTGCAGGGTTTAGGGGTGCAGGATCTGGGGGTGTGAGGGTTTGGGTGAAGAGCTTGGTAGGGCAGGATTTTGGGGTGCAGGATTTGGGGGTGCAGGGTTTTTGGGGTGCAGGGTTTGAGTATGGCGTGTGGGGAGGCAGGATTGGGGGGCTGCATTTGGGGTGCAGGATTTGAGGGTTCAGTGTTTACAGTATCTGGATCTTGGGGTGCAGGTTTTGGAGGTGCAGAGTTTGGGAGGGAAGGATCTGAGGCAGCAGGATTTGGGGCTTCAGGAAATGGGATTGAAGGATTTGGGGGTGCAGTGTTTTGAAGTGCAGGATTTGGGGGGCAGGATCTGGGGGTGCAGGATTTGTGTTTCAGGGTTTAGGGGTGCAGGATCTTGGGGTGCAGGGTGTTTGGGTGAAGGGCTTGGTAGGACAGGATTTGGGGGTGAAGGATTTGGGGTGCAGGGTTTGGGGGTGCAGGGTTCAGCTGTTCAGGACCTGGGTGTGCAGGGTTTGCACGTTCAAGGTTTGGGGTGCATTGTTTTGGGGGAAAAGATTTGGGGGTGCAGAGTTTGTGAGAGAAGAATTGGGGGCTGCATGATTTGGAGGTTCAGGGTTTGAGGGTTAAAGGCTTTTGGGGGCAGGATCTGGGTGTGCAGGATTTAGGGGTGTAGGGTTGGGGGGTGAAGGGTTTGGGGGACATAATTTCGAGGTAAAGGTTTTGGGCACAGAATCTGGGGGTGCAGGATTTGGGTTTTAGGTTTTCGGGGTTGCAGGATTTGAGGGTGCAAGGTTTGGGTGTTCAAGATTTAAAGGAGCAGGATCTGGGGGTGCAGGGTTTGAGGGGTGCAGGGTTTTTAGGTGAGGGATTTGGGGCTCAGGGTTTGGGGTGCAGGGTGTTGGGGAAGGATTTGGGGGTGCAGGGTTTGGAGGTGGAGTGATTCAGGGATCAGGGTTTGGGGGGCAGAATTTTGGGTGCAGGGTTTGGGATTGCAGGATTTGAGGTAGCAAGACTGTGTGGTGCAGGGATTTGGGGTGAAGGGTTGGGTAGGGCAGGATTTGGGGTGCAGTGCTTTGGGGTACAGTATTTGGGACTGCAGGTTTTGGGGTGTAGGGTTTGGGGGGTAGGGTTTGGGGGTACAAAGTTTAGAGGGCAGGGTTTTGGGGTGCAGGATCTTGGGGTGTACGAGTTTTGGGTGTGGGATTTGAAGGAAAATGATTTGGGGTGCAAGGTTTTGGGGTGCAGGGCTTGGGGGGAGGCAGGTTTTGCATGTTCAGAACTGGGGATGCAGGATTTGGCGCTGAAGGGCTCTGGGGTGCCAGGGTTGTCCTGCAGGGTTTGGGGTGCAGTATTTTGGGGTGCAGGGGTTTGGGTTTCAGGACCTGGGGTGCAGGGTCTTAGGGAACAGGATTTCAGGGGTGCAGGATTTGAGGGGTGACGGCCTTGGGGGCCTTGGGGATGAAGGATTTGGGAGTGCAGGGTTTGGGGGTGCAGATTTGGGGTGCAGTGTTTAGGGGGTGTAGGGTTTTGGAGGGGCGGGACATTGGGGTGCAGGATTTAGAGGAACCCACTTTTGGTTGGTAGGATTTGAGGAGCAAGGATTTGGGGGTGCAAGGTTCTGGGGTGCAGGGTTTAAGGCTGCAGGATTAGGGGGTGGAGGTCTGGGGTGCAGAGTTTTGGGGTGCAGGATCTGGGGGGATGTATGGTGCAGGATTTGCGGGTGCAGGGTTTGGAGGGACAGAAATGGGGAGTGTAGGGTTGTGGGGTACAGGGTTTGGGGTGTTCGTGTGTTTGGGACCTCGGGATGCAGGATTTGGGGGTGCAAGATTTGGTGGTTCATGATTCTGGGGTGCAGAGTGTGGGGCTGCAGGGTCTGGGGTGCAGAGTTGTGGGGTGCATTTGTTTTTGAGGGAGGATTTGGGGTATAGGGTGTTGGGTGCAGGATCTGGGGGTGCAGGATTTGGGGTTGCAAGCTGTTGGGGTTTAGGGTAGAAGGATCTTGGGGTGCAAGGCAGAAGGGTTTGGTAGGGCCAGATTTGGGGGTGCAGGGCTTTGGGGTGAGGGGTTGGGGGTGCCAGGTTTGGGGGGGAAGGATCTGGGGATACAGGTTTTGTGGGTGCAGCGTTTTAGGGTGGAACTTGTAGGGGGGCAGGGTTTTGGGGTATAGGGTTTTGGGGTGCAGAGTTTTGGGGGAGAGGATTAGGGGAGCAGGGTTTTGGGGTGCAAGGTGCAGCCGTGCAGTGTATTGGGGGTACAGGGTTTGGGGAGGCAGAATTGGGGGTGCAGGGTTTGGGACTGCAGGATGATGGGGGAAGGATCTGGGGGTACAAGGTTTGGTTGTGCAAGATTGGAGGGTGCAAGGTTTGGGTGTTCAAGATGTAGGGCAGCAGGATCTTGGGGTGCAGGGTTTGAGGGGTGCAGGATTTGGGCATGAATGCTTTTGGCGTACAGGGTTTGGGGTGCAAGATTTCAGGGTACAATGTTTGGGTGTTCAAGATGCAGGGCAGTAGGATCTTGGGGTGCAGGGGTTTTGGGTGAGGGATTTGGGGTTCAGGGTTAGGGGGTGCAGGGTGTTAGGTGCAGGATTTGGGGCTCCAGGATTTATGGGTGCAGGCTGTTGGGGTTAGGGTAGGAGGATCTTAGGGTGCAGGGGTTCAGGGTGGAGGGCTTGGTAGGGCAGGATTTGGGGGTAGAAAGTTTAGGGGGTGCAGGCTTTGGCGTGCAGGATTTTGGGGTGAAGGGGTTTGGGGGTGCAGGGTTCTGGGGTGCAAGGCTTGGGGAAGGATGATATGGGGGTGCAGGGTTTAGGGTTGCAGGATCTTGGGGTGCAGGGCTGAAGGGTTTGGTAGGGCAGGATTTGGGGGTGCAGGGCTTTAGGGTGAGGCTTTGGGGGTGCGGGTTTCATGTCTTTAGGAACTGGGGGGGCAGGATTTTGTGGTGCAGACTATTGAGTGCAAGTTTGAGGGGCCTTGATTTTGGGGTACACGGTCTGGGGGGACAGGATTTCGGGTGCAAGGTTTTGGGGTGCAGGACTTGGGGGTGCAGGTTTTACACGTTAAGGACCCAGGGCTGTAGAATTTTGGGGGTGCAGGGTTTTGGGGTGCAGGGTTTGAAGGATGCAGGCTTATGGGGGTACAGGTTTTGGGAGGGAAGGATCTGGGGGTGCAGGGTGTAGGGATCACAATTTCGGGGTGCAGGGTTCTGGGGTGCAGGGTTCTGGGGTGCAGGATATGGGGGAACAGTGTTTGGGGAGCAGAACCTTGTTCTTCAGGGTTTAGAGGCAGGATTTGGGGGTGCAGGGATTTGGGGTGAGGGATTTCAGGGTGCCAGGTTTGGGGGGGCAGGATCTGGGGGTAAAGGTTTTGGGGGTGCAGGGTTTTAGGTTGGAACTTGTAGGGGGCAGGGCTTTGGGGTACAGGGGTTTGGGGCGCAGAGTTTTGGGGGGGAGGATTTGGGGAGCAGGGTTTCAGGGTGCAAGGTGTAGTGGTGCAGGGTTTTTAGGGTGCAGGCTTTGGGGAGGCAGAATTTTGGGTGCAGGGTTTGGGATTGCAGGATTTGGGGCAGCAAGACTGTGGGTGCAGGGGTGAGGGTCTGGGGGTGCAGGACTCACGTGTTTAGGAACTGAGGCTGCAGGATTTGGGGGTTCAGGGTTTGAGAGTGCAAGGGTTTGGAGTGTCGGGTTATGGGGTGCAAAGTTTGGAGGTGCAGGAGTTTGGGGTGCAGGGTCTAACGGTGCAAGGTATGGGCGGCAGGATCTGGGGGTGCGGGATTTAGGGGTGTAGGGTTGGGGGGTGAAGGCTTTGGGGGACAGAATTTCGAGGTGAAGGGTTTCAGGTGCAGGGTCTTGGGGTGAAGGGTTTGGGCTGAAGGGTTGGGTAGGGCAGGATTTTGGGGTGCAGGGTTTGGGGATGTAAGCATTGGGGGGGCAGAGTGTGGGGGTACAAAGTTTAGGGGACGGGGTTTTGGGGTGCAGGATCTTGGGGTGTACGAGTTTTGGGTGTGGGATTTGAAGGAAAATGATTTGGGCTGCAAGGTTTGGGGTGCAGGGTTTGGGGGGCAGGTTTTGCGTGTTCAGGAACTGGGGATGCAGGATTTTGGGGTGCAGGGCTTTGGGGCGCCGGGGTTAGCCTGCAGGGTTTGGAGTGCAGTATTTTAGGGTGCAGGGGTTTGGGGGTGCATGGTTTTGGGGTGCAGGATTCAGGGTTGAAGAGTTTGGTATTACAGGTTTTGGGGGTTCATGGCTTGGGAGGAAGGATTTTGGGTGCAGAATTTAAGGGTGCACGTTTTGAGGGTGCAGAGTTTAGGGGTGAAGAACTGGGGATGCAGGGTTTTGGGGGCATTATCTGCGGGTCAGGATTTGGGGTGCAAGGTTTTGACGTGCAGGTTTTGGAAGTGCAGAGTTGGGGGGCAGGATGTTCGGTGCAGGGCTTTAGGGTGCAGGACTTGGTGGTGCAGGATTTCGGGGTGCAGGCTTCGGGTGTTCAGGACCTGGGGCTGCAGTAATTTAGGGTTCATTGTGTGGGAGGACAGGATTTGGGGTGCAGGATTTGACAGTGGAGAGATTTTGGGGTGCAGGATCTGGGGGTGCAGGCTTTCAGGTGGGGAATTTGGGGGTAGAGGGTGTTGAGGAAGGACCTAGGGGTGCAATATTTGGGCTTTAAGGGTTTAGGGGGGCAGGATCTGGAAGTGCAGAGTTTGGGGACAGGATCTGGGGGGGCAGCGTTTGGGGGTACAGGTTTTGGGGGTGCAGGGTGGAGGGAATTACTTGAGATGCAAGGTTATGAGAGTGCAGGATTTCCAAGGGCGGAGTTTGGGGGTGCTGGGTATGGGGCAGCAGGATCTGGGGGTTCAGGTTTTGGGGATGCATTCATTTGGGGGAAGGATCTGGGGATGCAGGTTTTGGGAGGGGGAGGTTAGACAAGGTTTGGGGCTGCAGGGATATAGGGTGCAGGGTTTAGGGGTGCAGTGTTCTGGACGAAGGATTTGGGGTGCAGGGTGTGGGGGGGTAGGATTTCAGGTTTTAGTGTTTCAGGGTGTATGATGTTGGTGTGCAGGATTTGGGGTGCAGGGTTTGGGGGTGCAGGGTTTGGTGGTAGAGTTTAGGATGCAGGTTTTGGGATTGCATGATTTGGGGTGCAGGATTTGGAAGGGAATGCTTTGGGGTGCTGGGTTTTTGGGGTGCAAGATTTGGGGGTGCAGGGTTGGAGGTGTAGGGTTCTTGGGTGCAGGGGTTTGGGATATAACGTTTTGGTAGGGTGTGGTTTGGGGTGCAGGATCTTGGGGTGCAGGACTTTAGGGTGCAGAATTTGGGGGTGTGCAGTTTAAGGGGGCAGGATTTGGCATTGCAGGGTTCTGGGGTGCCAGGTTTGGGGTGCAGTGTTTTGGGGTGCAGTGTTTAGGGAAGAATTACATGGGGGTGCAGGGTTTAGGGTAGCAGGATCTTGGGGTGCAAGGTTTGGGGACAAAGGGTTCTGGGAGGCAAGGGGGGTGTGAAGGGTTTGGGGGTACAGGGTGTTGCGGGAAGGATCTGGAGAGTCAGGATTTGGGGGTGCAATGTTTGGGTTGAATAGTTTGGGGGTGCATGGTTTCGGGGTTCACATTTTTGGGGGTGCATGATTTGAGAGTGCAGGGTGTTGGGGGTGCAGGATTTGGGTTTCAGGGTTTGGGGGAGGAGGATTTTAGGGTGCAGGATTTGGGCATGAATGCTTTTGGGGTTCAGGGTGTTGGGGGTGCAGGATTTGACGGTGCAAGGCTTGGGTGTTAAGATTTAGGGGAGCAGGATCTTGGGGTGCAGGGTTTGAGGGGTGCAGGGTTTTTGGGTGAGGGATTTGGGTTTCAGGGTTAGGGGGTGCAGGGTTTGGGGTGCAGGATTTGGGGTAGCAAGGCTGTGGGGTGCAGCGGTTTGGGGTGAAGGGTTGGGTGGGGCAGGATTTGGGGTTGCAGGGTTTGGTGGGGCAGGAATTGGGGGCGCAGGCTGTTGGGGGAAGGATTTGCTGGTGCAGGTTTTAGGGTAAAGGGTTTTGGGGTGCAGGGTTTCAGGGTGGAGGATTTGGGGGATAGAGGGTTTGGGGGTGCAGGGTGTTGGGGGAAGGATCTGTTGGTTCAAGATCTGGGGGTGCAGATTTTGGGTCTGCAGGGTTTGAGGGTTCGGGACATCGGGTTGGAGGATTTGGGGGTGCAGGACCTGGGGATGCAGAGTCTGGGAGGGAAGGATCTTGGGGTGCAGGGTTTCGTCATGCAGGACATGGGGGTTCAGGGGTTAGGGCAGCAGGATCCTGGGGTGCAGGGATTTGGAGTGAAGAGTTTGGTAGGGCACGATCTGGGGGTGCAGGGTTTGGGGAGCATGATTTTAGGGTGCAGGGCTTGGGGGTGCAGGGCTTCAGGGTCAGGATCTGGGGGTGCAGGGTGTTGAGGGGAGGAATTCGGAGGTGCAGTGTTTGGGGGGGCAGGTGGTCCAGGGTTTTGGGGTGTGAGTTTTCCAGTGAAGGATTTGGGGTGGCAGGACTTGGGGGTGCAGGGTTTTGGGGTGGCAGGACTTGGGGGTGCAGGGTTTTGGGATGCAGGGATTTGGGGTGAAGAGTTTGGTAGGGCAGGATTTGGGGTGCAGGGTTTGCGTGTTCAGGAACTGGGGGTTTGGGAATGACAATCCTAGTGTGCAGGATTTAGGGGTGCATGGATTGGGGGGGCAGGGATTGGGGGTGCAGGAGCTGGGAGTGCGAGATTCAGGGAAGCAGAATTTGGGGGTGAAGGGTTTGGGATTCAGGATCTGGGGTGCAGAATTTGGGGGTGCAGGCTTGGGGGAGTAGAGTTTAGGGGTGCAGGACTTTGGGGTGTGGGTTTGGGGGTGCAAATTTTTCATCTTTAGGAACTGGGGGTGCAGGATTTGGGGAAAAATTTTCAAGCGGAAGGATTTGGGGGTGCAGGGCTGGGGCCAGAATCTGGGGGTGCAGCTTTTGGGGTTGTGGGTTTTCAACGTGCAGGTTTGGGGATGCCGGGTTTTGAACTGCAGGGTTTGGGGGGACAAGATTTGGGGGTGGAGGATGTGGGGGTCCAGTGTTAGGGAATGGGGGATTAGGGGGATCAGGGTTTAGGGAAGCAGGATCTTGGGGTGCAGGGTTTGGGGGAGCAAGATCTGGGGGTGCTGTGTTTAAGGGTGGAGGTTTTAGAGGTACATGACTTGGGGGTGAAGAATTTAGGGTCCAGGACTTGGTCTGGAAGAGTTTAGGGCTGCAGGGTCTGGGTGTAGGGTTGGGAGGTGCAGGGTTGGAGGGGCAGGATTTGGGGGTGCAGGTTTGGGAGTGTAGGCTTTGGGGGTTCAGGGCTTTGGGGTCCAGGATCCTGTGGTGCAGGATTTGGTGCAGAGTTTGGGAAGGAAGGATCTGGGGGTGCAGGATTTGGGGGTTCAGGGTTTAAGGTAGCAGAATTTAGGGTGCAGCATTAGGGTGTGCAGGATTAAGAGGAGCAGGATTTGGGGGTGCAGGGTGTTGGGGGAAGGATTTGCTGGTGCAGGTTTTAGGGTAAAGGGTTCTGGGGTGCAGGGTTTCAGGGTGGAGCATTTGGGAGTAGAGGGTTTGGGGGTGCAGGGTGTTGGGGGAAGGATCTGTTGGTTCAAGATCTGGGGGTGCAGGATTTTGTGGTGCAGAAATGGGGTGCAGGATTTGGGGGTTCAGGGTTTGGGGGTGTAGGGTTTAGGGCAGCAGGATCTTGGGGTGAAGGGGGTTGGGTGAAGGGTTGGGTAGGACAGGATTTGGGGGCACAGGTTTTTAGGGTGAAAGTTGTGGGGGGCATTATTTGTGGTACAGGGGCTTGGGGGTGCAAAATTTCGTGGTGCAGGGTTTGTGGGTGCAGGTCTGGGAAAGGCAGAATTGGGGCTGCAGGTTTTGGGAGTTAAGGGATTTGGGGGTGCAGATTTTGGGTGTTCAGAACCTGGGGCTGCAGGATTTGGGGATGTAGGTTTTGGGGAGACAGGGTTTGGGGTGCTGAGTTTTTGGGGAGGTTGGGGACATGGGTCTGCAGGATTTGGGGGTGCCGGGTTAAGGGGTTTAGGATTTTGGGGTGCAGGGTTAGGGAGGGCAGGGTTTGGGGAGGCAGGAGCTGAAGCCTTTGGGTGTGCAGGGTGTTAATGTGCAGGATCTGGGGGTGCAGGGTTTGGGGGTGCAGTGTTCTGGGGGTGTAGGCTATTGGGGTGCAGGATTTGGGGTTGTAGGAGGCAGGATCTGGGGCACAGCTTTTGAAGTTGCAGGTTTTGGGGGTGCAGGATCTGGAGAGTCAGGATTTGGGGGTGCACGGTTTAGGGTGCACATGTTTTGGGCGTGCATGATTTGAGAGTGCAGGGCCATGGGGTGCAGGATTTGGGGGTGCAGGGTTTTGGGGTCAGGATTTGGGGGTGCAGGGTGTTGGGGAGAAGGATTCAGGGTGCAGCATTTTGAAGTGCAGGGTTTGGACAGGGGAGGTTTTGGGGTTGCAAGATTTGGGGGTGCAGGGTTTTGGGGGTGCAGTGCTAAGGGGGTGGAGGATTAGAGGTGCAGGATTTGGGGGTGCAGGCTTGGGGCTGCAGGGTTTTGGGGGCCTGATTTGGGGGTACAAGGTCTGGGGGTGCAAGATCCTGGAGTTCAGGATTTGGGGGTTCAATATTTGGGTCTGCAGGGTATGGAAGGATCTGGGGCTTCAGGATTTGGGGGTGCGCCGTTTGGGGGTACAGGGTTTAGAAGTCAGGTCTAAGAGTGGAGGGTTTGGGGGTGCAGGGTTTGCGGGTGCAGGTTTCATGAGTTCAGGAACTGGGGGTGAAGGAATTAAGGGTGCAGGGTTTGGGGGTGAAGGATTTGAGGGGGCAGGGTTTGGGGGAAGCATTTGGGGGTGAGAGATTTGAGGTGCAGCACTTGGGGGTGCCGAGTTTTGGGAGGCAAGGATCTGGGGGTGTAGGATTTGGGGGTTCAGTGTTGAGGGTGGCACAGTCTTGGGGTGCAGGGGTTTGCAGTGAAAGGTTTGGTAGGGCAGGATTTGGGGTGCAGGATTCTGGGGTGCTGGGTTTTGGGGTACAGGATTTGGTGTTGCAGGGATGGGGTTGAAGGGCCTGGGTTTCCAGGACTTTGAGGTGCAGGATTTGGGGTGCAAGGTTTGGGAGTGAATTCTTTGGGGGTGCAGGGTTCGTGTGTTCAGGGTTAGGGGTGCAGGATTTGAGGGTGCAGGGCTTTGTGTGCAGACGTTGGGAGTTCAGGGTTTGGGGTGCAAGGTTTTTGGCAGGAGGATCTGAGGGTGCAGGATCTGGGGCTGCAGTGTTTTCAGCACAGGTTTTGGGGGGACTTGATTTTGGGGTGCTCACTATGGGGCTGCAGGATCTGGGGGGCAGGATTTGGGGTTTCAGGGTTGAGGGTAACAGGACTTTGGGGTGCAGGGGCTTGGGGTGAAGAGTATGGTAGGGCAGGATTTGGGGGGGCAGGATTTGGGAAGGAAGGAAAGAAGGAAAGAAGGAAAGGAAGGGTCTGGGGGTGCAGGATTTGGGGGTGCAGGGTGTGGGGGTGCAGGGTTTGGGGCCGCAGGATATGGGGGTGTGAGGGTTTGGGTGAAGAGCTTGGTAGGGCAGGATTTTGGGGTGCAGGATTTGGGGGTGCAGGGTTTTTGGGGTGCAGGGTTTGAGTATGGCGTGTGGGGAGGCAGGATTGGGGGGGCTGCATTTGGGGTGCAGGATTTGAGGGTTCAGTGTTTACAGTATCTGGATCTTGGGGTGCAGGTTTTGGAGGTGCAGAGTTTGGGAGGGAAGGATCTGAGGCAGCAGGATTTGGGGTTTCAGGAAACGGGGTTGAAGGATTTGGGGGTGCAGTGTTTTGAAGTGCAGGATTTGGGGGGCAGGATCTGGGGGTGCAGGATTTGTGTTTCAGGGTTTAGGGGTGCAGGATCTGGGGGTGCAGGGTGTTTGGGTGAAGGGCTTGGTAGGGCAGGATTTGGGGGTGCAGGGCTTTAGGGTGAGGCTTTGGGGGTGCAGGTTTCAGCTGTTCAGGACCTGGGTGTGCAGGGTTTGCACGTTCAAGGTTTGGGGCGCATTGTTTTGGGGGAAAAGATTTGGGGGTGCAGAGTTTGTGAGAGAAGAATTGGGGGCTGCAATTTCAGGGTGCAAGGTTTGGGTGTGCAAGATTTAAAGGAGCAGGATCTGGGGGTGCAGGGTTTGAGGGGTGCAGGGTTTTTAGGTGAGGGATTTGGGGTTCAGGGTTAGGGGGTGCAGGGTTTGGGGTGCAGGGTGTTGGGGAAGGATTTGGGGGTACAGGGATTGGAGGTGGAGTGATTCAGGGATAAGGGTTTGGGGGGCAGAATTTTGGGTGCAGGGTTTGGGATTGCAGGATTTGGGGTAGCAAGACTGTGGGGTGCAGGGGTTTGGGGTGAAGGGTTGGGTAGGGCAGGATTTGGGGTGCAGGGCTTTGGGGTGCAGTATTTGGGACTGCAGGTTTTGGGGTGTAGGGCTTGGGGGGCAGGGTGTGGGGGTACAAAGTTTAGGGGGCAGGGTTTTGGGGTGCAGGATCTTGGGGTGTACGAGTTTTGGGTGTGGGATTTGAAGGAAAATGATTTGGAGTGCAAGGTTTTGGGGTGCAGGGCTTGGGGGGGGCAGGTTTTACGTGTTCAGAACTGGGGGTGCAGGATTTGGCGCTGAAGGGCTCTGGGGTGCCAGGGTTGGCCTGCAGGGTTTGGGGTGCAGTATTTTGGGGTGCAGGGGTTTGGGTTTCAGGACCTGGGGTGCAGGGTCTTAGGGAACAGGATTTCAGGGGTGCAGGATCTGAGGGGTGACGGCCTTGGGATGAAGGATTTGGGAGTGCAGGGTTTGGGGGTGCAGATTTGGGGTGCAGTGTTTAGGGGGTGTAGGGTTTTGGAGGGGCAGGACATTGCGGTGCAGGATTTAGAGGAACCCACTTTTGGTTGGTAGGATTGGAGGAGCAAGGATTTGGGGGTGCAAGGTTCTGGGGTGCAGGGTTTAAGGCTGCAGGATTAGGGGGTGGAGGTCTGGGGTGCAGAGTTTTGGGGTGCAGGATCTGGGGGGATGTATGGCGCAGGATTTGTGGGTGCAGGGTTTAGAGTGGCAGGATTTGGAGGGACAGAAATGGGGAGTGTAGGGTTGTGGGGTGCAGGGATTGGGGTGCATGATTTCGGGGGGAGGGATTCAGGTTGCAGGATTTGGGGGTGCAGGGTTCGTGTGTTCGGGACCTCGGGAGGCAGGATTTGGGGGAGCAAGATTTGGTGGTTCACGATTCTGGGGTGCCAGTTTTTGACATGAAGGATTGGGGGGTGCAGGGTTCTGGGGTGCAGAGTGTGGGGCTGCAGGGTTTGGGGCAGCAGGATCTGGGGTTGCAGAGTTGTGGGGTGCATTGTTTTTTGGGGAGGATTTGGGGTGCAGGGTGTTGGGTGCATGATCTGGGGGTGCAGGATTTGGGGTTGCAGGCTGTTGGGGTTTAGGGTAGAAGGATCTTGGGGTGCAGGGCAGAAGGGTTTGTTACGGACACATTTGGGGGTGCAGAGCTTGGGGTGAAGGGTTGGGGGTGCCAGGTTTGGGGAGAAGGATCTGGGCGTACAGGTTTTGTGGGTGCAGGGTTCTAGGGTGGAACTTGCGGGGGGATGGGTTTTGGGGTATAGGGTTTTGGGGTGCAGAGTTTTGGGGGGGGAGGATTAGGGGAGCAGGGTTTTGGGGTGCAAGGTGCAGCAGTGCAGTGTATTGGGGGTGCAGGGTTTGGGGAGGCAAAACTGGGGGTACAGGGTTTGGGACTGCAGGATGTTGAGGGAAGGATCTGGGGGTACAAGGTTTGGGGTAGCAGGGTTTTGGGGAGCAGGATCTTGAGGTGAAGGGGGTTGGGGTGAAGGGTTGGGTCAGACATGATTTGGGGGTGCAGGTTTGGAAGGGTCAGGACTTTGGGGTACACAGTTGGAACAGCACAATTGGGGGTGCAGGATTTGGGAGAGAAGGATCGGGGGGGGGCAGGGTTTGGGTTGAAGGGTTTGGTAGGGCAGGGTTTGGGGGAACTGGATTTGGAGGTTCAGAACCTGGGGGTGCAGGGTATTGGGGTGCAGGATCTAGATGGGCAGGATTTGGGGGTGCAGCGTTTGGGGTATACAAGTTTCCATGTAGGATTTGAAGGAAAATGATTTGGGGGTGCAGGGATTGGGGATGCAGGAATTTGGGGTCGCTGCTTTTGGAGACTCTGGATGTGGGGGTGGAGGAGTAGGGGGAGCAGGTTTTGGGGTGCAAGGTTTAGTGGTGCAGGTTTTGGGGTGCAGGGTTCGGAGAGCCAGGGTTAGGGTTAGGGTTCAGTGGGGGCACAGTTTGCACAGCTAAGTTTGGGGTGCAGGGCTTGGGAATTCAGGGTTTGGGGGTGCAGAGTTGTGGGGAGCAGGGTTTGGGGGTTCAGGACGTGGGGATGGAGGAATTGGGGGTGCAGGGTTTGGTGGGGAAGAGTTGGGGGTGCCTGGCACAGGGTTACAGGATTTGGGAGTCAAGGGTTTGGAGATGCAGGGGTTTGGGGGGCAGGATATAGGGGTGCAGGATTTGAAGATGCAGGGTTATGGAGTGCAGAGATTTAGGGGTGCAAGATCTGGGCTTGTACGGTTTTGGGGTGCAGGTTTTGGGGAAGGAGGATTTGAGGTGCAGAGTTGGGAGGTGCCAGGTTTGTGGATGCAGGTTTTAGGGGTACAAGGTTTGGGGGCCGTTGCAGTGCAAGGTTGGGGAGAAGGATTTTGAGGGTGCAGGATTTTGGGTACAGGATTTGGTCATGAATGCTTTTGGGGTACAGGGTTTGGGGGTGCAAGATTGGAGGGTGCAAGGTTTGGGTGTTCAAGATTTAGGGCAGCAGGATCTTGGGGTGCAGGGTGTGAGGGGTGCAGGGGTTTTGGGTGAGGGATTTAGGGTTCAGGGTTGGGAGTGCAGGGTTTGGGGTGCAGGGTGTTGGGGAAGGATTTGGGGGTGCAGGGTTTGGAGGTGGAGTGATTCAGGGATCAGGGTTTGGGGGGCAGAATTTTGGGTGCAGGGTTTGGGATTACAGGATTTGGGGTAGCAAGACTGTGGGGTGCAGGGTTTGGAGGTGGAAGGGCGGGGCAGGGCAGGATTTGGGGTGCAGGTTGAAGGAAGGAAGGAAGGAAGGAAGGAAGGAAGGAAGGAAGGAAGGAAGGAAGGAAGGAAGGGAGGATCTGGGGGTGCAGGATTTGGGAGTGCAGGATTTGGGGTGCAGAACCTTGCTGTTCAGGGTTCAGAGACAAGATTTGGGGGTGCAGGGCTTTGAAGTGCAGGGTTTAAAGGGGCAGGATATGGGGTGAACAATTTGGGGTGCACGTTTTCTGGGGGAGCAAGATTTGAGAGTGCAGGGATTTGGGGTGAGGGATTTTGGGGTGCCAGATTTGGGGGGGAAGGACCTGCGGGTGCAGGGTTTGTAAGTGCCTTGATTTGGGTCAGAATTTGGGGTTGCAGGGTTTGTGGGGCAGGATTTTGGGTGCAGGGGTTTTGGGTGAGGGATTTGGGGTTCAGGGTTCGGGGGTGCAGGGTGTTGGTAAAGGATCTGGGGGGCAGGGTTTGGGGGTGCCGGGTGTGGTAGGGGATGAATTAGGGGTGCAGGGTTGAGGGTAGAAGGATTTTTGGGTGCAGAGGTTTAGGGTGAAGGGGTTTGGGGGTGCACTGTTGGGGGGCAGGGTTTGGGGGGGCAGGGTTTGGCGCAGATCTGGGGGTACAGGATTTATGGGTGCAGGGTGTTGGGGTTTAGGTTCAGGTTTCACACATTAAGGAACTGGGGCTGCGGAAGTTGGGGTTGCAGGGTTTTGGGGTGCAGGGTTTTAGGGTGCAGGGTTATAGGGGTACAGGTTTTAGGAGGGAAGGATCTGGGGGTGGAGGGTGCAGGGATCAGAATATGGGGGTGCAGGGTTAGGGGGTGCAGAACCTTGTTGTTCAGTACCTAGGGGTGCCGCGTTTGGGGGTGCAGGGTATTGGGGTGCAGAATATAGAAGGGCAGGGCAGGGGGTGCAGAGTTGTGGGGAGCAGGGTTTGCTGGTTCATGACATGGGGATGGAGGAATTGGGGGTGTAGGGTTTGGTGGGGAAGGGTTTGGGGATGCAGGGTTGAAGGGTGCAGGGTTATGGGGGTACAGGTTTTTAGAGGGAAGGATCTGGGGGTGCAGGGAGTAGGGATCAGAATTTGGGGGTGGAGGGTTCTGGGGTGCAGGATCTGGGCTGCAGGATATGGGGGAGCAGGGTTTGGGGTGCAGAACCTTGTTGTTCAGGGTTTAGAGGCAGGATTTGGGGGTGCAGGGTTTTGGGGTGAGGGGTTGGGGGTGCAGGGTTCAGGTGTTCAGGACCTGGAATTGCAGGATTTGGGGGTGCAGGGATTTGGGGTGAGGGATTTCAGGGTGCTGGGTTTGGGGGAGCATTATCTCAGGGTACAGGTTTTGGGGGTGCAGGATCCGTGGGTACAGGTTTTGGGGGTGCAGGGTTGTAGGGTGCAACTTGTGGGGGGAAGGGTTTTGGGGTGCAGAGTTTTGGGGGGGAGGATTAGGGGAGCAGGGGTTTGGGGTGCAAGGTGTAGTGGTGCCAGGTTTTGGGGGTGCAGGGTTTGGGGAGGCAGAATTGGGGGTGCAGAGTTTGGGATTGCAGGGTGTTGGGGAAAGATCTGGGGGTACAAGGTTTGGGGTAGCAGGGTTTTGGGGAGCAGGGTTTAGGGGTCAGGCTTTAGGGGGACAGGGTTTGGGGGGCAGGGTTGGGAGGGATGATTTGGGGGTGCAGAGTGTAGAGCAGCAGGATCTTGGGGTGAAGTGTTGGGTAGGACAGAATATGGGGGTGCAGGTTTTTAGGGTGGAACTTGTGGGGGGTAGGATTTGGGGTGGTGAGGATCTGGGGTGCACATTTTGGGCGTTAAGGACGTGGGGGTGGAGGACTTGGGCGTTCAGGGATTGGGAGTGCACGGTTTGGGGGGGTAGAGTGCAAGGTGGGAGGGGCAGGATTTGGGGTGCAGGGTTTGGGGATGCATTGTTGGGGGACAGGATTTGGGGGTGCAGAGTTTGGGGGCAGGGTTTGGGGTGCAGGGTTTAGGATGGAAGGATTTGGGTATGCAGGGTTTGGGGGTTCAGGATTTGGGAGGGCAGCATTAGGGGGTGCAAGATTTTGGTTGTAGGCTTTAGGGGTGCAGAGTTTGGTAGGGCCGAAATTGGGGGTGCAGGATTTGGGGTGCAGGGTTTGGTGCTGCAGGATATTGTGCTGCAGGGTTTTGGGGTGAAGGGTTAATAGGGATGCAGAATCTAGGGTGCAGGATTTGGGGGTGCAGGGTTTGGGAAGAGAGGATCTGGGGGTGCAGGATTAGGGTGAGGATTTGGGGGTGCAGGTTTCATGTGTTCATGAACTGGGGATGCAGGATTTTGGGGTGCAGGGTCTAAGGGGCAGGATTTGGGGTTTGAGGGTTCTGGGGTGCAGCGTTTGGGGGTGCAGGGTGTGTGAGGGAAGAAACTGGGGGTGCAGGATCTGGGGGTGCAGGATCTTGGGGTGCAGGGTTCTGGGGTACAGGGTTTGGGGGTGCAGGGTTCTGGGGTGCAGCGTTTGGGGGTGCAGGGTGTGTGAGGGAAGAAACTGGGGGTGCAGGATCTGGGGGTGCAGGATCTTGGGGTGCAGGGTTCTGGGGTACAGGGTTAGGAGGTTCAGGGTTAGGGGTGCAGGGTTTGAGGGGTGCAGGGTTTTTGGGTGAGGGATTTGGGGTTCAGGGTTAGGGGGTGCAGGGTTTGGGGTGCAGGGTGTTGGGGAAGGATTTGGGGGTGCAGGGTTTGGAGGTGGAGTGATTCAGGGATCAGGGTTCGGGGGCAGAATTTTGGGTGCAGGGTTTGGGATTGCAGGATTTTGGGTAGCAGGACTGTGGGTGCAGGGGTTTGGGGTGAAGGGTTGGGTAGGGCAGGATTTGGGGTGCAGGTTTTGCGAAGGAAGGAAGGAAGGACGGAAGGAAGGAAGGAAGGAAGGAATTTGGGGGTCCAGGGTTTACGGCAGTAGGATCTTTGGGTGCAGAGAGTGGTCAGGCATTGGAATGGCTGCCCAGGGAGGTGCTGGACTCACCGGCCCTGGGGGTTTGTAAACTGAGATTGGACATGGCACTTAGTGCCCTGATCTAGTCAATGGGCTGGAGTTGGACCAAGGGTTGGACTGGATTATCTCTGAGGTCTTTTCCAACCCAGTCGATTCTGTGATTCTGTGATTTGGGGGGTGCATAGTTCTGGGGTGCAGAGTGTGGGGCTCCAGGGTTTGGGGCAGCAGGATCTGGGGGTGCAGAGTTGGGGGGTGCATTGTTATTTGGGGGTGCAGGGTTTGGGGGTGCAGGGCTTTGGGGTGCAGGGTTTGAAGGGTGCAGGGTTCAGGGGTTCAGGACTTGGGGGATTTGGGTGTGCAAGGATTTGGGGTTGCAGGGTGGCACAAGGAAGGCTCTGAGGGTGCAGAGTTTGAAGTTTCAGCACTTGGGGGTGCAGGATTTGGGGGTACAGGCTTAATGGGTGCAGGGTGTTTGGGGGAAGGATTTGGGGGAGCAAGATTTGGGTGTGCAGGATCTGGGGGTGTGGGGTTTTAGGGTGAAGAGCTTGCGGGTGCAGGTCTTGGGGGGTTAAAATTTGGGGGGGAAGGGTTTGGAGGAGCAGGATTTAGGGGTGCAGGGTTTTGGGGTGCAGTGTTTTGGAGTGCAGGGTTTAGGGAAGGATGATATGGGGCTGCAGGGCTTAGGGCAGCAGGATCTTGGGGTGCAGGGGTTTGGGGTGGAGGGCTTGGGAGGGCAGGATTTGGGGGTGGAGAGTTTTGTGGGATAGGGTTTGGGGTGCAGGATTTGGGAGTGAAGGGGTCTGGGGGTGCAGGGTTATGGGATTCAGGATTTTAGGGTGAAGGTTTGGTAGGGCTGAGCTTGGGGGTTCAGGGTTTTTGTGCTGCAGGCTTACTTGGGATTTGGGGGTGCAGGGTTTAGGGCAGCACGATCTTGAGGTGAAGGGATTTGGGGTGAAGGGTTGGGCAGGGCAGGATTTGGGGTTGCAGGGTTTGGTGGGACAGGAATTGGGGGTGCAGGGTGTTGGGGGGAAGGATTTGCTGGTGCAGGTTTTAGGGTAAAGGGTTTTGGGGTGTAGGGCTTCAGGGTGGAGGATTTGAGGGTAGAGGGTTTAGGGATGAAGAGTGTTGGGGTACTGGGTAGTGGGGTGTAGGGTTTTGGGGGCAGGATCTGGGGGTGCAGGATTTAGGGGTGCAGGCTTGGGGGGTGAATGGTTTGGGGGACAGATTTTCAAGATGAAGTGTTTGAGGGTTCAGGGTCTTGGGGTACAGGGGTTTGGGGTAAAGGTGTTGGGTAGGGCAGGATTTTGGCGTGCAGGGTTTGGGACTATAGGTTTTGGGGTGTAGCGTTTGGGGGGTAGGGTTTGGGGGTACAAAGTTTAGGGGGCAGGGTTTTGGGGTGCAGGATCTTGGGGTGTACGAGTTTTGGGTGTGGGATTTGAAGGAAAATGATTTGGGGGTGCAAGGTTTGGGGTGCAGGGTTTGGGGGGGACAGGTTTTGTGTGTTCAGAACTGGGGGTGCAGGATTTTGCATTGAAGGGCTCTGGGGTGCCGGGGTTGGCCTGCAGGGTTTGGGGTGCAGTATTTTGGGGTGCAGGATTTGGGTGTGCAGGGTTGGGGGTTGGGGAGAAGGATTTTAGGGTGCAGGAATTAGGGTGAAGGTTTGGTAGGGCTGAGTTTGGAGGTTCAGGGTTTTGGGGGGCAGGGTGTTGGTTGCAGGATCTGGGGGTGCAGGATTTATGGGTGCAGGGTGTTGTGGGGAAGGATCTGGGGGTGCAGGGTTTGGGGGGTGCAGGGTTTTTGAGTGAGGGATTGGGGGTTCAGAGTTAGGGGGTGCAGGCTTTGGGGGTGCAAGGTGTTGGTGAAGGATTTGGGGTGTAGGGTTTGGGGGTGCAGGGTGTTTGGGGAAGGATCTGGGGATACAAGATTTGGGGTTGCTGGGTTTGGGGGTTAAAGGATTTGGGGGTGCAGGGTTCAGGTGTTCAGGACCTGGGCGTACAGGGTTTGCGGGTTCAAGGTTTGGGGCGCATTGTTTTGGGGGACAGGATTTTGGGGGTGCACAGTTTTGGGGTGCAGGGTTTGTGAGAGAAGAATCGGGGGCTGCATGATTTGGGGTTTCAGGGTTTGAGCGGCAGGATCTGGGGGTGTGGGATTTAGGGGTGTAGGGTTGGGGGGTGAAGGGTTAGGGGGACAGAATTTTGAGGTGAAGGGTTTGGGGTGCAGGGTTGGGTAAGGCAGGATTTTGGGGTACAGGGTTTGGGGGTGCATGGATTTTGGGTGAGGGATTTGGGGTTCAGGTTTAGGGGGTACAGGGTTTGGGGCAGCAGGGCGTTGGGGAAGGATTTGGGGTGCAGGATTTGGGGTGCAGAATTTAAGGGTGCACGTTTTGAGGGTGCAGAATTTAGGACTGAAGAATTGAGGGGTGCAGGGGTTTTGGGTGAGGGATTTTGGGTTCAGGGTTAGGGGGTGCAGGGTTTGGTGGGGCAGGAACTGGGGGTGCAGGGTGTTGGGGGGAAGGATTTGCTGATGCAGCTTTTAGGGTAAAGGGTTTTGGGGTGCAGGGTTTTGGGGTGGAGGATTTGGGGGTGAAGGTTTGGGGGTGCAGGATGTTGGGGGAAGGATCTGTTGGTTTAAGATCTGGGGGTACAGGATTTTGCAGTACAGAATTTGGGGTGCAGGGTCTGGGGTGTAGGGTTTTGGGGACAGGATCTGGGGGTGCGGGATTTAGGGGTGTAGGGCTGGGGGGTGAAGGGTTTGGGGGACAGAGTTACAAGGTGAAGCGTTTGGGGTGAAGGGTTTGCAGTGAAGGTTTTGGCGTGCAGGATCTGGGGTGCAGGATTTGGGTTTCAGGATTTGGGGTGCAGGATCTGAGGGTGCAGGGCTTTGGGTGAAGGGCTTTGTATGGCAGGATTTTGGGGTGAAGGATTTGGGGGTGTAGAGTTTTCGGGTGCAGGGTTTGGGACTGCAGGTTTTGGAGTGTAGGGTCTGGGGGGCAGGGTGTGGGGTACAAATTTAGGGGGCAGGGTTTTGGCGTGAAGGATCTTGGGGTGTACAAGTTTGGGGTGTGGGATATGAAAGAAAGTGATTTGGGGTGTAAGGTTTTGGGGTGCAGGGTGGGCAGGTTTTCCATGTTCAGGAACTGGGGGTGCAGGGTTTGAGGGAAGGATCTGGAGGTGCACGGTTTCGGGGTGCAGGGTTTTGGAGTGGAGGATTTTGGGGGGCAGTGTTTGGCGGGGCAGGGTTAGTTGGGATTTGCGGTGCAGTGTTTGGGGTTACAGGTTTTGGGGTGCAGGGTCGAGGGAATTATTTGAGGTGCAGGGTTATGAGAGTGCAGGATTTCCGGGTGCAGAGTTTGGGGGTGCTGGGTATGGGGCAGCAGGATCTGGGGGTTCAGGTTTTGGGGGTGCATTCATTTGAGGGGGGGAGGATTTGGGGTGCAGGGTTCTGGGGGTGCAGAGTTGGGGGTGCAATTTTGGGGGGGAGGATATGGGGAACAGTGTTTAAGAGTTTAGGATCTGGAGGTGCAGAGTTCTGGGGTGCAGGGTGTTGGGTGCAGGATCTGGTGGTACAGGATTTATGGGTGCAGGGTGTTGGGGTTTAGGGTAGGAGGATCTTGGGGTGCAGGGGTTTGGGGTGGAGGGCTTGGTAGGGCCGGATTTGGGGGTGCAGGGCTTTAGGGTGAGGCTTTGGGGGTGCGGGTGTCATGTGTTTAGGAACTGGGGGGGCAGGATTTTGTGGCGCGGACTTTTGAGTGCAAGTTTTGGGTGTTCAGGACCTGGGGGTGCAGCGTTTGGGGGTGCAGGATTTGGGGTTGTAGGAGGCAGGATTTGGGGTTGTAGGAGGCAGGATCTGGGGCGCAGCTTTTGAAGTTGCAGGTTTTGGGGGTGCAGGATCTGGAGAGTCAGTATTTGGGGGTGCATGGTTTAGGGTGCACATGTTTTGGGCGTGCACGATTTGAGAGTGCAGGGCCATGGGGTGCAGGATTTGGGGGTGCAGGGTTTTGGGGTCAGGATTTGGGGGTGCAGGGTGTTGGGGAGAAGGATTCGGGGTACAGCATTTTGAAGTGCAGGGTTTGGACAGGGGAGGTTTTGGGGTTGCAAGATATGGTGGTGCATGTTTTGGGCTTGCAGCGTTAATGGAGTGAAGGATTAGAGGTGCAGGATTTGGGGGTGCAGGGTTGGGGGTGCAGGGTTTTGGGGGTCTGATTTGGGGGTACAGGACCTGGGAGTGCAAGATCCTGGAGTTCAGGATTTGGGGGTTCAGATTTGGGGCTGCAGGGTATGGGAGGGAAGAATCTGCAGCTTCAAGGTTTGGGGTGCAGGGGTTTGGGGTGCAGGTTACATGATTTCAGGAACTGGGGGTGCAGGAATAAAGGCTGCAGGGTTTGGGGAAAGAATTTGGGGGGGCAGGGTTTTGAAGTGCTGGGTTTTGGGGGGGGAAATTGAAGGTTGCAGAGTGTGGGGTGCAGAGCACTGGAGCAAAGGATTTGGGGGTGCAGGGTTTCAGGGTTCAGGATTTGGAGGTGTAGAGTTTTGGGTTTTGGGGTTGAAGGATTTGAGGATGCAGGGTGGTGGGGGAAGGATTTGGGGGAGAGATTTGAGGTGCAGGGTTTGGGGGTGCAGAGTTTTGGGAGGCAAGGATCTGGGGGTGTAGGATTTGGGGGTTCAGTGTTGAAGGTAGGACAACCTTGGGTTGCAGGGATTTGCAGTGAAAGGTTTGGTAGGGCAGGATTTGGGGTGCAGGATTCTGGGGTGCTGGGTTTTGGGGTACAGGATTTGGTGTTGCAGGGATGAGGTTGAAGGGCCTGGGTTTCCACGACTTTGAGGTGCAGGACTTGGAGGTGCAAGGTTTGGGAGTGAATTCTTTGGGGGTGCAGGGTTTGGGTGTTCAGGACCTGGGGGTGCTGCGTTTGGGGGTGCAGGGTCTGGGGGTGCAGGTTTCAGGGTGTGAGGTTTAGGGGTGCATTATTAGAGGGTGGAAGATTAGGGGGTGCAGGGTTGGGTGGTGAGGATCTGGGGTGCACATTTTGGGCGTTAAGGACATGGGGGTGGAGGACTTGGGCGTTCAGGGATTGGGAGTGCACGGTTTGGGGGGCAGACTGCAAGCTGGGAGGGGCAGAATCTGGGGTGCAGGGTTTAGGATGGAAGGATTTGGGTATGCAGGGTTTGGGGGTTCAGGATTTGGGAGGGCAGCATTAGGGGGTGCAAGATTTTGGTTGTAGGCTTTAGGGGTGCAGAGTTTGGTAGGGCCCAAATTGGGGTTGCAGGATTTGGGGTGCAGGGTTTGGTGCTGCAGGATATTGTGCTGCAGGGTTTTGGGGTGAAGGGTTAATAGGGATGCAGAATCTAGGGTGCAGTGTTTGTGAGTGCAGGGATTGGGGTTCAGCATCTGGGGGTGCCAGATTGGGGTATCAGGGTTTGGGGGTGTAGGCTTTTGGAGGCAGGATCTCGGGGTGCGGGATATGAGGTGTAGGGTTGAAGGGTGACGTTTTTGGGGGACAGAATTTCGAGGTGAAGGGTTTCAGGTACAGGGTTTGCAGTGAAGGTTTTGGGGTGCAGGATCTGGGGTGCAGGATTTTAGGATGCAGGATTTGGGCAGGAATGCTATGTGGGTGCAGGGATTTGGGGGTGCAGGGGTTTTGGGTGAGGGATTTGGGGTTCAGGGTTAGGGGGTGCAGGGTGTTGGGGAAGGATTTGGGGGTGCAGGGTTTGGAGGTGGAGTGTTTCAGGGATCAGGGTTTGGGGGGCAGAATTCTGGGTGCAGGGTTTGGGATTGCAGGATTTGGGGCAGCAAGACTGTGGGTGCAGGGGTTTGGGGTGAAGGGTTGGGTAGGGCAGGATTTGGGGGTTGCAGGATTTGGGGGTGCAGGGTAGGGCAAGGAAGGCTCTGAGGGTGCAGAGTTTGAAGTTTCAGCACTTGGGGGTGCAGGATTTGGGGGTGCAGGATTAATGGGTGCAGGGTGTTTGGGGGAAGGATTTGGGGGTGCAGGGTTTTGAAGTGCAGGGTTTAAAGGGGTGGGATATGGGGTGAACGATTTGGAGTGCACGTTTTCTGGGGGTGCAAGATTTGAGAGTGCAGGGATTTGGGGTGAGGGATTTTGGGGTGCCGGGTTTGGGGGGGAAGGACCTGCGGGTGCAGGGTTTGTAAGTGCCTTGATTTGGGTCAGAATTTGGGGTTGCAGGGTTTGTGGGGCAGGATTTTGGGTGCAGAGGTTTTGGGTGAGGGATTTGGGGTTCAGGGTTCGGGAGTGCAGGGTGGTGGTGAAGGATCTGGCGGGGCAGGGTTTGGGGGTGCAGGGTGTGGTAGGGCATGAATTGGGGGTGCAGGGTTGAGGGTAGGATTTTTGGGTGCAGAGGTTTAGGGTGAAGGGGTTTGGGGGTGCACTGTTGGGGGGCAGAGATTGGGGGGCAGGATGTTAGGGAAGGGATTTCGGGTTGCAAGATTTGGTGTTCCAGGGCTTTTGGGTGAAGGATCTGGGGGTGCAGGGTTTGGGGATGCACTCTTTGGGGGTGCAGGATTTGGGGCTGCAGGGTTTGGAGGTTCAGGAAATGGGGCTGAAGGATTTGGGGGGTGCGGGGTTTTGAAGTGCAGGATTTGGGGGGCAGGATCTGGGGTTGCAGGATTTGGGCCTGAATGCTTTTGGGGTGCAGGGCTTTTGGGGGAGGGATGACAGGATTTAGGGGGCAACAATTGGGGGTGCAGGATCTACGGGCACAGATTTTGGGGTGCAGGGTTGTGGAGAGCAGGAACGGAGGTACAGGGTTGGGGGTGCAGGGTTTGGTGGGGCAGCAATTGGGGGTGCAGGCTGTTGGCGGGAAGGATTTGCTGGTGCAGGTTTTAGGGTAAAGGGTTTTGGGGGGCAGGGTTTCAGGGTGGAGGATTTGGGGGTAGAGGGTTTGGGGGTGCAGGGTGTTGGGGGAAGGATCTGTTGGTTCAAGATCTGGGGGTGCAGGATTTGGGGGTACAGGGTTCGGGGGTGTAGGGTTTGGGCGGCAGGATCTGGGGGTGCAGGATTTAAGGCTGCAGGATTTTGAGGTGAAGGTTTGGGGGTGCAGGACTTGGGTTTCAGGGTTTGGGGTGCATGATTGGAGGGTGCAAGGTTTGGGTGTTCAAGATTTAGGACAGCGGGATTTTGGGTTGCAGGGTTTGAGGGGTGCAGGGTTCTTGGGTGAGGGATTTGGGGTTCAGGGTTAGGGGGTGTAGGGTGTTGGGGAAGGATTTGGGCTTCAGGGTTAGGGGGTGCAGGGTGTTGGGGAAGGATTTGGTGTGCAGGATTTGGGGGTGCAGAGTGTTTGGGAAAGGATCTGGGGATGCAAGATTTAAGAGTGTAGGGTTGAGTGGTGCAGGGCTTTGGGGTGCAGTATTTGGGACTGCAGGTTTTGGGGTGTAGCGTTTGGGGGGCAGGGTGTGGGGGTACAAAGTTTAGGGGACAGGGTTTTGGGGTGCAGGATCTTGGGGTGTACGAGTTTTGGGTGTGGGATTTGAAGGAAAATGATTCGGGGTGCAAGGTTTTGGGGTGCAGGGTTTGGGGGGGACAGGTTTTGCATGTTCAGGAACTGGGGGTGCAGGATTTTGCGCTGAAGGGCTCTGGGGTGCCGGGGTTGGCCTGCAGGGTTTGGGGTGCAGTATTTTGAGGTGCAGGGGTTTGGGTTTCAGGACCTGGGGTGCAGGGTCTTAGGGAACAGGATTTCAGGGGTGCAGGATCTGAGGGGTGACGGCCTTGGGGGCCTTGGGGATGAAGGATTTGGGAGTGCAGGGTTTGGGGGTGCAGATTTGGGGTGCAGTGTTTAGGGGCTGTAGGGTTTTGGAGGGGCAGGACATTGGGGTGCACGATTTAGAGGTGTCGACTTTTGGTCGACTTTTGGATTGGGGGGGCAAGGATTTGGGGGCGCAGTGTTTAGGGGTTCAGGATGTGGGCATGGAGGATTTGGGGTTGCAGGGCTTGGGGGTTCAAGCTTTGGGACTTGAGGATGACAGATTTAGGGGGTAGCGATTGGGGGTGCAGTATCCAGGAGCGCAGATTTTCAGGGTGCAGGGTTGTAGAGAGCAGGAACGGAGGTGCAGGGTAGGGGTGCAGGGTTTGGTGGGGCAGGAATTGGGGGTGCAGGGTGTTGGGGGAAGGATTTTGCTGGTGCAGATTTTAGGGTAAAGGATATTGGGGTGTAGGGTTTCAGGGTGGAGGATTTGGGGGTACAGGGTTCGGGGGTGTAGGGTTTGGGCAGCAGGATCTAGGAGTGCGGGATTTAAGGTTGCAGGATTTGGGGGGTGGAGGGTTTGGGGGACAGAATTTCGAGATGAAGGTTTGGGGGTGCAGGATTTGGGTTTCAGGGTTTGGGGGTGCAAGATTTAAGGGTGCAAGGTTTGGGTGTTCAAGATTTAGGACAGCAGGATCTTGGGGTGCAGGGTTTGAGGGGTGCAGGGTGCTTGGGTGAGGGATTTGGGGTTCATCAGAGTTAGGGGGTGCAGGGATTGGGGTGCAGAGTGTTGGGGAAGGATTTGGGGGTGCAGGGTTTGGAGGTGGAGTGATTCAGGGATCAGGGTTTGGGGGACAGAATTTTGGGTGCAGGGTTTGGGATTGCAGGATTTGGGGCAGCAAGACTGTGGGGTGAGGGGTTTGGGGTGAAGGGTTGGGTAGGGCAGGATTTGGGGTGCAGGTTATTGGAAGGAAGCGAGGAAGGAAGGAAGGAAGGAAGGAAGGAAGGAAGGAAGGAAGGAAGGAAGGAAGGAAGGAAGGAATGATCTGGGGGTGCAGGATTTGGGGATGCACTGTTTGTGGGTGCAGAATTTGGGTTTGTAGGGTTCTGGAATGCCATGTTTAGGGTGCATTTTTTTGGAGGGCATCATTTTGGGGTGCAGGGTTTAGGGAAGGATGATATGGGCGTGCAGGGTTTATGGTAGCAGGATCTTGGGGTGCAGGGATTTGGGGTGGAGGGCTTGGTAGGGTAGGATTTGGGGGTGCAAAGTTTAGGGGGTAGGGTTTGGGTTGCAGGATTTGGGGTGCAGAGTTTTGGGGGTGCAGAGTTATTGGGTGCAGGGTTCTGGGGTGCAGGGTTTGCAAGTCCGGGATATGGGGATGGAGGTTTTGGGGGTGCAGAGTGTGGGGCTGCAGGGTTTGGGGCAGTAGGATCCCAGGGTGCAGAGTTGGGGGGTGCATTGCTTTTTGAGGGATGATTTGGGTTGCAGGGTTTCAGGGTTTAGGATGTGGAGGTGCAGAGTTCTGGGGTGCAGGGTGTTGGGTGCAGGATCTGGGGATGCAGGATGTATAGGTGCCGGGTGTTGGCGGTTTAGGGTAGGAGGATCTTGGGGTGCAGGGCTGAAGGGCTTGGTAGGCAGGATTTGGGGTGCAGGGCTCTAGAAAAAGGGGTGGGACTCAAGGGTTTGGAGGTGCAGGGGTTTGGGGGGCAGGATATAGGGGTGCAGGATTTGAGGGTGCAGGGTTGTACAGTGCAGAGATTTAGGGGTGCAAGATCTGGGCTTGTAAATCTTGGGGTGCAGAGTTGGGGAGGGAGGATTTGGGGCTGCAGGGTTTGAGGGTTTAGGATCTGGAGGTACAGGATTTATGGGTGCAGGGTGTTGGGGTTTAGGTTAGGAGGATCTTGGGGTGCAGGGCTGAAGGGTTTGGTAGGGCTGGATTTGGGGGTGCAAGGCTTCAGGGTGAGGCTTTGGGGGTGTGGGTTTCAAGTCTTTAGGAACTGGGGGGGCAGGATTTTGTGCTGCGGACTTTTGAGTGCAAGTCTGAGGGGCCTTGATTTTGGAGTACATGGTTTGGGGGGGCAGGATTTCGGGTGTAAGGTTTTGGGGTGCAGGATTTGGTGGATCAGGTTTCACACATTAAGGAACTGGGACTGCTGAAGTTGGGGGTGCATGGTTTTGGGGTGCAGGGTTGAAGGGTGCAGGGTTATAGGGGTACAGGTTTTGGGAGGGAAGGATCTGGGGGTGCAGGGTGTAGGGATGAGAATATGGGGGTGCAGGACTAGGGGGTGCAGAACCTTGTTGTTCAGGTGTTCAGGACCTGGGGGTGCCGTGTTTGGGGGTGCAGGGTATTGGGGTGCAGAATCTAGAAAGGCAGGGTTGGGGGTGCAGAGTTTTGGGGAGCAGGGTTTGCTGCTTCATGACGTGGGGATGGAGGAATTGGGGGTGCGAGATTTGGGACTGCAGGATGTTGGGTGCAGGATCCGGGGGTACAAGATTTGGGGTAGCAGGGTTTTGGGGAGCAGGGTTTAGGGGTCAGGCTTTAGGGGGACAGGGTTTGAGGGGCAGGGTTGGGAGGGATGATTTGGGGATGCAGGGTTTAGGGCAGCAGGATCTTGGGGTGAAGGGAGTTGGGTGAAGGGTTGGGTAGGCCAGGATAAGGGGGTGCAGGTTTTTAGGGTGCAACTTGTGGGGGGCAGGATTTGGGGTACAGGGGTTTGGGGGTGCAGAATTTAGGGGTGTTGGGTTTGGGGCCGCAGGTCTTGGGGAGGCATAATTGGGGCTGCAGGGTTTGGGAGTTAAGGGATTAGGGGGTGCAGCTTTTGGGTGTTCAGGACATGGGGGTGCAGGATTTGGGGATGTAGGGTTTGGGGGGACAGGGTCTGGGGTGCTGGAATTGGGGGACGTTCGGGACATGGGTCTGCAGGATTTGGGGGTGCAGAGTTAAGGGTTTTAGGATTTTGGGTGCACGGTTCTGGGGTGCAGGGTTTAGAAGTCAGGTCTAAGAGTGCAGGGTTTGGGGGTGCAGGGTTTGGGGGTGCAGGCTTCAGGAACTGGGGGTGCAAGAATTAAGGGTGCAGGGTTTGTGGGAAGAATTTGGGTTGCAGGGTTTTGGGGTGCAGAGTTTCGGAGTTCAGGATTTGGGGGGGGAAATTGAAGGTTGCAGAGTGTGGGGTGCAGAGCACTGGAGCAAAGGATTTGGTGGTGCATGGTTTCAGGGTTCAGGATTTGGAGGTGGAGAGTTTTGGGGTGCAGGGTTTGGGGTGAACGATTTGAGGGTGCAGGGTGGTGGGGGAAGGATTTGGGGGTGAGAGATTTGAGGTGCAGCATTTGGGGGTGCAGAGTTTTGGGAGGCAAGGATCTGGGGGTGTAGGATTTGGGGGTTCAGTGTTGAGGGTAGCACAGTCTTGGGGTGCAGGGGTTTGCAGTGAAAGGTTTGGTAGGGCAGGATTTGGGGTGCAGGATTCTGGAGTGCTGGGTTTTGGGGTACAGGATTTGGTGTTGCAGGGATGGGGTTGAAGGGCCTGGGTTTCCAGGACTTTGAGGTGCAGGACTTGGAGGTGCAAGGTTGGGGAGTGAATTCTTTGGGGGTGCAGGGTTTGGGTGTTCAGGACCTGGGGGTGTCACGTTTGGGGGTGCAAGGTTTTGGGGTGCACGGTTTGGGTGTTCAGGACCTAGGGGTGCCACATTTAGGGGTGCAAGGTATTGGGGTGCAAGGTTTGGGTGTTCAGGACCTGGGGGTGCCACATTTGGGGGTGCAGGGTTTGGGGAGGTAAATTATGGGGGTCGTGGGTTTAGGAGGGCAGGATTTAAAGGTGCAGGATTTGGGGATGCAGGATTTGCGGGTGTAGGGCTGGGGGTGAAGGGTTGTGGGAAAGAATATTGGGGTGCATGGTTTAGGGGTGCAGGGGCTTGTGGGGAACAATTTGGGTCTGCAGGGTTTTGAAGTGCAGCATTTATGGGGTCAGGATTTGGGGGTGCAAGATTTGGTGGATCAGGATTCTGGGGTGCCGGGTTTTGAGGCGAAGGATTTGGGGGTGCAGGGTTTGGGAAGACAGGATCTCGGGGTGCGGGATTAGGGTGAGGGTTTGGGGTGCAGGTTTCATGTGTTCACGAACTGGGGATGCAGGATTTGGGGGCACAGGGCCTAAGGGGCAGGATTTGGGGTTTGAGGGTTCTGGGGTGCAGGGTTTGGGGGGAAGGCTCTGGGGCTGCGGGGTTTGGGAAGAGTATTTTGGGGTGCAGGATTTTTGGTGCCGTGTTGGTGGCGCAGGTTTGGGGTGATCACTGCTGATCTGCACACACTTGCTCTCTCTGGTATTCACCTTCACTCTTGCTCCTCCATCTCCCCACTGTTCTCTCCAGCTTCTCTCTTTCCGTTTCCACCACACTCCTGACACAGACCCGACCCACTGAGAATGTTCCAGAACACGCTGAGCCAAACCCTGGGGTGACCTTCGGGCTCCATGACAATATGAAAACTGAGTGTGCGACGGCATCCGAGAACCATTCTGGTTGGCAAACGCCTCGAAGATGCTGGAGTCCAAGCACAACCCCCTGGCACTGCCCCACGTCCCTCAGGAGCTCAGGCGGAAACCCCTCCAGGGATGGCGACTCCAGCACTGCCCTGGGCAGCCCGTTCAGTGCCCGACAGCCCTTGCTGGGAGGAACAGTTTCCAGGCTCCAGTCAGAACCTCACCTGGTACCACTGGGGCCGTTTCCTCTCCTCCTGTCGCTCGTTCCCGGGGCAGAGTCACAGAACCCGCTCTCTGGGCACTCTGTGGGGCGGCTCCTGTCCCGGCCGCTCCCCGCACTCCCGCTCTGTCTCTCGCCCGAAGGCTCAGGCGGGAACGGCCGCTGCGTCCCGGCCGGCCAATCGCAGCTCGCCGCCTCGGCCCCGCGCGCCGCCGGCCGTTGGCCCCGCCCCCTCCTCCCCTCAGCCCCTCAGGGAGGAATCTCACAGCGCTAGTGCTGAACCCCGAGTTCCTGGCGCCACTCAAGAGGCTCCAGGGGACACCCCCAAAACGTGATGGACCCCGCCCTGTTGGGCAGAGCGAGAAGACCCGAGACAGCCCCTGCCCTGTCGCTGTCGGGCACACGTAGGGCACCGAAAAGATGACGAGGCTTGGAAGCGACTTCCAGTTCGGCGCCACAGGCATCCTAGGGAAACTATGCAGGCTAAACCTCGGAAAGGTACAGCCACCTAGAAGAACTTAGCTGAAAGAAAAGTCACTAAAAGAGAACCGCTCTAGTTTTTAACTAAACCAGGACACCCCCAAATTGTGTGTTTTGCCCTAAAAAATGGGCCCAAAAATGCTTTTTCCCCCAAAATTGGGTTCCCCGCAAAATTGAGTCTTTCCCCCCAAAAATGGACCTCAAGTATTGGATTTTTTCCCCAAAAATATGTGTTCCCTCCAAAAAATGGGTCTTGTTCCCTCCAGAATGGGTACTACCCCACGAAAATGGGGCTAAAAATGGGTGTTTCATTCCAAAAACGTGTCCAAAAAATGGTGTTTACCCACAATATGGGGCCCAAAAGTTGTTTCCCCCCCCAAAAAAAAAAAATGAGTGCACCAAAAAATGTGTGCACCCTCTGAAAATGGGTCCAAAAATGGGTGTTTCTCCCCAAATATGGCCCTAAAATTGGGGTTTTCCCCAAAAAATGCACTTGTTTCTAATAAAAAGATGTGTTTCCCACCAAATTGGTCCTACCCCACAAAAATGGATCAAGAAATGAGTGTTTCCCCCAAAAAGGTTATAAATTCTTTTTGCAAGATTTGCCAAGGTTGGGCAAAATTACCGATTTTCTTGTCAAGATTTGTAGATTTTGGGGCAAAATTGCAAAGGTTTTGTGCAAGATTTGCAATTGGGAGGGAAAATTAGTATTTTGAGGCAAGATTTGTGCATTTTTTTGTTAAATTACAGATTTATTTGCGAGATTTTGGAAGATTTGCCATTTCTTCTTGGCACAACTGCTCAGTTTTGGGGCATTATTGTGCAGGATCATGAGAGAGGTTCTCCTGCCCCTCCGCTCTGCCCTGGGGAGACCACACCTGGAATATTGTGTCCAGTTGTGGCCCCTCAGTTCCAGCAGGACAGGGAACTGCTGGAGAGAGTCCAGCGCAGCCACCAAGATGCTGAAGGGAGTGGAGCATCTCCCGTGTGAGGAAAGGCTGAGGGAGCTGGGGCTCTGGAGCTGGACAAGAGGAGACTGAGGGGGGACTCATTCCTGGGGATCCGTATGGAAAGGGGGGTGTCACGGAGGCACCCCGAGGTTAGTTTAAGGGACAACAGGGTCCAAAACAACTGTTATTAAACCGGTGAGAAACAGGGTTTTAGCACTCCAAAAGTGACTTGAATACAGGTTCGGATATCAGTTGAGGAAAATTACGAAGGGGCAGCAACTAATACAACAGGCGGTCCACAGAGTGCATGCACGTGGCTTCACCAAAACAATGCCGGAGCCGTCCCTGAGTCCGGGAGGAGTACGCACTTGCCTGAACACGGTGCGGGATTATTTTGAAGAGATACACGTACTCGTAGTGAGTACGGAAAGTGTACACTCGCGACTCTGCGAGGGTAAATTTATAATACACTCGCAATGCTGCGAGGGTTAATACACGTGCAAATGTGCACGGAATATTACACGTGCTTATGTGGAAGCAAGGGAGGAAAATACACCCGCGATTGTGCGAGGAAAGAATTTATACACGTGCTCCTACTGAGTACGGAAAGTTACACGTGCAAATGTGCACGGAAAGTATAAATACACTGGCAATCTTGCGAGGGTTAATTTTACTCACACCCGCGGCGGCAAGGCAAGCGGAGTCTCCATCCCGGGGCGGCTCTCGGCGGCAGCGTCTCGCTCGTGCTCCAAGAGACCCGCGACAATGGGCAGACTCTCGATGAAAGTCCCTTTTTTATAGGCTGATCAGATCTGACTGTGGGCATTCCAGAAGCTTCTTCGCACCCCTACCCTGGCTGTGGGTGCCCCTGAAGCCTCCAAACATCCCACACTGGCCGCGGGTGCCCAGCCCTGGCACCTCGGCGCTCCCTTCTCCTAACGGCCCTGGCCAGGGGCTCTGGGGCCAAACAAAAGAAGGTGTAGCAGAGAGAGGGAGATGTGTCTACTCCTTCCATGATGAAGGAGGGAGGGGGAGAGAGGGGGGTTTGATCCTGCCGCACCCACTATCCTGTCCTGTACCCCACTATACTGCCCCTTCACCCTGCATACCCCCTCCCAACCCCCCTGCACCCCAATGTCCTCCACATGGTGCTGGTGGATGGATCCAGCTCAGCACAGGGTGGGGTGCCCGACTACTCTTCCTGGGTCCCCCCCCAAATCCTGCTGTGAACCGGTAGGTCCCAGTACAGCCCAGCATCACTGTGCCTGCCCAGGGGGTGGCAGCCAGTGGGGGGGTGCCCAGGAGTGGGTGCTGGCAGTTTGGGGGAGCACCCGCCTGGCCCCAGCCCAGGGCAGCGTGTTGGGGTGATCCTGGGTCCCCACACCATGACACCCAGCAGCAGCCACTGCGTGTGTCTCACTGGGCTGTACTTGTCCCCCTGTCCCCTGCAGGGCTGGGGACACACACACATACCCAAGCACCTTGGAGCCCCCACCACCCCCTCCCACGGGCATACCCACCCTGATGCCTTCATCACCCTGAGCATCCTCACCTGCACCCCCTGCTCCTGGACACCAATTTAGGCCCAGCAGCCCCAGAGCTGGGGTGTGTTGTGCTCAGCCCTGTTCTCTGTGCCCACTTCGGGGGTTTCCTGCTTTACCCACCCCACTTTGGTGTTTTATTTTTCCCTGATGGGTGCTGGATGTGCAGTGGGACCTGCTGCTGCCATGGTCCCCCTTTGCTGCCCGGGGTGGGGGTGCTGGGACCACCTGCAGCCCCAGCTCGTCTGCTGTGCTGAGCGCCCCCCAGGTAGAAAGCCTGTGGATTGGGGGGGTGATGACTGGCAAACCAGCCTTCCCCCCACCCCGGGGGCACCCATTCTGCATTTAGATATAGATATATAGAGATAGAGATATATACATAGATATATACATAGATATAGAAATATACATAGATACAGAGATCTATAATTTGATGGAGCCACAAACACATCAGAATTCTTTCCCAGGACAGTCAGGGTGAATGAGAGCTTCTGTAAACAGTGAGACTGCTGCCAGCAGATCGAGGGAGGTCATTGTTCCCCATCCTCAGCACTGCTGAATGAAGCCACTCCTGAAGCACTGCGGCTAGTTCTGGGCTACCCCGTACAAGAGAGACATGGACACAGTAGAGTTCACCAAACCGTCACAACGAAGATGAAGGGCCTGGAGCGTCTGTCCAACGGGGACGGGCTGGGAGAGCTGGGGCTGCTCAGCCTGGAGAAGAGAAGGCTCCCGGGGGATCTCATCAATGTGCATCAATACCTGCAGGGAAGGTGCCAAGAGGATGGAGCCAGGCTCTTTCCAGAGGTGTCCAGTGACAAGACCAGAGGCAATGGGCACGAACTGAAACACAGGAGGTTCCCTCAGAGCATCAGGACACAGTTTGTTACTGCCTGGGTGACCGAGCCCTGGCAGAGGTTGCCCAGGGAGGTTGTGGAGTCGTCACCTTTGGAGATACTCAAAAGGACATGGTCCTGGGCACCCAGCTCCGGGAGTCCCTGACTGAGCAGGGGCTGGACCAGACAACCTCCAGAGGTCCCTCCCACCCTCAACCATTCTGTGGCTGTTGTCTGTGACTGCAGACATCATCAAATGGTGTTTGTCCCCTCTGCTGCTCAGCTTAGAAATCTCTGGAAATCTCTAAAGACACAAATAAGAAGCCGCTTAGATGCTGTTCAAATCAGCCACCTTTCCTTTAGATCTCAGTGAGATCCGCATGCTTAAACCGGGCATTTGTGAACCACTTTCCAAGCTTTCTCTCTTAGACCTTCTTTGCTGAAAGAGATTTCCAGAATGTAGGAAAGGATGTGAACTGTAAGATGCTAGAAACTGTAGAAATGTGAAGAGACCATCTCATCACATCTGTGGCCAGCACAGTGTCATCACAGGAATGATTAAAGATCAGCCTGAGACTACAGAAGAATTGGTAAATGTCATTAGCACCATAAACAGTCGTTTGGGATAGAAACACTTGGTTAGGATACCAGCCTTGCATTTTCTCATCTGGCTCCAAGCTTAAAGCAGAAAGTGGTGTTTCCTACTGTGCTGCAGGGGAGAAGTTTCCATCCTGCTAAAAACCGAGCTCGAGACACCCTTGCCTGGGGATAACATTCCCCACAGATCAAAACACTCAAATGGCAAAACTTCTGTGCAACTGCCACAGAAGGGACCTTCCCACTGTTCTGAAAGCTGGGAGGGGGAGGAGGACACCAGGCAGGAGAAGTGGCCCAGAAGATGTGCATGGAGGGCCAGAGATGGTGGTCAGCCAGCACCAGCGCAATGAGGAGCGGCTCTTGATCATGGGCAAAAAACAGATCAAAACAACCCCATCAAGAGGGCAATCTCCATTTCTGAAAGGGTCCCAAATCCTAAAAGGGCAAACTCAGTGGAAGATGCACACTGGGGTGCTGGAGAAAACACACACCAGAGGTTTTGGTGGTTTCCCGCCCTCTATACGACCTGCTTTGGAAAAGCGGGAGATGGGATTGGACCTGGCAGCTTAAGAGCCCCTTAACATTCTGAAAGGTGAGCTTGAAATGTGCCAGAAGCTGGGCCCGCTGCAGCCACCGGATCTGTCAGGGGTGGAATGGGGGTTCACAGGGCGTCCTTCCTATTGCGGTCTGTTCCAAAAGGGACCACAGGGGCTGGCCAGGCCCTCATTGTTTTACCAAACAGCTCAAGTGTTGCACGAGCGGTTCACTGTTGTATCACCCCTGAGAATATTCACAGTGACAACAGAACACACTTTACGGCTGCAGTGCTGCAAGACTGGGCTCAAGGGGAAGGTATTAAGTGGGTTTTCCATGCACCATATTGCCCCCAAGCCAACAGGATCACTGAGCGGACTAATGGTGTGATTAAAAAGCACACGGGTATCTCGTGACCCAGTTGGGACACACAGCTAAACAAGCTCTACTCATTGTCAGTAATTGCTGGGGGAGCTATGGGAGCCCCCAAATCAAAGCATTTTCCCCCAAGAGACCACCAATAGACAAGGATCCTATAGCAAACAATGGAAAGGATTTTTGGGGTGCTTTCACTACAGGTGCTTCTACGCAAACGTGGAGCGTACCCACGCAACAGCAGCCTGGCATGGCCTGGCCTTGGTGCTTCTCCTGGTGACCGACCCGTGCCCAGGAAGCGGTCAGGAGCCTGCTGAACATCTGTCCCGTGGGACAGGGACTGACCCCACCAACAGCCCACTCTGCTCATGCCCCTTGGCTGGCAGACAGGGCCCTGGCCAGTGAAACACCTCGGCTGAGAGAAGCTTCTAGCACAACTGACCAGAGCTCAGATCCAACCAGGGCACAAATGGAGCCCACCAGAGCCCCCTGTTGCGTTGGTCTGCCTTGCTGTAATGGTTCTGCTGTGGAAGAGCCTCCTTGTGAGATCCAGGGTGTTGCACAAAGAAATATCATTAGGGACTGAGGCACCCCCGGCCTTATTGCTGAGGGATCCTCTGCGTACCCTTGAGAGCCCTCACTTTTTGTGAGTGGGAAGATGCACATTTTCAATCAGCACCCCAGAGTTTTCGGTTCCCTTGCATCTGAATTGGAAACGGAACTCCTAACCGGTGTCCCAATCTGTGTTTTACAATGTTGTGGGAGTGCTGAATAGTTTTGGATAAACCCCATTTCTAGTTTGTTCTCTGCTAAATAGCTCTGGATATAGTGAAGTCTGGAGCTCCTCACCTGCCTAAACTGATTTTTGGGGTGCTTCCACGGCATCTAAATTGGGGTATTGGAGAAACTCGGATGGAGGCAGAGCTGTAATCCTTCCCCTCCCCGCACAAAGTGGGTGGAATAGGAGCGGCTGGGTCCTGGCGTGATGGCAGCAGCCTGCGCTGTCCCGTCTGCAGTTCTGTGCTGTGTTCTGCGTGTCACCCTGTGCACCGTCCTGTGCCTCCGCTTAGAACAAGCGTGGGGCTGCCTAAGTTCTGTCAGCAGCTGGAAAAGGGTACTTCTGAGAGACAATTGGAGATAGAGAGTGCAAAGGTAGGATTGCAAGGAGAACGAGAGCAGATGCGTGCGTGGGAACAAGGGATTGAGGTTGCTCGGGCACAAGCAGGGGAGCCCCTGCCCCCCCTGGCCTGGCCAAGCGTGGAAAGTTGATTTTTGGGTGTGGGTTCCAACGATCGGGACAGAGAAGTCTGGGCAGACCCTGGCAACAGCAGTTGTGCCAAAATGGAGACGCTGGAGGAAGAAAATGTGTGGTTCAAGCAGAGAGGCACCCAGGTCCACAAGGCAGAAAGGCCGAGCCACTGTCTGTGCAGCCCCAGGGACGGTCCCCAGCTTGGTGACTGCAAACCAAGTGTTTGTGCAGCCAGGGAGAAGTGGGGACTGAATCATTGTAAAGGGAGGACGAGACAGGAGGGGGCTGGGGACCCGGAGTGTTCTGAGAAAAGGATTGTCAGCGTTGTGGCGATGAGGAATGATTCGTACAGACGCAGGCAGAGGCGCACAGGCACAGAGTTCTTGTCAGCAGCAAGAGCAGAGCCAGGCAGAGCTGAGCTCTCTTTTATTAACAGTTCTCAGCTGATAGATTTACAGGTGTGGGCTTGGACTGAGAGGACAGAGGAAATGGTTTTGTTCAATAATTGTTATTCTAAACACACCACACTCATACTGTGACTGTTTCCAGTCACGTTCCCGTGCATATCTTGTGGGCGACGTTCTGACCCACTCATTTGCACGCCCAGGCCCAACATTCACACATCATACATATGGGGTGGTTTTCTGGCCCCAGACACCGTTCTCACTGGCCTGGGCCGTCACGTCGTGCACTCATAAAAAACACTTCCGTCCAATCTGCCCAAGGCCCTTTAGCTGGAACCGCACATCCTGCCATTCCCACAAGAGTTATCGACCCTGGACCCTTGGACGGCCCGTGGGACCAGACGGGCGGCCTGGAGCCGGGAAGCAGGGAAGGGTGGAAGGAAGCCCATCGGCGCTTGCAGCCCAGTGTCCCCATGTGGGGACATGGCAGGGGTGAGCCCCAGCCTGGGGAAACCCCTCCCGCTCAGGAGACAGTGGGGTGGGGGCAGCTCCCTGCAGCCCCTGCCCACTGCAGAGCCCCTGGCAGGGCCTGGGGGGCAGGTGTGTGCAGCCCCTGTGTGACACGGTCTGGGGTCACAGTGGGACAGCCGCACGTCACAGTGGTGACAGCCCCCCTTTCCCTCTCGTGACCAGCATCTGCCCCACTCACCCCGGTGAGGCCGAGTCGACTCCAGGCGCTGGGAGCTGCTCTCGCCACCGCTCTGCTCTGGAGTAGCTGCTCTGCAGTGAGGAGGAGAAGGCGGAGAGAGGGAGCACGACAGCACCAAGGAGGGTGAAGGTGGAGGAGGAGAAGGAGGAGGAGGAGAAGGAGGACAAGTAGGAGTAGGAGGAGAAGAAGAAGGAGAAGAAGAAGGAGAGCAGGGAGGAGGAAGAGGAGGCGTTTTGCGAGAAGCAGAAAAGCCATCGTCCAGCCACTCTCTGCAGTTGTTGACCTGAAGCAGGAGTGGAACTAAGATGGCAGGACGCCTCTTCTTGCAGCCTCACCTGGCTCCAACCATCCAGAAGCTGGAGCGTTATGGTAAGGCCTTCAGGCCCAATTTCACGAGTGTGGCCGGGTCCAGGACATCTCTGACGTCAGGCATGGAAACCCGAGGACTGTTGGGGTGGCTGCTCAGGAGTGGTGACTGCGAGGAGGGACCTATTGACCATCCCGAAGGGCTGAGGGGCTGACGCGGCAGCCAGGGCTCCCGGTTCCCTTCCTGACGTGGCCCCTGCCTTCCTGGGGCAGCCCAGGCAGAAGCCCCTGACCCCGAAGGGCTGCCCTTGCCTGGCGCTGGGCATTGCCCACCCTGAGCTCCTGTCTGAATAGAGGAGCTGAAGGTGCTCGTGGGCCGCGTGGGCTCTGTGTGTTCAGAGCTGTGACCCGGCCAAACTGGCCCCTGCTGGGGAGACACCAGGGCCTGCCCTGAGCCTCCGAGAGCCGCGTGGAGCACAGCCCGTGCCCCCGCGGGCACGGCAAAGCACTGCCGGCTTCCCGGCTGCTGCCGCAGAGCATGACGGGTCTTTCCCTTGTTCTTCCAGAGTTCGCTAAGATTTGGGCCAGCGCATCGTCTCACCTCAGCCTGCAGCTGGCTCTCCACCAGGTGGGCCTCACCTCCTCCTCCCCCTCACATCCCGACGAACGCTGATCGAGTCCTGACAGCCCTTTGCCATCGAGTGCAGTTGTTCTTCCTCTCCTTGGAAGGCGGGAGCAACGCCCCAGCAGACACTGCAATGCACACAGTGCGATGGACACCTCCTCTGTCCATTCAGATGTACAAGAAGGTCCCCCCGTCAGAGTTGCATGGGAAAGCCTGGAAGCCTGGGACACATCTGGACTTATTCCAAGTGTGGGAACCCCCTGCCTTCCATGTGATTGAGCCAGAGGATGTTTTTCAGCTTTCCCTCGCCTATTTGGTTCTCCGTGGCTGAAGCGGGGAGAGAGGGAAAAGCGCAGGCCCTGTTTGTCTTCTGCCCAGGTTTCCAAAGAGCCCATCTTGCTCCTTTGTACCTCAGGCCAGGGCAGGGCACTGAGCACCATCAGCACCTCTGACAAGTCACCCGCCTGTCCCTCCAAGACTTCTTCCCTTCCGCCATCTCCTCTGTTTCAGGCTGTCCGCATTCCCGGAATCGGGACTTTTGCGGTTGTCACAAAGCGAGTAGCCCTCAGTGAGCAGGATCTGGTGATGGTGGAGAGACCCGTGTTTCAACTTGAACAGGCTGTTGCGCAGGACCATGAGCTCCGCTGCGGCTGCATAGACATTCCTGGTAAGCAGAGCGAAAGCGGCGCTGGCCCTTGAGCCCAGCTCCCTCAGCCTCCTTGCAAGGGGAAAAGCAGGGGAAACCCAGGGGGGAAAGATGGTTCCTTCCAAAACCCAGTGACCGCAACACCTGCGCCTTCTAGTCACTCCTGCCTTTGGGGCAGCTGTTGTGGGACCCCGGGCAGCACCAAGAGCTTGGTCTGTGTTTGGGGTGCGTTTCTCTCTAACGACAGACAGCACCGCGTGTGGGCTCCAATGGGCTGGCAGCCTCCAGCTTGCCCTGGGACCTGGCGCCCATCTCCCCCACTTGTCCCGCAGTCACGGCTCTTCTTCCCGCCAAGTGCCTCAGGCTCTTTGTTTCCCTTTCTGTATCAGAGGAGCCACAGCGCTCTGCTCCGCACCTCACTGTCCACTTTAAGAGGAAGGGACAAGCCGAGCGTCTCCTCAGAGGCGCTGGCCCGGCCAGACAGCCCAGGACCAAAGTGTTGCCGAGGGCCTGGAAGCTGCAGAGCTTTGACTGCAGCCTGCCCAGCAGGTCTGCAAGTTCCCGTGTTCCTCTTCTCTTGTCTTTCAGGCCGTCAAGATGTTGAGCAACTGCCGTTTGCTCAGATAGCCTCAGAGAACGCTGTCTCTGAGGGCACCGTGCAGCTTTACATGAAAAGGACCACGCACCTTTTCCATGCCTGCCTAGAGAACAGGGAGAACGTTGCCATCATCTGGAGGGACGTGGGCATGCTGATTGTCCAGGGAAAAGACATAAAAATGAGATTTTACTTAGACTTTCTGGAAAGGCTGAATGGCAGTGGCAAGATGCTGCAAGCTCTTCTCGAGGTAGGATTTTCACTTTCCCAGCGCCACTCCTGCTGCTTCTGAAATGCTTTCTGGGGGCTGCTTTCCCCTGGCCGGCCGTGCCTTGCTCAGCCCCCGGGGCTCCTCGAGCTCTAGAGCACAGCAGGCTCCCTGCAGAGCACCTCCCTGGCGTGCAATGGCCCGGCTTCGCAAGAGCCACCCCCAGAGGAGCTGCACTTTGTGACAAAAGGCCGGCGTTGAGGGTGGGGAGCGCTGTGTGCCCCACTCTGGGGGCCGGGAGCAGAGGCACAGGCAGAGCAAGGCTTGCTGAGCCCAGAGCCCTTGGGCTGCTCTGGCTCTTTGCTGGCGCTGGGCTGAGGCGGAGCGAGCAGCCGGCCCTTCCCAGCGTCCGCTCCTCCCGCCATCCGTCTCTGTCCTCGTTGCAGATGCCGGAGATGAGGGACTCGGTCATCTCGCGCCATGACACCGCTGCTTCCCAGACCTCTTCTGGACGGGTTATGGTCCTGCCGTGGTATGTTTGCTCCTGCAAGCCCTTGGCTGAGCAACCAAGCGGCTTCTCAGCTCCTGCTTGGGAGGGCAGCCCTGCCCGGCGCTGGGAACTGTACTCGTGACGGCACTGGGGACCGAGCGTCTCAGAAGCCTTGTTGGCCCAGAACTCTGTGTTGCTCTTGTTCAGTTTGACTTCACGTGGAGGGACGTGGGACAGTGACACAGCCTGTGCGTGTGTCCTACTGCGGACCTAGAGACGCGTTTAGCCAACGTTTTCCACCAGGGTTCTCCTGCTCCTTTTCTCTCCTGTTTGTGAGAGACTGCTCTTAGCTACAGAGGCATTAATCTGCGAGGCTCTGCAAGGAACTTGGACGGCAGGGTTAGAATTCAAAGGGTGCTGGAAAATCCCAGCACTACATAATAGTCTGCTCTCCATGTGCACAGTGAGCGGAATCATTTCCCCAGAAGCAGCAAGGGGGTTTTGTGGCAGGACGACCATTCTCATGGGCAGGACAGACAAACACGGGCACAGGCTGACGGGGCCTCACCTGCCCCTCGGGAACTGGAGTTTCTGCTCCAGCGCTGCGGGTTGGGCCGCCTTGGGAAACAACGCGGTGTCCTTCCTTCAGCCTGGTGCCTTCTTGCTCTTCAGGTACCAACTTGAGACCGTGCCTAAAATGCCAGTGCTGATAGACCTGCCGGGACGTGTGCCGAGAAGAGGTGATGGCAGTGGAAAGAAAGGTTGGGTACCAGCGGGTTGCTGGCGGGGGCTGCAGGGTTTCCTTCTGCGGCGTCTGGAGGGGATCAGAACTGAGGTTACCCCAGGGGGCCTGGAAGAGGGAGAGGCTCCTCCTGTGCCTCTCTGGACCCATCATGGTAAAGCTCCGGCGCCCCATCGTGGGACAAGGTCTCAGGACAGCCCTGCAGCACAAAGGGCTGCTGGGACTGCTGGAGGACACCTTCCCAGTGGCCTCCGCTCCCTGCTTGTGCTGCAAACAGTGCCAAGCTCTAAGCCTGCTTCTCTCCATCATGTGCTCAGATGTCTCAGAAGCAATGCCTGTGGAGTGAACCTGCTCCAGCAGCAAATGTGTGTGCACGGGACCGGTGCAGCAGTCCCAGAGCTGGGTTCCCTTGAGCAAAATGATTCCCCTCCCCAGAATGACCCCTGGAGACCACCGGCTGTGCCAGGGAACCCCCCGTTTCAGCACAAGGAGGAGAGAAAGCCACCCAGACAGCTTTCCCCCGGGAATAACGGTGCACTGTAGGCACGAGGAGCTGGACAAAAAGCCAGTGTCAGAACATGCCCAAGACCTGCCAGGAAACATGGCTTTCCTCCCAAGGGATGAAAAGGACCACCTTCCCCAGTGTTAGCACAGCCCTGAGCAGACCCGCACGTCACTCTCCTTGGAACTGGCACACAACTGGCACCCGGTTCCCAGAACAAGACCGAGATGCTGTTCTGAAGAATCGTCTCCTTTCCCGTTTCCAGAGGATGTTGCCGAGAAGCGCCTCCTTCGTCGAGCAAGGCTTTCTCCAAATCGGTTACCTGCACTGCCTGTGAAGCCGGAGCAGGGTCAGAAAGCTGAGGGGAGTGAGCCTCGCGCCAGGTGAGACACTTGCATCAATGGGGGAGGGTGACCCCTGCTCCGGTCTCTGTGGGAGCGAGATGTTTCTCCCGGACACACTCCAAGTGCACTCACCCCGTGTCCCACTAACTGATGGTTTCTCGGGCATGGCAAGTGTCTCGTAGCTTCTTGGCAGACCCCGCAGGCAGCACTATTTCTTTCTCTGCTCCCGATGTGCAGATCTGTTGAGTCCCCAACCGCAAATGCTCATTCCGGGAGCAGGAGGCCATTGTGGCTTTCCCTTCAGACTGAAATGAGCCCGACCTTTCTGTTTGCTGAGAACAGTGTTCTGCGGTTGGTTACTGCAGAGGATTGCCCTGAGTGACCAGGAGCCTCTTCTACGCTGACGCCTGTCTTAAGGGGAGCTGGGGGGCAGGACGGCTTTTCTCGTGGGGCCGTGTCCTCCTCCCTTTGACACTGCGTCCCCAGCGCCCAACCTGCCCGCACAGCCCGTGAGCGCTCTGTGTTTCGGACCCAGGAGCAGACTGCAGTGCGCTGACCTGGAGGGCGTAGCGCTATCTCCGGGCACAGGACCCCGTTCCTCTGGGTGCTCCAGCAAGAGAGGGCCGAGACCCGGGCATCCTGAGTTGTAGGGGGGCCGTTGGGCACATCTGGCAGCTTGGGGTCTTCTCCGTGTCTGGGCACTTGATGACGAGGAGGCGAGTAGAGCGCGTTCTGCTGCAGCAGCAGCAGCTGTGCCACTTGGAAGCACAAGGTGCAGAACCTGCTCCTCCTGCACTCCTGCAGGACACCCTGTTGTGTCTTTGCAGGCAGCTACCAGCTGTCCAGAGGAGCTGCTTGAAGGAAAAGGAGGAGAAAGGAAAGCTGCCGCCTCTGGTCGGACCCGGAACAGTGGACTTCATTGCCAGAGCCATGGAGAGGAGAGAAAAGAGAGAAAAGGTACCCGACACGGGACGCTGCAGGAGCGCGTCGTGCTGTAGAGCAGCGTTGCTCCACGCACGGCAGTGCTCACAAGATTCTTCACTGGGTGTTCATGGGACCACTGACCAGTTGCTTTGGTGTTTACTTGAGGAGAAGCGGGTCACTGTCATTGGAGAATATACTTGTCACTTCCAGTAGCCTGGAAACACACGCAGAGCCCTCACTTGGGGCGGTTTCTGTCGGCCGGGTGACTGCAGGGCTTGTCTGGGCTCGCCAGCTGCCGGCTGGTTTGTAGCCCGCTGGTGGCTGATCTCCCTGGGCATTCCAGACGGGCTCTTCGGTGGAGCCTGCAGGAACCTGGGAGCAAAGCAGCGTGGACAGCAAGGCAGAAGAGAAGGGAGGGAAGGGAGGAAAACAGCTCAGCCGTGGCAGGACAGACTAATGCTGCCTGCTGTTGCATTTTGTTTGACCTCCAGAAGAAACGGGAGAAGAAGAAGAAGAAGAAAGAGGAGCAGCTTCCACCATATATCCGGAAATTCCTGGAAGAAGAGGAAAAGAAGAAAAAAGAGGCGGCGGCAGCGGAAAAAAGGAAACAGCACTCAGCCGGAGCAATGAAAGCAAAGGCCGAGGCAGAAAAGGAGACACCCAGTGTGACAGGAAAGGGAGAACAACCAAAGGAGATGCAGAGGATCCAGGTACTTGGGATTCCTGCAGGCAAAGAGCACTTTCTCCCGCGGGGCGGCTGAGAGTGCAAAGTACCTCTAGCAGCCCAGCCGTCACAGCAGCGTTGCTGCAGCAGAGCCGGGCGGGTGATGCTGCCCTTCCTGAGCAAGAGCGGGGACAGGGAGTTGCAGTGAAACCCTGGTGACACTCAGAGGTCACCCCAGGGGCCTGCTGAGCTCCTTCTCCCGGTTCTCCCCGTCCCGTGTGGTCCAGCCAGAAGTGTTCTGGGGTCTGCGTGCTGGGAAGCAGCACCGTCCGGGTGCGGGGCTGTTGTATGAGAGTCCCCTCCTGTGCAGGAATCCAGCTCCTCCGAGTGCTCCTCAGACAGCTCCCCGAGCAGCGTGGAGTCAGACGAGTCCAGCTGTGACCAGCTGGAGATCAGGACGATTATGGAGAACTGGGAAGATGCCGGAGAAGAGCCCCCCACAGTCCCTGAGGACAACAGCGTCCCCCCTAAGCGGTACGAGCGAGCCCGCTGCAGCCGAGCCCTGGGGCGGTGGGGGGTGAGCCGGTGGTGGTGGGTACAGGGAGCCAAGCCCTGAGCCACGGGGCCGCACAGGGCGCCCGGGGATTTCTGCAGCCACGGGAACGGGCTGGGTGAGACCCGACGGCAGGGGCCAGAGAGGGGCTTGAAACCCCTCCTGCCTCCAGGGGGCTGTGGGGCAGAACGGGGCCACGTAGGTGTGGGGTGGGTGCGGGAAGAGGCAGGACGGTCCCAGCTGCAGGGTCAGGGAGACTTTGTCCTTGCTGTTGCAGGAGCCTTTCCCCACGGACAGACCGGGCCCTGCGGGAGGTGGTGACCTGCATCCTGGGGCAGGTGGCCCGCAAGAGAAGAGGGGAGAGGGATGAGCAGCTGGATCTGCAGGACAAGCTCCAGTGGTAAATCTCTCCGGACACGGGCAGTGCTTCCTCTCCCGCAGTCCCTTCCTCCTGCTGCCCGCAGCCCCGCGGGAGAGAGCCGCTTCTCCTGGCACCGGCCTCTCGGCAGAGCCGCTTCTGCGGCCGCGGCTGGCGCCCAGCTGGGAGCCCGGCTGGAGCGCGCTCTGCTGTGCTCACACCTCCTCCTCCCGCTGTGTGTCTGCAGCGAGCTGGCAGTGCTGCGGTGGGAACGGTCGGGGAAAGAGGCAGGCAGCAGCCAACGCCTGCGGGAAGCTGCACCCCAGGCTGCACCCCCTGCCAGGCCAGGGGAGAGGAGGGCAGGACCGGTACGTCCCAAAGGCTTGATGTGGTGGTGTTGGTCATGGCAACGGCGCAGCGGTGCTGCCAGGCTGGTCTGGGATAGCAAGCAGCCGGGCTGCTTTCAGCCCCGCGCTCCCTTGGCTCAGGGCTCACTGCAGAAAGGCTCTGCAGTCAGGACCGTGAGCAAAGCAGGGCTGATGGAGAGGCCGAGAAGAAGGGGCAGGAGGGAGGGGGGGCGCTAGAATCCCCCCAGCCCCTGCCAGGGACACCAGCACTGCCTGCTGCTGCATTGCCGTGGCCCTGCAGGCGCAGCCCCGCGAGTGCACGGAGGAGGGAAGACGCAAGCTCTGGGACTCCTTGCGCAGCAAGATAGAGCAGAAGCGCAGCAGCGGCACCGCCAAAGGCCTGGAGAAAAGAGCCAGAGCTACGGGAGGCCCAGGTACCGCAGGCCGTGAAAAGCAGCTGGGAAAAGAGCGTTCCCAGTGGAGTCTTTGCCTTTTGGAGTGCCCGCCTCTGAAAAAGTGAGCGTGGGCAGCTTCAGGCCAGAGCTGGGCAAAGAGGGTGTTTTCCTGACAGCCCTGGGGGCACGGAGAGCAGCAGGGCGGGACTGCATCCCGGGGACCTGGACCTGCTCTCTCCAGACAGAAGCAGATCCCACGCCATGTGTGCTGGCCAGACTTGTTGCTCTGCACCTCTGTGCATACAAGACTACCGAGCTTTGTATTCAACTCCGCAGCTCTGGAGAGCACATCTGCTCCACGTCGGCCGGTGCCAGGAGACCGTCTCGGGCGCTGAGGCTCCCGAGAGAGGCGTCCAGCAAGAGCCTCCTGCGGCGTGACGAGCGCCAGCGCCGGCCAGCCAGGCTGCTAACACCAGCTCTTGCCCCTGATCAGTAAAGCCCCACCTGCAAACCGCTGGGTCTGACACTGTGGGTGTTTCCTTGGTGGCTGTGGAAGCTGCGCTGGGCAGTGGGTGAGCGCTGGTGGGGCAGGGAAAGGCCTGCAGGGAAGAGGGCTGGAGCTTCAGCCCTGCTCCAAGGGCAGCCCTCCCCAAGGCTCTGCTGGACCGGCTCGGCTGCGGCCCCGCTCTTGGTGCCCCTGCACCCCGTGTCCCTGGCACTGAGCCTGCCGCAGCTGCACATCCTGACAGGAGCGGGGAGGAGGAGGAGGAGGAGGAGGACGAGGCTGGGCAGCCAGGGGAGCCGAGCTGCAGGGGAACATGCGGGGGCTCGTCCAGCCAGGGCACTGCGGGGCGCCCAGGCCAGCGCTGTCAGGGGCACCCAGAGCTGTGCAGGAACCACCGTGTGCCACGGGGACAGTGACAGCCCAGGCAGGAGCCGTGCCTGGGGACAGGAGAGCCATGGGGGGCAGTTGGGTAGCCGCACTCTGCCAAAGCTCGGCTGGGGCTCCGAGCCTTCTGTTGGACAGCCCCTGGTAGGAAAGGCAGGCTGGGGCTGAGGTGGGATGGCCAGGCAGGCTTCAGCCGGGAGGTGAAGGATGGGGTTCCGCTGCTCCACGCGCGGGGCTGATCTCAAGTCTTGCTCAGTCGCTCTCTTCCAGCTCACTGCTGGTTTTCTGCATTAACGATTCAGCCTGTCCCTTGGTATAAGGATATTAGGATCCCACCCTGGATCGGCCGAGGGACAATTTTGGCGAGCGTGGCCTCAGCCCCGGGTCCTGGCCCCAGCACACAAAGGGGCTGAGGCCGCATGGCCTGCTGAGGTGTGTCCTGGCCCTGAGCAGGCACCACTGCTCAACACTTGGCAACACCGGCCTCCTGCTGGATGGGGCTTCGTTTCCCTCTTCGCCCTCAGCGGTTCTGCACGTGAGAAGCTGGAGGATGTGACTGAAATACATCTTTGATGGGAAACCGGGGGTTATGGATTGCATAACTAAAGTAAATTTGCTAATCACACCAAGGGCCTTGTCACCCCTTCCCACCCCCCCAGGGTCCTCAGTGCCCCCTCCCGCTGAAATGGAGAAATAACAGCAGAGTCAATGATCCTGTGAAGCGGCATTCTTTATTTTACCAGCGCACTACGGTCACAGCCGTGTCCCTGGGCTGGCGGACAGGGCCCCTGGCCAGTGAAAGCCCTCAGGTGAGAGAAGCTTCTAGTCCGTCCCCACAACTGACCAGAGCTCAGAAGGAGAAGAGACGGAGGAGGAGAAGGTGAAGGAGGAAGAGGAGGAGAGCAGAGAGGAGGAAGAGGAGGCGTTTTGCAGAAGCCCCTGACCCCGAAGGGCTGCCCTTGCCTGGCGCTGGGCATTGCCCACCCTGAGCTCCTGTCTGAATAGAGGAGCTGAAGGTGCTCGTGGGCCGCGTGTTCTCTGTGTGTTCAGAGCTGTGACCCGGCCAAACTGGCCCCTGCTGGGGAGACACCAGGGCCTGCCCTGAGCCTCCGAGAGCCGCGTGGAGCACAGCCCGTGCCCCCGCGGGCACGGCAAAGCACTGCCGGCTTCCCGGCTGCTGCCGCAGAGCATGATGGGTCTTTCCCTTGTTCTTCCAGAGTTCGCTAAGATTTGGGCCAGCGCATCGTCTCACCTCAGCCTGCAGCTGGCTCTCCACCAGGTGGGCCTCACCTCCTCCTCCCCCTCACATCCCGACGAACGCTGATCGAGTCCTGACAGCCCTTTGCCATCGAGTGCACTTGTTCTTCCTCTCCTTGGAAAGCCGGAGCAACGCCCCAGCACCACATTCCTTCCCTCTCCCTCCCTCCCTTCCCAAACCCTGCACCCCAAAATCCTGTCCTACCCAACCCTTCACCCCAATGTCATGCTTCCCTAAACCCTGCACCCCAAAATCCTGTCCTACCCAACCCTTCACCCCAATGTCATGCTTCCCTCAACCCTGCACCCCCAAATCCTGAACCCCCAAACTCAGCCCTACCAAACCTTCACCCTAAAATCCTGCACCCCAAAATCCTCCCCAACCCTGCACCCCCAAATCCTTTACCCTAAAATCCTGCACCTGAAATCCTGCTCCCCCCAAACCATACACCCCAAAATCAAGGCCCCTCAAACTTGATTATATACCAAATAACTTGATTAGCCCCCAAATCCTGCACCCCACAAGTTGCACCTTAAAAACCTGCACCCCCAAAACCAGATCCTTCCCTCCAAAACCCGGCACCCCAAAATCCCTCACCCCAAATCCCTGCACTCTCAAATCTTGCACCCCCAGAAAACGTGTACTCCAAATTGTTCACCCCGTATCCCACCCCTTTAAACCCTGCACTTCAAAACCCTGCACCCCCAAATCCTTCCCCCAAACACCCTGCACCCATTAATCCTGCACCCCCAAGTGCTGAAACTTCAAACTCTGCACCCTCAGAGCCTTCCTTGCCCTACCCTGCACCCCCAAATCCTGCACTCCAAATCCTCCAACCCCCAGGTCCTGAACATCTGAACCCTGCACCCTTCAAACCCTGCACCCTAAACCCCTGCACCCCCAAACCCCGCACCCCGAATTCTTGAAAACATGTAACCCGCAGCCCCAAAGCCTCACTCCCACCCCTTACTCCCGAGCCCTGCACCCCCAAATCCAGCCATACCAAACCCTTCAGCCCTGCACCCCAAGATCCTTCTACCCTAAACCCCAACACCCTGCACCCATAAATCCTGCACCCCCAGATCCTGCACCCAACACCCTGCACCCCAGAACTCTGCACCTCCAGATCCTAAACCCTTAAACCCTAAAATCCCAAATCCTCCCCCAAAAAACAATGCACCCCCAACTCTGCACCCCCAGATCCTGCTACCCTAGACCCTGCCCCCCCATATCATTCTTCTCTAAACCCTGCACCCCAAAACACTTCACGCCAAAACCTGTAACCCCAGAACCCTGCAACCCCAAATCCTGGACCCAAAGATCCTACTAGCTTAAACCCTGCACCCCCGAATCCTGCACCCCCAGATTCTTCCTTCCTTCCTTCCCAAACCCTGCACCCCAAATCCTGCCCTACCACATCCCTTCACTCCAAACCCCTGCACCCCACAGTCTTGCTACCCCAAATCCTGCAATCCCAAACCCTGCACCCACAAACCCTGCACCCCCTAACCCTGAACCCCAAATCCTTCACCCAAAAGCCCTGCACCCCAAGATCCTGCTCCCCTAAATCTTGAACACCCAAACCTTGCACCCTCCAATCCTGCACCCCCAAACCCTGCACCTCGAAAGCATTCATGCCCAAATCCTGCACCCCCAGATACTGTCCCCCAAAACCTTCACCTCAAAATTCTGTTCCCCAAACCCTTCACCCCCCAACCCTACACCCTAAATCCCGCATCCCCAGATCCTGCCTCCCAAACCCTGAACCCCAAATCTTGCACCCCCAGATCTTGAACCAACAGATCCTGCCCCCAACACCCTGCACCCCCAAACCCTCCACCCTGAAACCCTGCACCCCAAAACCCTTTACCCTAAAACCTGCACCAGCAAATCCTTCCCCCCAACAGCCTGCACCCCCAATTCCTGCCCCACCAAACCCTGCACCCCCAAAGTCTGTGCCCCTAGATCCTGCACCCCCAATCGCTGTCTCCCTAAATACGTCATCCCTCACCCAAAGCCCTGCAACCCGAAAGCATTCATGCCCAAATCCTGCACCCTAAAATCCTGCACCAGATATCCTGCCCCCCAAATCCTGCACATCAAAGCCCTGCACCCCCAAATCCTTCATCCCCATTTCATGAACATCCAAACCCTGCAACCCCAAATCCTGCTCCCCCAAAGAGGGCACCCCCAAACCCTGCACCCCCAGATCCTTCTCCCCAAAACCCTGCACCCCCAAATCCTGCCTCTAAACCCTGAACAACAAGGTTCTGTAACCCAAACCCTGCTCCCCTAGATCCTGCACCCCCAAATTCTGATCCCTACAGCCTGAACCCCCAGATCCTTCCCTCCCAAAACCTGTACCCCCATAACCCTGCACCCCAAAACACTGCACCCCCAACTTCTGCAGCCCCAGCTCCTTAACGTGTGAAACCTGCACCCCAAGATCCTGCACCCCAAACCATTTCCTACCAAAACTTTTTACCCCAAACCCCGGAACCCAAGAACCCTGCACCTCCAACCCTGCACCTCCAAATCTTGCACCTCCAAAAACCCAGCACCCAAAAGCATTCCCGCCCAAATCCTGCACCCCAAACCCTGCACCCCAAATCCTGCACCCCTAAACACTTAAAGCCCAAATATTGCACCCCTAGGTGCTTCCTCAACACCCTGTAGCCCAAAATTCCCCACCCAAAACCTTCACCCCCAGATCCTGCACCCCCAAATCTTTACCCCCAAAACCAATGCACCCCCAAACCCTGCACCCCAAATCCCTGCAACTCCAAATCCCAACTATCTCTGCCCCCCCAAACACTGCCCCCCAAAATCCTCCACTGTCCTGAACACCTGAAACATGCACCCCTAAATTCTGCACCCCCAAATCCTTCCTCCCAAGCCATGAACCCCCAAAACCTGTAATACCAAACTCTGCAACCACGAATCCCGCAACCCCAAATCCTGTACCTCCAAATCCTGCACCCCAAAACACTGCACTCCCAAATCCTGCCTCAGCAAGCCCTGTACCCTGAAATCCTTCACCCCCTGATCCTACACCCCCAAACCCTGCACCCCCAAAACATTCACCCCCTAACACTGCACCCCTAAATCCTGGTACCCCAAACCTTGAATTCCCAAACCCTGCACCCCAAAACCCGGCACCCCAGACACCTGTACACCTAAATTCTGCACCCCCGGGTGCTAAACATGCGAACCCTGCACCCCCAAACCCTCATCCCAAACCCTGCATACACAAACCTGAACTTGGAAATCCTGCACCCCCAAATCCTGCACCCCCATGACCTGAACCCTCAAACCCTGTACCCCTAAAACCTGCAACCACAAACCCGTCACCTCTAACCTCTGCACCCCAAATTCTCCTTCACCAAGACCTGCACCCCAAAACCGTACAAGCCCAGATCTTGCACCCCTAAATCTCTGCACTCCACAACCCTGCACCCTCAAATCTAGCACCCCTATATCCTGCCCCCCAAACCCCTGCACCTCCAAACCCTTGAGTCCCACATCCTGCAACCCTGTGCCAGGCACCCCCAAACCCTTCCCCACCAAACCCTGAACCCCCAATTCATCCATCCCCACGTCATGAACCCCCAAACCCTCCTCCCCACAACTCTGCACCCCCAAACCCTGCCTCCCAAAACTCTGCACCCCCAACCCTGAATTCCCAAACCCTGCACCCCATAACCCTGCACCCCCAAACCCCTTCACCCCTAAATCCTGCACCCCAAACCCTGCACCCCTAAACTTTCCACCCCCAAATCCTGCCCTACCAAGCCCTCCACCCAAAACGCCTGCACCCCAAGATCCTGCTACCCTAAACCCTGCACCCCCATATCATCCTTCCCTAAACACTGCCCCCAAACCTTGCACCCCCAAATCTTGTCCCCCTGTCACCGGACACCTCTGGAAAGAGCCTGGCTCCATCCCCTTGGCACCTTCCCTGCAGGTATTGATGCACATTGATGAGATCCCCCGGGAGCCTTCTCTTCTCCAGGCTGAGCAGCCCCAGCTCTCCCAGCCCGTCCCCGTTGGACAGACGCTCCAGGCCCTTCATCTTCGTTGTGACGGTTTGGTGAACTCTACTGTGTCCATGTCTCTCTTGTACGGGGTAGCCCAGAACTAGCCGCAGTGCTTCAGGAGTGGCTTCATTCAGCAGTGCTGAGGATGGGGAACGATGACCTCCCTCGATCTGCTGGCAGCAGTCTCACTGTTTACAGAAGCTCTCATTCACCCTGACTGTCCTGGGAAAGAATTCTGATGTGGTTGTGGCTCCATCAAATTATACATCTCTATATCTATGTATCTATCTCTATCTCTCTCTCTATCTCTATCTCTAAATGCTTCTTTATTTCTTTTTTTATTTCCTGAGCTATGACAAAGGGAAAAAAACTGGCTCTCCCAGGCCTCTGGCTTGTTTCCCTTGTTAACGTATGTTGGGACGAGCAAACAACTTTAACCTCAAGGTGAACTTACAGTGTAATGAAGTGAGAAAACACTGGAGATAGCAGAGCGTGAGAGGAGACAATGAACCTGCTGCATTGACTGTACCACATGTGCATTAACAGTGTAAAACGAACAAGCAAACAAAAAACAACAAAGAGTCTTCGGCCTACAGAGGCGAGATTGCTGGTAACAAATATTTTAAACCCCTGCTCTCACTATGGAATTAATCAAAACCCACCTTCTTAATAGACACTCTAGAACTTCTAGGGAGATTTTAGGTGATGAAGGGTCAACCTTTGATATATTCCTTAGCTGCTTAAACTCACCTAACAAAAGGCAAGCCATTCCTGTTGACCTTTTGTCAACCTTATGCGTGGGTTTTTTCCATCTCCACTTCTAGCAAACAGGATATAAAATACAGGACCCACTGGTGGGTGAGTGCTTGGCAGGGTGCAGGGGGGGACGCAGGGGCAGCTCCGGGCATCCCTCTCTGCCACTTTTCTCCCGCCTCAGCCACCAAACTGGAAGCCGCCGAGTCCCAGACGGACCTCGAGGCCGGGATAAGCGAGACGATGGAGGCGGCCAAGGCTGCGGTGCAGTGCTCCCGCCTCTGGGTAACGGAACAGCCCATCTCCCCAAAAACCTGAGGCTGCTCGTAGCCACAGGGAGCTGAGACCTCCCTGCTCGCTTTGTTTTCTTGAGGCGTTCTCAGCTCTCCTGCAGGCCAGGAGCCCCCCAGAGCCGCTCTTGTGTGGGCAGGGGTGGAGCTGTGTTTCTCCATGCCTTGAGCCCGCAGTGGTCCCTGGTACAGAAACCCCTCTGAGGCCACGGGCCAGATCCTGCACCCTGGGTGCAGCCACCGTCAGCCCAAGTGGCTCATTTTGCCCACCAAGGTGGTTCTCTCTGTCTCCAGGATGATTCTCTCGTGTCCCGGGGGTGGAGGAGAAGCTCCAGTACCTGGGGCAGAAGCTGCAGTACCTGGCACAGCGGGTGGCCCACCTGCCCCTGACAGTCACATCCCCGATGAGAGCAACGAGGTGCGTGGGGTGTCCACCCCTGCTGGGGTCTTCGGGGACCCGCACCAGGCTCCTCTGATGGCCCAGACCACCCCTTGTGCTTCGGATGCCCCCACTACCCCTTGTGTTTTGGATGGCCCAGACCATGCATTTGGCTCTGCATTCCCCCGCCACCCCTTGTACCCTTTCTCCAGCAGGTTTAATAAAGCAGATCTTTTTCATTCCTCCCAAACCTGTGGTCAAGCTGCAATGGGGGGTCCTAGGTCACTTCTGTCACCCGGGACACACGGGGGTCAAACCCTGAGGAGCACCCACCTGGGTTTGGAGGCAGCCCCATCGCCCTGGCCCTCACCCAGCTGTTCTCCTCGCAGAGATGGGGATGGGCTGGGGTGGGGACGGCGTTCCTGGCCAGAGGAAAGCCGGGGGCAGGCTGGCTTTCCCGCCTTGATCCTGTGGAGCCAGCAACTTCCTGGGACCTCTGTCCCCCAGGCGGCTCTGGGTGCACCAATGGGCCGGTGTGTGTCCACAAACATCTGCCAAAGCCTCAGGTAACTGAGAAGCCCACCTCCCAGCAGTGACATCACCGAATCCAAGATGCAGAGTCTGTTGGTCAACAACTGGAATGTCCCAGTTCCAGGTATTCTGACAGCCTGAAGGTCACTGAGAAGAAAATCATAGAATCCCAGAATCAGACTCTCAGAACAGTCTGGGTTGGAAGGGACCTTCAAAGCTCCTCCAGTCCAACCTCTGCCACGAGCAGGGACATCTTCACCCAGATCAAGTGGCAGCTGGTAGAAATGATGACCTTTCAGAGCGTGCTGGTGGTGCTTTGTCCCTTGTGCCCTGCCCTGATGTGCAGAGGAGACAGAAGGGACGCTGGGAAGCTTTGGGGAAGACCCTCCATATGCTGAGGTGTTGTGTCTCCTTCCTCTTCAGCCTCTAAAAGGTATTTGGAAAAGAGCAGAGTTGGAACCAGGGGTTCCCATCATTTGGGATACACCCTAAAAACTCATTAATCATTTTGGTTG